>NW_026606115.1:27860000-29147500 GCF_029834395.1 Sorex fumeus
AAACTCAATACACTAGGGAAATAACTATTCATTTTGTGGAATTATGAGATATTTACACTTCATGATTTATTCAGAACCTAGTACGGAGATGCAATAAGCAATGTGTACTCATTTATGAAAAGGGGTCTTTAGGGGGACAATCCAATATTAAATTTAATTCCTTTATATAAGTGTATTCTACGATAGGACACCTTTGTTCACAGAAAGAAATTGACATTTTGTTCAATTTTAAATGAAGGGGTATAACAAATAATTCTTATTCAGCATATTTGGGAATGAATGGATGACTGAAAATGAGGAATATTTTAATAAAGTGCTAAGTTTTATTATTTATGGTGGTTTCATATTTTTTACAAAATGAAGACTTGACAACTGTAAAATAACTTGGTTTTATGAAACTGCCCCTATCAAGCAGTTGTAAGAAGATTATTCTTTGTGAAAAGACAAAGATACTGTTTTCTGCTATGAAGACCCTAAAAATGTGTGTAGGGTCTTGGGCATTTAATTGTATTTCCTTCTTACCAGAAGAATCTTGCATCTATATGTAGAACCTTTATGCCTTTCCCTACATAGTCGTTAAAATTTTATGATGATCATTAATATTTTTATTTAGGTACCGTGGTTTACAAACTGTCAACAAAAAGAGCTGCAGGCATGCAATGAATGTGCAATTCCAATCTCATAACAGGTGTCAGGATCCCTTCATTCATGTCCTCAGGCTCCTCCTCACCTCCCAGCCCACTTTCTTATGACGAACATTTTAAAATTTAAGCTTTTTTGTCTGATCCCTCCAAATGCATACAGAAGTATTGATTCTAGCGGTGGTAGAGATATATACGTATACCTTGCCTGTATACCATGAATATGTCCAAGGCCCCTGACCCTTGTCCCCATTTAATCTCCTGAATTACTCTATATACCCCCTCCATTTCTCTTTCCATGACCTTTTCATTTCTGTAATCTAGGACATATCATTTCCCACCTTTGATATATTCCATTCCCTTGTCATGTTATCCTATATATACCATAGTAGGTGAGAATATCCATCCAATGTGTGTTAACAAGTTGGGTATTATGTTGGTTTTCTGTTTTTGTTTCATTTTTTTAGCATTTTGCATAAAACACAAGGGAGAGACCATAATGATGTTACTGATATTTAAAAACAGGGTTGATGTTTATGCAGTAGTGACAAGTATGAGGTGGAAATAATAAGTGTGTTCTGAATTCCACAGCACAGAAATTTTCCTTGCAGTTTTGTTTCATTAATTTCTTTGAAGATTTGAAACTGTCTTCATGAAAAAATGTTTTTACCATGCTATCAAAATTAATGTTTGCCAATATCCTGCAATTAGTAATTATAAGAGAGTATAATTACCTTAGAATCTTCAGTAAGAAAATTTAGTTGTAATCTATGCTCTGTCAATGTGTAGTGTTTACAAGTCATTCGACTTTTCTGAATTTTATTTTCTACTTCTCCAACATTAGCATATAAATGTTTATTTTTATTTTGAATACAATAAATAATGTTTATGTAGATAACTCTACTATTTGTTATTGATTTGGGGTATCACACTTTGCAATGCTTGGGGGCTATTTAGACTCTGTGCTCAGGAGTAACCATTTATGGTGCTTGCAGAATTATAAGTAGTTCCAGGATTTGAACCAGAATCAGCTTCATAAAAGGCAAATATCTTGCCTCTTGTACAATCTCACTAGCCTGGGATGTAGAATATTTTAAAAATACCTCAATAATAACTTCAGGTTCTGAATAAATTTCACTTTCTAATGTGAATTTGTGATTTCCTCCACAAAATATAATGCATGTTTTTCCACTTTTAATTCTGGAATTGACAATGTGATAAACTGTGGTCAATTAAGCAATAGCAAGCATGTTACAAAGGCTTGAAAAGTGTTGTACAGTGTGTTACTTTATTTCCCTATCAGAATGTAACCACCAAATAAAGGATGTCTTAGTTGGCTTACTTTATTGCAAGAAATACAGGATCATTCATCTATATTATAGCAGTTGACAAGAAGCCAACTGCAGATGTATGAATGTGCCCAGCCAAGATAATCAGAACTGTCCAGATGAGCCCAGCCCAAACTCCCATCAGGCAAAGTCATGAACTAAATGCATGATTTTTTTGTTTGTTTGTATGAGTTCACCAGGTCTCAATGTGAATTATTATACTACAAAAAGTTGCGTGATCAAAATGTATGTGAAAAGTTTGTTACAATGTTTGGAATGTTAATATCTTGAAAAAATGATATGTCTCCATCCTCTCCATTGTAGCATAACTTGAAGTTTCCAAGTTATTGTAACTACCCATTAACATTGCCAAAACATTGAAATGGCTGCCATTCTTATCTATCTATCTATCTATCTGTCTGTCTGTCTGTCTGTCTATCTATCTATCTCTATCTCTCTCTTCATTGTGAAAATATACTCTGAAACCCAATGTTATGTATTTTATATTTAAGTCTTAACCTTAAAAAGGCCATTATGCATTATAAACTTTCTGTGATCACTTCTGCCTTTATTGTTCTTTATTACTTACAGCCTAATTATACAATGTAATATTTGAGGTAATAATTTGCTATCCTTTAATAATTAATCCATGTATTAAAATGGATGAAATTGTGCCTTTTAGGACTAAATGCATGAAATGAAGTGATGATGCTTGGTGAAATAAAGAAGGAAGTAAAAAATAATGCATGGTTTCACTCATGTGTAGAATATACCAAAGTTTGAAAAAAAAAAAACCCCAAGGGCTGATCAGGGTTAGATTTCCTGCTCTGAATACGATTTTGGAGTACTTCTAGGAGTGATACCTGAGCACAGAGCCATGAGTAAGTCCTGAGCATTGCAACATGTTTCAAAAACAAAAAGTTTCCCAAATGGAGCCAATGGAAGAATGGGTAGCAGTTACTTTTTAGGAGTAGGTGCAATGAGTTTATAATCACATAGACCTGTAAAACATCATGTGAAATTCTAAAGCATTGTATTTTATGGTTATTTTAGTTTGGGGCCCACGCCCATCAATATTTAGGGCTTGCTCATGGCTCTGAGCTCAGGGATTACTTCTGGAAGTCTCGGGGACCATATGGGTTAATGAGGATTCAACCTTGAGCAACTCCATGCGAGGCAAGATCCCTACCTGATGAACTGTCTATCTGTCCCTCAGTATTTTAAGCCAATAATAAATCAATTTGGGAGGAGAATACAACAAAAATGGACACTATGGATCTTCATTAAATAAACAAGAATTTGTTGAATTCTTACTTGATTCAATACCAAGGGATAGATTGTAGAAGCAGAGAAACAAGTATACTCTCCCCTACATCCACGACAGCATTGAATGTTCTTGTACTTTTTGATGTGTGCCAGTCTCTGTGGCATGAGATGATATCTAATTGCTGTTCTGATTTGCATCTCCCTGAAGATTATTGATGTAGAGCATTTTATGATGTGTTTTTTTGCCATTGGTTTTTCTTCTTTGAGGAAGTTTCTGTTCAGTTATTCTCCCTATTCTTTGATAGAGTTGGAAGCTTCATTTTTCTTGTAAAGTTCTACCAGTGTCTTATATGTCTTTGATAATAACCTCTTATCAGTTGGGTGCTGGATAGATAATGTTTCCTATTCCCTGGGCTGTCTTTTTATTCTGATCATTTTTCTTTTAGGCTCAGAAGCTTCTTAGTTTTACATAGTCCCATTTGTTTCCCTTTGTTTTCACTTGCTTCGTCAGTGGTATTTCATCTTTGAAGATATCTTTAGCTTCAATATCATTGCAAGGGATGTCTGTGTTTTCCTTTATGTACCTTATGGATTCAGGCATGATATCAGATCTTTAATCCATCTTTCTTTGATTTTTGTGCATATCATTAGAAAGGGGTGTGATTTGTGATATTTTTTGTATGTAGCTGACCAATTTTCCCAACACTACCTAAAGAGGCCACCCTTAATCCACTTCTTATTTCTTGGTACTTTATCAAAGATTAAATGATAATATATTTGAGGGTATGTGTATCGATATTGATGGTATTCTGTTGATCTGTGGGTCTATATTTTATCCAAAACAATGCTGTATTAATTGTTACTGCTTTTTTTCTTCTTTTCCCCAAGAATTGCTTTAGCTATTTATGGGGATTTATTATTCAATATGCATTTTATGAATGTTTGATCTGTTTCTTTGAAAAAGTCTTAGGTATCCTAAAAGGGACTGCAGGAAATCTGTACAATGCTTTGGTGAATATTGACATTTTGATGTCTGGATAAAGAAACTATGGTACATATATACAATGGAATACTACACAGCTGTTATGAAAATTAAGTCATGAAATTTAGTATCATGCTGAATGAAGTGTGTCAGATGGAAAGAGACAGACATATAATGATTGCACACATTTGCAGAATATTTTTTTAAAAAAGAAACATAGTATGAGACTAATATTCCAAGACAGTATAAATGAGGGTCAGAAGTACTGGTACATGGTTGGAAGATTGCCCAAGTGGTAGGGGGAGTACAGTTGGAAAGAGGAGTGATCTAAAAATGGTAGTTGGAAATGATCACTCTGGACAGGAACTGAGTACTGAAAGGAGGTAAAGTGATATATATGATAATTTTCCAGTAAGAATATTGCAAAATACAATGTCTGAAAGAAAAGAGAGGAGAAAAATAGGAAGAGAGAGAAGAGAGAGAGAGAGAGAGAAGTGAAAGAAGTGTCTGCCATAGATGCTGGCTGAAAGTAGGGGTGGCAGGAAGAAAATTGGGGACACTGGTGATGGAACATGTACATTGGTGAAGGGTTGGATGTTGGAATGTTGTATGACTGAAACTCAGTCATAAAAATCTTTGTAACTGTATTTGACAATGATTTGATATTAAAATGAAATTAAAAATTATTTTAAAAATGTAGACTATATTTTCCAGTTATTCACACAGTAGCAAATGCAGATGTATAGTAGTGGTGAGTATGATTTGAAAGTTATGTATAATAGTTATTCAAGACATTTGTAGGATTACGAAAATATTTACAGAGGAACTTATTACTTAGGATCCCACCTCCACCCACAAATTTTTTAGAAGCTCAATCTTCTAGTATTCAGGGAGAATACAAAGTTAATCTGTGTACATGGATTATTATTTTTTTATGATAACAATTTCATTTTCCTTGACTTTATTATTAAAAAAATCTTATTTTATTTTTTAGTTTTAAGCAACACCTGGGGTGGAGCGATATCACAGCAGGTAGGGCGTTTGCCTTGCACACAGCCAACATGGCCGACCCGAGTTCGATTCCTGCAGCCCTCTTGGAGAGCCCAGCAAGCTACTGAGAGTATCTTGCCCACACAGCAAAGTCTGGCAAGCTACCCATGACATATTTGATATGCCAAAAATAGTAACAACAAGTCTCATGATGAATACGTTACTGAGCCCGCTCGAGAAAATTGATGAACAACGGGAGGACAATGACAGTGATGCAACACCGATTGGTCCTTGAAACTTTCTCCTCTTTCTGCAGGGATTAACCCTGGCAGAAATCAGGGGACCATATGTGGTTCCAGGGATTGAATTGAGATCTGTACAGTGAAAAACAATGTACTTACCCACTGTAATATCATTCTATTATATACTTGTTAAAATATGTGTTTTATATGTAAGAAATAAAAAAGAGTTTATGTTTTGCACTTAACAAAATGTGTTTTTTTTTACCACTTGCTCAATGAGGTAATTGAATACAAAAATTCTTTTCTTTTCTTTTTGGGTCACACCCAGCGATACACTGGGTTACTCCTGGCTCTGCACTCAGGAATACCTCCTGGCGGTGATCAGGGGACCATATGGGATGCTGGGAATCGAACCCGGGTAGGCCACATGCAAAGCAAACACCCTACCTGCTGTGATATTGCTCCAGCCCCAATATAAAAGTTCTTAATAATGATAGTTACCAGGAGATAAGACTAGAAATATTTTTCACTATGTTCCATGGGACTAGGCTAAAGTGGGCAGTTAGAGAAGTAACACAAATCTGTACTTTTTGTGCTGTCTGTGAATCCAAACGTAATCCTAGGCCTCCTCTCCTGGCATTCTGTGTTTAGCAAAGTGGAACCTACGAAGGGAGAAACAGAAGCTTGACTTCACACAATTTTTTTTCTGGGGCCAGAAAACTTGTACAATAGCAGGGTGCTTTATTTGCAAGTGACCCAGTTTGGTCCCTGGTACCCTATCATGTTTGCGCTAGAATAACCAGGAGTGATACCTGAGCACTGCTAGATGTAGAAAAAGTCAGCAAATATTAATCAGTTCTTATTAATACCTTCACTAAGCTGGTAGATGCATTCCCTACCTCTCCTCAGAAAGCAAAAGAAGTGTCTAGAGTGTTACTTAAGGAACTATATCCTAGATTTGGCTTTCTCGGGTCACTATAGAATGACACTGGAGTTTCTTTCACTTCGAAAGTCACCCAGATTTAGTCTCTACTTAAATTACACCTTAAAATAATATTAGGAAAATTATTTAAGGACGCTTCTGAATATTAGCTCTCCCTCTTAACAATAGCTCTTCTCTTTACAGAATAGATTCAAAGGAAACAAACAAGCAAAAAGTAACTTAGTCCCTTTGAACTGTGTATAGTAGAATCTTTGTACTCAGGTATTTCTTATTGGACTCATAAAGTCTAGAGTTTACTAAGTATGTAATTAATTTAGGACAAGTCCAGGAGGCAATTAAAGAATATGGAAATGCTGTTTACATCACCAAATCACAAGATAAGAACAAAAAAATTTCACCCTGGTTGTTCGGTCTTACTAAAAATGAGGAAAGCTAGATCCATTCTGAATATGTCCTAGCAACCCTGCTGCTATAAACCTTCTGGAATTTTTAGTTGGTCCATCTCTCCAGGATTAAATGAGTTCAATCTACCTCAACCCATGATCAGATTCTGGAAGAAAATGAAATAAGTCTATTAATTTAATCTATCAATGACTTAAAATTTCTTGTCAAGAATAAGTATTTCTTACAATTCTCTAAAAGCTATGTAACATGTCTTTTATAGAAAGCCTGCAGATAAAGAAGCTAATACTTTCTTCAATGGGGAACTCATCAGAATGCTAAAGAAAGGAGCACAAGCTCATGCTATGGCCATTATTTTCTTATTTTTGTAAATATTCTGCCCTCCTTGAACAGGGAATTCTTTCATTGAAGCCATTTGTTTTTAATTTTAAATGTCTAATGTATCTGATTTGATTTCTTTTAGACAGGTATCTGAAACCCAATAAACCATTAACACTGTTAGTGCAGAGATGTTTCTGGTTCCCATGCCAAGCTGAATCTCATCTAGGGCACTCCATATGCAGATGGGTGAGCCCACCTCTTGTCCAAACAGAGCCCCAGCAGCCTTAAAACCTCAATACTCCAATTGCTGCCATGCACATGGTCAGACTCCACAGGCTTGGGAAGACTCATCCAAGAATGAATCTGTTGAAAAACTCCGGTATGAGGGTTTTGTAACAAAAATCTTCAGGATCTCACAGACTCAGGGATGGGATCCTTTCCCCATGTTCCTGTTCTTCCCAAGGCCTGACAGCCATGCCCATGAACTGCCTCTGGAGCATATAGACTTCTTAACCCATCATGGTCCAGAGACACATGAATCTTGAAAGAGATCAACAAGCTGTAGAGATTCCTCTGGACCCCAAATTAGGGCCTGCTCTTGGGCATGCTTAGTGGTAGTTGGGAAAATTGGAAATAATTGTGGTGGGAAGGTGCAATGGTGGTGTGATTGGTGTTTGAATATTAACTGTGAAAAAATCCCACGCTCACATGTGGAGCTATGTAAACCCCCCTCTCAGGTTGTATTAGCCCCTCACGTAAGGGGGATTACACATGAAAGTATGTTCGTGGGCTCTCCAGGCAGCTGTCTCCAGCCACCCACGTTTAATGCTCTCAAGCCTCTTCTCCACCCGGGATGGCTATTGCCTTAGAGACACAAAGGAAGAATGAGGGCCAAGCTGGTTGTTGATTAGTTGTCGTTTATTCAATCTCTCATATCTCCCAGCTCTTTCCAACATCCCCACTCAGTGCCTATCTCTCTCTAACCATCCAATTCTTTCTTCCTGCTGTATCATCTCCTCTATCTCTCTATACTGTCTCTCTGCTGTCTCTGTAACCATCTCTCCTTCAATACCCCTTCCTTCAATCAATCCATCTCTCTTCCACCGATCAATCAATCCATCCATCCAACCCGAAGCCTCTCTTTTTCATTCTCTCACCATGTCTCCCGAACCATGCCTCTCCATGGAAAGCATGATCAAAAATGTTTTTACAGACTTTCCAACCACCTGTAGCCCACAAGGGCAAAACAGCTCTTATGGTGTTTCCCCTTTCCTTAGATCTGCAACTTAATTAGCATCTTTAATTCTCATTCCTAATAATTACCATTCTTTATGGACACAGTAATAGACAATTTTAGACTTGTAGGGTGACTCTCCTGGGGACATCTTACCAGACTCAGACTACAGTGCTCAGGCTGAATCAACTATTTCTAAACCCAGCAGTATCCAAATCCAGTTACTAATTTTGGATCATGACAGAATTTGTCCAGTTCATGCTGTTAACTTATAGTTAAGCATTTTGGCACTTTGGCCAGACCCATTTCAATGACAGGATAGCTCATAGCTCACCGCTTCTCCTAGGTCCATCCAGTCCCTTGTCAGGGCCCTACTTTTGGGGATCTAGGAAGTAAGGGCAACTGAGGCTTAAGTTGAGAGAACAGATGTCCAGGAGGTGATATTATCTAGAGTCAATCAACTCCCAAGCCACAGGCTTGTCTTTTTAACTGTCTTCCTGTATCCATACAAAAAACAATTGCTCTGAAATAGCAACCATGCAAAGGACATTAAGAAGAAGAGACAGACAATATTTACAAGTCAGAATCTGATCAGGAAATAAAGGTAATTGACAGGTTGGCACAAGCTCCCAGTGGTCAGGGAGGAAGGGCAAACCAATGCTATGCTACAATTAACTATAATAAATCATCACGAACAACTTTATAAAAACTAAAATTCAAAAAACTCCTCTGCTCGCGTGCCACCAATCTCATGTGCACATTCTATCCACTCTTTTTCAAAAGCATGACATCGACTTGGAATCTTGTGAGGCTGCTCAGCGCTCTGGATTGTCATCCAGCAGTCTAAGTTAATACCCAGTCTTTTCTGTACATCAAAGAAAGGCATGGCGTCCTGCCTCCGTGCCCTTGTCTCCTCTTTGTCTCCTCTACCCAACGACCCACGGACCCAGCGGAGACCTGCCGCAAAGGACCCCGGCAGCAGAGTCTCCTGCCCTGGTACCTGGCTGTTCTCTCTGGGTCCCCTTGGAGGGGAGCGGGTTGAGTTTCCCTCCCCGCCCTGACCAGCGCTTCGGCAGCCAAAGACCTCCAGAACCAGCCACCACCATGCTAAGACCACTCTCCCCATGCATGAAGGTAACAGCAGAGGAACAAAGGCATGCGGGTCCCGGGGCTGAGATCTCCAAGCCTGCTTGGATCGGGGCTGAGCATACTCCACCCAGATCCTCCATATTCCAGTAGGCAGGGGGTCACACCCACCAACTGACCCCCTGGCACCTTGTCCTGTCAACGGCCAAGACCCAGAGACTATAAAACCCAGCTCCCGGAAGCGTGCAGCTGCACTTGCAGCCGCGTAATATCTTATTATCTCATTTTTACTTTGGACAAACTGGCAGGCTACCGAATGTAACCTGCCCACACAGAAGAATCTGTCAAACTCCTCGTGGCATACCCATTATGCCAAATACCAGTAACAATGATGGGTCTCATTCTCCTAACCCTGAAAGAACCTTGAATATGGCAAATTTTTAAATATCTCAGGGCTAGGATGAAGGAGACGTTACTGGGGTCTGCTCGAGGCAATCGACGAACAACAGGATGGTCGTGATCATGACCGAAAATTCAAAAAAAAAGTTAGTGTGAGATTCCTCTCCGTTATATAGGCAGGACCATGCCGTTTGAGAGAACGAAATAGCTATAGAAGACAGACCTTCACCTATCTATGTCTTATGCTGTTGTTTTGTTTTTGTTTTGTGGTCACACCCTGTAGCACTCAGGAGTTACTCCTGGTGGGCTCAGGGGACCAAATGGGGTGCTGGTAATAGAACCCAGTTCTACTCTGTGGAAGGCAAGTGCTCTAGACCCTGTTCTACTGCTTTAAGGCAGATAAATATCTGTGTTTGTATGTGTGTGTATGGTGGGGGGTGGAGGACATGTTGTAGGCAGATAGGGGGTGCTGCATTTTTGGAACCCGGCTTGCTCTCATGGTTGTCCTTCATCTAGTGTTCTGCCAGTCCTATTCAGGATGACTCGAGTAAATGCTTGTAGATTACAGAGAGCAGGCAGATCGGGGGGATAGTTGCCAATGTCGTGGATGTCTCCTTTCTTGTACAGTAGTACAGTCCTGCTGGTTTTCCACTGGGATGGAAGCTTGCATTCAGACAGGTAGTGTGTGAAGAGCCGAGCCAGTGTATTAATGAGTACTGATGGCAGGTTCTTCAGTTTTTTGGGTCTGACCTTGTCTGGGCCGGGTTCTGTTCGATTCTTTACTGATGAAATGATTGTCAGATTTTGGAAGAGAGAACATTGGAAACAACGTATTCATTCTGTGGAATTTAGTATGTGGGCAGGTGGACATGGCTAACGAAGAGATCCAAGAAGTCATGGATAATATTCTCCATTGCCCTTCTGGAAGATGTGATAGACACATCAGGATGTCGGAGTGCAGTCATCTTGTTCGTGTTGTTGGCGAAGGACAATCGGGTGTTGCAAATTTCCAAGTACAAATGTACCTATTGACCCATCTTTTCTTTTTGCTTTCAAAAGACTTGAATGTGAAAGAAAGTTCCCAAGAAAGCGAACTAAAATGAATTGAAAATTTATTTAAAAACAAAGAAACTGGAAAAAATTAAAACAGTGAAGTTATGCATCCATTCATGTACTCATTAAGCAGATATTTGTTGTTAACTTAACCCTTATGCTTGGTAAATTCCTCTTTCACCTGTAAGGGAGAAGATATGCAATCTTTAGAGATTCAAAAAGGTAGCAGAAGGTTCAGAGATTAAGGTATATCAATTTAAGTAGAAAAAGAACCAGATAAGATGAAAATTCTGGTTATGAGAGAGGCAATACACCATCAAAAATAAAGTTGGAGAAGCTTCTCCTGTTGACTTAGTGTTGAGTTCCTATTGAGTGCTTTTAATATGTTTGGAGAGTTTTAAGTATATATACTCCAAATGAGCAAATTTTTATCCTGAGAAAATATTACTGATAACTTTTCTCAAAAATTTACCAAAATGTATTATTTATTTAAATCTACTTGTTTCCTATGTAATTACCGGAATTATAACAATTATCGTGTTCAACTCTTGAGCAAAAAGTTCTGTGTGGGCCATCTTTACAGCATACAGCCGAAGAGAAGGGCCACATGGAGGGCTGGCTCTACAGCCCCCGGAGAAAAATCCAGGTTCCAAAAAGAGCCGAGATCATCGGGAAGTCCCAGATGGGGTAGGTGCTGCATCTCGCCTCCCACAGATGGAACCCCGGTGACCAGAAGCCTCTACAAGCATAGATCGAGTATGCGGGAACTAGGACTTTTCCTCCAAACCACGTGGACGCTTACGCGGCCGCGCGACATCTCTCTATATACAAAGTGATCAATAGGAAGTAAATCACCCAACGTTTTCCCCTGAAAATCAGAGTTAAGTTTGGAGCACGGCCACAGCCCCAGAAACACAAGGACTTAATGCAGAACCCAGAAGCTTGGAGCAGAAAAGTGAACGGACTATGCGTTAATCCAGGCCATCATGTCTGCCCGGAGGGGAAAGGGTGTTGCCCCATTCGCCCTCTCCTCTCTGGAAAAAAATATGGCGGCCTCATGGGAGCCTTGTGGACAGCAGGTATGAGCCGGGGGTGTGGGGGCGACTAAAACCTCATGGGAAGGGGGGCGTTCCAGTCCGCCCTTCACGCCCTACCGAGGTCACCTGTTGCCCCCCACGAGCGGCTCTCTGGCACGGCCATGACTCCAGAGCACAGAAACCAATTTCTTAATTATCTGACTTTCAGTAGAAATACTTCCAGGGTTAATAAGTAAAATAGGAGAAATCCAAAACCAACATTTAATTCTTGAACCCAGCTGTAGAAAGCAAATCACTTCACAATGCTTTTTTAGCATGTCCGATTTTGGGAGGGTAAACTCTAAATAATAGTGGTGAATCTTTTATTGAAACAATGAACCTAATCAAAGCAGATAGAGTGCTAACTAGAATTCATCTGCCTCACAGGGACTGGGAAGGGTGGGGGGTGGGGTTTTATTGGGGTTCTTCATGGTAAAAAATAAGTATTGATAAAGGGAAATGTGTTTGATATTTGCATGACTGAGACCTAAACCTGAAAGCTTTGTAACTTTTCCCACAGTGATTCAATAAATAAATAAATTTAAAAAAAAGTTCTGTGTGCTTTGAAACATTTTGTGCATGAAAACAGGATTCCTTTTAAAAAAATCGTAAAGTTTTTTTAAAATACAAAGCCACTATTGTAGCACTGTCAACATGTTGAGAAGTGATCTTATTTGTGTAGCAACTATGTAGAAATAAATGAAACTTTCCCCTTTATTTCAAAACAGCATTGAAAACAAATACTAACAACCAGTGTATAGCCATTTTTCACTGAAAATAGATAACTTCTTTATTGTGGGTGGAGGTGAGAGTCATTTAGGTCATACCTGGCTGTGCTCAGATCTTACTCCTGACTCTGTGCTTGGTGACCTCCTCACCTGGCAGTGCTCAAGGGACCATAAACAGGGTGTAACACTAGGGCCAGCTGCTTAAACAAGTAATTTAATCACTATACTATCCCTCAGGCCCTAGCCAACTGCTTTTAACTAAGTTTGCGTGCGTGTGTGTGTGTGTGTGTGTGTGTGTGTGTGTGTGTTTGTAGCTATAACCTTTGGGTGATGCCAATCATTGTAATGAATTTAGTGATTTTTGTATTACCTTTCATTTGCATTTTAAAAAGCTGCATATCTAATATGAGAAAAGGGTCTAACAATTGTCTTTTTTGTTTATAAGTATATAACTGCATTTAAAATATATAGTGTACATACTTTCTCATTTTATCTCAATGACAAAGTTTATGGTTTTTAGTTCCATCATTTTACACAGGTTAATGGATGTTCAGGAAAATAAGTAGTTTGCCTAAGGCTAAACCTCTAGCATGTAGAAGACACATCAATAAATTTAGGCACTTAGCTCTCATCTCAGTGATCTTTCCAATTTCAATGAATCACAAAATATCTTTTCTCAGAGAAAAGTGAGGTCATCAAATTGAAATCCCTTATTCAGAATGGCTTCAGATTTGTGCTTTTTTCTCCATTAATATGTATATTTTCTTTTATCTTAAGTCATAGCTTTTTGTTACAATCAACAGCATCAATAGTTTTATGTTTCTTTTGTGAGTTATAATCCTAGTTTATTTGCATTTTTTCTTGGAGAAACTCATAAACAAATTTTTATGGTGTTCCTAATATAAATACTTTGGAAACTGTACTTGGTACACTGGTGGTCTGTTATGATGACAAGAAAAGTATTTGCACAATTCTGAATAGGAAAGAAAAATTGCATAATCCTATGTCATAATTATTTTTGTTTGTTTTTGGTCCAGAAGTCGGTGGGGTCCCCAAGGGTGAATTTCATGAGGTGAAGTGGAGAAAGTCAGCCACCTTTTCTTGATCTTCCTCTGCCACTCTGTGACAGGCTGGGAAAGCTAGGATTGATAAAGTCTGTGATGAGCACCTTATTGTCATAGACCACAAGTCCCTCTAGCTCCATTCGGTAGCTGTCAAGTCACCCCTGACATCCACTTGTCCTTCTTGACACAGGACTTAATCCCCACCACCCGATTTCTCAGGGAGCCATGGACTCAGGCTGAAGCAAGGAACTGTTCTTTGCAGGAAAAGAAAGACATTCCTTGGCCTTACCCTGGCCATCTGTATCCCTTTCTTTCTCATGGAAAAGAACTTCAGGAAGAAATGAGCAATGAAGTCAGAACAGATTTTATTTGGAGACTTTGAGGAAGGGGAAGGAAAGAGAAGAGAAGATGGGAGAGAGAGTCACATGCTCAATAGGGCTGGGGTGTGGGGGTGGGAGGGATACTGGGATCATTGGTGGTGGAGAATGGGCACTGGTGGAGGGATGGGTACTCGATCATTGTATATCTGAAATCCAAGCAAGAAAATTTGTAAGTCTTACAACTTACAAAGTTTAGCACCTCATGGTGTTTCACTTATAAAAAAAGAGGGAGGCTTCTCCAAAGGCAGAGACAGCTTCAGAACACATATCAAGAGGAGAGATGTGGGCAACATGTGTGCTAGAGCACCACATATGCTTGGCCAGGTGAACACAAGCAGCTCATGGGCACGGGCAGCATATTTGTAGGCTTTCTTTGTTCAAGTTGGCTTTTAAAGGGTTTTTCCCAAGTTGCCCCATAGGGTTTCTACCTAGATAAGAATCCATCATTAGGGTGGTTGCCAATGGGCGTTTATTGGGAGTGGTTGATGGTCTTTGAAATTTGCTCTCTTGGCATTTATTTTGGCTGGATCTTCTCTTGGAAAGGGGATTGGTCCAGCTTTCTCTGGGTTTGTGGTTGCTAGGTGAGGGTCTTATCAGACCTTAATTATTGTGTCCACTAGGTGGGCTTTTGCAGCCTTGGGGCTTTTGGTTTTATTATTTCCCAAGGAAATCCATTGTCATGGGAGTCTTTCCTATCTATCTGCCTATGTCAATTCCATGATCATGTATGGTTCATGATGCTTTTCTCAAATAGGATGCCCTATTTCCTTTTCAAACATAAATTTTAGACAAATTAAGGAAAATCAAATTTCAGTCCATTCTTGAAGCTCTCTTTGATTTATTGATTGACTTAATGACTAACAGCGATCAATTTATTTTTACACTGAGACAAGTAAGCATTAACTTGGAGGTGAAATTTTCTGTGGGTTTGTTTCACAACCGTAGTAAAAGTGTAACTTAATAGAATTTACAGTTTTTTAAAATTACCCTTGTCATGTCTTGTATAAAATTTTGTCTTTTTTATTATTCAATATAAAACTAGACGGATATTCCAGACAGTGTTCTATGTGCTTTGGGGCGAGGATACCTCCAGAAGTACCCAAGGCTTATTTATGAATCTGTACTCAGGTATCACTTCCTGTGGTGCTGGGGAGGATTGAACAGTTGGTTATTTGAACCAGTTGGTTATGTGTAAGACAAGACCTGACATTCTGTACTCTGGCTTTATAGGTTGAATTTCTGACTAGAATGAGCTATTAAAATACTGAAGTGCTGTTGAGGTGCAATGCAGATCAAAGCCAATTGGGAGATTCAGAGCTAGAATGACTGCTACTTGGCTGAAACTAGCAGATTTACATAAAAAGAAGAAATGGAGCATAAAAAATGTAAATTATATTCCAAAAGAGGTCATTTTTTTATTCCTAGGGTAACTGTGAAGGCAGTGTACTTGTACATTTTGAGGAACCATTCTTGTTGATAGCAGACAAATTGATGGAATCATTATGAGTTGACCTATATGAAATTTGTACACTATATAATATCATTAAGGGTGAATTCTGTTCAGAAATTATGGGGCCTTTGTAAATGGGGTTGGGAATCGGGTTTCATATTTGATGACTTCCATAAAATATTTTATATTTTTAATTTATAAAGCCATCAAATATTTCTAAAGCTTGTTTGGCCTTTATCTTAAACATGGTTCCAAGTTTCAGTGCCTCAAGTGATGTAAGAAAACCCAAGACAAACTCCAGCTATAGTATTTTAACTAAATTCCAGCTGTCCAAATCAATTATGGCAGAAACTTAACTAGATCCCACAGAATCATCTTCTAATTGTTTCCTCTGTGCTGGGCCTATTTCTCCTAGTGAATTGCAAGCTCTTCCAAAGCAGAGATGGTATATTTTTTGTATCTTCAATCCCTTTGTTAGCAAAAGTAAATGGTATTTTAAAACTTTGCCTAAGGAAACCTATGATAAACTGAATCACATGGCTGATATTTTTCTTGATGTTGTTGAAAACATCCATTTTCATCCCAATGTAACACATTAAACTGCAATGCTCTCAACCATAGTGTTTCTTCAGAGGACCATAAATTGAAAAAAGACCAATACATGTGAAGTAGCTTCACATTCCAAAGAAATGACTGTCACCGTCACTGTCCTCCCATTGTTCATTGATTTGCTCAAGTGGGCCCAGTAATGTCTCCATTGTGACAATTGTTACTGTGTTTGGCATATCAAATACGTCAAAGGTAGCTTGCCAGGCTTTGCCGTGCGGGCGAGATACTCTTGGTAGCTTGCCAGGCTCTCTGAGTGGGGTGGAGGAATCAAACTTGGGTCGGCCATGTTGGCCGCTTGCAAAGCAAATGCCCTACCTGCTGTGCTATTGCTCTAGCTCTAAGAAATGACTGATTATGCTAACAATCTATACACATTTTTATGTAAATATATTATGATACAGGTTTTATTTCCATTGGCTACACCAGGATTCCATATAGGGCTGAAAAATAATAATGCTTCGAATTATGGAATGTAATAATGAAGATGAGATTAAATAAAAGCTTCTTTCTTTTAAGCTCTTTATTTAACTTCCATATCATTCCATAAACTCAATGACAAAAAGTTCCATACACTCAAAGACATGAAAGGTCAGAGTACCACACTGAAATTCCCTATGAGTAGTTAGTTTGGCTGCTAATATCTATTATCCTCGGAGAGTTAAAGTATATTTTGCTTTCGAAAATATGATAATAAATACTTTTCTAATGAGAATATCAATTTGAGGACAAACCGCAACTATAAAACAGAGTTATTGTCAAGTTAAAATACATGGAACCTAATGCCAAATTTCTCTTTTACTAAAAATATCATATTAATTCCCCAAACTGACTTACCATGTAACATGTGGCAGTACTACCCAATCTAAGTTCACATACTAATCTATAAAAGGTCAATTATTTGAGAGAGCATAGTTGATAAGAAAAATGGCTTTATTCAGGTCCTAGAAACTTAGGAAGATGGTCAACATTTTTGTCCTTCAAAATCTATCTTACTCAGGTTGGGCCTAGGCGGTTATAAAGGCTGCTTGTCAAAATAATTGAGAAGAAACTTCTGTCTGTGACAGCAAAGAAGGTAATCTTTGAAAGAATCTTTTTTTCAAAGAATCTTTCTTTGAAAGAATGTTGTTGATTCGTTCCTTGAAAAACTATCATCATATGGTTAAAACAACCATGATTTTCCAAGGTCTGCCTAATAATTACTTCAAGAAACTTTCCAGAGGTCCTGACATTTGCTCTTCCCCCGCCATCAATAAGTAGGCCTGCCATAAAATTAAATAAACAGTATATGAGAACACAGTTAAGAACAAAGAGGGTGAAAACCAAGAGGGAATAAAGAGGTAAATATGTAAATGTACATAAGTGAATAGCAAGAGTCTGTAATGCTTGCTTACTTATAACAGGACTGATACTTAGAGTCAAAGGCTGTGAGTTTCCTGTGAGCAGAATAAACACATTCAAAAATGGTTAATATAAACTGAAGAATCAAATGGTACAAAGCCATTAATTTTCCTTTTCTGTTAAAGTGACAACACTAAAAATGTTAAAGGAAGTTCTAAATGTTACAGGGTGATAGGATGAGAGTAAAATAGCATGAGTTTTGGGACTGGAGAGATAGCACAGCGGGTAAGGAATTTGCCTTGCAAGCGGCCAACCCGGGTTCAATTCCCAGCATCCCTTATGGTCCACTGAGCACCGCCAGGAGTAACTCCTGAGGGCAGAACCAGGAGTAACCCCTGTGCATCGCCAGGTGTGACCCCAAAAAAAGCAAAAAATAAAAAATAAAATAAATTAAATTAAATAGCATGAGTTTTCAGAGCTCATATTGATGATAAGAGAACTCCGAGTCAGTAGTAATTAATGGATTTCAAATTAACACATTTATTTATTATAACAGTAAAATTAACATGAAAATTAACTAGAAAGTTAAGTTTGTGGGCAAAGAAGATGCATTATAGATAAATGATGATCATTTTTGTTGGTATATTTATTGAAGCTAATTAAGTATTAGCTATCAAAAAATTGAAATGCCATATTATTTTAAAAGAGGCAATCCACATATAGGAAAGATTACTATAAGTATAGGCAAAACTACAAATATTCAGTGCAATGTTTCATATGAATATAAAAATCTAGGACCTATATGTTCAACACTAGAGTTAATTAAATTTACTCTATGCCCCAAATTAAAAGTCAGGAGACTTTTAAAATCTATACTGTTCATTCATATACACATATTAACAATAAAAGATAACTAAACTGTGAAAACCATAAGTACATATAGCAAAATTTATAGCACAATCCCAATGTTTGGTTTAAAACATTTGAAATATTTAAATAAAAATATTGTAAATGTGCATTTACATTGCAGATTTTTAAGAAAAAAATATATTTTAACTTTGCCCTATACTAAGTCCTCCTCACATGGGAGATTATATTTTTCTTTCTGTTCTACTTTCCAACAAACATTTCTACTTTCTAATATATATATATATCTATATATTCTTCTCTCACCTAAAGTTTTATGAACATCACATCAAGAATCCCTGGCACACCAATTTTTCCTCAAAGTTTGACATTGTACCCTATTTACAGTATAAACCTATTTTCTTTTGGTCTTTCTTTTCAATAAATTTACACTATAGTTTTCTGTGATTTTAAAACATAAATATTGTATTTACTTAAAAGCATTCGGAATGTCAATAAAACAGCTAGAACCCTTGTTTCTTTTTCTTTTGTGAAAACAAGTGGTATTCAGTAAACAAAATAACTATTTCATATAAGCTGCATCAGAAACATTTGAATATTAAAATACTATCATCATCATGCATAATTATTTTGTGTTGTGCACCAATAAATACTTTAATTTTTAATGTCAATTTACAGGACCTATGCAATACCAGGCAAGGTCAGTGGCTATTGAAAATTCTGCTGGCACAGGGTATGCAAAGACACCTTCAGTGGTGTTTTAACTACATAAAAAAGATACACCATATTTTAACCATAAATCATTTTAATTAATTAATTTATATTGACTCCCATGTCTAATGTTTAGATTCAGCCTAAATGTTTGGTAAAGAAGCGAATAGCACACGGCCCAGACAAGGTCAGACCTGAACACGTGAAGAATCTTCCATCAGTACTCATCAATACACTGGCTCGGGTCTTCACACGCTACCTGTCTGAATGCAAGCTTCCATCCCAGTGGAAAACCAGCAGAACCATTATACTGTACAAGAAGGGAGACATCCACGACATTGGCAACTATCGCCCGATCTGCCTGTTGTCTGTCATCTACAAGCTGTTCACTCGAGTCTTCCTGAATAGGATTGGCAGAACACTAGATGAAGGACAACCATATGAGAAAGCTGGGTTCCGAAAAGGATTCAGAAAGATTAACCATATCCACATGGTAATCAAGCTCATTTACGTTTCTTGGGAGTTCAAGATGCCGCTCTGTCTAACATTCATTGATTTAAAGAAGACCTCTGATTCTGTCGATACTGAAGCGGTCATCAAAGCCCTAGCCAAAATGGGCGTTCAAACTCAATACTTCAGGATCCTCCATGAGCTGTATTACGGATTCACCACCAGGATCTCACCATTCTACAAGGAAGTGATCATCCATGTCAAGAAAGGGGTTCGGCAGGGTAATACCATTTCTCCAAAACTCTTCAGTCCTACCATCGAGAGCGTCATGCGGATGAATGGAATGGGAAGGAATGGGAGTGAAGATAGATGGTCAGCGACTACACCACCTCCGCTTTGCTGATGACATGGTTCTAATAACATCTAATATTAACCAAGTGGCACAAATGCTGACCGACTTCGACCATCAGTGTGGAAAGGTCGGACTACAGCTGAATCTCACCAATACAATGTTTATGAGAAATGGACTAGTTACTGATGTTCCTTTTGCTCTCAATGGAACTAACATCTCTGAATGCAGCAGTCATGTGAACCTAGGTCGAGAAGTCAACATGACGAATGACCTGGCACCCAAGCTGCGCAGGAGTAAGAGAGTGGCTTGGAACGCCTTCAAGAGCATAGAAGAAATAGCTAAGAGGATGAAGAACCTCCCGCTCCAGGCACATCTCTTTGATTCCACTGTTCTTTATGCATTAACATACGTTTCAGAGACCTGGGCCCTACGGTAACAGGATGAGAATACTATTCAGATCTCCCAAACAGGAATCGAAAGAGATATGCTTGGAGCATCACGATTCACTCAAGTGAGAGAAGGAACCCAGAGATCCAACCTCCATTGACAATCGAGAATCAGGGATCTGTCTTGTGTGTCAAGTAGTCAAAAATCAGATGGGCTGGACATGTAATACGATTTGGAGACAGCCATTGGACTAGAGCAGTTACCGACTGGATTGCAAAGGATGTCAAAAGATCGCGTGGCCACTGACCTACGATATGGTCAGGCTTCTTCATCAAGATGCTGAATGAATGGTTTGAGGCTCTTCATGTTCCTGGAATGAGCAGACAGCATTGGGCTACGCTAGTATGCGACAGAGATGAATGGAGGTGTTACTGATGCTCGCTCAAGCAAATCGATGAGTAACATGATGTCAAGTGAACAAGTTATCAATTTATATTGAATGACCAAAGATACAGTTACAAAGGTGTTCATGACTGGGTTTAAGTCATACAGTATTCCACCACCATCCCATCATCCCGCACACAATATCCCAGTCATCCTTCCCTTCCCCAGCCTGCCTCTATTGTAGGCACTTTGCTTCTTCCTACTTCCCTCCCTCCCTCCCTCCCTCCCTCCCTCCCTCCCTCCCTCCCTCCCTCCTTCCCTCTCTTCCTTTGTCTCTGTTTCTCTCTCTGTCTGTCTCTTTGTCTCTCCATCTCTCTCTCTCTTTTTGTGCTTTATGGTTTGTAAATCAGATACTGAGAAGTTATCATGTTTGATCCTTTACCTACTTTCTGCACACAATTCTTATTCAGAGTGATCTTTTCCAATCATCTTTGTCAAAGTGGTTCCTTCTCTAACACTTTTTCTTAACACTTTTTTTTAAATGCCCATGTTATTTACTTTTTTATTTACTTATTTTTATTGAATCACTATGACATAGTTACAAATATTCATGATTATTTTTTAGTCATACAATGATTGAGCACCCATCCTTCCACAGATCACGATCATGATCATCCTGTTGTTCGTCGATTGACTCGAGCAGGCACCAGTAACGTCTCCTTCTTCCTAGCCCTGAGATTTTAAAAGAGCCATATTCAATGCTTTTTCAGGGCTAGGAGAATGAGACGTATCATTTTTGTGTAAACTCACACAAAAAGGGGCGCTGCACACACACAGCAGCGGTGGCTCTATCTCTCCTGCCGCCCACGTTTGGTAGTCTCACCCTTCTCCCACCCCGGAGAGGTCGATGGCGATGGTCAGGCGGAGGAAGGAACGAGGGCCAGGCTGGTAGGTATTAGTCGTAGTTTATTCTGATTCTCTCCTCATCTGTCTGTGATCCCTCTCTCCTTCTGTCTCTCTGCTCCCCCATGCCCAATCTACAGTCGCATTATATCTCTCTCCAAGAGGAATTGGGGAAACAATTACACATAGGTGCGGTCACAATCAATAGGGGTAGAAATCAATAGGGGTAGAAATCTTAGCCTCAGGGAAGACCACTCCTAGGACAGATCCTTCCTCAGCAGGAGGACCCACCCTAGAGCATAATCCCATGGGCATGCCTCTCCTCTCCTTGTCCGACAAGCATATAAGAATATAATATAAATCATTTTGTATGGATACAGTAAGAAATATCTTAAACTTATAGAATTGCTCTCCTAGGGCTATCTCGATCTCAGACTACGGTGCTCAGGCCAGATAGTCTTTCCCACCCCTAGCAGGATCCTAGTCTTGTCGTTACCTTTGGATCATGACAGCATTTGTCTATGATCAAACTCTTAACTTATAGTTAAGAATCGTGGCACCTTGGCCTGGCCCATTTCGCTGCCAGGGTAGCTCACTGCTTACCCTGGGTCCATTCAGTCCCTCATCGGGACCCTGCTTTTGGGGTGTTAGGAACTAAGGGCAACTGAGGCTTAAGTCGAGAAAGCAGATGCCCGGGAGTGAATAATATTCAAGGCCAATCAAATCCTAAATTACAAAGCATAATGTTAACGGTCTTTCTGTATCTATACAAAAAGGATATTACTTTAAAGTAAACTGTTCATAAGGCATAAGGAGAGGAGAAAGGCAATATTTCACTCATACATATAAAATCATAGATTTCTGGGAAACTGATCTTACAAATTAACAAAGTCTGATTAAGGGGAAAGCTGATTAACTGGTGGGAAGGAGAGCATAGGGAAGACTGCTTACAGATAAACACAATGGAAGTGGAAGTGCTTCAGGAGCACTGTGATGGGTGTAACCAGATTAATGGGTGTAACCAGATAAACCTAAGCTTCTTGTTGAAGGACAAAGTAATGTTACCCAACATCTCCCCCTTTTCTGTTTACAAAAACACAAAAACTTGAAATAGAAAGAGTAACAATTACAAACACAAAAGTCTCATTTGATCACAATTTGAAGAGTTGTTTCTGCAACAGCAACAGTATTAACCTAAAATGTTTGGAGCTATATTCCAACAATTTTTACTGGTTTTTGGCATATTGAGTACAACATGGGAAGTTTGCCAGACTCTGCCATGCGGGCAGGATACTTTCGGTAGCCTGCCGGGATCTCCAAACTAAAAATGAGATAATAAGATGTCGCACAGCTGCATTTGCGGCCATGCACTTCCGGGAGCTGGGTTTTATAGTCTCTGGGTCTTGGCCGTTGATGGGACCACCTGGCGTCAGCGGCAGCTGCTGGATGTAACACCCACCTACTGGAAGATGGGGGATCTGGGTGGAGAAGGCCCAGTCCCAATCCAAGCAGGCTTGGGATATCAGCCCCAGGACCCACATGCTGGGGTACCTCTGCCAGTTCCTTCATGCATGAGCCTTGTCTGGACGTGTGGAGAGTGGTCTCAGCATGGCTGTGGCTGGTTCTGGAGGTCTTCGGCTGCCATGGTTCTGCTTGGAGCATGGAGGGAAACTCAACCCGCCCCCTCCAAAGGGCCCCAGTGAGGACAGCCAGGCATGGGGGCAGGAGACTCTGTGCTGTTCTCTTCCGGGAGCTGGATTTTATTGTCTCTGGGTCTTGACTGTTGATGGGACCACCTGGCGCCGGTGGCAGCTGGTGAGTGTAATGCCTACCTACTGGAAGATGGGGGATCTGGGTGGAGAAGGCCCAGTCCCAATCCAAGCAGGCTTGGGATCTCAGCCCCAGGACCCATGTGCCAGGGTTCTTCTGCCAGTTCCTTCATGCACGAAGCTTGTCTGGATATATGGAGAGTGGTCTCAGCATGGCTGTGGCTGGTTCTAGAGGTTTTCGGCTGCCGGGGCTCTGCTCGAAGCAGGGAGGGAAACTCAACCTTCCCCCTCTAAGGGGTCCCAGTGAGGACAGCCAGGTGTGGGTGCAGGAGACTCTGCCTCCACCAGTCCACATTTTCTACCACCAAAGTCCCCAGTATCTCCACCCCCACACTATTCCAACCCCTGCCTCTATGGCAGGCACCTTCTTTCTTATTCTCTCTCTACTTTTGGACATTATGGTTTGCATTACAGATGCTAAGAGGCCATCATCTTTGGTCCTTAGTCTACTTTCAGCACACATCTCGCATTCCGAATGATCCCTCCAACCATCATTTGTTAGTGGTCCCTTCTCCTTCCCAACTGCCTTTTCCCCAAACAAATGAGGCTGGCTTCCAAATTGTGGAAATATCCTCCTGATCCTCATCTCTACTGTCCTTAGCTGTTAGTCTTCTAGTATTTTATATTCCACAAATGAGTGTAGTCATTCTACGTCTGTCCCTCTATTTCTGACTAATTTCACTTATCATGATACTCTCCATGTCCATCTACTTACATGTAAATTTCATGACTTCATATTTTCTAACAGCTGCATAGTATTCCATTGTGCAGATGTACCAAAGTTTCTTTAACTAGTCATCTGTTCTTGGGCACTTGGGTTTTTTCCAGATTCTGGCTATTGTGAATGGTGTTGCAATAAACAAACAATTGCAGATGTCATTTCTACTGTTCTTTATTTGCATCTACAAGATATATTCCCAGAAATGGTATTGCTGGGTCATATGAGTCTCCCCTAACACTTTGAACAGAATTCCAACCATGGACCAATCCTGATGGCCCTTGTTTCTACTGTCCTTGGGTATAAGTATCATATTACATATTTTTATATCACACTAATATGTGCAATAATTCTATTTTTGTCCATCATCCTCTCACTCATTTCACTATGTACATTAATCAATGAGAAAATTTCATAATTTCATTTTTCCTAATAACACCATAGTATTCCATTGTGTAGATGTATCATCGTTTCTTTAACCAGTTGTCTGTTCTCAGGCACTTGGGTTGCTTCCAGATTCTGTCTATTGTGAATAGTGCTGCAATAAACATAGAAGTGCAGATGGCACTTCTGCTTTGTTTTTGGGCCCCTGGGTATATTCAAGAAGTGGTGGTATTGCTGGGTCATACGGAAGCTGAATTTCTAACTTTTTGACGAATGATTATATTATTTTCTAAAATTGCTGGACTAGTTGCCATCCTCATCATCAATGAAGGAGAGTCCTTTTCTTCCCAAATCCATGCCAGCACTGAATGTTCTTATTCTTTTAGATGTGTGCCGTATCTGTGGTGTGAGAATATCTCATTGTTTTTATTTGCATCTCCTTCATGATAGCAAGGCAGATCATGTTCTCATGTGTATTTTTGCCATTTGCATTTCTTCTTTGAGAAAGTTTCTGTTCATTGCTTCTCCCCAATTTTTAAGGGGGCTAAAATTTGTTTTCCTTGTAAAGTTCTTCTATTGCCTTATATATCTTGAATATTAACCTCTTATAAAATGGGTATTGGGTAAATAATATTTCCCAATCTGTGGGCTTTACGATGATCACAGTTTTTTTTTGAGGTGCAGAGCTTCTTAGTTTAATGTAGTTCCATCTGTTTATCTTTGCTTCCACTTACTTGGTCAGTAATATTTCATCTTTGAAGATTCCTTTAGCTTCAATGTCATGTAGAGTTTTGTCCACATCTTCCTCTATCTATCTTATTGATTCAGATCTGATATTGAGGTCTTTCATTTATTTTCATCTGACTTTGTGCCTGGCAGTAGACAGAGGTCTGAATTCATTTTTTTGAAGGTGACTGTCTAGTTTTTCCAGCAACGCTTGTTGAAGAGGCGTTCTTTGCTCCACTTCACATTTCTTGCTCCTTTATCAAAGTCATCATATATTTGAGGGTCAGTGTCAGAATATTCAACTCTATTCCATTGATCTATGGCTCTGACTTTATTCTAAAACCATGCTGTTTCAATTACTACCGCTTTTTTTAATCTTTGGGTCACACCCAGCCGATGCTCAGGGCTTACTCCTGGCTCTGCACTCAGGAATCACTCTTGGTGGTGCTTGGGGGACCATATGGGATTCTGGGAATTGAACCCGCGTCGGCCACGTTCTAGGCAAACGCCCTACCCACTGTGCTATTGCACCAGCCCCTCAATTACTACCCCTTTGTAGTGAAATTTGAGTTTGGCAAAGGTTATCCCTCCCATCTTCTTTATCTTGAGAATTGCTTTAGTTATTCGTGGGGTTAACTGTTCCACAAGAATTTCAGGAATGTTTGACATGTTTCTTTGAAAAAATCATGGGTATTCTTATAGGGAATGCACAGAATCTGTATAATGCTTTTGGTAGTATTGCAGTTTTGACAATGTTAATCTTCCCAATCCATGAACAGAGAATGTGTTTTCATTTTTATGTGTCCTCTTTTTTTTTGTTGAAGTAGTGCTTTGAAGTTTTCTTTGTATAGGTCCTTCACCTCTTTAGTTTAACTGATTCCATGGTACTTGATTTTCTGAGGCACAATTGTGAACAGTATTGTTTTTCTCATATTGCTTTCTTCTCTTTCATTATTTGTATATAGGAAAGTCATGAGTTTTCTGGTATTGATTTTGTAACCTACTACTTTACTAAAGAAATATATTGTCTTCAGAGCATTTTGGTAAATTATTTAGCATTTTCTAAGCATGAATTTTTCACTTCATCTTGCAAATAGGAAAGCTTGAATCTTCCTTGCTTATTGGGAAAACCTGGATTTTTTTTTTGCCTGACTGCTATGGCAAGTACTTTCAGTACAATATTGAACAGGAGTGGCAAGAGTGGGCAACTTTGTCGTGCCTGATATTAGGAGAAGGCTTTTAGTTTTTTTCCTCATTGAGAATAATGCTTGCTGTGATTATATAGAGGAAAGTTCCTTCAATTCTCAGTTTGTTGAGATTTTTTTATTCATAAACAAGTGTTGGATCTTATTGAATGCTTTCTCTGCATCTATTGATATGATCATATGGTTTTATCTTTTCTTTTATTGATATGGTGTAGCATGTTGATTGGCTTGTGATGTTAAACCATACTGCATTGCCAGGATGAATCCTTTTGCTCTTGGTGTATAATCTTTTAAATGAGTTGTTGACTTCTACTTGTGAGTATTTTTTGAGGGTTTTTGTATCTGTGTTCATCAGGGATATCAGTCTGTAATTTTCTTTTTTTATGGTGTCTCTGTCTGCACTTGGTATCAGGGTGATATTTTCCTCATAGAATCTGTTTGGAAGGGTTTCTATTTCTTCAGTTTTCTGGAAAAGTTTAAAATGGATTTCAGCAGATCCTCTTTAAAGGTTTAAAATAATTCAATAGTGGATTTCATATAGGCCTAGGCTTTTGTTTTGAGGAAGACAATTTTCTAATCCATCCTGCCACTGTGTCTGTTAATTGGTGAATTTAGTCCAATGACATTGAGAGAGATTATTGTTATGGGGTTTTGTCCCATCTTCCCATCTTCTGCAGAAGTTTGGTGTTTTTGAGGGCCTTGTCTTATCTTTAAGTATTCCATTTAATCCTTTTAACAATGGTTTTAAGTATCTGAAGTTCCTGAGTTGCTGTTTATCTGTGAAGCTGTGTATTTTTTCTTCAAATAAGATTGGGAGTCTACCTGGATAAATTATTCTTGATGAGGCATTCGTTTTATTGTACTTTTTCACTCTATTTCCCCACTGTCTTTGGGCCCAGAGGATTTCATCTGATAAGTCTGCTGTAAATATTCAGGATGCTCCTTTGTATCTAATTTCCTTCTTTGAACCTGCTGATTCTATGGTTTTCCTCATTCTATGAGGATGAGTCTTGTAGAATTTATATTTGAGGTTATTTTAGCCAATACCCTTTGTGGCTCATGCTTCTGGGTACATGCAATCTTAAGCTCTGGTAACTTTCCAGCAATTATGACTTTGACAGTTGCTTTTTCATAAGGGTTTCCTTCCTGCCCCTCTCGCACCCCAATGATTCACCTGTTGCTTTTCTTATATTCATCTATATATTCTCTTGTCATCTGTTCTTTTATTTTGAGGCTCTTTTCCGTCTTCTTCCGTCTTCTGGAAATTCTCTCCACCTCATATTGGAGCTCACTGATTCTGTCCTCAGGAGATATTACTCTGCTGCTGAAGCCTTCCACTGAATATTTTATTTCACCTACCAAGTTCTTTAGATATCATTTATATTTATATTTTCATTTGTGTTTTCCTGGTTTCTGCTCTTTTATCCTCTTGTATTTTACTGGTAGTGTGTTCTATTGTTTCCTTTAGTTCCTTGTGTATGTTTAGCAGCTCCATTCTAAATTTGTTGTCAAAGATATTTAGTTCATTATTTATATAGTTCATTATTACTGGTTAGATAATCTATCTGGGCTATCTTCTTCACTCACTAAACCTGGTGGGTTTCTGCTTTACCATTGTGGCCTTTACAGCTTGGAATTTTACTCTGACCATTCTATTGCATGTGTGTATGTGTGTGTGTGTGTGTGTGTGTGTGTGTGTGTGTGTGAGAGACATGGGGGTGGAGGTGTTGATTGGAGAGGAGCTAATGAACCATTACCCTAATGTGGTTGGGTGGTCAAGCTGCCCTTAGTGAATCCCAATAGGAGGTTAATTTGTGGTTCTTATGGGATACAGTGGGGAGATTAACTGGCAGCATACCATGACCTAGTGTCTTCTAAACTGAAATGTCTGAATATTAGAGCCTGCAGTTTGCATCAGCACTTCTGAGATGCTTACAGCTTGGAGTTCAAGCCCCTTGAAATGCTCTGGCATGGCACCTTTAGGGACCCTTTCATGCACAGTCGTAGGCACACTTGGGAAACCACACCCTCCACTCCCTTCTAATCTTCTGCATATATGTCTTCCACATGTTTAAATAACCAGTTCTGTGTAAGATTCTGCAATAGCTCTCCATCCAAACACTTCCTGAGTCTGCTGCACTTCAGAGCTGTGTGCTCTGTCAGGATCCCTCCAGTAAGATAACCCCACCTCCCCATCCTCCTTGGCCAGCTGAGAGAGCTCTTCCCTGTGACCAACAGCACTGCTAAGCTGAGCTACAGATGTGTATATGTAAATCTTACAAGCCTTATTTTTTTTCTTTTAAAAGGAGTCAGTTGTGCCAGGAGCTTAAATGCTTTATAGACAAGAAAAACACTACACTAGAACTGACTTATTCATCACATCATCTTCATCTTTATCCACCTCTTCTTCCTCCTCTTCATCTTCTTCATCTTCCCTTTCTTTTTCCTGATCTTTACAGCATTAACTACTCCTTCTCTATCATATCACACTTTCCTTTGGCTAAGTATGGAGCAATATCCCTTTCATATTTTTCCTAAATCTCAGCAGCCTTCTTTTCATGGGAGGTTTATCATCTGCAGCAATGTTGCTCCACATCTCTCCAGTTTCTTTGCAGCATCACCAATATACAGGCCAGGATACTGTCCTTTTGTTTGTGGTTGATACTCAGAGAAAAAAAAAGAAAAAGGCTAAAGGAGGCCTCTTCTTTGCATTGACATCCTTGAACTTTTTTATTTCTCCTTTAGGAGGGATATAGATTTTCATTTCTCTTCCATATCGGGTTTTGTTATCTTTGCTATGTCTTCCAATTTTTCTTTTCTTTAGCATACATGGTCTTTCACCTCTCTGAGCACTTCTTAGAAAACTCTGAAAAGTTGACGGATATATCTGGGTGCTTCTTCTTGTGCTCCTCCCAGCAAGTTCACATGAAGAATGCGTATGTTGACATTTTGCCTCTCAGCTTTTAGGGTCTCCTTTGCCCAAATGGAATTATTTTTTACTCATCAAGGAATAGAGTCACAGAGTGCCTGTCTGACTTTACTTGCTCCAGTACTGTCTCTATGGCGTTCAATATACTGCCTCTCTAGTATTCTTATAAATAAAACTCTAATTAGTTTTTCCTTCCAATTTTTACTGGATATTAGTTCCAATATAAAACTTCATTGATAGTATTTTTACTATAAGCTAAGGCAGAAATAAAACAGTAGAATTGTTTTTATACTGCTCAAATATCTTGCAAAAATGGTATGGATAGTGCATGTATAAAATTATATTATGTTTATTTTAAGAAAAGTTTTAAGACATTCATAGCTTAAGAAGTTATTGAATCATTTCATTATGAGAAAAAATAGTTTGAACTATCGAACAATGAATTCTAAATGTGCCTGACTACCTATAGAGATCAGGAGGTTTTTGATATCACAGCCATAGTGCCAGCATATCACTATCTGTCACCATCTCTATCACTATATCTTTTGGGAGAGGAGGCATAAATCAATGTTCAGGGGTTACTATTGGTTCTGCACTTAGGAATTGCTCCTGACAGTGCTTGGGGGCCATATAGGATGCCAAGAATCAAACTTGGGGTGGCTGCATGCAAGACAGCAGCACTACCTGTTGTACTATCTCTCTGGCCCCATCTCTGTCTTTTGATATCTGCACTATCCACTTCCCTCTTAGATAACTCAGTTATATATTTAGAATCTATGGTTTGTATTCAATGGCTACTGTCTATTTCCTTACATAGATTTTTAGACTCTATGTATGCCTATATTTCACACTTGAAGATAAATTTTGGGGAGTTTATTGTTGCTGTTCTGAGCCATATGCTCTGGACTTACTTCTGGCTCTGTGCTCAAAAGTGACTCTTGGCAGTGTTCAGGGGCCCTTATATACTGCCAAGGATAAAACTTGGATATGCCAATTGCAAGGTAAACTTCTTACATACTGTACTAGCTATCCATCCCTGGAGTTAATTTTTTCATTAATGATTATCACTGGCTGAAATTTAATGAACTCTTTGAGGTATACGTAAATATTTTATCATTTTATGTAGTTTTTTTCTATTTTTGTAACTGAAAGTTTACTTTAATATTTGTGTTTGTTGCTGAGAGGTTTTTATGTAAGGGGGCAAAAGAACAAACAAAAAAAGACCCCAAAAAGTAGCTAATAAAGTTGCCTTGTCTGCTTCCTGTGGAGAAAAAAAATCCAACAACATTCTTTAAAATATTTATTATCCATCCCATTGCAGCGTTGTAAAAGGCACAATAAATTCTTGTTGCAGTTTTGAAAATTAAAGATCTTTAACATTAGCTTCCACTAAATCTTCACAGAGCAAAGTATTAGTGTTACTCCATTGACAGATTAAAGGTGACTAAAGATCCTAAACTGACCAATGTCTACATCTTCATTACACTGCAATAAAGGTCTTGAATATTGTTCACAATCTTACATCACAGTCACTGCAAGACATTAGTCACTATGAACACTGAGTTGCAATCTACTCCTATTTGACTTCAGTGCAGATATTGCTATGCAATTGTGATGGCAAATTATATATGATTTACAAAAAAGCCAGCCTCAGTAACTGCTTGTAATTTGGCTTTCATACTCATAATTTCTGAAAAAAAAACTACTTGAGTGTAGACTCCAGATTTAGTGCTCATATAGATTCATGCATAATAAACTGAGGTATTCACTTGTATACTCAGAATGGAGACAAAACCTAGCAAAAACACTGTACATACCAAAGATTTCAAAACTCCCTCATAAAGTCCTTAAAGCAACAATCATAACGATACTAAATAAAATGAGAAAATGAAGGAAGACAATGATCAAAAAATCGTATAACAATTCAAACAGAAATAATAAAGTGAAGCAAACAAATGGGACATTAAATTAAGAAGTTTTCCCACCTCAGAAGAAACAAAGACCAGAATACATGACAACAGAAAGACCTGGAATAATTATTGCCTACCACTGATATGATAATAGGTTTATGTCTAAGATATGTAAAGCACCGCTGGTACTTTATAAAAAAAAATCCAACATCACCAAAACATGGGGAGAAGAGATGAAAAAAATCTTCCTCAAAGAAGAAATAAAAATGACAAAAAAACTACATGAAAAAAGTTTCATATCAGCAGGCAAATCATGATAACAATGAAATAGATCTTCATACCATAGAGTGACACTCCACATAAATAAAAATAACTGTTGGTGTTGGAGTGGGTATGGGGAAAATGGGGTGCTCATTCACTGTTGAAATGTTGGCTAGTCCAACGTTTTTGAAAAACAGTTTGAACACTGCTCAAAAATCTAGCAATTGAGCTTTCACATAATCCAGCAATTCCACTCTTGGAAATATACGTTAAGGGCCCCAAAACAATGCAGTAAAGTAATCTGTACTCCTATGCTCATTGCAGCAAATTTATAATAGCCAAAATCTGGAAACGGACCAAGTGCCCAAGCTCAGATGATTGGATAAAGATGCTATGGTACATACAAACAATAGAATGCTAGGCAACCATTAGAAAAGATGAAGCCATGAAATTTGCTAATACATGGATGGATCTGGGGAGTATCATGTAGAGTTAAATAAGTCAGAGGATAAGGGAGAGACACAGAATAATCACATTAATTTATTTGACGTAAAGAAAACATAGTAGGAGAATAGTGTCCAAAGACAACATAAATGAGTAGAACTGGTAGGAGGTTTGCCACAGTAGGGAAAGGGAGGTTAATACATGAAAGGGACCACTATGACAATGATAGGGGAAGTTGTCACTCTGGATTAAAACTGGGTGCTACCCAAGAATGGCCGAGATTAGTACCAGGAATTTTACTCCTTGGCTTGGAGGACAGCCACACATGCTAGGGGAAAAGGGAGCTCAGATAGAGAAGGGAGCACCAAATAAAGGGTATTGGGAGGATCTTCCCAGGATGGGAGAAGCATGCTGAAAGTAGACTATAGACCAAACATGATTGTCACCCATTGCCTCTTTTGCAAACCACAACACCCAATAAGAGAGAGAGAGAACAAAAGGGAATGCCCTGCCACAGAGGCAGGGTGGGATGGGGGGATGGGGGGTGAGAGGGATACTGGGATCCATGTGGTGGGAAATGGGCACTGGTGAAGGGATGGGTATTTGATCATTGTATAATTGAAACCCAAGCACAAGAATTTGTAAGTCTACAACCGTACCTCATGATGTCTCACTAATAAAAATTAATATATATAATTGTGTAAAATATCATCTTGATATTATTCTTTAAATTATAAATAAAGCTATGTTTGCACTCAAAAAAACGGGGTCCTACATGGAGGTAATATGAGATGTATGATACCCTTTTAGCAACAGTAAAGCAAAGCACAGTACTTAAAAAGACAAAGAGGAAAGGAAAAAGTGCCTGTCAAAGAGGCAAATTGGGAGAAGGAAGGAAACTTGGGACATTGATGGAGAGAAGTGCACATTGATGAAGGGATTGGTACTTGAAAATTGTACACCTGAAACCCAATCATGAATAACTTCGTAACTCGTGGTGATTTAATAAAATTTAAAACAAAGAAATCCAAAAAGAAAATCCTTCAGCTTGGTATCAAGTCCAGGTTTAACATTTCTGTTGGAAGCCATATTTATAACAAAGAAGTTAGGAAAATAAGAAAAGTAAAACCTGAATTCATAGACAGCAAGAGTGAACAATAAACTAAAATGGAAATTAACCAAGTAGAAATCAAAATGATATTGCAAAATCACATTGTAAACATGAGTTGGTTTTTCAAAAGGATGAACAATGTTGACAAACCTTTGTCTAGGTTAAGAAATAACAGAATAGGAGTAAAATAATAAATATATAAATGAAACGAGATAAGTTACCACGCATATGACAGAAATACAAAGAGTAAAAGAGGCTATAGTGAAACTATAGAGGCAATATGAAACAATGTTTGAGATATAGAAGACATAGTTTTTAATAACCATTAACCAATAAAGACATAATTTGAAGGAAATAATTACGAGATTGGTTTCTGTGGCTCTGGAGCCATGACCTTGCCGGAGAGCCGCTCGTGCGGGCAACTTGTGACCTTGGTAGGGCATAAAGGACGAGCCAGGAATGACCCTCTTCCCATGAGATTGCAGCTGCCCCGCTGTCAGTGATTTTAATGCCAAGATAGGACCGAGAAGATCAGCTGAAGAGCTCCACATTGGGACCTATGGCCTAGAACGGAATGAACAGGGTGAGAGACTGTCTGAGTTCATCATGTCGACCAAGACCATCCACGGTAAATCACAATTCTAGAAGGCTGAATCTAAACGTTGGACATGTGAATCTCCCAGTGGACGGTCCAAAAAGAAACTGACCACATCATATTCAATTGACAGTCTTGCCTAATGATGTCACTGTTGTCCCAAAATTCCAAACTTGATCAGACCACTGTCTCCTTTGTGCAAAATTCTACTTCACAGAGCATGGAGTAAAGGCTGCAAAGTTTAAGAAGAGAACTCCCAGAACGACCACCAACTGAGAACTCTTTGGCACTACTGCAGCAACATGGGAAGATGCCGTTATTGACAACATTGATGAGGAATACGATCAACTGGTTCAGTGCCTCCACAATTGTGTGAGAATGCCGAGACAGAGAGAGATAGCCACAAAAAGATGCCTGTATTCAAAAATTCTTGAGCTCATTTGACAACATGGCTTGGTGCAAGCCTCAAGCAACCATAGGCGAACATCCAAGCTCACAAAGAAGTACAGAGAAGCGATAAAGGAAGACCTCAAAGATAGAAGAGCAGCAGTGCTGGCTTATGTGGCAGAAGCTGGGAAAAGCACCCGCCTGTCCATTGCCAACTACAAGACCAAGATGACTGTCCTCCAACATCCTGATGGATCTATCACATCTTCCAGAAGGGCAATGGAGAATATTATCCATGACTTCTACTCGGATCTCTTCAATACACCTGTCCACATCCACCTGTCCACATACCAAATTCCGCAGAATGGATATGTAGATCCCAATGTTCTCCCTTCTGAAATCCAACGCGCCATTTCATCGGTAAAGAAATGAACAGCACCCGGCCCAGAAAAGGGCAAACCTGAACATCTGAAGAATTTACCATCAGTACTCATCAATACACTGGCTCGGCTTTTCACACCCTACCTGTTTGAATGCAAGGTTCCATCGCAATTGAAAGCCAGCAGGACTGTACTACTGTACAAGAAGAGAGACATCCACGATATTGGCAACTATCGCCCTATCTGCCTGTTGTCTGTTGTCTACAAGCTGTTCATTCAAGTCATCTTGAATAGGATAGGCAGAACAATAAATGAAGGACAACCATGCGAGTAAGCCATTTTCCAAAAAGGATTCAGCACAATCGACCCTATCCACACGATAAACAAGCTCATTGAGGTTTCTCGGGAATTCAAGATGCCACTCTGTCTAACTTTAATTGATTTAAAGAAGGCCTTTGATTATGTTGATACTGAAGCTGTCATCGAGGCCCTAGCCAAATACGGAGTTCAAACTCAATACATCAGGATCCTCCATGAGCTGTATTGTGGATTCACTACCAGGATCTCGCCATTCTACAGGGGGATGATCATTGATGTCAAGACAGGGTTTCTTCAGGGTGATACCATTTGACCAAAACTCTTCAGTCCCACCCTCGAGAATATCATGTGATGACTGGAATGGGAAGGAATGGGAGTGAAGGTAGATGGTCAGCAACTACACCACCTCCCCATCACTGATGACATCGTTCTAATAACACAGAATCTAATAACACATTAGCCAACTGGCACAAATGCTGGCCGATTTCATCGGTGAGTATGGTATTTTCGGACTCCAGCTGAATCTCACGAAGACAATGTTTATGACAAATAGTCTCATTCCTGGTGTTCCATTCGCTCTCAATAGAAAGAACATCTCCAAATGCAACAGCTATGTGTACCTATGTCGAGAAGTCAACATGACCAATGACCTGCACCTGAGTTGGACAGGAGGAAGAGAGAGGCTTGGAATGTCTTCAAGAACGGCAAAGAAATAGCTAAGAGGACGAAGAACCTCTGGCTCCGGCCACATCTCTTCAATTCCACTGTTCTTCCTGCATTAACATATGCCACAGAGACCTGGACCCTACAAAAACAGGATGAGAACACTATATGAGTCTCCCAATGAGGAATTGAAAGAGCTATGCTTGGAGTATCACACTTCACTCAAATGAGAGAAAGAATCCAGAGTTCCGACCTTCATCGATGGTCAAGAATCAGGGATGCTGTCTCGTTTGCCAAGGCATTGAAAATCAGATGGGCTGGAAACTTAATGAGATTTGGAGATGACCACTGGACTAGACCCATTATTGACTGGATTCCATGGGATGTCAAAAGATCGTGTGGCTGCCCACCTATGAGATGGTCAGACTTCTTTGTCAAGACCCTGAACGATTGGTTTGAAGCTATTCATTGTCCTAGAATGAGCAGACGACATTGGGATACACTAGCAAGCAACAGGGATGAATGGCATCATTACTGGCGCCTGCTCGAGAAAATTGATGAGTAATGGTATGTCAAGTGATCAAGTGATCAAGTGAATTAATTACATCATATTGACGAAGGAAATATAAAATAACATTAATAGATTTATTTTTTGGATAAAAATAATTCATTCATAAAATAGATTCAAATCAATGATAGAAATCATTTATCAGAAATATATTAAAGACCATATTGCCACTTGTGAGATAGAGGCAAACAGAGCTGTATATGCCTAGATTCTTCTGATTTATTGAATAACAATCCACACAATCAATACCATCACTAAAACCATACATATAAGCAAGCAAATCCAACCAGGAACCTTAATATAACAAAAACATTCCAAATAATGCCGTTACCTCTAGCTGACTATAGCCACAATCCAGGAGGTTTTAATGTGACAAGATTTCTTAGACAACCTGTGAGCTCCTAAGCCTCAGGTCCTCTGGTCCACCCAACACAAGGTTGGCAGAGAGACAGGGATTGTCAGCAATACCATCTCTGACATGTTGGAGACAAAATGGGGAGAGTCCATCCTAATTTCTAGCATTTTAAAGACAATGTTGAGATCCAGAAGTTCGTGCCAGGTCTCAAATACGTTGGAGACAGGGACGAGTTCCAGAGTCTGTCTGAGGCTGTTGGATGTCTGGCTTTTAGTGGTCCATTGTCCAATCATTTTGAAGTGGCATCAATCCAATAAACCAGTCAGAGCTCAGGACGAGAAGCAACTGCCCAGCACTGATAACCAGATGCTTTATACCCCTGTTATGAGTGTGCCTGGTTATGAGTGGCCATGTAAAAAACTCACTAACTGACTACATCACAAAAATTGGCTTCTGTTCTTAACACACATACAACAAACCAGGTTTAACAACATATTCAACAGTGAAAAACTGAAAAATTTTTAAATGAGTTCATTCAGCAAGGTAAGGATATCTTCTCTTAACACTATAATTAATCACAGTATTTGAATTCCTAGCCATGAAATTAGGCAAGAAAAAGAAACAAAAGGGATACAAATCAGAAAAGAAGTTAGACTATTACTATCTATAGAATGAATGGTAATATATATAGAAAAGCCTAAAGACTTCACTAAAATTGTTAGAAAAACAAATAATATAGCAAAGTTTCAGACTAAAAATCAATATAAAATTCTGTCGCAATTACAAAAGCAAACAACTTAAAGAACAAAATGAAAATAATTCAAGTTTCATCAGAATCATGCATCTAGATATCAATGTAAAAAGGAAGTAAAAGAAATACATCAATAACTATAAAGTACTGCAGTTATGTGTATATAAGATGTGTGTATAACTTAATGTATATGTTATGTGTGTATTCTGTATATAAAATGTATATACACATATGTGTATATAGTGTGTATAATGTGCATCTGTTATTCGTGTATAAAATAACCTGTTTAAGTTAGTGTGTGTATAAAAATCATACATTGCAAGAATAAGGGGTTATGCCTAGCTTTTTGGCCAAAGATCATTCCTATCAGGGTATGCTGTATGCAAGTCAAGCACCTAATTCCTATACTGTTTCTCTCGTCCTCACATTCCTGATTTTAAATTGTACTTTAAAATTATAGTAATCAAAGCAATATGGTATTGAAATAAAATCACACAAGTAGACAAACTGGACAGAATGAATACCAAAAATACACCATATAAAATAACCACTATGGATATTTAATTTATTACTAGGGAGCCAAAAGCATACATGGAAAACGGTAAGCTATTTTTTAAAGTGGTGCTTGGAAATATGGATAACCAGAGTCAAATGAGTAAAATTGTGTCAATGTATCATATCAAACACAAGTTAATTAAAAATGAGTTCAATACTAAATTGTTAGGCATTGACCCATAAACAACATCAAAACAAGCTTTGTCAAGCATTCCATTTTGCTGACTTCAGTTGTGTTTTCAGCAATTTAACTTTATTAGCAGGGAAAACAAAATCATATTTGAATAAATTGGATGATATAAGTTAAAAGTCTTCAGCACTGCAAAAGAAACCTTTGCTAAAATAAAAGACATTTTACTGGATGGAAGAAAATATTTCCACACCAAACTTCTGACAAAAGAATACTATCCAAGACAGAGAACACACTGAGAAAATTAAAAATAAACTACAACAGAAGAGAAACATTAAACAGCTATTTCTCCAAAGATGACATAAGGATTGCTAACAGGTGCATGAAAGAACAGTCATAATCACTGACTGATTATCTGGGAAAACCAAATCAAAATGACTATAATACAAGACCAGTGAAACTGACCTATATCCAAAAATACCGGCATATTATAAACAAAAATGTACTCTCATTTCTGTTCATGGTAATTTGTCCGGTCTCTATAGAAAACAACATGAAGATTTCTTTAAAATTTAAAAATAGAGTTGCCGTATAGTTGTTTATCAATTCCACTCTCCAGCATCTAAAGAACACAAAAACACTAATTCAAAAAATGTACATACAACATATATTTATTTATTTCAACACTATTTACAAACCTATACCTGGAAATGACCCAGGAAGCAAGGCAGATTATTGTAGAAAGATGAGCTATATACACAAAATACAATACTACTAAGCTATTAAATGGAACATTTTTTTTTGTCCCAACATTAATGGAACCGGAAGGGGACATACTAAGTGAAATAAGCCATAAGGAGAAAGGCATGATCTCACATATGGTCTATAAAGGAAAAACAGTCAATGAAATTGACAATATTTAAATAAGTTGATACTCAGTTTGTGGTTACCAAGGGAGAAAGAATAGAGTTTCAATGGTAAAGAGGTCTTTGGTGGATAGATATTGACACTTGTGGTGGGCATTTCTACTCTTGTAAATTAATGTTATCTAAATAAAAATAAGTTCAAAAATTTATGAGCCAAAATTTCACAAAATCATTGTTACTATATTCTATCACCTCCCCATCACTACCATACATACACTTATATTATGGTTGCATTTATTGTATCTGCATTTTTTATATTTAATTTTTATATTTATCATAGTATTTGGTTTCTAGCTCCATTTTGTGTTGGATACTACTGTTTAAAAATTCTAATGGCGTGTTTTCAATACACTGTTAAATTTAATTTTACCCAAAATAAGAACCCCTTCTACAAATCCCGTAGTTCAATTAATGAGATTATCATCTAGAATCATCCTGGAAGACAAATTGTGAATAATCTATCACTTCTTCCAAATTCATAGAAAATCAAAAGTTATGTCAGAAAAAATTTGTCACTAGTTTGGTCAGATGAAATAGAATCTGCTTCGATATTGGTGATATCAGTAATACTGAAATGGCATCTTTAAGAAATATGTGACAGTCTACAACCAAGCTATATCCTGACATATACATAAGTATATGTATATTTATATACATGCTTATATATAAGATATATGTATGTGTGTATACATGCTTCACGCAAATGAGAGAAAGAATCTGGAGTTCCAACCTCCGTCGACAATCAAGAATCAGAGACACTGTCTCATTTGCCAAGAGTCAGGGACGCTGTCTCATTTCCCAAGGTGTCGATCATTGTATAACTGAAACCCAAGCACAAAATTTGTAAATCTACAACTGTACCTCATGATGTTTCACTGATAAAAATCTAAAAAAAAATCAGATGGGCTGGACACGTAATGAGATTTGGAGACGGCCGCTGGACTAGAGCCATTACTGACTGGATTCCATGGGACGTCAAAGGACAGCGTGGCCACCAACCTACGAGATGGTCAAGCTTCTTCGTCAAGACCCTGAACAATCAGTTTGAGTCTGTTCATGTTCCTAGAATGAGCAGACGCCACTGGGATACACTAGCTCGCAACTGGGATGAATGGAGATGTTACTGGCGCCCACTTGAGCAAATTGATGAGTAACGGGATGTCAAGAGATCAAGTGATACATAGGATAGACCATTTAATTGTGGTATGTAAATATCAAGAGAAAGGATTAATGCCACATGATAGGTTGAGTTTCTCCCCCCCACCCCGCCCTGAGCAGAGCCCCAGCAGCGGAGGACCTCCGGAGCCAGCCACGGCCATGCTGGGACCACTTTCCACACATCCGGACGGGCCTCATACATGAAAGAACTGGAAGAGGAACCCAGGCATGCGGGTCCCAGGGCTGAGGTCTCCAAGCCTACTCGGATTGGGACTGGGCCTTCTCCACCTAGACCCTCCATCTTCCAGTAGGTAGGCATCACACCCACCAGCTGCCGCCAGCCCCAGGTTGGTCCCATCAACGACCAAGATGCAGAGACTATAAAACTCAGCTCCCGGAAGCATGCGGCCACATTTGTGGCTATGCGACATCTTATTATCTTATTTTTCCTTTGGAGAACCTGGCAGGCTACCAAAAGTATCCTGCCTGCACGGCAGAGTCTGGCAAACTTTCCATGTCGTACTCAATGTGCCAAATACCAGTAACAATGATGGGTCTCATTATCCTAATCCTGAAAAAGCATTGAAATGGCTCTTTTAAATTCTCAGGGCTAGGAAGAAGGAGACATTACTGGTGCCTGTTCGAGGAAATCGACAAACAACAGAATGATCGTGATCGTGATAGTAGGAAAAATACAGAGAAAAAAGAGCAAATATGGATCTTTACATATTCTTTTTTTTCAGATGAATAGAATGAATAGATTGTAAAACACCCCACCTTTGTTTATTTAAAAAATGAGAGGAACATTTAATCATCTTAACTTGATCTAGCATTTCAATTCAATTTTTATGATCTTTAACTTAATATTTGATAATCATCTTCAAAGGATAGGAGATTTTTCCAATAAATTTTTACTGTTGTTATGTAACATGGTTACAATAGTGTTAACATTCATGGTTATGATGAACACACTTGCTATACCTTCACCCCGTCAGAGCTCCCAAGACGGTCACCCCAGTTCTTATGTTACTTCTAGGCCACCTCTTCCATTCTGCACTGCTTGGCAATTTCAGTTCACTGTACCAAGACCAATAATTTATCACCAATACAGTCTATTCCCTTATTTTGTTTCTTCATATGCCACAGATAAGTGATATCAGCTAGTAGTTACCCTTCTACCTCTGAGTTATTTCACTTACTCTTCAATTTCATCAAGTTGTGGAGAACTACAAGACTTCACTTTTTTTTAAGGCTATGTAGTGTTTTCATGAACATATATACCACAATTTCTTTATTCGTGTATCTATGGTTGGGTCTTTGGGTAGTCTTAACACCTTGGATATTGTTTTGAATGCAGCAGTAAATATAGATGTGTACATATATACATGCATGCACATATATATGTATATATAAACATGTGTGTGTATATATATATATATGTGTCCTAATTTATGTTTTTTGTGTTTTGGATGTTTCTTCTGCCAAGAAGTGGAATAGTTAGCTCAAAGAAAATATTTATCCTTACTTTTATGAAAAGACTCTACACAGTTTTTCACAAAGACTAGATGGGTAATATTCCTATTAACAGTTAATGACAGTTCCTTTTTCAACACTTTTCCACCAACACAGATTGTTTTCAGTTGTTTATACAAATATGCATTTCTGAGTTTTCTTTAATCTCCATTTCCTAATTTTCTTAATTCCAATGTATAATCCAAAAAAATATTAACACCAATGACTTCAAGTACTTATTTTAACATTTATGCTTAAGAAATTAATAATTTATTATTGTTTAAATATTTAACCAATTTTCTCCATATCAATGATTTCTTTGACAGTTGATATATGATGGCTTATAAAGAAATTATAAAGAAATAGTTTGGTAGATTTTTTAGTGAGAATATTTTGTTTCAGATAGTGGGAAAGGTGTACTTTCTAGAGTAGGACCTAAAACTGGTGAAATATTTGTTTTAAAATGTCACTTTGCACAGCGGGTAGGACGTTGGCCTTGCATGTGGCCGACCCGGGTTCGATTCCCGGCATCACATATGGTCCCCTGAGCATGCTAGGAGTAATTCCAGAGTGCAGAGCCAGGAGTAATCACTGTGTATGATCCAAAAAGCAAAAAGAAATGTGACTTTGAGTTAATTTTATTGCCACATCAGTTAATTATTTTTATTAGAGCACCTTTGATTATCTGAGAATTAATATATTTTAGTTGTAATATTCTAGATATCTTTGCTGGGGAAGGTACAATGAGTGAAAAAATATTTCAGACCAACAGTTTTCAAAAGCAAAACTACCACTAACCCCTAGAGATAACTCTCCTATAACTAATTCAATAGAAGCACTTTGAATGAGGACTATTCTTCGGTATTTAATAAGAAGACAAAATACAGTAAATAGGACCCACAGGAAGTAGTCCTGTTCCTTGAACATTTTAATGTCCTGCTAGATAATTATATGAGTAATATCAAGGCTAAAGAGAAGTCTGAGTATGAAAAACTAAGTGAGCATAGAGTCTAACTCCATGATGCATATGTACTGTCACTGTCACTGTCACTGTCCTCCCATTGTTCATCTATTTTCTCGAGCGGGCCCAGTAATGTCTCCATTGGAGACTTTGTTGTTACTGTGTTTGGCATATCAAATACATCACAGGTAGCTTGCCAGGCTTTGCTGTGCGGGCGAGATACTCTCCGTAGCTTGCCGGGCACTCCTAGAGGGGAGGAGGAATCGAACTCGGGTCAGCCATGTTGGCTGCATGTAAGGCAAACACCCTACCGCTGTGCTATCGCTCCAGCCCATATGTACATTTTCATTTATTTTCAAAACAATATTTTCAACAATACATTTGGCATTTAAATTGAGGAAATACTTGAAGAGATAATGTACTTTTTATAACTTATCGAAATCTGCCAATCATTAAGGAAGTTACATGACATTTGAGTTGTCAATATGAAAGTCCTAAATAGGTTTTAATTTTTAGCCACCACATTTCTACTGATGCTATATACAAATAGATGCAATTAATTTCTTTTATCTTATTTTTGTTAAAACCTAGTATCTATGTACTGAACCACTACCACTTATTTTTCTTATTAAAATTCATTCATTTATTTTGGATTTACAGGCAAAAAAACTACTTTGCTCAGGTTTTACACCTGATCCTGTATTCAGGAGTCACTCCTGTCAGTGCTTAGAGGAGGATATGCAGTGTTAGAGATTGAATGAGGGTTGACCCAAACACCACAACCCCTCTACAAGCTCCTTGGCCTGAACTTATATTGTTTTTAATTGACATACTCTTCACATTAATCTTTGCAATATAAGTGAGGCATTGTGGTATTTTAAATTATATGTATACTCAAACTATATTAACTATGAACTAAATTTTGGCATATACAAGGCATTGTGATGTTTGTTATTAAAATCAGGTGATTACATTTGAAATAACATTGGCACTATTTAGGATAAAGATTGAAATATTACAATATTCTTACAGATAATTTAAATATTATTGAAATTGAATAGTATTATCCACCCCATTCTAATGCTATTGAAATGATTGCATACACCTATATTCTACATTAAAATCATTTAATACACTGACTGCTTCATAGAACATTCTCAATAAATGTAGGTTATTATTTCTATAATTATCAGCATGAACCTATTCTTCATAAATAACTCGGAAATAGCATGCATGATATAGATTATACATTGAATTTTATATATTTCCTAAGCATCTTCATTGGGTTCTTAAAGTTCTTTTATTCCATGTTATGATCATTCTCAATCATCTTTTCCCATTGTAATCATCCCAATAACCTCTTATCTTTCGAATGATCTACAACTCTGAGATTAGACATTTTATTTTCTCTCTGCACAACTACCGTACTGGTTAAAATATCCTGCCCAATGGCTTCAAACAATATCTGTTACTGATTAGACCTTAACTCTTCTAATTTAGTCTCAAAAGAGTTTCATGATCTCTAACCTCATACGTGCAACTGTTAAGTTACTCTCCTTGATTGTATATCTAATATACATTTAAAATTAAACTTCTTGGGGCTGGAGCGATAACATAGCAGGTAGGGCTTTTGCCTTGCATGCAGCCAACCCGGGTTCTATTCCCAAAACCACATACAATCTCCTGAACACCGCCAGGAGTAATTCCTGACTGCAGAGCCAGGAGTAACCCCTGAGCATTGCAGAGTGTAACACAAAAAGCAAAAAAAAAAAAAACATAAATTAATTAAATTAAGCTACCAAAAATTGAACTAATATCTTCTTCATAAAAAATGAATAGCTCTCTGGGGGTATGGTGCCGCCAGCAGGTCAATCTGTACCTGTGAGGCGAGTGCACCAGCAGCCTCATGGAGCCTTCAGACTTCCAGATACCCCAAAATTGCTGCTGTGCCTTTGGCCAGAACCCAAAAACTTGGGGCAAAGTTTACCAAGAAAGTAAACGGCCAAAAGTTAGGTATGTGGGAAACACACCCACAAACCACCTCCGGCTCAGCTATATAATTGGAGGCAAGGCCTCTTTGGTTCCTGATTGAACTGCTTAATGGACATGATCCCAGAGACTCAGAAACGAATCTCAGAACCCAGGGGCTTTAGGTAGAAATGCGTCTGGTCTCTGCAGTAGGCTACCGGTGCTGGGCCAACCCAGGTGGGAATAGGTTTTGTGCCTTGGCCTGTTTCCCCTGGCGGCCCAGTGGCCGCCATCCGTCTGAGGCCACTGGATAGTCACATTTGGGCCCCCAGTGACGAGACACACAGGGCCTCACGGGATGTGGGTGGAGCCGGGCTTGTCCTCCCCACCCCAACGAGACCCCAAGTCATCGCCCACGAATGGCCTCTCTGACTCCTGATCAAGCTGCTTAACGGCCATGATCCCAGAGACTCAGAAACAAATCTCAAAATCCAGTGGCGTTTGGCAGAAATGCATCAGGACTCCACAGTACGTTACTGTCGCCGGGCCACCCCAGGGAGGAAAGGGTGTTGTCCCTCTGCCTGCTCCCTCTTGGTGACTTGGTGGCTGTCATCCTCTAGAGGCCATTGGACAGTCAGGCTTGGACCCACAGTGATGAAACTTGTTGGATCTCACGGGATAGCGGGGAGGTGGAGCCGGGCCTGTCCTCCCCACCCTAACGAGACCCCAAGTCATCACCCACAAACGGCCTCTCTGGCTGCTCATCAAGCTGCTCAGCGGCCTTGATCCCAGAGACTCAGAAACAAATCTCGAAACCCAGCGGCTTTTGTCAGAAATGTGTCCAGACCCCGCAGTAGGTTACTGTCACCGGGCCACCCCAGGGGGGAATGGGTGCTGTCCCTCCGCCTGCTCCCTCTTGGTGACTTGGTGGCTGTCATCCTCCAGAGACCATTGGACAGTCAGGCTTGGGCCCGCAGTGACGAAACTTGTTGGGTCTCACGGGATGTGGGGAGAGGTGGAGCCGGGCCTGTCCTCCCCACCCCAATGAGACCCCAAGTCATCGCCCACGAATGGCCTCTTTGGCTCCTCATCAAGCTGCTCAACGGCCATGATCCCAGAGACTCAGGAGCATATCTCTAAACCCAGTGGCTTTTGGCAGAAATCCCTCCAGATTTAAGTGTTAAAATTTCAGAATTTCAAAACCACATGGCCCTACTGCAGCCACACGACATCATATGTTAGTCATAACCAGCAATAGAACACAAATTGTCTATTGTTGCCTTTTCAGCAGATCTGAGTGTTGGGGTAAAATCTTAAATAATGGTGGGTCTGGTGTCGAAATAGTGAATGTGATCAAAGTAGAGAGAGAGTAATGTAGAAATCTTCTGCCCCACAGGCAGGGGGAGGGTGTGGGATGGGGGTATACTGGGATTTTTGGTGGTGGAGAATGGGCACTGGTGACGGTACGGGTGTTTCATTGTATGACTGAGCCTTAGACCCAAAAGCTTTGTAGCTGCTCTCATGGTGATTCAATAAATAAAATTATAAAAAATGGAAAAAGGAAAAAAAAGTAAGGTGGAGTTCATGCACAATTCAATCAGCTAATCAGTGGCTGAATAAATAGCAGTACTCCTACAAAAAAAGACAAAAAAATGAATAGCTCTCTTTTGTACTAATTTTTTCCTATCATTGGATCTTCATATCTCTGGTTACTTAAGGAAAGAAAACCAAGGAAAACTTTTAATATTCCTCTTTCACTCACATTCCTTAAGCCAGTCTATGAATCAGTTAATTCTGTTCTGCTCTGCTTTCAAAATATTTTCCAGTGATCTACATTATCTACACCACTGCCACTCCTTCTTAAACTACCACTTTATCTCTGGGTTATTACAGTGCACTCAGAGAGATCCTGCTTCATCCTAGCATCACTCTGTTCATATGACATAATAGACAGACTGACCCTATTAAACATAACTATTGCAGTGTTTCTCATGATTTTAAAGCAAATTCACAAGCAATGCAATGACCTATAAGGTCTTAAAGGATATGGCTTTGTGTTATTTCTTAATTGACTATATTTTTCTTTTTTATCCAGTTGTCCTGATCTTATTTCCAGTCATAATTTGTTTTCCTTCTAAAGGGCCTTTGCATGCTTTATTACTTCTACCTAGGAACTGTATTTTCCCAGTTATTTTCTCATGATTAGCTCTTCATCTTCTCACTTGTTCTAATATAAAATGTCTCCAAAGAAAGCTTCCCTTATATAAATAGGCATTCACATTAACACTAAGTATTCCCTAATCTGATTTACTTTTTTTCTCTATTGTGGAGAAAAGTGAGTGTCAAGGGGGTCTTTTGGGCACAACACTACCCATGGCTGACAGTCACCTCCCAGGCCTCCTTGGCAGAGTCAAAGAGACAGGGACCACAGACTGAATTGAAATGGCCGTTTAATTCAGAACAAAACAGCATACTCATAGAATATTTGAAAGGGTTTGAGGTATAGGACTGAACTTAGCTGTGATTGATCATTTATAGATATAAAGTGTTTCAACGGAGAAACACTTTTCAAATTCTTTGGGGAAGATTAATTCAAGGAGACACTCTCTCTAGAAGGTTCTGTGAAATTAATCTATACTGCTTTTTTCTTTTCCTTGGTTCTATTACATACTAAACAAATAATTTTATTTCTTATTATAATTTTCATTTTTTATAAACACAGTAAGAAATATGGATTCCCAAACTTAGTTCTCTGGGCGCCAGGGTTAAAAGGGCTAAGGTTAAAAATCTGCTTTTACTGTAAATTCCAAACTGTCAGCAGGCTGGTTTAGATTTTCCTGACCCATGGGGTCTTGATTTTAGATCATGAGAACTTGTATCAAAACTGTGCTTTATGATTTCTAGACTGTCCCCTATTGAAGCCAGGGGACAGTCTTGCTGCTTGTCCCAGGTCCATCTAGAGATCTCTCAGTGGGATCCAGCTTTTTTTTTTTTTTTTTTTTTTATTTATTTTTTTTTTTATTAGTGAAAAACCATGAGGTACAGTTATAGGCTTACAAATTTTGTGCTTGGGTTTCAGTTATACAATGATCAAGTCCCCATACCTCCACCAGTGCCCGTCATCCATCCCCATGGGTCCCAGCATCCCCCCCCCCTCATCCCCCCCCCCCCCCGTCCCATCCTGCCTCTGTGGCAGGGTATTCCCCCTTGTTCTCTCTCTCTTCTTTTGGGTACTGTGTTTTGCAAGAGAGGCTTTGAGTGGCAATCATGTTTGGTCTATCGACTACTTTTAGCATGCTTCTCCCACCCTGGGAGGGCCCTCACAACACCCTTCATTTGGTAATCTCTTCTCTATCTGAGCTTCCTTTTCACCTAGAGCCTGTGGCTGGCCTTCCATTCATGGGGCAAAATTCCTGGTACTAATCTCAGCCATTCCTGTGTGTCACTCTCACTTTTTGTTGCTTTATGTTCCCCAGATGAATGCAATCTTTCTGTGTCTATCCCGCTCTTTCTGACTCATTTCGCTTAACATGATACTTTCCATGTAGTACCACTTGTATGTAAATTTCATAACTTCATCTTTTCTAACAGCTACATAGTACTCCATTGTGTAAATGTACCAAAGTTTCTTTAACCAGTCATCTGTTCTTGGGCACTCAGGTTTTTTCCAGATTCTGGCTATTGTAAAGAGTGCTGCAATGAACAGACAATTGCAGATGTCACTTTGACTATACCTTTTTGCCTCTCTGGGATATATTCCCAGGAGTGCTATAGCTGGGTCAAATGGCAGATCAAATTCTAATTTTTTGAGAGTCGTCCATACTGTTTTCCAAAAGGGTTGGACCAGCCGGCATTCCCACCAGCAGTGAAGGAGGGTCCCTTTCTCGCCACATCCGCGCCAGCACCGGTTGCTTTTGTTCTTGTGGATGTGGGCCAGTCTCTGTGGTGTGAAATGATATCTCATTGTGGTTTTGATCTGCATCTCTCTGATGATTAGTGATGTAGAGCATTTTCTCATGTGCCTTTTTTGAAGGGTTAAGAACTGCGAAGACTGAAGCCTTAGTCAAGTAATCATGACAGATGTCCAGAGGTTAATATATTTCAGTCATTTAACTCCCCAAGACTAGGAGCATAGCCTTAATGGTCTTTCTGTGTTTATGCAAAGAACATAGTTTTATTGTAAAATATAAAAAGGTTATAGGGTAAAGAGAAAAAGCAAATAATTCACTACAGATGCAAAATCAAGAGTCACCAGAAGTTTTTGTTTTATAAGTAAACAAGCCTGAGTTGGGGAATTTAGTACCTAACAGAATGAGATTTAAAGAACAAAGGAAAGACTAAAGATAAACTCGGGGGATTAATGGTGGCTTTTAAGAGCACTGTAAACTTCTTTGGGGGGAGAAGCAATTCACTGATGAAATCTAGAACACTTGGGGTTAATATTCAACACTCCATAATATGAGCAAAGTATACTCTATATAATAATTTTATTTATATAACTTGCATGCCTTTATCTACTAGAATTTGAAGATCATTGGGCAAGTAATTTTTCCCTTTTAATCATTTCTGTATTTTCTGCTATAGAACAATAACTGGTACTTTGTAGGTACTCAAAAATATTTATCAAACAAGTATAAACATACTGATTTTCATTTAGCAAACTATTGAACATAACTGCGGAATTATCACATTCACTATCATACCAAAAATATTTACATAAGTGATTTCTAAGGGAAACTTAAATTTCACTCATGTAGTATGTACATCTATTTGCTGCTTAAATTTGAAAAAAATGAAAGTGAAGCTCAGTTCCTTTATAGGATGCTTTCAGACAGAAATATACAGAATAAATATTTTAACATTTGTCTAGAAATATTGAGTAGTATCCAAAATAGATATTATTTTGTTTACTAGAAGAGAAAGCAAAATAATTACTCAAGTACCCTATATCTTCTCATTTCTTGTGACTTATTAGTGTCATTGGTGTGCTTTTATCTGTTTCTGTGCATGCAGGTTTATTAGAGATAAAATTTGGATGCATACTATTTCAACTGACCAATCATGCCATAATTAATTTTTCCAAACAGCTCACTGATACTTTTGTTGTGGCATAGGACGATGTGACTTAGTTGCTTAAACCATGTCAAACTTTTACATGCATCTTTTCTACTAACACATTTAGGATATTCATAGAAACTGAAGCACAACATTGGAAAGAAACAGGAGATATAAGATCATGCTTTCTCCCTGTTTTATTGCCATTGTCACCCCTAATATTCTTTTTTTGTAGTAGGAGCTCAATAAACATATCTTTGTGATTGATGATCATAGCCCAAGTGAATACAAATAAATTGTGACAGACAGTATAACTTTTTATTCTTGCCCTCTCAGATAATGGCATTATTTATAGGATACATGTCAGTTTTTAAATGAAATAACTCCCAAAATGTACTTTCAACAGATATCCCCAGATAGTTTATCCATTTATTTAAGGAGATTATGTGATCTTTGAGAAAATAAGAAATCCAATTGATGACAGCAATTAATAATACCAAATGTCACCAAAGTGATATGAAACACATATATCATCAAAGCACATTGTAAAGACATCAAACATGAGATGTTTTATCTTTGGGGAAATAATAAAACATTGGTCCATAAAGATTTGCTAAAGTAAAATAGAACATATGCATTATGGCATTTGATTAATCATTAACCTTATACATGCTTTTCTGTGGGCTGAAATGTTTCCAGTGCAAGTTGACTCCAAATAATGATGCTATAATTTATATAGTAAATGAATAGTTGATAAGGGAATTAGGCACATTCAGTAGGGAAAAGACGATCTCCAAACAAAGAGTAGCTCTAAGAATAGCAGACATATTTTGGATAACATTTATTCAGACAAACAGCATCACATAAAAAGATCAGCAGCTATTGTTTCATCCCAATTCTTTTTTCACTAATTTTTGTGAGTTTAAGGGCAGAATCAGTAATAATATATGTTGTTTAAGCTGCTTTGTGAATTTTAATAAGGAAGAATATAATTTTACTTTACTATCTGATGATTCTCGAATCATGTTTATTCATGAGAGAAGAGACACTATGAAAGATTTCTTTCTGAGCATTATAAATATCAGTGTGCTTATTGGAAAAAGCCTATTTAATACGATGCTTTTATTACTGTATTTAAAGAAACATGTTTACAATAGTGTTAATGCTTATGGTGTTGATGTACAGTTACTGTACCTCACTTACCACTGAGTGCCCAAATAATTCCACTGAAGTCCTTATGTTACTTCTTTCTCATTCTTCATTTCTTTCTATCCTTTTACCCTATTGTTTGGTAATCGCTGCTTTGAAATATAGGGCAAAAGTTTTGTTAGACTTTGTTACTATCTTTTCCCTTGTTTTATTTCTCTATATACCACATATGAATGAGTTACTGTAGTATTTGTTCTTCTTCCACTGATATATTTTTAACATAATAGTCTAAGTAGTGCTTTGAGCTCTGAGATCAGGGATCTCTCCTGACAGTGCTCAGTAGACCATACTGGGGATTGAACCTGGGTCAGCCATGTGCAAGATACCACCTTACCCACTGTACTATCTCTCTGGTCATGATGTTTAGTTATTTTTTACATAGGGACTACACTTGGTTGTTCCTTTTATTGTCAAAGTTCATTGATTTTAGTTATTTTCTATTTCTATTTTTATTCTTAAATTTAATCACAGTAAGATCCACAATTTAAAAATTGTTCATAATTGGGTTTCAGTCAAACAATGTTCCAGTGCCTGTCCCCTCAACTTTGTAGTTCTTAGGCTCTTCCAGAGCTAATAGTGCTGGGGAGTCACCCAAGACACACAAAGCAGTGCTTGTTGGAGGCAAAAAGTAATGAAAATTGAACCAGTGCCTCACACATGCTAAGCATCTGCTCTACCACTTAAGCTATAGCCCAGGCTCAGATTTTCTATTTATTTTTAATCATTCATTTATTAAGTCAAAATAAATTTAGAAGAGTATAATTGTTCATATGTTGGAGTGACATAATCTTACTGCACCATTGTCCACTACCAAAATACCAATATTTTGGTATTTTCAGCATAGCACAAAAGATCCTTTTCTCATTCCCCTTCCTGCACTTACATAACTTCAATTCTGTTCTCAGACTTATGTTTGTTTCTTATTTAGTCTTCATGGGCTGTATATTTCTAGGAATTTTTCCACTGCATAGAGATTTTATCAATTTGCTGTCGATAAGTATTGATAACATTCCATTACAATGCTTTTCATTTCTTTTAAATGGCTAATAATGTTTTCAACTTTATTTCTGAGTTCTGCAATTTGTCTGTTTCCTGACTTAAATAGGTCAATCAGAATTTTGATTTTTTTTTTCAGAATCAACTTTGGTGGGGGTATGGTGCTGCCAGTACGTCAACTTGTACTTGTGAGGCGAGTGCATCAGCATCCTGATGGCACCTTCAGACTTCTAGATACCCCCAAATTGCTGCTGTGCCTTTGGCCAGAACCCAAAAACTTGGGGCAAAGTTTACCAAGAAAGTAAATAGCCAAAATTTAGGTATGTGGAATACACACCCACAAACCACCACTGGCTCAGCTATATAATTGGAGGCATGGCCTCTCTGGTTCCTGATCAAACTGCTTAAGGGTCATGATCCCAGAGACTCAGAAACAAATCTCGAAACCCAACAACTTTTGGCAGAAATGTGTCCAGTCCCTGCAGTAGGTTACTGGCACTGGTCCACCCCAGGTGGGAATAGGTTTCGTGCCTTGGCCTGTTCCCCCTGGTGGCCCGGTGGCCGCCATCCTTCAGAGGCCACTGGATAGTCAGGTTTGGGTCCACAGTGACAAAACTTGCTGGGCCTCACTGGATGGGGGTGGAACCAGCCCTTTCCTCCCTGTCCCAAAGAGACCCTGAGTCGCTGCCCATGAACAGCCTCTCTGGCTCCTGATCAAGCTGCTTAATGGCCATGATCCCAGAGACTCAGAAAGAAATCTTGAAACCCAGAGGCTTCTGGCAGAAATTCATCCAGACCACCAGGTTACTGTTGCCAGGCCATCCCTCTGCCTGCTCCCCCTTGGTGGCTCGATGGCCGCCATCCGCCAGAGGCCATTGGACAGTCAGGTTTGGGCCCACAGTGACGAGACCCAGCGTGGAGGTGGAGCCGGCCCTTTCCTCCCCGTCCCAACAAGACCCTGAGTCACCACCCATGAACGGCCTTTCTGGCTCCTAATCAAGCTGCTTTAACAGCCATGATCCCAGAGACTCAGGATTTAGCAGAAATATTTCCAAATTTAATTGTTAAAATTTTGAAATTTCAAAATTGCATGGCCACTACTGTAGTCACCCGACATCATATGTTATTCATAACCAGCAATAGAAAACAAATTGCCTACTGTTGCCTTTTCAGCAGATCTGAGTGTTGGGGTAAAATTCCAAATAATAATGGTGGGTCTGGTTTTACAATATTGAATGTAATCAAAATAGAGAGAGAGTAATGTGGAAATCATCTGCCCCACAGGTAGGGAGAGGGTGTGGGATGGGGGTATACTGGAGTTTTTGGGAGTGGAGAATGAGCAATGGTGAAGGGACAAGTGTTTCATTGTATGACCAAGACTTAAACACTAAAGCTTTGTAACTGCTCTCATGGTGATTCAATAAATAAAATTATAATAAAATAAGGTAAAGGTAAAGGTAAAGGCCCTCCCGTTGATCGTCGATTTGCTCGAGCGGGCCCAGTAACGTCTCCATTGGAGACTTCATTGTTACTGTGTCTGGCATATCGAATACTCTCGGTAGCTTGCCAGGCTCTCCGAGAAAGAAACAAATTTGGGTTTCATTAATATTTCCCTACTTCTCTAATTTTGACTTTATTTATCATTACTTAATTCATTATTATTTTCTTCTTTTTTGGACTTTAATTTGCTCTTGTATTTTTATAGTTCCTTTCAAGCATTAATTTAGATTGTTTTAATAGTTCCTCTTCTTCCTCTTCTTATTTTTCTTCCTCTTCTCCTTCTTCTTCTTCCTCTTCCTCTTCTTCCTCTCCCTCCCCATTCCCCTCCCCCTTCCCCTCCCCCTTCCCCTCCCCCTTCCCCTCCTCCTCCTCCTCCTTCTTCTTCCTCCTCCTTCTTCTTCTCCTTCTTCTCCTTCATCTTCTTCTTCTTCTTCTTCTTCTTCTTCTTCTTCTTCTTCTTCTTCTTCTTCTTCTTCTTCTTTCTTCTTTCTCCTCATCTTCCTCCTTCTACTTTCCTCCATTCCTAAATAGTTTTCTTATTTAAATAAATTTACTTAGAAAAATGTGACTGAACAAAAAAGAGTGAGATATATGCCAATAGAGAACATGCCTTCTCCATAAAGGAGGGAGCCTTTTCCCAATAAATCTCACACCTGGCATTGCTGCAGCAGAAGAGTACATGTAGTCTGGGACCAATTGGAGTATTATACTTCTTTTTATATTGAATCACCATGAGATAGAGTATTAAAAAGATGCTCATGCATGTGTTCTGCCACCTGAGATATTTCACTAGTTTTAAAATATCTTTGTTTACATAAGCATTTACAGCCTCAATTACAATACTTACTCAATACTACTTGCACTATACTGCATTGGTTTTAGAATGTCGTATTTTTTCTTTTATTTGTCTTGTGATATGTTTGAAAGTTCCCTGTGATTTTTTTCTTATCCACTGATTGTGTTTTGTCAATTTCTTAATATTTACAAATTTTTAAAAAAATTTTGGTATTGACTTCTGGTTTTATTTCTTTGTTATTGCAAAAGACACATTGCTTGATTTCAATAATAAATGAAGAGCTTAATACTTGTTTTGTGTCTTACATTTGGTCTATCCTGAAGAAGTACTTGTGGAAAGCGCATACTTCTCTTGTGTGTGGAATATTTTGTGTAGGTCTGTTGCATCTAATTGATATGTAATAATGTTCAAAATTTTATTTCTGTATTTATTAACTATCCATATATTTTATCAATTATGGAGAGTGGGTTCCTAACATCTGCAATTATTGCAGAACTATCTTTTTCTTTTTCCAATTCTGTCAATTTTATGTCATATTTTGAAGTAATGTTTGTTGTATATCTGCTCATACCTATTATATTTTGCAAACTAACTTGTTCTATAATAAATATATCAGACCTTCTGTAACTTGTAACAGATTTTGACTTGCAGTTTTTATTTTTATATTAGCATATCTCCTCTAATCCTTTGGGTTATCATTTACATAGAACATATTTTTCCACATTTTGACTTGAAACTTATTTGTGTCTTTATATTCAAAATAATAATACACCTATAGACAAAAATTAATTGGATCATGGTTTTAATTTTTTTTTCAGTCTTGACAATCTCTTTTGTCTGCATTTTGATGGTTGTGGTTAGTATACTTACATTTAAAGTAAATACTAATAAAGAAGGACTCACTTTTGACATTTTGATGTTCATTTTCTGTATATCTTCTAGGGGACTTTTGATCCTTAATTTATTCCATTGTTATATTTTTACATGTTTAGTTATTTTATAGTGAGACATATAGAATTGTTTCATTTATTTCTGTCTTTCTTTTTCTTTCTTTCTTTCTCTTTCGTTCAATTAAAACCTTATGTGGAGAAGAAAATCACGAATTACTTTATATATTTTTCAAGATAATTCTTAGCTGAAACAAACAAGAATTTTGACTAAAATGTTAAATTTGATTCAGCCGAAGAGAAGGACTACATGGAGGGCGGGATCCACAGATCCCGAAGGAAAAAAGAAAAAAAAAACAGGTTCCAAAAAGAGCCGAGATCATCGGGAAATCCCAGATGGGATAGGTACTGCATCCCGCCTCCCCCAGATGGAAACCCGGTGACCAGAAGCCTCTATAAGCACAGCTCGAGTATGCGGGAACTAGGATTTTTCCTCAAAACGGCCGCGCGACATCTCTCTATATACAAAGTGAACCATGGGAAGTAAACCACCCAACGTTTCTCTCTGAAAATCATAGTTAAGTTTGGAGCACGGCCACAGCCCAGAAACACAAGGACTTAATGCATAACCCAGCAGCTTGTAGCAGAAAAGTGAACAGGCTATGCATTAATCCAGGCCATCATGTCTGTCCGGAGGGGAAAGGGTGTTGCCCCATTCGCCCTCTCTTCTCTGGAAAGAAGGATGGCGGCCGCATGGGAGTCTTGTGGACAGCAGGCATGAGCCGGGGGTGTGGGGGCGACTAAAACCTCATGGGAAGGGGGGCGTTCCGGTCCGTCCTTCACGCCCTACCGAGGTCACCAGTTGCCCCCCGATGAGCGGCTCTCCAGCACTGCCACAGCCCCAGAACCACAAGGACTTAATGCAGAACCCAGCAGCTTGGAGCAGAAAAGTGAAAGGACTATGCGTTAATCCAGGCCATCATGTCTGTCCGGAGGGGAAAGGGTGTTGCCCCAGTCGCCTTCTCCCCTCTGGAAAGAAAGATGGTGGCCGAATGGGAGCCTTGTGGACAGCAGGTATGAGCCGGGGGAGTGGGGGCAACTAAAACCTCATGGGAAGGGGGGGCGTTTCGGTCCGCCCTTCACGCCCTACCGAGGCCACCAGTTGCCCCGCACTAGCGGCTCTCCAGCACGGCCACGACTACAGAGCACAGAAACCAATTTCTTAACTATCTGACTTTCAGTAGAAATACTTCCAGGGTCAATAAGTAAAATAGCAGAAATCCAAAATCAACATTTAATTCTTGAACCCAGCTGTAGAAAGCAAATCACTTCACAATGCTTTTTCAGCATGTCTGATTTGGGCGGGGGGTAAACTCTAAATAATAGTGGTGAATTTTTTATTGAAACAATGAATCTAATCAAAGCAGATAGAGTGTTAACTAGAATTCATCTGCCCCACAGGGACTGGGAGGGGTGGGGGATGGGGTTTTATTGGGGTTCTTCATGGTAAAAAATAAGTATTGGTAAAGGGAAATGTGTTTGATATTTGCATGACTGAGACCTAAACCTGAAAGCTTTGCAACCTTTCCCACGGTGATTCAATAAATAAATAAATAAATAAATAAATAAAATAAAATGTTAAATTTGAGTGGATAGTCAACATATGGTGGTAAAAAATGTAATTTTTCATATAAAATGCTCATTTTTCTCAAAGGTTGATAATTGTCAATATCCATAGACAAATTCACAAAACTGGCTGACTTAAGAAAATGATGAACAAGGAAATAATGCTAACCTAAAATATAAAATAGTGTATAGGATAATACAAAATGAATTATAAAATTATATTTGAATTACCTATACAAATATAATCTAATGATAACCTATTTCTTGGATGAGCTCTGTTAACTTTTATTAGAGAGCATAGTTAAGACTATCCATACTGTAGCACTGTAGCACTGTCCTCCCGTTGTTCATTGATTTGCTCGAGCAGGCCCCGTAACATCTCCATTGTGAGACTTGTTGTTACTGTGTTTGGCATACTGAATACATCACGGGTAGCTTGCCAGGTTTTGCCGTGCAGGCAAGATACTCTTGGTAGCTTGCCAGGCTCTCTGAGAGGGGTGGAGGAATTAAACCTGGGTGGGCCTAGTCGGCTGCTTGCAAGGCAAACGTTCTATCTGCTGTGCTATTGCTCCAGCCCTAAGACTATTCATTCATTTTTTTTATAAAAGTAATGTGATTAAATCATGATCAATTCCTTGGCCCAGATCAGAATAGTGATTTAATTTATTTTATACAATAGAGATATGATATTGTCTAACAATTTATATAGTCTGGTTCTATTACTGATCATGAAAGACAAGTCTGTCACATGCCTATTAAGTTGGTTCAAATGTTCTAAACTAGAGACAGTGTCTTTTTATGCAGAGGGATAATTTCTCATATTAGCATTTGAAGCTAAGAAATTAAAGCAACAAGGAGAGGTTTTCTGGTGTTTCCTACAGGTCATACTGCAATTATACCAATAATTGTAAGAAAATATCTGTAGGTTTTGAAATCAAAGAAACTGTAATCCACTTTCTCCAAGACATACAATAAAGTCCAATTTAATTGATTTTAATTAATCACACACTGCATTTCTATAGGATATAAATTATCTTTATGAATATCGTTGGGTGTTAATAATTCATACATAAATTACTTACATGACACAAACTATTGAAATTACTTATAACTCACTCTATTGTACATATGACAAGAAGACCATATTGCTAAAATTTCTAATGTAATGGATAAAGTTCATGTGAACCTTTGCAACATATCTGCTATTATTAGAAGTTCATGTGAATTAGAAACAGACTTAACAGTGATTTATAAACTAAAACAATTAAGTCAATCTTTAAAAACCAATCTTTGGTGGATTTGGAATGTCTTCAATTTGGTTAAATTATTTTTAAATAAAGTGGTATAGAAAGGAGACTGAGGTCAAATAAAAACATTTTTCAAAAATTGAACTGAAGGAAAAGTTGATTGGTCACTGGGGATTCCAATCAGATAGTTCAGATTTTCCCATCAGGGAATCTGCTTCAACTGTGTCTTTTTTTCTGTTAAGTACCTTTCTCATAAAACCCCATGATTGTATATTAGCATGAAATTTTCCATGGGAATCCTTATAGGATACACTAAGAAAGATGAGTAAACTTTACCTAACTTTGCAATATTTTCTATTATCTTCAGCTTAAAATACATTTTTGCATCAGTTATGTTACTGAACTTTATTATAATAACTTTTCAAGCACTTTCAAATAGAATGTATCCATCTCTTAAGAAGACAGAATCTATAAAATTCTATTCTCATCTATATCACCCCAAAATTGTTTATGTTACATAAATATAACATATATTTTGCTTACTTCTCTCAAGCACTTTAGAAGATGCTTACATGACATGGTAGTTTTATATTGTGCCAAACTCACCTACACTTGAACTCTACATAGGTCTGATTTTAAGTTGATACCAATAGTAATTTGGACAAAGTCTGTAGGAGTGAACTAGAAATCATCCACATTCTGAAGGTTGGTGTAGGATTCTATCCTGAAGTTTTTGTACGTGTTCTGATCTGCTGGGTTACCTAGTTGGAATGGGGTTTCAGCTGGTCCCAATAGCCTCTCATGTCCTCTGGATCTCTACCATCAAATTTTTCAAGTCTTAATAAATAAATGTACGTAACATTTTATGATGTGGGCATCAATTCATTATGGAAGTTGCCATTGCTATTGGGAACCGTGGTGATGAGAGAGAGAGACATGAATTGTAGTTTGTTCTTGTTTGTTCTATCAAGTTCCCAGGAATTCTAGTTTGTTCATGTTCTTTCTGTTTTATGTTGAGCCATTATGCCCAGCTACTTGTACTACTGATTATAGCAACTTTATAGAGGGAACAGTGTTCCATTGAAATGTTATCAATTTCTGCAATTGCATAAGAACTAAACCCTATATTAGGTCCAATTTTATAATACTGATAAGAATTCTGAATCCTAATCAGAAGCTACCATAGTGTGTTAGGCATAAGAGAAATTATCCTAAATGTTAGCAGATACTGCCACTTCCTATGTCATCACTGCTTTTGTGGACAATTTTAATAACATTGTAGCACTTTGTTAGATCAGAAATTTATGTATGAGATAGATTTTCTAAGTACTAATTCTATAAGAAATATAAGTAACTGTTCTTCCATTTAATAGCTAGGACATTTGGCATTCTTTTAAATGAATATCTTAGTATTTTGTAGCCCAGGGCAGTGCTTTGACCTTTTCAATATTCCATAATTAGATTGGCTGCAATTCTACTTTGCCTCCTGTTTACAGTCTATGCAGCTTCTGGGAAAGGGGCAGGATGACCAGCTGTTCATAGTTGAAAATATTTTAAAGGTCAAAGAAATAGAGCATTTCAGTTGTCTATTCTACTGAAATATATTCATTTTCCCCAGATGAATCTAAAGAAACAGAATATACATTCTCTATAAACCAAAGATGAAATCATGAATTTTTGAAGCCTCACTTAAAAAATTTCCCAAAAGATCAAGGTATGTCTTCCACCAAAGACAGAGTGTTGTTTTGAAAATATTTAGGCTTGTGTCTTTCCTGTCATTCTTACTTCACTCACAGTATCCCAATACTAACTTATTGCTATATAATAAGATATATAAACATAAATTAAATAAAAGCCTAGTTTTTCCTTATTATGAGATGTACTCAGTTGTGTCATATTTTAAGAAAATCGATTTCAAGAAGAGAATATAAATGATGATTTGTTCTGATTAATAGAATTTGGAGTTTGATGCAATTTTTAGTACTTCACCTTTTGTTCAAAAATTAGATTTTACTCTTCTGTGGTATTTTAAAATTTTTGTGTCCCAATCAGGTGGTGTTTAGGGGGTTACTCTTAGCTCTGTAATCAGGGTCATTCTCAGTGCAGCTGATGATCAATTCCATGTCTTGTACCTGCAAGGCATGCACTCGTTCTGTTGTGCCATCTTTCTGGCCCATATTCAGCAAGTTCAAATAATTCAAATAATTGGATTCTCCCTTTAAAATTGACTGAAGCATTGAAAGATCAGTATTTTTCAAAAACTGTGAATTCCCAAAAGGTGTACCGACCAAAAAAGAAATCTGACATGAATTTTTGTCATTATTTATTAGTTCACTTTCTTTTTAGGTTTTTGGTCCACACCTAGCAGTGCTCAGGACTTACTTCTCTCTCTGTGCTCAGGGATCACTCCTAGTGGGCTTGGAGGAATATATGGGATGCCTGTGATCAAACCTGGGTTAGATACATGCAAGGCAGGACCCTGTCTTCTGTACTAGCTCTGGCCCTAGCTTGTTTGCATTTTGACTATTTACAAAACAATTAAACATATCTATAAAAGGGCTATTAGTATGTTTTGAATAAGGTAAATGTATAAAATTATTCACAGAAAAAATGATGCTGAATTTTATCTTCTCCTAGTTAATGGAGGTTTAAATTATTAGGTAGGGGTAAGTATATTTACTGTTACTTGAATGTATAAAAGGAAAGATATACTTTGATGTACGTAAAAGGAAGCCTACAAGAGATAAAAGGTAATAAATGGCACAGTACTGCTTATTTAGCAGGATTATTGGTTACTTTTCTTAATGGAGTTGTTAAAATAAGCAAAAAAATTTTGGTAAAATTAATATTTTAGATGAATAAACACCCTTTTGTTGTAATACACTGCGGAATGTGAGGGTTGTATTTTTTTAAATAATTGCTTACCTTATCAAACTCCTTGAATACAAGAACTTCAAGGAGGCTTCCAGAGTCATCATAAGTGGCCCACGGCTGGCCATGCCTCACCGTGGTGACTATCTTTCCCTGCCAGGTGCCTTTTCTCTGATTTCCCCATTTCTGGACTGTGGTTCTGGCTGTTTCTGTGCATTCATTTGTCATAGCCTCGGCATACTCCAGGACTGCAGCTGTGAAGACCCGAGGAGTGGATCAACCCAGTGCCTGCCCAAACAGAGCCCTGGCAGCTGAAAACTTCCACACTCCACAATCCCCCACCATGCTCCTGGCTGAAATCCACTGTTCTGGGAGAGTCTCATCCAGAAATTAATCTGTTGAAAAACTGAAGTATGAGCAATTTGTGACTGAAATTTCCAGGTTTTCACAGAGTTGGGATGGGTTACTTCCCCACCCCCCATTTCCCTGTACTTCCAGAAGCCCTGGCAGTTATGCACATGCACCAAAGACACAACCCAGTTAAAAATGTAACTCTAGCTGTATCACCTCACTAAAAATTTAGGATTCCTGGAGCATGTGGCTGCATTCACAAATGCACAACATCTCAAATGCTACAACAATGATAAACCAGAAGTAACACACCAAATTGGATGGGATGCAATGTAGGAGGTAACCAGTCTAAATTAGCAAAATACAAGCACAGAAAGCTTAATCTATAACAACTTTTTAGTAATCTCTTATACAAGGACTTAATGGCTCCATGGTGAGACACAACAATTTTCTCTTATTTTCTTCTGAGGAAAGATTTTTTAAATTATACTTTTAGGTAAATCTCTTAAAACAAGCAATATAAAATAAATTTTTGAGGGTCTACTATAGGAGCAGCCTTAAAGGGTGGTTGGAAAATTTGGAAATGATAGTGGTTTGAAGGTGTAATAGTAGTGGGATTGGTGTTGGAAGATTGAATGTCAGTAATTTAACTGAGGACTTAATAAAGTTATTTAAAATATTAAGGAAAGAGGTTTTTTTTATCTCAGGAAATAATCTTTACATGGCTTGATAACTGCAGCATGAGAAAAAATGTAAGATAATAGTGGGAAAAGATTCACATTCTCCCAAAACTTGAAGTCATTAAAAGGATTTAAGGGGCCAGAGCAATAGTACAACAGCTAGGGCACTTGCCCACATGTGGCCAACCCTAGTTCAATCCCCAGCATCGTATATCGTCCCTGAAGCATGGTCAGGAGTACATCCTGAGTACAGAGCCAGTAGTAATCCCTGAGCATCACCTGGTGTGACAAAAAGGAAGAAAAAGAGAAAGGAAGGAAGGAAAGAAGGAAGGAAGGAAGGAAGGAAGGAAGGAAGGAAGGAAGGAAGGAAGGAAGGAGAAAAGGAAGAGAGAAAGAAAAATAAATATAGGAAATAAAGAAAAAAGGAAGGAAAAAACAAGAAAAAATAAAAGAAGTTAAGGGCATTATGTTGCAGCTTTAACAATCGATTTTCTAAGGTGTCTTAAAATGTATTGAATGTGGGGTCACAAAGAAATTCTGGCAATAGAAAAATTTTCTGAATGCATTATGACCCCAAATTATTTCAAAATTAATCCAAAATCAACTCTTACCTATATTTTGACCAGTAGAAAAGAGTGTCTGAAGCCCTGCCCTAAGGAACTATGATTGGAATACAAGAGTACAGGTTAATTACTTTCAACAAATTGACCATATGATCTCAGTGAATAGAATAGAACGATCTGGAGATGCTCTGAATACAACAACAAAAACTGTTTCACACAGTTATAGAAGCACCAAGTTAGCACACAAATACTAAAACTTTATTTTTGAAAAAATATTATCAAAAGTGCTAAGAGTCATGCACACAAGGGAGAACTACTGTGACTTTGCCTAAAAGGGGCCTTGCTCTGAGACAAGCAGTAGAATAATAATCAAGAAGTTATCAGACCTGTATTATCCAATAATTAATAAGATTGTCCTTCACATATAGCCATCTAAAAATCAACATATACAAGAAAAGACTATTGATAAACTTTTGATAAAATGAAAAAGATAGCTGTTCACTATTAGTGTAATTTTAGGTGTTATGATATAAGAAAGCTTAAAATGAAACTTTATGAATTCTTCTCCCATTGGATAACTTGAAATATTATATTTTTTTCTGCAACCTGGTGCTAAGTATGGATTTTCTGGAATATTTTTTCATTGCAAATTTTACTACTAATCTTAATTGTAATACAGGTTTTCTTTCAAATGTAATAAAAAAGGAGTTGAGATCAAGTAAATCAAGATTATAGATTAAGCCCCACAAAGAATTCCTATGAAGATTTAATGCAGTCCTAAAGGGAACAATTAAGAACTATGTGTTTAATCATGCTAACAATTCAAGATTTATCACTTGAATTTATTACTTCTGTCAGTTACATATAGAAAGGACTCATAAGAATTATTTCATATTTTATTTGCAGATTTATACAGGAGACCAGTGCTCGTTTCGACAGCACATATACTAAAATTGGAACAATACGGATATTAGCAGGGCCCCTGCGCAAGGCTGACACCCAAATTTGTGAGGTGTTCCATATTTTAAGTGGAGGTGGCCTAATTCTGGGCTGGTGGCCGCTCGCACAACCACAGGTAACTTAATCATACTCAGCAATCTCGTGTAACTCTCAGTCTCCATACCACCACACCAACATGAAGAAACAGCACAAATCCCCACCACAAGGAGAGGATGATGAAAAGAATCCAGAAGACTCATTAGGTATTACTCACCTAAGGGACCTCTTTGATAAAGAATTCAGATATGAAGTAATGAAGATGTTCGATGAACTCAGAGAAACAGTGACACAGTAAGCCAATAAATAAAAGGAGGACATGAAGGAAACAATGGATCAGACAATTGAGAAGTTACAGGAAGAAATGAGAGCTGAAATTGAAAAGCTATGTATGGAAGTGTCACGAATAAAGGATTCAGTATATGAAATAAAAAACTCAGTGTGGGCTGGAGCGATAGCAGGGCAGTAGGGTGTGTGCCTTGCGCATAGCCAGCTTGGCCAAGCAGAGTTCGATTCCTCTGCCCCTTTCAGAGAGCCGGCAAGCTACTGAGATTAGTTCGCCCACACGGTAAGACCTGCAAGCTACCTGTGACGTATTCAATATGCCAAACACAGTAACAACAATTCTCAAAATGGAGACATTACTGGGCCCGCTAGAGAAAATCGATGAACAATGGGAGGACAGTGTTTGTTGTTTGTTGTGTGCCCTCAACAGTAGACAACAGAAGAATGTCTACAGCTGAAGACAGAATCAGTGAGCTGGAGGATCAGCTGCAGGAAGCCTGCAGGCAACAACAAACAATGGCAAGAGACCTCAAAATAGCTCTACAGCAAATCAGCGTCCTAGGAGATAATTCCAAGAGGAACAACATTAGAATCATTGGACTACTAATTGGACTACTAATCATTGGATTCAAGGAGCCCGAAGGGTTCCAGCTAAAAGAGACCCGAACAAAAACACTCCAAGACATATCATAGTTAGAATAATGGATGCTATGGATAGAGACAGGGCTGGAGCGATAGCACAGCGGTAGGGCGTTTGCCTTACAAGCGGCCAGCATGGCCGACCCGAGTTCGATTCCTCCACCCCTCTCGGAGAGCCCGGCAAGCTACTGAGAGTATTCGATATGCCAAACACAGTAACAACAAAGTCTCCAATGGAGACGTTACTGGGCCCACTCGAGCAAATCGACGATCAATGGGAGGGCCTTTACCTTTACCTTTACCTTTACCTTTACCTTTATGAATAGAGACACAATATGGCAAGCAGCAAAGTCAAAGAAGGAAATCACATACAAAGGAGCACCCCTTAGATTCAAAGCAGACCTAACAGAGGAAACCCTCCAAGCCCGGAGGTAATGGTGGGATCACGGTCACACTCACGGTCCTCCCGTTATTCATTGATTTGCTTGAGCGGGCCCAGTAACATCTCCATCGTGAGACTTGTTACTGTGTTTGGCATATCGAATACGTCACGGGGAGTTTGCCAGGCTTTGCCGTGAGAGCGAGGTACTCTCAGTAGCTTGCCAGGCTCTCTGAGAGGGGCGGAGGAATCGAACTCGGGTCGGCCATGTTGGCTGCATGCAAGGCAAACGCCCTACCGCTGTGCTATCGCTCCAAACCCAATTGTGGGATATAGTTAAAAAAATAAAATAAAATAAAATAAAAAGAACTCATTGAAATGAACGCTTCACCAAGAATACTCCATCTGCTAAACTCTCACTCAAACTCAAAGGAACGGTGCACTATTTTCTGGATAAAAAACAGCTCAGGAACTTCATAGACTCAAAAACAAACCTAATAGAAGTATGAAAGGGTCTACTATAAGACAAGACAAACCCTACAAGCACAACAAACCCTTAGAGAAAGATGACACAAAACTGCAAAACAATAATCTCTCTCAATGGACTAAATTCACCAACTAAGAGACAGAGTGGCAAAATGGTTTCATAGACAGAACCCAACATTTTGCTGCCTTCAAGAAACTCATCTGAACAGTCAGAGCAAACACAGACTCAAATTTAAAGGATGGAAAAACAATCCTGCAAGCAAACAGCTCCCTCAAAAAACCTGAGGTGGCCATACTAATATCTGACAACATACACTTTAGGTTGAAAAATATTAGAAGGGACAGTAAAGGCCATTTTCTCTTCATCAAGGGATACATACAACAGGAAGAAATCACACTCTTAAATGTATCCACACCTAATGAGGGAACAGCTAATTATTTAAAACAACTGCTAACAGATTTTAAGGAGGACATTGATAGCAACACAATAGTAGCTGGATACTTCAACATTGCCTTATAACCTCTGGATTAGATTGACAAGAACAAAACTCATCAAGGAAACATTGGCTTTAAGGAAGTAATAGAAGAGAGAGGGCTTATAGACTTATTCAGGGCTTTACACCTCCAAAAAGAAAGAATACACATTCTTCTCCAGTGCACATGGAACATTTTCCAAAATAGACCATGCACTAGGCCACAAAACATACCTCAATAGAATCAGGGAGATAGAAATAATACTAACAATTTTTTCAGATCACGATCCACTGAAAATAGAAGCGAATCACACACAGATAGAAAAAACCAAATCAAAAACCTGGAAATTAAACAACTCAATGTTGAACAACGAGTGGATCAGGAAGTATGTCAAGGACAAAATCAAAAGATACCTGAAAACAAATGAGAATGAAGACACGAGCTACCAGAACCTATGGGACTCAGCTAAAGTCATGTTAAGGGGAAAATTTATAGCTCTGCAAGCATTTCTCAGGAAGGAATAAAGGGCCCACCTAAAAATACTTGACTTCATAGCTCAAGATCTTAGAAAAGGACCAACAAAAGGAGCCCAAAGGGGCAGAAGGAAAGAGACCATAAAACTTAGAGCAGAAATCAATGACCTGGAAACCCAAAAAACAATCCGAAAGATCAATAAAACCAAGAGTTGGTTCTTCAAGAAAATAAACAAGATCGATAAACCCACTAACAAGACTCACAAAGAAAGAGAGAGAGAGAAAACTAATAAACTGAATCAGAAATGAGAAAGGGGATATCACAACAGAAAGCAAAGAAATATATAGGAAACCAGAGTGAAGTCATTTAATTCAATAATTGGATTATCTATAGTAGAACGGTATACTAAATTTTTGACTCAGTTACATAACATCGTTTTCAGGTAAATTATCTCGTCATAATCTTGATAATAATGTAGAGTTTATTAATCATTTAGTTCATATATAATATTCATACATCAAACACAAGTAAAAGTTTTACATATTTCACTGCTCAATATAACCTCTAAAATTTAACCTTTGGAGTAATGAGGGAGTTTTGGTCACACCCCAGTTATGTTCAGGAATTATTCCTGGTTCTGTGTTCAGGTATTCCTCTGTTATGTGCTTGGGGGACATATGAACTGCCGGAGATTGAATGCGGATCCGTTTCATGAAAGGCAAGTTCCTTGCCCTTGTACTATTATCTCTCCAGCCTCAAGTCCTTTAATTAAAATAAAATTATTGTAGTTGAAGTAACATGGTTTTAATTGTCTAATGTTTATGCTTTTTGTGTACAAGCTTATTGTGTCATCACTACCACCAAAATGCAAAGAACCATAAGGATTACTTTTTGATTTTGTTTTCTATTTTGTTTTTATTTGGAGTGCTATACCCAGAAATTCTCAGGGGTAACTCTCAGAGCTGCACTCTGGAGTCATTACTAGCAGTCCTCAGAGTGCCATATGAAATACCCGGGCCCAAACCCAGGTTGGCCACGTGCAATGCAAGTTCCTACCCATTGTATTATCTCTCCAGCTTCACCACAGGGTTTTTAATATTTTACACATATGAACTGAAAATGATTATTATTATGTATGTATGAAATGATTCACAGTTATATTTTACTTTATACATGCATGGCTTTTGTATACTATATTATAGCCATATCAATAGTAATCTCAGATACCGATTTGTTTCTAGATACAGAATTTACAAACTTCTTGGTGTTAAACTAAGATTTTAAAATGTAAATATAAAAAATTTAGAACATATTTTATCCTGAATATTACTAAGTAAATAAATAAACTGATGATGAAAAACATGCAGAAATAGTTTGGTTTACTAGAGAGAAGGGATATTTTTAATGTATAAAACACAGACAGTACTCATCATAAATATTTTATAACAATGACATTGTGTCTTTTGGACTAAAAATGAAAATATGAAAATTCTCTAACAAGTTAGAGGTCATACACTTATAACTGACACATAAGAGAACTGATAAAATCGGAAAGAATGATTTTCTTGTACATATATAAAGGTAAGTTGAGTAGTACTAGAAAAACCAACTTTTAAAATATATATGTATTCAGAATGGGAGTCGAACACCCAAGAATAATTGAGATAAAGTACCAGGAGGTCTGCTCCAGGGCTTGGAAGCTGGCCTACATGCTGGGGGAAAAGGCAGCTCAGATAGAGAAGGGGACACCAAGTAAAGGATGTTTGGAGGATTCGCTCCAAAGGATGCGAGATGCATGCTGAAAATGGACTATAGACGGAAAACTATGGTCACTCAAAACCTCTATTGCAAACTACAACACCCTAAAGGAAAGACTGAGCAAAAGGGAATGCCCTGCCACAGAGCCCGGGTGGGGTGGGGGAATGGGGTGTGGGGGTGGGAGGGATACTAGGATCACTGGTGGTGGAGAATGGACACTGGTGGAGGGATGAGTACTAGATCATTGTATAACTGAAACCCAAGCATGAAAGTTTGTAAGTCTACAAATGTATCTCATGGTGTTTCACTAATAAAAAATGTTATATATATGTATATATATATATATATATATATGTATTCAGATTTACCAATCAGTTGCTGATTGTTATTCTGATATACAGCCAACAATGATAGATTTTCACAAAATTCCCAACTTTAAATAAGGAAGACATTCCAATCAGGAAATTTCAGACACATGAGAAACCTCAGAAAATCTATCTCTAAATTTACTTGAGATAATATGTTTGAGTTTACTTGCAGATATGACACAATAGATGCTAGTAAGCAAAGCTTTCTGCTAAAATAAAATAAGAAATCCGCTATGTATTACAGAAAAATAAAAAAAAAACCTCAACAGTGTAAAAGGTTTGTTGGACACACACCTTTATCCATATAACTGGTTTATATACTGCAGCTTGGCATATGGTAGGAAAGTAGATAACTGCAGCATGGAATCAGAAGGTAGGGGGTCAATTAGTGAAGAGGTCCCCAACTTTGATGGCATGTGTCAATTCTTATGACTTAGTTGGAAATGATTGTAAGAGAAATAGTACTGTGACATAATAATCCATACTATTACAGATTGTTGTGACCTTACAGATTGTTGTGAAAAACTTAACTGCTAATTACATACTAAGCTCTAGACTAAATGTGAAATTAAGTAAAGTAAAACAAAACAAAACACCCACCACTGAGTCCTAGTGTTTTAGGTTATTGAAAATTAGGACTGACACCAGCCTTCCCATTCACATCACTGCCATGGAATCACATTTTAACTTTAATGCCAAAATGGCACATACAGAAACACGAAAGTGGCTAATTCATATGTGTAAGTAAAAAATTCTGTAGGTAGGTTATGCAGTGTAGTATTCCATTGTGTATGTATACTAATAGGTTTGAGGAGCCTATCCAGTGCAGACAGAAGGACAAAGACAAGTTAAGTGAAGAAATAGGAAAGGCTTATTGGGGTGTGCTCGAGGGCAGGTCCTATTTGACCTCTGGTGAAGTTGGGGTAGGGTTGCATCTGGGAGGATCAGCAGGATTTTAAAGTCTCTTTTGCATGAAGAGGAACAAAGGACAACATGGTTTCTCTTGCAGGAAGGGTACAAAAGGAAGGTGTGCTCTTTGTCAGGAGGGAGACAGAGGATGGTGTGGTTGGTCTGCTACTCCTTTCTCCACTGGAGGTGGATGAAATACCACCCAATGGAATAATCTGTCCTCTCTGCATTAGGGGGTAGGGGGGAGGTGGCAGGGTGATCCTGGGCAAACTTTACATATGTCATATCTTCTTTATCCACTCAATTGTCATAAGGCACTTGGGTTTGCTGTTCTTCCATAGCTCTTGTCAATAAGACTGCAATAAAGGTGTGCACATATTTTACCACTCAAACTAGTTTCTTTATATTCTGGGATTGATGGGTAGATTTGAAACTGCTGGATGATGTAATAGTTGTATTGTGTGTTCTATTGTATATTCACATATAACTATCTATGTAGTAGTTTCATACTGTGTTTTATTTTTCTCCCATTAAGTTGTATGTCTTTTTGTCTTGGTGAAAATTTATTTCATAGTACAGAAACCTTTTAGCTTGATGAAGCCTCATTTGTATTGTTTTTCTTCCCTCCCCCTTTGCCAATGAAGTTTAATCACTGAAGGCATCATTAAGTCATTAATATACAGTATTTTGCCATTTTTCCTTAATGCAGTTTATGTATTTGGGCCTAACATCTAAGTCTTTAGTCATTTTATTTAACAAAAAATGGGGGGCACGCAGTGGTTTACCTGGTTCAGTGTCATGGATCATGTCTGCCAGGCATTGGGGTATCCTATGCAGTGCCAGGGATTGAACCCAGGTTGAGTTCAATGTGCAAGGCAAACACCCTAGCCTCTGTACTATCTCTCTGGCCATTTTGAGTTAACTTTTATATATGCTGTGAATTAGTGATCCAATTTCATTATTTTTCCTGCAACTAGCCATTACATCCGTCGACGATCAAGAATCAGGGACGCTGTCTCATTTGCCAAGGTGTCGAAAATCAGATGGGCTGGTCACATAATGAGATTTAAAGATGACCACTGGACTAGAGCTGCTACCGACTGGATTCCACGGGATGTCAAAAGACCGCGTGGCCGCCCACCTACCAGATGGTCAGACTTCTTCATCAAGATCATAAACGATCGGTTTGAGGCTCTTCATGTTCCCGGAGCGAACAGATGCCATTGGGCTACACTAGCACGTGACAGGAACAAATGGAGATGTTACTGGCGCCCACTCGAGCAAATCGATGACTAACGGGAAGTTAAGTGATTAAGTGATTAAGTGAAGCCATATTTTCAACATCCGTTATTCTAGAGGCTTAGAAAATAATGCATGGTATGGGAAAACAATAAGTAAAACATTATTTTCAAAATGGGAAAATATATTCTTATGTAAGAAATACCCCACTGAGGGCAGATGCCTGCCAAAGAGGAAAAATTAGGCTAAGAAATCACACATCTCTAATGAAGATATATACCTCTTCTTTATCTGCCAAGTTAGTTTACATTCAGCTCTCCCAAAATGGCCCCCATCTGCATGCCAGAGTAGTTGACAAAGGGGATAATTTGGATTAATTGATGGTCTTTTGATATCCTTCTCATGGCTTCTTCCAACATTTAAACCTCTCCTCCCAGGGGGTCCAGCTACCACTCCTTTGGAAAGTCTTCCTTACACCTAGTCTGGAATTCAGCATTCTAATGGTTTTCTAGACTCCTGTAATAGGTCTTCTATGTCAAAGTCCTTCAGGCTTTTGTATTGGTTTTAGGTCCAGACAACATTTTCACCGACATGCATTACCAGGGCCACCCGTATATTCCTGCCTGTGTCAATCATATAGATAATTTTTTGGAGGAGTGCATTTCTATTATAGAAACAATATGCCTTCTCAAGCATGGGCCTGAGAGATCTTTCCATTTATTTGTGTCCTTCATTTCTATCCTGAGGGTGTTAGAATTTTTAATGAACAAGCAGGTATTCCTAATTACTTTTCAAGCTATTTTGCTTGTTGAGATTGCCCTGGTGCCAAGTGAGGAGGGAAGAGACCTTGCGCTGAAAGTTTGCTGTCACCAGGGAATACACCTGGGAGGTTCAAGACTAGTGAAAGTCTGCTATAAGCCCTTTGTAGCACAGATGCTCGTGTCCAGTCAGTTTGGCCAGGTAATCATCAAATGACACCTGAAGTCCACTTGTTCTATGTGTTGTGGAAAATAATCACTGACACTCAATTTCTTGTGGAGTTGTAGTCTCAGACTGGATTGAGGAATTGCTCTTTGCAGGAAAGGAAAGTCATAAGTATTCTTCCCCCCAGTCTTTTGGGTTCACTGCCTTTCAGTCACAGAAAGGAATTTCAGGACAACAGTATAACAAGTTTGACAGGATTAAGGAACAGTAAGTTTAGATATATGCTCAAAAGAGAAGAGCTTCTCCAGGGTAATGAGAGACAGTACATATACCAACATTAAAGTATGGAGATACACATCTCAAGAAGAAAAATGAGGGTGCCATGTGCTCTGGTATCAGGTGCTCAGGTAACATGTGCATCACCAAAACATTCACATGCTTCCTCGTCCAAGTTAGTTTATATGCACTTTTTCCAAGCTGCCTGCTACCTTACTTCCCTGTCCCTTGCTAGGGTGATTTTTAAGGGAGAGAGCTGGGAGTAAACTTTTGATATTCTTTTGATAGTCTTTGTGTGGCCTTTGTTCCAACTGTGGAGTTGCTCTTCAAAGGGAGTCCAGCCACCTCTTCTCTGAGGAAGACTTCTTGAACTTGACCTTAAACACTGCATCTCGGTGGGCTCGTAAAATGGGTCCTTTATGTCAAAAGCATTCATTTCTTCAGGTTGATTCAGCTTACATATACTCTTTTCCCCAAATATACATTACCAGGACTCCTCATCTACTCGCCTTCAACAATATTGTAAATGGGATTGTATTCTAAATTTTAATTTCGGATTGTTAATCTTTTTTTGTGCAAAAACATAATTCATTTTGTAAACATTAAACTCGTACAAATGATCAACCACTTTTCCTTTCTGTTAAATCAAAAAACTGTATTTTATTCAACTCATACCTAGTTATTAGTGTTTTTATTATACTTATTTAGACTTTCCCAAATACTTTGTTATGTTACTTCAAATTGATAGCACCCTTTCTTTCATCTTGCAAAACTTGTACTTGTTTTATTGACAAATTTACATAGCTAAATATCTACAGGACAATACTGAATATATCTGGTAAAAGCAGATATCCCTATGATCATTTATCTTGATCATAAGGAAAAAACATTTAGTCTTTTACAATTAAAATCACAAATCACAAATCATCCTGTTATTTGCCGATTGCCTCGAGCAGGCCCCAGTAACGTCTCCTTCATCCTAGCCCTGAGATTATATTCAAGGTTCTTTAGGAGAATGAGAACCATCATTGTTACTGGTATTTGGCATATTGGGTACGCCACGGGGAGTTTGCCAGACTCTGCCATGTGGGCAGGCTACATTCGGTAGCCTGCCAGTTTTTCCAAAGTAGGAATGAGATAATAAGATGTCATAATAAGATGTTGTGCGGCCTACTGGAATTTGGAGGATCTGGGTAGAGGATGCTCGGTCCCAATCCGAGTAGGCTTGGAGATCTCGGCCCCGGAACCCGTGTGGCTTTGTCCCTTTGCCAGTACCTTCATGTGTGCGGAGAGTGGTCTCAGCACGGTGGTGGCTAGTCCTGGAGGTCTTCGGCTGCCGGAGCGCTGGTCGGGGCGGGGAGCAAAGCTCAATCTGCTCCCCTTCAAGGGGCCCTGGTGAGGACAGCCAGGTGCGTGGGCAGGAGACTGCTTTTACAATTAACTGAAAGAAACTGAGGAGTTTATGAAGGTAGATTTTATTGGGCTAAGCTTTTATTTCTACTTGGACTTTTTTAAATCATGAAATACTGTGATTCTGCCAAATGTTTTTATCTGCCTAGTCAGTTGATCATGATGATCATGTAGTTTTGTTCTTTGTTCTGATAATGTGCTCATCAATTGATTTTCAGATGCTAATCAGCGACTTTTCCTTTTTGTTAAATCAAAGTACTGTATTTTTAAAAAGTTACAGATACTTAAGCTTTAGGTATATAATATTTCAGCAAGCATCCCACTGCCAGTATTGACTTCTCTCGACCAGTGTTCCCATATTCCCTCCCCACCCCAAACCTCACCCCTTCTCCACCTGTCAACTTGGTAAGCACATTACAAAATTTCAATGGTTGCAACTTAAATCTCAGAGACTGTTATACCACTCACCCATATAACCAATATAGCTGAAGCCCTGAAGTCTGTTCACTCATTGCTTCCATACGTTTGATTCCTTTGCTTCTCTTTCTTCCTCTCTAAAAACTGGGGTCAAGTGTAATCTAGGCATCCCCTTTTACTACATTTCCATATCTAGTGTTCTATACACCACAGATGAGCCAGATCATTCTGTGTTCATGTTTCTTCTTCTTATTGCCTTACTAAAAATAATGACTTCCAGTTCCAGCCAGGTTGCAGCAAAATGAATGATTTCATAGTTCCTTGCACAGTATTAAATTATGTATATATATATATATATATAACATCTTCATAAGCCATTCATCTGTGGCTGGACACCTAGGCTGATTCCTTATCTTACATATCTTAACTATTGTATTGAGTGCAGTAATGAATAATGATGTGCATATGTCCTATAGAGAGAGTGTTTTATTGGGGGTATGGTGCCGCCAGCAGGTCAATCTGTACCTGTGAGGAGAATGCATCAGCAGCTTGATGGCACCTTCAGACTTCCGGATACCCCAAAAATGCTGCTGTGCCTTTGACCAGACCCCAAAATCTTGGGTCAAAGTTTACCAAGAAAGTAAACGGCCAAAAGTTAGGTATGTGGGAGACACACCCAAAAATCACCTCCGGCTCAGCTATATAATTGGAGTCAAGGCGTCTCTGGTTACTGATCAAGCTTCTTAATGGCCATGATCCCAGAGACTCAGAAAAAAATCTCGAAATCCAGCGGCTTTTGGCAGAAATGCATCCGGACCCTGCAGTAGGTTACTGTCTCCAGGCCACCCCAAGGGGGGAAAGGGTGCTGTCCCTCCACCTGCTCCCCCTTGGCGGCTCAGTGGCCATCATCCTCCAGAGGCCATTGGACAGTAATGTTTGGGCACTCATTGATGAGAAACATGGGGCCTCATAGGATGGGGGTGGAGCCGGTCCTTTCCTCCCCGCCCCAATGTTACCCTGACTTGCCGCTCACGAACGACCTCTCTGGCTCCTGAACAAGTTGCTTAACGGACATAATCCAAGAGACTCAGGAACAAATCTTGGAACCCAGCAAGTTTTGGCAGAAATCCCTCCAGATTTAATTGTTAAAATTTCGGAGTTCCAAAATTGCGCAGCCACTACTACGGCCACGTGACATCATATGTTATTCATAACCAGCAACAGAAAACAAATTGTCTACTGTTGCTTTTTCAACAGATCTAAGTATTGGGATAAAATCCCAAATAATAATGGTGGGTCTGGTGTTGAAACATTGAATGTAATCAAAGTAGAGTAAGAGTAATGTGGAAATTATCTGCCCCACAGGTAGGGGGAGGGTGTGGGTTTGGGGGTATACTGGGGTTTTTGGTGGTGGAGAATGGGCACTGGTGAAGGGACATTGTAAGACTGAGACTAAAACCCGAAGCCTTTGTAACTTCTCTCACGGTGATTGAATAAAATTATAAAGCGGAAAAATAAAAGTAAGGTGGAGTTCAAGCCCAATTCAATCAGCCTAATCAATGGCTGAAAAAAAGCAATACTCCTACATAAAAAAAGAGAGTGCTTTTATGTCCTGGGTGTAGACACCACCCAAGAGCAGAATAATCATTTTTTCTAAGAATAATTTCCACCCATCCTTGTTGCATAATCCTTTCAATATATTGCTAGGTTGGGCTAGAGCGAAAGCACAGCAGTAGGGCATTTGCCTTGCACGCAGCCAACATGGCCGACCCGAGTTCGATTCCTCCACCCCTCTTGGAGAGCCTGGCAAGCTACCGAGAGTATCTCGCCTGCATGGCAGAGCCTGGCAAGCTACCCGAGATGTATTCGATATGCCAAACACAGTAACAACAAAGTCTCCAATGGAGACATTACTGGGCCCGCTCGAGCAAATCGATGAACAATGGGAGGACAGTGACAGTGACAGGACTTTTGGGTTATTCTTTTTGAGATTATATGAATAAAAATTATTAATAATATTGATAATTTTCTTTTATTATCATTAAATGTATACTTAGGGGCTGGATCAATAGCACAGTGTGTAGGGCGTTTGCTTTGCATGTGGCTGACCGACCCAGGTTCGATTCCCAGCATCCCATATGGTCCCCTGAGCACCACCAGGAGTAACTCCTGAGTGCAGAACTAGGAGTAAGCCCTGTGCATTGTCAGGTGTGACCCCAATAGCAAAAAATAAATAAATAAAGTGTCTGCTTATACTTCCAAGGTAATTAAGGGCTCATATAATGAGTTATTAATTATTTTCTCCTCTGCTATATTTAAAGTTTGTGAAGATTTTATTTTAATCCTTTAAGTATTTCTTAGACTAAAAATGCTTTGATCTTGGACTATTATTTATGTTCAATTATTCTTTTAGAAATTCAATCTCTTGTTATTTGATTTTATAGATGAAATGATCTATTTATTTAATAAATAAATTATAAACTAAATAAAATAAAATTTTCTATTTGGGGCTGGAGCGATAGCACAGCGGGTAGGGCGTCTGCCTTGCATGCAGCCAACATGGCCGACCCGAGTTCGATTCCTCCGCCCCTCTCGGAGAGCCCAGCAAGCTACCGAGAGTATTCGATATGCCAGACACAGTAACAACAAAGTCTCCAATGGAGACGTTACTGGGCCCGCTCGAGCAAATTGATGATCAACGGGAGGGCCTTTACTTTATTACTTTATTACTTTACTTTATTTTTCTTCATTCAGTTTAGATAGTTTATGACTTATGAGAAATTTCTCTATTTTAATCATCTTTCTTGTTTGGTACAGTTGTATAGGTATTCCTGTGCAATCCTTTTAATTAATAGAATGTCCCAGTGATTTTTTCTTCTATTATAAATTGTTTGTGTGTGTTTGGGCCATAATCAAAGGTGTTCCTGGCTCTGTGCTAAACGATCACTCCTGGTAGACATGGGGCAGCACATGGGGTGTCAGGGATCAAACCTGTATCTCCTGTGTGCAGAGTACGTGCCCTACCCACTGTATTATCATTCTAGTCCTCTTCAAAATTATTTTAAGCTTTAAAACTCATGTCTTATGTTTAATAGTACAATTATATCTATTCATTTTTTAAATATTTTGAAAGAACATACTTGTCATGCTGTCAATTCTTATGTTGATTTTGGATTCTGTTATTAATTTTAGAACTCATTTTTACCTTACTTCTCTCAGCTTATGCTATGTTTACTTACCCTATACTTTTGAGTTTTTAAAATGAGATATTAGATTATTGATGTGAGACCAGCTTTTTCTTACTTTTTTGATATTAATTTTACTGTCATAAAGCATTATCAAGTTAATTTTAACATCCCAATTATAATTAAATATACATATTCAGATATCTACAGATCAGATGTCTACAGTTTTTTTCATCTTGCAGAAGTGAAGTTTTATCTGTTATATAGAAATTCTCTTCTCTCTCCTCCATCATCCCTTGGAAATTATCTTTCTATTTTCTGTTTATATAATCAGACTTTAGATATCACATTAGTGAAATCACATAGTTTGTCATTTTGCAAGTGACTTATTTCCCTTAACATAATGCATTCAATTTATTTTTATATCTGTGATATTATTTGTTATTTTGAAGGCCACAATATACATATATATGCCACATTTTTATATACTTACAAATAAATTTCTTGGTTCTTTTGATGCATACCTCAATAGATGTGCAAAGAGCTCTCTGAGATCTATGGGATATATACCCAGTATCTCAACAGGAGATAAACTTTCTCCTGAAGCAGCAGCAGCTGTATCAGTCTCAACTTGATTAAAATTGGTTAGTCCTAACTGTTATTTCAGCCATGCCTGTACCTTGCAGAACACAATGTAAATGACTGTTTTTGTTACTATAACAGATGTGTAGAAACAGAGGTTCCTTGGGATCTTGGCTTGCTCAGGATCATAACTGTAGTTATACATAAATTCCTCTCAGAGAGCGCGGCAAGCTACTGAGAGTATCTCACTGCATAGTAGAGCCTGGCAAGCTACCCATGGTGTTGTCGATATGCCAAAAACAGTAACAATAATGGGTCTCATTCCCCTGACCCTGAAAGAGCCTCCAATATGGCAGCATTGGGAAAGATGAGTAAGGAGAGGCTGCTAAAAAACTCAGGGATGGGTCAAATAGAGATGCTACTGGCTCCCTCTCGAGTAAATCAATTAACAGTGGTATGACAATGATATAGTGATATGATGGTATATGCAGTATGGAGCTGCCAGATCATATAAGACTCATCTATCAATGGATGTGGTTACAGCTAAAAAGTTTTACCTAATTACTTTATTTTGATGTTTTAAGAAATTTATTAAAAAGTATTTATTAAATTTCTCTTGCTACTTCTTTTTAATTCGTTTACTCTTCACAATGTATGATATGATTCTTACATATTTCCACAAGATACTTATTTTACAGATTTTAGATTTTATTCCATTTTAAGTGTAACAAATATTTGAATCTTAAATCTTTTTTATATTTTAAAGTTTTCTGATGGCTTCAAATATTACAGTCCCTGATCTATGTTTTATGTGTACTTGAGAAGGATTTCTATTTTGCATTAGTTGGGTCAACTAGTCTATAAATGATTATTAGACCATTTTGATGTACAATATATAGTTTTGCACTATTTCAAGAAGCACGAGCGGACAGTAGGAAACAGAGACATATCCCTGCTCATGGATAGGGAGGATTAACGTTACCAAAATGGCAATATTCCCCAAAGTACTACAGAGATTTAATGCAGTCCCTATAAGGATACTGATGACATTCTTCAAATAAATAGAAAAACACTCCTGAAATTCATAAGGAACAATAAACCTCCATTAATAGTAAAGCAATGCTTGGGGAAAAGAAGATGGGTGGCATCACATTCTCCAACTTCCAACTTACTACAAAACAGTAGTAATTAAAACAGCATGGCATTGGACTAGAAACAGATATGCAGACCAATGGAACAGAATTGAATATTCTGTCACAGACTCTCAAATATATGATCACTTGATCTTTGACAAAGGTGCGAAAAAATGTGAAGTGGAACAAGGAAAACCTCAACAAGTGGTGCTGGAAAAACTGGAAAACTTCCTGCAAAATACTGAACTCTGACTTTGACTAATTCCAGGCACAAAAGTCAGATTAAAGTGGATTAAAGACCACAGTATCAGACCTGAATCCATAAGGAGGAAAGTGTAGGCAGAACTCTCCCATGACACTGAAGCTAAAAACATCTTTAAGGATGAAACACCACTGACAAATCAAGTGGAAACAAGCATAAACATTGGAACTACATTAAACTAAGAAGCTTCTGCACCTCAAAGGAAACAGTGACCAAAATACAGAGAGAGTCCACAGAATGGGAAAGAATATCTACCAAATACCCATCTGATAAGGGGTTAATGGGCAGGATAAACAAGACACTAGTAGAATTGTACAAGAATAAAACCTCCAACCCCATAAAAAAATGGGGAGAAAAAATGAACAGAAGCTTTAGCAAAAACTAAATACAATGGCCAAGAGGCAAATGAAGAAAAAAACTCACTACATCATTAATCATCAGGAAGATGCAAATTAAAACAACAATTAGATATCATTTAAACCACAGACGCTGGCACACATCATAAAGAACAAGAACAACAAGTGCTAGTGCAGATGTGGAGAGAAAAGGACTCTCATTGATGGTGGGAATGTCGACTGGTACAGTCTTTTTGGAAAACAATATGGGCATTCCTTCAAAAATGAGAAATGAGACTCCTGACATGGCGCCCATCTCATCCCAAATCCAGGTCAGCTCAGCTGCCGGCTCGCGATCCTGGGACCTCCATCTCTCCCTGTAGAACCCCAGGTGTCTCCCGAGATGCCTGGAGAGAAGCAGTTTTGAGCCTCCGCCCTGCCCTCTTCACTCCTGACGCGGCACCCATCTCATCCCAAATCCAGGTTTCCGTAGAGGCGTGGCCTCCTCACAAGTGGGCATGGCTTCAAAAGTGGGCGTGGCTTATTTTCTGGCCTCAGGTTGTTTTCCCATACTAAGGAACCTAGTCCCCAAGGAATCTAGTTCCCAACCTACTCAGCAATATGAAGAAACAAAGAAAATCCCCACCACAAGGGGAGAACTAGGAAAACAATCTAGAACATTCTGTCGATACAGCCCACCTAAAGGAACTCTCTGACATAGAATTCAGATACAAAGTCATGAAGATGTTCAATCAACTCAATGAAACAGTCAGACAGACAGCCAGTAACACCACAGAAAAATTGACAAATCACGCGAAGAAATGAGAACAGAAATGTCATGATTGAAAGATTCCGTAGATGAAATGAGAAACTCAGTTTCTTCTCTTAAAAATATAATGACCGCAGCTGAAGAGAGAATCAGTGAGCTGGAAGATCAGCTGCACCAAGCCAACACGCAACAACAAACAGCGGCAAGGGACCTCAAAATAGCTCTACAGAGAATCGGAGTCCTAGCAGATGATTCCAAGAGGAGCAACATTGGAATCATGGGACTACCTGAAGCTCAGGGAATCAATACCAATGAAAAAAACACCGTCAAACAAATCATTGCTGAAAAATTCCCAGAGCTCCACAATGTAGCCATTCAGGTTCAAGGAGCCCGAAGGGTGCCAGCTAAAAGAGACCCCAACAAAAACACTCCAAGACATATCATAGTTAGAATGATCGATGCTGCCGATAGAGACACAATACTGCAAGCAGCAAGGGCGAACAAGAAAATCACATACAAAGGAGCACCCCTTAGATTCACAGCAGACCTATCAGAGGAAACCCTACAAGCCCGAAGGCAGTGGCGAGATATAGTCAAAAAACTCACTGAAATGAATGCTTCCCCAAGAATACTCTATCCGACTAAACTCTCACTCAAAATTGAAGGAACGGTACACTATTTTCTAGATAAACAGCAGCTCAGGAACTTCATAGACTCAAAACCAAACCGAAAGCAAGGCCTAAAGGGGCTACTATAAGACAAGACAAACCCTACAACCACAACACACCCGCACAGAAAGATGGCACAAAACCCCATAACCATTCTCTCTCTCAATGTCAACGGTCTAAATTCACCATTTAAGAGACAAAGAGTGGCAAAATGGATACAGAGACAGAACCCAACATTCTGCTGCCTACAAGAAATTCATCTCAACAGCCAGAGCAAACACAGACTCAAAGTCAAAGGATGGAAAACAATCCTGCAAGCACACAACTCCCTCAAAAAAGCTGGGGTGGCCATACTAGTATCCGACAACAGTAATTTCACGTTGAAAAAAATTAGAAGGGACAGTGAAGGCTATTTTCTCTTCATCAAGTGATACGTACAACAGGAAGAACTCACACTCTTAAATGTATACGCACCTAATGAGGGAACAGCTAAATATTTAAAACAACTGCTAACTGATTTTAAGGAGGACATCACTACCAACACAATAGTACTTGGAGACTTCAACATCGCCTTATCACCCCTGGATAGATCAACAAGAACAAAACCCAGCAAGGAATTATTGGCTTTGAAAGAAGAAATAGAAGAGAAGGGGCTTATAGACCTATACAAGGCTTTACACCCCAAAAAGAAAGAATACATATTCTTCTCTAGCAAGCATGGAACATTTTCCAAAATAGACCGTGTGCTAGGACACAAAACATACCTCAACAGAATCAGGAAGATAGAAAGAGTATCAGCCATCTTTTCAGACCATGATGCACGGAGGATAGAAGTGAATCACACAAAGACACGGAGAACCAAATCAAACACCTGGAAATTAAACAACTCGATGCTGAACAATGAGTGGGTCAGGAACGAAGTCAAGGACGAAATCAAAAGATACCTGGAAACAAATGAGAATGAAGACACAAACTACCAAAACTTATCAGATGCAGCGAAAGCTGTATTAAGGGGAAATTTTATAGCTCTGCAAGCATATCTTAGGTGTGTAGAAACAATGCACATAAACAACTTGATCTCACAGCTCAAGACCTTAGAAAAGGATCAACAGAAAGAACCTAAATCAGGCAGAAGAAAAGAGATCATAAAACTTAGAGCAGATATCAACGACACGGAAAACAAAGAAACAATCCGAAAGATCAATCAAACCAAGAGCTGGTTCTTCGAGAAAATAAATAAGATAGATAAACCACTAGCAACACTCACAAAGAAACAGAGAGAGAGAGAGAGCCCTAATAAATCGAATCAGAAATAAGAATGGGGATATCACAACAGAAACTAAAGAAATTCAAGAGATCATCAGAGACTACTTTGAAAGTCTGTATGCCACGAAACAAGAGAACCTGGAAGAAATGGATAAATTCCTGGATTCCTACCATCTCCCAAAGCTGAATCAATAAGTTATAGAGTACCTGAATAGACCTATTCACATCAAGGAAATTGAAACTGTAATCAAAAGTCTTCCCAAAAACAAAAGCCCAGGCCCAGATGGATTTACTAGTGAATTTTTCCAAACATTTAAAGAGGACCAATTGCCAGTTCTTCTCAAGCTTTTCCAGGAAATTGAAAAAACAGAAACTCTCCCAAACTACTTCTATGAAGCCCATATCTGTCTAATACCAAAAGGAAACAAAGACACCACAAGAAAAGAAAACTACAGGCCGATATGCCTGATGAACACGGATGCGAAGATTCTCAACAAAATACTAGCCAATAGAATTCAACAACTCATCAAAAAAATCATACATCATGACCAAGTGGGATTCATCCCAGGGATGCAAGGATGGTTCAACATTCGGAAATCAATCAACATAATCCATCATATCAACAAGAGAAAAGATAAAAATCATATGATCATATCAATAGATACAGAGAAAGCATTTGACAAGATCCAGCACACATTCATGATGAAAACCCTTGCCAAAATGGGGATAGAGGGCACTTTCCTCAATATAGTTAAAGCCATCTACCACAAACCTATAGCAAACATCATCCTCGATTGGGAAAAACTGAGACCCTTCCCCCTAAGGTCAGGGACGAGACGAGGATGCCCACTCTCTCCACTACTGTTCAATATAGTACTGGAAGTACTTGGAATAGCGATTTGGAAAGAAAAAGATATTAAAGGCATCCAGAAAGGGAAAGAAGAAATTAAGCTCTCACTATTCGCAGATGATATGATACTATACTTAGAGAACCCTAAAACTTCTACCAAGAAACTCTTAGAAACTTGTATAGTAAAGTGGCAGGCTATAAAATCAATACCCCAAAATCCATGGCTTTCCTATACACAAATAGTGAAAGAGAAGAAAGTGACATCAAGAAAACAATCCCATTCACAATTGTGCCCCAGAAAATCAAGTACCTAGGAATCAGCTTAACTAAGCAAGTAAAGGACCTGTACAAAGAAAACTACAAAACTCTACTTCAGGAAATAAAAGAGGACACGAGGAAATGGAAAAATATCCCCTGTTCATGGATGGGGAGAATCAACATCATCAAAATGGCAATACTTCCCAAAGCACTGTACAAATTCAATGCAATCCATATAAGCATACCCATGACATTCTTCAAAGAAATGGAGCAAACACTCCTGAAATTTATATGGAACAATAAGCCTCCAGGAATAGCTAAAGCAATTCTTGGGAAAAAGAAAATGGGAGGAATCAACCTCCCTAACTTCAAACTCTACTACAAGGCAGTCATAATTAAAACAGCATGGTACTGGAACAAAGGCAGAGCTGCAGACCAATGGAACAGAGTTGAATATACTGACATTTCCTCCCAAACATATAATCATCTAATCTTTGATAAGGGGGCAAGAAAAGTGAAATGGAGCAGGGAAAGCTTCTTTAATAAACTGTGCTGGCAAAACTGGACGGCTACATGCAAAAACTGGGCTCAGATCTCTGCCTAACACCATGCACAGAAGTAAGATAGAAATGGATTTATGACCTCAACATCAGACCGGAATCCATAATGTTTATTGAAGACAAAGTCGGCAAAAGTCTCCATGATATTGAAGCTAATGGTATCTTCAAAGATGTCACGCCACTGGCTGAGAAAGTGAAAACAGAGATAGACAAATGGGACTATCTTAAACTAAGAAGCTTCTGCACCTCAAAAGAAACAGTGACCAAAATACAAAGACATCCTACAGAATGGGAAACGATATTCACCAAATACACATCCGACAAGGGGTTGATATCACGGATATACAAGGTACTGGTTAAACTCCACAAGAAGAAATCACCGAACCCCATCAAAAAATGGGGCAAGTAAATGAACAGAAATCCGAATGGCAAAAAGGCACATGAGAAAATGCTCTACATCACTAATCATCCGAGAGATGCAGATCAAAACCACAATGAGATATCATTTCACACCACAGAGACTGGCCCACATCCACAAGAACAAAAGCAATCGGTGCTGGCACGGATGTGGCGAGAAAGGGACCCTCCTTCACTGCATGTGGGAATGCCGGCTGGTCCAACCCTTTTGGAAAACAGTATGGACCATTCTCAAAAAATTAGAATTTGATCTGCCATTTGACCCAGCTATAGCACTCCTGGGAATATATCCCAGAGAAGCAAAAAGATATAGTCGAAGTGACATCTGCAATTGTTTGTTCATTGCAGCACTCTTTACAATAGCCAGAATCTGGAAAAAACCTGAGTGCCCAAGAGCAGATGACTCGTTAAAGAAACTTTGGTACATTTACACAATGGAGTACTATGTAGCTGTTAGAAAAGATGAAGTTATGAAATTTACATACAAGTGGTACTACATGGAAAGTATCATGTTAAGCGAAATGAGTCAGAAAGAGCGGGATAGACACAGAAAGATTACATTTATCTGGGGAACATAAAGCAACAAAATGGGAGACTAACACCCATGACTGGCTGAGATTAGTACCAGGAATTTTGCTCCATGATTTGAAGGCCAGCCACACGTGCTAGGTGAAAAGGAAGCTCAGAGAAGAAAGCGCCACATAAATGGTGTTGTGAGGACCCTCCCAGGGTGGGAGAAGCATGCTAAAAGTAGTCTATAGACCAAACATGATTGCCACTCAATGCCTCTCGTGCAAAACACAGTACCCAAAAGAAGAGAGAGAGAACAAGGGGTAATACCCTGCCACAGATGCAGGGTGGGAAGGGGGGGATGGGGGTTGGGAGGGAAGCTGCGACCCGTGGTGGTGGATGATGGGCACTGGTGGAGGGATGGGTACTTGATCATCGTATAACTGAAACCCAAGCACAAAATTTGAAAGTCTATAACTGAACCTCATGGCGTTTCACTAAAAAAAAAATAAAAATAAAAAAAATGATAAATGATTTGATCTTACAATACCACTTCTGTGTATATATCCCGAGGGTGCAAAAAAACACAGTGGAAATTTCATCTGTGTCTCTATGTTCATTGCAGCACTTTTCACAATAGCCAGAATCTGAAAACAACCCAAGTGCCTGAGAACACACAACTGGTTAAAGAAACTTTGGTACACAATGGAATACTATGCAGCTGTTAAGAACGATGAAGTCATTAAATTTGCTTATAATTTCATGGAGAATATCATGCTAAGTGAAATGAGTCAGAAAGAGACTGATATAGTCTAATCACATTCCACTGTGAGATATAAAATAACATAATATGAGACTGAAACCCAAGGACATGAGAGACAGGGCCAAGGGGTATTTCTCCACATTTGGTAGCCTCCTTCATGAGCTGGGAGAGAAGGTAGCTGGGATAAAGAAGGAACCACTAAGTCAATGATGGTTGGAGGTATTGCTCAGGGTGGGAGATGTGTGCTGAAAGTATATAAAGGACCAAATGTGATAGCATCTCAGTATCTATTTTGCAAACCATAATGCTCCAAAATAGAGAGAAAGTATGGGAGAAATTGTCTTCCACAGACGCAGGGGGAGGGGTGGGATGACGCAGGAGATACCTGGGACATTAATGGTATAAAATGTGTACTGGTGAAGGGATGAAGGATGGGAATTCAATCATTTTATGATTGAAATTCAAACGTGAAAGCTTTGTAAATGTGTATCATGGTGATTCTAATATATATTCGAATCTATTGGTGCTATAGCACTGTAGCACTGTCCTCCTGCTGTTCATCGATTTGTTCAAGCAGGCCCTGTAACATTGTCAGACTCGTTGTACTTGTTGTTACTGTGTTTGGCATATCGAATATGTCAGGGGGAGCTTGCCAGGCTTTGCCGTGAGGGCAAGATAACTCTCGGTACCTTTCTGGGCTCTCAGAGAGGGGCGGAGGAATCAAACTTGTGTCAGCCCTGTCGGGCATGCAAGGCAAACACTTAACCGCTGTGATATATATATATATATATATATATATATATATATATATATATATATATGGACTAGAGCGATAGCATAGATATATATATCCTTAGTTGCTAATAGATACAAGTCTAGCTTTAAATTCATGCATCTTCTCTCTACAATCTCCAATATGCTATTTAATCCACCACCCAGTGATTTTTAAATTTTCATTCCATTTTTTCAGATTCATAATTTTCACATTTCATTTTTTATAATTCTGCCTTGAATTATTGTCATTTATGGGACATTGCCATTATAAGATTTTAATTCTTTAATTATTATTTTCTTTGATATTTGGAGATCTTTATAATAGCTGTTTTAAAGTCTTTGCTGTGTCTGGCATCTAAGTCCTATTGAGAAGCAGCTTGATATTTTTGTCTGTTTAAATTGTCTATGAGTCATAATTTCTTTTTTTTTCCTGCATGGCTCATCCTTTCTTGTTGAAAACAGAACACTTTAGTTGACGTACTATAATATTGTTGGATGTTAACTGTTCCTTCCTGGAACTTATTTTTGCTAGTCATTGCTCTTTCGCTTATTTTTTAAAAATGACTTGGTTAGGAAAAAATTATAAATCCAATTTCACCTTCAGTGTTGAAGTTCTATGTTCTTCCTCAAAAAAAATACGACCTTGGAAATATACTTCTTTTCATGATAAGAAGTTATGACTATGATTTTGGCTAGTACCTCTTTCACTCTCTCTCCCATATATTTATGGTAAATATATCAGTAAACACCAACCTATTTATTTTCATTAATTGTTAGCTGATTTGTCTATAGATTTTCAACAACTGCCTAGGGTATATAGATCAGTTCATAGTCTGATGCGATTGAAGTTGGATGTTTCATAGGGGCAGAATATTCTAGATTTTGATACAGGATCTTACACTTTTCCAGGCAGGATTCTCAAATAGGTATCAGAAGCTATGTTTGGTGGGAACTAGAATAGAACCAGCCAGGTGTGATCACCATGTGCATGGATCTTCCTCAGTCAAATCCCCAGAGGACAGGGCATACTGTTTGCTAGTTATCAATCTCAGGTTAACTCATATTTTCCAGAAATATTGGGGAGGTGAGAGTTTCCACTCCACTGTCAAACTCACCAGAGCATATATTCTATAATAACTGCAGTTTGAGAAGGAGGGATTGCTCACTTTTCTAACTGTTCTGTGCAGACTCTCACGTACAAAATAAGTCAAGGTGGGTAATCGGTGCAGGTTGGCTGCTATCTTTCACTTGTTTTATGCCTTTTATAGTAGACAACTTTTTAAAAAAGGAATATGATGATGATGTTCACCAGCTGCTGAAGTAACTGTGAACAGCTCTTCTGCTCCAGAGATCAAGGGGAAATGGGACCTGTCATTCATTGCCAGTCTGCTAAAATAGTCTTTAAACAATTCATAATTCTGGAGATATGTGTTCAGCCAGCCTCAGTTCATATGCCACAATCTTTCATTAAAAAACAGAGTTATTTAGATGCTTCAAAATAAAGAAATTTTTATGATTGGTTGTAATCCATTTGATCAAGCACCAGAAATGTTGAAAGTTGTTAATTATAAGCACCGGAATGAATAGGTTATTCAATTATCATATTCAATTATCATTCTAAGAACTAAGATTTTTATTTGCTATTACTTTATACTTTATATATGCAAATATATTAACTTGAGGTTGCAAGATCATTAACTAAATTTTATCTATATAGGTTGTACTGTATAGAAGAAGAATTGAGTTCATTGGGGCTGGAGAGAAAGTACAAAGCCCTGCTTTCAGGTGACCCCGGCACCCCATATGGTCTATTGAGCCAACCTGGAATGATCCCCAAGTGTAGATGCAGGAGTAAAGCCTGAACACCTGCTCCATCAAAAAGAGAATAGAATGGGTGGTATTGTATTTCCTTACTTTAAATTATACTTAAAGATTTAGTGATCAAAACAATTTGATACTGGTTTAAAGATAGATTCTGAAACTAGTGAAACAGAGTTGAGAGCCCAGAGATAACTCTCAGATGTATGGACAATTAATCTATGACAAAGGAGAGAGGTACATGATGTGGAACAAAGAAAACCTCTTTAACAAATGGTGTTGGCAAGACTTGATAGTCACTTGTGAAGAAAAATGAAACTGGACCCATGTTTCATACCATGCCTAAATGTTGATACGAAGTACATTCAAAAAATATTCTGAGGGTATTATCAGCATAACTCTCCAGGATATGGATCTCAGAGATGTGTTCTGACTTGACTCTTGGCAAAGATAACAACAACAAATCAAACAACTGGTGGGACAACTTCAACTTTAAAAGTTTTTGCCTAGCAAAATAAACTCACAAATTAAATTGTATCCTTTTGAATGGGAGAAAATGTTTCCCAATTTTATCATTAAAGGACAAATATCTGAAGTCAATAAAGCACTCTCAAAGCTCAATAAAAACCAAAATCTTGTCAAAAGTAGATTGGAGAGGGACTGTACCTCACAGAAGACATACAGATGTCTAGTAGGCCTATTACAAAGTATTTATCATAAACTTTTATATTTAGGGAAATGAAAATCAAAACAACAGTAAAATGTCATCTCACACCAGTGGGAATAGAATGTATCAAAAGATTGGAAAGAACCAGTGTTGTAGGAATATCCTTAAAAATGACCACTCATTTGCTGCTACAGAGAATGTTTGTTTCAGTCTCTAGGGAAAACAGTTTGCAGACTTTTTAAAAAGGTATGACTAGATCTCCCGGAGATTCTACTTCTTGGTATATACCCACCAAACAAAAACAAACAACAACAATGAAAGCAATTTGAAACAAAATATGCACACATCTATGTTCATTGCAACACTTAGTACAAAAGAAGTAATCCAAGTGGCCAACTACAGAAAAATAGATAAACTGTATACAATAGGATGCTACTCAGCTAGAAGAAAAGATGAAATCTTGTAATTTTCTGAAACTTCACTAGAACAGGAGGGTATTATGTTCTGTTTTGTTTTGCTTCTGGTTTTGGTGTGTGGATCATCCCAGGAATTCTCAGGGACTATTCCTGCTCTGTGCTCAGGTGTGACAATTGGCAGTGTTTGAGGATCCAAATTGGGACTGGGAATTCAAACAAGGCTCCATTAAATGCAAGAAAAATGCTTTAACTGCTATACTTTCTCTCCAGCCCACAGGGGTGTATTATGTTCAGGGAATTAAGTCAGTGGGAGAAAGTTAAATACTTGATGATCTCCTATACTGTGATATACAAAGGAACAGAACAAGGCAGTACACTTTATCAGACGATGAATAAAATATTCCTTCACCTTGGATTTCAAAACTGAGGTAACCAAGACAAGGAAGGGTACGAAGAGGTGAACTAGATGTGGCATCGGGACAGTAGTGGAGGGTTTTGAGCACTTTGGTGGTGCAGTAACCCTACACCAATAACATAAAACATTAACACTACTGACACAATTTTCACTATTGACAAAACAAGGAACAAAAATAATTTCCATTGAAATATTTTGCCTTACTAAAGATGAAAAATTGGGGGGACTAGAAAGATAGTAAAGAATAGTAAGTCACTTGCTTTGCACACAGCTGGCCCAGATTCAATCCCTGGTACCTCTCACCTCTTATGGAGTGATCCGTTAGTTCAGAGCCAAGAGTAGGCCCTGAGAAACATCGGGTGTGGCCCAAAAACTAAAATAAAAGTGAGTTTGATTACTGATTAATTTAATAATAGAGTTCTTACTACAAAGAAGTTTTCAGATATGATAGCAATGGTTTCTCCTCTCAAAACCACTGTCAGGCACTGTATCATATATTCTCTCTCAAATATAAAATAAAGGAAGAAATGTATTATAGAAATTGCTAATGTTTACAGATACTGGTTCGTCCTGTTCTCCCATCATGATAGATTTTTTTTTAATCCAGAGAAAGTTATACCCGTTCTCTTTCCAAGTCAGTACTTAGAATATCTCTGAATTAAATTTTGCAATGTTTCAAGAATATTCTTTGCTATTTTTAAAACTGAAATCAGCAGATTTGAGATAACAGATGTCAGAAATTATCAAGACTGTTACAAACTCATTATTTAACTAAACAGAATTTTAAAGTTAAGTATTCAGAAATAATTATGCCTTTCTATAGTATTCATTGTAACCATTAGAAATTTTTTTGAGTCCCAGAAACTAATTTTTTTCCAAAAGCTCCCACTTCCCCACTTTGCAATCAATCACTGAGAACTGTGCTTTCAACTTCATTAAAGAGGAACTCTAAAAATCGTTAGTGAGCTTATTCTAATAACTCTGTGGAAACATTTCACTGAGAATTATTGAATAATATAGAAAACCCGTGAAAAAATAAACAAAATAAACTTGGATTGCATTGGCTTCTTCCTCAAAATTTTAGAAATCTTTTATTCTATATCTCTTCCTAAACACATATAATAATTCATTTGAGTGCACACATCCATCAAACTTGAATTCACTAATTTCAAGATTCAAGTAATTCATCTGATATTTAATTTTAATGGTCTCTCAAGCAGTAGATTAGACCTGCATGGAAGAAAGAGCAAAGCCTGATATGAGGACCAAAATGATGCCTCAACTCTTAACAGCTATTTTCTGTTTCATGCTATCCCACGTGGGGTATATTGCCAATGCCAATTTAAATTGCTTGACCACCTGGTTGCCAAGCTTCAACACACATAAGATTTAATTTTTAAAATGTGTAATAATTGTTTTGTTTCTACATGGGTCCAGGGAAATGAAGCAAATTTTCCTACATGGGCATTTTTTTAAACCTAGAGTGGTGAGCACATTTCCATTTGAAAATTCCCTTGTTGAAAGAGAATAGCAGTCATTAGCGTAAATAAGGGACATGTAAACAAATGATAAGGGCAAATTATAGAGAAAGATATTCTTTTTATGTATTTTGTTTTCTTTAAGGGGCTCCTAAGCAATAGTCTTGGAAACTGGGGTCACTCCCACTGCTAATACTCAGTCACACAGGGTGGATATTTCAATGTTTGGCCTGTGATGTAATGCTGATCAGGATTCCTGAGTGATACACTAGAGCCTTCAGAACTATCATCAGTAATGCTCTGAGTATTATGTAGAATAGGAAAAAATAAGAAATAAATTAAAAAAATAATACGAATTTTGGTTCTTGCTCATACCAGGGATATACCTCAATCATTTGAGATATTTTTTGTTATAGAAAATAATTTTTTAAAAATCGAGGCCATTCTTGGCTATTCTCAGGCCTTACTACCAGCTCTGTGCTCATGATCACTCCTGGTGGAGTTTGGGGAAACCGTATGTGGTGACAGGGATGGAATATGGATCAACTGCAGGCCCCAGCCCACTGTACTACCTCTCTGCCTAAAAACACAGCACAGCGGGTAGGGCGTTTGCCTTACAAGCGGCCAACATGGCTGACCCGAGTTCGATTCCTCTGCCCCTCTCGGAGAGCCCGGCAAGCTACCGAGAGTATTCGATATGCCAGACACAGTAACAACAAAGTCTCCAATGGAGATGTTACTGGGCCCGCTCGAGCAAATCGACGATCAACGGGAGGGCCTTTACCTTTACCTTTACCTTTATAATGTTTTATTTTTTATACAAAATTAATGGGCACATCATTATAAACCTACAGCTCTATGCACAACATACAATTTACCACAAAAAGACAATCTATTTTTCACCATAGAATTAGCTCTTTTAGACTAATTTGTCACTTCCTTCTCTCTTTCTGGTAGTCACAAGTAAATAAATTTCTGTATAGTCTAAAACTTTATTTGTACTTCTTTAGTTTGTTTTATGTTTACCATATAAGAGCAAAATCCTGCTGGAGAGATGTGGCAGAGTTTTAGGCGTTTGCCTTGGACTTGGTTAATCACTGTTTGATACCCAGCATCACATGAAGTTCTCTCTGGAAACTACAAGGAGTGATCCGTCAGCCCAAATGCAGTGTCAGCCCTGAGCACTACTAGGTGTGGCTCCAAAAAAGCAAATAACGTGTTAAACCATATAGTGTCTTCTTTTTGTCATATGACTTACTTTACTCTGCATTAAACCTTCTAGGGTTGATAGCATTATTGCAATAGGAAAAACATATTTCATATTCTATTGCATATTTATAATGTTTATCTATTTATGCATAACATATATCAAGCATATATATCATATACATATATACAAACATATATATCACATTTTCTTTATGAAATCATCTCTTAATAGGCATTTAAGCCTTTTACAACTCTTGACTATTTTGAATAATACTCTGCTGAACATATGTATATATTTCTTTGAATTATTGTTTTTGTATTCTTTAGGTAATTTCTGCCTAGAAGTCAGACAAATGAATAATGTGTCATTTACATTAATTTTTGAGGAATATCCACAGATTTCATAACGGGCACACCAATTTACATTCTCATCTATAATGGTGTACTAGTATCCTTTTCTTCATATTTTCTCTAACATTTGTTATTTCTGGTTTTTTGGTTCATAGTCCTATGACAGGTGTGAATTGATATCACATTTTTGCATTGTATTTCTACAATAATTAGAAATGATTAAATATCTTCATTTGCTTGTGGATATCTACATATATATATTTTGGATCTTCTGCTTTTTTTTGTTTGCCTTATGTTGTTGTCGAGTTCCATGTAGTATGTTTTATATATTTATGATTTCTGTATATAAGATTGATAAATATCTCCTTACACCCAGTCCAGTAGTTTTTCCATTTGCTTTACAGAAGCTTTTTAGTTTGATGTAGTCCTGTTTGTTTACATTTGTTTTTATTTCTCTTGCTGTTGGAGCTAGTCCCCAAAGATATTTCTGAGACAGTTATCAGATATATTCTGCCTATGCCTATTTTTCTTCGATGTATTTTATGGTTTCAGCATTCATATTGGATTCTTTAATCAATTTTTGATTAGTTTCTTCTTTTGATGTTAGGCCATTCAGATTCACCAGCACCTTTCTTTGAAACATCTTTCTTTGCTCTCTTGTAAGCTCTTTGCTACTTTTTAGTAAATCAGTTGTCTATACAGGTATGAATTAATTTTTGCTATCCTGATTATGTTTCGTAGATTCAAAAAATAAACTTATAAAATATAAACTTTTATATCTTTTTCAAAACTTTACCATACTTCTTTCCAATGATTTTAACTGAACAGATATGCCATAGTTTTAAAAATATTTTTCAACCAAGTAATTAAGAAAAATAAAACTATGCTTTATTCTGAAGAAAACTTCAGTAGTTGAATGCACTAATTATTTTTAGATTGGTTAATCATCATGTATTTAATATATATTCATGCATATATGAATTTAATTTTTCTTAAGTGGTGCATTGTTCATATGAAATAAAAAAACAATCTATGCTACTTAAAAATTAGAAACATCTGCTAAATTTCTCTGAACTCTGAGCCTACTGAGCTATTTCTACAGAAAGCAAAGCTTGCATAGCAGTGAAAAACTTGTCTGCCTAAGGTGAAAATTCACAGTAGACATTATCCAAATTGATTGGTCACAGTTTAGTGAACATATGTCCCTTTTCAAAGCTGTTTTCTCATACCATAAGATATCCAATAGTATAAAAATAGATGGCAGAAGAAGATATATGCAACAGATTTTATTATAACTGGTCAGACTGTAGCAGTTGTCATATGAATCTAGATATGTAGAAATGAATTTACATAAGAATGTTTTCTACCATGAGAGAGGCTTCAGAATTCACCCCCCCCACACACACACCTTTATTTTGAGATGTCAAGAAAAATCAGTTAAAGATAGAACAAATACCGGATGACTGTACTCATCTTTGAATTACAGAAGAAAAAAGAAGAAAATAGACAGTTTAAAATAATGATGAACCTTGATCCTGGATTACAAAATGATGGCTGAGCAAAGAGGTGAAAGGTCATCAGTGAGGGAGGAAGATCAGACGAAGGATGGCATAGGAACAGTGGCCATGGTTGTGGTTTTTGGGTGCAGTAACGTTGTACATAGATACTATATACTTTAACCCCTTTGCCTAAACTAAACTAAAATTAAATTTTCAAAAATTATTTTAGATAAATTTATATTATGTCAAATAAGAATGCAAGATAAATAAATTGGTAAATATTGACAAAATAATGGGACCAGAATGATAGTACAGTGGATAGGGTGTTTATTTTGCATGCGGCCGACACGGGATTTGTCCCCAGCATCCTATACGGTCCCCCGAGCACTGCCAGGAGTGATTCTTGAGTGCAGAACCAGGAGTAATCCCTGAGCATCACCGGGTGTGACCCAAAAATACAAAAAGAAAATATTGAAAAAATAAATAAACTGAATATTTGCATTTCACAATCATATATAAAAACTGAAAAATAATCTAGAGATTAAATGGTAGTGTTAAGAGACAGTTTAGCAAGATTGTTATAAAAGCAATATTCCAACATCACCATAAATTCTAGATCTAGAAAGTGACAGAGAATGTTTCTCACTTAACAGATGTCTAGAGAGAATTCTACTTTAAAATTTCGTGATGAAAAAATCATGATGAGCATTATTTTCAAGAGTTCATGGTATAGTCACAAGGATGGACTATATATTGGAACCCCAAAGAAGTCTTAGTAAATTGAAGTCATATTAAGCATTCATTCAAATCATAGTAATATAAAGCTAGAAATCAGCAAAAAGAAGAGAGAAAAATAGAGACAAGAGTTATAGTACAGTGGGTAGGGCATTTAACTTTCAAGTGGCCAACTCAAGTTTAATAATCGGCATCCTCTACTGTCACCTGAGTGCTGCAGGAACTGATTCCAGAGTGAAGAACCTGGGTTATGTGTTGTCCAAAAATCAGAATAAAAAAGAAGATAAAAAATTTAAATGGTGATAAATAAACAACATTCTTTTAAAATTTAATTTTCTAAGATGCCTATATTACCTAAGCAATGTATATACACATTAACATTGCTATCAAAATTCCAATAACATTCTTCAAAGAAAGAGAATAAATGCCATGATATTTAAATGGAGGAACAAAAGACAAGATAAAAAAAATTGCCAAAAATGGAAAAAATAGTAGTATGCTTCCCAACTTCAAACTCTACCACAAAACAATATTAATTTTTTTAAAGGCAGCACGTGAAAACATTCACATAGATAAATGGAATGGAGAGTACAAAACTAAAACCACAAAACTATGTATAACTAATTTCTGACGAAGGAATTAAGAGCTTATAGGGAGCAAAGAAAATATTCTCAATAAATGGTGGCAGTAAAACTGAACAGCCACATGAAAAATAACAAACACTTTTAGTCCTATATCTAACACCATGGACAAAAATTCAAAGTACATTAAGGGATAGTTTATGAAAACTGAAACCATGAAATACATCAGTGAAAATTTGTTTTCTGACATCAGCCTTAGAGTTGTGTCAGTGAACTTGATCCAAAGGAAAATAAAAGAAAACCAAAAATGATTATACCAACATTATAATACCACTACTGCATATCTTTATTTACTGATGGGCGCTTGTGTTACTTTAATGGTTATTATAAATAATGCTACAATAACGACAGGGGAAATTGGGCTCCACTCTACTTTCTAAAATGATTTCATCAATTTTTATACCAACAGTGCTTTAGTCATCTTTTCTATTCACATCTTCATCACCAATGATGACAATATATACAACTGTGAATATATCTATATTTTCATGTGTATATATAAATATCTGAATTTCTCAGATGTGTCCCCTCAAACTAATAAAAGACGGAATTTCTGCCATTACCCACAACATGGAGGAACCTAATGTTTATCATATTTAGTGAAGTAAGTCAAATATAGAAATACAAGTGCTGTATCATTTCATTCATATATTGCATTAAAATCATTAAGTACAACAAAATTAAGTTTTAGACTATAAAATAGTGGTAGTCATTAAAAATGAAAAGGCTGGACATGTATTTTTAATTTCATAGAATTATAATAATTGAATCGGGTTGTTAGGCATTCGAATGAATAAATGGCTAGATTAGATTGTGGCTTGAATAGATGTGGCTCACTGCCGGAAGTTTCCATCTTTGTCGTCTATGCACCAACATCCAATTATGGTGAAGGAGAAATTGAGAAGATCTACATGGACCTGGAGAAGTTCTATAAAGAAGACCATACCTTCTACAAGATCATTGTTGGTGGTTTTAATGCCAAGATAGGACCAAAATATCAGCCAATGAATTCCACATCGGGACCCATGGCCTAGAATGGAACAAACAGGTTGTCAGACTGTCTGAGTTCATCATGTCAACCAAGATCATCCATGGTTACTCACAGTTCAAAAAGGCTGAATCTAAACGTTGGACATGGGAGTCTCCCGGTGGACGGTTCCACAATGAAATAGACCACATCATACTCAATCGGCGGTTTTGCCTAACCAATGTTGCTGTTGTCCCAAAATTCCAAACGGGATCGGACCACCGTCTCCTTCGTGCAAAATTCTACCTCACAGAACAGAAAGAAAAGAAAGTAAAGTTTAAGAAGAGAACTCCCAGAACGACCACCAACTGGGAGCTCTTTGGCTCTGTTGCAGCAACATGGGAAGATGCTGTCATTGACAACATTGATGAGGAATACGATCCAATGATTCAATACCTTCATGATTGTGCAAGGAATGCCAAGACAGATTTAACCACAAAAAACGCCTTTCTTCAAAACCTGTTGAACTTATTCGCCAACGTGGCTTGGCACATGCCTCAGGCAACCACAAGCAAATGTCTGAGCTGCAAAACAGTGCAGAGAAGTTATCAAGGATGACCTCAAAGACAGAAGAGCAGCAGTATTGGTAGATGTGGCAGAAGCCGGGAAAACATTCGTAATGCCTGCCTGTCCTTCACCAACTACAAGTCCAAGATGACTGCCCTCTGACATCTTGATGGATCTATCACATCTTCCAGAAGGGCAATGGAGAAGATTATTCATGACTTCTATGCAGAACTGTTTAATAGCCACGTCCACCTACCCACATACCAAATTCTGCAGGATGGATATGTTGTTCCCAATGTTCTCCCTTCCAAAATCCAGAATGTCATATCGTCAGTAAAGAAACATAGAACACCTGGCCCAGGCAAGGTCAGACCTGAACACCTGAAGAACTTACCGTCAGTACTCATCAATACACTGGCTTGACTCTTCACAGCTACTTGTCTGAATGCAAGTTTCCATCCCAGTGGAAAACCAGCAAGACCGTACTACAATACAAGAGGGGAGACATCCACGACATTGGCAACTATCACCCAATCTGCCTATTGTCTGTCATCTACAAGCTGTTCACTTGAGTCATCCTGAATAGGATTGGAGGAACACCAGATGAAGGACAACCATGTGAGCAAGTCAGGTTCCAAAAAGAATTCAGCACCATCAACCCTGTCAACACTATAATCAAGCTCATTGAGTTTTCTCAGGAGTTAAAGATGCCATTCTGTCTAACGTTCATTGATTTAAAAAAGGCCTTTGCCTTTGATTCTTTTTTTTTCTTTTTTATTAGTGAAACACCATGAGGTACAGTTGTAGATTTACAAATTTTTGTGCTTGGATCTCGGTCATACCACGATCAAATACCCATCCCTCCACCAGTGCCCATTTTCCACCACCAGGATAATATCCCTCCCCCCACATCCTCCCATCCCCCCATCCCCCCCTGCCACTGTGGCAGGGCATTCCCCCCTGTTCTCTCTCTCCTCCTGGGCGCTGTGATCAGCCAAAGAGGCATTGAGTGGCGAACATGTTCAGTCCAGTCTACTTTCAACCTGCATCTCCCCTCCTGGGAGGATCCTCCAAACACCCTCCACTTGGTGTTCCCCTTTCTATCTGAATTGTCCTTTCCCCTAGAATACCCAGCTGGCCTCTAAGTTATGGAGTAATTCTCCTGGTGTTGCTCTCAGCTATTCTTGGGTATTAATCTCATATTTTATTATTTTATATCCCCCAGATGAATGCTATCTTTCTATGTCTATCCCTCTCTTTCTGACTCATTTCGCTTAGCATGATACTTTCCATATTGTACCACTTGTATGTAAAGTTCATGACTTCATCTTTTCTAAGAGCCACATAGTACTCCATTGTGTAGATGTACCAAAGTTTCTTTAACCAGTCATCTGTTCTTGGGCACTCAGGTCTCTTCCAGTTTCTGGCTACTGTAAAGAGTGCTGCAATGAACAAACAAGTGCAGATGTCACTTCGGCTACACGTTTTTGCCTCTCTGGGATATATTCCCAGGAGTGGTATCGCTGGGTCAAATGGGAGCTCAATTTCTAATTTTTTGAGGAACGTCCATACTGTTTTCCAGAAGGGCTGAACCAGTGGACATTCCCACCAACAGTGAAGGAGTGTCCCTTTCTCGCCACATCCGTGCCAGCAACGGTTGCTTTTGTTCTTTTGAATGTGGGCCAGTCTCTGAGGTGTGAGATGGTATCTCATTGTGGTTTTGATCTGCATCTCCCTGATGATTAATGATGTAGAGCATTTTCTCATGTGCTTTTTTGCCATACGGATTTCTTCTTTGAGAAAGTTTCTGTTCATTTCATTGCCCCATTTTTTGATGGGGTTGGATGTTTTCTTCTTGTGGAGTTCAACCAGTATTTTGTATATCCTGGATATCAACCCCTTGTCAGATGTGTATTCGGTGAATATCCTTTCCCATTCTGTAGACTGTCTTTGTATTTTGGTCACTGTTTCTTTGGAGGTACAGAAGCTTCTTAGTTTAAGATAGTCCCATTTATCTATCTCTGTTTTCACTTGCTCAGCCAGTGGCGTGTCATCTTTGAACATACCATTAGCCTCAATGTCATGGAGGGTTTTGCCAACTTTGTCTTCAATGTATCTTATGGTTTCTGGTCTGATGTTGAGGTCTTTAATCCATTTTGATCCTACCTTTGTACATGGTGTTAGGCAGAGTTCTGAGCCCATTTTTTTGCATGTAGCCGTCCAGTGATGCCAGCACTATTTGTTAAAGAGACTTTCCTTACTCCACTTCACATTTCTTGCACCTTTATCAAAGATTAGATGATCATATGATTGGGGGTTGATGTCAGTGTATTCAACTCTGTTCCATTGGTCTGCAGTTCTGCCTTTGTTCCAGTACCATGCTGTTTTGATTATTACCGCTTTGTAGTACAGTTTGAAGTTCGGGAGGTTGATTCCTACCATTTTCTTTTTCCCCAGAATTGCTTTAGCTATTCGTGGGGGTTTATTGTTCCATATAAATTTCAGGAGTGTTTTCTCCATTTCTTTGAAGAATGTCATGGGTATCCTTATAGGAATTGCATTGAATTTGTACAGTGCTTTCGGTAGTATTGCCATTTTGACAATGTTAAGTCTCCCGACACATGAGCAGGGGATGTCTTTCCATTTCCTCATGTCCTCTTTTATTTCCTGAAGTAGCGTTTTGTAGTTTTCTTTGTACAGGTCCTTTACTTCCTTAGTTAAGCTGATTCCTAGGTACTTGATTTTCTGGGGCACAATTGTGAACGGGATTGATTTTTTCATGTAGCTTTCCTCTCTCTCACTGTTTGCGTATAGGAAAGCCATGGACTTTTGGGTATTGATTTTATAACCTGCAACTTTACTATACAAGTCTATTGTTTCTAGGAGTTTTTTGGTGGAGGTTATTGGGTTCTCTAAGTATAGTATCATATCATCTGCGAATAGTGAGAGCTTTATTTCTTCCTTTCCTACCTGAATGCCCTTAATGTCTTTTTCTTGCCTAATTGCTATTGCAAGTACTTCCAGTACTATATTGAACAGCAGTGGAGAGAGTGGGCATCCTTGTCTCGTCCCTGATCTTAGAGGGAAGGCTCTCAATTTTTCCCCATTGAGGATGATGCTTGCTGTAGGCTTGTGGTAGATGGCTTTAACTATGTTGAGGAAAGTCCCCTCTATGCCCATTTTGGCTAGGGTTTTCATCATAAAGGGGTGCTGGAACTTGTCAAATGCTTTCTCTGCATCTATTGATATGATCATATGCTTTTTATCTTTTCTTTTGTTGATATGATGGATTATGTTGATTGATTTCCGAATGTTGAACCATCCTTGCATCCCTGGGATGAATCCTACTTGGTCATGGTGTATGATCTTTTTGATGAGTAGTTGGATTCTATTTGCTAGTAGTTTGTTGAGGATCTTTGCATCTGTGTTCATCAGGGATATCGGCCTGTAGTTCTCTTTCTTTGTGTTATCTCTGTCTGCTTTTGGTATCAGTGTGATATTTGCTTCATAGAAACTGTTCGGAAGTGTATTTGATAATTCAATTTCATGGAAAAGCTTAAAGAGGATTGGGAGTAAGTCTTCTTTAAAGATTTGGAAGAATTCACTGGTGAATCCATCCGGGCCAGGGCTTTTGTGCTTGGGGAGACTTTTTATTACCATTTCAATTTCCTTGATGGTGATAGGTCTGTTCAGGTATTCCAGGTCTTCTTGGTTCAGCCTTGGGAGTCTGTAGGAGTCTAGGAATTTATCCATTTCCTCGAGGTTTTCATGTTCTGTGGCATAAAGCTTTTCAAAGTACTCCCTGAGGATCCTTTGAATTTCTGTAGTTTATGTTGTAATGACCCCCTTTTCATTTCTGATTCGGTTTATTAGGGTTTTCTCTCTCCCTTTCTTTGTGAGTTTTGCTAGGGGCTTATCGATCTTGTTAATTTTCTCGAAGAACCAGCTCTTGGTTTCATTGATCTTTTGGATTGTTTTCTGGGTTTCCATCTCGTTAATCTCTGCTCTGATTTTTATTATTTCCTTCCTCCTGTTAGGGTTGTGCTCCTTTTGTTGGTCCTTCTCCAAGTTCTTAAGCTGTGAGGTTAGTTTATTTATGTGGGCTCGCTCCTCCTTCCTGAGGAATGCTTGTAGAGCTATAAACTTTCCTCTTAAGACTGCTTTTGCTGTGTCCCATAGGTTTTTGTAACTCGTGTCCTCATTTTCATTCGTTTATAGGAATCTTTTGATTCCTCTTTAATTTCCTGTCTAAGCCACTCGTTGTTTAATAGCGCACTGTTTAATTTCCATGTGTTTAATTTAGTTTTCTGTTTTTGTGTGTGATTTACTTCTAATTTCAGCGCATTATGGTCTGAGAAGATTGTTGATATAATCTCTATCTTCTTAATTTTATGGAGGCATGTTTTGTGGCTCAGCATGTGGTCTATCTTGGAGAACGTTCCATGTACGCTTGAGAAGAATGTGTATTGAGCTTTTTGTGGATGAAGTGTCCTGTATATATCTACTGAGCCCCTTTCTTCCATTGTTTCCCTCAGATGAAGTATGTCCTTGCTAAGCTTGAGTCTGGTTGATCTATCAAGAGGTGACAAAGCGGTGTTGAGGTTTCCCACTAGTATTGTGTTGCTATCGATGTCTTTTTCCAAATCTATGAGTAATTGTTTTAAGTACTTTGCTGGTCTCTCATTAGGTGCATATACATTTATTATTGTAAGTTCTTCCTGTTGTACAGATCCTTTGGTCAATAGGAAATGGCCTTCACTGTCTCTTATGACCTTCTTCACTCTGAAATCGATGTGGTCTGATATTAGGATAGCTACCCCAGCTTTTTTCTGGGAGCTGTTTGCCTGTAGGATTGTTTTCCAGCCTTTGACTCCGAGTCTGTGTTTGCTTTGACTATTGAGATGTGTTTCTTGAAGGCAGCAGAATGTTGGTTTCAATTTTCTAATCCATCCTGCCACTCTATGTCTTTTAATTGGTGCGTTTAGCCCATTGACATTGAGAGAGATTATTGTTATGGGATTTTGTCCCATTGTTCTGTTGAAATTTGGTGTATTTGAGAGGTCTGTCTTGCCTTAAAGTAGCCCATTTAGTTGTACTTGTAACCATGGTTTTGAGTCTATGAAGTTCCTGAGCTGTTGTTTGTCCGTGAAACTGTGTGTTGTTCCTTCTATTATGAATAAGAGTCTCGCTGGGTAAAGTATTTTTGGAGAAACATTTATTTCATTGAGTTTTTTCACTATGTCCCACCACTGTTTTTGGGCCCTGAGGGTTTCATCAGAAAAATCAGCAGTGAATTTTAAGGATGCTCCTTTGTAAGAGATTTCTTTCTTCGATCTTGCTGCTTTCAGAATTTTGTCTCTGTCTAAAGTTTTGGTCATTTTGATCAGGATGTGTCTTGGGGTATTTTTATTCGGATTTCTTCTAGTCGGTACCCTTCGGGCCTCCTGGATGTGGTCACAAGTTTTCTTCAGCTCTGGAAACGCTGTAGCAATGATTTCTTTGACAGTTTCTTCTTCATCAAGGTTTTCTTCCCGTCCCTCTGGGACTCCAATAATTCTTATGTTACCCCTCTTGGCTTCATCACGATCTTCTCTTGCCATCTGTTCTCGAACTGTGAGTCTCTTTTCCATTTTCTGCTGTTTTCTGACAAGACTCTGAACTTGATCTTCGAGCTCACTGATTCTGTTCTCAGCCGCTGTTACTCTGCTGCTGAGGCCTTCCACTGAGGTTTTCAATTCGGCTACCAGGTTTTTCAGGTCCGACATTTCCGACTGCATTTTCCTCATTTCTTCCTTCAAATCCTCTTGTCTTTTATTGGCATTGGTTTCCATTGTTTCTTTTAGTTCCCTAAGCATCCTGAGTAGCTCCATTCTGAATTCCTTGTCAGAGAGGTTGTCTAACGCTATAGTACTGTTGGTGTCGTCTGGGCTAGCCTCGTGAATAAGAAAGTTTGGTGGGCTTTTGCGTTGCTTTACCATTGTGACCACTGTGGTTTGGTCCTTCACACTCGCTGCTACTGTTCTAGTTGAGTGAGGAGAGGCTGCCAGGAGCCGTTCAGCTTTGTTGCTGCTAGATGCGCCTCTTTTACCTTTCTGAGTATGACCTTCTTCTCAATCAGGCGTTATTCTTTGTTTTATAACTGACATTGAGTGAAACTTTTGGAGGCGTTACTATTTACTACTGAACTTGTATAGCTATTTTCCAACTGAACTTTTGTTGGAAATGGAGTAGGCGAGTGGGATTTTGTTGAATTGTAGTAGAAGAGGTGAGAAATTTTGTTTGGTATTAGGTAACAAGTTGATGAAAAGGATGAAAGGATGCAGGTCCAAGTTGATTGAAGTGAGTGATATACCTCCGGCCGCGTAAGCGGCCGCCCGCCCGGAAGTAGGCCATGCCCACTTTTAGGCCACGCCCCCTTCTTAGAGGCCATGCCCCTAGACAATCCCAGGCCACTCCCTCCCAGGATACTGGGATCCGCGCTGTTCTCCGGCTGGGCTCGCTCGGCGGGCCGCGCGTCCGGGTTCAGGGGCGGGGCTCTGCTCGGGTCCTCCAACCCACCTGGATGGGAGGGGCCGGTGTGCTGCCGGGCGCGCTGCTCCGGATCTAGACGCGCGCTGGGGCTTGGGGTCGCTGGGGGTCCGCACTCTCCTCCCTCCTCCGGCTGCACTCCACCTTTGATTCTCTTGAGATGGAAGTGCTCATCGAAGCCCTAGCCAATCAGGGCATTCAAACTCAATACATCAGGATCCTCCGTGAGCTGTATTACGGATTCACTACCAGGATCTCACCATTCTACAAAGAAGTAGTCATCCATGTCAAGAGAAGGGTTCGGCAGGGTGATACCATTTCACCAAAACTCTTCAGTGCCACCCTCAAGAACATCATGCGACGACTGGAATGGGAAGGAATGGGAGTGAAGATAGATGGTCGGCAACTACACCACCTCTGCTTTGCTGATGACATTGTTCTAATAACACCAAACATCAGTCAAGCAGCACAAATGCTAACCAACTTCGACTGTGAGTGTGGAAATGTCAGATTACAACTGAATCTCACAAAGACAATGTTCATGAAAAACAGTCTTGTTCCTGATGTTCCATTCACTCTCAACAGAACGACCATCTCCAAGTGCAACAGTTACATATACCTAGGTTGAGAAGTCAACATGGCAAATGACCTGGCACCTGAGTTACGCAGGAGGAAGAGAGCGGCTTGGAATACCTTCAAGAGCGTTGAGAAAATAACTAAGAGGACAAAGAACCTCCAGCTCTGAGCACATCTCTTGGATTCCACTGTTCTTCCTGCAGTAACATATGCCTCAGAGACCTGGGCTCTATAAAAACAGGATGAGAACGCTATTTGGGTCTCTGAAAGAGGAATAAAAAGGGCTATGCTTGAAGTATCACGCTCCACTCAAATGAGAGCTAGTATCTGGAGTTTCGATCTCCGTCAATGCTCAAGAATCAGGGATGCTGTCCCATTTGCCAAGACATCAAAAATAAGATGTGCTGGACACGTAATGAGGTTTAGAGACGACCACTGGACTAGAGCCATTATTGATTCGATTCCATGGAATGTCAAGAGATCGTGTGGACCCCCAACTATGAGATTGTCAGACTTCTTCATCAAGACCCTGAATGATCGGTTTGAGGCTCTTCATGTTCCTAGAACGAGCAGATGCCATTGGGCTATGCTAGCACGCAGCAGTAATGAATGGAGATGTTATTGGCGCCCGCTCGAGCAAATCGATGAGTAACAGGGTATCAAGTGACCTAGTGATAATAATTGAGTCCAGTGATATAGTCAGAATTTTTTGTCTCCATTCCAAATTCAAATAACGAAATTTAACCCTATTGAAAATTAATCCCAAATGAGATTGACTTTAGCAGTATTCGCTCTGGGAATTTTCATAAAATATTCTTAAACATCATAAGAAACAGCAAAAACCTCCAATAACCAAGCAATTTTTAGCCACAAACTGGGTTATAAATAAGTGTTCCATTCACTGGTAGATGCCATCTTGACAATGCTCACAACCTTGCTGACAGCATTGTGAATGAATATCATACTAGATTTCATTCTCTGCAGAAATAACCCTAAAGTAAAACTGCTAAGGGGGGCCTGCACCAAGTCCTAGCAAATAACTGAGCTTGTTGTAAACAGCGAGACAATTATTAAGTTTGCTCTTGACAGACCAAAAAGCACGTCTCACTCTTTCAGTCGACACCTGACTCTACTTTTTTTATTTTATTGAAATTCTATGGTTTGCAACACTATTAATAATGGTTTCTCATACACATGATTCCAACGACACACACAACCAATGTACCCTCTTCCTCTGTCAGGGTTCCAAATACCCTTCCTACCCAACCCCCTTTTCACCATCACCCTTCCCTCTCCCCCCACCCCCCAACCCCCACATAACTCACCCTTTTCCCCCAACTCAGTTGTGTGGATCAGTTCTCTCATCATGTTGCCTTTATGCCTTTTCCACATCTGACTCTTAAGGATCATGTTACTCTCCTATAGAGAGAAAGCAATCTCTGGACCACTACCTGAGGTGCTTCCTTGTTTTACTTGTTGGCTCTTGGCCAGTCAGAGTTTACTACCTGCCAAGCTCAGAGTGCATGCTGTGATTGAAACCCCAGTCCTCTCTTAAATTTCTCCAAATACAGTTTCCCAGTAAGCGCCTAGGTGTGTATGACCGTGGAAGTTTAGTGGATGTCACAGCTAGGAACTTAATAATTGACCTAAAGGTGCTATTTGGTTTCCGTGTCCTTGATGTCTTACTTGCTACCTGGCCCTCTCTAGCTCTCCAACTTTGCAAAGTTACTACCAGTCACTTTTGATCTTGAACTTTTGCTCACCACTTAGTCCTACACAAATCTGCTACCAATTTATATTAAATATAAATTCGTGAATATATGACACTTTGCCAGGGGTATAAGAATTTATACCCCTGTTCAATGGGGCTGGAGCGATAGCACAGAGGGTAGGGCATTTGCCTTCCATGCAGTCAACATGGCCAACCCGAGTTCAATTCCTCCACCCCTCTCATAGAGTCTGGCAAGCTACTGAGAGTATCTCGCCCGCATAGCAAAGCCTGGCAAGCTACCCATGACATATTCGATATGCCAAACACAGTAACAAGTCTCACAATGTTACTGGACCCACGCGAGCAAATCAATGAACAACAAAAGGACAGTGACAGTGACAGTGACCCCTGTTCAATATCGAGGTATGCAAGAATCCAGCACTGCAATTGCTGCAAAGTAATAATGACTGCAAATACCCTGGTCATTGCCCAGGTGCAAACAGTATCATGACTTTTGCAAAGCATTCACGGTATAAGTGCCAAATTCCATTTCATGTTTATGTGACATTAATACTACAGATACTGCTGAGCACTAGACTGAACCCCCTTGTATTTCCCAAGCAATACTCACATTCCAACTGCTCTAGGATACTCAATGACTGCTATAATAATACAATTCCCCCAAATTCAGAGCCATAGCTACTTTCTGACACTCAAAATTATAAAACCCCAGACATTGTCTAAGAATGCTTGAAAACCAACCTGCCCTAGGTCCCAATCGGATGTAATAAGCAAACAGATGAACTTACATGGATGAAGCAGGAAGTATGGGAATGATTTCAATTATGTAAACTCCCTGAAGAATGCTTCAAATCAACAATCTTAAGAATACTCAAAAAATGACATCAATGTTAGCTGTGGTCTATTCCCTATGTATGATTTATATTAATGCTTAGATAGGTTCTTTCTATTCCAAATTTATTGGGCATCTTTATCAGATATAAATGTAGAATGCTGTTGAATGCATTTTCAGAATATTTTTATAGGTTCAGGTGATTTTTATCATTCTGTTGTTGATTTGCTATATTACTTTCATTAATTTGCTTATTTCGATCTATTCTTCCATCCCTGGATATTTGCCACTTAATTGTGATTTGTTGTTGGGTTTACTTAGCCCAAAACTTGTTGATATTAGTTTATAGATTTATAGTTTTTGTACTGTACTTTTCTGGTTTAGGAATGACAGTTATGGAATATGTTTAAGAATTTCATCCTATTCGATATTTTTCGGGCTGGAGTGATAGCACAGCAGGTAAGGTGTTTGCCTTGCATGTGATCCACCAGGGTTCGATTCCTTTGCCCCTCTTGGAGATCCAGCCAAGCTATCAAGAGTATCTCTTCTTCACTGCAAAGCCTGGCAAGCTACCCATGACGTATTTGATATGCCAAAAACAGTAACAACAAGACTCACAATTTGTTGTGAGACATTACTGATGCCCGCTCGAGCAAATCAATGAACAATGGGAGGACAGTACTGCAATGCTACAATACTTTTAAAAGCTTATACTTTTGTATTTATTATTGTGGTTTAGGTAACATATTTATAATAGTGCTAATATATATATAGTTTTGATACATATTTACCCCAACTTACCATTACCATAGTGTTCAATATCCCCCCCAATGCCCCTTCTTTACTTTTAAGTCTGTCTCTTCATTTTTTTCATCACTCAGCCCCATCCCCATTTGGTAATCTGTTTTGCAGTCCAAAGTGTAAAGTTTGGTATAATTTAATATTGTCTATGCATCGTTTTGTTTCTCTATATACCACAGATGAGTGAAATTATTTGGTTTTTCATTCTCCTGACATATTTCATATGATAATCTATTCCTTTAAAGTTGCAACCAACTATAAAATCTCATCTTTTCTTACAGTTGCATAGACCAAATAGGATGGAGATTCCTCCCCCAAAAAGTGAGAATCTACATAATGTATTCCATATGATCCAGCTATTCTACCTCTTCACACCTACCCACAAATACAAAACTATTAATATAAAGTATGTATGCACATATATGCTCATTTGATTGCTTAATATAGTCAGGATATGGAAGCAACAGAAATGCCCAATGTCAGAAAAATGAATAAAGCAGCAATCACAAATATAGCCACTTTAAATTTTTGAATAATTTCAGTAGAATAATAAATAGTTCTTCCTTGAAAATTTTGTAGAATTCATTCATGATAATATTTGGTTCTGAGCTTTTGTTTTAGGAGATACTGTTGATTCCTGTCTTGATTTGTCTGTTGTGACCGTCAGTTCAAGCTTTCTGTTTTTTTTCCAGATTCAGTTTTATGGCCCTCCCGTTGATCGTCGATTTGCTCGAGCGGGCCCAGTAACGTCTCCATTGGAGACTTTGTTGTTACTGTGTCTGGCATATCGAATACTCTCGGTAGCTTGCCGGGCTCTCTGAGAGGGGCGGAGGAATCGAACTCGGGTCGGCCATGTTGGCCGCGTGTAAGGCAAACGCCCTACCCGCTGTGCTATGAAGTAGCATAATTTGAAAACTTATTCCATTTCTCCTAGATTTTTATTTGTTTGTATATAATTGCTAATAATACTCTGTTATTCCCTTTGTATTTCTATATCAGTTGTAATTTCATCTCTTTCATTTCTAATTTTTACTGTATGTTCTTTTTTTCTTGTTGACTTTACATAGGTGTTTGATAACTTTACACAATTTTAGAAGAAACAGTTCTATCTGTCATCTTATCTGTCATCCTTTTAGTTTCCAATTGATTTATTTCCACTATAATTTTTTTCAATATAATTTTTATTATTTTGTTTCTTCTCATCATTTTTGGTTATGCTTGTTTCTCCATTTTTATTTATTCAGGTGTAAAGTTTGATAGCTTGAGACTCTTATTATTTACTGATCTAGATCTTTTATTAACATGAACTTCTTTCTTAATACTGCTTTTTTGCATTCCATCGAATCTGATACCATATCTTTATTTTTTTTCTCCTTGTTATTTTCTATTTCTCCTTGAATTTTTCAGTGTCCACATATGCAGTGTTTTCTCCTTTTTCTTGCCATTACTGATTTCTACTCCCATACCATTATTACTGGAAAATATGCTTGATATACTTCTAATCTTCACATAATTATTAAGATATATTTCCTGTCAAAAATATGATCTATCATTGAGAGCATTCTCCTTGCTCTTGAAAAATATATAATTGATACTTTTATGGATGAAGATTTCTGCCTACACATATATATTCTATATGTTTATTGCTGCTTTTAATGCCGTAATTTACTTGCTAAATTTTTGTTTGGGTGGTCTATCCTTTGATAAGGGAGATATAGTCTACAATCATTGTACTAATGACAGTAAATATTTCTTCATGTCTGCAAATATTTTTGTTGTTATTCAGATGTATATATGTTGATTGTGATTATATTTTCTCCATGGATTTATCTTGGTATATATGTAATTTTTTTAACACACTGATCTTTTATGTAGAAATTTCAAAATGAGAGCATAGTTATAAATCTATAAAATTCTTCTGTATGAAGAATACTACAAATCAGTTACTAATTCAAGTGTTACCAAAATAAAGGAAATATAACCTATACTTATGACTTGCAAGATTCATCATTGTTGCAATTTGATCTATAATACAATCTTAATAAAAATAGAAGGAACTTCTTGTGTTCTTATTGTGAAATCAATTTAAGATGTATCTGAAAAAGACAAATAACCAAATGACAAAGTTGGAGGACATACATTTTCTGAATTCAAAACTTATTCTAAGGCTAAGTAATCGAGATGAGATTACAGTTGGAAAATAACAGACACATAGATCAATGGAAGACAATTGAATCTAAGGAATAGAGACACTACTACATTAAATCTTTGAAAATTGTGCAAAAGAAATTCAGTGGAGGTAAATATTTCCAATAAATCCCATGTGAAGAATCTATTTGTAAAAATATAAATAAATGAAAATAATCTTAAACAGAATTTACACCTCCCATAATATTGTATCAAAAATGAATTATACAAAATTTTAAATTTTGTCATAATTTTTATAGAAAAGTTATTTATTTATTTATTTATTTATTTATTTTTGGTGTTTGGGTCACACCCATCTATGCACAGGGTTTACTCCTGGCTTTGCAATTAGGAATCACTTCTGGTGGTCTTCAAGGGACCATATGGGATTCTGGGAATAGAACCTGTGTTGGCCACGTGCAAGGAAAACGCCCTACCCACTGTGCTATCGTTCCAGCCCCTAGAAACATTATTTCTAAATCACATATTAGATGAAGTATTTTTACATATATAAAAAGAAGCTAAAAATAGTTGGTAAATAAGTCAACTGATAATTGACAAAAGATCTTAACACCTCACAGAGAATCTATACTTATGACTTTATCTATGAAAAGGTATATATATGAAAATAAGCTCAATATTGTATGTTATTCAAGACATGCAAATTATAACAAACGTGTAATGGATTTATTTGTAGGTATTTATTTGTAGGTATAAATTTGTAGGTATTTATTCAGATAGTTTTATACCTTTATTCCACAACAATATAGATGTTTATTGCAACTTTATTAATAATCACCAGAAATTGAAAGCAACAAAGATAACCTTCAGTAGGTGAATAAACTGTGATCACACTACAGCTGATTACTGTTCAGTAATAAAATTAATGAGCCATAAACACACAAAATGTGAATTAATCTTGAATGTATATGATCAGGTGAAAGAAGCTAGTATATATAGATTATATAACTAATGCCTTCTTTTTAAAAAATAAAACCAAGAGATTACTTAATCACTTGACTTTCCATTACTAATCGATTTGCTCGAGCAGACGCCAGTAACGTCTCCATTCATCCCTGTCACATGCTAGCTAAGCCCAATGGTGTCAGTTCATTCTAGGAAGATGAAGAGCCTCAAACTGATCGGTCTGACCATCTTGTAGGTGGATGGCCATGCAGTCTTTTGATGTCCCATGGAATCCAGTCGGTAACAGCTCTAGTCCAGTGGTCATCTCCAAATCTCATTACGTTTCCAGCCCATCTGATTTTTGACGCCTTGACAAACGAGAAAGCGTCCCTGATTCTTGATCGTCCACGGAGGTCGGAACTCCGGATTCTTTCTCTCATTGAGTGAAACGTAATACTCTAAGCATAGCTCTTTCGATTCCTCTTTCGGAGACCCGAATAGCGTTCTCATCCTGTTTTATAGAGCCCAGGTCTCTGAGGCGTATGTTAATGCATAAAGAACAGTGGAATCAAAGAGATGTGCCCGGAGCCAGAGGTTCTTCATCCTCTTAGCTATTTCGTCAATGCTCTTGAAGGCGTTCCAAGCCGCTCTCTTCCTCCTGCGCAACTCAGCTGCCAGGTCATTGGTCATGTTGACTTCTTGATCTAGGTACACATAACTGTTGCATTCAGAGTTGGTTGTTCCATTCAGAGCGAATGGAATGTCAGGAACAAGACTGTTTCTCATAAACATTGTCTTCGTGAGATTCAGCTGGAGTCTGACATTTCCACACTCACGGTCAAAGTGTTATTAGAACAATGTCATCAGCAAAGCAGAGGTGGTGTAGTTGCCGACCGTCTATCTTCACTCCCATTCCTTCCCACTCCAGTTGTCGCATGATGTTCTCTAGGGTGGCACTGAAGAGTTTTGGTGAAATGGTATAACCCTGCCAAATCCCTCTTTTGACATCGATGATCACTTCTTTGTAGAATGATGAGATCCTGCTAGTGAATCCGTAATACAGCTCACAGAGAAACCTGATGTATTGAGTTTGAATGTCTTGATTGGCTAGGGCTTCGATGCTTCAGTCTCAACAGAATCAAAGGCCTTCTTTAAATCAATGAACATTAAACAGAGCAGCATCTTGAACTCCCGAGAAACCTCAATGAGCCTGGTTATTTTGTGGATATGGTCGATCATGCTGATTCCTTTGCAGAACCTGGTTTGCTTGCATGGTTGTCCTTTACCTAGTGTTTTGCCAATCCTATTCAAGTGAACAGCTTTTAGATGATTGGGTGATAGTTGCCAATGTCGTGGATGTCTCCCTTCTTGTACAGTAGTACAGTCCTGCTGGTTTTCCATTGGGACGGAACCTTGCATTCAGATAGGTAGCGTGTGAAGAGCCAAGCCAGTATATTGATGAGTACTGACGGCAGGTTCTTTAGGTGTTCAGGTCTGATTTTGTCTGGTCCAGATGCTGTTTGTTTCTTTACTGATGAAATGGTGTGTCGGATTTCGGAAGGGAGAATGTTGGGAACAACATATCCATCCTGCGGAATTTGGTATGTGGGCAGGTGGACGTGGCTATCAAAAAGATCTGAGCAGAAGTCATGGATAATCTTATCCATTGCCCTTCTGGAAGATGTGCTAGATCCATCAGTGTGTCGGAGGGCAGTCATCTTGGTCAGTTAAACCAAGAGATAGAAAATAGTTAAATCGTTGTGAAGGGTTTGAAAATTGGTGAAAGTAAGTAAATAAAATGCTGAGGATAATTTTATTTATAGTTAAACTGCTCCATATGCCACTAAAAATTTAAATTTATTATACTACATATTTGTTAAAATCCATAAAACTTTAGTCAAAATAGTGATATCGAATGCATATAAATTAAATAGATATATAAATATGCACATTTCTATCTATACACACAGATAAGATATTGGCTATTTTAGGGTGTAATTTCTTTGCAACAAAGCCATCTAACTATATATTGTATTTACACATAGTTTCAGATATTAAGGGAATTAGGGAAAAGTTGCAAAATTGATTAACTTTGTAAGTAAATGGAAATTCTAGTAGTAAAGGAAAAAGCAGCTGTACATAATTATTGTATCCTGTTGTTAATGCTACTATACAAAGACTTATTCATACATCTGTTAAAAATTAGGTTTACTGTAACAAATTATCAGACTGAGTGACTACAACAAGCATTTATTTCCCACTACAGAGATTAGTAACTACATGTGAATTTTAGGAGGAACATTAAACATTAATCTCATAACAATTTGTATGCTGCAATGAACAAATAAGTAAAATAGATGCTAGGTGAGAAAGGAGAGGAGAAACAAACCCAGGAGATTTCCGTTCTAGGGTGGGTAGATCTGCTAAATGAGAATCTATCCTAGAAGCTGCTTTCCAGAGAGAAACAACTCTACCCCTATTGATTGTGACCACACCTATGTGTAATTGTTACCCCAACGTGTTTGGGCTGGACTGAGCTGTAAGGGTGAGCCTATGTAGACTGCATGGAACAATGGGCAGGAACATAGGGACCCATGAAAATGGGAGAGATTTCTCATGTGTCCTGACTAGTTTGGGTGAAGCTGAACATTTTTCCCCTTCAAATTGCCTTCAGTAAATAATTTCAGTATATTGTAAGGGGCAGTTTTCCTTTTCTCACAAAAACCTGGCTGGTCTTAGATATGCAGATCTCAGGTGCTAGCCAGCCAGGCCTGATCTTTGGGATCCAGCTCTAGCCAGGCTAGTCTTTGGGATGAAAATCCAAGTGCTTGTAGCCCAAGAAAGGTTTCAGTTTTGGTTTTGTATCTTCTTTCAGGAGGCCAAAATTACTGGCCTGCAGATGTAAAGAAACAATGTTTTGCTGCTTCCATGTTCTTTCTGTAACTCCTTTTGATGACTTCACTGCATTGCGCCCTTTTGAGGTACCATGATCAAGGAGATTTCGGGGCTCTCTACTGGGTGATAGGTCTGAGAGAACCTGGGCCCTCCATGACATAAACTTCTTTTATGGGATATACTGAGACTGTAAGAGTGTGCTGGGGGAGGTAGAGGAGAGACAGGAGTGAATGGTGAGAGGATTGGAATAAACAGCAACTAATACCAACCAGCCTAGCCCTCGTTTCCTTCCTTCACCTGCCCCTCGCCATACACCTCCCTGGAAAAGGGGAAACAGCTTGAGACTACTGAACACGGGCAGCGGGAGAGATAGACCACTGCTGTTATTTTGTGTTAACACATTTTGAGGTGCAGAAGGTTAATGTAATCCCATTTTTTTCATCTTTGCTTCTACTTGCTTGGTCAGCAGTGTTTTATCCTTGAAGATTCCTTTAGCTTCAATGTCTTTGAGGGTTCTGCCTACGTGTCATCCATGTACCTTAAGGATTCTGGATTCTGGCCTGAAGTTGAGTTCTTTAATCAATTTTGATCTGACTTTTCTGCCTGGCATCTGAGTTCTTCTTCTTCTTTTTTTTGTATATAGATGCCCAGTTTTCCCAGCACCACTTGCTGAAGAGGCTTTTGCTGCTCCACTTTACATTTCTTGCTCCTTTATCAAATATTAAGTGATCATATATTTGATGATCTGTGTCAGGATATTCAACTCTATTCCACTGGTCTTCGGGTATGCCTCTATTCCAATACATGCTATTTTAATTACTACTGCTTTGTAGTACAGTTTGAAGTTGGGGAAAATGATGTCTCCCATCTTTTTTCCCCCAAGGATTGCTTTAGCTATTCATGAGTTTTTATTTTTCCATACGAATTTTAAGAGTGTTTTGTCTATTTCCTTGAAAAATATCAATGTGGTATCCTTATAGGTACCACATTGAATTTGTACAATGCTTTGGAGAATATTGCCATTTTGAGCATATTAATCTTCCCAACTCATGAGCTGGGGATGTGTCTCCATTTCCTTGAGTCCTCTTTTCTTTCTTTTGTTATTTTTATTTTTTTTATTTTTATAAAGTTGTTTCCAATATTTTATTACATTTAATATTTGAACACCAAACCCACCACCATTACATCTTCCCACCACCATATTTCCATCCTGAATCCCAAACCCTTCCTCCAAAGTAGAACCGAAATATTTTATTTTGTATTGCTTGTTATGAAAATCCACTAAACGTGAGACAAAAAAAGGTTTCTTACAGGAAAGTGTCTGAAGATTTTTGTGTTCCACCCAGGAGCCATTTAGCCCTTCTGTAAGAGATTAGTAACACGTTAAAGGTTGATTCTAGTCCTTTTATTTTTTGAAGTAGTGTTTTGTAGCAGTTGTACAAGTCCCTCATCTATTGAGTTAAGCTGATTCCAAGGAACTTGATTTTCTGAGGCACAATTCTGAACCTGATTTTTTAATATCATTTTTCTTTATCTTTCATTATTTGTATATGGGGAAAGCCATGGACTATGGGGTATTAATTTTTTAACTATACAAACCTGTTGTTTCTAGGACCTTTTGATAGAGTTTTTAGGATTTTCTATGTATAGTGTCATTTAATCTGCAAATAGCGATAGCTTGACTTCTTCCTTTCATATCTGGATGCACTTGATATATTGTTCTTGCCTAACTACTATGGAAAGTACTTCCAGTGCTAGATTGAATAGAAAGTGCAAGAGTGGGCAAACTTGTCTTGTCCCCAATCTTAAAGGGAAGGCTTTTAGTATTATTACTTTAGCCTTCTCTTTCTTCCAAAAGTGACATAATTTTCTATGAGTAAGTCTTTCAAATCCTTTGATAAGTTGATTTGTAGATGATTTTTATTTTTGGACACTATTTTAATGGAGTTTTCTTTTTCTTTTTCATCTAGTTCATTAATCGCATATAAACTATAACAGATCTTTGTGGAAACGGCTAATGTTTACAGAAGTTCAATGACAAATGAATCCACACTTAATATTAATGGTAAAATTGTTGGGTTCAGTCTCTAAGGAAAACAGTATGGAATTTTTCAGAAAAGAAGAACTAAACTCCCACATGACCCCATATTTACACTTCTTACCATCTAACTCACCCCACTCGCAAACCAAAAAACATTGCTTCAAAAAGATATGCACACACCTATATTCACTGTAGCACTTGATTCAGTATCCAGTATATGAAATAACCCAAATGTCCAATAACAGATGAATGGATTTAGAGGATATGATATATACAGTTAAATACCATGCAACTGTAGAAAAGAAAATCATGTAGTTTAATGTTTATAGATATGTAGAGTATCATGCAAAATAAGTCAGAGGGAGGACAAATAGAGGTCTTACTAATCTGTGGAATACACAGAGACAAAATAAGAGAACAGATAGTTTTGAACAATGACAAAACCTTGAGCTTTGATTAAAAATCTCATTACTAAATAGTGTGGCTAAGAATGGAAGATATTGGAAACTAGACTAAAGGTGACATAGTAAAAGTTGTGTGGGACTTAGTCAATCTAGTTGTGTTAGGAGTTGTTTTTTTAAAAATCAATAAATTTGAACATTATTGTAACTATGTTACCTAAAATATAAATTTAAAAATTATTAGAAAAAAAGTTACAAAAAGAAATTTCAAAGATCAAAAAATTTAAAAATCTTACCAAAAATTGGGGAAAAGAGCTCAAAGGACCCTTCCAAAAATAAAAAGCATGCCAAAGACATGTAAATAACTCAAACACACTATTAGAGATTAATGGAAGAATATAAGGTATATAGGACCATGGAGATAACTCACAGGATAGAGTCTATACTTTGCATGCAGAAGACCTTGGTTTGATTACTTACACTTCTTGGGCCCAAGATCTGCTAGGGGAGATTTCTGGACTCCTGAGCACACAACCAATGAGTAAGCCTTGAATACCACTGGTTATTGTCAAAAGCCAAAACTAAAGTGTTATATGTACACAATAAACACTACTCAGTCTAAGAAAAAATTGGAAGCTTGTATTTTTCTCTGGCATAAATGAATGAAGAGTGTCACATAAAGCAACTTATGTTAGCAGGAAAGAACTGTATACTTAATGTTCTCACTTATATGTGCTTTATAACAAAACATGACAAGAGAACAATAAATAATGTCCAATGGAAAAACACTATTGTAATCTGACTAAAGAACTGAGATTAAAAAGAGGGTTATCTGAAAAGATGCAGTGAATTGTGGTGGAGCAATATTGGTGATATTTCAATCCCCCAATTCATAAATATTTGTAAATGTTTATGCATTATAAACATTTGTAAATCAATATTAAATGAATACAATTCAGTTGAAAATGTGTTAAAATATAAAAATAAATGAAATAATTGTTGATCTTAAAATGTTCCATTTTCCCTCTTATTATTGATGCATACTCATTCCATTATAGAATTCTTAGCTAACATTCTTATCAATGATTTGAATTTGTTATCCTACTATTTTCTGGTTTCCGTGATTTCTAATGGGAAATCAATAAATAATTTCATTAAAGATACAGTATATTTTATTGAAGATAAAGTATATTTGATAAAGGACATGTTTTATTGCTACTGCTTTTAATTTTTCTTTTAGTTTGGGGACTTGAAAAATTAGAAATTGAGAGGGATGTGATGAATCAGTAAAGGATTGTTCTGGGATATGTGAAAGCACTGGAACTTCAGTGGTAGACACACTGAGTCATATACAGATAGAAGTATAACACTATAACTTTGACATTGTTATCCAATAATGATAAACAATTAAAAACTTGGATTATTGAATGTCTGGATTTCACTTATTATTTTTCTTTTTTTATTTAACCCCAAAATATAAAAAGAAAGGAGAATATATCTGGATACAGAGATACAAGTACCATATTACAAACACACAGAGATAAAGATAGAAGAAAATATAAGAATTATGCCATGGCTGAGGCTGGATTGGGCATAGAAAGATACTTCTCCCATAGACATCATAGTAAGTATCACCCCTATGATACCTTATAGCCTTCCAAAAAATGAGACACTAAAATTTTCTTTTGTTCTACAGTACCTCGTTTATTGTACTTTGTTATCACAGTCATAAGAATCTAGTGCAGAACACATATTTTCTGGTGTGTAGTAAATACCTAACCCCATCACATTTTTTTGGTGTAGTTTCAGACATGATCTCTTCAAATAATCTGTGTTCTGCACACGCCTTAAGCAAGTCATCCTAACCACAATATATATCCTTGAAAGGGATTGAACTCGGGGCAAAGCTGAAAGGAAAAATGTGATAGGCCAATAGTGTTAAGCTCTATGTGATTGGACCTCTTGTAAGCCAAGACTCTATAAAAATGTGTGTATTTGGCAATAAAGTGAGCCGTGAGCTCCTGGAGGGGTTTCTCTATGCGTTGGCTGTCCTTTGCCACACTGCCAGGCTCCTACCCAGATCCAGTGAACAATGTGTCTGGGCATGTCAAGGATAACTGTTCCTCAACTAACATGCTGTCTTAACTGCTCCATTTGTTTCTGTTCTCATTCCTTGCCTTGTTGGAATGTGCCAATTATGAAAAACCACCAGGTGTATCTTGTATTATGAATATGTAACACTATATAACACAGCTATAAGTAGGTCTTGGAGTTCCAAGTCTCTTGGTCTTGCAAACCCACAGCGCTATGCTTTGTGTGAGTGAGATTTAAACTGCTTTTTCTTTCTGATCCCTTTGTGTCAGTGTATTTGTCATGAGCCTCAGGAGTCTCAGTGAGGCCAGACACAACAGTTTCACCTATTTATTTATCTATTTATTCACTTATTTTGTTTGGGGACAACACCTGGTGTTGTTCTTGGGCCTCTTTCTGGTTCTGTGCTCAGCGGACGCTCCTGGTGATGCTTAGAAAATGAGGCCTTCCTCATACAAAACATATGCTCAATCTGTTGTGATATCTCTCTGGGCCCTTAATGAACTCATTTTCATTTGATTATATCTATTAAGATCTTATCTTTATCTAAAGTATTATTCTGAGGTGCTGGTTATTAGGGATATAACACGTGTTTTTTGAGTAACAGTTCATCTTATAATATGTCTCTTTCTCAGTGTTCTCTAGTTTGAGAATTACCTTTCGGAAATAAAGGGAGGGAAAGAGACATCCCTACTTAAGAGAAAAGAGCTTCTCTAGACTTGCTTTTTGGGGAATGTTAAATATGCATATTTTACATAGCTGTCTTTGTCCCATTATTCTTGATAAAAGTAGGAGCTAATGGGGAAAGCATTGAACTTTTGGTGACTCATTCTTGTCAATGCATTCCTGAACCTTTTTCCAGGGGATCCAAGGGAATCATTTGTGCTAGGGGCCTGGAATTCTGCATCACAATGGTTTTCCAGCCTCTATTCATTCCTGCACCTTTCCTCCAGTGATCCAGGAACCTCTCCCTTCAAGAAGTCCTTTGTGCTAAGGGTCTGGAATTCTGCATCTCAATTGTTTTCCAATCTTCTGAGATCAGTCTTTTGTCTTAAATGCCTTCATGCCTGTGGTCTGAAGTAGGTTACAAAAGTGCCCCTCACCACCACATTATCACTTTATAAATAACCAGGACATCTTTGTCTCTCTGTCTGCAAACTTTTAGGGGAAGTAAAACATATGTATTTGCAAAATAAAGGAAGGTGAGAGATACTGATTATTTAGTGATTTTAGTCTAATAGTTCTGTAAAGTCTTTATTCTTTATCTGGTGGTAACTGTTTAGGAGGTTAGCAAATGATTGCTTTAAGTGCCCTGAGTCAATAGGTTTCCAAATCTTTGTCAGTGGACACAATTAGTGTGTTAAAAATACAAAACAAATAATGTAATAGGCAGTTTACAATACTTCTTTCTCCTTCCTGCTTGTTTAGAGATTCAGTGTCAATAAGAAACAAGATATAAAGATTATCTTTGAATTTCTTTTGCTAATGCATCATCTTTAACAGTCTTTACATGTAATATGTTGAAGTATATCAAAGTCCCCATAGAAACCAAATACTAGCCTATATTTAAACTTGTGGTCAGCTTCTCTTTAGATCAACTGTTATCATATCAAAAGCAATTAGACTGGGAAACAATTGCAATTGATCATCTTCAAAAATACATTATGGCTGCTTAAAGAATTAAGTCAGGTCAAATGAATTCATCTCTTAAGAACAGAAATTTCATGGATTTTCAGGGGAGACTAATGTTCTCCTGGTTTAAGTGTTTTTTAGGAGTTCTGGAGACATTCTAGCATATTTGAGTTTCTATCCTTCTGGTTTTCACAGCTTTTAGAATAAAAATATTGTTGTTTATTCGGGGCTGTTACAGATAAATAGGTAAGGGGGTATAAAAAGGCAAGTTAACATGCCACTAAGTACACTGATTTACCAAGTTCTGACCAGTTTTCTTGAATTAAAAACTCTGGGATGTTGCACCTTTCATCAAAATTTGGAATTATTATATTAAGAATTATTTTGATTTTATTAATATGAATTACTCTCATAGACTATGCACACAGATGGTTTTAGTGCAAAAGGGAATTTTCCTACCCTGATGGGTTCTTGAGAATTGTATGGAAGATTGGCATACAAAACTTGGAAGATTAAAAGTTTATTGTATAAATAAAGTAGATAGGATCAAGTTCCTCCCCAGATGTCCAGGCTTCTACTTTACTCATGAATGACATCATGGGCCCTATCACTGATGTTGCCCTGATGTAGGCAGGTAGACAGGGAAGGTCCCCTCCAAAGGCAATGGCAAAAGCCAGCCCTGCAGAAAAAAAGGAACTAAGGTCAGATAAGACTCTCACCTATCTACAGCAACAGACCCAGAGAAGCTCCTGGAGGAAAAAAGGCCAGGAAAAGAATTTCAAAGAAGACCATCACCTTTTCCCACCCACCTGGTAACCTCCTTAGCAATGGGCCTACCTGGAGACAGGTTGGAGAAACCCTATAAAGGCAACCTTGAACAAAGGAAGGGTGCGCATATGCTGAATGAGCCCATGCGCTGCTTGCACCCATGAGGCCGAGTACATGTGGGGGCTGAGCACATGTGTGGCCTGCATCTCCCCTCTTGAGATGTGTACTGTCATGCTTTCGTGTCTAATACTAGTATGTGTGTAGAAGCTCTTTCTGCCCTTGGAGAAGCCCTTGTTCACTCTTGAGTACGTTACTCTCTTTCAATCTCTCTCTCTCCATACCTAAAAAATCCTCCAAGTAAAATCTGTTTATTTCACTGCTTGTCTATTCCTGAAATTCTTTTCTGTGAGGTGAGACAAGAACCCAGTAACCCTGGGTCCTGGGTGGCAGAGGCGGTTGGAGAGAAAGTGACCGTCTTTCTCCTCCCCACTTCACATAAGTCAGCCCACCAATGTTAGCCCCATCCTTTGAATGACCTTCCTGTCTTCCTTGTCTCATCTGACTCAGTCTACGTGTCTCCTATGAATAATGGCCAGGTTCTATCCCTGCTTTATTGCTCTATCACATGTATAATCACATGTATAGTCTCCACAGTCTCTGGCCATGGCCACCAGCATATGGGAGAGATCACTGTGCTCAGTACCTGTCACTGGGCCTACCAACTATACCACAGCAGTCCCTGTTGTCCTGTCCAAGCTTTCCTAGTCTCAATCATGACCACAAACACATGTGTGAGACTCCTGTGCTCACCATCTTATAGATTTAGGCAGAAAGATAGGAAAGGGCCCAATAATTGGAATTTCTGGGAAATAATTAAATCAATAGTCCTGAGGCTGCAAAAAGCCCAATTTTCTGACACAGGAACTAAGTCCTGATAAGATTTCACCTGGTGCCATAAGACGGAGAAGGCTGGATGCCCCTCTGAGAGAAGCTATAGCAGGAACACAGGCCAGGAAAGGAATTCCATGGAGGACTATGGACCACTCCCAACTCTACCCCTATGGCAACTGCCCCAGCAATGGACTTTTACCATAGAAGCCATATGTAGGGCTAGATTGGGTAGACCTGTAAAAGCTACCTTAAACAGAGGAAGCACACACATATGCTTCCTGAGCCCATGTGCTGCCTGTACCCACAGGATAGAGCACATATCGTGCCCAAACACATGTGTCACCTGCATCACTCCTCTTGAGATGTGTACTGGGGCCCTCTCCTTATCTGGAGATTCCCATGTTCTTTCTTGCATGCATTGCTCACTCACCCTTTGTTCTCTCTGTTTCCCCCTTCCTAAATACCACCAAATAAAATCTGTTTTTACTTAACTGTTTGTGTATTCTTGAAATTGCTTTCTGTGAGATAGGTCAGAGACCTGGAAACCCTGAGTACAGCCTATATATGACTTTCCTTTCCCCCAAAGAGCAATTCCTTGATCCAGCCTGGGTCTGTGGCTCCTTGAGAGATTGGGTGGTGGGAATCAACTCTGCAGAGTTGATAACCAAGTGGACATCAGGTCAGATGTGACTTGATCACCTAGTGAAGCTTGCGGGGCTCTGGCCTATGATGCGCAGGGGCTCATCTGAAGACTTTACCAGTCCTAGGCTCCCCAATTGGACACAGGGTGGAAGAGGTGAATCAGGAGAAAGTGATTGTATCTCTCAGCCTCACATAAACCACCTGTGGGGGCCATTGACTTCATTATTACTACCTGGGCATCCAAGACATGTGTTGTATTCTGTCCCTATCTAGACCTACGAGGCCTCTCTGTACTTAAACAATTGTCTGAGCATTCAGCCCTACCTGATCCTGCACTTTTTCAAAAGAGGGATATGCTGAGAAGCTGATCTTGGAAGAGAGGGGAGGAGGGGAGAGGAAGGGAGGGAGGGAGGGAGAGAGAGAGAGACAGACAGACAGACAGAGACAGAGACAGAGACAGAGACAGAGACAAAGAGAGCCAGAAGAGAAAGAGATGGGGGTTGGGGGAGGCAGCTCTTAACCATAAACACATGTCACAGTGCCCACACTTTGTGAACTCATATATATATATATAAAATCTAAGTAGGCAATGGAACTCTAAAAATCAAATGTCACTGTAACTGTCCTCCCATTGTTCATCGATTTGCTCAAGCAGGCCCAGTAACTTCTCCATTTTTTATTTATTTATTTATTTATTTTTAATTTTTATTACTGAGACACAATGAGGTACAGTTGAAGACTTACAAATCTTGTGCTTGGGTTTCAATTATACAATGATCAAATACCCATCCCTCCACCAGTGCCCATTTCCCACCAACATGGATCCCAGTATCCCAGAATCCCTCCCAACTCCCATCCCCCCATCCCACCTTGCCTCTATGGCAGGGCATTCCCCTTTGTTCTCTCTCTCCTTTTGGGTGTTGTGGTTTGCAAAAGAGGCATTTTGAGACTTTTTGTTACTGTGCTTGGCATATCTTTCAATGTGGGCAAGATACTCTCGGTAGCTTGCCAGGTTTTCCGAGAGGGGCGGAGGAATTGAACCCGGCTCGGCTGGGCTGACTGCGTGCAAGGCAAACACCCTACCGCTGTGCTACTGCTCCAGCCATGAAAATCAAATGATATTAATATATATATATATATATATATATATATATATGCTACAATGGAATTACAGAAAAAGATATTGGGGGCAGATAATCAAGACAAACCATGGCCAGTACCATGCAAAGAAAATTTCTTAGTTCTTGTATTATCCATCTACCAGAAAGGTTATTTAAATCTTCCTTACATGGGATGTAACTGATTATACAATAGAATGAGCTAAGGGATATTGTGTGTGTATGTATGTGAGCACATACATATGCATGTGTGTATGTCTACTCATGTATATCACACATATACAATTTACTTTATGTTGTGTTACTGAGAAGATTAATTGGGGATATACTCAGAAGCAGAAAAAGTTAAACAGATATAATTTTTTTCTGATATCTACTAATACCGATATCTACTACTACCTAAGACAGATTGAAGGTGTCTAACAGAAGTCTCAACTATCTGACATATACACTGTTTTTCTTCAGCCTCAAACTAGCTATTTAGGATACATGTATCAATGACAATGTCATTATTATATTTTTTTGGATTAAGAGGCTGTTTTTGCCTCCATATTTTATTTTATTATTTTTGGCATTATCTTGAATTCTTTTTAAAAAAATTTTATTAGTTAAACATTATGAGATACAGTTGAAGACTTACAAATTTTTGTGCTTGAGTTTAAGTTATACAATGATTGAGTGCCCATCCCTCCACCATTGCCCATTCTCCACCACCACTGACCCCAGTATCCCTCTCACCCTCCCATCCCCCCCTTATCCCACCCTGTCTCTGTGACAGGGAATTCCCTTTTGTTCTCTCTCTCCTTTTGGGTGCTGTGGTTTGCAATAGAGGCATTGAGTGGCATTCATGTTCAGCGTATAGTCTACTTTCAGCATGAATCTCCCATCCTGGGAGGATCCTCCCAACACCCTTTATTTATTGCTCCCTTCTCTATCTGAGCTGTCTTTTCCCCTAGCTTGTGTTGCTGGCCTCCAAGCCAAAGAGTAAACCTCCTGGTACTTAGCTATTCTTGGGTGTTAGTCTTCTATTTTGTTACTTTATGTTCCACAGGGCTGGAGCGATAGCACAGCAGGTAGGGCGTTCGCCCTTACAAGCGGCCAACATTGCCGACCCGAGTTCGATTCCTCCGCCCCTCTCGGAGAGCCCGGCAAGCTACCGAGAGTATTCGATATGCCAGACACAGTAACAACAAAGTCTCCAATGGAGACGTTACTGGGCCCGCTCGAGCAAATCGACGATCAATGGGAGGGCCTTTACCTTTACCTTTATGTTCCCCAGATGAATGCAATCCTTCTATGTCTGTCCCCCTCTGACTCATTTCGCTTAGCATGATACTTTCCATGTAGTACACTTGTATCTAAATTTCATGACTTCATCTTTTCTAACAGCTATATAGTAATCCATTGTGTAGATGTACCAAAGTTTCTTTAACCAGTCGTCTGTTCTTGGGCACTCAGGTTTTTTCCAGATTCTAGCTGTTGTAAACAGTGCTGCAATGAACAAACAAGTGCAGATGTCTCTTCAACTGTATATTTTTTACCTCTCTGGTATATATTCCCAGGAGTGGTGAAGCTGTGTCAAATGGGAGCTCAATTTCTAATTTTTTTGAGAATCGTCCATACTGTTTTCCCTAAGGGCTGAACCAGTCGGCATTTCCACCAGCAGTGAAAGAGGGTCCCTTTCTTGCCACATCCTCACCAACACCGGTTGCTTTTGTTCTTTTGGATGTGGTCCAATCTCTGTGGTGTGAGATGATATCTCATTGTTGTCTTGATCTGCATATCCCTGATGATTAATGATGTAGAGCATTTTCTTATGTGCCTTTTAGCCATTCAGAGTTCTTTGAGAAAGTTTCTGTTCATTTCAGAGCCCCATTTTTTGATGGGGTTGGATGTTTTCTTCTTGTTGAGTTCAACCCTCCATGACATTGAAGCTAATGGTATCTTCAAAGTTGTCACATCATTGGCCAATCAAGTGAAATCAGAAATAGACAAATGGGACTATCTTAAACTAAGAAGCTTCTGCACCTCAAAAGAAACAGTGACCAAAATACAAAGACAGTCTACAGAATGAGAAAGAATATTCGCCCAAAACACATCCAACAAGTGGTTGGTATCAAGGATATACATTATTATATTTTTACAGACCAAAAATTATTTCCACCTTTTTCTTTCTTTAAAACTTCTAAACTGTTAGAAAGTACTGTTTATTTTTTCTTGAAAATAAGTCTAGAGTTAATCACTTTTGTGCCATGAGCTTGATTCCCACAAACATCTTCACTTGGAAAATGTTTTATGATACATTCCTTACTGTTCTGCTTAGTCTAGGTCTCATTCCATCCAGTCTCAACACAAGAAAAATAATCCTGGTAAGACCAAAATAATATTTTGATACTTATTTGCTCAAAATTGCTCAGTAGATTTGAATTTTATTCATAGCAACAAGAATAAAAGTCAGAGTACTTATTGACATAGCTCAATTATATATTATTTTATTTTTTTACAACTTATGACTGAGATTATTGCTAGAAATATCCAAGTATAAAAATATCTTATAAGCAGAGCCTGGCAGCTTGCGGCAGAAAAGTGAATGGACTATGCGTTAATCCATGGTACCATGCCCCTCCCCCAGTGAAGGGGTGTCACTCCCTTCCACCTTTTTCCCCCCCGGGCAGCAAGATGGCAGCCACCTCTTAGCTTACTGGAAAGCCAGGTATGAGCCGGGGGTGATGGAGCAACTGCATCCTCATGGAAAGGGTAGCGTTCCCAGCTCGTCCTTCACGCCATACCAAGGTCACGAGTTGCTCCCCACGAGTGGCTCTCCGGCACGGCCATGGCTCCAGAGCCACAGAAACCAATCTCATAATTATCTGGCCCTTGGGAGAAATCCCTCCAGACTTAATAAGTAAAATATCAGAAATCCAAAATCGTGTGGCTGCTAGTGACCCTGCGACATCATTTGGTTCTCATAATCAGCTATAGAAAACAAATTATTTCACAATCCATTTTCAGCAGTTCTGATTGTTAGGTGGAAACTCTAAACAATAATGGTGCATCTTTTGTCGAAATAATGAATGTAATCAAAGTAGATAGAAAGATAAGTAGAAGTCATCTGCCTCACAGGCGTTGGGAGGAGTGGAAGGGGAGTATATTGGGGTTCTTGGTGGTGAAAAATAAGTACTGGTGAAGGGAATGGTGTGTGATCATTGCATGACCGAGACTTAAACCTAAAAGCTTTGTAACTTTTCCCACAGTGATTCGATAAATAAATAAAAAAAAAGAAAAAATCTTCTAGTCGTTGACCAATTACTATGTATTTATATGCTTTTTGAATGATCATTGATCTATAATGTTCTCTCTCTAAACATATATATGACCTATACTTACACTGAGTCATTTTCACAATGAGGATCACATGGCTTTGCCTTCTAAAATTTGAAATCCCTGTGACAGTATAATTCCTTTTCTCAGTAAATAGAGTTAAATTTTTCTGCTCAATAGCACTACCCAAAAGCAATTTACCTTATAAATTATTTTTATTCTACCTTATATATGTTTCTCAAGTAATATTATTTCAATAATTTATGTTCATTACCTAGAAATTCTCCTGACATTTATTATGACAATCAAATGTTTGCTTAATGAATGAGATAAAAGACAATAATATAACCAGATCTAAATCTATAAGGTATGATAATACCATCAGACCTGAATCTCTAAGGTAGATAGAAAGAAAATCAGGTAGAACCCTCCATGACATTGAAGCCAAAGGCATCTTCAAAGATGAGACAATACTGAACAAGCAAGATAATCAACTGGCACTACGTTAAACTAAGAATCGTCAGCACCTCAAAGGAAATTGTGACCAAGATACAAACATAGCCCATGGAATGTGAAAAAGTATTTACTAAATTTCCATCTGATAGGGGGTTAATATTAAATATATATGTATGTATATATATATATAACTTTATATATATATATGCAGAACCTTACAAGAAAAAATTCCAAGCCCATAAAAAAATGGAGAGAAAAAATAAAAAGAAATTTCCTCAAAGAAGAAACACAAATGACCAAAAGGCACATGAAAAAAATGCTCTATATCTCTAATAATTAGGGAGAAGCTAATCAAAACAATAATGATCTACCATCTCACACCACAGAGACTTGCACACATCAAAAAGAGCAAGAGCAACCAGTGCTGGAATAGATGCATGGAGAAAAAGCTCTCATTTTTGATGGGAGTGCCAACTTTTAGCAGTTTAGGAATATGGGCATTCCCCAAAAACTGGAAATGGAGCTTCCATTTCATTCAGCAATACCACTCCTGAGAATATATCCTAGAGGACCCAAAACACACTGCTGAAAAGCTTTCTGCCCTTCTATGTTCTTTGCATTACTATTCACAATAGCCTGAATCTGTAAACAACGAGAGTGCCATAGAACAGATGACTGAATAAACAAACTATGGTACATTTACACAATGGAATACTACACAGCCACCAGGAAAAATGAGTTCATTAAATCTGCTTATAAATGGATGGACATGAAGAGTATCATGTTAACTGAAATGACAGGGAAAGAGATGGTTATAGACTGTACTCTGTGTCATAGCACTGTAGCACTGTCATCCCATTGTCCGTTGATTTTCTCGAGCAGGAACCAGTAAAATCTCCATTGTGAGACTTGTTGTTACTGTTTTTGGCATATCGAATATGCCACGGGGAGCTTGCCAGGCTCTGCCATGGGAGTGGGATACTCTTGGTAGCTTGCCAGGCTCTCTGAGAGTGGTGGAAGAATGGAACCCGGGTCAGCTACATGAAAGGCAAATGCCCTACCAACTGTGCTATTGCTCCAGCGCCATTTGTGTCATATAACAAAAAAACTTGTTATGAGATGAATACCCAAGGACAGTAGAAATGAGGGTCAGAAGGTCTGGTTCATGGCTGCAAACTTGTCACACCTGCGGGTAGGGAGGGCAGTTAGGACAGAGACAAGATCATTATAACAATGATACAATGAAATTATCATTCTGGAAAAGAACTGAGTGCTAAAATGAGGTAAATGTACATACATACATGATAACCCTCAGTATTTGTATTGCAAACTATGAAGTCCAAAAGAAAAGAGAGAGAGACAATTGTCTGACCTAGAGGCAGGCTGGGAATACAGGGTGGAAGGGAAACTGGAGACATTGATGGTGGGAAGTGTACAGATATTTGGACATGTTAGACTTAAACCCAGTTAATCATGAACAACTTAGTAACTAGGTATCTCATGGTGATTCAATTTTAAAAAGGCAATAATATAAATGCTGGGGCTTGATACATGAAGAGATTTTTTTCAGTTTGGAAGAAGAGAAGTGATAGATATGTTAGTTATAGTTATATATAGTTATTTACAACTATATATATTTAATTGAATCATGGTGAGATACACAGTTAAAATGTTTATGATTAGATTTCAGTCATTCCATGTTAAAACACCCATTCTTTTACCAGTGTATATTTCCCCATCACCAATGTTTTCAGTTTCCCTCAAGCCTCCTCCACACAGGAGAAGTGATCTCTTTGAGATTTGAATAAAGTTTTCCATGTCTTAATAGAAAAAATAAAACACAATGAGAGTTTGAATTTAGAAATTGAGTTAAAAATTATAATAGAAGATTGAAATAATTAGTGCCTCAGTATCCATTAAAGTTGATAAAATTAATAACCTAGTTCTTTAGAGAAACAAAAGAAATATATTTGACCTGGAGTCATAGTCCAGCTGGAAGGGTACTTGCCTTGCATGCTTCTTACCCAGGTTGAATCCTAGCATCCCATATGGTCACCCAAGTCTATTTCAAAGTGATACCTGAGTGCAGAGCCAGGCATAGCCCCTGAGCAACATTTTGTATGGTCCCAACACACACACACACATACACAGGAAAATGAAACATTTTGCTTTGGGAAGTTTCACAAATCACAAATAACAAATCATCCTGTTATTCGTCAATTGCCTCGAGCAGGCCCCAGTAACGTCTCCTTCATCCTAGCCCTGAGATTATATTCAAGGCTCTTTAGGAGAATGAGACCCATCATTGTTACTGGTATTTGGCATATTGGGTACGCCATGGGGAGTTTGCCAGACTCTGCCGTGTGGGCAGGCTACATTCGGTAGCCTGCCAGTTTGTCCAGAGTAGGAATAAGATGTCATAATAAGATGTCATAAGATGTCATAATATGTCATAAGATGTCATAATAAGAAGGATAAGAAGTTTATCCTTCCAAAATTCTAACAAACCACTAATTGATCAGTTTCTTAAACTGTCAGTCACTGTCATTGTCCTCCCATTGTTCATCAATTTGCTCGAGCAGGTCCAGTAACGTCTCCATCGTGAGACTTGTTGTACTGTGTTTTGGCATACTGAATATGCCACGGGTAGCTTGCCAGGCTTTGCTGTGTGGGCAAGATACTCTCAGTAGCTTGTCAGGCTCTCCAAGAGGGGCGGAGGAATCAAACCAACTCTGTTGGGTTGGCTGCGCGCAAAGCAAACGCCCTATCACTGTGCTATCTTAAACTAAAAAAAGATTTAAAAATCTGTAACAATACTATAGATAGATTTTAATCATTTGAGGCAGTATATGAATTGAAACTTACTTTGATCTAAACTATTCTTAGAAAATGTAGCAGTACGTTATTAGATATTAGGCTCCCAGCAGTATTAGAAGATTCCATAGTATAAAAAAGAAGAATCATCTAACAAATACTGTGATGACTTCTGTGGCCAACATTGGGGCAGGCTACAAAACAAGGCAATATAAAAGATAGATTCTGCACTCAAAATAAGATGTTTCTGAAATATGTGTAGTAAGCAGAAAGGATAATGAGAGTTCTTAAACATAGTCACATATCAAAATGGTCATTTCTCCCATCCAAGAGCTACATTTAGCCATACAAATATAGAAGTAAAAACAAATGCTGAATCACTTGACTTTTTTTTTCCTCGTGAGGCATAGCCTCAATGTTTTTCCTTTTTTCCTCCATCAAATACACTACTCAAAAATGTGTCAAATTAACTTAGATAAAGTTGAACTGGAACGAGAGGACAGCAGGTCAGGACTTTGCTTTTTAGGAGACTCATCCCAGCTTATTCCCTGACACCATATAGTTTCTCCAGTATCACCAGTAGTGATCCTTAACCACAGAGACAGAAGTGAGCTCCAAGCACATTCAGCTGTTAGCCAACCCCTCTCCCCCATTAAATAAATTTCAACTGCATTTGTGGGCTTGAAAGATAGTTCAGCAGGTAGAACTTTTGCCTTGCATGCAGCTGACTCAAGTACAGTCCTCAGCATCTCATATGGTCCCATGAGCCTGCCAGGATTGATTCCTGAGTGCAGAGCCAGATTTGACCCCTGAGCATCACTGGGTGTGGCCCAAAAAGCAAACAGAAATTAATTAGATTTAGAAGTACAGATGGCATAGAAGCAGGCTGCAGGGTGATGGGGGGTGCAGGTTGGCAGGAGGGAAACTGGAGACATTGATGATGATAAATATGCACTGGTGAATGTGATATGGGCAGACAGGTATATAGGAAAGGTCCCCACATGACAATAGAAATCCTAGGGAGTAGTAAAACCACCTAGCCCTAAGACCATCAGGACCCTTGTTGTAACCACAGGAACTAAAACTTGATGAGATTTTCACTTGGCACCAAGAAACCCAGAGGAATCTGTACCTACCTCAGATAGAAGCTACAGCAGGAACAAAGGCCAGGAAAGGAATTTATGTGAAAAACCACAGGCCACTCTCAATTCTACCCCCTTTGCAATTACCCTAGAAACAGATTTTTACCAAGGTAGAATCCTACATCGGGACAGGTTTGAGAAACCCTGTAAAAGCCACCTTGAAGCAAAGGAAGGGTGAGCATATGCTGCCCGAGTCCATATGCTGCTTGTGTCCACGTGGCCAAGCACATGTGGTGCCTGAGCATATGTGTTGCCCACATCTTCCCTCTTCAGATGTGTACTTGGGTTCTCTCTCCATCTCTGGAGAAGCCCACATTATTCCTCGAGTGTTTTACTCTCTCTTCCTTTGCTCTCTCTCCTTCCCCTCCCAAAAGTCGCCAAATAAAATCTGTTTTTACTTCACTCTTATTTACTCCTGAAATTCTTTTCTGCAAAACAGAGCAACTGGAAATCCTGGACAAGGCCTAAGACTGACTTTCTTTTATTGAAAAGAGCAATTTCAAGCCTGAGTCTGCTGTTCCTTGAGAGATGTGGTAGTGGGGATCAACTCCTATGCCAATATGATTAAGCTGAAAAGTCAGGTGTGGCTTGATGACCATCTCCTGGGGCTGGTGGTGCTCTGGCCCATGCCACACAGGGTCTCATTGCAGACTTCACCTGTCCAAGCCTTTCTAGCTGATCCAGGTGTGGTAGAGGTGGATCAGAAAAAAGTGACCATCCCTCTCCTCTCTGTATCACATAAGGCACCTTTGGGGGGGATCTGCCGATGTCAAAAGGAAGGATGTTGGAACATTGTATGACTGAAACCCAATCATGAATAGTTTGTAACTGTGTGTCTCAATTTATTCAATTAAAAATTATTTGATAAGGTTAGTTTGTAAATAAAATTTTAAATTAAAACTTAAATTGATCAAATGCTTCATTAAAATATGAAAGTTCACTTTAGAGTGTGATTAAAGTGTTACACATTTTTATACAAAACACACAAAAATATTTCTTAGAAAACAAAAAGAAAAATAAAATCTCATGAAAAATATGCAAGAGATTTAAGGTTTTTTTTTAATAAGAAGTAGATTCTTGCTGAGTGGAAGGAAGCAGAAAGTATGAATAAGAAACAAATATCTGTTAAATATGAAGAGAGTATTTCAGGCAAAAGGACTTGAGGTACCAGGCAAAAAGAAGAGGATTTTAATGTGTTTAAAAACTTTGTACTTAAACACAAACTTCTGCTGTTCTTTCAATCTATTAAATTATCACATGTAAAAAGAATTAACAGTATCAACATGAAGGCTAAGAGACAGAGAAACTAGAAGATCTCAAGTTACAGAAAGAAAAATTTTGCAATACATGAAAGCCATGACTTGAGAGGCAAACTTTTTTTTTTCGTTTTGGGTTACACCCAGCGATGCACAGGGGTTACTCCTGATTTTGCACTCAGGAATTATGCCTAGAGGTGCTTGGGGTACCATTTGGGATGCTGGGAATCGAACCTGGGTTGGCCACGTGTAAGGGGAACACCCTGCCTGCTATACTTTTGCTCCAGCCCCCAAGATAAACATTCTTTGATTAAGATTAAGAATCTGCATCAAATTTCCTGTTGAAGCAAGTGCTCATTAATTAATTATGGGGACAAAAAAGAACCTTGTGGTCTTTCAATAATATCAAGAAATCACAAATCACAAATCATCCTGTTATTCGTTGATTGCCTCGAGCAGGCCCCAATAACGTCTCCTTCATCCTAGCCCTGAGATTTTATTCAAGGCTCTTTAGGAGAATGAGACCCATCATTGTTACTGGTATTTCGCATATTTGGTATGCCACGGGGAGTTTGCCAGACTCTGCCGTGTGGACAGGCTACATTCGATAGCCTGCAAGTTTGTCCAAAGTAGGAATGAGATAATAAGGTGTCATAATACGATGTTGCGCGGCCGTGAATGCAGCCGCGCGTTTCCGGGATCTAGTTTTTATAGTCTCTGAGTCTTGGCCGCTGATGGGATTACACGGTGCCAGGGGGCCAGTTGGTGGGTGTGACCCCCGCCTACTGGAATTTGGAGGATCTGGGTGGAGGATGCTCGGCCCAAATCCGAGTAGGCTTGGAGATCTCGGCCCCGGAACCCGCGTGACTTTGTCCCTCTGCCAGTACCTTCATGTGTGCGGAGAGTGGTCTCAGCATGGTGGTGGCTGGTCCTGGAGGTCTTTGGCTGCCGGAGCCCTGGTCAGGGCGGGGAGGAAAGCTCAACCTGCTCCCCTCCAAGGGGTCCCGGTGTGCAAGGACTGTCAGGCGCGGGGGCAGAAGACTGCACTCTTCTCTTCCGGGATCTGGTTTTTATAGTCTCTGAGTCTTGGCCGCTATTGGGATTACACGGCGCCAGGGGGCCAGTTGGTGGGTGTGACCCCCGCCTACTGGAATTTGGAGGATCTGGGTGGAGGATGCTTTTTTTTTCTTTATCAAGAAAAAAGCTGAAATATAAGTCCCACTAAAAAGGAGGAGTTATCAACTGGGATGCATAGAAAGTAAACTGAAGGAGAGGGCAAAGCTACAAATAGACTGATACTTACAAACAGTGAAAACAAGCATTGAATCTATTCAGTCTCAAATTATTTAAAAAATTGTTTCAGTGCAATTTATAATACTATCAAAAATAGGTTTTCATCCATACACTGTTTCAACACCACACTTCCAACCAAAGTCCCTATTTCCCTCCACTACTGTTTCATGGTTCCCCCGCTAGATCCCTGTTTTCCCCATCTCCACATCATAGTGGGCTCAGTTATGCATATAAGTTCATAGATGCTTTGGGCCATTTAACTCCTGTTTATTCCACATATGAGACAGATCATTCAGTATCTGTCCATCTTCATTTCTATACTCTGTCATTTTGGAAGAGTGATGGAATAAACATAAGAGCACAAATACTTCTCTGAAGAGAGTATTTGGGCTTTTGGGGAAGATACTAATAAATAGAATTTTTAGGTTATATGGAAGGTCAATTATTAGAATTTTAAAGAAGTGTTTACGTTGTTTTTCAAAAGGCTTGTATCAGATAATATTCCTACCAACAGTGGATAAGGATTTAATTTTTTCCCATAATTCCACCAACACTAGCTGTGTTATTATTTTTTAACTGCGCGTTCTGTGTGTGTGAAATGTAATCTCAGTGTTTTTGTTTGCATTTCCTTGATTATATATAACATTTGCATATATATTTATGTATGTATATATGTGTGTGTGAGAGAGAGAGAATACATATGCACACTTTTTTAAGATAGAAAATAGTGTTGGTAGGGATTTGATGAAAAAAGAACCCTCATTCACTGTGGATGTGAATGGTATTTGGCTTAATCTCTATGGAAAACAGTATGGAGATATCTGAAAAAAGTAAGAATAGAGTTTGCAAGTGACTCAGTGATTATTTTTATATAATCTATGTTTTTAAAAAAACAGTTCAGAAAAAATGTACAGGTATATTTTTGTTCCACACATGATGGTGCTCAGGTCTTACTCATGCTCTTTTCTTAGGGAACATTTCTAGTGGTGCTCAAGGCACTACCCCATGTAGTACTGGGGAACAAACCGGATTGGAAGCATTCAAGGCAAATACGTTAACTCATTTATTATATCTCTAGCCCCTCAAATTTTTAAGGCAAAATTAAAGAAAAGAAAAAAGTTTTAAAAGATAGCTATGGAGAAAAGTTCACAAGTTAGAGAACTTTACTAGAGAAAAGTAAAGATGGAACAAGTTAAAAAGAGATTTCAAATCGTACTGTGACTGATGGAAACTATACTAGTGGTGATATTCACTATATAGAGTATGTGGAAGTCAAATAAAATACTTAACCACTTAATTTTATGAAATAATCTTATTTCAATAAAATTTTATTAGTAAAAATGGCAGATAAATGAATAATCCATTTTGCTAAAGACATGGCCAATATTGTATTTGTAATGGTGCCATATATTAATAATTATCTGTGAAATTCATGCCCAAATTATTGATATATAAATTCATGCCTGTTACTTTGTCTCTTCAAAATGACAAGCAATAAGTGTTGCAGAGATGCCAAACTGCTGATGAATTTAGGTATTCCATGACCAGGCTGAGAACTCTGGTGTTTTTCAATGTTGGCCTAGGTAGTCTCTCCCCCACCCCCTGTACTTACAGAAGCCACAACAGCCACACCTTCCTCCCAAAGCCAACACCATCTCAAGTCATTTGCCCAGATCCTGAAATATCTGGATCTCATACAAAGCTGTGTTAACTCCTCCTAAATTCTCAATGCTGAAATTCCAGTGGGGGCACACTACATTAGATGTGAATGTGACAGAGAAGCCAATTAAACTCAAGAAGCAAAAACAATAACACAGATGGCTCTACAAGCAACAAGCAATTTAATATATTCTAATATGAAGACATAACAATGCCCTGATCAGATTTTAACAATTTCCACACAAATAGATCTTTTATACTTATTGATTTAATATTGGAATTTGGTTATCTAATAAATTTTGATCCTAGAATTTTATTAACAGTTGTGGCTTTTTACATTTAAGTAAATTATAAAACTTGGAGCAAGCGGATAGTAGGAATAAAGTAGCAGATACATAAACAGTGATGTGATAACAAGACACAAAGCAGTATGAAGATTAAAATGTATTCAGTATAGTTAAATGACAACTTCATAATCCCCAAAAGTTGTTGTGCAAAGCAAGTATATGCAAAGCAAGTACTCTATCACTGATCCATATCACTACCCCCAAACATATTTGGATTCATTTAGCTTGATACAACCTCATAGTAATCATAAGACAAAAATATAGAGACAATTTCCAGAGAAAAATACCCATAAGAAATGACATATAGTTTCATACTATGTTTTTATTTCCCACAAATGAATGCAATCATTCTGTTTGTCCCTTTCCTTCTGACTCCTTTCACTCAGCATGATATTCTCCATGTGCACAAACTTATAAGAGAATACTGTTTTCCCTAAAAGCTTCTTAGTATTCCATTGTGTAGATGTACCACAGTTTCTTTATCCAGTTGTTTGTTTTCGGGTGGGGTTGTTTCCAGATTCTCGCTATGGTGAGTAGTGCTGCAATGAACATAGAAGTGTAGATGGCATTTCTGCTTTGTGTTTTTGTACCCCGCCCCAGGGTATATTCCTAGAAGTATTATTGCTGGGTCAAGGATTGTAGATATATGGATCAGGAGGATATGTCCACGGTTGGAACCATGACTAGGTGCTGGGGGGGAAAAGCAATTGAGAAAGAGAAGGAACCACTATGACAATGATAGTTGAAAATTATCACACTGTATAAGAAATGTGTGCTGAAGAGATAATAGAACAAACATAACCTCTCAGTATCTGTATTGCAAACCAAAAACCTAAAAAGAGAGGGGGGAGAGAGAACGAGAGAGAGAAAGAGAGAGAGAGAAGGAAAGAAGTGCCTGCCATGGAGGCCGACTGGGTGTTGGTGGCAGGAGGGAAACTGAGTAATTGGTAGTGGGAAATGTACACTAGTGGAGGATTGGGTATTGGAACATTATATGACTGAAGCCTGATCATTAACAGCTTTGTAACTGTATCTCAATTAAAATATAAACCAAAAATTACAAATAGGAAAAATAGAAAGAATGAAAGTAAACAAAACAACATAAAGAGAAAACAAAGGCTAGACTAACAGCAGCCTCCATTTATTAATAATAGTACTAATTTTAAATAAAATGCTCTCTTCAATAAAAAGGCACAAGGTGGTTGAATAGATCAAAAGCAGACTCTATAAATACTATATATAAGCATCTCTTACATCATATATATCGAGAAATAAAAACAGAATGAAAGGTAAATAAGAGTCTCAAATTCAATAATTTAAAAATAGTTCAGGAACTTTTATTCTCACATATGATCAAAAGTGCTTTCAATCAAAAAGGACAGTAAGAGAAAATGTAGATGTTATATATTGAGCAAGGGATCAGTCCACCAAGTGGATATTATAGTCATTAGTAATATGTTAGTAGCTTAGAGATACTCAAATATACAAAACAATTATTAACAAAGCATAAGGAATACATGACTTCAGTAAAATAAATATAAGAATATCAACACACTAAAAACAGTGGGAAAGATCATCTATACAATGATTGATTCTGACAGAATGGCATTAAATGAAATAGTAAGAGTTATATTTATATTCAGAAAGTTCCATTTCAAAATAAATGGATGCATGCTTTTCTCAAAATTCTTCTCAAGTGTACATTGAACATTCTCAATATGCTGGGGTAAAAAATTAATAAAATTGAGAAGACTAAGTTAATTCCAAGAACATTTTCCGATTGAAATAATCTACAAGAGAAAATAGGCAATACCTCAAACATATGGAGAATAAATTATATGCCTCTGAATTATACCAATGATGTTTTTCAAGTAAATAGAGAAAAAACTCTTAAGTTTATGAAACCATAAGATCCAGAATAGCCAAATTCTCAGAGAGCAAAAAGAAAGATGGTGTTATCAAAACTCATAAGAACTCAACAGTCATTAAAACCAGTGTGATATTGAAATAAAATCTGCATGCAGATAAAGGTATATAAAAGAGAAACCATAAAACTAAACACATATTTACATTTATATATCTGGAGATGCAAGTACCAAGTTACAAGCATACAAAGATAAAGATTGAAGAAAATCTAAATAAGAATTATGCCATGACCAAAGCTGGAATGGACATAGAAAGATACTTCTCCAAAAGACATCATAGTGAGTATTAGCATGATGATACCTTATAGCCTCCCTAACAGTGAGACATTAAAATTTTCTTTTGTTCTACAGTATCAGGTTTGTTGTATTTTGTTATCACAGTCATAAGAATCTAGTGCAGAACACAGATTATTTGAAGAGTTCATGTCTGAAACTACAACAACAACAACAAAAATGTGATGGGAGGTATGTCCCTACACACCAGGAAATCTGTGTTCTGCACTAGATTTTTATGACTGTGATAACAAAGTACAACGAACCAGGTACTGTAGAACAAAGGATCCAAGACCAATGGTAGAGATCCTGCCTTACCTTAAAGGTGTGGGATCCCTGGCAACACCCCATGTCTCCAAGTGTAGTCTGGTAGCACTGCCTTGGGATGCTCAGAGCTACAGTTGTACTTCATCTCACACATCAAACCCAGGTATGTATAAGCAAGCACTGAAGCTTGGTTTATGTTCCCCAGATACAGAAAAATAGCAACAAAACAGAAGGGAAGGGGAAATACATAAAAAGGAAAAAGATAAATATGTATGATTTAATTTATATGTGTAATCTAAAAAGATTCAACTTACAGAATCAGAGGGAAGTTGTATTTGCTAATTGGTTAGGGGTGGTATAAATTGCAAGATGTTAAACAAATTATATATACATATATACATTTGGTTATAAGATGAAAAATTTTGGATAGCTGGTATCTATAACATGATTATAGTTACAAAACTATACTATATTTTGTACTTATTGTTTTGGTTTTGGGGTTACATCTGGCTGTGTTCACTGCTTACTCCTGGTTCTGTGTCTCAGAGATCATTCCTGGCAGGGTTTGGGGTGCCATATCTGATGCCAGGGATTGAACCTAAATTAATCATGTGCAAGGTAAGCACCCTGCCTGCTGTAATATCTTTCCAGCCCTGTGGACTACTAAGATGATATTCTCAACATAATAACAATAAAATGTCATTTACAAGATTCACTATCACTATCACTATCACCCCGTTGTTCACCAATTCACTCTAGCGGACCCAGTAACGTCTCCATTCGTCCCTGTCATGTGCTAGTGCAGCCCGATGACATATTGGGGGCTCCTTCAGGATCAGGGAATGAAGACCATTCATTGTTACTGTTTTTGACATATCGAGCACCCTATGGTTAGCTTGTCAGGCTCTACCGTGTGGGCAGGATACTCTCAGTAGCTTGCTGGGCTCTCCGAGAGGGATGGAGCTTTTGGATGGAAGCACCTTTATAGGTGTTCCTAGTCAGGCTTATAGGCGGGTATGATAATTTCAGTAGACTGCCGGGTTCTCTGAAAGTAAGAACTAGAGAATAAGTGACTCTAGAACCAAGCTCCTGGAAGAGAACAAGGCAGAGTCTCCTGCCCCCGTGCCTGGCTGTTCTCACTGGGGCCCCTCGGAGGAGGGCGGATTGAGTTTCTCTCTCCGCCCTGAGCAGAGCCCCAACAGCTACAGACCTCTGGGACCGGCCAAAGCCATGCTGAGACCACTCTCCACACGCTTGGACGAGGAACAGGCAGAGGAACCCAGGTGTGTGGGAACTGGAGCTGAGATCTCCAAGTCTGCTCGGTTCATGACTGGGCCCCCTCCACCCAGCTCTCCCACCTTCCAGTAGCTAGACAATTACGCCCACCAACTGCTGTGTAACCCTATCAACGGCCAGAATCCAGAGACTCTAAAATCAAGCTCCCGGAAGCGAAAATTAATTTTAAAATTAATTAGCAAGATTAATTAATTAATTAATTAAATTACAAGTTAATTAAACTGGTTGCAATAAATATTTTACTATATGTACAACAAATCATTATATTATACACATTGATATTATGCAGTAATATACATCAATAACATCTTAATTACTGGATTTGGCATATCAATTTGGTCTATTTGGCATAGACCACGGATGGGAGTGAAGATAGATGGTCAGCAACGACACCACCTCCGCTTTGCTGATGACATCGTTCTAATAACACCAAACATCAGCCAAGCGGCACAAATGCTGAACGACTTTGACCGTGAATGTGGAAAGGTCGGACTACAGCAGAATCTTATGAATACAATGTTTATGAGAAACAGCCTTGTTCCTGACGCTCCATTCACTCTCAACGGAACCACCATCTCCGAATGCAATAGTTATATATACCTAGGTTGAGAAATCAACATGATGAATGACCTGGAACCTGAGTTGCGCAGGAGGAAGAGAGTGGCTTGGAATGCCTTCAAGAACATTGAAGAAATAACTAAAAGGACAAAGAACCTCCAGCTACGAGCACATCTCTTTGATTCCACTGTTCTTCCTGCATTAACATATGCCTCAGAGACCTGGACCCTAAGAAAACAGGATGAGAACGCTATTCGGGTCTCTCAAAGAGGAATCGAAAGAGCTGTGCTTGGAATATCACGATTCACTCAAATGAGAGATAGAATCTGGAGTTCTGATCTTCGTCAATGCTCAAGAATCAGGGACGCTGTCTCATTTGCCAAGACATCAAAAAACACGTAATGAGGTTTACAGGCAACCGCTGGACTAGAGCCATTACTGATTGGATTCCATGGGACATCAAAAGATCACATGGACGCCCACTTACAAGATGGTCAGACTTCTTCGTCAAGACCCTGAATGATCGGTTTGAGGCTCTGCATGTTCCTAGAACGAACAGTTACCATTGGGCTACGCTAGCACGCAACCGGGATGAATGGAGACGTTACTGGCACCCGCTCGAGTAAATTGATGAATAACGGGGATTAAGTGATTAAGTGATTAAGTGAACATCCTAATAGGGGCTGGAGCGATAGCACAGCAGGGAGGGCATTTGCCTTGCATATGTATGATTGGGGTTCGATTCCCAGCATCCCATATGGTCCCCCAAGCACCGCCAGGAGTGAAGTGAAGAGCCAGGAGTATCCCCTGTGCATCACCGCGTGGACCCTAAAAGCAAAAATAAATAAATAAATAGCATCTTGATAAAATTTAATATTAATGGAATCATTATTAAAGCTTTGATGGGAAAAATACAGAACTAAAGTATATTATGGAATACTGTAGTTTGATTAAAAAGTTAAGTTCAAATAAAAAATTTCTTGAGACATACTATTAAAATAAAACTTATGAAAATAATAAGACATACTGTAACTTTAAAAATTGATGAAACATAGGAAGAGACATGTAAATGCTAATATTCTTTTCTAATGAACTAGAGTATAGATAATCTTTTTCTATTAATTTTGATAAATGAGATTTTGAAAGCTTTAAGTTTTATTTCTCTTAAAAGAACAAAGATAAGGGTTAGACTTAAACATTTAATAAGATAACCTTAAATGATAGAAATAAATACAAATTAAATTAACTGAAATATTTGATAGGTGTCGATACTATTAAATTAATAAGACAATAGTACTCTGCAGAACAAATTAAAGAGAATAAGAAGTCACTTAGCTTATAGGGCAATACATATCTAAATAAAAAGCTGAAACTAGAAACTTAAAATGAAAATATAGACCAAATTTTTCTGATCTTGTATTTTATATAATTCTTAAATATAACCCCAAAAGTGTGAGCAACAAAAGTAACACTTTGTTGCATTTAAACAAAAATTTAAAATGTTTTTGCATAAAAGACATTATCCAATAAGAAAAAACACAACATACATAATGGAAGAAAACATTTTCAAATTATATATCTTCAGTACATCCAATACCAGAATATATGAATAAATAAATGGCAATAATAAAAACATGCAGAATGACCAAAATAGTAAAGAGCTTAAGCTTTTTCTATGTGTATAACTATGTATATTTATATTCAACTATGTTTCTATAAATAAAATATACAGAAAACAACAAGCACATGAAAAGATGTACAACGTCATTAGCCACAGAGAAATGCAAATCAATATCAAAATAAGATTCTATTCTTAATCACTTTATTGCTTACAATAAATGAAAAAATAGAAGTATTAGTGAGGTCCTGGAGAAATTCTAACTATTACACATAACTTAGGATAGCAGGAAATTTATACATATCAAAAATATGTACTGATTTTTCAGAAAGTTAAAGAAATAAATGATAAATACTAGACAAGAAAGAACAAAGTGTGTTATGGATGTGAAGAGAAGGGAATCTTGTTTATTAAAAGTATCATGAAAATTTTTGGAATATCATCAAAAAATTAAAAATTCAACAACTCCATTTCTGAGAATGTACCCAATGGAAATAAAAACAGTGGCTCAAAAAAATGTATATATATTTTACCTCATTCTTTAACAGCACTATTTTTCCCTTCCTTTTTTTCCTTTCTTTCTTTCTTTCCTTCCTTCCTTCCTTCCTTCTTTCTTTCTTTCTTTCTTTCTTTCTTTCTTTCTTTCTTTCTTTCTTTCTTTTTCCCTGCTTTCTGTCTTTCTGTCTCTTCTTCTTTGGGGAGGAGACAACAACTGGCAGTACTCAGGGGTTACTCCTAGCTCTGAGCTTAAGGATCATCACTCCTGGTGGTGTTCAAGGGACCACAGGGTATGTTGTAGATTGTGCCAGGGTAGGCTGAATACAAGGCAAACTATTTCTCTGGCCCCAAAGAAGCATTATCTTCAATAGCCATGTCATTGAATAAGCCTGTGTCCATAATAGATGAATGGATTAAAAAAATGGGGCATGTAGATCTGCTCATACATTATTGAGCTACTAATCAAGAAGAAATCCTATGATTTGTGACAATGTGAATAAACAAAAGTTTTATTAACTGAAATAAATTGAACAGAGACAAGTGTCTGATCTTATTAGTGGAATCAAGAAAAAAATGATATAAAATTTGTTGTTAACAGAAGTGGCATGAAGCAGAGGGAGGAATTGGAATAAGGGAGTGCAATGGGACATAATAAATACTGGTGTATTGTTAAATAATATGACACATTTAAATCAAAGTGTCTAAATAAAAATAAAAAACATGCTATATGATGGTTGTACTTAACATTGCTATATCATATATAGAAAAGTTAATAACAGTACTGCTCAGAGTTCATATCATGATGTAAAATCTTTCTCTTTATTGTGTCTGTGTATATTGTATTGTATCTGTTAAACCCTATTGTGATAAACATTTTACAATATATGTAAATTATCATGCTGTATACCTTTAATTTATGTTGTGATGTTTGTCAATCATTTCTTATAATGCTGGAGAAAATATTATAAAACAGAAATTTCTCTCCTGAGCATATACCCAATAGAATTGAAAACAATCAGATTATAGTAACAAATATTCACATTAATGCTATTTATAATAGTTAACTCTGAAAATAATTTGAATGTTTATCATTTGATTAATGAATATATATACACAATGAGAGATTTTCAATATGTATTGCTTTTTATAAAAGGAAATAAAGTACTGGAATGTACTACATTATGAATGAATTTTGAAAACGTTATGCTAAGTGAAATAAGATAAAAATTATTATTTCATCTACAGAAACTATTCAAATTCATCAAATCCATTGAAAGATCAATGACTTCTAGGGGCTTACTTTTTGGATATGAAGTTTCTCTTGGGGTAACGGAATTATTTTGGGTTATTTTTGAGGAAGGTGGGGGTTACATTACAGTCAGTGGTGCTCAGGTATTACTTCTGACTGTGCTCAAGGAACGTTGCTGGCAATGCTAAGGGGAACATGTGCAGTGCTGGAGATGGAACTTTGTTTGACTGGATGTAAGACAAGTGCCTTCACACTGCTATCTTTCTAGCCCAATAGAAATTTGGCAAGCATGATTCCCCATAATCTCTTTGTACTTTTTGGCATTATGGTTTGCAACGGCCAGGATCCAGAGATCATCACACTCAGCTCCTGGGAGAGAACAAGACAGAGTCTCCTACCCTATGCCTGACTGTCTCCACCAGGGCCCAACAGCTGAAGACCACCGAGGCCCAGCCAAGGCCATGCTGGGAGCACTCTCCACACACTTGGATGAGCCTCACGCATAAAAGAACTGACAGAGGAACCCAGGTGTGTGAGACCCGGGGCTGAGATCTCCAAGCCTGCACAGTTTGGGACTGGACCTGCCAGTAACTAGACAGTTACACCCACCAACTGCCGTGTAACTCCAACAACGGCCAGGATCCAGAGATCATCACACTCAGCTCCTGGGAGAGAACAAGACAGAGTCTCCTACCCTATGCCTGACTGTCTCCACCAGGGCCCAACAGCTGAAGACCACCGAGGCCCAGCCAAGACCATGCTGGGAGCACTCTCCACACACTTGGATGAGCCTCACGCATAAAAGAACTGACAGAGGAACCCAGGTGTGTGAGACCCGGGGCTGAGATCTCCAAGCCTGCAGTTTGGGACTGGACCTGCCAGTAACTAGACAGTTACACCCACCAACTGCCGTGTAACTCCAACAATGGCCAGGATCCAGAGATCATCACGCTCAGCTCCTGGGAGAGAACAAGACAGAGTCTCCTACCCTATGCCTGACTGTCTCCACCAGGGCCCAACAGCTGAAGACCACCGAGGCCCAGCCAAGGCCATGCTGGGAGCACTCTCCACACACTTGGATGAGCCTCACGCATAAAAGAACTGACAGAGGAACCCAGGTGTGTGAGACCCGGGGCTGAGATCTCTAAGCCTGCACAGTTTGGGACTGGACCTGCCAGTAACTAGACAGTTACACCCACCAACTGCCGTGTAACTCCAACAATGGCCAGGATCCAGAGATCATCACACTCAGGTCCCGGAAGCGAGCGGCCGCATTCGCGGCCGCGCGACATCTTATCATCTGATTCCTAATTTGGTCAAACTGGCAGGCTACCAAATGTAACATGCCCACACGGCAGAGTCTGGCAAACTCCCCGCTGTATACCCAATATGCCAAATACCAGTAACAATGATGGGTCTCATTCTCCTAACCCTGAAAAAAGCCTTGAATATGGCACTTTAAAAAAAAAATCTCAGGGCTAGGACAAAGAAGACGTTACTGGCACCTGCTCGAGGCAATCGATGAACAACAGGGTGGTCGTGATCGTGATCGTGATGGTTTGCAATACAGACACTGAGAGGTTATCATGTTTGACCCTTTATCTACTTTCTGCACACATATCCCATCCCAGCCGATTACTCCAGCCATCATTTTAGAGATCCCTTCTCTATTCCAGCTTCCTTCTCCCCTTTGCTCATGAGGCGGGCTTCCAGCTATGTGTACTGTGTATCTACTATCCTTAGGTGTCAGCCTCATGTTATGTTGTTTTATGCTCCATAAATGAGGCAGTCCTTCTATGTCTGCCCCTCTCTTTCTGACTCATTTCACTTAGCATGATACTCTTTATGTTTATCCATTTATAAGCAAAGTTCATGGCTTCATTTCTCCTGACAGCTTTAGAGTATTCCATTGTGTAGATGTACCAAAGTTTCTTTTATCAGTCATCTGTTCTAGGGCACTTGGGTTGTTTCCAGATTTGGGCTATTGTGAACAGTGCTGCAGTGAACATATGGGTACAGATGTCCTTTCTACTGTGCTCTTTTGCATCCTCGGGATATATTCTGAGAAGTGGTATTGCAGGGTCATATGGAAACTCAATTTCTAGTTTTTGAAGGACTGTCCATAATGTTTTCCAGAAAGGCTGGACTAGTGGGCATTCCCACCAACAGCGAAAGAGCATCCCTTGTCCCCCACATCCACGCCAGCACTGGTTGCTTTTGTTTTTTTGAACGTGTGCCAGTGTCCGTGGTACAAGATGATATCTCATTCTTGTTTTGATTTCCATCTCCCTGATGGCTAGCAATGGCTTCCACAATAATCTTAACAAAATAACTAAATATTGTTTTTGCAAAGTAACCAACACATTTTATAATGCAATGATATATTTTGATATTTTTACAGAAATATAAATTTGGTATATTTAATCTGTTATTGTAATCTTGGCAGCTTCCCTTTATATGATAGCAATATTAATGTGACACTTTGATATTCAAAATAAAATCCATAACCATTTTAATGATTTGTATGACTCAGTGGACCAATAATTTATAAGTGATTCTATAACATCATGCATGCATAAATGACCCATTTAAATTTCAAGATTGATCAACGGATTTTAATGTATAAGGGTGCAAAATATACACTGGATTTTAATATTATTTGTAACTGCAGCTAAACCTGTAAGGGTTAGTACTTAAAAAGTTTTGGTATGAAGTCAAACAAAAAAGAATTATTTAAAATTGTTATTAAATTTCTATTTTATTGAGCTATACACATGTTTAAGAATAGACTTCGTCATATAGTTAACAACCAATTTCTTTCAATGAGTTGGAAAGTAGAAGATATATATCTAGTGATTTCTTGTATATCCTATATAGTAATGTACAAAAATTTAAAGACAATGTCCCTTTATAACTACTTGTTTTGTTTCGGAAAATAGTTCTAACTAATAATTTGTTTTGTTAACATGTGAGATGGTGATATGAATAAATTTGTATTCTGCATAATTTGGTTTTGTCCTCCCGTTGTTGATCAATTTGCTTGAGCGGGCCCAGTAACGTCTCCATTGGAGACTTTGTTGTTACTGTGTTTGGCATATCGAATACATCATGGGGAGCTTGCCAGGCTCTGTCGTGCAGGCAAGATACTCTCAGTAGCTTGCCAGGCTCTCCGAGAGGGGCTGAGGAATTGAACTCGGGTCGGCCATGTTGGCTGCATGCAAGGCAAACGCCCTACCGCTGTGCTATCACTCCAGCCCAATTTGGTTTTAATTTATAATATTTAAATAACAACAGACACAAATACCACAAGTTAAACATCTTTGAATTCTTAGAAATTCTTATATGAAGGAATTTAAACCAACAAGTTTGAAGGTAACTATAATGATACAGTATAAAGGTAAAGGTAAAAGGTAAAGGTAAAGGCCCTCCCATTGATCGTCGATTTGCTCGAGTGGGCCCAGTAACGTCTCCATTGGAGACTTTGTTGTTACTGTGTTTGGCATATCGAATACGTCACGGGGAGCTTGCCAGGCTCTGCCATGCGGGCGAGATACTCTCGGTAGCTTGCCGGGCTCTCCGAGAGGGGCAGAGGAATTGAACTCGGGTCGGCCATGTTGGCCGCTTGTAAGGCGAACGCCCTACTGCTCCAGCTGGAGCGATAGCACAGCGGGTAGGGCGTTCGCCTTACAAGTGGCCAACATGGCCGACGCGAGTTCGATTCCTCCGCCCCTCTCGGAGAGCCCGGCAAGCTGCAGAGAGTATTCGATATGCCAAACACAGTAACAACAAATTATACAGTATAGTACGGCTATTACAGTATTTCTGGTGGACTGCCTAAACAATGCAGTGAAATATGTGGTTAGTGTGTTGTATATTTTACTTAAGACATTTTTCTTTTTTTTTTCCTTTTTCTATTTCTTTTTTTCTTTTTTTCCGTTTTTTTTTTTTTTTGGCGTTTTGGGTCACACCTGTTGATGAAATGGGGTTACTCCTAACTCTGCACTCAGGAATTACCCCTGGCGGTGCTAAGGGGACCATATGGGATGCTGGGAATTGAACCTGGGTTGGCCGCGTGCAAGGCAAACACCCTACCCACTGTGCTATTGCTCCAGTCCTTTAAGACGTTTAATGGTAAAAATTTGGGCTTTTAATAAGTAGTGAATTGTATTTTATTTGGTCTTAATTTTTTTAAAAGTGGTCAGATTATATTAAATAGGATTTATTGCAACTGACAATATGGGCTTTAATTTGAATAATGACTGAAAAGAGGAAATCAAGGAGATGAAGAAGTTAGAGGTCTAAAAATGTCAGATTTCCTACAAGAATATAAGAAACTGGGAATATGAAAGGCAGTGATCACTGATTTGGAATTCATTAGAGTTATGAAGCGGTTGCAATCCTTGATAATGAAAAGTCTTTGGTATGATAAAGCAAGTTCCTCTTGCAGAGTTAAGGATAACATTACTGATGAAGAAAAATTCAAGAACTTGAGAAACTTGACAAGAGAACATCTTCCTAAACACTGATCATTTGATCACTTGACATCCCGTTTCTCATTGGTTTGCTCGAGTGGGCACCAGTAACGTCTCCATTCATCCCTGTCACGGGCTAGTGTAGCCCAATGGTGTCTGCTCGATCCAGGAACACAAAGAACCTCAAACCATTCGTTCAGGATCTGGATGAAGAAGTCTGACCATCTCTTAGGTGGGCAGTGCCATGCGATATTTTGACGTCCCATGGAATCCAGTCCTTAATGGCTCTAGTCCAGTGGTCATCTTCAAATGGCATTTCATGTCCAACCCATCTGTTTTTTGACACCTTGGCAAATCAGACAGTGTTCCTGATTCTCGATCGTTGACAGAGGTCTGAATTCCAGATTCCTTCTCTCACTTGAGTGAAGTGTGATACTCCAAGCATAGCTCTTTCGATTTCTCTTTGGGAGACCTGAATAGCATTCTCACCCTGTTTTTGTTAGGCCCAGGTCTCTGAGGCATATGCTAGTGCAGGAAGAATGGTGGAGTCAAAGAGATGTGTCCAGAGCCAGAGTTTCTTTGTCCTCTTAGCTGTTTCTGTGGTGATCTTGAAGAAGTTTTATGCTGCTCTCTTCCTCCTGTGCAGGTCTGGCGCCAAGTTGTTCCTCATCTTGAGTTCTTCACCTAGGTACACATAACTTGCATTCAGATATGTTCGTTCCATTGAGAGCAAATGGAACGTCAGCAACTAATCCGTTTCTCATAAACATTGTCTTCATGAGGTTCAACTGCAGTGCTACCTTTCCATACTCACGTTCAAAGTCGGCCAGCATTTGTGCCACTTGGCTGATGTTTGGTGTTATTAGAATGGTGTAATTAGCAAAGCAGAGGTGGTATAGTTGCTGCCTGTCTATTTTCACTCCCATTCCTTTCCATTCCAACTATCGCATCACGTTTTCAAGGGTGGTACTGAAGAGTTTCGGTGAAGTTCGCCCTGCTGAACTCCTCTCTTTACGTTGATGATCACTTCCTTGCAGAATGGTGAGATCCTGGTGGTGAATCTGTAATACAGCTCACAGAGGATCCTGATGTACTGAGTTTGAGCGCCCTGTTTGGCTTTGATGACCGCTTCAGTCTCAACAGAATCAAAGGCGTACTTTAAATCGATGAGCATTAGACAGAGCGGCATCCTAAACACTGAACTAACAAAAAATTAAATGAAATTAGGGCTGGATCGATAGCACAGTGGGTAGGGCATTTGCCTTGGAAGCAGCCAAGCCAGGATCGATTTCTCCATTTCTCTCGAAGAGCCCACCAAGCTACTGAGAGTATCCCGCCTGAATGGTAGAGCCTGGCAAGCTTCCTGTGGCATATTCATTATGCCAAAAATAGTAAAAACAAGTCTCTCAATGGAGACGTTACTGGTGCACAGTATTGTATACAGTGATGAAGGTGGTAAAGATCTATTCTAAAATTATTGATGAATTGGTCTATGAGAGGAAGATAAGGGATCCAGTAATTGATAGAAATGATAAAGGTCAAGAAATCACACGGTGATGACATCAAACTGAAAAATAAGTAATAAAGTAAAAGTATACCATATCATAATCATTGAATCCTATCCATAGTTGTCTTATGGAAGTGTTTTCAACAATATGGAAGTATCTATAATAAATTGAAAGAGTTTATCGAACCTGTGACAATAATGTGAATAAGAGAAAAAATACTTCTAAAATAGACTCAATTGTACAGTTCTACTTTTGTAGCACAGACAAAATTTCTACACTAGAATGTTATACACATACATATAATTGTTAGAATTTATGAAAAGTAAAGGTAGAATTCATGTCAATTACATTTGGATTATGACATTGAAATGAATTATAATTTATTTCTCTGTGCATAATTTTATAAAATGATTTTAAATTTTATAACCAGAAAATAGTTAATATTTTAAGTAAATTAATTTTTGGAGATATCATAGTTGACTGTTGGATTATAGTTCTAAACATTTTAGGTTTAATATTGGTTTGCCATTTCTCTTCTGACCTTTCTCCTCCACAACAATGAGCTTAGGTTTACTGAGTAGCACCCATGACCATGCTCCCAAGGCACTCCCATTCCTCTGTGTTCATCTTAACCTCTTCTCTGTGCTCTCTTTCCCAGTCAGCTAATCACCATTTTCCCCTAAGCAGAACTTGTGACTTGTAAAGTTAGATTCCTCAGAAATCTCTGGATTTGTATTTTTAGCACTGTAGCACTGTCCTCCCGTTGCTCATCATTTTGTTGGAGTGGTCACCAGTAACCTCTCCATTGTGAGACTTGTTACTGTTTTTGGCATATCGAATACATCACGGTTAGCTTGGCAGGCTTTGCCATGTGGGTACTATACTCTCGGTAGCTTGCTGGGATTTGTATTTGTAAGTGAAATTATGCTTTTCTCCTTCCCTTATGTCCTTTTGCATAGTTTACTTCAGAGCAATGTTCTTTTTGTATAGATACAGGAAGTCTTGAGCGGGCCCAGTAACATCTCCATTGTGAGACTTCTGTTACTGTGTTTGGCATATCGAATATGTCACAGGTAGCTTGCCAGGCTTTGCATGCAGGCAAGATACTCTCAGTAGCTTGCCAAACTCTCCGAGAGGGGCAGAGGAAGTCGGGCTGGAGTAATAGCACAGTGGTAGGGCGTTTGCTTTGCACGTGGCCAACTTGAGATGTCCCCAGGAGAGCCAAGACACAAGATTAACATATCTTTTACTGTGTACATACAAAACGACTAATATTAAGAGGTAGAATTAAGATGAATGTTTAAATGGTTGTTGGACTAAGGAAAGGAGAAACACACCTCGAGATGGTATTTGGCACTTGAGGTCATCTCCTGGCTGCAGAAGATCTTTGTCTTATCTTAGAAGAGCTTCCTGGGAAGGAAGGGCCTTTACAAATGTTGATTGTGCTTCCTCATCTGTGTGTAATTGCTACTGACAACCCTTGGAGAGGGGGGTAATAACAAGCCTGGGTGAGTGGGCTGAAGAGAAGAATATGGGCAGTTGTGAGACTGGAAGGAGGGGAGGAAAAATAAATTGATCACCAACCAACCTGGCTCCCATTTTATCCTTCTTTGATACATCATCTTTGGCCATCTGGGGTGGGAAAATGGCCTAACCACTGAATGCACATGGAGAGAGAGCATGTGCCCCTTTTTATTTTGTGATTACACATTTGACAAGGTCTTCATTTTGTTTTTATTTTGGGCCACACTTGGCAGTTATCAGATTTTTTTCTCTTGTCTGTGTTCATACCTGTCAGGGCTTGGGTGGTGCTAGGAATTAAACACAGGAAGGCGGACAGACAGGGAAATCCCCCTCCCAAGGCAATGGCAGCAAATTTCCTTGGGAATTAATAGCCCTGAAGTTGTGAAAGCCAACTTTGGAGAAAACTAAAGCCTGATAAGACCCTCACCAGCAACAGACCCAGAGAAGCTCCAGCAAAAACAAAAGGCCAGGAAAGGAATTTCAAAGAAGACCATCTTCATTCCCAACCCTACCACCCTTGGTAGCCTCCCTAGCAATGGACTTTTATCTACGTAGAAGCCCCAAGTGGGGACGGCTTAGAGAGATGCTATAAAAGCAACCTTAAACAAAGGAAGGGTACACATTTGCTGACTGAGCCCCTGTGCTGCTTGTGTCCACATGGGCACATGTGTTGCCCACATCTCTCCTCTTGAGATGTGTATTTTCACGCTTTCATATCTAATGCTGAGATGTGTGTAGGGGCTCTTGCAGTTCTTGTAAAAGCCTGCTCTCTCTCTTAAGCAAGTTACTCTCCACTAAATGTCCCACTTTCTCTTCCTCTTTCCCACCAATACCTCAAAAAAACTGTTTTACTTACTTTGCTTGTCTACTTCTGAAATTCTTTTCTGTGAGGCTAGACAAGAGCCCAGTAACCCTGGATCCGGGTGGCAGAGTTAGATCAGGAGAAAGTGACTATCTTTCTACTCCCTGGTTCGTGTAAGTCACCAGTGGGGACCACCAACATCAAGGGCAGCTGTGTGCAAGAAGCACCTTAACTACTGCATTATCTCCTGTATCTTTAACTGAAAATATTTATGTAATTGTTAAAGTTTTTAATTATTGGGCTTGCTATTTTGATTTAGTATTTTTCTCATATACTTTTAGAAGTTCTGTTTAAATGCGTTATATATCCAGTGACATTATTCGGCCTAATCCTACTAAAAGAAAGTTGATGCAGGTGCCATGACAGTGGGTCTTTGTGAATTTAAGCAAAAAAGATGCTCAGACTCAGAGTTAAAAAGTATAAAAGTATTGGAAAATTGAAGAGAAAGAAAAAGGAATATCCCAGGTGGGGAGGATTATGTTATAGAACTAAGTTAACTATGTCTTATTTTGTGGGATTTTTTTTGTAGGAAAACCGAGTCTTTGTGCCACAAAGAACGCAGAGAAGTTAAAGATGAGTTTTATTTTATTATTATTATTATGTAGAAGTACTGCTATTTATTCAGCCACTGATTAGGCTGATTGAATTGGGCATAAACTCCACTAAAGATGAGCTTTAAAAAATAAATTCTTATTTTTTTTAATTGAATCTCAGTGAGATACACCCTTATGATGTCGGTGGGTTCCATGAGTGGCTTATGTCAAGCAGGGAGGAAAATGATAATCACTTTCTCCCCATCCACCTCTGCCACCCAGGACCCAGGGTTACTGGATTCTTATCACGCCTTGCAGAAAAGAATTTCAGGGGTAGACAGACAGTGAAGTAAAACAGATTTTATTTGGAGGTTTTTGAAGGGGAAATGGGAGAAAAAGTGGGACAGAGAGAGTAATGTGCTCAAAAGAGAATGTGGGCTTCTCCAAGCACAGAGACACTACACGCATGCCAGCATTAGGTATAAAAGCATGAGAGCACACATCTTTAGTGGGGAGATATGGGCGACACATGTGCTCAGGTACCACATGTGTTCAACCACGTGGCACAAGCGGCACTTGGGCTCTGGCAGTATATGCATGAGCTTCCATTGTTCAAGGTGACTTTTATTGGGTTTTCCAAGCCCGCCCTCATGTTGGACTTCTAGGTAAAAGTCCGTTCCTGGGGAGGTGGCCAAGGGGGGTAGGATTGGGAGTGGTCCATGTTCTCCTTTGAATTTCCTTTCCTGGTCTTTTGTTTCTGCTGGAGCTTCTGTCTGATGGGGTTCCAGCCTTTTCTAGGTCTGTTTCTGGCCAGCTGAAAGTCTTATTAGGACTTAGTTCCTGTTTCCTGTAAACTTGGCTTTTGCAAATTCAGGGTTATTACTTCCCAGGAAATATACTGCCATTGCCTTGGGAGAGGGTGTTCCCTATTTGCCTGCCCATCTGCATCACTTACAAAGCTCTTCTTGATTAGGTTTCCATCATGTGTTCCAACACCCATCCCTCCACCAGTGTCCATTTCCCAAGCACCATTGTCCCCAATTTACCACAATTCCCCACCCTACCCCAGCCTCCTTCTATGGCAGGCACTTTTCTGTTTGTCTCTATGTCTCTCTCTTTCTCTCTTATATAGTGCTTTGCAATATTATACTGAAAGGTTTTCTTGTATATCACTTACCCACTTTTAACACTAGTTTCTTTTAAATGAAAATTGGGCTCTTTGCATTCTTTTCAATTGACAAGAATGTAACAGAAAATTGGAGGATCAAGCAGATCCTTATCTGGCCATTTCCTTAGCTATTGTATTGTTTATTATCTGGAGTTGTGTCTTAGCTTAAATTCTGGGGCAGAATTATATGTTGGACATTGTTAATGTTCTATTTGTCAAAACTAGTCCAGGAATTCACAAGAAAATTAAATATGTAAGATGGGGGCAGTCAAAAATCATATTGTTTACAGCACCTGGCAAGGGGAAACAGGCTTCCTCTTTCAAAATGATACTCAAATGTACTCTACTTTCAAAACTTATGGTGACTAGAATTTCCACTCTTAGTATATCATCTTATGAAAATTGTATAGAAAAATGTATTTCCTAATTAAGTAACATGTTTTCTCATTAGTGAACAAGTAACAATGAGTTTCTTTTGATTTTGCTGTTGATTTTTGTTTTCATTAAAATTATTATCCATTACCCATTTTTTATTCAAAAGATAAGGAACTCATTAATTAGTCCATTTTCTCATAGTTTCTAAGTATAATCTTACAAAAATTTTTATGGAAAGTTTCATAGTATATTGCCATAGTCAAATATCTATGTAGCATAAGTACTTAACTGGTAAACTACACTCTTTTAGATTATTACTTTTTGTAAGACAGAAAACTTCCAGATTCCAGAATAGATCACTTGATCACTTGACTTCCCGTTAATCATCGTTTTGCTGGAGTGGGTGCCAGTAACATCTCCATTCATCCCCGTTGCTTGCATGCTAGTGTAGCCCAATGGCATCTGCTCCTTGTAGGAACACTAAGAACCTCAAACCGATCGTTCAGGGTCTTGACGAAGAAGTCTGACCATCTTGTAGGTGGGTGGCCATGTAGACTTTTGATATCCCATGGAATCCAGTCGGTAATGGCTCTAGTTCAGTGGTCAACTCCAAATCTCATTACGTGTCCAGCCCATCTGATTTTCGATAACTTGGGAAACAAGACAGCGTCCCTGATTCTTGATTGTCGACGGAGGTCAGAACTCCAGATTCTTTCTCTCATTTGAGTGAAAAGTGATATTCCAAGCATAGCTCTTTTGAATCCTCTTTGGGAGATGTGAATAGCGTTCTCAACCTGTTTTCATAGGGTTCAGGTCTCTGAGGTGTATGTTAATGGAGGAAGAACAGTGGAATCGAAGAGATGTACCCAGAGCCAGAGGTTTTTCTTTCTCTTAGCTATTTCTTCGACACTCTGGAAGGCGTTCCAAGCTGCTCTCTTCCTTCTGCGCAACTCAGGTACTAGGTCATTCGTCATGTTGACTTCTCGCCCTAGGTACACATAACTGTTGCATTCGGAGATGGTCGTTCCGTTGAGAGCAAATGGAACGTCAGGAACGAGACTGTTTCTCCTAAACATTGTCTTCCTGAGATTCAGCTGTAGTCCGAACTTTTCACACTCTCAGTCTATTCCAGAGTATATTCCATAGTCAAATACTTGTATAGCATAAGTACTTACTGGTTAATTACACTTCTTTAGAGTATTCTTTGTTACTGTGTCTGGCATATCGAATTCTTTATTTGTTAGAAATCTTTAGCGTAAGATGTGCTTAATTTTATGCATTGGTACTAATCTTTCTATCTTGAGTTTCGTATATTGACTTCTGCCATCCTGGATCCTGGACAACTTTGCTATGTCCTTCTCTTCCATTAAATAACTTGATTTAAGGTTATTTTTCTCACTGTTACTGACCAGGCCGGACCAGTATTCTCTCAATCTCCTAAAGAAGTAGATATTGGTAATTTATGAAGAAGTTCATCTCAAGGTATCTACTGCATTCTACTTTCTTTTGATTCAAGGAGGAAGCTAAATAACTTCAAAGACCTTGGAACAGAGATGTTGGGGATAAGAACTTTGTTTTGGGACTCAAATGACCAACATTTTCTATTTGCAACATTGTTCTAATAACCAGTTTGGTGGGAAAAAATTCCAGTTAGGACTATAAGCATTATTATATTTTCATTATGGAAATATATAAACTATGGCCACTGTCAAGATACCAGTGTTATGTTCCTGAAATCTTGTAAGAAATACTAACAATTGACTTACTATGCACAGATCCTATATTTTATTCTTAACTTGAGACAATTTTATAGATTATGAGGTTTCTTAACTTATTTATCCTTTTTATTTAAGTAAAATGCTAGTTGTATGTGGTTATGTGACTGATTCTTAAACTGTCAACATCAAACTAGGAAATTTGTTAATATGTAATGGTCTGGGTCTCACTCCAGACTTCTGAGTGTGTCTCAGAATTCATCATATTAATATTCTAGGTAATACTAATGTGAACTAAAATTTACCATTTAATGCCCCAAATGCTCAGTTCTATTTATCATTAGAATGTGTACAACTAGAAACTAAAATATCAAAAGTCCCTAAGATACAGTAGCCCCAAAGACTCGATATATCAGTAGTGTCAAAAGCAGACATATAAGTTACTACCATATATATAAATTAGCTACATTAATCAAAATTTAATGGAAACATTTTTATCTACAATGGTGACATTAACTAGAATCAATATTCTTGGATAGCTTTTCTAGGGCTGCCATAACAAAGTAACACAAACTGTAGATGTTTTATAATAGAAATGAGTGTTCTCATAATTTTTTCTTTTTTATATTTTATTTTAATTTTTAATTTTTTAAAAATGTTATAAAGTAGCTCACAATATTTTATTACATTTAATATTCAAACGCCAATCTCACTACCATTATTACCACCACCATATTTCAGATTTCAGGTGTTTCCTTCCAGAACCCCAATCCCTGTCCCAAAGCATGACCGAAATAATATAACATTTCCCTCTTAGATTGGCTTCCTCCTACTTTGAATCCCATCAAATGTAGTGCAGTACTCTTGAAGTATGGGTAGTGTGTGTCCCATGAAGTGTGGTGTGTCTGCATTTGCAGGTGCGCCATCCAGGATAAACCTCTCTCTTGGGTGAGGCTCAGCCCAAGCGTTTGGAGAGTGGCTGTGAGCATAGCAGTGGTTGAGTTCTGGAGGTTTTGGTTGCTGGGGCTGGGTCCTTTGGGGTGGGGAGGGGTCTCAGCTTCCCCGCTCTGGGGCACCCGGAGTGAAACATCCTGGAATGGGGTCCAGCAGCATGGTTATGGCAAGTGGTATGTTATGCTCCCTTCTTGGAGAGAAGGACACGTCATCTGTGTTCTCATATTTTTTAAGGTTAAAGTTTGAGATCAATGTGTTGACACTCATCTGTTCTTGGGCACTTGGACTGATTCCAGATTTGGGTTATAGTGAATAGTGCTGGAATGAACATAGGAGTGCAGATGTCTTTTCAGCATTGTTTATTTGGGTCCTTGAGGTATATTCCAAGAAGTGGAATTGTGAGTCATATGGAAGCTCAATTCCTAGATTTTTGAGGGTTTTCCATATTGTCTTCTGAAAAGGTCAGACCATTCAACATTCCCACAGCAATGATTAAAAGTCCCTTTCCCATCTCCTTACCAAAACTAGTGATTGTTGTTTTTGATGAGCACCAGTCACTCTGGTTTAGGTGATATCTATCATTGCTGTTTAGATTTGCATTTCCCTTTTAATTTAGTGATTTAGAGCATGTTTTCTTATACCTTTAGCTATTTTAATTTCTTTGACAAAGTTTCTGTTCGACTCATCTCCCTCGTTTGGAGAGGGTGGAATGTTTCTTTCTTGAAAAGTTCTATCAGTGCTTTATACATTTTTGATATTAAACCATTATTAGATGGGTGTTGAGCAAATGATTTCTCCCAGTCAGTGGGTCCTTTATATTCTGGTCATCATTTTCTTTGAGGTGTCGACTCTTCTTAATTTAATGTATGATCTATGGTACAAATAAACAAGAGGATTCAACCATAGGAAAAGATGATGCCATGCAATTTGCTGCTGCATAGGTGTTGTGAAGAGTGTCATGCTGATTTAAATTGGTCAGAAGGAGAAGGAAAGACAGAAAATGATCACACTCATATGTGGGATATAAAAAACATCATAGGGGAATAACTAAAGCTCTAATACTCTAGAAACTAATAGCAGAACTGTTCTTTGGGGTAGGAATGACTGGGGACATTGGTGGATGGAGTTGAACATTGATGAAGATATTGGTATTTCAATACTATGCTCCAGAAAATCCTGAATAATTTTGTAACTCTGTAATTTATGGTGATTTAATTTTAAAAAGTTTGGGCAGTGTTTTTTTCATGCTGAAAATTTTATTAGTTTGTAGGTGATTCTTCACATGGCCATGCCTTTGAAAATGCCCACGTTATAATTTTTTATAAGTAAGTCAATCACAATCCATACTAATGCATAACTACGACTTTTAGGGATCTTTATTCAAATATAGTCATATTCTGAGGTACTGGATTTTAAAATTAAACATATGCATTGGAGAATAGAATTTAACCTGTAAAAATATATGAGTAGGAGTGGAGCAAAAGGACAAGAGTAGGGCCTTTTACCTGGTAAATCTGTCAGTTCTCAGAACCATTATTGTCCCCTGAGCACCACTAGCAATAGCTCCTGAGAACCAATCCAGAGGTATTCCCTGAGCACTGCCAGATATGGCTCAAAACAATAAGCAAATAAGTAAGGAGACAGGATTTTAGATGGAGTTATTAAATGTTAAATTTGGATTATTTTTGCATTTTAGCTTGAATGTATCTGGCATCAAACAAATGTTGGAATGCTTCTTTGTCACACTGAGCCATCAGCTTGTTTCTGGCATGAATCCAAATACACAGACCTTTAGATTTCATGGAACCATTCATTTACTTTAAATAGTGAGAACTAATTCATAAACATCTTGTGGCTAGCTAAAGGCAAAATATTATTTATTCGTTAGTTGATCAACATTTTGATTCATGATTTGGAGAACTTGAGGGGAAAATGTGTCTTTGAAAGATATTCTGAAACCTGTTCTTTTTCATATAGTAATACTCATAAAAGGGAAAACAACATAAAATATAAAAAAGTTACAAGAGAGGCTATTAAAAGCCTTTCTTATTTTTTCACATATAGTCTACATTTATTGTTCAATTTGCAATGAATCATTTATAAACATCACATTTTTGTTTCAATTACATAAATATTTTTTACGGCAGAAATAGTACTAATAATGAAAATGTTCCTAAATCCCTTACCTTTCATTTATATCTTCATTCAACATTAAACTAATATTGGAGCCAGCTATTTTATAGACATTACTGGGCCTGCTCGAGCAAAGCGATGAACAACAGGAGGGCAGTGTTTGTTTGTTTGTTGTTGTTATATTTTAAATTATTTTAGTAGACTTTTTCCACTCTAAAGAATCACATGTTTTATCTTGAATATATATTTCACTTCTGTGCTCTTTTCACTCTGGAGAATCACATGTCCTCTTGAACACTAATTCTTCTCTTTCTCTGTTATAACACCTAAAGTTTGAAAGAATTCACTAGTGAATCCATCGGGACCTGGGCTTTTGTTTTGGGAAAGAATTTGATTACCATTTCAATTTCCTCGATAGTGATAGGTCTGACCAGGTATTACAAATCTTGATTCAGCCTTGGGAGGTTATAGGATTTCAGGAATATATTCGTTTCTTCAAAGACCTCTTGTTTTGTGGTATAAATATTTTCAAAGTAGTATCTGATGATCCTATGAATTTCTACAGTTTCTGTTGTGATGACCCCCTTTTCATTTCTGATTTGGTTTATCGGGATTCTCTCTCTGTGTTTCTTTGTGATTCTTCCTAGTGATTTAACACTTTATTTTCTCAAAGAACTAACGCTTGGTTTTGTTAATGTTTTGGATTCTTTTTTGGGATTCCAGCTTGTTGATTTCTGCTGTAAGTTTTATTATTTCCTTCCTGTTGCCTGGTTACTTTTGTTGATCATTTTCCAAAGTCTTAAGCTGTGAGCTTAAGTTATTTATATGGACCATTTCTTTTTTTCCGGAAAATGCTTGTAGAGCTATAAATTTTCCTCTTAACATTGAGTTTGCTGTGTCCCATAAGTTCTGGTAACTCATGTTCCATTCTCATTTATTTCCAGGAATCTTTTGATTTCTTCTTTAATTTCCTCTCTATACCACTGGTTATTCAGTAGTGAGCTGTTTAAATTCCAAGTGTTTAATTTGATTATTTGTTTTTGTCTCTGATTCACTTCAATTTCAGTGCCTCATGCTCTGAAATGATAGTTATACAATTTCTAACCTCTTAGTTCTATCAAGACATGTTTTGTAACCTAGCATGTGTGCTGTCTTGGAAAATATTCCATGTGCACTGGAGAGGAAAGTGTAGTCAAATATTTGTGAATGAAAAGTTTTATATATATCAAATTACTCCCTTTCTTTAATTTATCCCTGAGGTAAAGTACTTCCTTTTTGAGTTTTAGTATGGTTGAACTATCAAAAGGTGACAAGGCAGTGCTGCAATCTCCAGTAACTGTTGTTCCTATCAACTTTTTCTTCAATTCAATTAGCAGTTGTTTATAGTATTTAGTTGGTCCCTCATTAGATGGACATATATTTAGAAGTGAAATTTCCTTTTTTTAAAAAAAAATTTTATTAGTAAAACACCATGAGGTACAGTTGTAGACTTACAAATTTTTTGTGCTTGGGTTTCAGTTATACAATGATCGAGTACCCATCACTCCACCAGTGCCCATTCTAAACCACCACTGATCCCAGTATCCCACCCACTTCCCATACCCCACATCCCACCCTGCCAGCACAGTTTGTTAAAGAGGCTTTCCTTGCTCCACTTCACTTTTCTAGCCCCCTTATCAAAATTAGATGGTCGTATGCTTGGGGGGAGATGTCAATATATTCAACAATATTCCATTGATCTACAGCTCTGCCTTTGTTCCAGTACCATGCTGTTTTAATTATTACTGCTTTGTAGTAGAGTTTGAAGTTAGGGAGGTTGATTCCTCCCATTTTCTTTTTCCCAGGAATTGCTTTAGCTATTCGTGGGGGCTTATTGTTCCATATAATTTCAGGAGTGTTTGCTCCATTTCTTTGAAGAATGTCATGGGTATCCTAATAGGGATCGCATTGAATTTGTACAGTGCTTTGGGAAGTATTGCCATTTTGACAATGTTAATTGTCTCGATCCATGAACAGGGGATATTTTTCCATTTTATCCTGTCCTCTTTTATTTCCTGAAGTAGCGTTTTGTAGTTTTCTTTGTACAGGTCCTTTACTTCCTTAGTTACTCTGATTATTAGGTACTTGATTTTCTGGGACACAATTGTGAAAGGGATTGTTTTCTTCATGACACTTTCTTCTCTTTCACTATTTTCCTATAGGGAAGCCATGAACTTTTTGATATTGATTTTATAGCCTGCAACTTTTCTATACAAGTCTATTGTTTCTAGTATTTTCTTAGTAGAGGTTTTAGGGTTCTCTAAGTATAGTATCATATCAGCTGTGAATAGTGAGAGCTTGATTTCTTCCTTTCCTACCTGGATGCCCTTAATATATTTTTCTTGCCTAATCGCTATTGCAAGTACTTCCAGTACTGTATTGAAGAGCATTAGAGAGAGTGGATATCCTTGTCGCGTCCCTAATCTTAGGGGAAAGGCTCTCAGTTTTTCCCCATTGAAGATAATGCTTGCTGTAAGCTTGTGGTGGATGGCTTTAATTATATTGAGGAAAGTCCCCTCTATCCCCATTTTGGCGAGGGTTTTCATCATAAATGCGTGCTGAATATTGTCAAATGCTTTCTCTGCATCTATTGATATAATCATATGATTTTTATCTTTTCTTTTGTTGATATGATGAATTATATTGATTGATTTTCGAGTGTTAAACCATCCTTGCATCCGTGGGATGAATCCCACTTGGTCATGGTGTATGATCATTTTGATGAATAGTTGAATTCTATTTGCTAGTATTTTGTTGAGAATCTTCGCATCCATTTTCATTCAGGGATATCGGCCTTTAGTTTTCTTTCCTTGTGGTGTCTTTCTTTTCTTTTGGTATTAGAGAGATAGGGGCTTCATAGAAACTGTTTTGGAGAGTTTCTTTTTTTTTTCAATTTCCTGGAAAAGTTTGTGAAGGACTAGCAGTAGTTCCTCTTTAAATGTTTGGAAAAATTCGCTAGTGAATCCATCTGGACCTGGGCTTTTATTTTTGGGAAGACTATTGATTACAGTTTCGATTTCCTTGATGTTATTAGGTCTATTCAGATACACTAGATCTACTTGATTCAGCTTTGGGAGTTGATAGGAATCCAGGAATTTATCTATTTCTTCTAGGTTCTCTTGTTTATGGCATACAGACTTTGAAAGTAGTCTCAGATGATCTTTTGGATTTGTTTGGTTTCTGTTGTGATATCCCCCTGCTCATTTCTTATTCGGTTTATTAGGGTTCTCTCTCTGTTTCTTTGTGAGTGTTGCTAGTGGTTTATCTATCTTCTTTATTTTCTCGAAGAATCAGCTTTTGGTTTCATTGATCTTTCTGATTGTATCTTTGGTTTCCATGTCATTGATTTCTGCTGTAAGTTTTAAGATCTCTTTCCTTCTGCCTGATTTACGCTCTTTCTGTTGATCCTTTTCTAATGTCCTGAGCTGTGAGGTCAAGTTTTTATGTGTATCCTTTATAAAGTCCTAAGATATGCTTGCAGAGCTATAATTTTTTCCTTAATACGGCTTTAGCCACATCCCATAGTTTCTGGTAGCTCATTTCTTCATTCTCATTTGTTTCCAGGTATCTTTTTTTCGTCTTGACTTCCTTCCTGACCCACTCGTTGTTCAGCATTGAGTTGTTTAATTTCCAGGTGTGTGATTTGGTTCTCCATGTCTGTGTGTGATTCACTTCTATCCTCAGTGCATCGTGGTCTGAAAAGATTGTTGATACTATTTCTATTTTCCTGATTCTGTTCAGGTATGTTTTGTGGCCTAGCACATGGACTATTTTTGAAAATGTTCCATGCGCACTGAAGAAGAATGTTTATTCTTTCTTTTTGGGGTGTAAAGCCCTGTATAGGTCTATAAGCCCTTTCTCTTCTATTTCTTCTTTCAAAGCCAATGATTCCTTGCTGAGTTTTGTTCTTGTTGATCTATATATTCCTTGTTGAGTTTTGTTCTTGTTGATCTATGTAGAGGTGATAAGGCGATGTTGAAGTCTCCAAGTACTATTGTGTTGCTAGCATGTCCTCCTTAAAATTGGTTAGCAGTCATTTTAATTATTCAGCTGTTCCATCATTAGGTGCCTATATATTTAAGAGCAATAGCACAGTGGGTAGGGCATTTGCCTTACAAGCAGCCAACATGGCCGACCCGAGTTCGATTCCTCCACCCCTCTCGGAGAGTCCGGCAAGCTATTGAGAGTATCTCGCCCGCACAGCAAAGCCTGGCAAGCTCCCCGTGAAGTATTAGATATGCCAAACATAGTAACAACAGTCTCATGGTGGAGACGTTACTGGGCCTGCTCGAGCAAATAGATGAACAATGGGAGGACAGTGACAGTGACATTTAAGAGTGTGATTTCTTCCTGTTGTATGTATCCTTTGATGAAGAGAAAATAGACTTCTCTTTCCTTTCTAATCTTTTTCAACGTTAAATTAATGTTTTGGTATACTAGTATGGCCACTCCAGATTTTTTGAAGGAGCTGTTTACTTGCAGGATTTTTTCCCATCCTTTCTTTGAGTTTGTGTTTGCTCTGACTGTTGAGATGAGTTTCTTGTAGGCAGCAGAATGTTGGGTTCTGTCTCTGTATCCATTGTACCATCCTGTGTCTCTTAAATGGTGAATTTATACCGTTGACATTGAGAGAGATTACTGTTATGGGATTTTGTGTCATCTTTTATTAAAGGGTTTGTTTTGATTGTAGGGTTTGTCTTGTCTTATATAGCTTCTTTAGCCCTTGTTTTAGGTTTGGTTTTGGGTCTATGAAATTCCTCAGCTGCTGTTTATCTAGAAAACAGTGTACCGTTCCTTCGATTTTGAATGAGAGTTTAACCGAAGAGAGAATTCTTGGTGAAGCATTCATTTCAGTAAGTTTTTTCACTATATCTCGCCACTGCATTTGGGCTTGGAGGTTTCCTCTGATAGATCTGCTGTGAATCGAAAGGGGGCTCCGTTTTATGTGATTTCCTTCTTTGACCTTGCTGCTTGCAGTACTGTGTCTCTATCGGCAGCATCGATCATTCTAACTATGATATGTCTTGGAGTGTTTTTATTAGGGTCTCTTTTAGCTGGCACCCTTTGGGATCCTTGAATCTGAATGGCTGCATTGTCCTTCTCTGGGAATTTTTTAGCGATGATTTTTTTAACCATGGCTTTTTTTATTGGGATTTTTTCCCTGAGCTTCTGGTAGTCCAATGGTTCTAATGTTGTTTCTCTTGGAATCGTCTCCTAGGGCTCTGATTCTCTCTAGTGGTATTTTGAGGTCCCTTGCCACTGTTTGTTGTTGCCTGTTGGCTTGGTGCAGCTGATCTTCCAGCTCAATGATTCTTTCCTCAGCTGTGGTCATTCTATTTTTGAGGGTACAGACTGAGTTTTTTTATTTCATCTATGGAATCTTTCATTCATGACATTTCTGTGCATAGCTTTCCAATTTCTGCTCTCATTTCTTCCTGTATTTTCTCGGTTGTGCGATCTATTGTTTCTTTCATGTCCTCTTTCAATTTACTAGATACGTGTCTGACTGTTTCATTGAGTTGATTGAACATCTTCATGACTTCATATCTGAATTCTTTGTCATAGAAGTCCATTAGGTGAATAGCACCTACTGAGGCTTCTGGACTCTTTTCATTGTCCTCTCCCTGTGGTGGGGATTTGCGTTGTTTCTTCATGTTGGTGTGTAGTTGTAGGGACTAGATTTCTTGGTATGAGTAAACTACCAGCGGCAGAAAATTAAGCCATGCCCTCTTTACAGAAGCCCTGCCCACTTTTTAAGCTGCCACACCACCACAGGAACCTGGTGTGTGTGAGACAGTAAAGACTGGGTGGGGGAGAAGACCACCTCAGCTTGGGGACAAAAAGGAAGAGGCAGAGGCTCAGAACTGCTTTGTCTCCCAAGGTCCGAGAGGAGCCTGGGGGGCTTTCAGGGAGAAATCCAAGTCTCGGGGTCGAGAAGCAGTGGATAAACTGACCTAGGTGGGGAGAAGACCAGCTCAGCTGGGTGGGTAGAAGACCAGCTAAGCTTGGGAGACGAAAAGGAAGAGACAGAGGCTCAGAGCTGCTTTGTCTCCCAAGTTCCGAGAGGACACCTGGGGGGTTTGTAGGGTGAAATCCAAGTCCTGGGTTTGAGAAGCGGCAGATAAACTGACCTGGGTGGGCAGAAGACCAGCTCAGCTTGGGGGATGAAAAGGAAGAGCGGTCACTGTTTCTTATAAGGTGCAGAAGCTTCTTAGTTTAAGATAATCCCATTTGTCTATCTCTGTTTTCACTTGCTTGGCCAGTGGCGTGACATCTTTGAAGATACCTATAGCTTCAATGTCATGAAGGGTTTTGCCATCTTTGTCTTGAATGTACCTTATGGATTCCGGTTCTATGTTGACGTCTTTAAACCATTTTGATCATACCATTGTACATGATGTGAGGCAGAAATCTGAGCCCATGTATTTGCGTGTAGCTGTCCAGTTTTGCCAGCACAATTTGTTGAAGACTTTCCTTGCTGCACTTCACATTTCTTGCTCCCTTGTCAATGAATAGATGATCATATGTTTGTCAGGAGATGTCACTATATTCAACCCTGTTCCATTGGTCTGCAGCTCTGCCATTTTCCAGTACCATGCTGTTTCAATTATTACTGCTTTTTAGCAGAGTTTGAAGTTAGGGAAGTTGATTCATTCCATTTTCTTTTCCCCAAGTATTGTTTTAGCTATTCGTGGGGGCTTATTGTTCCCTATGAATTTCAGGAGTGTTTGCTCTATTTCTTTGAAGAATGTTATGGGTATGGTTATAGGGATCACATTGAATTTGCAAAATGTTTTGGGAAGTATTTGCATTTTGACAATGTTAATTCTCCCGATCCATTAGCAGGGGATATCTTTCCATTTTCTCATGTCCTCTTTTATTTCCTGAAGTAGTGTTTTGTAGTTTTCTTTGTACAGGTCCTTTACTTCCATAGGTAAGCTGATTTCTAGGTACTTGATTTTCAGGGGCACAATTGTGAATGGGATTGTTTCCTTCATGTCACTTTCTTCTCTTTTACTCTGTGCACATAGGAAAGCCATGGACTTTTGGGTATTGATTTTATAGCCTGCAACTTTGCTATATAGTTTATTGTTTCTAGGAATTTCTTGTTAGAGGTTTTAGGGTTCTCTTAGTATCATATCATCTGCAAATAATGAGAGCTTGAGTTGTTCTTTTCATACCTGAATGCACTTAATATCTTTTTCTTGCCTGACTGCTAATGCAAGTACTTCCAGTACAATATTGAACACCAGTGGAGAGAGTGGGCATCCTTGTCTCGTCCCTGATCTTAGGGGGAATTTTCTCAGTTTTCCCCCATTGAGGATGATGCTTGCTGATGTGGGCTCCTTTTGTTGAGCCTTTTCTAAGATCTTGAGCTGTGAAGTCAATTTGTTTATGTGGGCCCTTTCTTCCTTCCTGAAAATGCTTGCACAGCTATAAATTTTCTGCTTAACATGGCTTTAGCTGCATCCCATAGGTTCTGTTAGCTCATGTGTTCATTCACATTTGTTTCTAGGTATCTTTTGATTTCTTCCTTGATTTCCTTAATGCCTGACTCGTTGTTCAACATTGAGTTGTTTAATTTCCACGTGTTTGATATGTTTCTCCGTGTCTGTGTATGATTTACCTCTACTCTCAGTGCATCGTGGTCTGAAAAGATTGTTGATTCTATTTCTATCTTCGTGATTCTATTGAGGTATGTTTTGTGGCCTAGCACATTGTCTATTTTGGAAAATGTTCCATTTGCATTGAAGAAGAATATGTATTCTTTCTTTTTGGGGTGTAAAGTCTTGTATAGGTCTATAATCCCTTTCTCTTATATTTTTTCTTTCAAAGCCAATGATTCCTTGCTGAGTTTTGTTCTTGTTGATCTATTCAGAGGTGATATGGTGATGTTGAAGTCTCCAGCTACTATTGAGTTGCTATCAATGTCCTCCTTAAAATCTGTTAGCAGTTGTTTTAAATATTTAGCTCTTCTCTCATCAGGTGAGCATACATTTAAGAGTGTGATATCTTCCTGTTGTACGTATTCCTAGATGAAAAGAAAATGGCCTTTGCTGTCCCTTCTAATCTTTTTCAACATGAAATTTATGTTGTCAGATACTAGTATGGCTACCTTAGCTTTTTTGAGGGAGCTGGTTGCTTCCAAGATTGTTTTCCATCCTTTAAATTTGAGTCTGTGTTTGCTCTGACTGTTGAGATGAGTTTCTTGTAGGCAGCAGAATGTTTAGTTCTGTCTCTGAATCCCTTTTGCCACTCTGTGTCTCTTAATTGGTGAATTTAGACCATTGACTTTGAAAGAGATCATTGCTAAGGAGTTTTGTGTCATCTTTCTGTAAGGGTCTGTTGTGTTTGTAGGGTTTGTCTTGTCTTATAGTAGCCCCTTTAGCACATCTTTTAGATTTGGTTTTGAATCTCTGAAGTTCCTGAGCTGTTGTTTATCCAGAAAATAGTGTACCGTTCCTTTGAGTTTGAGTGAGAATTTAGCCAGATAGAGTATTCTTGGTGACGTGTTCATTTCAGTAACTTTTTTCACTATATCCCACCATTGCCTTCAGGCTTGGAGGGTTTCCTCTGATAGGTCTGCTGTGAATCTAAGGGGTGCTCCTTTGTATGTGATTTCCTTCTTTGACCTTCCTTCTTCCAGTATTGTGCTCTATCCGCGACATAGTATGATGTCTTGGAGTGTTTTTGTTAGGGTTTCTTTTAGCTGGCACCCTTCGGGCTCCTTGAATCTGAATGGCTGCATTGTTCTGCTCTGGAAATTTTTCAGCAATGATTTGTTTAACTGTGGCTTTTTCATTGTGATTGTTTTCCTGACCTTCTGACAGTCCAGTGATTCTAATGTTGTTCCTCTTGGAATCATCTCCTAGGTCTCTGATTCACTCTAGATCTATTTTGAGGTCTCTTGCCATTGTATGTTGTTGCCTGTTGGCTTGGTGCAGCTGATCTTCCAGCTCACTGATTCTATCTTCAGCTGTGGTCATTCTATTGTTGAGGGCACAGACTGAGTTTTTTCTTTCATCTACAGAATCTTTGATTCGTGACACTTCTGTGCGTAGCTTTCCAATTTCTGCTCTCATTTCTACCTGTAATTTCTCCATTGTTTCTCTCATGTTAGTGGATATCTCTCTGAGTGTTTCTCTGAGTTCATTAAACATCTTCATGACTTTATATCTGAATTCTTTATCAGAGAGATCCCTTAGGTGAGTAGCATCTAGTGAGGCTTCTGGACTCTTTTCATCATCCTCCTCACATGGTGGGGATTTGCGTTGTTTCTTCTTGTTGGTGTGGAGGTATGGGGACTAAAATTTTACACTAGATTTCTTGGTATGACTAAACTATCTGTGGCTCTGTGAGCCTCTTATGGCCCAAAATTAGGCCATACTGACTTCTACGCAAGCCACGCACACTTCTGAAGAGGCCACTCCCCCACAGGTACCTGGTGTGTGGGGGTGTACCAGCTGGGAGGAAAAGAAGACCAGTACAGTGTTGGGGATGAACAGGAAGAGGCTTAGGAACGTTGGGTGTCCCTGGGTCCTAGAGGATGTTTGGGGTGCATGCGCAGAGAAAGTCAAGTTCTCCTGGGTTTGAATACTGGCAGATTAACTGACCTGAGAGAGGACGAAGACCAGCATAGCATTGGGGACGAACAGAAAGAGGCTCTGGATGCTGGGCACCCCTGGATCCTAGAGGATGCCTGTGGCATGTGAGCAGAGAAAGCCAAGTCCAGGGTTTGAATACTGGTGGATTAACTGACCTGGGAGGGGAAAAAGACCGGTACAGCATTGGGTATGAATAGGAAGAGGCTCAGGGATGCTGGGCATCCCAATGTCCTAGAGGACGCCTGGGGTGTGTGTGCAGACAAAGCCAAGTCCCAGGTTGGAATACTGGTGGATTAACTCAGAGTGTGATTTCTTCCTTATATATAGCTCATTTCATCCTTAATAAATAACCTTCACTGTCTTTAGCCACATTTTTCAGCTTGCAGTCGATGTCATCTCTTACTAGTATGGACATCCCTACTTTTCTGATAGTGTTGTTTGCTTGAAGAATTGTTTTCCAGTCTTTGACTTTGAGTCTATGTTTGCTTTGATTGTTAAAAAGTGTTTCTTAGAAGCTACAGAGTGTTGGATTCAATTTTCTAATATCTCCTTCCACTCTGTGCCTCTTGTTTTGTGCATTTGGTCCATTGATACTATGAGAGTTTATTGTGATGGAGGTTTATGTCATCATTATTTAGGAGTTGTACTTGTGGGGAGTGTCTTATCTTAAAGTAGCCCATTTAGTTCTTGCAACAATGGATATGAGTCTATGAAGTTTCTGAGTTGTTATTTTTCTGTGAATTATTCCCTTAAATTTGAATGAGTCTGGCTGGGTAAAATATTCCTGGTAAGATTTTCATTTCATTGAGTTTTTTAACTGTACCCCCACCACTGTCTTCAGGACTGTAAGGTTTCATCAGATAAGTTTGCTGTGAATGCTAAGGATGCACTTTTATCAGCAATTTCCTTCTTTGATCTTGCTACCCTCAGTATTGTGTCTCTGTCTATGGTTTTTGTCATTCTGATTAGGATGTGTCTTGGGGTCTTTTTCTTTTTCTTTTTGGCTGATATCCTTGAGCCTCCTGGATTTGTGTACATTCTCTCTTCAGTTATGGTAGCTTATCAGCAATCATGGCTTTGACAGCTGTTTCTTCATCAGGGTTTTCTTTCTGCCCCTCTGGAATTCCAATGATTCTTATGTTGTACCTCTTGGCTTTTTCCCAATGTTCTCTTGTCGTCTGTTGATTTATTTTGAAGCTCTTTTCCATCTTCTGCTGTAGTCTCGAGATTCTCTTTACCTCATTTTGGAGCTCACTGAATCTTTCCTCAGCAACTTACTCTGCTGCTGAGTCCTCCCAGTGAGTTTTTCATTTCATATATGATCAACTAATTTTTGATGAAGTGTGAAAATATGAAGTGGAAAAAGGAGTGCTGGGAGAAATTGGTAGCTCCATGCAAAAAAAAATGAACTTAGACTTATATCTAACACCAGGCAAAAAAAGTCAGATCAAAATAGAATAAAGACCTTATTATCAGACCTGAGTCCATAAGATACATGGAGGAAAATGGGGACAGCACTATCAATGACTTTGAAGTCTTTGGCTTCAAAGATAAAAATTTGTTTATCTTTGGCAGCAAAGATAAACAAATCATCACAAATTATCACAAAAGGTGATAATGAGAGAGATTGACAGAGATGAGACAGAGACAGAGACAGACAAAGAGAGATGGAAAGTGCCTGCCATAGAGACAGGCAAGGGGTGGGCGGGGGGAAAGGGAGTGGTAGAGAAACTGGGGAAGTGTGGTGAAAATTTTCCCCAATGGAGGGATGGATATTGTAATATTGTATGACTTTAACCCGACCATGGACAGTTTTGTAATTGTATATTTTACGACGATTAAAAAATAAAAATAACTTGAAAAAATTTAGTGTTACATCAGAAATAAATAAAATGAATAAATACTTTTAGTAACATTGTTACTAAAAGTAACAACACAAATTGTCAATATATTAAAAATAGTTCTTTATATTTCTATTTTATCTATTTTAATCAAGATTTTATAATTAGTGTATTCCTTAACTCTTTTCCTGTCCCACACCAAAACCACCTTTTTTAATGCCAGTCAAGTTGACAGGTACATTACAAAGTTTTAGTGGTTGCAGTTTAGATTTCATGTTTTCAGTTTTGTTGAGTATGTGTTTTGGACATATAGCTATACCACTTAACCACATCATCTGTATAACTGAAGCCCTGATGTCTGTTCACCCATTACTTTGCCTTCCCTTTTTTGCCCCTACATTACTTTCCTCTATTTCATTCTCCTCTCTAAACACTGGTATTATGGGTGAGGCTGATATAGGCATGCTCCTTTAACTACATTATATTTCTTCATTCAGTATTGTATATACCATAGGTAAATGACATCATCATTTTTGCCTTTGTTCTGGCTTACTTCACTCAACATGATATCTTCCAGTTCTACACTTTTCAGAAAATTTCATTATTTCATCAGCCTTGTAGCTGCATGATATTTCATTGTGTTTATAGGCTACGACTTCGTAATCCATTCATCTGTGATTGTACACCTAGGTTAACTCCACATCTTAGCTATTGTATTGAGTGCATAAATGAATAATGGTGTTCATTATTCATTAGAATGCCCCAAAGTAGATGCCCCAAAGTGGTATTGCAGAGGGATATGGCAGTTCAATTCTAAGTTTTCCACAGTGTTTCTTCCAGACAACATTCCCACTAATAGTGGATGAGAGTTTATTTTTCTCCACATCCTTGCCAACACAGGTTGTTCCTACAATTTTCCATATATAGCATTCCCATTGGTGTGAGATAATGTCCGATTGTTGTCTTGACTTGGATTTTTCTGATGCTGAGCATTGATTCATGGGCTTACCAGCAATCCATTTGTCTTTTTCTGAGAAGTGTATATTTATTTCCTCTCCCCATCATAGTAGGGTTTTGAATTTTCTTTTGTTGATCATTACATTTTATATTTATTGGAAATTAAAACTTTATCTGATGTGTTCAATGCAAATATTTTTCCCATTCAGTTACCTGCCCTTCCCCGCCGCCCTGTGGCGGGGAGAGGCTTCCGCCGTCATTCCCCCCAGACGTGGCGGGGGGGTGCCGAGCGCCCTCGCTCTTAAGGGCTGGAGCGATAGCACAGCAGGTAGGGCGTTCGCCTTACAAGTGGCCAACATGGCCGACCCGAGTTCGATTCCTCCGCCCCTCTCGGAGAGCCCGGTAAGCTACCGAGAGTATTGGATATGCCAGACACAGTAACAACAAAGTCTCCAATGGAGACGTTACTGGGCCCGCTCGAGCAAATCGACGATCAACGGGAGGGCCTTTACCTTTACCTTACCTATTCAGTTATCTGTCTTTTAGTGTTGACCAGTGCTCCTTTTGCCATTCAAAGGTTCTTTAATTTGTGTAGTACCCTTTGCTTATTTTTGACTTTGTTTCCTTTGCCAGTGTTCATATCATTGAAGACTCTTTTGAGGTCAAAATTGTGAAGTGTAGACTCTTTTGAGATCAAAATTGTGAAGTGTGTCTTGAAGATATAGATTCAGATTTAGTTTCCCCAGCAACATTTGTTGAACAGGCTATATTTACTTCATTTCATGTTTTCTGCTCCCTTTTTGAAAATTAACTTCATCTATCTATCTATCTATCTATCTATCTATCTATCTATCTATGCGCTGGAGCGATAGCACAGTGGTTAGGGTGTTTGCATTGCAAGCGACCGAACCAGGTTTGATACCTCCATCCCTCTCAAAGTGCCCAGCAAGCTACCAAGAGTATACCACCTGCAAGGCAAAGCCTGGCAAGCTACCCGTGACATATTCGATAGTCCAAAAACAGTAACAAAAATTCTCACAATGGAGATGTTACTGGTGCCCACTCAAACAAATCAATAAACAACTGGAGGACAGTGCTATATAAAAATATATAGTGCTATATATAAATATGTATATATGTATGTATATATATGTTTATATGTGTATATATATGAGGCTTTGCTATAGGGTTTTAGATTTTGACCCATTGATTAGAGGGTTTATCTTTATCCCAGTTCCATGCATTTTTGATCATTATAGTTTTGTAATAATTTTCATTTAGAACTACAGTTCTAAATGAAATATTTTCCAATTTCTTTTTAAAGTATGAATTGACTATTCGTGGTTTTTCTGATTCCATAAAATCTGTTCTAGATTCTGAAAGTATGTCATCTACATTTGAATGGGGATTCTTTCATTGTTTCTAGGAGCTTTTTGTGTACTCTTTAGGGTCTTCTAAGTATATCATCATGTCACCTACTAATAGTGACACTTTGAGTTCTCTTTTCCAATTTGAATCCCTTTGATATATTTTTCTTGCCTGATTTCTGTAGCCAGAAATTCTAATATTATGTTGAATAGATGTGTAGAAAGTGGAAATCATTGTTTTGTACCTGATCTCAGATGAAATTTTTTCAGTTTTTCATCATTAAAGATGATACTGTATATGGGCTTGTTATAGATGGCTATTATCATCTTGAAGGTTCCTTCCACCCTTATTTTGTTGAGAGTTTTTATTATGAATAGATGTTGGATCTTGTCAAATCTTTTTCTTCATCAACGATATGCTCATGTGATTTTTATTTATATTTTTGTTGATGTGACAAATTTTGTTAATTGATTTGCTTATGATAGGATTCAAATATGGTTTGAACCATGGAAACACCTTCAAGGGCAATTAGAGGCAGCCCCAAAAACATTTATCCCTCTCAGAGAGCCTGGCAAGCTACCGAGAGTATCCCGCCCTCAAAGCAGAGCCTGGAAATCTATCTGTAGCGTATTCAATTTGCTCGAACCAGTAACTAAAATGGATCTCATTCCTCTGACCCTGCAAAGCCACCAATACGGCAGTGTTGAGAAGGATGTGGAAGGAAAGGCTGATAAAATCTCAAGGCCAAACTAGGCTAACAAAATGAAGAAAGACAAAAATGACTGTCTGTACTTTCAATGCACGTACGCTGGCATCAGATACATCCTTCGAGGACCTGATGTTACAAGCGCAAAAGATCAAGTACGACATCATTGGTCTGATGGAGACGAGAAGGCATCAATCACATCACGCCATTTTCGACACTGGAGAAAAACTGTTTCTCGAAATGTGACAAAAGAGGCATCAGTGGTGTCGGTTTCCTTGTCAACACCAACTTGGCCATGAGCATTGATTCATTCGATGACTAACAACCCGAATCGGATGATTACACTTGAATAGATGTGGGTCAATGCCGGCAGTTTCTATCTGGGAAGGAATGGGAATGATGTTAGGCGGTCGGCAACTACACCACCTTCGCTTTGCTGATGATATCGTTCTAATAACACCAAACATTAGACAAGCGGCCCAAATGCTGGCCGACTTCGACCATGAATGTGGAAAGTTTGGACTCCAGCTGAACCTTACTAAGACTATGTGTATGAGAAACAGTATCATTCCTGATGTTCCATTCGCTCTCAATGGAACGACCATCTCCGAATGCAACAGTTATGTGTACCTAGGTCGAGAAGTCAACATGACAAATGACCTGGCACCTGAGTTGTGCAGGAGGAAGAGAACGGCTTGGAATGCCTTCAAGAGCGTCAAAGAAATAGCTAAGAGGATGAAGAACCTCCAGCTCGGGCACATCTCTTCGATTCCTCTATTCTTCCTGCATTAACATATGCCTCAGAGACCTAGGCCCTACGAAAACTGAAAGAGCTATGCTTGGAGTATCACATTTCATTCTAATGAGAGAAAGAATCCAGAGTTCCACCCTCCACTGACAGTCAAGAATCAGGGATGCTGTCTAGTTTGCCAAGGCATCATAAATCAGATTGGCTGGGCATGTAATGAGATTTGGAGACGACTGCTGGACTAGAGCCCTTACAGACTGGATTCCATGGGATGTCAAAAAACCATGTGGCCGCCCACCTACAAGATGGTCAGACTTCTTTGTCAAGACCCTGAATGATCGGTTTGAGCCTCTTTGTGTTCCTATAACGAGCAGATGCCATTGGGCTACACTAACACGCATCAGGGACGAACGGAGACATTACTGGCGCCGCTTGAGCAAATCCATAGGTAACGGGATGTCAAGTGATCAAGTAATCAAGTGATTTGCTTATGTTGAATCATCTTTGCATCCCTGGGATGATCCCACTTGATCAGGATGTGCGATTTTTTATATATGATTGTATTCTGTTAGCTAGAATTTGTTAAGGATTTTTGCATTGATATTCATCAGGGAGATTTGTCTGAAATTTTCTTTACTTGGAGTGTCTCGGTTTGGTTTGGGTATTACTGTAATTCTATCTTCATAGAAGGTGTTTGGAAGGATTTCTGTATCTTCTTTATTTCGGAAGAGCTTAAGGAGTATAGGCAGTAAATCTTTGGAGGTTTGATAGAATTCACTGATGAACCTATTGGAACTAAGATTTTATTTCTTGAAGAAATTCTAAATTACTCTTTATTTTCTTTACTTGTAATTGTGCTTGTTTAAGTGTTCTTCCTCCTTCTTAAGTTACGGAAGATTACATAACTTTAAGATTTTATCTGTTTCTTCTGAGTTCTCAGCTTACGAGCATGAGGATATTCATAGTAACCTCTTATTATATTTTGGATTTTGAAGGATCCGTTATAATTTCCCCAACTTCATCCACTCTATCTGTATTTTGTCTTGTTTGTGACAAAGATGCCCAGTTATATGTTGAATAGTATTTGTGAGAATGCTCAACCTTGTCTCTTAGAGGAAAGTCTTGCAGTTTTCCACCATTGAATTTGATGTTTGTTGTGTGTTCGTGGTAAATGGCTTTTACTATAATGTGGAATATTTCCTTTATCTTCATTTTAATTAAGAATTTTGTCATGCCACGAGCGGCTCTCCAGCACGGCCACAGCCCCAGAAGCACAATGACCTAATGCAGAACCCAGCAGCTTGGAGCAGAAAAGTGAAAGGACTATGCGTTAATCCAGGCAATCATTTCTGCCCAGAGGGGAAAGGGTGTTGCTCCCTTCCGCCCTCCTCCCTCTGGAAAGAAAGATGGCGGCCACATGGGAGCCTTGTGGACAGCAGGTATGAGCCGGGGGAGTGGGGGCGACTAAAACCTCATGGGTCGGGGGGCGTTCCGGTCCGTCCTTCACGCCCTACCGAGGTCACCAGTTGCCCCCCACGAGCGGCTCTCCAGCACGGCTATGGCCCCAGAAGCACAAGGACTTAATGCAGAACCCAGCAGCTTGGACTATGCATTGATCCAGCCCATCAAGTCTGCCGGAGGGGAAAGGGTGTTGCCCCATTCGCCCTCTCCTCTCTGGAAAGAAAGATGGCGGCCACATGGGAGCCTTGTGGACAGCAGGTATGAGCCGGGAGTGTGGGGGTGACTAAAACCTCATGGGAAGGGGGGCGTTTCGTTCCGCCCTTCACTCCCTACCGAGGCCACCGGTTGCCCCCCGCGAGCGGCTCTCCAGCACGGCCACGACTCCAGAACACAGAAACCAATTTCTTAACTATCTGACTTTCAGTAGAAATACTTCCAGGGTCAATAGGTAAAATAGCAGAAATCCAAAACCAACATTTAATTCTTGAACCCAGCTGTAGAAAGCAAATCACTTCACAATGCTTTTTCAGCATGTCTGATTTGGGGGGGGGGTAAACTCTAAATAATAGTGGTGAATCTTATTGAAACAATGAATCTAATCAAAGCAGATAGAGTGTTAACTAGAATTCATCTGCCTCACAGGGACGGGGAGGGGTGGGGGGTGGGGTTTTATTGGGGTTCTTCAGGGTAAAAAATAAGTATTGGTAAAGGGAAATGTGTTTGATATTTGCATGACTGAGACATAAACCTGAAAGCTTTGTAACCTTTCCCACAGTGATTCAATAAATAAATTAAAAAAAAAGAATTTTGTCATGAATTATCACTGTACTTTGCTAATATTTTTGACATTTTATATGCTTCACTTATGTTTATATTATTAGGATTTTTAGTTTATAGGGTTTTTTTATAATCCAGGAACTTCATTATGTTGAAGACAATAGAAGAGTATGGGGTTGGAGAGATAATGCAGCAGGTTAGACACCTGCTCTGTATGAGGCTGACTTTGGTTCAATATGGAGCATCCCATTTGGTTCTCTGAGCCCTCTCAGGTATTATCCTTGAGTGCAGAGCCAACAGTAAGATCTGAGAACCTCCCTTCATTCCCCTCAAAAAAGAGATAACATTACTGCCTTTATAAGTAGGAATTCAGTGCATTCCAGATAAGGTATATGTGTCTTCATAGAACCTAGGTTAAAATATGCAGTATGTTCTATAAAATAAGAAGTCAATGTTCAGAGAATTAAGATTAAATGTGTTTTAGGAAAGGTGTAAGTCTTTCTCCGTAATTTGAATATTTTTCCTTAGTGTTTTATATTGGTATTTGACAAACATCATGAAGTTAAGATAACTTGATTTTCAGTCTTACTAATCATGCCCACAGCTGGTAGGGCGTTCGCCTTACAAGCGGCCAACATGGCCGACCCAAGTTCGATTCCTCCGCCCCTCTCGGAGAGCCCGGCAAGCTACCGAGAGTATTCGATATGCCAGACACAGTAACAACAAAGTCTCCAATGGAGACGTTACTGGGCCCGCTCGAGCAAATCGACGATCAACGGGAGGGCCTTTACCTTTACTAATCATGCCCAATTCTGTCGTTTTGATGATAAATTATAAAAATCCTGTATAGCAACTTTTAAAATGATGATTCAAATTTACATGATTCATTTATAACACGATATAGCAATGAAAACATAGTTTACACTCTCTAGTCTATATAACAAAAATGAGCAAATTATTAACCAAATTAAGTTATTCTTACACTGATCACTTTATCATAAGGAACAGAAAATAACCTAGCCCAAATTTTAGGATTATTTTTTAAAAATTTTCCTCAATAATGACATCAGTGAAGAAATATTTCAGAGTGAGTAATTTCTTGGCAGTAGCTAACACAGATTGAACTAGCAGAAATAGAATGCATGAAAATTGAGTAGGAATAAGATAAAATTGTCTTGGATGTAGTTAAGGCTGCTAAGGAAAGAAAAAAGTATCATATTGCTGACAAAATGATAAGCTACCATCACTTGCTGGCTTCCTACAATAAACCAAACAGAAACTAAAATACAAACAAACAAACAAATACCAGAAGCAAATCTCTAGAATGCCAACTGTGGTTTGGTGAATTGTTAACTTCTTGCCACCTGCAAAATTCTGCTGAAAGACAGAAGTTGACATTGTGTTTAATGGCAAGATCCAAAATAGCTTACAATAGTTGAGGCTAGAACCAAGTTAGAAGATACCTTAGGAGAGAAGGAAAGATATTTTTGTGATTCAAAAATGTGTATTCTTCTTTTCTTCTTCCCACATATTTTAAAGTAGAAATTATCTTTTTTTGTTATCAGGAAGGAAGAAGAAAAACAAATGCCAGTGAAGCATTATTTCCAGTATCCTAGTATTGAAAATCTGACAAATTCTCTCCACAAAAATCATGGAACTGGAGTTTTCCAGCAGTTTCTTCCTTCTTATCTTGGAATTCTGCTAGAAACTGCAGAAAGTAGAAAATAGTCTGAAAAGAAATAAACAGATTACCAGAGAACTATGGTATAACATTAAGAGGAACAATATAAGCATCATCTGAATCCCTGAAGAACAGGAAGACAAATGTGATAAAAAATAGTTAAAGAAATCATCAATAATAACTTCTCAGAGCAGAGATTACTGGCACTGAGATCCAGGAGGCCTAAAGGGTCCTAGTGGAAATTGACCCTATTTGGAAAATTCGCAGACACATTATACCCAAAACGACAAAATCCAAAGATGGAGACATAATATTGAAAGCAGCAAGATGAAAAAATAAACTTACATACAAAATAAAGCTCTTAAGATGTACAACAGAATTACCAACTGAGAGTCAGTGAGCCAGAAGACTATGGAAATACGTAGTACAAAAATTCAATTCAATGAACAACCTCATCAAGAATGATCTATACTATTGGATTATCTTTCATATTAAATAAACTATATAAATATGCCCATAAAGGAAGATTTTCGTGGACAGACAATAGGTCAGATAATTCATATAGTTTTGAAACTAGTTTTACAAGTAGCATTAAAAGATCTCCCTTAAATGATAGAAGAAATATCCTATCGTGTGGCATTGAGTATGGCACTCACTAATGATACATATAGTTTTCCTCTACTAGATAGTAGTCTCTGTTACCCAATTCTGTATTTCAAAGCTATGATTTCTTGAAACATGTTCAATAGTATATATGTTTGATTACAGATATATATCTCCACACATTTTATTTTTATTAGTTTATTTTTTAATTTATTTTTTGGAGTTCCGTGAGACAGAGTTGCAAAGCTAATCATCATCAGGTTTCAGTCATACAGTGTTCCAACACCCATCCTTCCACCAGTGTACATTTCCCAAAACCAATGCCCCCAATATCCCTTCTGCCACCCTTCCCTTAGCCAGAATCTATAGCAGTCATTGTACTTATTTTTATCTGTCTCTGTTTGCTTGTCTCTCTGTCACTCTATCTCGCTCTGCCTCTCTGTCTTTGTCTCTGTTTCTCTCGCTCTCTCGCTCACTCTTTGTATGTGTCTGTCTCTCCTTTGGAATATCATGGTTGGCAATACAGGTACTGAGAGGTTATCATGTTTGCTCCTTTACCTAATTTCAGTACACAGTTCTTATCCAGAGTTATCATTTCCAACTACCTTTGACATGGCAGCCCATTTTCTATCCCAAGTACCTTCTTTCCTAGCATTTGAGGTCATTTCCCAACAGTGCATCAATCCTACTGGCCCTTGTTTCTACTGTTCTTGGATATTGGTCCCATATTCTTTGTTATTATTTTTAAATATCACAGAAGTGAGTCCAATTATTTTATGTCTATAATTCTTCTGACTCATTTCACTCACCATGATATTCTCACACCCATCCATTTATAAGTGAATTCTGTAACTTCATTTTCCTGCAGTTTCATAGTATTCCATTGTGTAGATTGTACCTTAGTTTCTTTAACCAGTCATCTGTTTTGGGAACTTAGGTTGTTTTCAGTTTCTGGCTATTCTGAATAATGAAGCAATGAACATAGAAGTGTGGATAGTATTTCTGCTGTATGATTTTAGGACGCCAGATTATATTCCCAGAAGCGCTGGGTTTTATGAAAGACCAATTTGCAGATTTTTCAGAAATGCTCATATTGTTTTCCAAATATGCAGGACCAGTCAAAATGGCTATACTACCCAAAGCATTATACAGATTCATTGCACTTCCTATAAATATACTCATGATGCTTTTCAAAGAAAGAGATCAAACACTCCTGAAGTTCATATGAAAAGACAACCCCACACAAATAGTAAAAGCAGTCCTTGGGAAAAAGAAGATAAGAGGCATCACCTTTCCAAACTTCATCTGTACTACAAAGTGATAGTAATTAAAACACCATGGTGTTGAAATAAAGACAGACCTGAAGATCAATGGACTGAGTAGAATAAATTGAAATAGACTCTCAAACATTCGATTGTCTGATATTTGATAAAGGAGCAAGAAATATGAAGTTGAGCAAGGAAAGCCTCTTCGATAAGTAGTGCTGGGAAAACTGGGAAGCAACATGCAAATAACCAAAAAAATGAACTCAGACCTCTTTATAATGCCAGGCACAAAAGTTAGATCAAACTAAATTAAAGACCTTGATATCAAACTGAAATCCATATGACACATGGAGAAAATGTGGACAGAACCTTCCATAACATTGAAGACAAAGGCATCTTCAAACACAAAACAGCACTGATCAAGCAAGTAGAAGCAAGATAAACAAATGGAACTACATTAAACTAAAAAACTTCTGCACATCTTAAGTAACAGTGATCATGGTAGTGAATCTACAATACAGCTCATGGAGGATTCTGATGTATTGAGTTTGAATACCATGTTTGACTAGGGCTTTGATGACTGCTTCTGTCTCAACAGAATCAAAGGCCTTCTTTAAAATAATGAACGTTAGACACAGCAGCATCTTGAACTCCCGAGAAACCTCAATGAGCTTTGTTATCATGTGGATATGGTCTATCGTGCTGGATCATTTTTGGAACCTAGCTTGCTGGAATGGTTGGCCTTCATCTAGTGCTCTGCCAATCCTATTCAGGATGAATCAAGTGAGCAGCTTGTAGATGAAAGACAGCAGGCAGATAGGGCGATAGTTCGCAATGTCATGGATGTCTCCCTTTTTGTACAGTAGTACAGTCCTGCTGGTTTTCCATTGGGACAGAACCTTGCATTCAGTCAGTTAGCGTGTGAAGACCCGAGCCATTGTATTGATGAGTACTGACGGCAGATTCTTCAGGTGTTTGACTCTGACCTTGTCTGGACCTGGTGCTGTTCGCTTCTTTACCGATGAAATGGCATGTCGGATTTCAGAAGGGAGAACGTTGGGAACGACATATCCATCCTGCAGAATTTGGTATGTGTGCAGGTGGACATAGCTATTAAAGAGATCCGAGCAAAAATCATGGATAATTCTTCCTTATGGAACATGTGATAGATCCATCAGGATGTCGGAGGGTAGTCATCTTGGTCTTGTAGTTGGTGATGGACAGGTGGGTGTTATGAATGCTTTTCCCAGCTTCTGCTACATCTTCCAGCACTGCTGCTCTTCTCTCTTTGAGGTCTTCCTTTATCGCTTCTCTGCACTGCTTTGCGAGCTCAGTCGTTCTCTTGCGGTTGCCTGAGGCTTGCGCCAAGCCATGTTGTCGAAGGAGCTCAAGAGTTTTCAAAGACAGGCGTCTTTTTGTGGCTATCCCTCTCTAGGCTTGCATTGCACAATCATGGAGGTGCCGAACCAGTCGATCATATTTCTCATCAATATTGTCAACGACGGCATCATCCCATGTTGTAGCAATAGTACCAAAGAGATCCCAGTTGGTTGTCGTTCTAGAAGTTCTCTTCTTAAACTTTGCAGCCCTTTCCCCCTGCTCTGTGAAATAGAATTTTGCATGAAGGAGATGGTGGTCTGATCCCATTTGGAATTTTGGGACAACAGTAACATCTCTCAGGCAAAACCATTGATTAAATATGATGTGGTCAATTTCTTTGTGGAACCTTCCACCGGGAGACTTTCATGTCCAACATTTAGATTCAGCCTTCTGGAACTGTGAGTTACCACGGATGGTCTTGGTCGACATTATGAACTCAGACAGTCTCTTACCCTGTTCTTCCCATTCTAGGCCATGGGTCCCGATGTGGGTTTCTTTGGCTGATCTTTTTGGTGCTACCTTGGCATTAAAATTACCAAAAATGATCTAGTAGAAGGTGTGGTCTCCTTTATGGAACTTCTTCAGCTCCATGTAGAACTTCTCAATTTCTCCTTTATCATAATTGGATGTTGTTGCATAGACAATTAAGATAGCAACTGCCAGCAGTGAGCCATATCTATTCAAGTGTATTCATCTGACTCAGGTTGTTAGGCATTCAAATGAATCAATGCTCATGGCCAAGTTGTGTTGACAAGGACACCGACACCACCGACACCTCTTTTATTTCGCTTGTTCCAAGGAACAGTTCTTCTCCAGTGTCAAAAACAGCGTGATGTGATTTATGCCATTTCGTCTCGATCAGACCAATGATATCGTACTTTATCTTTTGCACTTGTATCATCAGGTCCTCAATGGATGCATTTGATGCCAGTGTATGTGCTTTGAAAGTACAGACAGTTATTTCTGTCCTTCTTCATTTTGCCAGCCTAGTTCGGCTTTGAGAGTTTATCAGCCTCTACTTCCTCATCCTTCTTAATGCTGTGGTATTGGTGGCTCTTTCAAGGTCAGTGTCCACTACCTCCACTACCCAGCCGTTGCCACGCTCCAGGATTCTTTCTAGACACTTGGCCTGAGACTCACATATGAGTGAAGCCCCACAGAACCAGGTAAGCAGAACTCTGTGACCTTGGACCTCATGCTCAATCGGACCTGGAAACAGAGATCCTCTGCCTGCTCCCACCAATCTCAGGTGACCCAGGAATTAAACCTAGATGCCCCACACTACCCTGCCTTGTCTGCTTCCACCAATTTCCGGCTACCCAGAGATTACACACAGAAACCCCACCCTACCGGTACCAGATAAATACCTCGTCAGCAGACCTACATTACTTCCACTACCTCCACTACACAGGTGCCATCATGCTCCAGGCTGCTTTGCAGATGTGCAACACATCATAAGACACTTAATACCCATCTTCCAAGGTTACTGCACAATATTTGATGGGGTTCAAATATGGTTTGAACCATGGGAACACCTGCAAGGGTTATTAGAGGCCTCCCTAACAGCCTCTATCCTTCTCGAAGAGCCTGGCAAGCTACTGAGAATATCGTGCCCACACAGCAGAGCCTGGAAAGCTTATTCGATATGCAAAACCATTAAATACAATGGGTCTCATTCTCCTGACTCTGAAAGAGCCACCAATCTACACCAATACTAGTTTTTATTCAACATTAAATTTCTGCTGATCAGTTAAATAAAAAGTAAAATCTAATTGTATTTTTGAATAATTTTTTATTTATTAAACTGAATTTTGTGATTTTAATGCATTTTCATGTTGAGTTGGTTGTTCATTTCCTTATACTTCACAAAAACTTTTTGTAAATTATATAAATAAAATCTAATCGTAAATTACATAATGCTTTCCCAGTTTTCAGTTTTTTATTGTTGTTCATTGTATGATAATTAATTATATGAAAATTTTCTTTTTGTAGCTATTGCTAAGTCATTTGGATATCCTGCGAAAAGGACCCCTTTCTTAGCATGGGAAGCTTCCTGTTCTTTCCCTTTCTGTTTTTGCCTTAAAGAAAATATTTTCTGAATTCAATAAAAACACACTCAAAAGAAATAAACTAAAAATCTATACATGATAATCATCCAGCACTTGTGCTGAAAACCATAGTGACCAAAAGGAAAGAGAGAGAGAAAGAGAGAGACAGAGAGACACAGATAGATAGAGACACAGAGAGAGACAGAGTGTGGGGGAGTGCCTGCCATACAGCCATACAGGCAAACTGAGAGGGGTGATGGAAGGTGAGAAAACGGGGATATTGATGGTGGAAAATATACAATAGCAAAGAGATGGGTGTTGGAATGTTGTATGATTGAACAACTTTGTAATTATGTATCTAATGGTGCTTTAATTTAAAAGAAGAAAACAACACTAATTTTTAACTTAATCATTCCCAAAGTCCTCTTACATAGAAAAAATAACTTTAACCTAGAACATTTTATCAATTGAAAAATTAATTAACATGTTAGTTACTTTAAAAAATTCTTATTTAAAAACTTTATGTTGTTTTGAGGCACTGTGATTTGAAATAATGTAAATTGAAACGTTTTGTGCAAACAATATTCCAACACAATATGTTCATTAACATATCACAAATGTAACACTAATATCCACCTGCATGTAGTTCTCAGATTTCTCAGCATCATTAGTTGAAGAGGTCCCCTTGCTCCTCTTCATGTTCCTAGGCTCTTTGGTGTTAATGAAATGCCTATAAACCCGAGGTTCTATTTCTGGGCTCTAAATTCTATTCCACTAACCTGAAGGTATGTCTTAATTACAGTACCATGGAGTTGTAATTTCTATAGCTTTATACCAAATATTATGTCCGGTAATGTGATGCTTCTTATCATTTTTTCTTAGGATTTCTTCAGTTACTGTGCATGTTTTATGCATTTATACATTTTAGAAGTCTATGTTCTATGTTCTTAAAAAGCATCTGGGTGAGTGATAGAGATAGTACAGTGGATAGCCTTGCATACAGCTGACCTACGTTTGAACTGCAGTATCCCTGATGGTCTTCTGAGCACTGTCCAAAGTAATTTTTGACTTTAGAATTAGGAATAATTCCCGATCACCACATGATGTGACCCCCATCCCCCAAAGAAACCCTGAAAATTTTTTATGGGAAATTGAAACAACAATTAAAATGTCCCCAAGAACAAAAGTCCTAGTCCAGATGGGTTAACTGGTGAATTTTATCAAACCCTCAGGGTAGATTTTCTGCAGCTGATCCTTAAGATATTCTAAATTTTCAAAGAAACAGGACTCCTTCCTAACATTTTTATGAAAATAACACTACACTGAACCCCAAACTGACAGAGATACTACCAAAAAAAATCACATGAACCTCCTTAACATCAATGCAAAAATCCTCAGTAAAATCTTTTTGAAAATCCAATAGCATTATATTAAAAAAGACACACACTATAATAAAGTGGGATGCATCCCAGGGACACAGAGAAGGTTTAATATATATATATATATATATATATATATATATATATATATATATATCAATGATCACAATGCACCACATTAGCAAAAAGAATGATAAAAATTCATAGCATCATATCAACCAATACAGTGACAGATTTTAAAAGAGATACAATACCCATTAATAATAAAAACATTTGAGAAAATAAAGGTAGAAAGAACCTTTCTCAAGATAGTAATAGCTATGCATAAAAGGCCATAGCTAATATTATTTGTAATTGTGAAAAACTTAACTGAGAGATACTAGGCAAATTTCTTCATTGTCTCCACTCTTAGTCAACAATGTACTAACAGTCCTTGACACAAAAAATAGGCAAGGAAGCGAAATCAAAAGAACTAAAAGTAGAATAGAATTCAGAACATTTCTATCAGCAGGTGGTATGGTATGTATTGAAGATCCTAAGCAAAGTGACCGGATATAAAGTCAATACACAAAAATCAGTTACACACATATATGTATATGTATTTATAATGAATCAGAATATAAAGACAATAAATTGTCTACATCATTTAAAATGGTGTCCAAAAGCATCAAGTACCTAGGAATTAATGTAACAAAACTTGTGATAAATCTATACCATGAAAAATTAAAAATACTTAGAAATATAAGCCTTTAGGAAATGTAAAAGGATTCCATCCTTATGAATTTGAAGAATCAATATTCTCAAAATGACAGTCCTACAAAAACAGCTATATAGATTGAATCCAAATCCTAGCCAAACTCTGACAAAATTCTTCAAGAGTTTAGAAAAATCAATAATAAAGTTTATGTGGAATCCTAAGAGACCCTCAGTAGCTAAAACCATTCCAGAAAATAAAGGTGTGGGGAAGAACTATCTCATTACCTAATGTTAAACTATACTATAAAACCATAGTGATCAAAACAGCATGGTATTGGAATAAAGACATTCCCCCAATGGATCAGAAAAGAATATCCAAGGACAAACCCCCATATTTATAGAGAATGAATTTTTTCACAAGAGAGATGAGAGTGTTAAATAGAATAAAGACAGTCTCTTTAACAAATGGTAGTGGATAAACATTATAGAGACATGGAAAAAAAATGAAGCTGGATCCATATCTGAACTTATACAAAAGCCAACTTAAAATGATTAAAGACCCTAAGATCAGACCAGATTCTATAAAGTATATCAAGGAAAATATAGGCAGAATACTCCAAGATCTAGGCCTTTTAAGGTGTCTTAAATGTTATGATGCCAATTATAAAGTCTACAGAACCAAAAAGAAACAAATGAGACCTTATCAAATTAAAGAGTCTATGCATGGCAAAAGAAACATGGCTAAAACTAAAAGACTTCTAACTGAATGGGAAAAAATATTTACAGGCGACTCATCAGATACAAGGTTAATATCCAGAATTATAAAGTAATCACACAGATCAATTATATAAAACTAAAATTACCATTAAAATGGACAGAGTAAATTAAAAAAAACTTCTCTGTGTAATATTTACAGATGACCAACAATAACATGAAAAAATGTTCATCATCATTTATTATTATGTAAATCCAAATCAAAGTTACACATAGTTATAATCATACACCAAAAAGAATGGTAGATATTAAAAAGTACTGAGGCCACTCTGTTGGTGAGGATGGGGCATAAAAGAAATTCTCACCCATTACTGGTGGGTGAGTTGTCTGGTTCAACCCTTGTGGAAACAGTTTGGAGGGTTCTTAATTAACTTGGAATTGAGTTGTCATCTGACACATCAATTCCACATTGGTCCCCCTAGGACAGAGGAACATTCATTCAAAAGGATTTATTTGAACTATTATTAATTGCCTCACTCAGTACAATAGGGAAGATTTGGAATAAACCTAGAAGTCCAACGACATATCAGTGGGTCAAGAATATGTGGTATATTTACATAAAGGAATATTACAGAGCTGTAGGCAATGATAAAATCATACAATTCGCTACAACATGGATAGAACTGGAAGATATCATGTTAAATGAAGTAAGCCAGAATAAGGATAACCATAGGATTTACATATCAAATTGATGTATATGAATAATCACCATAACTTAAATACAATGGATAAATGAGAGGAAAAATTTAATTACTTAAAAGCATTTGTTTTAAACAACAAAAATACTTTGTGATCTAGAATTTATGTTATTTCACACACCAAAAACACTTTAGAAAATAAATCTCTATTAATGTGTTCACTGGGACACTATTTATAATAGTTAAACTATTGACTTCGCCCACCCTCAGGCTTGAGCAATAGCACAGTGGGTAGGGCATTTGCCTTGCATGTGGCGGACCCGGGTTCGGTTCCTCTGTCTCTTTCAGAGAGCCCAATAAGCTACCGAGAGTATCACACCCACACGGCAGAGCCTGGCAAGCTCCATCTGGTGTATTTGATATGCCAAAAACAGTAACATCAAGTCTCACAATGCAGACGTTACTGGTGCCCGCTCGAGCAAATCGATGAACAATGGGAGGACAGTGCTACAATGCTAAACTATTGAAGCCACCCAATGCGCAAGAAAAGATGCTAGAAAAAGAAACAATGGTAAGTATACACAATGGAGTTGACCTGGTTAAACAAAAAGATGAAGTTATGCAATTTGGCACTATGAGGAAGAAACTGGAGGGTATCCTACTAAGTGAAGTCACCCAGAAGGAGAGGGAGAGATACAAAATTACCTTTATCACTTGTGAAATATAAAGCAGCAGAGAAAGTGAATTAAAAATTCTTCAAGCTCTACTACAAAGCAGTAATAATTAAAACAGCATGGTACTGGAACAAAGGCAGATCTACAGACCAATGGAACAGAGTTGAATATACTAACATTTCCTCCCAAGCATATGATCATCTTATCTTTGATAAGGGGGCAAGAAAAGTGAAATGGAGCAGGGAAAGCCTCTTTAATAAATTGTGCTGGCAAAACTGAACGGCTACATGCAAAAAAGTGAGCTCAGATCTCTGCCTAACACCATGCACAAAAGTAAGATCAAAATGCATTTATGACCTCAACATCAGACCGGAATCCATAAAGTTCATTGAAGACAAAGTTGGCAAAACCCTCCATGATATTGAAGCTAATGGTATCTTCAAAGACGTCACGTCACTGGCCAAGCAAGTGAAAACAGAGATAGACAAATGGGACTATCTTAAACGAAGAAACTTCTGCATCTCAAAAGAAACAGTGACCAAAATACAAAGACAGTCTACAGAATGGGAAAGGATATTTGCCAAATACACATCTGACAAGGGGTTGAGATCAAGGATATACAAAGTACTGGTTGAACTCCACAAGAAGAAAACACCCAACCCCATCAAAAAATGGGGTGAGGAAATGAACAGAAACTTTTGCAAAGAAGAAATCCGAATGGCTAAAAGTCACATGAGAAAATGCTCTACATCACTAATCATCAGGGAGATGCAGATCAAAACAACAATGAGATATCATTTCACAGGACAGAGTCTGGCCCACATCCAAAAGAACGAAAGCAACCGATGCTGGAGCAGATGTGGTGAGAAAGTGACACTCCTTCACTGCTTATGGGAATGCCAACTGGTCCAACCCTTTTGGAAAACAGTATGGACGATTCTCAAAAAATTAGAATTTGATCTCCCATTTGACCCAGCAATACCAATCCTGGGAATATATCCCAGAGAGGCAAAAAAAGTATAGTCAAAGTGACATCTGCACTTGTTTGTTAATTGTAGCACTCTTTACAATAGCCAGAATCTGGAAAAAACCTGAGTGCCTGAGAACAGAGACTGGTTAAAGAAACTTTGGTACATTCACACAATGGAGTACTATGTAGCTGTTAGAAAAGATGAAGTCATGAAATTCACATACAAGTGGTACTACATGGAAAGTATCATGGTAAGCAAAATGAGTCAGAAAGAGCGGGATAGACACAGAAAGATTGCATTCATCTGGGGAGCATAAAGTAACAAAATGGGAGACTAACACCCAGGAGTGGCTGAGATTAGTACCAGGAATTTTGCTCCATGACTTGGAGGCCAGCCACACGTGCTAGGGGAAAAGGAAGCTCAGATAGAGAAGAGGGCACCAAATAAAGGGTGTTGTGAGGATCCTCCCAGGGTAGGAGAAGCATGCTGAAAGGAGACTATAGACCAAACATGATTGCCACTCAATGCCTCTCTAACAAACCACAGGACCCAAAAGGAGAGAGAGAGAACAAAAGGGAATTCCCTGCCACAGAGGCAGGGTGAGATGGGGGGAGATGGGCGGTGGGAGGGATGCTGGGACCCCTGGTGGTGGAGGATGAGCTCTGGTGGAGAGATGGGTACTTGATCATTGTATAACTGAAACCCAAGCACAAAAATTTGTAAGTCTATAACTGTACCTCATGGTGTTTCACTAAAAAAAAATAAAAAAAGCTCCAAAGCAACAAAATCTGTGAACTTCTCTAGGAATTAATTTTACCATCATGGAGAGATGAAAGGAGCAGTTTGAGGGTACCTTTACAATATGAAGGGAAATGGACACTGGTGTAGTCTTGGATTTATATCATAAATTTATTGACAATAAATTAAATCTCTGGTGACTAAATTAAATTCTAAAAATTAATTAGTTAAAATAAAGTGATGGCAGCTGTACTTAAAAAGAACACCAAAATGTAGATCATTCCCATTCTGCTTAAATTGTTTCAAATAATAATTTAAAGGAACATGACATGATCAACTCATTTAATCAACATTACAACTCCAGCACTGTATGGTTTCATGCTTCCTTAACACTTTAGAGATATGACTTAAAACATTTTTTGTTTTGTTTTGTTTTTTGTCTTTTGCTTTTTTGGGTCACACACAGCGATGCACGGTGGTTACTCCTGACTCTTGCACTCAGGAATTACTCCTGGGGGTGCTCAGGAGACCATATGGGATGCTGGGAATTGAACCCGGGTCGGCTGCATGCAAGGCAAACACTCTACCCACTGTGCTGTTGCTCCAGCCCCTTAAAACTTTTTAAAAAAGAAAAATAAGCAATGCCCTACAGTATCTAGCCTGTCCAGAATGCTGCAAGTTCACATTCAATAAATGCCTGTGAACAAAAACACAAAGAAAGCTGACAAACCAAAATAATTTTGCATTATATATGAAAATCTGCTAAAGAAATTAATCATTAAAATTCAAAGTATAGAACAAAAGTATAGAAATTATTACGTTTCCCCGTGCATTCACAGGAGCCAGGAGTTTGAATTCATGAGTGCGTAGCTATACCAGTCTACCATATTTAAGCAGATCAGAAGAACACTTAGGGATTCACAGTCACAAGTGCCAGTGACAGTTGTGTTCCAAATTCAAAAGAACTGCGGGTGCAACCTGGGGGTTTAAAACTGTGAATGCCCAGAAACACCTGAACAGCAAGATCAATGAACCCTGAGGGACAATCAGTGACTCCAGGTCTCCATTGACAGCTAGTGCCAGGTTGCCCTGCTATGGTCATAAAGGTATGGGTGTATCTGAAGAAATTTGGGTGGGGGTGGACTTTAAGGGGAGTACAGGCCTCTGTCATAAAGCTTGTTTTCTATGACTCAATGCTATGACTCAATGAGAACATAATAAAGGAGATCCCTGGCTAATTGGCTGTACATTGTGGTTACAAGTTACTTTCTGACTGCAGGAGTGCTGCTGGCCTGCTGCACAGAGGTATGGTCTGGTAGGCACAGTCTGGGAAGCTCTCTTAGCTTAGTATAAAGGGAATCCACCACAGAAATTTGTCCTAAAGTTCTGTTTCTAAGAAAAGAGTTCTGTTTCTAAGAAAAGAGTTGGGATATCGTGCCCAGGAGCAGGTTATTGAAAGGTCCAAATATGTGTATGCTGTGACTCAGTGTCCTATTTATATCCTAGAGTTTCCTCTTTGATCCCAGTGTTCAAAGCAGTTTCTTAGGATTGGACTTTCAAATATTTGGCTTATAACCCTGTCCCCTAAGGCAAAGATTCATACCTTAGACATGTGTTTCTGGTTGCAGCTGAAACACAGGCTTCTTTCATGGTGAGAACAAACCTGTCTCCAATACAACCGGGAACTCTTTTCTTGATTCATTTGTGCTTCAGATATGTTTGTTTGTGCCTTTGATATAAAGTTTCAATTGTCATTTTTTGAGAGTCATTGTCATGAATGGGTGCTGGATCTTGTCAAATAATTTCTCTGTGTCTGTTGATATAACCGTACCATTTTAATTTTTATCCAGTTATGGAAATTGGCTTGGTTATGTTAAACCATCCTCATATCCCCAGAATGATTCCTACTTTGGCATATTTTTGATGAGTTATTCATTTCTATTTGCTAGTATTTTGTTGAGGATCTTTGCATCTTATCAACAATATCAACCGTTAATCATTTCTCTTTCTCTTTCCTCTCTCTCTCTCTCTCTCTCTCTCTCTCTCTCTCTCTCTCGTGTATCTGACTGCTTTTGGTATAAGGATGACTTTTGGTTTTTAAAAAATTGTTGTATTGGAAACCCCAACAATACAGAGAGAGAAAGAGAGAGAGAGAAAGACAGAGTGAAGGAAAATGCCTGCAATAGAGACAGACTGCTGGGGGAATGGTGGGAGGGTAACTGGGGACATTGATGGTGAGAAATGTGAACTGGTGGAGGGATGGCGTTGGAACATTGAATGACTGAAACTTGACCATGAACAGCTTTGTAATTGTGTATCTCACTGTGACTCATTTTAAAAACAACAATAAAAACAACAAAGCTGTTTGGGAATGTTTCCGTTTTTTCAATTTCTGAGAGAATTTGAAAATAGATTGCAGTGAGTATTCTTTAAAGTTTTGAAAGAAGTCACAAGTGACTCCATATGAGGCTGTGCTTTTGATTTTGGGAACATGTTTGATTACCATTTTTATTTTTTTTAATTTTCTTGAATCACCGTGAGATAGTTACAAGAAATCATGTTTGGGTTACAATCACAAAATGATCAAGCACCCATCTCTCCACCAGGGCACATTCCCCATTGCCGATATCCCTGGTATACTCCGCTTTCCCACCCTCCCCCTGCCTTTATGGCAGATACTATTCCTCATTCTCTTTCTCTACTTTTGGGCATTATGGATTGCAATGCAGATACTGAGAGGTTATTATGTTTGGTCCTTTATCTACTTTCAGCAAATATCTCCCATTCCGCTGGGTCTTCCTGTCATCATTTTCTTAGAGATCTCTTCTCTATTCCAGCTGCCTTCTCCCCATTGCTCATGAGGCAGGCTTTAAGATATGGAGCAAACTTCCTATCATGTGTATCTACCATTCTTAGGTGTCAGCCTCATGTTATATTGTTTTATACTCCATAAATGAGTGCAGTGCTTCTATGTCTGTTCCTCGCTTTCTGACTCATTTCACTTAGCATAATACTCTCTATGTCTATCCATTTATAAACAAAGTTCATGACTTCATCTCTCCTAACAGCTGCAGAGTATTCCATTGCATAGATGTACCAAAGTTTTTTTTTTTAAACCAGTCATCTGTTCTAGGTCACTTGGGTTGTTTCCAGATTTGGGCCATTGTGATCAGTACTACAGTGAACATAAAGGTACAGATGTCATTTCTACTGAGTTTTTTTTTTTTTTGCATCCTCGGGATATATTCTAAGAAGTGGTATTACGGAGTCATATGGAAGCTCAATTTCTAGTTTTTGAAGGACTGTCCATAGTGTTTTCCAGAAAGGCTGGACTAGAGGGCATTCCAAACAGTGAAAGAATGTTCCTTTTCCCCAACATCCACGTCAGCACTGGTTGCTTTTGTTCTTTTGAATTTGTGCCAGTGTCTGTGGTGTGAGATGATATCTCATTATTGTTTTGATTTGCATCTCCCTGATGAACTAAAGCAATAGCACAGCAGCAGGGCGTTTGCCTTCCAAGCCTCTGACCCAGCCGAGCCAGGTTTGATTCTTCCACGCCTCTCAGAGAGCCCAGCAAGCTATGGAGAGTATCTCACCCACACAGCAAACTACAAGTGATGTATTCGATATGCCAAACACAGTAACAACAATTCTAACAATAGAGACATTACTAGGCCTGCTCAAGCAAATCTATGAGCAACGGGAGGACAGATGACTAGCAATGTGGAGCATATTTTCAAGTGCCTTTTGGCCATTGATATTTCTTTTTTGAGTAAACTTCTGTTCATTTCTTCTCCCAATTTTCTGATGGGGTTGGAGGTTTTTTCTTTTTTTCTCGTACAATTCTACTAGTGTCTTATATATCCTGGATATTAATCCCTTATCAGATGGGTATTGGGTAAATATTCTTTCCCATTCTGTGGGCTCTTTCTTTCTGTACTTTGGTCACTGTTTTTTTGTTTTGTTTTGTTTTGTTTTGTTTTGAAGTGCAGAAGTTTCTAAGTTTGATGTAGTCCCCTTTGTTTGTGTTTGCTTCCACTTTCCTGGTCAGTGCTGTTTTATCCTTAAAGATGCTTTTAGCTTCAATGTCATGGAGAGTTCTGCCTACATTTTCCACTATGTATCTTATAGATTCATGTGTGATATTGAGGTCTTTAATCCACTTTGATCTGACTTTTGTGCCTGGCATTAGACATAGGTCAGAGTTCATTTTTTTTTTTTTGCAGGTAGCTATCCAGTTTTTCCAGCACCACTTGTTGAAGAGGCTTTTCTTGATCCATTTCATATTACTTGCAACTTTGTCAAAGATTAAGTGGTCATATATTTGGGGGGGTCTGTGACAGAATATTCAACTCTGTTCCATTGGTCTGGAGGTCTGTTTCTAGACCAGTATCATACTGTCTTAATTATTGCTGCCTTGTAGTACAGTTTGAAGTTGGGGAGAGTGATGCCACCCATCTTCTTTTTTCCCAAGGATTGCTTTAGCTATTCGTGGGGATTTATTGCTCCATATGAATTTCAGAAGTGATTTTTCCATTTCTTTGAAAAATGTCATGAGTATCCTGGTAGGGACCTCATTAAATTTGTATAGTGCTTTAGGCAGTATTGCCGTTTTAATAATGTTAATCTTCACTATCCATAAACGGGATGTGTCTCCATTTCCTAGGGTCCTCTTCTATTTCTTGAAGTAGTGTTTTGTAATTTTCCTTGTATAGGTCCTTCACCTCTTTAGTTAAGATGATTCTGAGGTACTTGATTTTCTGAGGTAATATTGTGAATGGGATTTTTTAATGTATCTTTATTCCCTTTCATTTTTTTATATAAGAAAACTATGGACTTTTGGGTGTTGATTTTGTAGCCTGCCACTTTACTAAACCGACCTATTGTTTCTTGGAGCTTTTCTGTAGAATCTTTAGGGTTTACTAAGTATAGTATCATATTGTCTGCAAACCAGTGATAGCCTGACCTCTTCCTTTCTTATCTGTATGCTCTTGATACTTTTCTCTTGCCTAACTGCAATGGCCAGGGTTTCCTGTACTGTATTGAAAAGGAGTTGCGAAATAGGGCAATCTTGTTTTGTGCACGATCTTAGAGGGAAGGCTTTTAGTTTTTCCCCATTGAGTATGATACTTGCTATGGGCTTGCGTTAGATAACTTTGACTACATTGAGGAAAGTTCCTTCGATGCACATTTTGCTGAGAGTTTTCATCATATACGGGTGCTGGATCTTGTCAAATGCTTTCTCGGCGTCTATTGATATAATCATATGGTTTTTATCTGTTTTTTTTGACATGAAGGACTATTTTGATCGATTTCCAAATGTTAAACCATCCTTACATCCCTGGGATGAATCATACCTGGTCATGGTTTATGATCTTTTTGATGAGTCGTTGGATTCTATTTGCGAATATTTTGTTGAGGATCTTTGCATCTGTGTTCATAAGGTATATCAGTCTATAATTCTCTTTCTTTGTGTTATCTCTGTCTGCTTTTGGTATCAGGGTGATATTTGATTCATAGGAACTGTTTGGAAGTGTTTCTTTTACTTCAGTTTCCTGGAAGAGCTTAAAGAGGATTGGGAGTAAGTCCTATTTAAAGATTTGGAAGAATTCACTAGTGAATCGATATGGGCCAGGACTTTTGTGCTTGGGGAGACTTTTTATTACCATTTCAATTTCCTTGATGGTGCTTGGTCTTTTCAGGTTTTCCAGGTCTTCTTGCTTCAGCATTGGGAGTTTATAGGAATCCAGGAATTTATCCATTTCCTCAAGGTTTTCTTGTTTCATGATATAAAGTTTCTCAAAGTAATCCATGAGGATCCTTTGAATTTCTGTAGTTTCTTTTGTGATGTCCCCCTTTTCATTTCTGATACAGTTTATTAGGGTTTTCTTTCTCCCTTTATTTGTGATTCTTTCTAGAAACTAATCGATCTTTTTTATTTTCTTGAAGAACCAGTTCTTGGTTTCATTGATCTTTCAGATTGTTTTTTTTGGGTGTCCATCTCAATAATTTCTGCTCTGAGGTTTATTCCTTTTCCTTCCTCCTTTTTGGAGTGGGTTCCTTTTGTTGGTCTTTCTCCAAGCTCTTAAGCTGTGAGGTTAGGTTATTTATGTGGGCTTGCTCTTCCTTCCTCAGGAATGCTTGTAGAGCTATAAACTTTCCTCTTAACACAGCTTTTTCTGTGTCCCATAAGTTTTAGTAACTTGTGTCCTCATTTTTGTTCTTTTCCAGGAAACTTTTGATTTCCTCTTTGATTTCCTTTCTAAGCCACTCGTTCTCCAATAGTGAGCTATTTAATTCCCAGGTGTTTGATTTACATTTCTGTTTGTGTGTGTGATTTTCTTCTAATTTCAGTGCATCGTGGTCTGAGAAGATTGTTGATACAATCGCTATCTTCTTAATTTTATGGAGGTATGTTTTGTGGCTCAGCGTGTGGTCTATCTTGGAGAATGTTCCATGCACATTTGAGAAGAATGTGTATTTTACTTTTGGTGGATGAAGTGTCCTGTATATATCTACTAAGCCCCTTTCTTCCATTTCTTCCCTCAGATCAAGTATGTCCTTGCTAAGCTTGTGTCTAGTTGATATATCCAGAGGTGATAAAGTGGTGTTGAATTCTCCCACTTGTATTGTGTTGCTATCAATGACTTACTTCGAGTTTTTGAGTAGTTTTAAGTACTTTGCTGGTCCCTCATTAGGTGCATATGCATTTAGTATTATGAGTTCTTCCTATTGTACAGATCCGTTGATCAATAAGAAATGACATTTACTGTCTCTTGTGACCCTCTTCAGTCTGAAATCAATGTGGTCTTATACTAGGATGGCTACCCCAGCTTTTTTATAGGAGTTGTTCGCCTGTAGGTTTGTTACCCAGCCTTTGATTTTGAGCCTGTGTTTGTTCTGACTGTTGAGATGTGTTTCTTGCAGGCAGAAGAATGTTGGGTTCAATTTTCTAATCCATTCTGCCACTCTGTGTCTTTTAATTGGTGCACTTAGCCCATTGACGTTGAGAGAGATTATTGTTATGGGGTTTTGTCCCATTTTTCTATTGAAATCTGGTGAAATTTAGGGGCCTGTCTTGTTTTAAAGTAGCCCATTAGTTGTTCTTGTAACCATGGTTTTGAGTCTATGAAGTACCTGAGATGTTGTTTGTCTGTGAAACTGTGTGTTGTTCCCCTTCTGTTATGAATGAGAGTCTAGCTGGGTAAAGTATTTTTGATGAGACATTTATTTTGTTTAGTTTTTTCCCCCAAATCCCACCACTGTTTAGGGCCATGAGTGTTTCATCAGACAAATCGGCTGAGAATCTTAAGGATGCTCCTTTCTAGCCAATTTCTTTTTTTGATCTTGCTGCTTTCAGAAATTTGTCTCTATCTAAGGTTTTGGTCATTTTGATCAGGATGTGTCTTGGGGTATTTTTATTCGGACTTCTAGCGGGTACTCTTTGGGCCTCCTGAATGTGGTCGTATGTTTTCTTCAGCTCTGGGAATGTCATAGCAATGATGTCTTTGACAGTTTCTTCTTCATCAGTGTTTTCTTCCTGTCCCTCTGGGACTCCAATAATTATTATGTTACTCCTCTTGGCTTCATCATGATCTTCTCTTGCCATATGTTCCCAGATTGTGAGTCTCTTTTCCATTTTCTGCTTTTTTCTGGATAGTCTCTGGACTTCATCTTCGAGCTCAGTGATTCTCTCCTCAGCAGCTCTTACTCTGTTGCTGAGGCCTTCCACTGAGTTTTTCAATCCGCCTACCAGGTTTTTCAGGTCTGACATTTCCGTTTGTAATTTTGTTTACGTTTTCCACATATTTACCTTCAAATTCTCTTGTATTTTATTGGCATTGCTTTCCATTGTTTCTTTTAGCACCCTAAACATCCTCAGTAACTCCCTTCTAAATTCCTTGTCAGAAAGGTTTTCTAGTACTACATTCCTGTTGGGGGTCTTCTGGGGAGCCTCTTCAATAAGTAAGCTTGGTGGGCTCCCGTATTGCTTTACAGTTGTGACCTGTGTGGTTTAGCCCTTCACGCTCACTGTTACTATTCTGCTTATGATGCAGTATTAATTGAGTTAATAAACTATTGGCTAATGTGTTTCTGTTGATTATGCTGATCTAGTTAAAATTCCAACTAAGAGGGTAACTTACGGTTCTTATGGGATACGGAGGTGGAGAATAACTTCAGGAAGGAGCCCTAATACTGGGCGGGTACCTGGATGGGATGCACAGAGGGTGCCCAGAACGTTGCAACTTTGGGTGTGTGCGGTTTGCCTCAGTTCCCCTCTCTTGCAGATCAAGGATGAAAACCAGCTGCCCTGGATTCTAGTTAGACATGCTGCTCTGGGAAAGAGGCCTGACTTTGGGTGGGTACCTGGATGGGATGAGCAGAGGGTGCCTAGAATGTACCATTTTGATTTCTTCAAATGTGATAAACCTCTTCAGGAGTTCCATGTGTTTTTTGTTTAGCCTTGGGAAATTTATAAGAGTTCAGGAATCTATCCATTTTTTTCTAGGTTCTCTCTTTTTGTGACATAATGATTCTCAATGTAATCTCTGATGATATTTTGAACTTGTCAGGTATCTGTTTTGATATCTCAACTTTCATTTATGACTCAGTTTATTAGGACTCACTCTCTTTGTGAGTTTTGCTAGTGATTTATTGTTGTTTATTTTTTCAAAAAATTGGCTCTTGATTTCATTGATTTTTTGGATTGTTTTCAATGCAGTTCATTAATTTATGCTCCACTTTTTATTATTTATTTCCTTCTGCCTGCCTTGTGCTCCTTTTGTTAGTTACTTTTCAGTTTCTTTAGTTGTGAGGTCAAATTATTTATGTGTCCCTTTCTTCCTTCAAGATGACTACTAGCTAGCTCTAAACTTTCCTTTTAACACTGTTTTGTTCTTTCCCTCAAGTTCTGGTAGGTGATGTTCTTAGTTTCATTTGTTTACAGGAATATTTTTATTTACTATCTGGTTTATTCTCTGACCCATATGTTGTTCAATAGTGAGCTATTTAATTTCCAAGGGTTAGATTTATGTTTTTAATTTGTGGTTGTGATTACCTTTTATTTTTAGTATATAGCATTTTGGGGAAGATATTTGATATGATTTCTACCCTCTTGACTTTGTGGAAGAATGTGTTCTACCTTGGAAAATGTCTCATATGCACTGATGCATTCAGAAGAATGTGTATCTGGCTCTTTGGTAATAAAAAACTGTGTGTGTGTGTGTGTGTGTGTGTGTGTGTGTGTGTGTGTGTGTGTGTAGTAAAGCTTCTCTTATCCATTTATTTCTTTAAAGGAAGTTGTTTCCTTATGAGATTTAGTCTGATTTATCTATAGAGAGGCAACAGAGAGGTATTGAAGTCTAGTAGTACTATTGTGTTACTATCATTGTCTTTTTTTTCAAGTCTATTATAGTTTTTTTTTAAGTATTTTGCTGGCCCTCAGTAGGTGAATTATATTTAGGGCTTTGAATTCTTCCTGATATACACATCACTTGATCATTAAGAAATTACCCTCACTGTCTCTCATAACCTTTTCCAGCATGAATTCTATGTCATCTGACACTAGTATAGCCACCTAGACCTTTTTTTAATATTATTTTTTCTTTAATTTTTTTTTATTTTATAAGTTAGTTCATGGTGGGGTCGAAGAGGTGTGCGCAGAGTCGGAGCTTCTTCATCCTCTTAGCTATATCTTTGACACTTTTTTTGGGGGGGTCACACCTCGCAATGCACAGGGTTTACTCCTGGCTCTGCGGTCAGGAATTACCTCTGCAAATGCCCTATCCGTTGTGCTATTGCTCCAGCCCCCACCCAGACCTTTTTGAAGGAGTTGTTTTCTTGAAGGATTGTCTTCAAACCATTAACTCTGAGTGCATATTTTTAGTGACTGTTCAAATATGTTTCCTTCAGGAAGTATAATTTTGTGTTCAGTTTTTCTAATCTATCCTACCGCTCTGTGTCTCTTAATTGCTGCACCTAGCTCACTGATACTGAGAGTGATTATTGTCATGGAGTTTTGTGTCATTTTTATGTAAGAGTTTGATATATATAAAGAGGTATCTATATTCAAATATAAACAAGTGGAACGCCAAATAGCACCACTGATTGGTTCCTTGCATCAAGTGTTTGGGTGGAACAGAACTGAAGACACCTCATCTAACTGCAACTGACCATCCTCCAAACCTTTTTTTTAGTTGCTGACTACAAAAGAATCTCTGAAGCAACTCTGTAGCATCCAGCACCAGTTTTAAAGTTTTAATTCTCAGTGTTGGTCGGCCCATGATTGCTCGGATTCTTCAGCGTCAGCCCACTGGGGTGGAGGCCTCCATCAGTAACCTAGTGAACTTACATCTGCAAGCCTCCTACATGTACCTCGATCTAGGCTTCTATTTCCAACGAAATGATGTATGTCTCAAGGAGCTGGGACACTTCTTTCACGTACTGTCGGAAGAGAAACTTAAAGGCGTGGAGCGCCTACTGAAGATGCAAAACCTGCGCCATGGTCACACTTCCTTTCAGGATGTGAAGCGCCCTTTCCAAGATGACTGGGGGAAAAGCCATAAGGTCATGGAGTCTGCAGTGATCATAGAAAAAAGCCTCAACCGTGCTCTTCTGGATTTGTATGAGCTGTGTATTGCTATGGAAGATCAACAGCTCTGTGACTTCTTGAAGACCTCTTTCATTGACAGGGAGGTAAAAGTACTGGAGAAGATGAGCGTGTACTTAGCCACCCTCCGTAGACCTGCATTTCCCTGTGCTGAAACCGGTGAAGAGCTCTTCAAACATTTTACTGCTCAGTAAGATCAAGACTGGAAGCCCTAGAGCTCATCGTTCTTTGAATTGCCCAAGGGATATCAAGGATTTTGATAGAGTTCTCCCCAATCAAACAATGGGCCAAAATCACAATAAAGCTTTTGAAGCAAAGAAACAATTCATTCTTTCATGACTTTGATCATTTTAGCATCAAAGTAATAACATTCAGATTACAACAAGCAGAATTTCAGGACATTGTTGAAAGGAAAATGAGTTCTGGCATGTTGTCTGAGTTGAGGTATTTCACTATACACACCTTTCCATCTCTTTCCCCTGCTTCTACCCCCAGACACATACACCAGCAATATCGGCTCTAATTTATAGATGAGAAAAAATAAGGAAAATGAAGTAAAATAATTTTACTTTTATTATGCAACTTTGAAATCAAGTGTACGCAACTTTGAAATCAAGCTATCTGGTTCCAAAAATAATCTATATATTTTTTGCCACAACACTGCCTCTAAGAAACATTCTCTAGATAAAGGCATGATCAGACTATTCTGGTTCACAACTCTGAACATACTCTTTAATTGGGATTTTATTCTAACCTTAATAATGCAGAAAAACATACAAAGTGATTATTTTCCAAATGCTAGCTTCACATTAGCTAAAAACTATTCTTAAAACATTGTTCCTTATCTTACATAATTAATGTGTACTAGTAGACTAACTCATTTAATCTATAAACAAATGCATATCCCTGTCACTGTCGCTGTGCTCCCGTTCATTGTTCATCAATTTGTTCGAGTGGGCCCAGTAACGTCTCCATCATGAGACTTGTTACTGTGTTTGGCATATCAAATATGTCAAGGGTAGCTTGCCAGGGTTTGCCATGCGGGTGAGATACTCTCGGTAACTTGCTGGTCTCTCCGAGAGTGGCAGAGAAATTGAACTCGGGTTGGCTGGGTTGGTCGCAAACAAGATAAATGCCCTACCCACAGTGTAGTATCGCTCCAGACCAAACGAATGCATATATAATTATTTATTTTATAGCTTATTTGAAGTGATAAGTAGGAAGTTTTGAGGAAAGAAAATAGAGGAGTACACATAATTTAAATTGTAACATCAAACAAGGGACCTCTGAAAAAGAAAATGTAAAGCTAAGCCTTAATTATTAATGGACCATTAGGTATAAAGTGAGGGGAGTTCATTTTCTACGTAATCAAATGTATGAGAACATACATTTTCAAGACTGTCTTTGCTATTTATTTCCTTTTAGCAGCCTTTTTTTTCCCACCACCAATGTTACCAGAATCGATCCCCGTCCTATTTCACCCCTTCCCCTTACACTGTGGCAAAAAATTGCCCGCTTACTTTCTTTCTCTACTTATGGGCATTATGGTTTGCAATACAGATTACAGACAATGAGAGCCATCATGTTTGGTCCTTTATCTATTTTCAGCACACATCTTCCATCCTGAGCAATCCCTCCAATCATCATTGACTAAGTGATCCCTTCTCTACCGCAGCTGTCTTCTCCCCTAACTCATAAAGCAAGCTTCTAAGTATGGAGTAATACTCCTGGCCCTTGTCTCTACTGTCCTTGGGTGTTAGTCTCATATTACAATATTTTATACTCCACAAATGAGTGAAGTTATTCTATGTCTGTCCCTCTCTTCCTGACTCATTTCAGTTAACATGATACTCTCAATGGCCATCGGTTTATAAGCAAATTTCATGACTTAATCTTTCCTAATCTTTCCTTAATCTTTTCTGAATACTATATAGCTTCATAGTATTGTGTAAATGTACCAAAATTTCTTTAACCAATTGTCTGTTCTTGGGCACTTGGGTTATTTCCAGATTCTGGCTCTTGTGAACAGTGTAGGGGCCTTTTCTTGCATTAAGCTACTATAAAGATTTGCCTACATTTTCTTATATAAATATCAACACAAAGCAATTACCAAAGTGCTTAATTAAGAGATATTCTTCTATAGATTTATGTGGATTCACTCACTTATTCCTAAAAAGCAACCCCTACAAATCAAGTACTTGGTTATCAACATTTTAAAAAAGGTAATCAAAACATAAACAGATTAGAATAGTTGGCCAAAATTACAGAGAGAGTGTCTGAGGAAATCACAGTCTGAATGCAGGCATTCTTAAATTCAATGTATACTGCATTTTAATCAATTATATCATTTAGTTTTTAAGTTTTTACATTTATATATTAAATACATATTCAACTCTTTGGTGCAACAATGTGAGTTTGTTTTTTCCCCATTTCTTTTGCCTCAATATGATTTGCTGATTAAACATTATTAAAACAAGTTTGAAGAAATTCTTTTATTTTATTTTAATTTTTTTATTAAATCACATTATTTGCAAAGTGGTTAATAGTTGAATTTTAGAAATACAGTACTCCAGCACCAAGCCTGACACTAGTGTTAAACTCCATCTACCAGTGTTCCCAAGTTCCCTTCCCACCAACCACTTCCAGCCTACATATTAATGGGCATTGTTTTAAGTTTGATTATTAAAGTTTGGGTGTCAAGTTTTTTGTCTCTGTGATTTGAATATTTATTTATATATTTCCTTTACACCACTGTTTTATCTGAATGCCCTTGACACCTGCATCCATTTCTTCCTGTCAGCTCTTCTTCCCCTCCCCTTAGAATTTTTTTTTTCGCTGCCATCGCCCTTATACTCTGGAGCCAAGGGTAAACAAGACAGACCCCATCTGAAATATTGCATTCCTTTCTCCAGTTATTCTAAATGCCCAAATAATTGAGATTATCCTGTGTTTGTAATTCTTCTTCTGGCTTACTTCATTTAACATGTTTATTTTCCAGTTTTATCAATGTTGCAGAAATTGCATGATTTAATTTTTTTTACAGCTGAGTAGTGTTCCATTGCTTATATATACCACATCTTCATGATCCAATTATCTGTCCTAGACATTTGAATTGATTCCGTATCTTAGCTACTGTACTAAGTGTTGCAATGAATAATGGTGTGCATATGTCCTTTTGAATGAATTTTTTTTGTCCTGGGGATAGATACTCCAAAGGGGACTCACTGGGTCATTTGACAACTCAATACTAAGTTTATTGAGGACTCTCAATACTGTTTTCCCCAGTGGTTGGACCTTTCCACCAGCAGTGGATTAGTGTTCCCTTTCCATGACATTCCCACCAACACAAATCGCTCCCTGTAATTTTGATATGTGCCATTCTCACTGGTGCAAGATGATATCTCACTGTCATCTTGATTTGGATTTCTCTAATAATAAGTCATGATGACCATTTTTTATGTACCTGTTGGCTGTCTGCTCATCTTCATCACAGAAGCCCCTGTTCATTTTCCTTTCTCCACTTTCATGGGGTATTTGCATGTTTAAAAATATATGTAAGTATATATATATATATATATGTATGTATGTATGTATGTATAAGTAAGTAAATCCTGGATGTCAACACTTTATCTTATTTGATGAATGTGAATATTTTCTCCTAGTAAGTTATCTAGCTTTTAGTTTCTATACCCTGTGTATCTTTTTTTTTTTCTTTTTGGGTCACACCCGGCGATGCACAGGGATTACTCCTGGCTAAGTACTCAGGAGTTACTCCTGGTGGTGCTCAAGGAACCATATAGGATGCTGGGAATTGAACCCGGGTCAGCCGCGTGCAAAGCAAATGCCCTACCCGCTGTGCTATCTCTTCAGCCCAGCTTGTTTATCTTGCTAATCAGAAACTACCTAGTCTGATGTAGTCCGATTTACTTATTTTTGATTCTGTCACCAGTGGCATTGTATCATTGAAGTCCAAATCTCGGGGGCTCTGCCTATATTTTTCTCAGCGTATTTTATAGATTTTTATCTCAAGGTCTTTGTTCACAATTTGGATTGGTTTTTGTGTAAGGTGTGTGATATGGATCCAGTATCAATTCTTTGCACATCATTATCCAGTTTTACCAGCACCATATGTTGAAGAGGCTGTCTTTACTCCATTTCATGATCTCTGCTCTTTTACCAAATATTAATCACTTAATCACTTAACTTCCCGTTAGTCGTCGATTTGCTCGAGCGGGTGCCAGTAACGTCTCCATTTGTCCCTGTCGCGTGCTAGTGTAGCCCAATGGCATCTCTTCGCTCCGGGAACATGGAGGGCCTCAAACCGATCGTTCATGATCTTGACAAAGAAGTCTGACCATCTGGTAGGTGGGCGGCCACACGGTCTCTTGACATCCCGTGGAATCCAATCAGTAACAGCTCTAGTCCAACGGTCGTCTTTAAATCTCATTACGTGACCAGCCCATCTGATTTTCGACACCTTGGCAAATGAGACAGCGTCCCTGATCCTTGATCGTCGACGGATGTCAGAACTCCGGATTCGTTCTCTCATTTGAGTGAAACGTGATATTCCAAGCATAGCTCTTTCTATTCTTCTTTGGGAGACCTGAATGGCGTTCTCATCTTGTTTGCGTAGGGCCCAGGTCTCTGAGGCATATGTTAATGCAGGAAGAACAGTGGAATCAAAGAGATGTGCCCGGAGCCGGAGGTTCTTCGTCCTCTTAGCTATTTCTTCGACGTTCTTGAAGGCGTTCCAAGCCGCTCTCTTCCTCCTGCGCAGCTCGGGTGCCAGGTCATTTGTCATGTTGACCTCTCGACCTAGGTACACATAGCTGTTGCATTCGGAGATGGTCGTTCCATTGAGAGCGAATGGGGCGTCAGGAACAAGGCTGTTTCTCATAAACATTGTCTTCGTAAGATTCAGCTGTAGTCCTACCTTTCCACACTCACGGTCAAAGTCGGCCAGCATTTGTGCCGCTTGGCTGATGTTTGGTGTTATTAAAACAATGTCATCAGCAAAGCGGAGGTGGTGTAGTTGCCGACCATCTATCTTCACTCCCATTCCTTCCCATTCCAGTCCTCGCATGATGTTCTCGAGGGTGGCACTGAAGAGTTTTGGTGAAATGGTATCACCCTGCCGCACCCCTCTCTTGACATCAACGATCACTTCTTTGTAGAATGGTGAGATCCTGGTAGTGAATCCGCAATACAGATCACGGAGGATCCTGATGTATTGGGCTTGAATGCCCTGATTGGCTAGGGCTTCAATGACCGCTTCCGTCTCAACAGAATCAAAGGCCTTCTTTAAATCAATGAACGTTAAGCAGAGCGGCATCTTGAACTCCCGAGAAACCTCAATGAGCTTGGTTATCATGAGGATATGGTCGATGGTGCTGAATCCTTTGCGGAACCCTGCTTGCTCACATGGTTGTCCTTCATCTAGTGTTCTGCCAATCCTATTCAGGATGACTCGAGTGAACAACTTGTAGATGACAGACAATAGGCAGATCGGGCGATAGTTGCCAATGTCATGGATGTCTCCCTTCTTGAACAGTAGTACGGTCCTGCTGGTTTTCCATTGAGATGGAACCTTGCATTCAGACAGGTAGCGAGTGAAGAGCCGAGCCAGTGTATTGATGAGTACTGACGGCAGGTTCTTCAGGTGTTCAGGTCTGACCTTGTCTGGGCCGGGTGCTGTTTGCTTCTTTACTGACGAAATGGCGTGTCGGATTTCGGAAGGGAGAACGTTGGGAACGACATACCCATCCTGTGGAATTTGGTATGTCGGCAAGTGGACATGGCTATCGAAGAGATTTGAGTAGAAGTCATGGATAATCTTCTCCATTGCCGTTCTGGAGGATGTGATGGATCCATCAGGACGTCGGAGGGCAGTCATCTTGGTCTTATAGTTGGCGAAGGACAGGCGGGCGTTACGAATACTTTTCCCGGCTTCTGCCGCATCTACCAGTACTTCTGCTCTTCTCTCTTTGAGGTCTTCCTTGATCGCATCTCTGCACTGCTTTGCGAGCTCGGACGTTAGCTTGCGGTTGCCTGAGGCATGCGCCAAACCACGCTGGCGAATTAGCTCAAGAGTTTTCGAAGATAGGCGACTTTTTGTGGCTATCTCTCTCTTGGCGTTCCTCGCACATTCATGGAGGTGCTGAACCAGTCGATCATATTCCTCGTCAATGTTGTCAACAATGGCATCTTCCCATGTTGCTGCAATAGTACCAAAGAGTTCCCAGTTGGTGGTCGTTCTGGGAGTTCTCTTTTTGAACTTTGCAGCCCTTTCTCCCCGCTCTGTGAAGTAGAATTTTGCACGAAGGAGACGGTGGTCCGATCCCGTTCGAAATTTTGGGACAACAGCGACATCAGTCAGGCAAAACCGTCGATTATATATGATGTCGTCTATTTCGTTGTGGAATCGTCCACCGGGAGACTCCCATGTCCATCGTTTAGATTCTGCCTTCTGGAACTGTGAGTTACCATGAATGGTCTTGGTCGACATGATGAACTCAGACAGTCTCTCACCCTGTTCGTTCCATTCTAGGCCATGGGTTCCGATGTGAAGTTCTTCAGCTGATCTTCTCGGTCCTATCTTGGCATTAAAATCACCCACAATGATCTTGTAGAAGGTGTGGTCTTCTTTATAGAACTTCTCTAGCTCCATGTAGAACTTCTCGATTTCTCTTTCATCATAATGAGATGTTGGTGCGTAGACAACGAAGATAGAAAATATACCAAATACCAAATATTAGCTGACCATATATGTAGAAGTTTGCCCTTGGGTATTCTATTCTTATGGGTAAGATAGTCTACCTTTATTCCAATACCATGCTATTTTGATCACAATGGATTTATAGTATAATAATTCAATGCAATTTGTAGTATAGTATAAGTTAGGTAATGAGATAGCCCAGTTTCTTATTATTATGTATGGTTTTTGTTATTTAGGGTCATTCCATACTAACTTTATCCTACCCAAATTCATACATTATTCGTTGACTTAGTCCCTAAGCAATTTTTTAAAAAAATCTTTTAAATCATTGCTTTTATTTTAGTTTGAGTAATAGGGTTGCAATAGTGTACAAGCTTTTTGGCATTGATTTATGAAGTTACCTCACACTGAAGTGTTCGTCACCTTCCATCTCTGACTTTGCCACATCCAGTTCAAGCTTCCATCGCATGCACCCATCTGATCATTTTTTTGTTGATTTATTATTATGATTTTGCTGCATACTGTTACTTCTCTTAGCACCAACCATGTGTTTCAGACTCTCCATCTACATTCTTCAATAGTGTCTAGTCAACAAACCTGTTTCTTTACCTTCCTTCCCCTTTACTAGTAGACAGAGGTCTGTATTTCAATACACAGTCTATTATTAATTGATAGCTTACTCTCTGTTTATACATATGTATAGCCCTACTTTTATAAGCATAATACCCATTAATTACATCCAAGTTGCCACAAACTGCATGGTGATTTTTTTGTTTGTATGTTGTATTTCATAGTATTTAAATTACAAATGTCCAACTATTCATCTGGACATATAGATTTCTTCCATCAACTTACTATTGCAATAAGAGTTGCAACAAGCATAATTGTGCATGTACTTTTTGAATTAATTATTTTTGTATTTGGGGTAGATAACTAGAAATAGGATAAGTGGGTAAAATGGGAGCTCTGCTCTTACTATTTCGGTAAATGTCCATCTTGTATTATATAGAAGAAAACGTGTAACATTATCATTAACCAAGGATGATTCATTTATTCATCACATCACCTACAACACTTGTTTAATATGTACCATTTTTATTTATGTGCGCTGATACATTATTATTGTTTTGTTTTGTGTTTTTCTAATGAAATTGTTAATGAGCAGTTTTCATATGTTTATAAAACTTCATTATATCTTCATTGTGGAAATGTCTATCTCTTCACCCGACCTTTTTTGTTACTATATATAACTTGTAGTTAAGATTAAACTCTCAGAATGAAACACTTCTCATCTTTTAAAAAAAACTATTATTAAAGGACAGTGATTTATAAAATTATTGATAGATAAATTTTTAGATATACAATGATCTACCATCAATCCCCCATCAATGCCAACTTCTCTTTATAAGAGTTCTCAGGTTCCCTGTACCCCTTCTGCTCTACCTCACCAGCCTGCCACCTAGACAGGTACAACTTTTTATTTTGGTTGTTGTAGTTTAGATCTTAGGTTTTCAGTGTTGTCAACACTGTGGTTTGGATATATAGCTATACCACTCCTCTAAACCAACTATGTGCCTTAGGAACTTTTCACTCTTGCACCCACATTTCTTCCTATCCTCTTTTAACATCACTCTGTATTTTTTCCATCTCTGTCTGCCCCCTCCTTATACTCTGGAAGACCCCTTAAATTTTTTCTTAGGGTTGTTTTTACTATTCTGAAAGTTTATAATCCCACACAAATTTTAGAAGTAATTGTTATGTCCTTGAAAACCTTCATAGCAGTTTTGGTGGAATTGCATAAGATGATTATTCAATTATGTTGAATATCCAAATTTATTATAAAGGAATTTTGGGAACAATGTTTATACATAACAAATAATAGTAATAACAAGTAATAGTCAATATAAATGAAACACTCTCAAAGCACAATAAAACAGCAAAAAAAATATTAAAAACGGGGAGTGGGGTTGGAGTGATGGCACAGCAGGTAGGGGGCTTACCTTGCACACGGCTGACCCAGGCTCGATTCCCAACATCCCATGTGGTCCATCGAGCACCGCCAGGAGTGATTCCAGAGTGCATGAGTCAGGAGTAACCCCTGTGCAAAGCCGGGTGTGACCCTAAAAGAAAAAAATGGGGAGGGGGAAGAGCAAATACAGAAGGCATGCAGATGGTCAACAGGCATATGGAAAAATGCTTTAATTTCTGATTATCAGGGAAGTGTGGATAAAAATGATGATGAGATATAACTCTCTTTCAAAGAATTCAGGAACAAGTGCTGGTGGAATGTGGTCAAAAATAACTCTTATTCGCTGCTGGTAGGATTGTTGCTTGGTGCAGCCTCTTGGAAAATGACTGGGAGGTTTTCCAAAAAAGAGTAAGAATAGATAATCCATTTGACCTTGAAATTTCTCTTTAGGGCATCTACCCATGGAACACAAAATCATTCACATCAAAGGACATATGCATGTTGATATTTATCACAGCATTATTTACAATAATCAAGACATGGAAGCAACCCAAGTGCCCAACAACAGATGGGTGAATACAAAAACTGTGGTCTTTATAGACAATTGAATACTAGTCAGCTATGAGAAAAATAATATTATGAAGTTTCCGACAACTTGGATAGAATTGATGGAAGTCATTCTAAGTGAAGTGAATCATTAAAAAATACAAACACCAGATTTCAGTAACTTACAGAGCATAAAGAAATAAAACAAAGGTTCAGATAATTTTGTGGTAACTGCCCTGAATTATAGGCAATATGTTACTGATCTGAGATTACAGAGGTAGTGGTGTTACTTTGGCATAACAGTGGAAGGATTCTGGCACTTTGGAGGTGGGGTTTGAGGCAGCACTGCAATTGCTAATAATAATAATAATAACAATAATAATAATAATAAGAAGAAGAAGAAGAAGAAGAAGTAAATAATTTATATTTTGGAAAAAACATATATAAGAGAGTGTAAAAAGTCCTATAAGTAGAGGCAATATTTATTGACAATATTTTTTATATACAGGATTATGTTAAAACACAAGTTAAACTTAATGATATGTCATGACTCATATAGTACTGGAAGTACTTGCAATAGCGATTAGGCAAGAAAAAGATATTAAGGGCATTCAGGTAGGAAAGGAAGAAATCAAGATGTAACTATTTGCAGATGATATGATACTCTACTTAGAGAACCCAATAACCTTCACCAAAAAACTCCTAGAAACAATAGACTTGTATAGTAAAGTTGCAGGCTATAAAATCAATACCTAAAAGTCCATGGCTTTCCTATATGCAAACAGTGAGAGAGAAGAAAGCAGCATGAAAAAAACAATCCCGTTCACAATTGTGCCCCAGAAAATCAAGGACTAGGAATCAGCTTAACTAAGGAAGTAAAGGACCTGTTCAAAGAAAACTACAAAACGCTACTTCAGGAAATAAAAGAGGACATGAGGAAATGGAAAGATATTCCCTGCTCATGGGTTGGGAGATTTAACATTATCAAAATGGCAGTACTACCAAAAGCATTGTATAAATTCAATGCAATCCCTATAAGGATACCGATGACATTCTTCAAAGAACTGGAGCAAACACTCCTGAAATTTATATGGAACAATAAGCCCCCGCGAATAGCTAAAGCAATTCTTGGGAAAAAGAAAATGGGAGGAATCAACCTCCCGAACTTCAAACTGTACTACAAAGCAGTAATAATTAAAACAGCAAGGTACTGGAACAAAGGCAGAACTTCAGACCAATGGAACAGGGTAGAATACACTGACATCTCCCCTCAATCATATGATCATCTAATCTTTGATAAAGGTGCAAAAAATGTGAAGTGGAGTAAGGAAAGCCTCTGTAACAAATTGTGCTGGCATCAATGGACGGCTACATGAAAAAAAAATGGGCTCCTTAACTCTGCCTAACACCATGTACAAAAGTAAGATAAAAATGGATTAAAAACCTCCACATCAGACCAGAAACCATAAGGTACATTGAAGACAAAGTTGGCAAAACCCTCCATGACATTGAAGCTAATGGTATCTTCAAAGATGCCACACCACTGGCAGAGCAAGAGAAAACAGAGATAGATAAATGGGACTATCTTAAACTAAGAGGCTTCTGCACCTCTAAAGAAACAGTGACCAAAATACAAAGACAGTCTACAGAATGGGAAAGGATATTCACCAAATACACATCTGACAAGGGGTTGATATAAAGGATATACAAAATACTGGTTAAGCTCCACAAGAAGTAAACATCCAACCCCATCAAAAAATGGGGCAATGAAATGAAAAGAAACTTTCTCAAAGAAGAAATCCGAATGGCAAAAAAGCACATGAGAAAAAGCTCTACATCATTGATCATCAGGGAGATGCAGATCAAAACAACAATGAGATATCATTTCACACCTCAGAGACTGGCCCACATCCAAAAGAACAAAAGCAACTGATGCTGGCGCGGATGTGGCGAGAAAGGGACACTCCTTCACTGTTGGTGGGAATGTCGACTGGTTCAGCCCTTCTGGAAAACAGTATGGACAATTCTCAAAAAATTAGAAATTGAGCTCCCATTTGACCCAGCGATACCACTCCTGGGAATATATCCCAGAGAGGCAAAAATGTATAGTTGAAGTGACATCTGCACTTGTTTGTTCATTGCAGCTCTCTTTACAAAAGCCAGAACCTGGAAGAAACCTGAATGCCCAAGAACAGATGACTGGTTAAGGAAACTTTGGTACATCTACACAATGGAGTACTATGTAGCTGTTAGAAAAGATGAAGTCATGAAATTTATATACAAGTGGTACAACATGGAAAGTATCATGCTAAGCAAAATGAATCAGAAAGAGGGATAGACATAAAAAGATTGCATTCATCTGGGGAATATAAAGTAACAAATTATGAGATTAATACTCAAGAATAGCTGAGATCAGCACCAGGAGGATTACTCCATAGCATAGAGGCCAGTCAGGCATTCTAGGGGAAAGGGCAGCTCAGATAGAGAAGGGAGCACCAAATAAAGGGTGTTTGGAGGATCCTCCCAGGATGGGAGATGCATATTGAAAGTAGATTATGGACTGAACATGTTTGCCACTCAAAGCCTCTTTTGCAGACCACAACACCCAAAAGCAGAGAGAGAACACAAGGGATTTCCCTGCCACAGAGGCAGGGTGGGATGGGAGGGATGGGGGTTGGAGGGACATTATCCATGGTGATGGAAAATGGGCACTGGTGGAGGGATGGGTATTTGATCATTGTATAATTGAAACCCAAGTACAAAAAATTGTAAATCTACAACTGTACCTCATGGTGTTTCACTAATAATAATAATTAAAAAAAGAATGGGCACTGGTGGAGGGATGGATACTCAATCATTGTATGACTGAATCCCAAGCGAAAGTTTGTAAATCTGTAACTGTACCTCATGGTGATTCACTAATAAAAAAATTAAAATGAGAAAAAAGGAATAAACATCAGAAAATATTTTTAAGAATCTTGAAAATTGCTATTTGGTGAGTAATACATATTTTTATTCAATACCATTTGTTATTAGGGAAAAGAAAATGAAAACTGTGGTGAGATAAACATACATGTATTAAGATAGATAAAATATTATAGAAGCACTATTTTTAATTACTTTTATTTTAGGCACCATAATTTACACTACTTGTAAATGTAGTGTATGATTTCATACATAGAACCTGCCAGTAAACATCCTACACCACTATGTCTACTTTCTTCCACTATTGTCCCAATGTCCCCCTACCATCCTATTTCCCCATTCCATGGTAAACCACTGGCATGGTAAGTGACCTACTAAAGACAAGTTCCCAGTTTCTGTTGTTTTTGGGAATTTTTTATTTCCTTACTATATTTCTTTGACTATTCTGAAGACATTTGAAGTCCTATGTTCATTGAAGCACTATTCACAATAATCTAGAAAAAACCCAAGTGTTCAAGGACAGTGACTGGATAAAGTAACTATGGTATAATATACAAAATGGAACACTACTCAGTTGTAGGAATAGATGACATCATTCAAGCTGCTGCTATTGGGATGGATATGGAGAAGGTCATGCTGAGAGAATTTAGAAGAGAGACAAGTATGGAATGATGTCCTTATTATGTGGGATATAATGATGCTCTATTCTTAAATTTCTTAGAAATATCCAGACCTTGTTTTCCCATAGAAGTTGCACTAGACAAGATGCCAACTAAGATCGAATAAAGGCTCCTTTTTCACTACATTCCCACCCAAAATGGTTATTTCCAGACTTTTTGATATGCCATTTCCACTGCTGTGAGCTATGTCATTGCTGTTCTGATTTGCATTTACCTGATAAAACGTGACAACAGCTTTTTTTCTAGAACTATTGGGCATACAAAGCTCTTTGTAGGAGTGCCTGTTCATCTCCTTTCTCCTCTGTTGATAGGGTTGTATGTCTTTTGTTTCTGAATTTTGTGAGTGATTTATTTTTAATATTAGTCCTTTATCTGATGTATTATGTCTAAATATTACTTCCCAACTCAATAGGACATCTTTTTATTTTAGCCCAATTTTCTTTTGTCACGGAAAATGTTTTACTTTGATGTACCTCTATTTATTTATATTCAGCTTTGTTACCTTTACTAAAGAAATAGAATCACTGAAAATACCCTTGAAGTTCATATCCTGGATGATTGTATGGTTCCTGGTATAATACTAAGTTCAACATTCCACATTTTCTTTCTTTTTGGGTCACATCCAGCGATGCTCAGAGGTTATTCCTGGCTCTGCACTCAGACATTGCTCCTGGCGGTGCTTACGGGAACATATGGGATGGTGGGGATTGAGCCCGGGTCGGCCATGTGCAAGGCAAATGCTCTACCTGCTGTATTATCGCTCCGGTCCTCAACATTCCACTTTTATTCATTCACATTTATGTATAATCTGAGATATTCTTTCTCCTTCCTTCCTTCCTTCCTTCCTTCCTTCCTTCCTTCCTTCCTTCCTTCCTTCCTTCCTTCCTTCCCTCCCTCCCTCCCTCCCTCTCTCTCTATTTCTCTCTCCTTCCTTTCTTTCTTTCTTTCTTTCTTTCTTTCTTTCTTTCTTTCTTTCTTTCTTTCTTTCTTTCTTTCTTTCTCTTTCTCTTTCTTTCTTTCTTTCTTTCTTTCTTTCTTTCTTCCTTCCTTCCTCCCTCCCTCCCTCCCTCCCTCCCTCCCTCCCTCCCTCTCTCTCTCTCTCTCTCTCTCTCTTTCTTTCTTTCTTTCTTTCTTTCTTTCTTTCTTTCTTTCTTTCATTGGCCAACTGTTTTCCTGAACTCCATTTGTTGAAGAGTCTTTCCTTGATCCACATCTGCCCCTATCCTCTTTTTTCGTAGCACTGTAGCACTGTCCTCCCATTGTTCATTGATTTGCTTGAGCAGGCACCAGTAATGCCTCCATTGTGCAACTTGTTGTTACTGTTTTTAGCATATTGAATATGCCACGGGGACTGTGCCAGGCTCTACCGTGAGGACAGGATACTCTTGGTAGCTTGCTGGGATCTCCCAGAGGAATGGAGCAATCGATCCCGGGTCAGCCACGTGCAAGGCAAACACCTTACCAGCTGTGCTATTGCTCCAGCCCACATAGATTAATTCTCCATACATCTGTAGCTTAATCTCTGAGCTCTCTATTCTATTTCATTGGTCTGAGAACCTGTGTTTACTCTAGTAATCCACCATAGATATATAGTATAATATAAAGTCAGAACATGTGTTATAAAATAAACATCACAGTTTCTTGATTTTCTACAATGTTGTGGCTATTTGGGGAGTTTTATGACTCGACATAAATTTTAGTATAATTTTTGCTAAAGTGCTTGAAAAGTCTTTTGAATTTTGATGGGATTTATATGAATTTTATGTTTAGAATAGGATAATCATGAATACATATTTTTCTATTTCCTGACGTTCACTTTCATTTCTTTCAATAATGATTTATTGTTTTAAATGTGTAAATATTTCAACTCTTTTTCTAAAATGATGCATGTGTATTTGATGTTCTTGGATATTATATAAATGAAATAGTGATCTTGATTTATTTCTTCACTATTCAGTTACTTGCATAAAAATATGACTGATTTTGTACGTTGATTTTGTAGCTTGATTCTTTGCTTTACTGTTTTACTTTTTATAACATTTTAATGGAATCTTTAGGGTTATTTATACTGATTATTATGTTATCTAAAAATAGTTTAACTTCTTTACAAGTTTGGGAATCTTTATTCTTAATTTTTTTACATAACTGTTGTGATAGGAACTAAGACTATATATTGGATAGTAGTGTAGAAATAGGATATCTTTGTCTTTTGCAGTAATTCAGCTTCTTGGTATACAACCATCAAACACACGCGCAAACTTTAATTCAAAATGTATATATCCACCTATGTTCATTGCACTGCTTAGTACATTAACCAGGATATGGAAACAACCCAAATTTTCAATGAGTGGAATAGATAAAGAATATATACAATATAATTCTATGCAGATAAGAGGAAATTATAAAAAACTGAAAGATGAAAGGATTAAATTGTTCAGTCTGTGGGACCAGAGTGATAGTATAGTATATAGGATATTTGCCTTGTACACAGCCTAGGTTCGATCTACAGAAATTCTTCATGCTTTTTCCTTGCACATGGCCCAGGTTCGATACCCAGGAACCCTATATGTTTACCCAGTCTCCTCCAGGAATGACCCCTGAGTGCAAAGTAAACATAAGTCCTGAGAACTACTGAGTGATGCCCCCAACCCTAAAAAAAATTCAGTTTGCTGTAGCTTGGATAGAACAGTGTGCTATTATGTTACGTGAAGTGAGAGGGATAATACTGAACTATTTCACTCATCTGCGGAATATCGAGGAAAAAAGTAACATAATGGAATGTTTCAAATGATGAAATGTTCTTGGTCCTAGATTACATGTTGAAAAGAGCAGAACATGTGGCAAGAATTGTTGAAGTGATTTGGAAGTAACAAAAGATCAAAAGATCAGCAGAAGCCCTAGTGATAGCACAGTGGGGAGGGTGTTTGCCTTGCATGCGGCCAACCCACGTTCGATCACTGGCATCCCATATGGTCCCCCCGGCACTGCCAGTAGTGATTCCTGAGTAACTCTTGAGCCAGGAGTAACCTGTGAGCATTGCCAGCCATGACTCAAAAAGCAAAAAGAAAAAAAAAACATCAGCAGAGGAGGATCTTTTGTACTTTGTTGGAGGTGAGATAAGGTAATTTTGTACATCAAAAAATATAAACGTCAACACTAGTGTGTATTCACAAAATAAATGTGTTGCGGCACTCTCTGTCTCACCACTTGCATTTGGTGGCCATGAGTCCCACTTGCACCACACCTTGCTGCTGTCCCGGCAGATGCATGAAGGAGGGAACAGGGTTACCAGGCTGGTTGGTGATCAGTCATAATTTATTCCAATCTTGTCTCCCTCTGCCTCCTTCCAAACTCACCCACTCCTGTATTTCTCCTCTTCTCCATGCTTGTCTCTCCTTGCCCAGTCTCTCAGCCTTTGTCTAGACCCCAATCTCCAAGGACTGGGGGTAGCAACTGCACCTAGGTCAGATAGCACAATCAACATATGTAAAGCCCTCACCTTCCTTCTGGGACAGCTCTTTTAAGACAAAGATCTCCTGCTAGGAGATCCACTAAAGGACAAAATTTCATCTAAGAACATACTTCTCCTTTCCTTAGTCCATAAACAATCATCTTATATTTACTTACTTTTTAATAATCTTTCTAGTCATTTTGTATGGACACAGTAAAAGATATATTAATCCTACAAGGTGGATTTCCTGGGGACATCTTGATATAGATCCCAGACTACAGTTCTTAGGCAAGATTAGTCCTTTCTAATTCTAGCAGGGTCTTTGTCCAGTCACTTTTCTTTGGGTCATGACAGAATTTGTCCATGACCATGTTATTTAACTTATTATAAGTTTTATGGCACTTGGCCTGTCCTGTTTTGATGCCAGCATAGCTTACAGCTTGCCTTGGGTCCATCCAGTCCCTTTGTCAGTACCCCACTTTTGGGATGCTAGGAACTAAGGGCAACTGAGGCTCAAGTCAAGAAAATATAACAGATGCCATGAGTAAATATTTTCTGGAGTCAATTAACTCCCAAGGTACAAAAGTAACTTTAACTGTCTTCTTGTGTCTATACAAAAAGGACATTGCTCTGAAGTAAACTATGCAGAGGACATAAAGAAGGAGAAAAGCAGTATTTCACATACGAATACAAAATTCAGAGTCCTTAGAAAATCTGACCTTACAAGTCATAACAGGGTCTGATTTGGGGATAAAGATGATTAACCAATAAGGGAAGCAGAACACAGAGAAGAGGTTAACGATAAACAGAGGAATAGGAGTGCCTCGTGAGACCTGTGATGGGTGTAACCCAATAAACCTAAGCTCCCTGCAGCAAGGGAGAAAGGACAAATCAATGATGTACTACATACTAGTATAAATATGATCCAAAATATAATAATGCGATTTTAAAAAGTTTAAATAAGGGATGTAGGAACAGAAAAAAGACCCGATAAGGGGATGCAGGCATTAGTTGTGGGTGTGGAATTGGAACATTATTTACCTGAAACAACTATTAACAATATTACAAATAATAAGCTTATGTAAAAACTAATTTTAAAAATATTTGAAATTTTAAAGACTGATCAAACCAACTGCTAGGCAGGAGGATGATTCAGTTGTTAAATTTCATAGAAAATAAAATTGTCAATGCACTTTGGATACAGGTGATTTCTTAAATTTAGCATAACTTGCTTTGCATGTAGACAAACCAAATTCTGTCCCTAGCACCCCTTTCTACCACTACCAGAAATTATTCCTTAGAACAGAGCCAGGAATAAGGCCTGAGTACCTATTGGTATGATGCCCCCAAACAAAATAAATTTAATTAAATTAAACATCCACTTACTATAAGATAAATATGTTTTATTCCATGATATTTAACCAAGGACAAATGAAGCATATGCACATATAAAATATGCTACATACATTCATAGCAGTTTTATTTATACTCACCAAACTGGACACAATTAATATATTCATGAATGGATAAAAACATGTATATGAATAAACATATTCACAATAAGGAAGAACAAAATTGTGATTTATAAAACAATGTGAATAAACTGGTAAAACATTAAACTAAGGAAGTCATATAAAACGTGATATAATTTATATGATTCCACTTACTAGGAACTTTAGAAAATGCAAGTTAAACTACAGGTATACAAAGCATATCAGAAGATGGGACCAAGATGCAAAAAAGAAAGCAAGATTTTAAAATGACTCCCTGGGTATACTAACAATAACATCTTAAGATTTTTTTTAATCTTCTGGGGGAGGGGCAGGGAGTAAGGACACACTCTATTTTGTATTTTGCTCAGGGGTGACTCCTGGCTCTGTATTGAATGATTCCTCATGGCAGGATTCAGGGGACAATGTGGAGTGCCAGGGAGAAAATTCAGGTCAGTTGCATACAAGACAAGTATTTTGCCCAGTGTACTATAATATTTCACCGAATCATGGTTAGAAGTGTTTGAAGACCTTTGCCTAGAGACATAATCAGAGATACTGGTGACAAGAGTTAACATTTATGGAGGGTTCTCCATCAGAGAGAATACAGGAAGAGAAACTGGAGGTACAGATAAAGATCTGCAGTCCCCCACTCTGGTGGAATATTATGATGAAAATATGAAATCTTAAAGTTTGCTTTAACTTGGTTGCAACTGGGAATTATCATGTTAGGTGAGATAAGTGTGAGGTAAAAAAAACAAATACTAAACAATCTCATTTATCCATGATATATAGAGAAACCAAATAAATCAATGGATAATATCAAATAAATACAAATTCTTTGCTTTTGAAGAACTGAGATTACTCACTTACCAGTAAGAAGGCAGGAGCATAGGCAGACTATAGACAGTGGTGTACGGTCTTGGGCACTTTGATGATGGTGAAGATGCAGTAACTTTGTACATCAAAAATCATAAATGTTAAAGCTATTGCGGCCATACATACTAAACTACAATAAAAAAGAAATAAAACAGGTGTCAGTGTTTTTCAGAAAAGTTGGTTAATAGGATTAGCAATGAACAAGTGGACTTTGAGTTTAAAAACATCATTTGCATTTGTATACCTTCTAAGTGGTATACTAAAGAATAAATCATGCACAAAACTAAAAAAGATCTATTTGAGAAAAAACTGCAAAACTGATTAAAGAAATCAAGGAATAAGATTAATTGAGCTATATTCTCAGTTTATGTATAGAAAAACAAAAGTGGTAAGATATCACTACTCCCTAACTTGGTCTAGGGATTCACTATAACTCCTGTGAAAATATCAGTAAGTTGTACATTAGAAAATTTTATTTAAAGTTTATCATAAGAGGAAACAGGAGTATGAAGTATAATACTTAAGGAATAATAATGAAATTGGAAGAGCAGCACTAGCTAGAACATAATGTATCTAAAGTTGTAATAAATTCATTTATGGGGTCCTCACATTTATTGCTGGTAACTCATGAATTTCCAAATACTGTTAGATGTAGCCCTTGTAGCCCCTCAAAGTTTCTAGGTTAAACTGGAATGTCAGTGGTGTCTTCAACCCACTCTTGAGCACTGCTGGAAATGCTCTCTCCTCTATATGAAAATAATGACCCTACCCTATTTAAAAAATGGTATAAAGCTAAAGTAATAAAGGAAGTATTATACGTGCAAAAGAGTACACAACCAGAGCAATGGAACAGAATAGACAGCCCATATAAATATGGTCAATCATCGAGAAAATAGAAAAGGCCTGTAATGGAGAAGATGTAGTATTTTATTTTATTTTATTTTATTTTAGTTTTTTTTTCCTTTATTTTATTTTTTTTTACAGTTGTAAATTTACATTTTTTTGTGCTTTGGTTTCAATTATACAATGATCAGATACCCATCCCTCCACCAGTGCCCATTTTCCACCACCATGGATAATATCCCTCCCACCCCCATCCCCCATCCCCCCTGTTTCTGTGGCAGGGCAATCCCCTGTGTTCTCTCTCTCCTTTTGGGTGTTGTGGTCTGCAAAAGAGGCATTGAGTGGCAAATATGTTCAGTCCATAGTCTACTTTCGACATGCATCTCCCCTCCTGGGAGGATCCTCCAAACATCCTTTATTTGGTGCTCCCTTCTCTATCTGAACTGCCCTTTCCTCTAGGATACCAGGCTGGCCTCTAAGTTATGGAGTAATCCTCCTGGTGCTGATCTCAGCTATTCTTGGGTATTAATCTCATACTTTGTTACTTTATATCCCCCAGATGAATGCAATCTTTCTATGTCTATCCCTCTCTTTCTGACTCATTTCGCTTAGCATGATACTTTCCATATTGTACCACTTGTATGTAAATTTCATGACTTCATCTTTTCTAACAGCTACATAGTACTCCATTGTGTAGATGTACCAAAGTTTCTTTAACCAGTCATCTGTTCTTGGGCATTCAGGTTTCTTCCAGTTTCTGGCTATTGTAAAGAGTGCTGCAATGAACAAACAAGTGCAGATGTCACTTCAACTATACATTTTTGCCTCTCTGGGATATATTCCCAGGAGTGGTATTGCTGGTTCAAATGGGAGCTCAATTTCTAATTTTTTGAGAATCGTCCATACTGTTTTCCAGAAGGGCTGAACCAGTGGACATTCCCACCAACAGTGAAGGAGTGTCCCTTTCTCGCCACATCCAAAGAAACAGTGACCAAAATACAAAGACAGTCTACAGAATGGGAAAGGATATTCACCGAATACACATCTGAAAGGGGTTGATATCCAGGATATACAAAATACTGTTTAAACTCCACAAGAAGAAAACATCCAACCCCATCCAAAAATGGGGCAATGAAATGAACAGAAACTTTCTCAAAGAAGAAATCCGAATGGCAAAAAAGCACATGAGAAAATGCTCTACATCATTAATCATCAGTGAGATGCAGATCAAAACCACAATGATATACCATCTCACACCTCAGATGTAGTATTTTAAATTAGTAATACTGGAACAATTTGACATCCAAATGTAAAAATGTATATACACACATATGTTGGAGAAAATATTTGCTTGTTATACATCAGATAGAATGCTATACCTGAAATATATAAAACACTTGCAAAAACTCAAAAGCAAAGAAAGTTTATAACTCATTGATAAATGGGGGATGGAAATTCTAAGGATATAGAACAGAGGATAGAGTATTTACCTTGCATGCAACCAACATGGATTCAATCACTGGTATCCCCAGTGGAATCCTGTTTTCTGCCAATAATGATCCCTGAATGTTCACCTAGGAGTAACCCCTGAACACCACTGAACGTGTTCCCAAAACAAATGCAGAATATGTATTTCCTGACTGAGAAAGTCCAAAGACTTCCCAAAACAATAAATCCAAACAGAAGACCACCAAGACACATGACATCAAAATTACAAGAAAATAAAAAGCAGACATACTATTCCTTAAAACAAGCAAACAAAAGCCATAAATCTATATTTAATATAATACCTATTGAACTCAATAGATTTCTCAAATGAAACTCTATAAGCAATAAGACAATATTATGATTATATACAAAGTCCTGGAAGAAAAGAATGACTAACCAAGAATCTTCTATCCTGCAATATTATTATTTAGATTTTTAAGGGATAATTAAAAATATTTCAAACAAAAGTTGAAGATATGACCTCTAAACCAGCTCTGCAAGAAATAGTAACTTTCGTTCTGTAAATAGCAAGAATTCTACATTCATACGAAAAAAGATAGCATAGAGAATATAAAATGGAAGGACATAATAAAGGGACTTCCAGATTGAACCTGAGACTTATTTGATTTAAAATTTAAAAAAGAAAATTACTTAGATGTCCAGAAGTAATCTACAAGAAAATGAAACCAAGGATATTTAGAAAATATCAAGAAGCAAATGGAAGAAATCATTACATAAATTTGCGAACAGTGGAAACAAAAAATAAGAAACAAATTCAAACCTAAAAGCCACAAAATTATGATGAAAATATAGCAATAAATGTATATATATGAATAATATTCTTAAATGTAAATAGAATGAGTTCCCAAATTGATTCAGGAAAACGAATCAAACCTTTTGCTGCTTACAGGAGACACACTTTAACTTTCACTATAAACACATCCTCAGAGTAAAAAACTGGAATACAATTAAACTGGCAAATAGTAGCCTTAAAATTGAGGGCTGGATAAAGTTGTTTCATGGTTTAAACTAAAGAATGTAGTAAGAGATAGTGATTGATATCAGATATTGACAAAGTGATCAAAATGTCAGAATTTAACTCATATTCACCAGATGAAGCAGCAGTAATGTTCTTAGAGTGGCTACTAAAATATATATATATATATATATATATATATATATAGAGAGAGAGAGAGAGAGAGAGACAGTGAAAAGAAGTAGCATTCAAATACTTTAAAATCCAGTTTCATCATTTGAAAGATAAACCAGACCAAAAAATCAAAAAGGAAACAACAGCTCTAAATAAAGAATTGTAATAAAGAATTGTAAGTAAGATAATAAACATTTATAAGGTTATCCACCACCCGAACTACTGACAAAATGTTCTCCCATGTACATGAAATGTTCTCCAGGACAGACCACATGCTGGCATACAAGTGATCAAAAAGTAAAGAAAATAAAGATCATATCAAATCTCATTTCATATCACAATGTAATGCAGGTATAAATCAACCATTGAAAGAAAACTGGAGAAAACTCAAACATTTGGAGAGTAATCAACATATTATAAAGAAATATTGGATCAAGAAAGGAAGAGAGAAAAAATAAATAAAAATATTTATCGAAATGAATGAGACTGCAATCATATCTATTGTAACTTATGGGGCACATTCAAACTGGTACTAATTGGAAAGTTCATTGTAATACAGGTTTATATTAGGTAACAAGTAAAGACACAAAAAATAATAACCTAACATCTTAAGGAACTAAGGAAAAAGAAACATTGAAACCTAATACCAATATATAATGAAGGAAATACTGAAGTAGAGTCAAAAGTATAAAAACAGAGATTAAAAAGCTATATGAAAGATCAGTAAAATGTAAAGCTGGGTCATAGAGACAGTGTGGAGTTTAAGATGCTTGCTTTATGCTCAATTCATTCCTGACACTGAATATGGTCCCCACAACTGCCAGAAGTGATCCCTGAATACAGAGGTAGGAGTAAAACCTAGCACTACTAACTATGGCAAAACAAGAAAAAACATTAAAAGCTAGTTTTTTCCATGACAAAACAAAATTGATAAAATCTCAGTTCATGAGTAAAATAAGATAAACTTAATAAATAGGATCAAATATAAGAGGGAATAGACTCTGTCCTTATTTGTTTTGCTTACAATCTTTAAAACAACCTTAAAGTTTAGTTAATATAAATTTCCCATCTTCTTTTCCCTAAGATTGTGTTAGTGATTCTGGGGACTTTATTACTCTATATAAATTCAACAATGTTTGATGTATGTCTTTTTAAAATGTCATAGTTATTTTTATAGGAACTCTATTGAATATGTATAATGCTTTGGGCAAGGTGGTATTTTGACAACATTAATCATCTCAATCCATGAACAAGAATGTGAAACACATTTCCTCTTGTCTTCTTTTATTTCTTTCAGTAGTGATTTATAATGATCTTTGTATAAGTCTTTTACTTCTTTTGTTAAACTGATTCTTAAGTCCTTAATTTTCTGAGTCACAATTGTGTTTAGGACTTTTCAGTTTTTTTCTCTTCTATTTAATTATTTGTGTGTGGAAAAGCCACTGATTTCTCTGCATTGAATTTGTAGTCTGCAACTTTCCTGTATAACTATTGTTTCTAGGAAATTTTTAAGTGAATTTGTTAAAATTTTATAAGTACAGTATCATGTCTCTGCAAATGTGAGGTGAGAGGTTCGACTTCTTTTCCAATCTGGATATCCATAATATCTTATTCATAGGTAAATTTTATACTGTATGAATAGTAATGGTGAATGTGGGAAAACTTATACTGCAATGAAACAAAGGATTTCAATTTTTTTTACTATTAAATATGGTGTTTGCTATGAATTTGTGGTAAAAGTCTTTAACTATATTGGGGAAAGTTTCTTCCAGCCCCATCTATTGACTGTTTTTTACCCTGAATGGATGTTGGATCTTGTCAAGTGCTTTCTCTTCGTCTCTTTCTAAAATCATATTATATTATTTTTCCTTGTGTTGATATGGTGTCTGATGTCGATTGAATTGTGTTTCACAAACCATCCTTGAATCCCTGGATGAATCCTACTTTGTCATGGTGGACAATCTATTTAAAACCAGTGGAGTAGAATTGAGATCCCAGAGAGAGATCCTTAGGTATATTGATAGCTAAGTTTTGAAAATGGAGTAGAGTATGAAGCATTGGAAGGAAAGCCTCTTTAACAAATGGTGTTGGAAAAATGTGATGGTCATATGTGAAAAGAATGAACTCAAACTCTATTATCATACTATGGACAAAAATAAATTTAAAATGGATTAAATACCTGAATATAAGACCTAAGTACATGTATTATATTGAGAAAAACAGACAGAATACTTCCTGACATTGAATCTAAATGTCTTACATGTTTAAATGTCATTAGGCATTGATTTGCTCGAGCAGGCCCAGTAACATTGTGAGACTTGTTACCGTCTTTGGCAAATCGAATACGCCACGGGTAGCTTGCTAGGCTTTGCTGTGTGGGCGAGATACTCTCGATAGCTTGCCAGGCTCTCCAAGAGGGGTGGAGGAATTGAACTCAGGCCGCCATGTTGACTGCATGCAAGGCAAACACCCTACCCGCTGTGCTATCACTCCAGCCCGTCATTAGGCAAACAAGCAGAAACAAAGATAATCAAACGGAAATACACTAAACCGAGAAGCTTCTGTACCACAAATGAAATGATGAAGAGAATAAAATGATACCGTAAAGACTGGGGAAACATTTGCCTACTGTTTATCTTATAAAGAATGAATATCTAAGATATGTAAAGCACTGGTATACTTTCCAGGAATAAAAACATGGAAAAATCAAAAGAAATGAACAGAAACTTCTTCGATGAAGACATACAGATGACCAGTAGATAATTGTAAAAGTACTATGCAGAAGTACTCTGTATAAAGTACTCAGTGGACAGCAAATCAAAACAATAAAGATATATCACCTCATACTAGTGAGATTGACAGAACATAAAGAACAAAGGCAACCACTGTTTGCTTTCTGTGTAGATATGAAGGAAAAAGGAAAAAGGCTCCATTAACAGCTGGTGGGATTATTATCTCCTTCAACCATTTAAGAAAAAAATGTAGACACTTCTCAAAAAAAACTAAGAATTGTGGTTCCATATGTCACAATTCCACATATTGACATCTACCAATCTACCCCCAAGAACCCCAAAACAACTCTATTCAGAAAAGAAAAATTTGTGTTCCTATGTTTCTTGCACCTAATAGCCAAAATCTAAAAAAATACTACTATTAATGGATAATGGATAAGATAAAAAGAGATGATGTGCACACACACACACACATATATATATATATATATATATATATATATATATATACACACACACAAAGAAATACTACTTGGTTATAAGAAAAGATGAACTCATATGTTTTGCTGCCTTGTTGATGGATCTGGAGAATATCATGCTCTACCATGCTGAATGAATTTAGTCAGAAAAAGAGATGCATATACAGATTTATCTATCTTAAATATGGGATGTAATTAAACATAGTACTGCCCTCCCATTATTCATTGATTTGCTCAAGCAGGCCCAATAACATCTCTATTTTGAGACTTGTTACTGTGTTTGGCATATTGAATACATCAAAGGTAGCTTGCCAGGCTTCGCCCTGCGGGCGAGATACTCTCAGTAGCTTGCCAGGCTCTCTGAGAGGGGCGGAGGAATCGAACGTGGCTCGGCCGGGCTAGCTGCGCACAAAGCAAACGCCCTACCAATGTGCTATCGCTCCAGCCCTAAACATAATAAGGAAATAACAAGTGTCTAGAGGCATCATAATGAGACCTGATCTTCATATGGAAGCTCACCACGTTGGAGTGGGATTGAAAGAAATTAGGATGGGGAGAATAATGTAGTAATGGTTGTTTTCCTGAAACATTTTGTGTATGTTAATAGTATGCACATTAATAACATTAATAGCATTTTAAATAATGGTGCCTTAAAGAAATGAGAAGGAAGAAGTTACAACAGATAAAACAGAAATGTGCATAATCATAACAGGCTACTGTGAACAACACTATGCCACTAATTCAGAAAACTGAAAAAATGGTTGAATTTTTAAAATCTTAAAAATGCCCCTTGAAAGCTTGTTTGGAGGTTCTAGCACAGCGGTGCGGCTTTTGCCTTGCGTGTGGCCAACTTGGACGACCTGAGTTCTATTCCTCTGCCCCTCTCAGAGAGCCTGGCAAGTTACTGAGAGTGTCTCGCCCACACGGCAAAGCCTGGCAAGCTACCCGTGACTTATTTGATACATCAAACACAGTAACAAGTATCACAATGGAGACGTTACTGGGCCCACTGGAGCAAATCGATGAACAACAGGACAGTGCTACAGTGCTACAAATGCCCCAATACTGACATAGAAGGAAGTGAACGACATGAACAGACCAATTAGTAGTAATGAAATTGAAACTAAAATAAAACATCCTACTTAAAACAAAAATCTCATATCCAGATGGATTTAATAGTGAGTTCTATTAAAATTCAGTATTAAAACTTCAAAAGAGACCAAATACCAATTCTTCAAAATACACTTTTAGAAGAGAATAAAAATTAAGCTGCTTTAACAGCTTCTGTACTGCAAAGTTCTTTAAAATATTTTTATTGAATCACTGTGAAATATACAGTTACAAAGTTGCTCACAATTGAGTTTCATTCATACAATGTTCCAACACCCATCCCTTCACCAGTTCACATTTCCCATGGCCAATATCCTCAGTTTCCCTCGTGCTCATACCGCCACCCAAATCTTGCAGCTTGCCTCTATGCCATAAACTTTTCTCCTCTCCTCTGTCTCACTCTAATTTTCTCATTTTTCCTTTTAGTCTCTGTGATTATAATACTGTTTCTTATATAGGATATGGTGAATATCAATTTACCTCAATTCAGCACTAAGTTTTTGTCCAGAGTGATCATTTCCAATTGTCATTCCTTCTCTGACTTATGTGCACTCTTCGTGGCAATCTTCCTACCATAAACTTGCCCTCATGCCCCTTATTTCTACTTTCTTTGAGTATTTTTAACGTACTTTAATTTTTTAAAGTATCCCGACAATGAATAAGTGGTATTATTCTATGTTTGTCTCTCTCCCTCTGATTCATTTCACTCAACATGATATTTTCCATGTCCATACATTTATAAGTAAATTTCATGACTTTATTTTTCCTAATAGCTTTATAGTGTTCCACTGTGTAGACGTACCATAGTTTCTTTATCCACTCATCTGTTCTTGGGCACTTGGATTGTTTTCACATTCTGGCTACTGGTAATAGTACTGTAATCAATCAACAGAAGTCCAGATGAATTTTCTGCATTGTGCTTTTGGGCCACTAGGGTACATTCCCAGGAGCAATATTGCTTGGTCACATAGAGGCTCAATTTATAGTTTTTAGAGGAATACCCATATTGTTTTCTAGAAAGGCTGGACTAACCAGCATTCCCACCAACAGTGAATGAGAGATTCAGTCTCTCCTCATCTATGCCAGCACTGGTTGTTCTTTAGGATGTATGCCAATCTCTGTAGGAGTATATTATATCTCATTGTTGTTTTGATTGACATCTCCTTGATTATTAGTGATGCAATGCATTTTGTGTGCTTTTATCCATTTGTGTTTCTTCTTTGAGGAAGTTTCTTTTATCTCTTAACCCCATTTTATCATGGAGTTTCATGTTTATTTTTCTTGTAATGTTCTGTTCGTGTCTTATATATCTTGCATATTAACCCTTTATCAGGTGAGTGTTGGGTAAATAATTTTTTTCATTCTGTGGGCTTTTTTATTCTCATCACCATTTACTTTGAAGTGAAGAAGATTCTAAATTTAATAAAGTCCTGTTTGTTTATATTTGCTTCCACTTACTTGGTCAGCAGTGTTTCATCCTTGAAGATGCCTTTAGCTTCAAATTCATGGAGAGATTTGCCTATGTTTTCCTTTGTGTAACTTATGGATTCAGTCTGATATCAAAATCTTCAATTCATTTTGATGTTATTTTTGTGCAAGGTGTTAGAAAGAGGTTTGAGTTTTATTTTTTTTTTCAATGCAGCTGTCCAGTTTACCTAGCCCACTTTTTGAAGAGGCCTTCCATGTTCCACTTCATATGTTTTGCTTCTTTATCAACAATTTAGTGATTGTACACTTGTGGGTCTCTCAAAGGATATTTCAGTCTATTCTACTGATATGAGGGTCTGCTTTTATTCAATATTGTGCTGTTTTAATTGCTACTGTTTTGTAGTACATTTTCAAGTTGGGGAGGGTGATGCCTCCCATCTTCTTTTCTACAGGGACTACTTTTACTGTTTTTTTTGGAGGTAGAGGGAAGGGGGAGTTAGTGGTTTATTGTTCCATACAAATTTCAGTAGTATTTGATCCACTTTTTAAAGTTATACGAGTATCTTCTAGGGATTGCATTGAATTTATAATGCTTGAGAGAGTACTGCAATTCTGATGGTAGTAATCAATTCTCCTTATCATGAGAAGCAGGTATGTTTCCACTTCCTTGTGTTCTCTTTTATTTCTTTAAGGAATGTTTTATAGTTTTCTTTGTATAGATTTTTCACATCTTTCGTTAAGATGATTCCAAGATCCTTGATTTTGTGAAGCACCACATATAGTTCTTCTGGGCACTACCAGTGTGATATATAAGCACAGAGCCAAGAATAAGCTAAGAGGACCATTAATTGTTTCCCTCAAATAAAACAGAACAAAACAAAAATCAAACCTATCTAGACAAAAAGAAATTAAATTGTTTATAGCTGGGAAAAACAACATATCTGTATTTGCACACCCTGTTACAATATACATAGGAAATCCTAAAGATTCTATCAAAAACTTTTTAGTGACAATAGAACAATAGTAACACAGCAAATTGTGATATCAGCACATCCAAATATATATGATATTCATACCCTTAACAACTAACTAGAAGAGAAAACAATTTTAAAGTTTAATGGCTGTGGCCAGAATATAAAGTGCCTAGGAATCAACAAAGGAGGCGAATTAGATTTTAAAATTTAAGTAATTATATAAGAAATAGACTATGGCCAGAGAGATAATACAACAATTAAAGCAATTGTCTTACAAAATCTGATCAGGCTTCAATTCCTGACACCAAATGTGTTCCACCCAAGTCCTCCTAGTAGTAATCATTGAATAGAAAGTCAGGAGTAAACCCTTACTCTGTTCTCAGGGATAAACCCTATGTACACACTGAGTCACCCCCCCTGCCCCCACAAAAAAGCAGAAAGAAAGAAATGGGAAATAATTGAGAATCTGTGATTTGAAGAAGTTAGGTATTTTGAACACTCGTATTTAAAATATTATATAGAATAAATGAATACCTATCAAAATTCTAATGTCATTTTAAAGGATAAAGTATAAGTAATACTAAACGTTGAACAGAACCTTAACTCACCAATAATCAAATCAATTTTGATTTAAAAAGGTGGCAGTTCCCTATAAGATCAGGGATGATACAAGGATGCCCACTCTCTCTACTGCGGTTGAATATAGTATGGGAAGTACTTGCAATAGAGGTTAGGAAAGAAAAAAATATTAAGGGCATTCAGGTAGGAAAGAAAGAAATCAAGCTCTCACTATTTGCAGATGATATTATACTATACTTAGAGAACCCTAAAACCTCTACCTAGAAACTCCTAGAAACAATAGACTCGTATAGTAAAGTTACAGGCTATAAAATCAATACCCAAAAGTTCATGGCTTTCTTATATGAAAATAATGAAAGAGAATAAAGTGACATGATGAAAACAATCTTGATCACAATTGTGCCCCAGAAAATCAAGTACCTAGGTGTCAGCTTAACTAAGGAAGTAAAGGAGCTGTACAAAGAAAACTACAAAATGCTACTTCATGAAATAAAAGAGGACAGGAGGAAATGGAAAAATATCCCCTGTTCATGGACCGAGACAATTAACATTGTCAAAATGGCAATAGTTCCCAAAGCACTATACAAATTCAATGCGATGCCCACAACGATACGCATGACATTCTTCAAAGAACTGGAGCAAACTCTCCTGAAATTAATATGGAACAATACACCCCCACGAATAGTTAAAGCAATTCTTAGGAAAAAGAAAATGGAAGGAAACAACCTCCCTAACTTCAAACTCTAGTACAAAGCAGTCATAATTAAAACAGCATGGTATTGAAATGAAGGCAGATATTCAGACCAATAGAACAGGGTTGAATATACAGACATCTCCCCCCAAACATATGATCATCTAATCTTTGATAAGGGAGCAAGAAATGTGAAATGGAGCAAGGAACACCTCTTTAAAAATTGTGCTGGCAAAACTGGACTGCTACATGCAAATACATGGGCTCAGATTTCTGCCTAACACCATGTACAAAAGTAAGATCAAAATGGATTAAAGACCTCAACATCAGTCCAGAATCCATAAGGTACATCGAAGACAAAGTTGGCAAAACCCTCCATGACATTGAAGCTAATGGTATCTTCAGATATGTCACGTCACTGGCCAAGCAAATGAAAACAGAAATAGACAAAAGGGCCTATCTTAAATTAAGAAGCTTCTGCACCTCAAAAGAAACAGTGACCAAAATACAACAGCAGTCTACAGAATGGGAAAGGATATTCACCCAATAACCATCAGACAAGTGGTTGATATCAAGGATATACAAAGTACTGGTTGAACTCAACAAGAAGAAAACAACCAACCCCATCAAAAAATAGTTGATGAATTGAACAGAAATTTTCTCCAAGAAGAAATACGAATGGCAAAAAGGCACATGAGAAAATGCTCTACATCATTAATCATAAGGGAGATGCAGATCAAAACAACAATGAGATATCTCACACCACAGATACTGACCCACATCCAAAAGAACAAAAGCAACCAGTGTTGGCGTGGCTGTGGCGAGAAAGAGACCCTCCTTCACTGCTGGTGGGAATGCTGACTGGTGCAGCCCTTTTGGAAAAAAGTATGAATAATTCTCAAAAAATTAGAAATTGACCTCACATTTGACCCAGCAATACCACTCCTGGGAATATATCCCAGAGAGGCAAAAAAGTATAGTCGAATGACATCTGCACTTGTTTGTTCATTGCAGCATTGTTTACAATAGCTAGAATCTGGAAAAAACCTGAGTGTTATTATTCAGAAGATTATATATACACATATATTTGTATATATAATGCTTTATTATCCAGAAAGTCAAGTTCATATTATTTATTACAAGAAAAACAAAAACTCAAGATGTTAATTTACTTATATATTCTATAAACACACCGTTATGTTTATTGTAGTGCTAAAATATCCAAGTATAGAATCAAACCAAATATATAGCAATATTTAGATTTATAAAAAATTGCATTATATATTCAATGAAATACTACTCAACTATAATTGATGAAATATATCATTTTTGAAAGTTGAACAGAATTAGAGGACGTTGTGTTAGACATAATATGTCAGAGGGAGGACAATCGAGGGACTATCTCATCATATTTATAGGTAAAAAGTAAAGAAGGGGAACAGAAAATGGTTAATAAAAACAGACCCTTAGAAACTGACAATAGACCCAAGGGTACTAAGGGAAGAAAATAGGTCTTGTGAGAGAGGGAATGGGCTTGAAGAGACATTATATAGCAGTGGGGTGTTTTTGCACTTTTGTTGTGGTGTAGGTACATGAACATGGTATACAAAAAGTAAAAGTATAGTATAATGATATTGTGTTCTGTGTTATTTCACAATAAGTTTATGACAGGGTTCAAATATGGTTTGAAACATGGGAACACCTACAAGGGCAATTAGAGGCTGCCCCAAAAGCCTCTATCTCTCTTGGAGAGCCTGGCAAGCTACCGAGAGTATTCTGCCCACACGGCAGAGCCTGGGAAGCTATCCATTGTGTATTCGATATGCCAAAACAAGTAATGACAATGGGTCGGTCTCTTTCCCCTGACCCTGCACAGCCACAAATTTGGCAGCATTGAGAAGGATGTGGAAGGAGAGGCTGATAAAATCTCAAGGCCAAACTAGGCAGACAAAACGAAGAAAGACAAAAATGACTGTACTTTCAATGCACGTACACTGGCATCAGATGCATCCATCAAGGACCCGATGGTACAAGCGTGGAAGATCAAGTATGACATCATTGGTCTGACCGAGACAACAAGGCATCAATCATATCACGCCTTTTTCAACACTGGAGAAGAACTGTTCCTTGTAATATGTGACAAAAGAGTCGTCAGAGGTGTCGGTGTTCTTGTCAACATGAACTTGGCCATGAGTATTGATTCATTCAAATGCCTAACAACCTGAATTGGACGATTACACTTGAATAGATGTGGCTCACTGCCGGCAGTTTCTATCTTCGTTGTCTATGCACCAACATCCAATTATAATGAAGAAGATATTGAGAAGTTCTACATGGAGCTGGAAAAGTTGTATAAAGAAAACCACACCTTCAAGATCATTGTTGGTGATTTTAATGCCAAGATAAGACTGAAAAGATCAGCCGAAGAACTTCCCATCGGGACCCATGGCCTAGAATGGAACAAACAGGGTGAGAGACTGTCTGAGTTCATCATGTCGATCAAGACCATCCATGCTTACTTACAGTTCCAGAAGCCCGAATCTAAACATTGGACATGGGAGTCTCTCTGTGGATGGTTCCACAATGAAATTGACCACATCATATTCAATCGATAGTTTTGCGTGACCGATGTGCTTTTGTCCCAAAATTCCGAACAGGATCAGACCACCGTCTCCTTCATGCAAATTTCTACTTCACATAGTGGGGCAAAAAGGCTGCAAAGTTTAAGAAGAGAACTCCCAGATGACCACCAACTGGGAGCTCTTTGGCACTATTTCTGCAACGTGGGAAGAAAGAAGATAGAAATTGCCGTCGTTGACAACCATGATCCACGGTCCTCCCGTTGTTCATCGATTTTCTCGAGTGGGCCCAGTAACGTCTCCATCATGAGACTTGTTACTGTGTTTGGCATATCGAATACATCACCGGTAGCTTGCCAGGCTCTGTCGTGCAGGCGAGATACTCTCGGTAGCTTGCCGGCTCTCTGAGAGGGGTGGAGGAATCGAACTTGGGTCAGCCAAATTGGCTGCGTGCAAGGCAAATGCCCCAACACTGTGCTATTGCTCCAGCCCGTCGTTGACAACATTGACGAAGAGTACAATCGACTGGTTCAACACCTCCATGATTTTGTGAGTAACACCAAGAGAGAGAGATTGCCACAAAAAAAAATGCCTGTCTTTGAAAACTCGAGCTTATTCGCCAATGTGGTTTGGCGCATGCCTCAGGCAACCGCAAACGAACGTTGGAGCTCGCAAAGCAGTGCAGAGATGCGATCAAGGAAGACCTCAAAAAGAGAAGGGCAGTAGTGCTAGTAGATGCAGTAGAAGCCGGGGAAATCATTCGTAACGCCCACCTGTTCTTCGCCAACTACAGTACCATGATGACTGCCCTCCGACGTCCTGATGGATATCTCACATCTTCCAGAAGGGCAATGGAGAAGATTAGCCATGACTTCTTCTCAGATCTATTCAATAGCCATGTCCACCTGCCCACATACCAAATTCCTCAGGATGGATATGTCGTTCCCAAAGTTCTCCCTTCCGAAATCCAACATGCCATTTTGTCGGTAAAGAACCAAACAGCACCTGGCCCAGACAAGGTCAGACCTGAACACCTGAAAAACCTGCCGCCAGTACTCATCAATACACTGCCTCAGCTCTTCACACTCTATCTGTCTGAATGCAAGGTTCCATCCCAATGGAAACCAGCAGGACAGTACTACTGTACAAGAAGGGAGACATCCACTACATCGGCAACTATCGCTTGATCTGCCTATTGTCTGTCATATAAGCTATTCACTTTAGTCATCCTGAATTGGATTGGCAGAACACTAGATGAAGGACAACCATATGAGCAAGCCGGGTTCCACAAAAAAGATTGAGCACAATGGACCATATCCACACGATAACCAAGCTCTTTGAGGTTTCTCAGGAATTCACGATGCTGCTCTGTCTAATGTTCATTGATTTAAAGAAGGCCTTTGATTCTCTTGAGATAGAAGCTGTCATTGAAGCCCTAACCAATCAGGGCATTCATACTTAATATATCAGAATCCTCTGTGAGCTGTATTACAGATACACTACCAGGATCTCACCATTCTACAAAGAAGTAATCATTGATGTCAAGAGAGAGGTTCGGCAGGGTGATACCATTTCACCAAAACTCTTCAGTGCCACCCTCAAGAACATCATGCGACAACTGGAATGGGAAGGAATGGGAGTGAAGTTAGAGGGCTGGCAACTACACCAGCTCCGCTTTGCTGATGACATTGTCTTAATAACAACAATCATTAGCCAACCAGCACAAATGCTGGCCGACTTCGACCGTGAGTGTGGAAAGGTCAATCTACAACTGAATCTTACGAAGACAATGTTTATGAGAAACAGCTTCGTTCCTGACGCGCTATTAGCTCTCAACAGAACGACCATTTCCGAATGCAACAGTTACGTGTACCTAGGTCGATAAGTCAACATGACAAATGACCTGGCACCTGAGCTGTGCAAGAGGAAGAGAGCGGCTTGGAACGCCTTCAAGAGAGTCGAAGAAATAACTAAGAGGCGAAGAACCTCCCGTTCTGGGCACAACTCTTTGATTCCACTGTTCTTTCTGCATTAACATACGCCTCAGAGACCTGGGCCCTATGCAAACAGGATGAGAACGCTATTCAGGTCTCCCAAAGAGAAATCAAAAGAGGATATGCTTGGAATATCACGTTTCACTCAAATGAGAGAAAGAATCCGGAATTCAGATCTCCATCGACGATCAAGAATCAGGCATGCAGTCTCGTTTGCCAAGGCGTCAAAAATCAGATGGGCTGGTCACGTAATGAGATTTAGAGATGACCGCTGGACTAGAGCCATTACCAACTGGATTCCATGGGATGTCAAAAGACCGTGTGGCCACCCACCTACCAGATGGTCAGACTTCTTCGTGAAGATCATGAACGATCGGTTTGAGGTTCTTTGTGTTCCTAGAGTGAACAGATGCCTTTGGGCTACACTAGCACGTGACAGGGACAAATGGAGATGTTACTGGCGCCCGCTCGAGCAAGTCGATGATTAATGGGAAGTCAAGTGACCAAGTGATCAAGTGATCAAGTGATTAAAACAGCCAACAAGCGATTGGCTTTAAAAAAGTTGATATTTATCATAAATTTGAGTCTAAATGATTCATGTTTCTTAGAAAGTGTTGCAGTTGAACAAGTGCCTATAGGAGGCTGGAGAAACAGTATAACGGCTAACGTGCTTGCTTTGCACAGGATTGTCTCAGACTCTGTCCTCAACAGCCGATATGGACCTCTGAGTCAGTAAGTTTTGAGTGCAGAACCCTGCACAAGATCAAGTGTTGCTCCCAAACAAAAGAAAACCAAAACAAAAGAGGGAAAGAGACGAAAGCAAGTTTCTGCACAGAAAAAAAAAAGAAAAAAATTAAAGAAGGCAAGATAAAAATAGCAAGGGAAACTAGAAGTATAATAAAATCGAAGGACACAACAATGGTATAGCATTATACACTTTAGGTATATAAGTCATTCCTTAACTTTTATTGATTACTGAATTTCCCATGCAAAGATACCCAAAAAAAGGGCAACTATGAGAAATTTTAGGAAGAAGGAAATTACAGGATTTGAATTTTCCCTGTATTTAAAAATTCTTGTTCTCAAAAATGAAACACAAAGTTTCAATCTACATGACAGAAACAAATGTTTAATTTGTGAGACAAAAACTAACTAGAGTCTATATAATACTTCTCTTGGATTCATCACATTGCATTGCACAGGAATTCACTAAAGTTCATTTTCTGTATTTTAAGTTAGGGAAACAATTTTATCATTATATTCCTCACTGACAGGTACATAAATGTATTAAATGGAATTTTCTCAAAGGCAAGGGACTATTAAGTATCTTTGCATCTCAAGTGCCTAGGGCAGTGTTTCGCAATATGAAGCTTTCAAGAGTTGACATTGAACGGAATATATGTAAGTTCCAAAGCTATTCAATGTTCAAATTATTTTCTCTGTTGGAATGACATCAAAGTAGCTGATCAATATTTGTTTAGAAAACAAAAGCAGTAGCTCATTCACACTATGCTAACATATTGGGCTGTAAATGTGGGAAATATAAAGAAAATACTACATAGTTTATTTTGTGTTTTGAAGTATAGGGTCAATGTGTTCAATCTAAAGTAAATGATCTCTGTGAAGAAAGCCAGATTTTCTGAATACTCTCTCCTGTCGAGAGTGTATCATATCAGTGTGTTCTTGAATAGTTATTCCAACACAGAGAAGAAATCCTTTAAACAATTCTTGCCTAGTTGTGAAGGGGTAGGGGAAAAATAAAACTCCCTGCCTATTTACTTTCCTTATATATGAACTTGATTGGTAGTAAACAAGAAAAGTGACTCAAGACAGCAGTAAATGTTTTCTGATCAAGTGGAGCACTTTTATACTTAATGTTTTAGCAATTCAGGGGCTGTATGCTGCCCAGTTATTAGATGATCTGAACCAAAAATAAAACACCATAACTGAGATATGAGTTTTCTATTCTATTTGGATAGCTCTGGATTATCTCTATGACCTTCAAGTACATAGGACACACTATTATTGAATAAAACTTTAGACAGCCATTATCACAGTTACACTATTGTTGCAAACAACTTTAGAGCATTGATAAGCATAACAAAATAGTTTTCAAAATTGGCTGTTTCATGTTCTAATGCTCTGTTGCAGCTATCACATCTATGTTTTTATCTTTCAATCGCCCTATTAAAAAGGATACTCGTTATTATGCCAACTAGTCTAAAAGGTAAACCAAGTAACTGGAAGTGAATTTTTTTGCTTTAAATTAAAAAGTCAATTAGTGACAGTGCTCTGGATGGAAATTGGAGTTACTAGTAAAAATGTATGCACCTGGAAATTCACCTAACTTGGATTTATATTTGAATATTGAGTTTAGATAAAGTATAATAGAAATGTTCCTATATGCTTGTATTAGCTTCAGGATTTCTTAGATCATTAATTGCTTGAATATGGGTAATTTCTCAATATCATTCTCTCTTTCCTAAATCTGTTAAATGTGAATGGAACTCACGCTTACACTTTTAAAAGCCACTTTATTATGGAAATAATTACATGAATAAATTTGTATATATTCAATATACACTACTGGGTGAGTTTTGAGAGAAATATGCATCTATTAAAATATCACAATGATCTATGCCAGAACATATGAATTGCCTGTCAAAGTATTTTCTTACTCATTTTATTATTTTCTTTGAAAATTACACTTAATATAAGATCTGTTTCTCGGAAAATTTTAAGTATAGAAATAGCATCCTTAACCATAGACAATATATGATGTAGGAACCTCAGACTTATATATCTTACATAACTGATTAAAAATAATTTCAGGAGCCGGAGTGATAGTACAAAGGGTTGGGTATTTGCCTTGCACGTGGACAACATGAGTTCAATCCCTGGCAACTAACCTGGTCCCCCAAGCACCACCAGGAGTATAATTCCTGAGTGAAGTGCCAGGAGTAACCTCTGAGAAATGCCAGGTTTGACCCCCAAAAGCAAATAATGATAATAATTTGGGACCACATCTATCAGTGCTTAGGAATTATTTCTGGATCTGGGCTCAAGGATCACTTATGGAATTGCTCAGGGGACCAGAGGTATTGCTGGAGATCAAACCCATTTCAGCTCTGTGCAAAGCAAGAGCATTTACTATAGCTGTACTGTATCTTGAGCAACACTCTTTATAAGAATAATAAAGAGTATTTAATAATAAGAATAAGAATAAGAAGTATATAATAATACTCTTAACATGCTACTTCATAGTATTTATTACTACTTGGTATAATGATACTTGTTTATTGGTTTATAAATCATTTTTCCCTGTAATAAAAATTTAATCATACAAAACATCTTGCATCTTTTGGCAATAATAACTTCATACTTTCTGTTTAAAGATAAAATTGAAGGATCAGGGAGAGTACAGGCATTAATGTACTTGCTTTTTATGTGGAACACTTGACTTGATCCCATGGTTCCCTGAGCACTGCCAGCAGTCACCTCTGAAAAAGATCCAAGATTATTCCCTGAACATTGATGGGTGAGACACAGTCTCCCAAAGTAAAAATTGACATTAATTCTTGGACACTCAGGTTATTTCCAAATTTTGGCTATTGTGGATAGTGCTGAAAGGAACATGGGGTACAAATGTATTTTATCCATTTTGTGTTTGGGTCCTTGGGGAATCTTGTAAGCAGCTGAGTTGCTGGGTCAAACTGATCCTCAATTCCTAGAGTTTTTAGAAATATCAGTGTTGTTTGTCTAAAGGACTGGCCTAGTTGACATTCCTACCAGCAGTGAATGAGAGTACCTTTCTCTCTGGATTCACACCAGCACTAGTTGTTCTGATACTTTTTGATGTGTGCTGCTCTTTGTAGTATGAGATGATATCTCATTGTTGTTTTAATTTGCATCTCCTTGATGATTAGTGATGTTGAGATTTTTTTCATGTGCCTTTGCACATTCTATTTCTTCTTTGAGAAAGTTTCTGTTCATCTCTTCTCTATACTTTTTTGATGGGGTTGGATTTTTTTTGTAAAATTTTACTGGTTTCTTATATATTTTTGATATAAACCTTTTACGAGATGAGTGTTGAGCAAATGATTTTTTTCCCATTCCATGGCTGTCTTTGTATCCTGCTCATTGTTTCCATTGAGGTGAAGAAGATTCTTTGTCAAGTATCCAAGAATAGACGACTGGATAAAGAAACTATGGAACATATACTAATGCGATATTACTTAGCAATAAAAAAAATCTGTCACTGTCCTCCCGTTGTTCATCAATTTGCTTGAGCGGGCCCAGTAACATCTCCATTAGAGACTTTTGTTGTTACTGTGTTTGGCATATTGAATACGTCACGGGTAGCTTGCCAGGCTCTGCCGTGCGGGTGAGATACTCTCAATAGCTTGCTGGGCTCTCTGAGAGGGGTGGAAGAATCGAACTAAGGTCGGCCTTGTTGGCTGCGTGCAAGGCAAACAGCCTACCGCTGTGCTTTTGCTCCAGCCCAAGAAAAAATAAAGTAATGAAATTTGCTGCTATAGGGAGGTACCTGGAGAGTATTTTGCTGAGAGAAATTAGTCAGGGTGAGTGGCATCAACACAGAAAGATCTTTCTCATATACAGGATATTAAGAAACATAATGGTAGGATAATAAATACCGAAAGACAATGGAAAGAAAGAATATGAGAATGGTAATCAGTAAGAAACATGTCAGACTCTGTGGTAGGAGGGGGTAACATCTATGGTGGAGGGAAATAGGAGGAGGAGATGGTGGTGAAAAGTGGTAAAGTGGTATGTATGAAGCCCTATCAATGATACCACTGCGGGGGCTAGAGCAATAGCACAGTGGGTAGGGTGTTTGCCTTGCACACGGCCAACCCGGGTTCGATTCCTAGCATCCCATATGGTCCTTCCAAGCACCACCAGGAGTAAATCCTGAGTGCATGAACCAGGAGTAACCCCTGTGAAATGCCGGGTGTGACCCAAAAAAGCAAAAAAAACCCCCAAACCCCCAAAAAACCCAATAGTGCTGTAACAAGAGTGCAAACACTAACAAAAGAGAAAAAATTCACTTAATCACTTAATCACTTAACTTCCTGTTAGTCATCGATTTGCTCGAGCAGGCGCAAGTAACGTCTCCATTAGTCCCTGTCACGTGCTAGTGTAGCCCAATGGCATCTGTTCGCTTTGGGAACATGAAGAGCCTCAAACCGATCATTCATGATCTTCACGAAGAAATCTGACTATCTGGTAGGTGGGCGGCCACGCGGTCTTTTGACATCCTGTGGAATCCAGTCAGTTACAGCTGTAGTCCAGCGGTCGTCTTTAAATCTCATTACGTGACCAGCCCATCTGATTTTTGACACCTTGGCAAATGAGACAGCATCCCTGATTCTTGATCGTCGACGGATGTCAGAACTCCGGATTTTTTCTCTCATTTGAGTGAAACGTGATATTCCAAGCATAGCTCTTTCTATTCTTCTTTGGGAGACCTGAATAGCGTTCTCATCCTGTTTGCATAGGGCCCAGGTCTCTGAGGCATATGTTAATGCAGGAAGAACAGTGGAATCAAAGAGATGTGCCCAGAACCGGAGGTTCTTCATCCTCTTAGCTATTTCTTCGATGTTCTTGAAGGCGTTCCAAGCCGCTCTCTTCCTCCTGCGCAGCTCGAGTGCCAGGTCATTTGTCATGTTGACCTCTCAACCTAGGTACACATAACTGTTGCATTCGGAGATGGTCATTCCGTTGAGAGCGAATGGGGCATCAGGAACGAGGCTGTTTCTCATAAACATTGTCTTCGTAAGATTGAGCTGTAGTCCTACTTTTCCACACTCACGGTCAAAGTCAGCCAGCATTTGTGCCGCTTGGCTGATGTTTGGTGTTATTAAAACAATGTCATCAGCAAAGCAGAGGTGGTGTAATTGCCGACCATCTACCTTCACTCCCATTCCTTCCCATTCCAGTCGTCGCATGATGTTCTTGAGGGTGGCACTGAAGAGTTTCGGTGAAATGGTATCACCCTGCCGAACCCCTCTCTTGACATCAATGATCACTTCTTTGTAGAATGGTGAGATCCTGGTAGTGTATCTGCAATACAGCTCACGGAGGATCTTGATGTATTGGGCTTGAATGCCCTGATTGGCTAGGGCTTCAATGACCGCTTCCATCTCAACAGAATCAAAGGCCATCTTTAAATCAATGAACGTTAAGCAGAGCGGCATCTTGAACTCCCGAGAAACCTCAATGAGTTTGGTTATTGTGTGGATATGGTCGATGGTGCTGAATCCTTTGCGGAACCCGGCTTGCTCGCATGGTTGTCCTTCATCTAGTGTTCTGACAATACTATTTAGGATGACTCGAGTGAACAACTTGTAGATGACAGACAATAGGCAGATACGGCGATAGTTGCCAATGTCATGCATGTCTCACTTATTGAACAGTAGTACGGTCCTGCTGGTTTTCCACTGGGAAGGAACCTTGCATTCAGACAGGTAGTGAGTGAAGAGCCGAGCCAGTGTATTGATGAGTACTGACGGCAGGTTCTTCAGGTGTTCAGGTCTGACCTTGTCTGGGCCGGGTGCTGTTTGTTTCTTTACCGATGAAATGGCGTGTCGGATTTCGGAAGGGAGAACATTGGGAACGACATACCCATCCTGTGGAATTTGGTATGTCGGCAAGTGGACATGGCTATCGAAGAGATTTGAGTAGAAGTCATGGATAATCTTCTCCATTGCCGTTCTGGAGGATGTGGTGGATCCATCAGGACAGTCATCTTGGTCTTGTAGTTGGCGAAGAACAGGCGGGCGTAACGAATACTTTTCCCAGCTTCTGCCGCATCTACCAGTACTTCTGCTCTTCTCCCTTTGAGGTCTTCCTTGATCGCATCTCTGCACTGCTTTGTGAGCTCGGACGTTAGCTTGCGGTTGCCTGGGGCATGCACCAAACCACGCTGGCGAATTATCTCAAGAGTTTTCGAAGGCAGGTGTTTTTTTGTGGCTATCTCTCTCTTGGCGTTCCTCGCACATTATGGAGGTGCTGAACCAGTTGATCGTATTCCTCTTCAATGTTGTCAACAATGGCATCTTCCCCTGTTGCCGCAATAGTGCCAAAGAGTTCCCAGTTGGTGGTCGTTTTGGGAGTTCTCTTTTTGAACTTTGCAGCCCTTTCTCCCCGCTCTGTGAAGTAGAATTTTGCACGAAGGAGATGGTTGTACGATCCTGTTCGAAATTTTGGGGCAACAGCGACATCACTTAATCACTTAATCACTTAACTTCCCGTTAGTCGTCGATTTGCTTGAGCGGGCGCCAGTAATGTCTCCATTTGTCCCTGTTGCGTGCTAGTGTAGCCCAATGGCATCTGTTCGCTCTGGGAACATGAAGGGCCTCAAACCGATCATTCATGGTCTTGACGAAGAAGTCTGACCATCTGGTAGGTGGGCGGCCACGCGGTCCCTTGACATCCCGTGGAATCCAATCAGTAACAGCTCTAGTCCAACGATTGTCTTTAAATCTCATTACGTGACCAGCCCATCTGATTTTCGACACCTTGGCAAATGAGACAGCGTCCCTGATCCTTGATCGTCGACGGATGTCAGAACTCCGGATTCTTTCTCTCATTTGAGTGAAACGTGATATTCCAAGCATAGCTCTTTCTATTCTTCTTTGGGAGACCTGAATGGCGTTCTCATCCTGTTTGCATAGGGCCCAGGTCTCTGAGGCATATGTTAATGCAGGAAGAACAGTGGAATCAAAGAGATGTGCCTGGAGCCGGAGGTTCTTCGTCCTCTTAGCTATTTCTTCGACGTTCTTGAAGGCGTTCCAAGCTGCTCTCTTCCTCCTGCGCAGCTCGAGTGCCAGGTCATTTGTCATATTGACCTCTCGACCTAGGTACACATAGCTGTTGCATTCGGAGATGGTCGTTCCATTGAGAGCGAATGGGGCGTCAGGAACAAGGCTGTTTCTCATAAACATTGTCTTCGTAAGATTCAGCTGTAGTCCTACCTTTCCACACTCACGGTCAAAGTCGGCCAGCATTTGTGCCGCTTGGCTGATGTTTGGTGTTATTAAAACAATGTCATCAGCAAAGCGGAGGTGGTGTAATTGCCGACCATCTATCTTCACTCCCATGTTTTCCCATTCCAGTCGTCACATGATGTTCTCGAGGGTGGCACTGAAGAGTTTCGGTGAAATGGTATCACCCTGCCCACCCCTCTCTTGACATCAACGATCACTTCTTTGTAGAATGGTGAGATTCTGGTAGTGAATCTGCAATACAGCTCACGGAGGATCCTGATATATTGGGCTTGAATGCCCTGATTGGCTAGGGCTTCAATGACCGCTTCCGTCTCAACAGAATCAAAGGCCTTCTTTAAATCAATGAACGTTAAGCAGAGCGGCATCTTGAACTCCCGAGAAACCTCAATGAGCTTGGTTATTGTGTGGATATGGTCGATGGTGCTGAATCCTTTGCGGAACCCTGCTTGCTCGCATGGTTGTCCTTCATCTAGTGTTCTGCCAATCCTATTCAGGATGACTCCAGTGAACAACTTGTAGATGACAGACAATAGGCAGATCGGGCGATAGTTGCCAATGTCATGGATGTCTCCCTTCTTGAACAGTAGTACGGTCCTGCTGGTTTTGCATTGGGATGGAACCTTGCATTCAGACAGGTAGCGAGTGAAGAGCCGAGCCAGTGTATTGATGAGCACTGACGGCAGGTTCTTCAGGTGTTCAGGTCTGACCTTGTCTGGGCCGGGTGCTGTTTGTTTCTTTACCGATGAAATGGCGTGTCGGATTTCGGAAGGGAGAACATTGGGAACGACATACCCATCCTGTGGAATTTGGCATGTCGGCAAGTGGACATGGCTATCGAAGAGATTTGAGTAGAAGTCATGGATAATCTTCTCCATTGCCGTTCTGGAGGATGTGATGGATCCATCAGAACGTCGGAGGGCAGTCATCTTGGTCTTATAGTTGGCGAAGGACAGGCGGGCATTATGAATACTTTTCCTGGCTTCTGCCGCATCTACCAGTACTTCTGCTCTTCTCTCTTTGAGGTCTTCCTTGATCGCATCTCTGCACTGCTTTGCAAGCTCGGACGTTAGCTTGCGGTGGCCTGAGGCATGCGCCTAACCACGCTGGCGAATTAGCTCAAGAGTTTTCGAAGATAGGCGACTTTTTGTGGCTATCTCTCTCTTGGCGTTCCTCGCACATTCATGGAGGTGCTGAACCAGACGATCGTATTCCTCGTCAATGTTGTCAACAATGGCATCTTCCCATGTTGCCGCAATAGTACCAAAGAGTTCCCAGTTGGTGGTCATTCTGGGAGTTCTCTTTTTGAACTTTAGAACTTTGCAGCCCTTTCTCTGATGTCGCTGTTGTCCCAAAATTTAGAACGGGATCGGACCACCGTCTCCTTCGTGCATAATTCTACTTCACAGAACAGCGACATCGGTCAGGCAAAACCGTCGATTGAATATGATGTGGTCTATTTCGTTGTCGAATCGTCCACCGGGAGACTCCCATGCCCAACGTTTAGATTCTGCCTTCTGGAACTGTGAGTTACCATGGATGGTCTTGGTCGACATGATGAACTCAGACAGTCTCTCACCCTATTCATTCCATTCTAGGCCATGGGTCTGGATGTGAAGTTCTTCAGCTGATCTTCTCGGTCCTTCAGCTGATCTTCTCGGTCCTATCTTGGCATTAAAATCACTTACGATGATCTTGTAGAAGGTGTGGTCTTCTTTATAGAACTTCTCCAGTTCCATGTAGAACTTCTCGATTTCTCTTTCATCATAATGAGATGTTGGTGCGTAGACAACGAAGATAGAAACTGCAGGCAGTGAGCCACATCTATTCAAATGTAAACGTCCGATTCAGGTTGTTAGGTATTCGAATGAATCAATGATCTTGGCCAAGTTTGTGTTGACAAGAACACCGATGCCTCCGACACCTCTTTTATCACATGTTCCGAGGAACAGTTCTTCTCCATTGTCGAAAACGGCATGGTGAGTTTCGTGCCTTCTTGTCTCGGTCAGACCAATGATGTCGTACTTGATCATTCGCGCTTGTACCATCAGGTCCTCGATGGATTTATCTGATGCTAGCGTACGTGCATTGAAAGTACAGACGATCATTTTTGTCTTCCTTCATTGTGGCAGCCTATTTTAGCCTTGAGATTTTGTCGGCCTCTCCTTTCTCATCCTTCACAGTGCTGCAATGTCGGTGAAGCCTTCAGGGTCAGGTGAATGAGACCAGTTGGACACTACCTCCACTACCCAGCTGTCGCCACACTCCAGGACGCTTTCCGTACCCGCGCGGCTGCATCATAAGACACATCATAAGACACTAAATACCCATCTTCCGGAATTGTCGTACCATATTTGATAGGGTTCAAATATGGTAACACCTACAAGGGTGATTAGAGTTCACCCCAAAAGCCTCTATCCCTCTCAGAAAGACTGGCAAGCTACCGAGAGTGTTCCGCCCGCACGGAAGAGCCTGGCAAGCTATCCGTTGTGTATTCGATATGCCAAAACCAGTAACTACAACAAAAGAGAAAAAAATTACCTCTTGTAAAAGCAGACTGGTTGGTGGGAAGCAATGGGGAGACGGGGGTGATTGGTGTAGGGAAGTGGATACTGGTCACCATTTTGATGGGAGATGTATTGAAACATTATATGCCTTGTAGGATAACATTGGTTTACCCTTCCTCCTTGGCTCCTGGGAGTTTGTGTTTGTTGATTGCCCCTCAATCTGTCAATTTCCTTTGTTTCCTGATCAGACTCTGACTTGTAAATATTGTCTTTCTGTTCTCCTTACTGTACTTTGCATGGTTAGCTATTTCAGAGCAATTACTTTTTGTATGGATACAGGAAGACAGTTAAAAAGACAAGCCTGCGGCTTGGGAGTTGATTGACTTCAGATAATATTGCCTCCTCGACATCTGTTCTCTCGACTTAAGCTTCAGTTGCCCTTACTTCCTAGATCCCCCAAAGCAGGGTCCTGATGAGGGACTGGATAGGCCCAGAGCAAGTGGTGAGCTAGCTAACCTGGCATCAAAATGGTCCTGGCCAAAGTACCATAATGCTTAACTATAAGTTAAGAGCTTGGTTGTGGACAAATTCTGTCATGATCGAAATAGTAACTAGATTTGGACCCTGCTGGGATTACAAATGATTTATTCAGCCTGATTTAGTCTGAGTCTGTGGTATTCCCAGGAGAGTCACCCTACAAGCCTAAAAGTGTCTATTACTGTCTCCATACAGAATACTAAATATTAGGAAGTTAAATTGAAGATGTTAATTAAGTTGCTTGTCTAAGGAGAGAGAAATACACCTTAAGGGCTGTTTTGCCTTCATGGGTTGCAGGTGATTGGGAAGACTGGGAAAACATGTTGATTACGCTTCCTGTAGGGTTGCGTGGTTAAGAAGGCGTGATAAGAGAGAAGAAAAAGAAGTGGCTGGGGGAGAGGGGGAGACACACACACACACACACACAGACGGACGCAGAAGGAGACGGTGACAGAGGGAGGAGTAGATTGAGACAGAGAGTTTGAGGAAGATTGAGGGAGAGACAGAGACAGACACAGAGTTAGAGGAGAAAGTTGTGAGTTAGAAGGCTGAGAGGAGAGAGTAAGAGTGGCTGAAGCGATTGAAGAGGAGTCACAGAGCAAGTTAGAGAGTTGGAGAGAGCTGGGAGAGACGAGATATTGATTAAATGTCAACTAATCAGCAATCAGCTGGGCCCTCATTCTTCCTTCATCCATCCAAGGCAACAGCTGTCCCAGTTGGGGAAGTGGCTTGAGAGCACCGAACGTGGGTGGCAAGAGAGAGCCGCCTGGAGAGCCCGTGAACATACTTTTACGTGTGATCCCTCTCGCTCGCTCGCCAGGGAGAAAGGAGAGTATGAAGCTCCAGCCCTGGGCTGGCCAGAGGGCAAAATGCCTAAAAGCCAGTCATAAATAACTTTGTTATTTCATAGCTCTGTAGCACTGTCCTTCCGTTGTTCATCGATTTGCTTGAGTGGGCACCAGTAATGTCTCCATTGTGAGACTTGTTGCTACTGTTTTTGGCATATCGAATATACCACGGGGAGGTTGCCAGGCTCTGCCATGAGGGCGGTATACTCTTGGTTGCTTGACAGGCTCTCCAAGAGGGATGGAGGAATTGAACCCAGGTTGGCTGCCTGGAAGGCAAACACCCTACCCGCTGTGCTGCCTACTGACTGAAAAATAACTAACATTAAAATATAATTGTTTCAAACTTAAGCATTATATTTCTATGATGGAGAGATAGTTCAGTGAAGCAGGGTGCATTATTTTCATGTGCAGGGACATGATTTCAGTTACTGACATCATCAGGATACTCAACTTTATTCCATTGATCTAAGTTTCTGTCTTTATTTGAGTACCATGCTGTTTTTATGACTACCACTTTGTAGTTTGGTTTCAAGTTGGGAAAGGGGATGCCATCCATCTTCTTTTTCTCAAGGATTTCTTTAGCTCTTCTGAAAGATTTTATTGTTTGTGGGGGTTTATTATTCCATATTAATTTCAGGAGTATTTTATCTATTTCTTTGAATAACATCAGGGTATCTTTATATACACTGCATTGAGTCTGCATAATTGACCACAAAATATTATCATTTGATATTTAACAAAGAAGTAATACCTCTGAGAGGGGCGGAGGAATCAAACTGGGGTCGGCCATATTGGCTGTTTGCAAGGCAAACACCCTACCTGATGTGCTATAGCTCCAGCCCGTAACAAGCAATATAAAATAAAATTATTTTGTGCTTGCTAGGTGGGCAGGCATCGGGGGTTGGTGGAAACTTTAGACAATAGTGGAGGGAAGGTCACACTGTTGGTGGGACTGTTGTTGGATCATTGAATGTCCAAAATTATTATGAACAACTTTGTAAACCACAATGTATAAATAAAGTTAGGGAAAATGTATATCTTATTACATATAGAACACAACATATATATGTATATATATATATGCGTGTGTTTGTGTGTATACAACGGTGTGCATTTTACCACTGTTTTCAAGTAAAATTTAGGCGAAACTCAATGCTCATTAATTAAATAATTACTAAATATGGCATATTTAGCATTTATCTCATGATATTATAGATATACATATATAGACCATGAACAGTCATTTATTGATAGATATGTGGGAGATAGCTAGCTATACCGACATACATAAGTTCTATAAAGATGAGAGAGCACAAACTATTTTATATATGGTAGTGAACAGAAAGGATTAAAGAACTAAGGAAAGATTTTTTCACTCTTTTAAAGAATAGTACTTGAAAGTTATGTAGTTCTACTTGCTTTCAATTGGCCAGGAATTATTCATACGATCATAAGTGATAGCAAAGTAGACTGAGCTATGTAATATTTTTTCATATTGTCATATGTACTATTAATGATCAACTTTGGCTTATTATGTGAAAAATAATGGTACATTTTAGGTAATAATGGGCCACATCTACGACAAAACTATTTTAGAATATCCTGCAATGTGTTGTCCTTTGCAATTAAGCACTGATAGTCTAGCAAGAAAACTGTTGAGAGTTTTGAGGACAGAAAAAAGCAATTTTGGAAAGAAAATGAAGAATTCACCCTTGATAAGGAATTGCTTCAAGACTATGCAGGCCATACATTTATACACTATTATTATGTTAAAATAGACCCGTGATTAATTTAGTGTTCTGATGGTGATATCCTGAATCTGATGATTAACTTTTTGATAAGAAATCCAGCAATCCCTTTTTGATTGTGACTCACAAATTATGTTGTACTTCCTATTCAGGGCACAATTTTCTCCACAGTGTATCTGATTCATGGTTTCAATTACTTTCCATTGTTCATTTTACATAATATAAAATATTTTGCATAAAATAATGTGTATAAAAATAAAGACTGATATATTAAAATTTGAACTAAAGAAACCTCAAATGACAGAAGTATCTTAATAACTAAAGCAATAGTTACCCTGAGGGGATTTTGTAAAGAAGAAAAGAACAAACACACAAAGCCAGTAGAGTGAAAACAAATACATGACAGTGTTTAATGGACTTCTACCAAAACATCTTCCCTAAGAATAAAGTTAAAATTGCCTGTCTTAAAGCAGAGCAATTACTCAAATATAGGACCAGAATTCTTACTCTCTAGGAAATGAGTTTTTAAGTTTTCTGACTAAAGATAAATCATGTAATATTTCTAACATTTGTATTGGTCAACTTGCTTACACGACTTCTTTGTTTGCTTCTCTTTCATTTGATGGTATTGTCACCAAGACTGCCTTCTGTACTGCATCTTAATTGAGCAGATCCTATTGAAAATGATCTATTATTATTAAATTCATTTCGTTGATTGGTTTTTCAGCTGCAAATGACTAGGGAGACTTTTCCTCTACCCTTACCCATTCTATTACCAATAACAGTTTTTATTTTGGGGGGAGCATATACAATAATAAAAGCAGACTTTGGATGTAATCCAGAACGTTATAATTTTGAAAACATAAAAAATTGACTATTAGTTGAAGATGAGTATCTTGGAATAATATAAGTGATTCATTATTGAGTATCTAATGATAGTTATATTTATATAGGGGAGAGAGAAAGAGGGAGAGAGTGAGAGAGAGAAGGAAAGTTCCTGTAATAGAGACATGCTTGGGGGTAGCCGGGGTGAGTGTTGGGAGGGATAGTGGGGACATTAGTTGTGGGAAATGTACACTGGTTGAGAGATGGGTGTTGGAACACTCAATGACTGAAATCTGACAATGAACAACTTTTTAACTCCATATCTCATAGTGATTCAACTTAGAAAATAATAAATCAATAACAAATTTTTAAATCGTTTTTAAATTGTTAAATAGAATTTTAAGTGAATGTATGTGCTTATATAAACATTTTCGAATACAAGTAAGACAATAATAAACATATGTTGAGACTAGTATTAAATTAAATGATACTATAACCCAATAGCCACTACATTTTCCTTACTTTTTGTAAGAAGTAATTAAGACTCTCATAACGGTATGAACTGATTAACTGTCTTTTTTTGGGGGGGCCACACCAGCGATGCACAGGGGTTACTCCTGGCTCTGCACTCAGGAATTACTCCTGGTGGTGCTCAGGGGACCATATGGGATGCTGGGAATCAAACCCGGATCTGCCCCGTGCAAGGCAAATGCCGTACCCGCTGTACTATCGCTCCAGCCCCATGATTAACTGTCTTAAGTGTAGACACTAATTTTCAAAATTAAAAAGACGAAACCTACTACGTGTACTTCTTTATTTTCCCCAAAGGGGACCACACAGGTGGTGCTCAGGATTTACTCCTGGCTCTGTACTCAGGGATTACTCCTGACAGACTTTTTGCAGAGAGTGATATGAGGTAGCTCTGATGGAATCCAGGCAGGCTGCATGCAAGGCAAGCACCCTACCCAGTGTAGTGTCATCCACTTCCCCGATTTTCTTTCTTAAGTGAAGAGAAATATGGACAATCATCCTCAGATATTTATAATATTCAATATTTGACCCTTACATGATAGGTGCTTAATAAAAACATGTTTAATTAGGGCAGCATGTGCATCACAAGGTCCAAAATCTATGGAAAGAGAATTTTTTTTTCATTGACTCAAATGTCCTGTAAACGCTGTTAGGACTAGTTGATCTTTAGTGGTTTTATTTATTTATTTTTTAAAATCTCTTGTTTCCGTATTGATTCCCTGTCTTGATGATTTATATACTGCTTAGAGGGGATATGGAGGTCTCTTATTTTGTTGATGCTCTCTATTTCATTCTTAATTTTACTAGCATTTACTTTATATATTTAGATGTTCTGATATTGGATGAATATATTTACAAGTGTGATGGACTCTTAGTGAATTTTTATTTCTCATTATAGAATAAACGTCTTTGTCTCTTACAAGCTTTTTACATAAATTCTATTCTTTGAACTATCACCTCCCTTTTACTGTGCATTACATGCCATTTACACAAAATACATTTTCCCTCTGTTTATTTTTAGCTTATGTATGTACTCACAGATAAAGTGATTCTCTTCTAGGGAGCATGTTATTGTGTCTTGGATTTTTGGATATTTTATCCTTTCAGCTTTTAGGTTGTTGACATCAACCCATTTATACGTATTCCATTAAGTATTGATTTCTTTTTTACAGTCTTTGTTTCTTTTTTTGCTATATTCATTCACAATTTAATGATTTTTTTAGGGCTTTGATATTTTGTATTTATCTTTAGTGAATAAAACACTTTTGTTTTTTCATTACTATGGTATATTATATAAAACATGTTAATTTTAACAGATGACTATCAGCTAATAAGTTTAATGTCATTCAAACTCTACATTTTGACTTCTGCCCTTGATGCATTCTGTTATTGAGGTCACAATTTATATTTTTACTTATTATACATATATTCAATTTTGAAACAATATTTGTGTTTAGAACTGCAATCATTTGTTCTAAAGGTATGTTACCACAGCATACTCACCATAGAATTTCTACTGTCTTTCCACTATTGTCCGTAGCACTCTTGCCTTATAAATTTTCACCTTTATAATTTAAAAAATTATTGTAGCTAATATTTTCTTTATTTTTGTCTCTTAAACTTTATGCCATCATTGCAGTTTTTAATACTTTACATTTTACAGAGTACTTATAGACTGAGTTTTCTAATTTTAATATAGCTAATTAATGTCTATTTTGAGTTGAGAAACTTCTTTTAAAATTACATTATGTAAGGTCTAGTGGTGATGAACACATTTAAGATTTGTTTTTATAAAATATATTTATAGTTCCTTTTGCTGACTATAATATGTTTAGCTAATATTCTTGTTTCTTTTATTATTTTGATTATATCATTTTATTCTGAGCAGGCATACAAGGTTTCAGCTGTGAAATTCATTCATAGCCTTATGGGAATAACTTTGCATGCGATAAGTCCTTTTATTCCTTTAAAAATCATGTATTTTATTTTTTATGTCATTATAGTCATCAGGGGCCAGGTAATGGATTGAGCCCAGTGCCTTACACTTGCAAGTTATGTACTCTATAACTGATGTATATCTCTAGTCCCGTCATTGACTTGTGACAGTATAACTATTGTGTAGCTCAAGAAAGAGTTCTTTATCCTCTGCGTACTTTGGGAATCTCTGAACATCTCTCCCACCCCAGTTTTTAATTGAATCATAGTGAGATAGACCATCACAAAACTATTTATGAATGAATTTCAGTCATACAATGTTCCAACACCCAGTGTACATTTCCCAACATTAATGTCCCCATTTTCACTCCCATCACCCCACCCCAACCCCCTCCTTGACTACCTCTATGGCAGGCACCTTTTTTCTTCCTCTCTCTCCTTTTATGCATTATGGTTTACAATACAGGCACTAAGAAGTGATCCTGTTTTTCAGGGCATTCAGAATCTGTAAAGGGAAAGCACAGTTGGAGTTGCTTTTTTAACAACTGGGTGATGGCTTTATGGTGTGGACATGACTGCTGGAGCTTCTGTATGTACAGGGAGGTGGAGGAAGGACTCTGAGAAAGCCTGGAGATTTCAGTCACAAAACCCTCATACCTGAATTTTCAGCAGATTAATATCTCGGTGAGGTCTGTCTTGAGGCAGTGGAGTCTGGCTGTGGCATGGAGGCGACTTTGGATTGTGGGAGTTATAGCTGCTAGGCACTCCACTTGGGTGGTCATCAAGCCAACTGGTCCCTCCCATCTACTCCGGTCTGTTCAACCAACGCAGGTCCAAGATTAACTTCAGCTTTTGATCTCTTTCAGGACTTATTTATGTGTCTCTCTGAAGAAAGGCAAATAAATGAGCTTTAATGGCTGAGTTGGAGGTGGTTTGTGGGCATGGCTCCCAGATACCTATCTTTTGGACATTTAGTTTATCAAGAGATTTGGTCCTGAGTTGTGGAGTTCAGCCAGAAGCACAGTGGTGATTTGGGGGTATCAGGATGTCTGAAGTCACCATGTGGCTGCTGATGCACTTTCACTGCAGGTCCATCCATCTTGACAGGCACCTGCAGGTACCAAGACCTGGGCCAGGGCTGCTTCCATTTGTGGTCTAGGCACTCTGGGCAGGCTGTATCTACCAGTCCAACAGAGCCTGAATCAGGGGTACATGCCTCGATCCTGGATCTCCAGACAATTCTTGCTTATGGTGGTTTTCCGCCATAATAAACAGCAAGCTGTGGGCTAGTCCTGGAGAGAAATGTCTGGCCGGTGGTTGAGTCAGCAGTTTTGAAACATAGCAGGGTTTCTATTCCCAGAGCTGGTGCCCAGCTGGCCACGAGTTCCTGGAACTGTCCAGCTGCCCAAGCTCTTTGCTTATGGTAGAAACCTGGGACAACACTGTAGTTCCAGGCACCAGGCGGGCCTCAAAAAGTGCCTTTTAAAAAAGTATTGACAATCACATTAATTTCCACAAAATTATAGGAAGTTTCCCTGCTATTGCACCCAACAATTCAGAATTCTGAGAGCAGTCACCACTTCACCTCTCCTGGCACCTGCATCGTTGTTGCGCCGTCTTGGCTCTCCACTCTTAGAATAGATTGTTTTGTTCTGTTTGCTTGTTTTATTACTTTCCCTAGATTTGGTGTTTTACATCAGTATTTCTTTTTTCTGCCACTTTCTCTTTCTCTGCTCCTACTGAGATTCCAATATATGCTGACTCAAATGGGTTCACCAGTTCTTCTGCTTGAATAAGCCTGCTTTTGAAGCACAGTATTTAATTTTTCAGATCTTTTGTTATAAATATACTATAGCTACAAATTTTAAAAGGAGTCTATCTGTTCGCCTTCTAATTTTGTACATGCATTGTTTTCCTGAGGGCTACTTTGTTGTTGTTCAGTTTCTTATAGCTCATTGAGCTTCTTCCAGGTTTTGAATTATTTTTAATTATTTTTCAAGCACTGTGTAGATCTCCATTACTTTCTCTTAGCTTTTTGTCACAACCAGTCACACTCAGCTGTGCTTAGGCCTTACTACTGGTTCTGTACTCAGAGATTACTTCTGGTAAGGCTCACGAGTCCATATAGGATACCTAGAATCAAACCCGGTTTAGGAATGAACAAGTAAAGCTTGTTTACTTTATACATATACAATGATATAAGTATATATATGTATATGTATATATACATATACAAGGAACTATATCCCAAGCTCTCTTGATGTTCTATGTTTAAAATATTTATTTCATTTCATTTTCATTTCATCATCCTGTTATTCGTCGATTGCCTCGAGCAGGCCCCAGTAACGTCTCTTTCATCCTAGCCCTGAGATTATAATCAAGGCTATTTAGGAGAATGAGACCCATCATTGTTACTGGTATTTGGCATATTTGGTACGCCACGGGGAGTTTGCCAGACTCTGCCCTGTGGGCAGGCTACATTCGATAGCCTGCAAGTTTGTCCAAAGCAGGAATAAGACAATAAGATGTCATAAAAAAAAGTTCTGTTAAGATGTCGCACGGCCACGAATGCGGCCGCGCAGTTCCGGGATCTGGATTTTATAGTCTCTGAGTCTTGGCCGCTGATGGGATTACACGGCGCCAGGGGGCCAGGTGGTGGTGTGACCCCCACCTACTGGAATTTGGAGGATCTGGGTGGAAGATGCTCGACTCCAATTCGAGTAGGCTTGGAGGTCTCGGCCCCGGAACCCGCGTGGCTTTGTCCCTCTGCCAGTACCTTCATGTGTGCGGAGAGTGGTCTCAGCATGGTGGTGGCTGGTCCTGGAGGTCTTCGGCTGCCGTAGCCCTGGTCGGGGCGGGGAGGAAAGCTCAACCCGCTCCCCTCCAAGGGACTCCGGGAAGGAACACCCAGGCGCGGGGGCAGAGACTGCACTGTTCTCGTCCGGGATCCGGGATCTGGATTTTATAGTCTCTGAGTCTTGGCCGCTGATGGGATTTATTTATCATGACTTAAAACACTGTTGGGCTAGAGCGATAGCACAGTGGTAGGGCATTTGCCTTGCTCACTGCCAGCCTGGCCAAATGGGTTCAATTCCTCTGCCCCTCTCGAAGAGCCCGGCAAGCTACTGAGAATATTCCGTCTGCATGGCAAAGCCTGGCAAGCTACCTGTGATGTATTAGATATGCCAAACACAGTAACAAGTCTTACAATGGAGATGTTACTGGGCCTGCTCAAGCAAATCGATGAGTAACGAAAGGGCAGTGTGGCAGTGATAACACTGTTAATGATAGAACTTCATGCATACAGTGTTTCAATGCCTCACCCTCCATAAATCAGTCTGATCCCCTACCTCAACAACCCCCCCAACCCCCCCCCCGCCCACATACACACACACATTGGAGATCCACCACCAAGCCTTCTCCATGACACTATCATTTCAGTTCTGTATACCAGTACACAGATTCTGTTTCTTTTGGTTAACCATTATTCTCTTACTATGATTGTCATATTCCACAGATGAGATTATTTTGTATCTGCCCCTATCCTTCTGGCTGAATTTATTCAGCATTCTACACTCAGTTTTTTAAAAAAAATTTTTAATAGTGAGACATCATGAGGTACAGTTGCAGACTTACACATTTTTGTGCTTGGGTTTCAATTATACAATGATCAAATACCCATTCCTCCACCAGTGCCCATTTCCCACCACCACAGATCCCAGTATCCCTCCCAACTCCCCATCCCCCCATCCCACCCTGCCTCTGTGGCAGGGCATTCCCTTTTGTTCTCTCTCTCTTATTGGGTGTTGTGGTTTGCAAAAGAGGCAATGGGTGACAATCATGTTTAGTCTATAGTCTACTTTCAGCATGCTTCTCCCATCCTGGGAGTATCCGCCCAACACCCTTTATTTGGTGCTCCCTTCTGTATCTGAGCTCCCTTTTCCTCTAGCATGTGTGGCTGGCCTCCAAGCCATGGAGCAAAATTCCTGGTACTAATCTCGGCCACTCTTGGGTGTTAGTCTACAATTTTGTTACTTTATGTTCCCCAGATGAATGCAATCTTTCTATGTCTATCCCTCTCTTCCTGACTCATTTCACTTAACATGGTACTTTCCATGTAGTACCACTTGTATGTAAATTTCGTGACTTCGTCTTTTCTAACAGCTACATAGTACTCCATTGTGTTAATGTACCAAAGTTTCTTTAACCAGTCATCTGTTCTCGGGCACTCAGGTTTTTTTCCAGATTCTGGCTATTGTAAAGAGTGCTGCAATGAACAGACAATTGCAGATGTCACTTCGACTATACTTTTTTGCCTCTCTGGGTTATATTCCCAGGATTGGTATTGCTGGATCAAATGGGAGCTCAATTTCTAATTTTTTGAGAATCATCCATACTGTTTGCCAAAAGGGCTGAACCAGTCGGCATTCTCACCAACAGTGAAGGAGTGTCCCTTTCTCACCACATCCGCGCCAGCACCAGTTGTTTTTGTTTTTGTGGATATGGACCAGGGAGATGCATATCAAAAACACAATGAGATATTATTTCACACCACAGATACTGGCCCATATCTACACTCAGTTTTATCCACATAGCTGAAAATTGCATAATTCATGTTTTCTTATAGTCAAATAGTATTTAAGTGTGTATATATGTATATATCATAATTTCTTTATCAGGTCATTTTTCTTGGACACTTGTATTGTTTTCAGATTTTGACTATTGTGACTAGTGCTGCAATGAAAGTCAGAACACAAATGTCTTTTGTGAATAAAGTGTTTTGGCTTCTGGGGTAGATGCCAAGAAATAGAATTTCTGGGCCATATTGAAGTTTTATCTTATCTTTTTGAAGTATGCATAATGTTTTCAAAAACGGTTGATCAAATTGACCAACAGTGGATGAGGGTTCCCTTTTCTCCACATTCATGCCAGCAGTGGTTGTTTCTTATCTTTTTGATATGAACAGTTCTCTATATTCATTGTTTGAAGAATATTGCCTAAATTATCCTGAATATCACTTTTAGATTTCTGTCTAATATTGTAGTCTTAATACATTTGAATTGACTTTTGTGCATGGTATGAGGTAGGTATTAGAATTTATATTTTTGATATGTACTAGTCTCTCCAGTGTGAGATTATATTTCATTATTGTTTTGATTTGCATTTCCCCATTGATAAGTGATGTAGAATTTTTTCATCTGATTATTGGACCTCTGTTTTTTTTCCTCTGAGGATGTTCCTATTCATCTTTCCTCACTATTTTTCGATGGGGTTGATTGTATTTTTCTTCTCCAGCATTACAGGTTCTTGATACATCTTTGATACTCACCATTTGAAAATTGTGGGCAAATATTCTCTCCTAGTGTGTGAGGTGTCTTTTTGTTGTTGTTGTTTTGAGGCCACACCCAGAAGTGTTCAGGATTTACTCCTGGCTCTCACTCAAGATTCATCATGGTTGTGCTCAGTGCACCATATGGGGTACTGGGATCAAGCCCAAGTGCAAGCCCATTACCAGCTTTAGTATCTCTCCAGCCACTGTGGGGTTCTTTAGTTGTCCAGGCACTTTTTAATTTGATATTATCTGGTCCCATTTGTCGTCTAGTCCCATTTGTCTAACTTTTCTTCTATTTGCTTGACCAATATCATTGAAGCATGGACTGTTCCTCTATATTCATTGTTTGAAGAATACTGCCTAAATTATCCTGAATATCACTTTTAGATTTCTGTCTAATATTGTAGTCTTAATACATTTGAATTGACTTTTGTGCATGGTATGAGGTAGGTATTAGAATTTAGGTTTTTATGAGACTGACCAGTTTGCCGAGCACCGTTTTCTGAACAGACTTCCTTTAACTGAACTTCAAATACTTTGCTTCTTTGTAAAATATTTGATGACCACATGCCTGAGGCTTTACTTGTGGGCTCTAAATTCTATACCATTGATCTGAGAGTCGTCCTTATTCTGTACCACACTATTTGCTTTATATCGGTTTAAAGTGTAATTTAAATTTGACGAAAGAAAACCTCTTATCTTTTTTTTGTTTATGGTTTCTTTGGATATTTGGATTTTTCTCTAAATTATTCCATGCAAAGTTTTGCAGCATTTGTTCTATGTGTTTAACCATATCATGGGTATTTTTATAGAACCTGCTGTTAATCTGTGTATCTCTATGGGTAGCGTTGTCATTTTGAAAGTATTATCCTTCCAATTCATGAATAGTGGGTGAGTTTCCATTTATTTGTCTTCTTTCATTTAAGAGTCATTTATAGTTTTTTTTTTTACATAAGTCATTACTTTTCTTGTCAAGCGTATTCTCAGTTACATGATCTTTTAAGCCTTTTTAAAATTAAAAATGTTTTGTTTAATTAATGAACTGAAATTTACAAGTTATCAATTACTTTGTTTTAGATATATAATGGGCTGGAGCAATAGCACAGTGGGTAGGGCGTTTGCCTTGCATGTGGCCGAACTGGGCATCCCAGGTTCGATTCCTTCACTCCTCTCACAGAGCCCAGCAAGCTACTGAGAGTATCTCACCCACATGCAAAGCCTGGCAAGCTACCCGTGACATATTCGATATGCCAAACACAGTAACAACTGTCGCAATGGAGACGTTACTGGGACTGAGCAAATCAATGAACAATGGGAGGACAGTGCTACATTGCGATATAATGTTCTAGCATATATCACACCATTATTATCTACTTCCCTTCACCAGTGTTCCATAGTCCCCTTCCCTTTCATCCAACTGAAAACCCTGACCTGCCCCCTTGACAGACATATTTTAAATTTTGGTGAGTGTAGTTTTTATTTCATAGTTTCAATGTTGTTGAGTCAGTCATTTTGATATATAGCTATGCCACATCTTCACATATAGCAACAGCTACTTGATTTTATGGGGCACAATTGTGAATGGGATTTTTTTTTATTTCTCTCCTTTCTTTTGTTGTTCACATACAGACATGCCATAGATTTCTGCCTGTGGTTTTTGTAGCCTGCCACATTACCATACAATTTTATTGTCTCTAGGAGCTTTTAGGTAGTTTTTAAGATTGTCTGAGTATAGTATGTTATCTTCAAATAGTGAAAATTTGACTTCCTCTCTTGTAGTATGGAGGACTTTAATATCTCTTTATTTTCTGCTATGGCATGGACTTCCAACACCATATGAAGTAATATTACTGAGAGTACACAATTTTTCTTATGCCTGACCATAGAGACAAAGCTGTCAGTTTTTCACCAATGTTAGTTTTAGGTTCATGGTATGAGGCTGAAACTATATTGAGAAATGTTTCTTCTATGCCCATTTTATTGGAATTTTTTTTATCAGGAATGGATGTTGGAACACACTGGACATTTCCTTTGAATATACTGAAAATACAAATTGATTTTAAATGTGTTTGTCTTGATTGACTTGCATATTTAAAATATATTTTTATCCCTGGTATAAATCCCACTTCACCATGGTGTATAATGTATTTGATGTATTGTTGCATTCAGTTTGATTGTATTTTGTTTTGAAATTTTGCTTCTACTTTCATCAGAAATATAGGTCTACAGTATTCTTTTAAGCCATCACTGTCTGCTTAGATACAATTTCTGTCTGCTTTGGGTATCAAGGTAATATCTGTCTCAGAGAAGCCACTGGGTAGGATTCCGTTTTTTGTAACTTTCTGAAAGAGAGTGAAAATTATTGGAAGTAGATATTTAAAAGTTTGGAATAACTTGCCAGCTAACGTAACAGGGTCTGGGGTTTTGTTTGGGGGGCGATGTTTGATTACCATCATAATATTTTGAGAGTCATTAGCATCTTCCGATATTTTGCTTCCTCTTGATTTGACCTTGGAGGGTTATAAGAGTCCTAAAGTGTATCGATTTCTTGTAGGCTTTCTAATTTCATGTCATAAAATCATATTAGTTATTCCTAATAATAATTCAGATTTTTGTTGTATTTGTTGTAACACCTCTCCTTTTATTTCTGATTTCATGGCTTGGCACATGCCTCAGGCAACCACAAGCGAACATCCGAACTGGCAAAACAGTGCAGAAAAGCCATTAAGGATGACCTCAAAAACAGGAGAGCAGCAGTACTGGTAGATGCAGCAGAAGCTGGGAAAAACATTCATAATGCCTGCCTGTCCTTCACCAACTACAAAACCAAGATGACTGCCCTCCGACATCATGATGGATCTATCACATCTTCCAGAAGGGCAATGGAGAAGATTATTCATGACTTCTACTCAGATCTCTTTAATAGCCACATCCACTTGCCCACATACCACATACCACATGATGGATATGTTGTTCCCAATGTTCTCCCTTCCGAAATCCAACATGCCATCTCGTCGGTAAAGAAACAAAGAGCACCTGGCACAGACAAGATCAGACCTGAACACCTGAAGAACTTACCATTAGTACTCATCAATACCTTGGCTCGACTCTTCACACGCTACCTGTCTGAATGCAAGGTTCTATCCCAATGGAAAACCAGCAGGACTGTACTACAATACAAGAAAGGAGACATCCACGACATTGGCAACTATCGCCCAATCTGCCTATTGTCTGTCATCTACAAACTATTCACTCGAGTCATCCTGAATAGGATTAGCAGAACACTAGATGAAGGACAACCATGTGAACAAGCTGGATTCCGAAAAGGATTCAGTACCATCGACCATATCCACACGATAACCAAGCTCATTGAGGTATCTCGGGAGTTCAAGATGCCGCTCTGTCTAACGTTCATTGACTTAAAGAAGGCCTTTGATTCTGTTGAGACGGAAGCGATCATGGAAGCCCTAGCCATTCAGGGCGTACAAACTCAATACATCAGGATCCTTCGTGAGCTCTATTGCGGATTCACTACCAAGATCTCACCATTCTACAAAGAAGTAATCATCCATATCAAGAGAGGGGTTCGGCAGGGTGATACCATTTCACCAAAACTCTTCAGTGCCACCCTCGAGAACATCATGTGACGACTGGAATGGGAAAACATGGGAGTGAAGATAGATGGTCGGCAACTACACCACCTCCGCTTTGCTGATGACATCGTTCTAATAACACCAAACATCAGCCAAGCGGCACAAATGCTGAACGACTTTGACCGTGAATGTGGAAAGGTCGGACTACAGCTGAATCTTACGAAGACAATGTTTATGAGAAACAGCCTTGTTCCTGACGCTCCATTCGCTCTCAACGGAACCACCATCTCCGAATGCAACAGTTATATATACCTAGGTCGAGAAATCAACATGATGAATGACCTGGCACCTGAGTTGCGCAGGAGGAAGGGAGCGGCTTGGAATGCCTTCAAGAGCATTGAAGAAATAACTAAAAGGACAAAGAACCTCCAGCTACGAGCACATCTCTTTGATTCCACTATTCTTCCTGCATTAACATATGCCTCAGAGACCTGGACCCTACGAAAACAGGATGAGAACGCTATTCGGGTCTCTCAAAGAGGAATCGAAAGAACTATGCTTGGAATATCACGATTCACTCAAATGAGAGATAGAATCTGGAGTTCTGATCTTCGTTAACGCTCAAGAATCAGGGATGCTGTCTCATTTGCCAAGACATCAAAAATCAGATGGGCTGGACACGTAATGAGGTTTACAGACAACCGCTGGACTAGAGCCATTACTGATTGGATTCCACGGGACATCAAAAGATCACGTGGACGCCCACCTATAAGATGGTCAGACTTCTTCGTCAAGACCCTGAATGATCGGTTTGAGGCTCTGCATGTTCCTAGAACGAACAGATACCATTGGGCTACGCTAGCACCCAACCGGGATGAATGGAGACGTTACTGGCACCCGCTCGAATAAATCGATGAATACGGGGATTAAGTGATTAAGTGATTAAGTGATTGTTGTAACACCTCTCCTTTTATTTCTGATTTTGCTTATTAGTTTTCTTTCTTATTTTCTTTGTTAGATACCAACCTTGTTTATTTTTTCAAAAATTGGTTTCATTGATATTTTGAATTTTTATTGACTTTTTCTTTTATTGATTTCTGTTTTCATTTTCTCTTTTCTCTGTCTTCTTACCTGGGGTCCACTTTATTATTTTTCTATCTACTTGAGCTCTGCTATTATATTGCTTATTTGGGTCTCCTTTTGCTTACTAATGACTACTTGTGTGTCTTTGAACGTTCCTTTTCAATACCCCTTTTTCTTTGTCCCATATATTCATTCTGATATCTTTCCAGCAAAATTTTGATTTCTTTTCTGATTTCTTCTGTGACCCACTGAATATTCAATAGTAAGTTCGTCAATTTCCAAGTATCTGATTTTTCTCATTTGTTGTTAATTTTTATTTTCAAGGCACTGTGATATGAGATTACTTTATAAGATTTCTATATCCATGATTTCACAAAGATATTTTGTAACCTAGTTTATGATCTGTCTTGGAGAATTTCTGGTGTGAAATGGAAGAAAATTTTACTCAAGAATTTGGGGATGGAAAAACCCTATATATGTTTGCTACACCTATGTCTTTTATTTCTTCTTTCAATATCAATGATTCACTGTTGAGTTTTGGCCAGTTAAATCTATTTTTGGTAATAGTGGTTAAAGTTTCCAACTATTGTGTTGAAATCAACATTTTCTTTAAAGTATATTGTTTCAATTTTTATGGTCATCATTAGATGCTTGTTTAGGAATTTGAGTTCTCCTTGATACATAAGATATCTTGATCATTAAGAAGTTTGGGTTTGGAAAGATAATATAGCTCTTGCCTTATAAATGGCTGACCTGAGTCCTATCCCCAGTATCACATGTGTTCCCCCAAGCATCACCAGGAGTGATAGCTGAGTTCAGAGCCAGGAGTAATGTCTGAGCATTTATGACTATGACCCCCAAACAAATCCAAACAAAAACAAATGATAATCCCTATGACTAGAGAGATATTACAGTGGGTAGGGTACTCGCCTTGTATGTGGCTGACCAGGGTTTGATCCCTAGCATTCTGTATGTACCCAAGATAATAACCAAGTGAAAAAATTAGAAGTAATAATCTCTTGTTGGGTGTGGCCAAAAAGATTTAAAAATGAACAGAATAACTATTCTTAACTCAAAAGTTTTTTTTTAATATTAAATCTGAGTTGACAGATGTAAGTGTGCATTTTTATGGGAATTGTTGCAAGATTACTTTCTAATCTCTGAGATGTGTTTACCAGACTGTTCATATGTATTTCTTTGGAGCAGCAGAAAGTTGGATTCAGATTCTCATCAACCCTATAACTCTGTGTCTCTTGAATGTTGAATTCAGGTCATTGACATTAAATGAGATAAGGGAATTCATTCCCATCATTTTGTAGAAGTTATTCATGTTTGTGAGGTTTGTTTTATCCTTTGAAGAAGAATCTTTCCATTTCATGCTTCTTGCAAAATTGGTTTCAAAGCTTTGAATTTCGTAAATTGTTGCTTATCTATAGAAGCTTTGTATCATTCTTCATTCTGAAAGAAAATCTAGTTGTACAGAGTATTCTTGGTGAAATATTTGTTTTATTCAATTTTTAATTATAACAGCTGCAATTTTTCAGGTCATAAAATCTCACTTGAAAAATCTTCTGTGAATCTTATGGTTTATTTGTATGTAAGTTCTTTCTTTTCTGTTACTATTTTTTTTATTAGTAAAACACCATGAGGTACAGTTGTAGATTTACAATTTTTTGTGCTTGGGTTTCGATTATACAATGATCAGATACCCATCCCTCCATCAGTGCCCATTTTCCACCACCATCGATAAAATCCCCCCCACCCCCATCCCTCCCATCCCCCCCTGCCTCTGTGGCAGGGCAATCCTCTGTGTTCTCTCTCTCCTTTTGGGTGTTGTGGTCTGAAAAAGAGGCATTGAGTGGCAAACATGTTCAGTCCATAGTCTACCTTCGACATGCATCTTCCCTCCTGGGAGGATCCTCCAAACATCCTTTCTTTGGTGCTCCCTTCTCTATCTGAGCTGCTCTTCCCCTAGAATGCCCGGCTGGCCTCTAAGCTATGGAGTAATCCTCGTGGTGCTGATCTCAGCTATTCTTGGGTATTAATCTCATATTTTGTTACTTTATATCCCCCAGATGAATGCAATCTTTCTATGTCTATCCCTCTCTTTCTGACTCATTTCGCTTAGCATGATACTTTCCATGTTGTACCACTTGTATGTAAATTTCATGACTTCATCTTTTCTAACAGCTACATAGTACTCCATTCTGTAGATGTACCAAAGTTTCTTTAACCAGTCATCTGTTCTTGGGCATTCAGGTTTCTTCCAGTTTCTGGCTATTGTAAAGAGTGCTGCAATGAACAAACAAGTGCAGATGTCACATCGACTATACTTTTTTGCCTCTCTGGGATATATTCCCAGGAGTGCTATTGCTGGGTCAAATGGGAGCTCAATTTCTAATTTTTTGAGAATCGTCCATACTGTTTTCCAGAAGGGCTGAACCAGTCGACATTCCCACCAACAGTGAAGGAGTGTCCCTTTCTCACCACATCCGCGCCAGCATCAATTGCTTTTGTTCTTTCAAATGTGGGCCAGTCTCTGAGGTGAGAGATGATATCTCATTGTGGTTTTCATTTGCATCTCTGATGATTAATGATGTAGAGCATTTTCTCATGTTCTTTTTTGCCATTCGGATTTCTTCTTTGAGAAAGTTTCTGTTCATTTCATTGCCCCATTTTTGGATGGGGTTGGATGTTTTCTTCTTGTGGAGTTTAACCAGTATTTTGTATATCCTGGATATCAACCCCTTGTCAGATGTGTATTCGGCGAATATCCTTTCCCGTTCTGTAGACTGTCTTTGTATTTTGGTCACTGTTTCTTTGGAGGTGTAGAAGCTTCTTAGTTTAAGATAGTCCCATTTATCTATCTCTGTTTTCACTTGCTCAGCCAGTGGTGTGGCATCATTGAAGATACCATTAGCTTCAATGTCATGGAGGGTTTTGTCAACTTTGACTTCAATGTACCTTATGGTTTCTGGTCTGATATTGAGGTCTTTAATCCATTTTGATCTTACTTTTGTACATGGTGTTAGGTAGAGTTCTGAGCCCATTTTTTTGCATGTAGCCGTCCAGTGATGCCAGCACAATTTGTAAAAGAGGCTTTCCTTTCTCCACTTCACATTACTTGCACCTTGATCAAAGATTAGATGATCATATGATTGAGGGGAGATGTCAGTATATTCAACCCTGTTCCATTGGTCTGCAGCTCTGCATTGTTCCAGTACCATGCTGTTTTAATTATTACTGCTTTGTAGTACAGTTTGAAGTTCGGGAGGTTGATTCTTCCCATTTTCTTTTTCCCAAGAATTTATTTAGCTATTCATGGGGGCTTATTGTTCCATATAAATTTCAGGAGTGTTTCTCCATTTGTTTGAATAATGTCATGGGTATCCTTATAGGGATTGCATTGAATTTATACAATGCTTTCGGTAGTATTGCCATTTTGACAATGTTAAGTCTCCCGACCCATGAGCAGGGGATATCTTTCCATTTCCTCATGTCCTCTTTTATTTCCTGAAGTAGCGTTTTGTATTTTTCTTTGTACAGGTCCTTTACTTCCTTAGTTAAGCTGATTCCTAGGTACTTGATTTTCAGGGGCACAATTGTGAACGGGATTGTTTTTTTCATGTTGCTTTCTTCCCTCTCACTGTTTGTGTATAGAAAGCCATGGACTTTTGGGTATTGATTTTATAGCCTGCAACTTTACTATAAAAGTCTATTGTTTCTAGGAGTTTTTTGGTGGAGGTTATTGGGTTCTCTAAGTATAGTATCATACCATCTGCGAATAGTGAGAGCTTGATTTCTTCCTTTCCTACCTGAATGCCCTTAATATCTTTTTCTTGCCTAATCGCTATTGCAAGTACTTCCAGTACTATATTGAACAGAAGTGGAATTAGTGGGCATCCTTGTCTCATCCCTGATCTTAGAGGGAAGGCTTTCAGTTTTTCCCCATTGAGGATGATGCTTGCTGTAGGTTTGTGGTAGATGGCTTTAATTATGTTGAGGAAGGTCCCCTCTATACCCATTTTGGCTAGGGTTTTCATCATAAAGGGGTGCTGGATCTCGTCAAATGCTTTGTCTGCGTCTATTGATATAATCAAATGCTTTTTATCATTTCTTTTGTTGATATGATGGATTATATTGAATGATTTCCGAATGGTAAACCATCCTTGCATCCCTGGGATGAATCCTACTTGGTCATGGTGTATGATCTTTTTGATGAGTAGTTGGATTCTATTTGCTAGTAGTTTGTTGAGGATCTTTGCATCTGTGTTCTTCAGGGATATTGGTCTGTAATTCTCTTTATTTTGGTATCTCTGTCTGCCTTTGGTATCAGTGTGATATTTGCTTCGTAGAAATTGTTCGGAAGTGTTTTTGATATTTCAATTTCGCGGAAAAGCTTAAAGAGGATTGGGAGTAAGTCCTCTTTAAAGATTTGGAAGAATTCACTAGTGAATCCATCCGGGCCAGGACTTTTGTGCTTGGGGAGACTTTTTATTACCATTTCAATTTCCTTGATGGTGATAGGTCTGTTCAGGTGTTCCAGGTCTTCTTGGTTCAGCCTTGGGAGTCTGTAGGAGTCTAGGAATTTATCCATTTCCTCGAGGTTTTGATGTTCTGTGGCATAAAGCTTCTCAAAGTACTCCCTGAGGATCCTTTGAATTTCTGTAGTTTCTGTTGTAATGACCCCCTTTTCATTTCTGATTCGGTTTATTAGGGTTTTTTCTCTCCCTTTCTTTGTGAGTTTTGCTAGAGGCTTATCGATCTTGTTAAAGTTCTCGAAGAACCAGCTCTTGGTTTCATTGATCTTTTGGATTGTTTTTTGGGTTTCCATCTCGTTAATCTCTGCTCTGAGTTTTATTATTTCCTTTCTCCTGTTCGGGTTGTGCTCCTTTTTTTGGTCCTTCCCCAAGCTCTTAAGCTCTGAGTTTAGGTTAAATATCTGTGCTCGCTCCTCCTTCCTGAGGAATGCTTGTAGAGCTATAAACTTTCCTCTTAACACAGCTTTTGCTCTGTCCCATAAGTTTTGGTAACTCGTGTTCTCATTTTCATTCGTTTCTAGGAATCTTTTGATTTCCTCTTTGATTTCCTGTCTAAGCCACTCGTTGTTCAATAGCGCACTGTTTAATTTCCAGGTGTTTGATTTAGTTTTCAGTTTTTGTGTGTGATTTACTTCTAATTTCAGCGCATTCTGGTCTGAGAAGATTGTTGATATAATTTCTATCTTCTTAATTTTATGGAGGCATGTTTTGTGGCTCAGCATGTGGTCTATCTTGGAGAATGTTCCATGTATGCTTGAGAAGAATGTGTATTCAGCTTTTTGAGGATGAAGTGTCCTGTATATATCTACTAAGTCCCTTTCTTCCATTGTTTCCCTCAGATGAAGTATGTTCTTGCTAAGCTTGAGACTGGTTGATCTATCAAGAGGTAACAAAGCGGTGTTGAAGTCTCCCACTAGTATTGTGTTGCTATTGGTGTCTTTTTCCAAACCTATGAGTACTTGTTTTAAGTACTTTTCTGGTCTCTCATTAGGTGCATATACATTTATTATTGTAAGTTCTTCCTGTTGTACAGATCCTGTGATCACTAAGAAATGGCCTTCACTCTCTCTTATGACCTTTTTCACTCTGAAATCGATGTGGTCTGATATTAGGATGGCTACACCAGCTTTTTTATGGGAGCTGTTTGCCTGTTGGATTGTTTTCCAGCCTTTGACTCTGAGTATGTGTTTGCTTCGACTATTGAGATGTGTTTCTTGCAGGCAGCAGAATGTTGGGTTCAATTTTCTAATCCATCCTGCCACTCTATGTCTTTTACTTGGTGCGTTTAGCCCATTGACATTGAGAGAGATTATTGTTATGGGATTTTGTCCCATTGTTCTGTTGAACTTTGGTGTATTTGAGGGGCCTTTCTTGCATTAAAGTAGCCCATTTAGTTGTTCTTGTAACCATGGTTTTGAGTCTATGAAGTTCCTGAACTGTTGTTTGTCTGTGAAACTGTGTGTTGTTTCTTCTATTATGAATGAGAGTCTCGCTGGGTAAAGTATTTTTGGGGAGGCATTTATTTCATTGCGTTTTTTCACTATGTCCCACCACTGTTTTCGGACCCTGAGGATTTCATCAGAAAAATCAGCTGTGAATTTTAAGGCTGCTCCTTTGTAAGAGATTTCTTTCTTCGATCTTGATGCTTTCAGAGTTTTGTCTCTGTTTAAGGTTTTTGTAATTTTGATCAGAATGTATCTTGGGGTGTTTTTATTCGGATTTCTTCTAGCTGGTACCCTTTGGGCCTCCTTAATGTGGTCACAAGTTTTCTTCAGTTCTGGAAACGTTGTAGCAATGATGTCTTTGACAGTTTCTTCTTCATCAATGTTTTCTTCCTGTACCTCTGGGACTCCAATAATTCTTACCCCTCTTGGCTTCATCACGATCTTCTCTTGCCATCTGTTCCCGAACTGTGAGTCTCTTTTCCATTTTCTGCTCTTTTCTGGAGAGTCTCTGAACTTCATCTTCGAGCTCACTGATTCTGTTCTCAGCGGCTCTTACTCTGCTGCTGAGGCCTTCCACTGAGTTTTTCAATTCGCCTACCAGGATTTTCAGGTCTGACATTTCCGTTTGCATTTTCCTCACTTCTGCCTTCAAATCCTCTTGTCTTCTATTGGCATTACTTTCCATTGTTTCTTTTAGTTCCCTAAGCATCCTAAGTAGCTCCCTTATGAATTCCTTGTCAGAGAGGTTGTCTAACACTACAGTACTGTTGGTGTCATCTGGGCTAGACTCTTCAATAAGAAATTTTGGTGGGCTTTTGCGTTGCTTTACCATTGTGACAAGTGTGGTTTATTCCTTCATGTTCACTGTTACTATTTTGCTTGATATGCAGTGTGATTTAAGATAGGCTTATTAGTTATTGGCTACTGTGTTTCTAGTGGCTTATCTAAACTAGAGAATTTTCCATCTAAGAAGGTAGCTTTTGGTTCCTAGGGCATATGTAGTGGGAAAATATTTCACGGCCATGTTAGTGGCGGCAACTCTGGAAAGAGTCCCTGGCACTGGGCAAGGAGTTGGGAACGTCTCCTGGTTGGAATGAGGAGCCGTTCAGCTTTGTTGCCCAGAGCTGAGCCTCCGTGCCCATCCCTCGCAGATCAGGGGAGAAAATCGGCTTTCTAGGAGATGGAGCTAGCTGCGCATGCCCAGAGATGGTCCCAGTCCCTTGGGGGCAGACTGTACCTGGTTGGAATAGGAGCCGTTCAGCTTTGTTGCCCAGATCTGGGCCTCCGTGCCCATACAGCGCAGATCAGGGGAGAAAACAGGCTTTCTAGGAGATGGAGCTAGCTGCGCATGCCCAGAGAGGGTCCCAGGCCCTTGGGGCCGGGCTGTACCTGGTTGGAATAGGAGCCGTTCAGCTTTGTTGCCCAGAGCTGGGCCTTTGTGTCCGTCCCGCGCATATCAGGGGAGAAAACCCTATGTTACTATTTTTAATAATAGGTTTCTCTATTTGACTTTCATAATGTTGAGATCTCCAAGCCTGCTTGGATCGGAACTGAGCATCCTCCACCCAGACCCTCCATCTTCCAGTAAGCAGGAGTCAAACCCACCAACTGACCCCCGAGCACCATGTAATTCCATCAACGGCCAAGACCTAGAGACTATAAAACCCAGCTACAGGAAGCGCACGGCTGCAAATGCAGCCGTGCGACATCTTATTATCTCATTCTTACTTTGGACAAACTGGCAGGCTACAGAGAGCATCCTGTCCACATGGCAGAGTCTGGCAAACTCCCTGTGGCGTACCCAATATGCCAAATACCAGTAACAATGATGAGTCTCATTCTCCTAACCCTGAAAGAGCCTTGAATATGGCACTTTTTAAAATCTCAGGGCTAGGACGAAGAAGACGTTACTGGTGCTTGCTTGAGGCAATTGACGAACAACAGGATGGTCATGATCGTGATCATGATATTTTCAATATTTATTCATGCCGAGGAAGATTTTGACAAGATTCAACATTTATTCACACTAAAAGCCCTCAAGAGAGGCTGGAAAGTTAGTACAGTGGGGAGATTCTTACCGTGCATGTGGCTGATCTGGATTTGATCCCTATCACCTCAGAAGGTCCCCTGAGATTTGCCAAAAGTGATCCTGGGCAAACACTCAAAAGTAAGCTCTTAGGTTTGCCATTATTACCCCCAAAGTAAAAGAAAATATCCTCAACAAAATAGGAATGGAAGGAACTGTCCTCAAGATAGTAATGACCACTTACAACAAACCCACAGCCAACACCATATTCAATATTGCAAAATTGATCTCCATCACTCTGAGATCAAACACAAGGCAAAGGTGTCCAGTTACTCCAGCATTATTCATTATGATCTTGGAAATACCAATGTAATTTCACAAGAAAACTTAGTCTACATAATAGACAGCAGTTTGTGAAATTCTCAGGAATATATGTGAGTCCAGGGATCAAAGCACTCAGCCTATTGAGCCTTATCTCTGACCACAAATCTTTACATCATAATAGTAAATGCGATATTTATATATTGTGTGTTAATTAACAAATATTTATAATTAGTTTTATGCTTTTGTCATTTAAATTCCACAGGAAATTACTGGAGGAAGTAGCAATAAAATGCTGTTACTGCCTTTCATATGTAATTGCCCTTGAATGAATAGTTTGTCTTGTATCTTTGTGTTGTTTTTAAAAAGTCTTCATTTCAGCCTAAAAACATTGAAAATTGATTCAGGTTTGTTAACCTGAGATTAAGTCAATTTCTATTTTTAAAATTATTATTATAATTAGTTGGATTTTTGGCTATACCTGGTGGTGCTGAGGGCTTACTCCTGGCTATGCACTGAGGAATCACTCCTGTTGGAACTCAGGGCACCTTTTGAAGTGCTGGAATGGAAGCCAGGTAGGACATGTGCCAAAGAAGAACCTTACAATCTCTCCAGATCTTACTTTATTCTCAATCACTTGATCACTTGACATCCCGTTACTCAATGATCTGCTTGAGAGGGCACCAGTAATGTCTCCATTTGTCCGTCTCATGAAGTGTAGTCCAATGGTGTCTTCTCGTTCTAGGAAAACGAACAGCCTCAAACCGATAGTTCAGGTTCTTGACAAAGAAGTCTGACCATCTCATAGGTGGGCAGCTATGCCATCTTTTGACATCTCATGTAGTCCAGTTGGTAATGACTCTAGTCCAGTGGTCATCTCCAAATCTCATTACTTGTCCAGCTCATCTGAATTTCGATGCGTTGGCAAACAAGACAGCATCCTAGATTCTTGATCGATGGAAGTCGGAACTCCAGATTCTTTCTCTCATTTGAGTGAAGCATAATACTCCAAGCATAGCTCTTTTGATTCCTCTTTGGGAGACCCAAATAGCATTCTCATTCTGTTTTCATAAGGCCCAGGTCTCTGAGGCATATGTTAATGCAGAAAGAACAGTGGAATCGAAGAGATGTGCCCAGAGTTGGAGGTTCTTCATCCTCTTAGCTATTTCTTCAACGCCTTGAAGGCAATCCAAGGCGCTCTCTTCCTCCTGCGCAACTCAGGTGCCAGGTAATTCTTCATGTTGACTTCTCGACCTAGGTACACATAACTATTGCATTTGGAGATGTTCTTACTGTTGAGAGTGAATGGAACGTCAGGATCGAGACCTTTTCTCGTAAACATTGTCTTGGTGAGATTCAGCTGTTGTCCGACCTGTCCACACTCACCGTTGAAGTCGGCCAGCATTTGTGCTGCTTGGCTAATGTTTGGTGTTATTAGAACGATATCATCAGTGGAACAGAGGTGGTGTCGTTGCCAACCGTCTATCTTCACTCCCATTTCTTCACATTCCAGTTGTCGAAAGACGTTCCCGAGGGTGGCACTGAATTGTTTCTCTGTGAAATGATATCACCCTGCTGAACCCCTCTCTTAATATAGATGATCACTTCCTTGAAGAACGGTGTGATACTGGTAGTGAATCTGTAATACAGCTCATGGAGGATCCTGATGTATTGAATTTGAACACCCTGATTGGCTAGGGCTTCCATGACCGCTTCTGTCTCAACAGAATCAAAGGCCTTCTTTAAATGAATGAACATTAGACAAAGCGGCATCGTGCACTAGTGATAAACCTCAATGAGCTTGGTTATCATGTGGATATGGTCAACTGTGCTGAATCATTTTCAGAAACTGGCTTGCTCACATGGTTGTCCTTCATCTAGTGTTCTGCCAATCTTATTCAGGATGACTCAAGTGAACAGTTTGTAGACCACAGACAACAGGCAGATTGGGCAATAGTTGCCAATGCCGTGGATGTCTCCATTCTTGTACAGTAGTATAGTCCTGCTGATTTTCCATTATTCTTATTATTTTTAATGTTTAAAACTTTTTAAAACTCTGTGATTTATAATATGATAAAGGTAGTCAATGTTTCTACACCATTAGCACAAGCTCTATGACTTTCCTTCCACTAATATTACATCCTCCAGTCTGTATCTGTAATAGGCACAAAATGATTTACTTTATATTGGTTATTATGGCATATGTCTCATGATGATGTTACTAAAGTCATTGTTTGAGTATTTGATAAGCTGTTTGTTGCTGTTTGAGCCTTCAGTGGTACTGTTTTATCTCATTAAGTTGAGTGGCTTCTATGTAACTTTAACATCTAATTTGCTGTGTTCTCACTGGGCTGTCAGTACTGTGAAATTTGGAGATGTTCCTCAGCTGTGTGTGGCCACAAGCTACCGGAGGTGTGGAATTGAGATGACTCAGGAATATGGTGTCTCAACTGGGCCATCTATATGCAGGATCAGTACAGTGTGGTTGGAGCACTGGGTCTTGCCACAGTGTGGGATTCAGCCCACCCTCATCCAAAGAAAGCTTCAGAGATCTGGCCCAGAAACTGGGCCTACCTGTTTCAACTCCGTTGTTGCATTTTTCCTATATTAGTCTACAGGTAGGCTGTTTACATGCCAGCGGATGTAGGGTGCGGGTGAATTACAAGACCTTCCAAAAGGATGGAGACTCTTTATCCTGAGACGGATACAGTGATCCTGGTGACTGGGCCTACCTTGGTTGGCTGAAGTATAGTGCCTCTCCTCTGTTTTATTTTAAAATTTTTCATGCCAATAATTGAATATAGAGCTTACTTTTTACTCTATGTAATTTCATAACATTTTGACCTTCAGAGTTTCTAAAGAGAAATTGCCATTAATTCATTTAGACTACATTATACAAAAAGAGTTGTTTCTATCACTAATTTCAGGGTCCACTCTTGGTGTTACTACAGTTTGACCATAATGTTCATCAGCATGGTTTCATTGGATCTAGCTACTTGAATTTTGTTGAGCTTCATACTTTTGTCAGTTTATAACTCTCATCAAAATTTGAGATTTTATTTCCTCAAATATTTTATTCTGCTGATCACTCTATCTTCTTTCTTTTAAAGACTTTTGTCAGTTGTATGTTACTATGCTAAAAGGTTTTTCCAATAATCATTTAGTCTGTTCATTTTGTAGGTTTGTTTTTATTTTATGAGTCACACATGCCTAAGCTCAGGACTTACTCCTGGTTCTGTTCTCAGGGATACCCTGGGGACAGGGTATCCAGGGAACATATATGATATTGGGGAATAAAACAGACTTCTTTGTGTGCAATATCTTAATCCCTGCACTATGTCTCAAGCCCTTCAGTCCATATTACAGTTCACCGTAGTTCTGTTCTTCAGACTTGATAATTTCATTTGTGCTATCTTAAAAATAACTATTTTTCTATCAGAATGCTATTAGACAGTCTAGGAAAATTTTCTTTACAGTTTTTATATTTTTGAGCTCCAGAATTTCTGTGTAATTTCTTTTTAAACCTCTCTTTATCAATAGTTTCTATTTAGTAAGATATTACTTTCCTGGTTTCATTTATCCTTTTGAACAAATGTACAAGGATTGATTTAATATATTAAGGTAATAAAATCAATACTTGAGTTTGCTCAGTTAAAGTTTGAATTTTTTTTTACTATAAATTGTCTCTGCTTTTTTCTTTGCTTTCATTTTTTTTTGAAAAATGTAGTTTCTATATTATATTGTCAACACTTGGAATAATGCTCTCTCACCTCACTAGGATGTCTTTTTCCTATCCTTGCAGACTTCTCTTGTTTCCTTCTTTAATGAATTTTTAAAATTATATTCAGTGTCTGTGTGGTCACTTAACTTTCCTATTCATTCAGGTGGTATTTTGACAGAAGCAACTTATCTGTCTAGTAACAAAATGTGGAAAAATATTCTTTCAGTATTTGCTCTGCCTTGGAACATTTTTTCCAACTAGACAGGTCATTTAGAACTTTGCCTTAGGCAGTGTGTTTACAACTTAGCCTATTCTCCACTCCTTTACTTGTGAATATGAATGAAGGTCAACTAGGGGTAAAAACTCAGGGTGCTGTCAGGTCTTTTGTAATGATTTCCCTGTCATTTGTGCCTCTATGTATGTGTGTGTGAGAAAGAGAAAGAAAGAGTATGTATATAGCTTTCTCATGTTAATCATAAAATAATAACATTTTTTCTTAAAATACTTTAAAAAAACATTTAAGGCTCATTGATTTACAAAAGTGTTTATAATAGTTTCAGGCAGATAATATCAATCCAAAAACAATTTCACCAGCAGTCTGACTATCCTTCAATAATGTTCCCCATTTCTCTCCCATCCCCAAGCCTTCCTCATTGGCAGACACATTTTATTTTACTTTATTTTTAATATTTTAATTGAATCAGCATGAAATACACAGTTATAACGATTTCATAATTGTGTTTCAGTCATATAATCTTCCAACACTCATCCCTCAAGCAGTGTACATTTCCTACAACCAACATCTGCAATATCCCTCCTACCACCCCCACCCACCGGCCCAATCCCCTGCTTGCATCTATGGCAAGAAGTTTTCTTCTTAATCTCTCTCTCCTTTGGGGCATTATTGTTTGCAGTACAGATATTGAGAGGCAACCATCTTTGGTCTTTTACCCTCTTTCAGAACACATCTCCCATCCAGAGCAATCCCTCCAATCATCATTGTCATAGTGGTTCCTTCTCTATCCCATTTGCACTCTCCCAGCTCTTGAGCCAGGCTTCCAACAATGGATCAATCCTCCTATTCCTTTTTTCTACTTTGCTTGGTTGTTAGAGTTATATTATGTTATTTTATGTCCCACAAGGGCGGAGAAATAGCACAGCGGGTAGGGCTTTTGCCTTGCACATGACCGACCCAGGTTAAATTCCTCCATCCCTCTCAGAGAGCCCGGTAAGCTACCGAGAATATCCTACCAGCACAGCAGAGCCTGGCAAGCTCCCCGTGGCATATTCAGTATGCCAAAAATAGTAACAACAAGTTCACGATGGAGACATTACTGGAGCCCACTTGAGCAAATCCATGAACAATGGGAAGACAGTGCTACAATGCATATCTCACAAATGAGTGCAGTCATTCTATGGGCAGACACATTTTAAAGCTTTATGATATAGTTTTTATGTAATACTTACAATGTTCTTTACTCTGTGATTTAGACATACACATGTATCTCACCACTAGACTACTGGTGTGCTATATTTACTTCCCTAGTTCCTGCCCCTGTTATCTTTACATCTATCTCTTCTTAATGATCCCCATGGTTTCTTTCCTCCCGTGCCCTATTTTTGTAACATAGACTTCAGGGTAATATAGGTATCCACCTTTTATACCTTGAATTCCCCTATCTTGTTCCTCTGTATACCACAGATGAGTGATATCATTCATCATTTTTCTTTTTTCTGTATTATTTAAATTTGCATGATATTTTTCGGTTCCATCCAAGTTGCAGCAAATCTCATGATTCCATCATTGCTTGTAGCTTCGCAGTATTCTCTTGAATACTATATGTACACCACATTTTCATTGTGTGCTTATCTGTCAATGGACACCTGGGTTGATTATATATCCTAGCTGTTGTGCTAAGTGCTGCAATAAATTTAATGTGCATATGTCCTTTCATATGAATGCTTTTTGTGTCCCAGGGAGGAAGGAATTGAAGAACTAGAATTTCTATGTATTCTGGTAGCTCTATTCTCATATTTTTGAAAAATTCCCATACTGTTTTGTATGGGCTTTCACTAGACAACATTCCCATAAGCAGTAGATAAGGTTCCTTTTTCACCACATCCCAGCCAACACAATATTTTTTAATATATGGTCATCCTCGGTGGTATAAGATGATATCTCTTTGTTGTCTTGATTAGTATTTCAATGAAAAATAAGTGATGATAAATACATTTTTATGTCCCTACCAGTTAACTGTCTGCCTTCAGAGGAGTGGCTGATGTGTTCATTTCCTCTCCTCATTCATTTTTTTCTCATTCTGTTTTTTAAATTTTTATTAGTGAAACACCATGAGGTACAGTTGTAGACTTACAATTTTTTTTCTTGGGTTTCAATTATACAATGGTCAAGTACCCATCCCTCCACCAGTGCCCATTTTCCATCACCATGGATCCCAGTATCCCCCCGCACCCCCAACCCCCCTCCCTCGACCCACCCTGCCTGTGGCAGGGCATTCCCTTTTGTTCTCTGTCTCCTTTTGGGTGCTGTTGTTTGCAAAAGAGGCATTGAGTGCCAATCATGTTTGGTTTATAGTCTACTTTCAGCATGCTTCTCCCATCCTGGGAGGATCCTCCCAACACCCTCTATTTGGTGCTCCCTTCTCTATCTGAGCTGCCTTTTCCCCTAGCATATGTGGCTGGCCTCCAAGACATGGTACTTTTCTTGGCTATTCTTGAATGTTAGTCTCCTATTTTGTTTCTTATGTTATCTAGATGAATGTAATCTTTCTATGTCTGTCTCTCTCTTTCTGACTCATTTTGCTTCTAAGCATGATACTTTCCATGTAGTACTACTTGTATGTAAATGTCATGACTTCATCTTTTCTAACAGTTAAATAGTACTCCATTGTGTAGATGTACAAAAGTTTCTTTAACCAGCCAATGCACAGGGGTTATTCCTGCTCTGCACTCAGGAATCACTCCTGGCAGTTCTCAGGGGCCCATATGGGATGCTTGGAATGGAACCTGAGTCAGCCACATTCAAAGCAAACACCCAACCTGCTGTACTATCGCTTCAACCCCTGTAGTATATATTTTTTTGATATGCTATTTGGTTTGTTTTACTCATAACTTTTTTTTCTTTTTGGGTCACACCCGGCAAAGCACCGGGGTTACTTCTAGCTCTGCACTCTGGAATTAGTCTTGGTGGTGCTTGGGAGACAACATGGGTTGCTGGGAATCAAACCCAGGTCAACGGTGTGCAAGGCAAATGCCCAACCCGCTGTGCTATTGCTCCAGCCCCTACTAAGGAATTTTTAAAAGAATTTTTTGTAAAGTTCATTAGGAAAATTGGTCTGAAATTTTCTTTTTTCTTTAGTAGTACCTCTTTCTTCTTTGGGTATTATTACAATGCTTGCTTCATAAAACCTTTTAAGGAAGGATTTGCGTTTCTTCAATATTTTGGAAGACGTTAAGTATTGAGGTACTAAATTCTTTCGTAGGTCTGAACAACATTTTACAGGGCTCTTGTTCTTGGGGAGATTCTGAATTGCTCCTCAGTTTTCTTCTTTTGACTGGCCAGTTCAGGTTTTCTATTTCCTCTTCATTCAGTTTGAAGGATTAGTCATTATCTTTACGTTTATCTCATTTCCCATTCTTTTTCCTTGCAGGTCTTTTATTTGCCTGTTTTTTCCCCCTTTCTTCAGTGTTCCTTAGCGAATATCTATGCATACTTTTAAATATCTCACTTTCTCTTTGTTTTTTTTGGGGGGGGGCCAGTTCAAGTAGTACTCAGGAGCTGGTCTCAGATCTGTGGAGTGTTCTGCAGACCATATAATCATGGATCAAGCATATATATCCTTTTTGTCAAGAATGCAATTCACACAGTGATTTATATCCATGACCCTTAAATCATTTAATTAAAAGCACTTGGATAAATATCCAATTGGATAATTGTGCAATTATCAATTTCAATTTAAATAATAGTAAGTTTTTCTCCGAGTCCTTTTCAAAACTTCTAGTCAGGTTGAGACCCAAAATCACAATTATTTGAAAAAAAAATTCATTTTGCTGTCAACAGCATGAGAGACATCATGGTTGCTAATGATCTGTAGTTTTGAAGATGGTAGTAGGTCATTTCAGTTGCTCTAACACTCTTTTACTACAAAACAGAAATTACTTTCCTCTTATGCTACAAGATGTTATTCAAAGAGACAACATATAAATTATAAGGATTATATATGATTAATACACTATATATCATGGCAAATATACCCTATATCAAAATGTAAATAGAATTTAGAACACCTTTATTAGCCAAATATTGCTTTGGACTATAATTTCAATCAACTTTCTTTTTTTTAATCAACTTTCTTAAACAGCTTATTATGAACAAATTTTTGTCTGCTTATTAATTTCTTTTAAAAAGAATTGCTCAATGCAGTTTCTATTCTGTTATTTTCTGTGTTATACTCAGCTTTCTTGTATTACTATTAACATAAAATGGTGGCTACTGTCAAGGAAGTTAAATATACCTAAGCCCTTTGTAAAATTATATATAAAAATATACAAGTACAACTTCTGATGTGTTACAATAATCTTAAATGACAATGTCCCCCAAATCACTTATTTTCTTACATTGATTAGTACCATTTTATTTTTCACTTACAATATGCTTAAATATCTTTTTTTTCTTTGCTATGGAAAATAGATGAATAAGAATTAACATGCTTTAAAAATATATAATTCGGCTATTTTCTCCTTTTGAGAGATTTTTATCCATGTTTAACTTCAGACATTTCTCCTCACTTGTTTTCATACTGACTGACTGAATTTTCCTTTGTGGTAAATCTGTGAACTCTCTTTTAATCTCTGCCTTAATGTTTTCCAAATCATTGTGGTGTTACATAAAGAGACCAGGACTAACTTTGTTCTCTAAGATTATTGATGACAAGAGCTAATGATACTGATGACTCAATTCTGTCATCATTTTAGCTGTGAGCACACACAGCTTGAGACAGACTTATAGAGGAAATAAGAACAGAGGAAATGTAGGGACAGGAAAAAATAAATTTGATTCTTTCTAAATATCTAGCTATCATCTCATCATAAATCAGCTATAGCATTTCTGTCTGTGCTCTTGAGAATCATTTAAAACAACAATTTGCAAGCAGGCTTTCTGCTGATCTATGCTGGCACTCTACTCTTTAGTGAGAACATATTCTGAGGATATTTAGAGTTAGGAACAGACACAGAAAGGAAAGTTCATTTTCTTTGCTTTTCTTTTTAAATTTTGTATCCAATTATAGATCTGTGATTTTCAAAGTTATTGATCATTGAGTTTTAGGCTGATACCAATTCCCTTCAGGATGATCTCATTTTCTTTATGGATAGATGTTTCTGTATATAAAAGTGCATGTCAAGTTTAGTCATTTCGACTTATTAGATTTCTTTCTCAGAATTCAATTCACTAAACAGCTATTACATCAGAATTGTGAACTGATCAAATTTTTAACTTTAATAAGAGTGAATTCAAAATTTATAATCTAACAAGATATTACTCAGAAGCCATGGCTTCTATATTTTAACTATATTATCATAATATAAATAAGTATGCAAAGGATTCTAGGGAGCTTTATTATTATTTACTTAAAACAGGAAGTGTGTAGGAGTGCAGAGCAATAGTATAGTGAGTAGGGCATTTGCCTTGCATGTGACCAAGCGGGAATCTAGCCCTGGCAACCCATATGTTCCAGAGAGCCCAAATAGGAGTGATCTCTGAGCACAGAGCCAAACAGAACCCTGAGCACCTCTGGGTTTGACCCGAAAGGAAATGTGCTTATAGAAGCTACTAATATGTATACAGAAAAATGGGGGAAGGCGTATTTTCATTTACCTCAGAAGAAAAACTAAATTAAAGTCACTACAGTTCCTTAGCCATGTAAGAATAACAAATCTCTGAGAGAATACAGACCAACTACATAAGAAAGTCTCAAATTATGCTTACTCAAACACAGTTATAAGAATATAATATATATATTTTCAACATGACAGCACCTATCAATAATCATCTAGAGAGACTAAGCATCTTCCATATTTTTAGTGATACTTTTAGTATAAATGCTTCTGGCAAGCACACAATACAAATCTCTTAATTTTATAAAAATACTGTTGTCCTGATTTTACTTAAATATTTCCCATATGAAACCAAAGTTGCTGTTCAAGTCTATTTCATTTTGGTGCTGTGGTTGCTTTCGTTCACTCATACCGCCAGTTTCTAGAGGTGCCTTGGCCCAAATTAACAGTCACTGTCTTTAGTCTGTGGTTAAAAATTCCAGATCATTATTTAGGCTTTCTGGAAATGGAACTTCACTCCTAGTCATTGTTATCAGACAAATGAAAGGACAGACATCCCCAGCACTGATGAATGAAGTGAAAAACCTAGGAAGACCCTATCATATTAGAGTTTTCTAAATTCTCTAATAAATGCTTAAGGACAACTATTCTAGGTATGCTAATTTAAATGAAATGAACAGAGTTTAACTTAATAATGAAAAACATAAAAACAAATAATTGAGCTCAAGAACACAGTGGCAAACTTAAAATGTATAGTAGAATGAGTAAACAACAGTTCCATTCCTTGGTATCTATCCCAAGAATACAAAAATGCTAATATGTGAAAACATGGCATTGGATAAAAGTCTGAGTTTCTTTTTACATGTAACTACTCAGTTTTCCCAATACTACTTGTGAAGAGACTTTACCTGCTCTATTTCATACTTCTTGAACTTTATCATATACTAAATGGTCATATATTTGAGGATCTGTAAAGGATCTCTACTTAATAACGTGCAAAAAAAGTTAGATCAAAATTAATTAAAGATCTCAACATCATATATGGTAGAAAATGAAGGCAAAACCATCCATGACATTGAAGTTAAAGGCGTCTTCAAACATGAAACACCTCTGACCAAGCAAATGGAACCAAAGATAAACAGATAGGACTATATTAAACTAAGAAGCTTCTGAATCTCAAAAGAAATAGTGACCAAAATTCAAAGACAGCCTACAAATTGAAAAGTTATTTACCCAATAACCATATGACCAGTGGTTAATATCAAATATATATAAGGATCTGGTAGATCTCTGTAAGGAAAAAACATCCAATCCCATCCAGAAAATGTGTAGAATAAATGAAAAAAAAAGTTCCTCAAAGAAGAAATTCAAATGGTCAAAAGACAAATGACAAAAATGCTCTACATCACTAACCATCAGGGAAATGCAAAATAAAACAATAATGAGATTTTTCACCATAGAAATTGGCACACATCAAAAAGAAGAACCAGTAGGTGCAGATGTGGGAAGAAAGGGACTTTCATTCATTGATAGTGGGAATGTCTACTGATCCAACCATTTTGGAAAATAATATAGATATTCCTCAAAAATTAGAAAATAAACTTTCACTTGACCACAATACTGCCTCTGGGAATAGGCAGTTTAAATAAGCTGTAAAAAGTCCCCCAATTTATTTATAAAAATTGACTCTTGCAAATGAGATAAAAAAACATTTCTCTGGCATGGTGATACTGTTATTGTTATTGTTATTGTTATTATTACTATTATTGATCTTGGCGCACATCCATCAGCGTTGAGGGGTTGGTTACCCTGGCTCTGTGCTCAGGAATTACTCCTGGCATGCTCAGCAGACCATATGGGGTACCAGGGATTAACCCGGGTCAGCCACCTGCAAGGCAAATGCTGTCCCCACTGTACTAGTACTTTAGCCAGAAAGTACAGCTATTAAATAACTATGTGTTATATTGTTGGGAGTTAAACCCTAGAGAAAATAAATAAAGCTCAAAGGGACTATCTATAGCAGAACTTAATCTTTAATGTACACTGAAAAAATAAGCATTAAAAAATCCTGATGACTGGTTTGATGCACCAGAGATTCTGAACTAATTTGTCTTATATACATTCTTAAACGTGAAATGTTTTCTCTGATTTTATTTTGTTTTTGGGTAACACCTGGTGGTGATCAGGGCTTACTTCTGTCTTTCTGCTGCCTAGCACCCTACCTGCTGTCTTCTCTGCTGCCCCTGTATTGGAATCATTTTTCATGACCTAATAGTTGCAATTTACAAATTAAAATCATGCAAAATGGAGTTGTACATTAGGCTTTATATTTTTCAGGAAAAAAATTTATGTGTTAGTCATGCAATACAATTTCCTAAAAGAGATACGATAAACTACTATGTCATTTTTACACTACATGCATCTAAGTGTGTTTCCATTATTTTGTATTTTATCCAAACAACCCCAACCTTAATATTTATTACAAAAACTTGCTACTTAGAGACTAATTTTATTTTATGTCTAGAGCACATTCAGTCACTTAAAAGACTGAAATATCACAATGAATTTTTTGATTCTCTGTTATTGCTATAGAGAACCTTTTTTCAAGTGTAGTTCCACTTAGCATCTAGTTAATTTCAGATCATTTGTAAAACAGAATATCTTAGGTCTCCAAAGATTCTCTTTTCATAAGCTTTATAATTTTCCAACCAACTGGGATTTTGACGTGAAAGATCAAATAGTTTTACTGAGGGAAATATCTCGGTCTTTTGATTCAGTGAGCTCTATGTGCACAGACTGCATACAAGGAAACTGAAGGTATAATTTACAAATGAGATTTGAAATACTGAATATATGGACTAGAAAGATAGTATAGTGTGTACGGTGCTTTCCCTGCACTTGACCAAACCAAGCTCCACTCCTACCACCACATATGATCTCCTGAGCATCACCAAGTATGATCCCTGAATGCAGTACCAGGAGTAAATGCTGAGTAAAGCTGAGTAGGGTAGCCTAAAACAAAAGAAGAGTAAATTATTAAATATTTGATCAATGTATTATCACCTTCTGGAGATAGCAAAGTTGGCAAATATGTTACATCACAGATCAAGAAAACCCAACAATATTAGTAACATGATCAAACTGCTATACAGAACATTTTTTAAGTTTGTTTATGTAAATAACATTCTAAATATTTTTCCTTAATAAACTGGGGAGGCTAATGTTAAAATATCAATACCTTATTTATAAACTGAGAAAAAATTACTATCTCAAACTTATAGAGAAAAACAACTGATTGGTGCAATATTTCCACGGTACTGACTACCACATAGATTCTCAGCAATTATTAAAATAGAGGGATGCAAATTAATCCCCATAATTTAAAGATGTAGAAAACAATGTGCAGGTATGTAAACTAACCTGTATGAATTTTCACAATCATGATCACGACCATCTTGTTTTTCGTCGATTGACTCGAGCAGGCCCCAGTAACGTCTCCTTCGTCCTAGCCCTGAGATTTTTTTTTTAAAGTGCCATATTCAAGGCTCTTTCAGAGTTAGGAGAATGAGACCCATCATTGTTACTGGTATCTGGCATATTGGGTACGCCACGGGGAGTTTGCCAGATTCTGCCGTGTGGGCAGGTTACATTCAGTAGCCAGCCAGTTTGTCCAAAGTAAGAATAAGATAAAAAGATGTCCCGCAGCTGCACGCTTCCGGGAGCTGGGTTTTATAGTCTCTGGGTCTTGGCCGTTGATGGGATTACATGGCGCCAGGGGGCCAGTTGGTGGGTGTGACCCTTGCCTACTGGAATACGGAGGATCTGGGTGGAGGATGCTCAGCCCCAATCAGAGCAGGCTTGGAGATCTCAGCCCCGGAACCCACATGCCTTTGTTCCTTTGCCAGCACTTTCATGCAATTCATGAAAATTTCATGAATTTTCAGAGTTAGTAATGCTAGCTAAAATAAATATTTGGAAAGTTAACCATTATTTTTTCCTGCTTTTTAAATTTATTTTGGGCTGGAGCGATAGCACTGTGGTAAGGCATTTGCCTTACAAGCGGCCAACATGGCCGACCCGAGTTCGATTCCTCTGCCCCTCTCGGAGAGCCCGGCAAGCTACCGAGAGTATCTCGCCCACACAGCAGAGCCTGGCAAGCTACCCGTGACGTACTCGATATGCCAAACACAGTAACAACAAGTCTCATGATGGAGACGTTACTGGGCCCGCTTGAGCAAATCGATGAAAAACGGGAGGACCGTGACCGTGACCGTTTAAATTTCTTTTAATGAGTCACCGTGAGATAGTTACAGACTTACAAACTTTCATGATTATGTTTCAGTCACACAATGATTGATTACCCATCCCTCCACCAGTGCCCATTATCCAACAATGTTTTTTCCAGTATCCCTCCCACCACCCCCAACTCATTCCTCCCACCTCTGTGGCAGGCGCATTTTAACCGTTTTTAATTTAAAATTTTTCTATTTTAAAATATCCAAATTAGGGGCTGGAGATATAGCACAGGCACAGTGGGTAGGGCATTTGCCTTGCACGCAGCCAATCCGGGTTTGATTCCCAGCATCCCATATGGTCCCCTGAGCACCGCCAGGAGTAACTCCTGAGTGCAGAGCCAGGAGTAACCCCTGTGCATGGCTAGGTGTGACCCCAAAAGAATAAAATCCAAATTATTTCTTTCTAAAATTTTACAAATGTGTCTTACTAATTTGTGACGGGATTCTATTAGTGACTCTCTCTTCTCTTCTTTCTATATGTATATATATAGAGAGATATTATATATGTATATAATTTCTTTAGAGTTAATGTGGAATAAAAATAAAAGAAGTTACTTAAGTTTTTGTCTTGCCACATTGGTATCCTGCACAACGGTGTGTAGTATTTTAAACTAAATTTTTACAGGCATTTTTACATGTAATTGATCCTTTCAAACACATATGTAGAATAATTCGTGTTTCTAATATATGCTCTTTAAAATAAAAATAAATCATCTTATTCTTGTCTTTTCCCCACATATCCTCACATTCATATTGAATGTTATAATCTGAGGTAGGGACACACTATTCCAATGTTTTGCCATATTCCTTCTTTTCTTTAAGTATTTTGGTACCTTTCTAGTCTAATAATTTCTGTATTCCTTGCTATTTAGGGGAATGGTTCTATATCCAGCAGTGTTCAGGTATTAGTCCTCGCTCTGCAGAAAATATTATTTCTGGTGGAACTCAGGGTATCATACAGGGTGTTGGGAATTGAACCTAGATCAGCCACTTGCAGGCAAGCACCTTTCCTGTTATATTATTGCTCTGGCCCTATTCCTTGCTCTTAAAACGGTTCTTCATGTGCTTTTTCCAGTCAATTAAAATCTAATTTACTCACATACAAAAATTTTACAGTATATTAGAAAAAATTATCTCAATGTGTTAAAAAAACTTGCATGATTGGGGCTGGAGAGATGATACAGTTGGCAGGGTGCTAGCCTTGCAATGCAGCCTATACAGGTTTTATTCCTTCAGAAGGTCCCTGGAGACCTGCCAGAAGTGTTCCCTGAGTGCAAAGCCAGGAATAAGCCCTGAGCACCACAGGGTGTGACCAAAAAAAGTTAAAAAAACTTGCATATTGAGCCTGAAAGCATGAAAGGAAAATAAAAAAGCAAGCAAAAAAAGCCACAGAGGATATTCTAATAGAGATCATAGCAGAAAAAAATGAGTCAGTGTATTTTCTTTATGACTTCCTGCTCTTTTTTGCTATATTCCCTAGGATTTTCATTAGCATTCTATTTCTTTTTTTCACATTTCATTATATTTCTCTATGATGCAATTTAAATAAATGTCATGACAATGATGTAAAAATACATAAAAATACAAGCAATCTTTTCCATAACTTCAAGATTAGATTATTTTTGAAGACTCAAGTCTAATGACAATGAAAAGAAAAAAAGGAGGAAAGGCAAAAATTAGAAAGTGAGACTGTATCAAATTAAAAAGGTTTTAAGCATTACAGAAGGTAACATAGAAACAAGTCTTGTAATTGGGAAAAGATAACTGCACATCACAAATACTACAATAGTTAATCACTGTCACTGTCACTGTCCTCCCATTTTTCATCTGTTTGCTCGAGCCGGCCCAGTAATGTCTCCATTGTGAGACTTGTTGTTACTGTGTTTGGCATATCAAATACGTCATGAGTAGCTTGCCAGGCTTTGCCCGTGTGGGCGAGATACTCTCAGTAGCTCGCTGGACTCTCAGAGAGGGGCGACAATAGTTAATATTAAAAATATTTAAAGATCTCACAAAACCAACAAAAATGAAATCAAGCAAATGCAAAAGAACAAAATATTTGTATAGAAATCTATACAAAGAACAAATACAGATAACCCACAAACACATAAAATAATACTCAATGATACTTAATATAAGGGAACTGCAAATAAAAAACACAATGTGGTAGCACCTCTTATCTGTGAAAAATGGCTTATATCAAAATATTGTGAAAAACAGTTGACAAAAATTTGAATAAAAAAAGAACACTGATGATCTGTTTGTTGGTGGGAATGCAAATTGTTGTAGTCATTCTAAAAACGGTATGGGAATTACCTAAAAATAAATTGAAAAGTGGAATTCCATATGATTTGACAATACTTCTCCTAGACATTTGTCAAAGGTTATTGCAGCACTTCTTTTTTTAAAAAAAAAAGTTTTATTAAGTCTCCTTGAGATTACAAAGTCATTTTATGATTATGTTTCAAACATACATCATTCAAACATTAATCCGTTTACCAGTTTTGACATCCCTCCACCAATTTCTCTCTCTCTCTCCCCATTTTCCTCCTTCACATCAGTCTGCCTCTAAAAAGTCAATTTTATTATAAAAGTTTGTGCACTGCCGTTTACAGTATTGTTACTGATAATGTTTCCTACATAGAACTTCAAGGCCTTATTTTGGGAGGATTCTCCCAGGATGGGAGAAGCATGCTTAACGTAGACTATAGACCAAACATCATTGCCACCAAATGCCTCTTTTGCAAACCACAACACCCAAGAGGAGAGAGAGAACAAAAGGGAATGCCCTGCCACAGAGGCAGGGTGGGATGGGGGGAATGGGGGGTGGGAGGGATACTGGGATCCGTGGTAGTGGGAAATGGGCACTGGTGGAGGGATGGGTATTTGATCATTGTATAATTGAAACCCAACCACAAAAATTTGTAATTCTAAAACTGTACCTCATGGTGTCTCACTAATAAAAATTAAAACAAACAAACAACAACAACAACAAAAAACTTCAAGCCTTTCAGCATCACCACCTCCTCCTGGTTGAACACTTCCCTTCACTGAAATCTTTGCCCCTTCCCTGTCTTAAGCCCCAGACTCTCAGGTAGTGCTTCCTACTGAATACCATTCTCATTTTCTTAGTTTCCATTGTGTTTGGGCATTCCATGTTCCCTGTTATGTTTCCACATATTCTGCATATGAAAGACATCATTTTGTGTTGGTGTCTATGTCTAACTTTATTCAGCATGATACTCTCCAGGTCTTCTGTGTAGCTGTAAATTGCTTGACTTTATATTTTCTTATGGGCGAGTAATATTCCACTGTCTATATTTACCATAGCTTCTCTATCCAGTCATCTATTATTGGAAATGGGTTGATTCCAGATTTTAGCTATTGTGAATAGGGTTTGTTGTATCTGTACAGTGCTTTGGATATCATTGCCATTTTGATGATATTAACCCTTCCAATCCATGTGTTTTCATTTTATCTCTCCTCTTATATTACTTGAAGTAGTTCCTCAGTTTTCTCTGTACAGATTTTTTTACATATTTTGTTAAGCTAATGCCAAGGTACTTGATTTTCTGAGGCACAATTGTGACTGGGATTGTTATTTTAATATCTCTCTTTTCTCTTTCATTATTTGCATAAAATAAAGTCTTGAATTTTTGCATGTTTATTTTGCAGCCTGCCACCTCACTACACAAATTCATTGTTTCCAGGAGCATTTCTGTCAAATCTTTAGGATTTTCTAAATATAATTTATGTCATCTGTAAATAGTGAGAAATTGACATTCCTTTATACTCTGGATGACATTAATGTTTTTGTCTTGTCTAAGTGATATGGAAAGTACTTTTAGTACTATATGGAATAAAACTGAAGATACTGGGCAAACTTATATTGAGCCTAATTTTAGAAGGCTTTATGTTTTTCCCTGTTGAGTGTAATGTTTGCTGTAGGTTTGTGGTAAATGGCTTTGACTTTGTTGAGGAAAGTTACTTTATTTACCATTTTATTGAGAATGGGTTCTGGATTTGGCCAAATTCTTTCTTTGTGTCTATTGATATAGCCATATGATTTTTATTTTACTCCATTGATATGGTGTATTATGTTAATTGACTTGTGTACAATAACCATCCTTGCATACAAGATGAATCCCTCTTGATTATGGTGTGTGATTTTGTTTTATTTTTAGGTCACACCTGGCGATGCTCAGGGATTACTCCTGGCTCTGCACTCAGGAATTATCCCTGGCAGTTCTGGGGGACCATATGGGATGCTGGGAATTGAACCCGGGTAGGCTGCGTGCAAGGCAAATGCCCTACTCGCTGTGCTATCGCTTCAGCCCTGGTGTATGACCTTTTTGATAACTTGTTGAATTCTTCGTTAAATTCTTTTCATTAGTGTTTTATTGAGGTTCTTCACATCTATGTTCATCAGGGATATTAGCCTGTAATTACCTTTTTTTTTAAGTGCAGCCCAAGTCTGCTTATGGTGTCAGGGTAATATTTGCTTCATAGAAACAATTTGGAAATGTTTCTGTTTCTTCAATTTCATAACTTAAAAATTATTGTCATTATGTACTCTTTAAAGTTTGGAAAACTCACTGTGGAGTGCATCTGAACCTAGGTCTTTGCTTTTGGGAAGACTGTTTATTACCTATTCAATTTTATTAATAGTAATAGATATTTTCAGCTATAAGAAATCACCTTGGTTCAGTTTGGGGAGGTTATAGGATTCCAAGACTTTATCCATTTCTTTTAGGCTCCCTTCTTTTGTGATATAAAGTTTTTTAAAGTAAACTCTAATGATCCTTTCATTCTTTGAATTATTGTGACAGCCTCCCTTTCATTTCTGATTAATTAAGTTTATTAGGGTTCACTTTCCATCTGTATTTGTGAATTTTGCTAGTGGTTTATCATTCCTTTTTTTGAGGTAAAACAGATTTTATTTGGAGGTTTCAAAGGGAAGGAGGATGAGAAAGTGAGTAACATGCTCAAGAGAGAAATCAGGCTTCTCCAAGGGTGGATAGCCCCTACACACATCCCAGCCTTAGACATGAAAGCATGAAAGTACACATCTCAAGAGAGGACATGCAGGTAACACATGTGTTTAGGCATCACATTTGCTCAGCTACATGGGCACAAGCAGCATAGGGGTTCAGGCAGCATATACGCGCTATTATTCTTGCTTATTTTTTTCAAATAATCAGCTCTTCATTTCATGGATCTTATGGATTTTCTTGGGGGGAGTGTTTCCAGTTCATTGATTTCAGCTCTATCAAATGGTTTTATTATTTTATTCTTCCTGCCTGTTTTAAGGTCCTTTGGTTGGTCATTTTCCAGTTTCTTAAGTTGTGCATTTAAGTTATTTATGTGGGCCTTGTCTTCTTTTCTAATGAATGATTGCATAACTATTTACTTCCTTTTTTACCTAATTTTAGAGTGCTGTAGAAGTTCTTACAGTTAGTGTCCTCATTCTCCTTTGTTTCCAAGAATCTGACCCACTGATTGTTTACTAATGAGCCATTTAATTTTCAAATGATTGAGTTGTTTCTTTGCTCTTGTTTGCAAATAACTTCTATTTTCAGTGTATCATGATCTGAAAAGATATTTGCTATGATTTCTATCCTCTTGATTTTGTGGAAGTATGTTTTGTGTCTTCGCATTGAACCAGTCTTGGAGGATGTCCCAAGTGCATTGGTGAAGAATGTTTAAACAGATTTTGGGGAATGAAAAGCTTTATATGTCTGAAGTTCTTGAGCTATTGTTAATTCATGAAATTGTATACTGTTCCTTCAAATCCGAATGTGACTATGGCTAGGTAAAATATTCTTGATTCTTGGTGAGGCATTCATTTCATTGAGGCTTTTTATTTTTTACTATATCTCACCATTGTCTTGGACCTTGAGCTTTTCATTTGATAAGTCTGCGGGTGGAAATCTTCAGGATGCTTCTTTGAATAGAATTTTACTTCTTAAAAATAATCTTGATGCTTTCAGTGTTCTATCTCTATAAGTTTGTCTCTTTTTCCTGGTACTCTTTGGATCTCCTTGGTCTGGGTGATGTGCTCTCCAACTCTAAGAACTTTTCTTCAATGATGTCTTTGACTGTTGTTGCCAAAGACATCAGGGCTGTCTTCTTGCCCTTCAGGTAACCCAATGATACTTATGTTGATCCTCTTCAACTAATCTCAAAGTTCTCTTTTCATCTTTCATTTATTTTGAGTTTTTTTCCATCTTCTGCTGTTGTCTGGATACTTTCTGCACCTCATTCATGAGCTCATTGATCTGTCCTCAACAACCGTTATTTTGCTCATGAGGTGCTCCAGTGCGTTTTTCATTTTACCTACCAAGTTTTCCATTTCTGCCATTTCTGTTTGTAATTTTCTCATTTATGTTCTCATTTCTTCTCATTTAAAGCACTTATTTCTAAATATATTTCTGACCTTAATATCATAGAAATATCGTTAATAATAGAATACAAAGTATATCCCACACAGAAGAGCCTGGTAAGCATCCCAAGGCATATTTGATATGCCCAAAACAGTAACAATAATGGGTTTCATTCATCTGACCCTGAAAGAACCTCCAATATGGCACTGTTGGGAAGGAAGAGTAAGGAGAGGCTGCTAAAATCTCAGGACTGGGAGAATGGAGACGTAACTGGCGCCCGCTAGAGCAAATCTATGAACGAACAACAGGAAGACAATGATACAGTGATACAAAGTATATAGTTAAGACAAAACTTTTTGGCATGTGACTGAGTAAAGAAACTGTGGTACATAGGCATAATTGAGAACTGCCATTGAAAAACATAAAACTGTGACATGTAAGAAAAAATTGTTTTATCTTAGGTGATTATGATCATTGAAATGAAGTGAAATACAATTAGTGAATTGTTTTCTCTCATGTGGAATAAAAATAGCTAAAGCCACAAAATAGTGAACAAAGCATGTACATGCACCAAAAGTAACACCTAAACTACTGTAAGGTATGGTGGTTTCAAGAGGAAAGGAGAAGGGAATGAAAAAATGAGGAGGTGGATACTGTGTGTGTTGGCATGGCACTGGAACTTCAGTGGTGTAAGAGGTCATTGTCACTGTCCTCCCCTTGTTCATCGATTTGTTAGAATGGGCCCAGTAACATTGTGAGACTTGTTATTGTGTTTGGAATATCAAATACGTCATGAGTAGCTTGCCAGGCTTTGCCGTGCGGCCGAGATACTCTTGGTAGCTTGCCGGGCTGTCCGAGAGAACAGAGGAATCAAACTCTGGTCAGCCATGTTGGCCGCGTTCAGGGCAAATACCCTACCACTGTGCTATCACTCCAACCTAGTGTAAGAGGTATAATACACGTATGCAAATAAAATATCTGAATTTTCATATTTTAATCTAATGCTATGCAAATAAAAATATTTAAAATGCTTTATCCCATGATTGCAAAATGAATAAAAAGGAAAAGGAAAGTACATCATTAGCATCTTGATTTAATGTACTTTTATATCATTATTGGCTGGATTTACTTCAAGTTCATCATGAAATAATCTTGGAAGCAGCCACTCTAATGAAATAAGTGAAAAGTTGAAAAATATGAGAAAATAGCACCTTTTTCATCTACAAAAGAAATGAGGTCACAGGAATAGCATGATATCCAAAATTGAAAAGACAGAGAATCACATTTTTACCTGAATAAATTCACATGCAGGGACCCTTGTGGGAAGCTGAGTTGTAATTTCAATTTTACTAGACACTCAATGTGAATAAGTTTGAGAAATAAAAAATGTAGAGAGATCCAGCTATAGGAAGAGAACACCTTTTTTTTTTTTCATGAGCATTAACCCTAGGAGCTTGACCAGCCTCTCACAATAAGTATTCATGTAAAAAATAAAAAAGTCCCCTGGTGCTTCTGGCACAAAAATGGGGAAAGAAACCATTTTAAAACAGCTCATAGCATTTGATTATTTTGTGTTCTGTCCTCAGGCAAAACTTATCTAGAACTTAACATCCTGTATTTTAACCTAGCCTAATTTTCCTGAAGGAAAGTGCAGTGAAGTACTGCACTCCAGTCATTACTTTTCTTACACATCAAGAAATATCAACATCCTCTAGATGTTCTATTACAGAATAAGGTAAAATAATAAACTCCAAACACATGTTTAGTGTACGGAGTAACAGAATTACCTAATTATGTAATTTAAATATAGGATTAAGGGATATTTTCCTCTCCCTACATTACTAAAGACTTGCTTATAGCAGTTCTTACCTTATACAAAATTTACTGATGCAAAGGAAAAAAAATATATGTCATAGTAGAAGACTAATTGCATGCTTTGACATGAGAGAGAAAAAAACAAAACTAGAATAATATATGACAGCAATAGTAGCACTGTAGCACTCTCCCCTTGTTGTTCATCGATTTGCTCGAGTGGGCCCAGTAACGTCTCCATTTTAAGACTTGTTGTTACTGTTTGGCATGCTGAATACGTCACGGGTAGCTTGCCAGACGTTGCCGTGCAGGCGAGATACTCTCATAGCTTGCCGGGCTCTTGGAGAGGGGTGGAGGAACCGAACCTGGCTCGGCCAGGCCAGCCACACAAGGCAAATGCCCTACTGCTGTGCTATCGCTACAGCCCATGACAGCAATATTGGAATTATAAAATCAGGAATCTAAAATAAACTTTGATTTATCTGCTAAGGGTGAATGGTGGATAAAATACTAATGAGATATTTATAAATTTATAAATTGTTAAATTAGTATTAACAGGGCTGGAGCAATAGTACAGCAGTAGGGCATTTCCCTTGCACAGGGCCAACTTTGGCTGACCCAAGTTCGATTCCTCTGCCCCTCTTGGAGAGCCCGGCATGCTATCGAGAGTATCTTGCCCGCAAGGCAAAGCCTAACAAGCTACTCATGACATATTCAATATGCCAAACACAGTAACAACAAGTCTTACAATGGAGATGTTACTGGGCCCACTCGAGCAAATCGATGAACAATGGGAGGATTGATAGCCCAATAGTATTAAAAATTAAGTATAAAATAGCATAGTATATTTATAATAATATAAATATCAAGTATCAATAATTCAGAATGTGATAAAGACTTGAATGTCATACCCAAAATGTCATACCCAAAAAAATATACTACATAGAATATATAATACACATATCATCTTAAGAAATAGCTTAGTGGATTGGACTCCAAAACCAAAGAAAACAAAAACAAGCCATCTCAATGGAACTTTAAATATTTACACCCCATATGGTCCCCAAACCCCTATAAGCAGTGAAATCAGAGCACAGAGCAGGAGTAAGCCATTAGTACCACTGGACATGACCCAAAACAAAAAATAGACCACCAAAAATTATAAAGAAAATTTTCTGCCCAATGAAAACAGTCATAATTACAGTGCTGGAAAGATGGTACAGTGGTTGTCTTGCATGCAGCCAACCCAGGTTCGAATCCTGGCACCACATGTGGCCATGTAGCCCCACCAGCAGTGAACCTTGAGTGCAGAGCCAGGGGAACACCTTAAGGACTGCCAGATTTGACTCCAAAATGAAAGGAAAGAGCGAGGGGAGGAAGGAAGAACGGAAGGAAGGAAGGAAGGAAGGAAGGAAGGAAGGAAGGAAGGAAGGAAGGAAGAAAAGAAGGAACGAAGAAAAGAAGGAAGGAAGAAAAGAAGGAAGGAAGGAAGGAAGGAAGAAAAGAAGGAAGGAAGAAAAGAAGGAAGGAAGAAAAGAAGGAAGGAAGGAAGGAAGGAAGAAAAGATGGAAGGAAGGAAGGAAGGAAGGAAGGAAGGAAGGAAGGAAGGAAGGGAGGGAGGGAGGGAGGGAGGGAGGGAGAGAAGAAGAGAAAGGAAAGGAGAGAAAAAGAAAGAAAATAAATAAGAAAAAAGAAAGAAAATAAAAGAAAGAAAAGAATTAAAATGAAAAATTCAGCATTACTGAATGAAAAATTAATTTACAAACTATACAACAGACATTAAATTAATAAGCAAAATGTAAAGTATCATACATCTAAACACCAAAAACCAAACAGCAGAATTTAAAAAGTAGCATTGAGATGGCAAACAGTTACTTGAATGGAAGCTCTCCATAACTTAATTAGGAAAACTAAAATGAAAACCACAGTAGCACTGCACTGCTCTCCCATTGTTCATCGATTTGCTCGAGTGGGACCAGTAACATCTCCATAGTGAGACTTGTTGTTACTGTTTTTGGCACACTGAATACATCATGGGTAGCTTGCCAGGCTTTGCCGTGCTGGCGGGTGAGATAATCTGGGTAGCTTGCTGAGCTCTCCAAGAGGGGTGGAGGAATCGAATCCACGTCGGCTAGGCCGGCTGCATGCAAGGCAAACACCCTACAGCTGTCCTTTTATTTTATTTTAATTTATTTACTGTGATTCATTAATATAAACATTTTAGACTTTATTCATTTTTAAAATGTTTTAATTAATCACTGTGAAATACAGTTACAGACTTACAAACTTTCATGCTTACATTTAAGTCATACAATGCTCGAGTAACCATCCCTCCATCCCTCCACAAGTGCCCATTCTCCAACACCGATGGTCCCAGTATCACTTCCACAACCCCCACCCACCCCTCCCCCCACCCCTGTAGCAGGCACATTCCCTTTAACTCTTTCTCTCCTTTTGGGTGTTGTGGTTTGCAATACAGATACGAAGTGGCCATCATGTTTGATCTACAGTCTTACTTTCAGCACACATCTCCCATCCCAAAAGAGCCTCCAAGCATCTTTTACTTGGTGGTCCCTTCACTATCTCAGCTGCCTTTTCCCCCAGCACATGAGGCTGGCTCCCAAGCTGTGGAGCAATCTTCATAGTCCTTACCTCTACTATCCTTGGGTGGTAGTCTCCCATTATGTTACTTTATATTCCACATATAAGTGCAATCATTCTATGTCTGTCCCTCTTTTTCTGACTCATTTCACATAGCATGATACTCTCCATGTTGATCCACTTATATGCAAATTTCATGACTTCATCTTTTCTAATATGCAAATTTCATGACTTCATCTTTTCTAACAGCTGCATAGTATTTCATTGTGTAGATATACCAAATTTTCTTTAACCGGTCATCTGTTCTTAGGAACTCAGGTTTTTCCCAGATTCGGGCTATTGAAAACAGTGCTTCAATAAACATACAAGTGAAGATATCATTTCTACTGTACTTTTTTTAAACTTTGAGATAATTTCTAGAAGTGGTATTGCTGGGTCAAATAGGAATTCAATTTTTAATTTTTTGAGAAATGTCTATATTGTTTTCCAAAAAGGCTGAACCAGTTGAGATTGCCACCAGCAGTGAAGGAAGAGTCCCCTTCACCCCACATCCATGGAAACACTGGTTGCTTTTGTTCTTTTGGATGAAACCACAGTATTTTAATCTCATACCTGTTGTAGTGAATGTTACCAAAATACAAACAATTTTTTAACAATGTATTCAAGCAATTGACTATTGATTACTTATCAAAATAATATGAAAATAGTATGAAAATAGCCCCTATGTTCATTGCCTCACTGTTTATCATAATCAACACATAGAAAAAACTTTTAAGTGTACAGGCTCTCAGAATAAATGGATAGCAATGTCATGATTTATGTGTATAGGATTAATACTAAGCTACAACAAAGATGAAATATTTCAATTTATGGCAATACAAATGTACCCTGAAGAGATTTTTTTCAAAGTTACATAATCCATAAAGAAAGACAAATACCTGTGATTTTATATACATGTGAAACATAAAGAAATAAAGGAAGAACAAAAACAAAACAAAACAAAAACCCTAATATTCTTACATCAAAATGGTGGATAACAGAAAAGGAAAACAGTGAAGGTGGATAGAACAGGCTGAGGAGGTGATGTTGGATGGTAACTACATCTTTTGTGGTTGTTGGGATGAATGTGCCCTTGACAAGGTATATTAGTTTCTGCCATACCATAAAGCAAGATTTTCCTAAATGGTAGTAATAAAAATTGAACTTAAAATTAAAAACACAATACAAGTCACATTAGTGTGCAAAAATGAAATACTTATATATATAAATCATATAAAATGTATAAAGTATATATGAGGAAAACTACAAAAGGCAGATGAAAAATGTGAAAAGAAATAAATAATTCACAGTCACGGTCATGGTCCTCCCGTTGTTCATCAATTTGCTCGAGCGGGCCCAGTAATGTCTCCATCATGAGACTTGTTGTTACTGTGTTTGGCATATCGAATACATCATGGGTAGCTTGCCAGGCTCTGCCGTGCACCCGAGATACTCTCAGTAGCTTGCCGGGCTCTCCGAGAGGGGTGGAGGAATCGAACTGAGGTCGGCCATGTTGGCCGCTTGTAAGGCAAATGCCCTACCACTGTGCTATCGCTCCACCCATAAATAAATAATTGAATATACTAAATGTATTGAATATATTAGATATTTATAGATATTTATATATAGAAAATCTCAATAATGTCGTGATGTCATTATTTTTCCTAAAATGCAATTCCATGAAAATACCAGCAGTTTATTTTGTAAACATCAATGATTTAATTATAGGTTTCACACGAATTCTAAAAAACAGAATGGCCAGAAAAATACGGAATAAAAATAACAATTTGCCATTAACAAACTTTAAGGTTTGTAATAAGACTAATGTAGTCAAGGCAATGTGGTACTCATGAAAGATTGGAAAAAGTGGATTGTGAAACAGAATTAATGGCTCAGAAATTGGCCTATATGCATAGATTCAAAGGATATTTTACAAAGGACAAAGAGACTACAATTAAGAGAAATGCAAATCAGAACAATGCACTGTCACCTAATGCCTGTGAAGATAATTATTATCTAGAAGACCAGACACAGTGTCAAAGAGGATTTGGAGCGATGAGAACGTTTGTACACTGTGGGTGAGAATGTAAATTGGTGCCGACATTGAAAATAGAATTTCATACAATCCAGTTTTCCATATCTGTTTCTTCACTTTAAAAATACAAAAAAAAAACATTCAGAAAGATCTGTACATTTCCACATTGATTATACTACAATTTACAAGAGCTAGAAAGATCCTAAATGCTCAGTGTGAGATGATTAGATAAATAAGATGTGGTATATAAACAAACTGGGACACTACTCAACTATAATAAAAGATAAAATCCTGCCATTTGCAAAAAAAAAAATAGACTAAGAAGCTTCTGCACTTCAAAAGAAACAGTGACCAAAATACAAAAAGAGCCCACAGAATGGGAAAGAATATTTACCGAACACCCATCTGATAAGGGATTAATATCCAGGATATACAAGACACTAGTAGAATTGTACAATAAAAAAAACAGCCAACTCCATCAAAAAATGGGGAGAAGAAATGAACAGAAGTTTCCTCAAAAAAAGAAATACAAATGGTCAAAAGGCACATGATAAACTGCTCTACATCGCTAGCCATCAGGGAGATGAAAATCAAAACAACAATGAAATATCACCTCACAACACAGACTGGCACACATTCAAAAGAACACAAGCAACCAGTGCTGGCAAGGATGTGAGGGGAAAAGGGACGCTCTTTCACTGTTGGTGGGAATGCCAACTAGTCCAGAATTTCTGGAAAACAATATGGACAGTCCTTCAAAAACTAGAAATTGAGCTTCCATATGACCCAGCAATACCACTTCTGGGAATATATCCCGAGGATGTAAAAAAGCACAGTAGAGGGGCTGGAGCGATAGCACAGTGGGCAGGGTGTTTGCCTTGCATGCAGCCAACATGGCCTACCCAGGTTCAATTCCCAGCATCCCATATGGTCCCCTGAGCACCGCCAGGAGTAATTCCTGAGTGCATGAGCCAGGAGTAACCCCAGAGCATCGCTGGGTGTGGCCCAAAAAGCAAAAAAAAAAAAAAGCACAGTAGAAAGGACATCTGTATCTATATGTTCATTGAAGCACTGTTCACAATAGGCCAAATCTGGAAACAACCCAAGTGCTCTAGAACAGATGACTCGTTAAAGAAATTTCAGTATATCTACAGAATGGAATATTATGCAGCTGTCAGGAGAGATGAAGTCATGAACTTTGCTTATAAATGGATAGACATAGAGAGTATCATGCTAAGTGAAATGAATCAGAAAGAGAGGACAGACATAGAAGGACTGCAGTTATTTGTGGAGTATAAAACAACATAGCATTAGGCTGACACCTAAGGATAGTAGATACACGGGACAGATAGATTGCTCCCTAGCTGGAAGCCTGCCTCATGAGCAAAGGGGAGAAGGCAGCTGGAATAGAGAAGGGATCACTAAGAAAAAGATGGCTAGAAGAATCAGTCAGGATGGGAGATGTGTGCAGAAAGTAGATAAGTGACCAAACATGATAATCTCTCAGAGTCTGCATTGCAAACCATAATGCCCAAAAGTAGAGAGACATAATGGGGAATCATATCTACCATGGAGGCAGGGGGAGGGTGGGAAAGGGAGGGTATATTGAGGATATTGGTGGTGGGGAATATGCACTGGTGGACGGATGGGTGTTTGATCATTGTGTGATTGTAACCCAAACATGAAATCTTGTAACTATCTCATGGTGATGCAATAAAATTCTTTTTAAGAAGTGAATAAAAGTAGATGGTATTGTTTTAATGACATAAGTCAGGAAGAAAGATAAATACAAAAACTCATGTGGGATATACACAGAGGTAAAAAAGGGCCAAATTAAATAAAATGGAAATAAAATAATTAATTTTGGAACTATTAGATATCCACTTGGAAGATACATTAAAGGACCTTAGAAAAACCAATCAAAGATATAAATGTAAAATAAAAATATTATAGAAAATATTAGAATAAAACAGAAATTTTTAGATGACTTGAAGTTTTTCCATGACATATTTTTGTTCTTTTGAAGTCATAACCAACAGTTTCCTGGGGACAATGTGGTGCTGAGTATCAAACCTAGAGTTTCAAACCTGCAAGGCATGAGATTTACCACTTGCGTTATAGCCCCAGACCTTCACTAGTGTCCTATTTAGATAGAGTAACAAAGGAATTTACTTTCAAAAATTATTCAATAACATGTGTTTCACTTAATTCTGTTTTTTTTCTGAGAAACACACTTGATAGAATGAAAAATCAATCACTTATTGAAAGAAAACATACAAAATAGACACATATGATATTGGATTTATAGAATATGAAGAAAGAAGTCTTTAAACAATAAGAGAACAAACAACTGAAGTAAAATCTGGACTGATAAACATAATAAACACCTTCCAAACAAGATAACTAACTGTCAAATAAGCATATGCAAAGATACTCCACATAGTTCATCAAGGAAATAAAAATTAAGATATGATTAGATACTATTGCTATTACATATATTAGGAGTGCTAAATATAGAACACAGACAACGCAAAATGATAGTAAGGATGTGGAGCAATAGGAATTCTCATTTATTGCTAGCAGGTATGCAAAATGGATCAGCAAATGTTATAGAGTGGGAAAATTTTACAAAAATAACCTTACATTTTGAGTGGGGGGAGATGTTGAGGTCTTGTCCTGGACTCAGTGCTCAATGAATCAATATTGAGCTCAATGAGTCACTCCTGGGATAGGACCAGGTCCATTATGTGCAAGGCAAGTGCCTTACCTACTATATTATTTCTCCAGCACACACCTCACCCCAATTATTTCATTCTTACCAGGTATTTCACTTGATATTTGCTCAAAGGGATAAAAGTTTATGTATTTTACAAAGTCAAGATACAATTTGAAATGATCACATATTGCATGATAACAGCTATGTGTGAATTTTTAAGGAAAGTATTTGGACTTAGTAAAAGTATTAGTATTTTCCAAGGCTACTGACTTAATTTTAAGTCATATAAACTTTCAAATAAACATCTAGATAATTCTAAATAGCTTTACAAATAGTTTATCCTCATTTTTTCTTAACAATACAATTTCCAAAAAGCAGCCATAGAAAGCCTTTAAAATGTGGTCTGTTTATTATTTTCAAGATCTTTTGATTGATTTTAGTCACATTCAGAATAACATTCAAGTTCCTTACAGAACCTCACAAAGGCCTATGTAACCAGACTTTCAGATGTTTTTATTACTTGGACATCTATTATAAAATGAAGAATTCCCTCCTCGGATCTCACTTCTTGAAAAATTGAAGTATAAGTGGCAAATCTCATTGTGTTGATTTCAGGTACAAACCATAGTGATGCAATATTTCTACATATAGCAAAATGACCATATTCTACTTTACCAGTCATTATTCATCTAGCCTTTTGAAGTCCCAAGTCTCTCATCATCAATTTAACATGTCTTTCATTATAGTAGTTAGTGGTATTTGTCATTTTTTTAAATTTTCTGTTTATTACCTTTATCCATGGAATTAGATGTACACTCCTTGGGTTAAAGTGATATTATGTGCCTCATTACTACTATATTCTTATAGTCTCAGTGTTGTTGTGTTGCAACTTTGAAGAAATAATTGCAACTAAATTAATAAACTAAATAAATTAATATTTTCACCCCATAGATTATTTTCTATTATTAACATTGTGCATAACAACATAAACAATTAATAGCTATATGTGAAAATATTTATTTCTACCATTTTAAAATGTTTCATTCATGATAGTTTAATTCATGTTTAATTCATGAAAGGCAATATGTTGTAGCATTGGTTTTTGTATTTTGAAACCATATTATTAAAAAATTGAATAAGTTTTACTAGTTATGTTTTACATACAGTTAATGTAGTTATGAGGATTAGGTGTCCAGATGCTTTCCCATTTACCTTTACGTAAAATATATTTTGTTGCTAGTTAGATTCAGAATCAATAAAATCAAACAGCCATACCCAGACTACATAGGATTTCAAATTCGATACTATCAGTACAATTTATTTACTAGATGTTAGTTCTTGCTTTTAAGTCCAAGGTATTTGATCACTCTGTGCCTTCATTTCCTCATATATAAAGTGATGATATTAGGAGTATATAACTTATAAACTTGCAATGGAAATTAAATGTCACTATAGGTTAAAAATAGTAGAATGGGGCCTTAGAGATAGCTCAAAGAGCATAGAGGCAGAAGTAAACCCAGACCATACTAAGTATGACCCAAGCCTCACCTCATCCAATAAAGAATTTTCAGTGATTTAGGTACAAAGTTTGCACCAAGCCATACCTATATTCTATCTACAGAACTACTTGGTCCTGAAATACCACTGGGTACAGCTCAAAAGTTGCGAAAACACCAAAATGTGACCCATAAATAATGTTGGGGTAGCCTGAATAAGCCTGAGAACTATTAGAACTGAGCAACAGTGAGATCTTGGGCCTTGCATTGAACCACAGACCTCTTTATCACTTCTTGTGATGCCCCAATAAAATTAATAGAAAATTCTCTTGCTCATAGTAAGTATAGAAACTTTTGAGGTTGAAACTCTTTCTTACATTATTTACAAATTAAACCAAACAAAGAGGTATAATACTTAAGAGTAAAATTTGAAACCACAAAACTTTTAGGATAAAGCATGAAGGAAAAGCATCACATTGGTCAAATAAAATGTTTTTATTCAATATTCAAAGCAAAGACAACAAAAGGAAAGATAAATGTATAGTACTACGACGAATCACGAATCACGACCATCCTGTTATTCGTCGATTGCCTTGAGCAGGCCCCAGTAACATCTCTTTCATCCTAGCCCTGAGATTTTTAAGAAAGTGCTATATTCAAGGCTCTTTAGGAGAATGAGACCCACCATTGTTACTGGTATTTGGCATATTGGGTACGCCATGGGGAGTTTGCCAGACTCTGCCATGTGGGCAGGTTACATTCGGTAGCCTTCCAGATTGTCCAAAGTAGGAATGAGATAATAAGATGTCATAATAAGATGTCACGCGGCCGCAAATGTGGCCGCGTGGTTCCAGGAGCTGTGTTTTATAGTCTCTGAGTCTATAGTACTACACCAAACTAAAAATTGTGCCATCAATAAAATGAAAAGTTAACCTATGGAATGAGAGAAAATATTTACGTACTATGTCACTGTCACTGTCACTGTTCTCCCGTTGTTCATCTATTTGCTCGAGCAGGCCCAGTAACATCTCCATCATGAGACTTTGTTGTTACTGTGTTTGGCATATTGAATACGTCATGGGTAGCTTGCCAGGCTTTGTCGTGCGGGTGAGATACTCTCAGTAGCTTGCCAGGCTCTCCGAGACGGGCAGAGGAATCGAACTCGGTTCGGCCATGTTGGCCGCTTGCAAGGCAAATTCCCTAGCCATTGTGCTATCGCTCCAGCCCATACTAGGTATATACTATGTATAAAATAAAAACAAAAAAGTTGATATTTAAAAGCTATACAAGGGAGGGCTGGAGCAATAGCACAGCGGCTAGGGCATTTGCCTTGCACACAACTGACCCAGGTTTGATTCCCAGCATCCCATATGGTCCCCTGAGCATATCCAGGAATAATTCCTTAGTACAGAGCCAGTTGTAACCCCTGTGCATCGCCAAGTATGACCCAAAAAGAAAAAAAAAGCTACACAAGGGACTGGAGCAATAGCACAGTAGGACGTTTGCCTTGCAAGCAGCTGAACCGGGTTTGGTCAACCCAGTTTCGATTCCTCCATCCCTCTTAGAGAGCCCAGGGAGCTACTGAGAGTATCCCACCCGCAAGCATAGCCTGACAAGCTAGCTGTGGTGTATTCAATATGCCTAAAACAGTAGCAACAAGTCTCACAGTGAAGACCTTTGGTGCCCACTTGACTCAAAAAGAAAAAAAAAAGCTATACAAGGAAGCTTTAAAATTAAATAGCAAAAGTGAAGCAACAAAAACAATAAATTAGTTTTAAAATGTGATATAAATAGAAAATTTTTTAAAAGAAAGAAATAGAATGATCAATGAGCATATAAAAATAAATCCAGAATAAAAAATCATTAGGAAATGCATGTCAAAACCACACTGAATTATTATCTCACATATATTTGAATATCTATTGTCAAAGAGATAACAAATGCTGGTATGGATGTAGAAAACAGAATAAACACTTTTACTGTTGGTTTGAATACAACATGATTCAGCAGCTATGGAATATAATATGAGATTTATCACAAAACTAAAAACAGAATGACCATCTCTTACTTATGACTTTCTCAGAGAAATGTCTGCACTCTTATCATCATTTTAACATTACTCACAAGAAAAAGTGTGTGAAAACAATCTAAATCCACATATATAAATGTGTAGATAATTGTAAATTACACAAATATGTGAAAGACATTTCAACAATTTAAAAAGAGGAATATCCTGGCTTTTCCAACTTGGAAGTGTTGCATGAAGTGATCATAGATAAATTGGTTAGAGGCACAGACACAAGACAATTGAGAGAAATGTAAAGAGCAAGGAGGGCCAAGCCTCAATCTGGCTTGAGGCAAAGAGCAACTGCCAAAGGCTTCCTTGTATTCTATTTTTTATCAGTTACATCCTAATCACTTCATCACAGAGAAAGACTCACTAACGAGAGTACAAACAGTTATAGGATGAGCATTTGTCAAAAGAACATCAGGGTATATATTGTTTGTCAAAGCTATCTTGTCAAAGCTAGATTGTAATGATCAAAATGTCAGAGGAACATATGAGGTGGACACGTAGGTTCTACAGATTACGTCTCCCACATTCTTCTGTTTGGTTACACATAGGGTAAAGAGAAGGCTCATACTGATGCTTGAAGGTCAATCCAGATTAAGAATAAGTAAGAGAGAGGGAAACTACTGCTTTGTACTGCCAAGATAATGTATGAACTTTATGAGAGTGTCTGAGAGCATGCTGTATTTCTCCAGGTCATAAGACTCACAAGTTTTTAGCTTGCCCACTTAATGTGAAAGTGGGGCCTTGCTTCTGCTTCCTGCTTGCAAGGCAGCATCCAGAGGTTCATTCTAAAGTCCTTGCTTACAACCAACATGGAAGACACTATGTTAAGTAATTATCCAGTTAGAAAAAGAGTTATAAAATATATTCATATATAATATTTTAAACAGATGAACTAATAAAAGAGTTAAGAAACAGATTGGTGATTTCTGTTCCAAAAATTGGAAGAAATATTAAACAATTCAATGTGGACAAATTTTAATTATAATATGAATAATATTTAATTATAAGATTATGTATTTCAGTGACCAATATCAACTAAGTGAATGTGGATCACAATTGTGTAGATTATCCTTGAAATTTTTTAAATTTATTTATTTATTGAATCACTGTGGGAAAGGTTACAAAGCTTTCAGGTTTAGGTCTAAGTCATGCAAATATCAAACACATTTCCCTTTACCAATACTTATTTTTTACCATGAAGAACCCCAATAAGACCCCACCCCCCACCCCTCCCAGTCCCTGTGAGGCAGATGAATTCTAGTTAACACTCTATCTGCTTTGATTAGATTCATTGTTTCATTAAAAGATTCACCACTATTATTTAGAGTTTACCCCCCCCCAAATCAGACATGCTGAAAAAGCATTGTGAAGTGATTTGCTTTCTACAGCTGGGTTCAAGAATTAAATGGTGGCTTTGGATTTCTGCTATTTTACTTATTGACCCTGGAAGTATTTCTACTGAAAGTCAGATAGTTAAGATATTGGTTTCTGTGCTCTGGAGTTGTGGACACGCTGGAGAGCCGCTCATGGGGGGCAACTTGTGGCCTTGGTAGGGCGTGAAGGGCGCACCAAAACGCCCCCATTTCCATGAGGTTTTAGTCGCCCCCACACCCCCGGCTCATACCTGCTGTCCACAAGGCTCCCATGCGGCTGCCATCTTTCTTTCCAGGGAGGACAGGGCGAATGGGGCAACACCCTTTCCCCTCCGGACAGACATGATGGCCTGGATTAACGCATAGTCCTTTCACTTTTCTGCTCCAAGCTGCCGGGTTCTGCATTAAGTCCTTGTGCTTCTGGGGCCATGGCTGTGCTGGAGAGCCACTTGTGGGGGGCAACTGGTGACCTCAGTAAGGCATGAAGGACAGACCGGAACGCCCCCATTCCCATGAGGTTTTAGTCGCCCCCACACCCCCGGCTCATACCTGCTGTCCACAAGGCTCCTTTGTGGCCGCCATCTTTCTCTCCAGAGGGAGGAGGGCGGAAGGAAGCAACACCCTTTCCCCTCTGGGCAGACATGATGGCCTGGATTAACGCATAGTCCGTTCACTTTTCTGCTCCAAGCTGCTGGGTTCTGCATTAAGTCCTTGTGCTTCTGGTGCTGTGGCCATGCTGGAGAGCTGCTCGTGGGGGGCAACTGGTGACCTCGGTAGGGCGTGAAGGACGGACCGGAACGCCCCCCTTCCCATGAGGTTTTAGTCGCCCCCACACCCCCGGCTAATACCTGCTGTCCGCAAGGCTCCAATGCGGCCGCCATCCTTCTTTCCAGAGAAGAGAGGCAAATGGGGCAACACCCTTTCCCCTCCGGGCAGACATGATGGCCTGGATTAATGCATAGTCCATTCACTTTTCTGCTCCAAGCTGCTGGGTTCTGCATTAAGTCCTTGTGTTTCTGGGGCTGTGGCCGTGCTCCAAACTTAACTCTGATTTTCAGGGAGAAACGTTGGGTGGTTTACTTCCCATTGATCACTTTGTATATAGAGAGATGTCGCGCGGCCGCATAAGTGGCCGCGCAGTTTTGAGGAAAAGTCCTAGTTCCCGCGTACTCGAGCTGTGCTTGTAGAGGCTTCTGGTCACTGGGGTTCCATCTGGGGGAGGCGGGATGCGGTACCTACCCCATCTGGGACTTCCCGATGATCTCGGCTCTTTTTGGAACCTGTTTTTTTCTTTTTCTCCGGGAGCTGTGGGTCCTGCCCTCCATGTGGCCCTTCTCTTCTGGCTGTATGCTGTAAAGATGGCACTGGGGGGCGGGCTGTGGGCGTGACTTCCAGAATCAGAGGTTAACTGGCAGCTGTAGTCCCGGCAGATTTGAGAAAAAGTCCTAGTTCCCGCATACTCAAGCTGTGCTTGTAGAGGCTTCTGGTCACCGGGGTTCCATCTGGGGGAGGCGGGATGCGGTACCTACCCCATTTGGGACTTCCCGATGATCTCAGCTCTTTTTGGAACCTGTTTTTTTCTTTTTCTCCGGGAGCTGTGGGTTCCGCCCTCCATGTGGCCCTTCTCTTCAGGTTGTATGCTGTCCCCTTGAAATTTTTAAAGTGAGACTAGACTTAAAAAATATTTAATATAAGTAGTTCTGAAGCAAAGATATATCATCTTACACCACAAAGACTGTCCCACATCCAAAAGAACAAAAGCAACTAGTGTTGGCGCAGATGTGGAGAGAAAGGGACTCTCCTTCAGTGCTGGTGGAAATGCCGACCAGTTTAGCCCTTTTGGAAAACAGTATGGACAATCCTCAAAAAATTAGAAATTGAGCTCCCATTTGACCCAGCTATACCACTTTTGGGATTATACTCTGGAGAGGCAAAAAAGTATAGTAGAATTGACATCTGTACTTGTATGTTCATTGCTTTACTGTTTACAATATAGCCAAAATCTGGAAAATACCCAAGTGCCCAAGAACAGATCACTGGTTAAACTTTGGCACATCTATACAATGGAATACTATGCAGCTGTCAGGAGAGATGAAGTCATGAACTTTGCTTAATAATGGATAGACATGGAGAGAGTATCATGCTAAGTGAAATGAGTAAGAAAGAGAGGGAGACACATGGAAAGATTGCACTCATCTGTGGTATATAAAGTAACAGAATGGGAGACTAACGCACAAGGATATTAGAGATAAGGACCAGGAGGTTTGCTCCACAGCTTGAAAAATGGCCTCAAATGCTGGGGGGAAGGGCAGCGCAGACAGAGAAGGGAACATCAAGTAAAGGGTATTTGGAAGACCAGTCCGGGTTGGGAGATGCAAGCCTAATGTAGACTATAGATCAAACACAATGGCCACACAATTCCTCTAGTGCAAACTACAACACCCAAAAGGAAAGAGAGAACAAAAGCGAATGCCTTAGCTCAGCGGCTGAGTGGGGGAGAGGGTGATGAGGTGGGGGTGATGGGAAGGATACTGGGATCATTGGTGGTGAAGAATGAGCACTGGTAGAGGGATGGCTACTCTATCATTGTAAGACTGAAACACAAGCATGGAAGTTTGTAAGTCTGTAACTGTACCCCACGGTGATTCACTAATGAAAAATTAAAAATACATATAAGTAGTTTTGGTAATATGTATTATTGCTAGCATTTTAGACTTTGATGTACACAATTGCCACACAATACCACTTTCGAAGTGCCCATGACCTTCCACAATAGCCACTTTTACAAAGTTGCTTGAGATATACATTACTATATAAAAATATATACATTATTATTTTTTCATTGTGAATTATATTCTTTTAAAAAATTACCTGGTACATGTGACTGGAAGAAACTTGTGGAAGAGACTTGTGGTTGGCAGAAAGACTTGTGGCTGGCAGAGAAACTTGCATGAGGTAGACTGGACTCTGGGAAGGAGATGCTGAGAAGGAGATAGTGTAGACGCTGAAGACTAGATGTTAAGGATGAGAAGGTAGACGACAAGACACTGAATACGAGGAGGAGAACTGAGACTCTGGAGACTTTGAAGTCTGAGAGGGGACTACGATGATGGAACTCTGATGCCTGGGACTATGGCCAAAATGACAACTATGACTGTGCCGTAAGGTAGAGATCGGACAACACTGGGAAGGAAAGAGAAATATACCGATGTTGAGAGTCTGGTGCCTGGTTCCTGTCTTGCTGTTTCCCAGCCCAGCTGTCTTTACCCCATTGGCTGACCTGGGGAGGCAGCTCTCGGCAACTAAACGCCATCACTGTGCTCTGCCTACGTGGGCCCATCGCAACCCTCCTCCTTTTCTTTTGTGGAAACTTACCCTAGCCGACTCATAGGCTCGTCCCAAGACCCCCATGCATGAGAATGCATCTGCTGAAAAATTCAGGTATGCATAACCAGTGACTGAAAACTCCAGTTCACACAGAGACGGGAATGAGTCATCTCTTTCCATATTCCCAGCCTTCCAGTGTCCTGGCAGTCATGCCCACCAATTGCCTCTAGGTACCATTTAAGCACATTAATAGCAATGATCCATAGACTCACAAATGAATCTCGAAAGAGAGCAGCACCCTGCAGAGATGTCTCTGGAGCCCAATTATTTAAAATTTTAGAATTCTAGGAATGTGTCCGCGATACCTCATACTATTAATAACAAGCAATGCAAAATAAATTATTTAGTATCTGCCTATGGCAGACTTGACTGGTGGTGAGAAAATTTGAAATAATGGTGGTGGGAAGGTGTAATGGTGGTTCCCTTGCCGGGAGTATCCCTTTAGCATAAAACCACAATTATTAAGCCCTGAGCACTTCCTGAGGACCCTGACCAACACACAATAAAAAGCAATTTAATAAACAAATTCAGAGGCGTAAAAGTTAGAGTTTATTTCACAGTGTATGGAATTGGGTTCAAGTGCCTCCCCAGTATTTGGGGTTGTCCTTGTACCCATGGAGAATATCGCTTGTCCTGTCCCTTGCCATCTGCTACTTTAGTGTTTGATAACTTGTCCCTACACTGTTCTCCATCTGACGTACACTTCCCAAGTCTCAAGTCTTGTTGCCAGGCCTCTTTTGTATATACCCCATAAGGTCTCTGTCATCCAAGCTCTCCTTAGTTTTTGTCACTGGTCATGTGTATAAGGATGAGATCCCTGTGCAATGTACCATGTGGCTGTGTTCTCCAAAGGACTTTTTTTCCTCAGGTTCATCATGGAATGTTGTAGTTAGCTCATTTTTTAAAGTTTTATCTTAATAGATATTAAGGAACTCTGATTTACATAGTTATATTTTGCTGAGTTTCAAGTGTACAATGTTGCATTTTTATTTGTATTGATGCCATTGGATCACTCAGAATTAAAACGTTTTTGCCATCTTGAGTCCTATCTTCTCGAACAAATAGATATTAATTAATATCACCACACATGCCCAGGCATACACACAAGACACACAGGCAATTATATAAAGTGATGGATGTGATAATTAACCTCATGGTGGAAGAATTTTATGTATATAAAGCTATCACATTATATAGCTTATATACGTTGTAATTGCATTTGTCAATGGAATTGGGGAATATAAATGTCTCATGAAAATAAATATTATTACATATATTCCCTAGTATCTCAAACTATTGCTTTCTTTTAATTTTGCCTATGTTCTCTCTCATACATTGACAAATTTTCTGTATATTTGTCTCACAACACGGTAAATTGAGAACATAAACTCACCTGTTTCCTGCTGAAGATTTATTGAAATTAGAGAAAAATGGAATAAATCTTGTACGGGCTATCTTTCTATAATTTTATCCATGAAGATAAAATATTAGATATTAAAAGATTTTTCAAAATGTCACAAAATTTGAATGTGATTAAATTGTTTAGGACATATATTTAAATAAATTTTGATGAGTGTTCAACTTAGTAATTGACAATGGGTAAAATATGAGTATAAGTGGGACAGTCTATTAATTGTAGGCAAAACAAAGATAATGTAAAACTGGATTCAGATATGTGAATATTTTCAAGGATGATGAATAATGGTAAATCATCCATCAAGTTTTATTTACTTAACTGTTATTTAGTTGTTCTATTTAATTAACTGCTAATTAGTTTTTGAAAGATTTTATTTTGTGTGATATATAGAACCTAAAGCTATGTGATATTCTATCTATGAAAAATTTGCAGATGTGAAAATCTAGAGATTCTGTGCATTGATATTCTGCCTCTGAGCTAATATGTATTCATACATCAAAATGAATCGTGGCCATATACCTGATCTGCATACATTCAACTAATAGATTTTTATTAAAGAAAGCTGTTGGAGGGAAATAGGACTTTAACAATGCAAAATAAGCCTATGTTTTAAGTTACTTAACTAGTAAGAATTGTTTTTCTATTCTTAAATATTAATTAATATGAATTAAAAACTATAAAGAATACTTGATGCTTGAAAAAATTCAGTGCAATGAAAGAGAGCCAAACAAAAGAAATTGTTGACACTAGGAAAAGTCATAAGCTTATGTTAAAAAGCTTAGGATTCTTTGATTAATATTAAAGTTTCAGAAAGATATTTAAGAATATTTTGTAATGACAAATAAGAAAAAAATCAAAATTATTTAAAACTAATTCTATGGCACAAAATTTAAAAAACTGATATGGAAGACAAAGTTAAGATAACTAGGGAATATAAAGAAAATATTTGAAGACATATGGAATATGGAATAAAGACAGGAAACAGCTAAAATCACTTTAGGAGGTCCATTACATATTAACTGTGTATTAGAATGTTAGTAAAATAGGAAGAAATTCTAAAGAAACTATTCAAGAATATTTCCTGGACATAAAGAAACATATATGCTTTCAAACTGAAGCATCCTAAAAGGCACAAAGCATGGTATAAAATAAAACAGTCAAAATACAACATTGGAAAATTGCAGTATATAATTTAGAAAAAAGATTTTCTACATACCTAAGGAGAAACGGAATTTGACTTTAAAAAAATAACAAAACTTTTATTACTTTACTATTTTAGGAGATTTATGTTGTATTGCAAATAATATACGTGATTGATACATATATCATAATCATGGTATGTGAAGTCATGTTATCAAAACCATGAAAGCATGACTTCAACATTTTTAGCAATAATATACTGAATCAATCATAAGTTAACAAAGCCACTTTTAGACAACCAACAATTTAAAATTTACTATCTACTTACCAATCAAGAGACAATCATGAATGTTCTCTGTTATAGCACAAATAATAGCACAAATTAAAAAGACAAATATACTAAATATAAAAGCATTGAAAGTGAAATATAAAAGAACATGGTTTTTAATATAATCAAATTCATGACACATTTAGGCCTAAAAAAGATGAAAAGCACCCAAGACCTGCATAAAGTAGTAAACGCTGTGCAGAAAGTTATAGAAAACTGACATAAATGAAGTGATATATCATGCTTCTGCAATGGAGATTTAAAACTTTTAAGCTATTATTCTTCACAAATCAATCTATATATAAAATGAAATGTCCATCATAATATCAGCAAACTTTAAGAATTGAAAAACTGATTCTAATACATAGATTAAAATAAAAAATATAGAATTTCTCAAGTTTTCAAAAATTAGATTCCATTAGATAGAAGTGGAAATTGTAGATTTCTGAAAATATCACAACCAAGATATAGTAGTATAAATACAGACTATATAAATACTACAGAAAATATATATATGAGCTGAGACAACAGAGCATGTGGAACACTGAAACTTTTCCACACAAGATAAAATTTTGGAAAATAGCGTTCAGAAATATGAATGTGGAAACTAAAATATAAAGCTTTGGGAAGATAATGTTGGAAATATATATTTATCCCCTGGCTTAGCAAAAGGACTAATTATAAAATGTATAAGCAAGCTTCAAAAAATTTGCTTATAAAAATTTTATCATTATAGAAATGAATAATTATGATAGACTGAAAAATATGTCATATATGTGTCTAGCAAATACTTTTTTTTTAGGATATTAAAGTCCTACAGTTCAGGCCTGAGTGACAGTACAGTGAATATAGCATTTTTCTTTCATACTTCTAACCTGAGTTCGATCCCTGAACCCACATATTTTCCCCCAAACCCCACCAGAAGTAATCGCTAAGCACACAGCCAAGAGTAAACCCTGAGCACACTGAGTATATATAGCCTCCAAACAAAAATCTACAATTAAATTCAATGTTAAAAATATAGTTAATAAATATGCACCTATCTAAAACAGATACTCCCCACAACAGATTCATAAACAATAATTAAAAGATAATTTGCCAAAAATATGTGTGAAAAAGTAGTAGAAATAGAGGTATTTCATTATTTTGTTAAATTTAATTTTTATAATGACTAATATTAGTGTGAATATTTTCTGTGCTATTTGAAGTTCCTTCATCTTTCTTTAAGTGTCTGGTCAAATTTACCATTAAAGTGTGTTCTTATATAAATAAAACTTGATTATACAATTTTAATACAGAAATTTTAACAACTATCATAGCTATTTTTCTCCCAGAGGATTCTATGTTAATTTTCTTCTTATATTTCAAAAAGCAGAAGTTTTTAGTTTCATGAAATCTAATAATTATTCTTTTTGTAGTATTTCGCGAGTCAAACCTCAGAAATATTTCTTTAATTTCTTTAAAAATATATATCCTATATTTTCTCAAGAAGCTTTATATGATTTTGCTTTCTTATGATAGACTTTCTGTTGGCTTTGTGTAATGTGATATGTAATATAATGGTTAAGATTTGTAATTATGCAAATGAATATCCAAATAGTCCTGTTCCATTAGTTGAAATAACTGTCCTCTTCATTTTTTTTGCAAATAATATTGTGGCAAATCAATTGGAAATACATGGGTAAGATTGTATTGTTTTAGCATTGATTTCATTTTTTTACGATCTGGAGTGATAGCACAGCGGTAGGGCATTTGCCTTGCGCGTAGCCAGCCCGGCCGAGCCGGGTTCGATTCCTCCGCCCCTCTTGGAGAGCCTGGCAAGCTACCAAGAGTATTCAATATGCCAAACACAGTAACAAGAAGTCTCACAATGGAGACGTCACTGGGCCCACTCGAGCAAATCGATGAACAACGGGAGGGCAGTTTGTTTTTGGCAGTTTCATTTTCTTAAACAAGTGCCATAATGTCTAAACTTCAGTATAACGTTTTGAAAGCAATGAGTAAAACAATGCATCACTTTTCAAAATTGTTTGAACTATTTTTAGTTCTTATTGATATCTTGATAAATTCATTATCTTGGAAAATACCTTGATAACTGGTAAAGTGCTCTCCTAGCCTGATTTTTGGTAGTATGCAGATTCCAAGTACTTAGCCTGCCTGTCTTTGACATGCAGAGCCAAGGTGCTAGCCCAGATTGGTCTTTGACATGACTGACTAAACACAATGAAAAACTATTCAGCTATTTAAAAAGATAAAATATTGCAGTTTCCTGCAATTTGCATAAAACTGGATGGCATCAGGTTAAGCAGATTGTGTCAGAAAGAGGGAAAAACCAGATTATTTCATTTTGTGGTATAGAAACAAGACATTAGACAGTGTCAAATGAAGACACATTTTTTTTTTGCTTTTGAATCACCAAACTCGGGGAAAGGTATGAAGATATAGGCTAGAAGTGACACAAAGATAGGGTGAAGGGTCATGGCTCTTTGGTGGTAAAAGGTACATCAAATCCATAAGTATTTGCACTATTGTAACTATGTTACCGAAATGATAACGACAGTAACAATTGGCTATCCATGGAAGTCAATTTCACCTTCAAAATTGACCTCTAATTTTCTCTCCACTAAGTCTCTCTCAGTTACCTCATAAACTATGTTACACTGATATTCATGCCATGTTTTTCACACTTGAGTTACTAGAAAAGCCTGAGAATTTGAGGAAGCAGTCATCTCTTCAAGCTTTTCCAGATTCACTTTGGCAGGGGAAAGTTCTTTACCAATCATCACAGCTGGAATCTCTAAACTAATAGCCATGCCTGCTATTAGCTTCTATACTAATGCTGCATCTTGGGGGGGATTGCTGTCAGGGTCTTTCTTTTTTTTTTCATTTTTTTCTTTTTATTAGTGAAACGCCATGAAGTACAGTTGTAGATTTACAATTTTTTGTGCTTGGGTTTCGATTATATAATGATCAAATACCCATCCCTCCATCAGTGCCCACTTTCCACCACCATGGGTAATATCCCTCCCACCCCCAACCCCCCATCCCACACTGCCTCTGTGGCAGGTCATAACCTTTTGTTCTCTCTCTCCTTTTGGGTGTTGAGGTCTGCAGAAGAGGCATTGAGTGGCAAACAGGTTCAGTCCGTAGTCTACTTTCAACATGCATCTCCCCTCCTGGGAGGATCCTCCAAACACACTTTATTGGTGCTCCCTTCTCTATCTGAGCTGCCCTTTCCACTAGAATGCCCGGCTGGCCTCTAAGCTATGGAGTAATCCTCCTGGTGCTGATCGCAGCTATTCTTGGGTATGAGTCTCACATTTTGTTACTTTATATCCCCCAGATGAATGCAATCTTTCTATGTCTATCCCTCTCTTTCTGACTTATTCCGCTTACCATGATACTTTCCATGTTGTACCACTTGTATGTAAATTTTATGACTTCATATATTCTAAGAGCTACATAGTACTCCATTGTGTAGATGTACCAAAGTTTCTTTAACCAGTCATCTGTTCTTGGGCACTCAGGTTTCTTCCAGTTTCTGGCTATTGTAAAGAGTGCTGCAATGAACAAACAAGTGCAGATGTCACTTCGACTATACATTTTTGCCTCTCTGGGATATATTCCCAGGAGTGGTATTGCTGGTTCAAATGGGAGCTCAATTTCTAATTTTTTGAGAATCGTCCATACTGTTTTCCAGAAGGGCTGAACCAGTCGACATTCCCACCTACAGTGAAGGAGTGTCCCTTTCTCGCCACATCCGCGCTAGCATCCGTTGCTTTTGTTCTTTTGAATGTGGGCCAGTCTCTGAGGTGTGAAATGATTTCCCATTGTGGTTTTGATCTGCAACTCCCTGGTGATTAATGATGTAGAGCATTTTCTCATGTGCTTTTCTGCCATTCGGATTTCTTCTTTGAGAAAGTTTCTGTTCATTTCATTGCCCCATTTTTGGATGGGGTTGGATGTTATCTTCTTGTGGAGTTTAACCAGTACTTTGTATATTCTTGATATCAACCCCTTGTCAGATGTGTATTCGGTGAATATACTTTCCCATTCTGTAGACTGTCTTTGTATTTTGGTCACTGTTTCTTTTGAGGTGCAGAAGCTTCTTAGTTTAAGATAGTCCCATTTTTCTATCTCTGTTTTCACTTGCTCGGCCAGTGGCGTGGCATCTTTGAAGATACCATTAGCTTCAATGTCATGGAGGGTTTTGCCAACTTTGTCTTCAATGTACCTTATGGTTTCTGGTCTGATGTTGGGGTCTTTAATCCATTTTTATCTTACTTTTGTAAACGGTGTTAGGCAGAGTTCTGAGCCCATTTTTTTTCATGTAGCCGTCCAGTGATGCCAGCACAATTTGTTAAAGAGGCTTTCCTTACTCCACTTCACATTTTTTGCACCTTTATCAAAGATTAGATGATCATATGATTGAGGGTAGATGTCAGTGTATTCTACCCTGTTACATTGGTCTGCAGTTCTGCCTTTCTTCCAGTACCATGCTGTTTTAATTATTACTGCCTTGTAGTAGAGCTTCAATTTAGGGAGGTTGATTCCTCCCATTTTCTTTTTCCCAAGAATTGCTTTAGCCATTCGTGGGGACTTATTGTTCCATATAAATTTCAGGAGTGTTTGCTCCATTTCTTTGAAGAATGTAATGGGTATCCTTATAGGGATTGCATTGAATTTATAAATGCTTTCGGTAGTGATGCCATTTTGACAATGTTAAGTCTCCCGACCCATGAGCAGGGGATATCTTTCCATTTCCTCATGTCCACTTTTATTTCCTGAAGTAGCGTTTTGTAGTTTTCTTTGTACAGGTCCTTTACTACCTTAGTTAAGCTGATTCCTAGGTACTTGATTTTCTGGGGCACAATTGTGAACGGGATTGTTTTTTTCATGTCGCTTTCTTCTTTCTCACTGTTTGCGTATAGGAAAGCCATGGAATTTTGGGTATTGATTGTATAGCCTGCAACTTTGCTATACAAGTCTATTGTTTCTAGGAGTTTTTTGGTGGAGGTTATCGGGTTCTCTAAGTAGAGTATCATATCATCTGCGAATAGTGAGAGCTTGATTTCTTCCTTTCCTACCTGAATGCCCTTAATATCTTTTTTCTTGCCTAATCGCTATTGAAAGTACTTCCAGTACTATATTGAACAGCAGTGGAGAGAGTGGGCATCCTTGTCTCGTCCCTGATCTTAGAGGGAAGGCTCTCAGTTTTTCCCCATTGAGGATGATGCTTGCTGTGGGCTTGTGGTAGATGGCTTTATCTATGTTGAGGAAAGTCCCCTCTATACCTATTTTGGCTAGGGTTTTCATGATAAAGGGGTACTGAATCTTGTCAAATGCTTTCTCTGCATCTATTGATATGATTATATGCTTACTATCTTTTCTTTTGTTGATATGATGGATTATGTTGATTGATTTCCGAATGCTAAACCATCCTTGCATCCCTGGGATGAATCCTACTTGGTCATGGTGTATGATCTTTTTGATGAGTAGTTGGATTCTATTTGCTAGTAGTTTGTTGAGGATCTTTGCATCTGTGTTCATCTGGGATATCGGTCTGTAGTTCTCTTTCTTTGTGGTATCTCTGTCTGCCTTTGGTATCAGTGTGATATTTGCTTCGTAGAAACTGTTTGGAAGTGTTTTTGATATATCAATTTCGTGGAAAAGCTTAAAGAGGATTGGGAGTGCAAACACTCCTGAAATTTATATGGAACAATAAGCCCACACGAAAAGCTAAAGCAATTCTTGGGAAAAAGAAAATGATAGGAATCAAACTCCCGAACTTCAAACTGTACTACAAAGCAGTAATAATTAAAACAGCATGGTACTGGAACAAAGGCAGAACTGCAGACCAATGGAACAGGGTTGAATACACTGACATCTCTCCTCAATCATATGCTCATCTAATCTTTGATAAAGGTGCAAGTAATGTGAAGTGGAGGACGGAACGCCTCTTTAACAAATTGTGTTGGCATCACTGGACGGCTACATGCAAAAAAATAGACTCAGAACTCTGCCTAACACCATGTACAAAAGTAAGATCAAAATGGATTAAAGACCTCAACATCAGACCAGAAACCATAAGGTACATTGAAGATAAAGTTGGCAAAACCCTCCATGACATTGAAGCTAATGGTATCTTCAAAGATGCCACGCCACTGGCCGAGCAAGTGAAAACAGAGATAGATAAATGGGACTATCTTAAACTAAGAAGCTTCTGCACCTCCAAAGAAACAGTGACCAAAATACAAAGACAGTCTACAGAATGGGAAAGGATATTCACCGAATACACATCTGACAAGGGGTTGATATCCAGGATATACAAAATACTGGTTAAATTCCACAAGAAGAAAACATCCAACCCCATCCAAAAATGGGGCAATGAAATGAACAGAAACTTTCTCAAAGAAGAAATCCGAATGGCAAAAAAGCACATGAGAAAATGCTCTACATCATTAATCATCAGGGAGATGCAGATCAAAACCACAATGAGATACCATCTCACACCTCAGAGACTAGCCCACATTCAAAAGAACAAAAGCAACCGATGCTGGCGTGGATGTGGCGAGAAAGGGACACTCCTTCACTGTTGGTGGGAATGTCCACTGGTTCAGCCCTTCTGGAAAACAGTATGGACGATTCTCAAAAAATTAGAAATTGAGCTCCCATTTGAACCAGCAATACCACTCCTGGGAATATATCCCAGAGAGGCAAACATGTATAGTCGAAGTGACATCTGCACTTGTTTGTTCATTGCAGCACTCTTTACAATAGCCAGAAACTGGAAGAAACCTGAGTGCCCAAGAACAGATGACTGGTTAAAGAATCTTTGGTACATCTACACAATGGAGTACTAAGTAGCTCTTAGAAAAGATGAAGTCATGAACTTTACATACAAGTGGTACAATATGGAAAGTATCATGCTAAGCGAAATGAGTCAGAAAGAGAGGGATAGACATAGAAAGATTGCATTCATCTGGGAGATATAAAGTAACAAAGTATGAGATTAATACCCAAGAATAGCTGAGATCAACACCAGGAGGATTACTCCATAACTTAGAGGCCAGCCGGGTATCCTAGAGGAAAGGGCAGTTCAGATAGAGAAGGGAACACCAAATAAAGGATGTTTGGAGGATCCTCCCAGGAGGGGAGATGCATGTTGAAAGTAGACTATGGACTGAGCATGTTTGCCACTCAATGCCTCTTTTGCAGACCACAACACCCAAAAGGAGAGAGAGAACACAGCGGATTGCCCTGCCACAGAGACAGGGGGGATGGGGGGATGGGGGTGGGAGGTATATTATCCATGGTGGTGGAAAATGGGCACTGGTGGAGGGATGGGTATCTGATCATTGTATAATTGAAACCAAAGCACAAAAAATTGTAAATCTACAACTTTAAACAAATAAAATAAAATAAAGGGAAAAAAAACTAAAAAAAAAAAAGAGGATTGGGAGTAAGTCCTCTTTAAAGATTTGGAAGAATTGCCTAGTGAATCCATCTGGGCCAGGACTTTTGTGCTTGGGGAGACTTTATTACCATTTTAATTTCCTTGGTGGTGATAGGTCTGTTCAGGTATTCCAGGTCTTCTTGGTTCAACATTGGGAATCTGTAGGAGTCTAGGAATTTATCCATTTCCTTGAGGTTTTGATGTTCCGTGGCATAAAGCTTCTCAAAATACTCCCTGAGGATCCTTTGAATTTCTGTAGTTTCTGTTGTAATGACCCCCTTTTCATTTCTGATTCGGTTTATTAGGGTTTTCTCTCTCTGTCAAGGTCTTTCAATGGGTGAATCGCCTATGTTGAAGACTATTGGGACTGGTTTCTGATTTTCTTGACTATTGAATAACTGCTAATATCCCATTAATGAGTGGGGCTGTAGTTTGCACTCTCTGACCACCACAGGCTAGGCTGCATTTACCTGGAACTCCAGACATCACTTCACCATTTCACTTATCCCAGGTAAGCACCTGCAATCTGTGAGAAGAGGAAGACTGACCCTTTTAGTATACTGAAATTTATGTTATTTACAGAAGGCAGCTTGAAGAAAGAGATGTTCAGTCTCATCCAAACCAGTCAGGACACACGAGTTAATCTTGCTCATTTTCATGGGGCCCTTGTTCCTGCTTAGTCTACATTTGCTCAACCTGATGGCCTAGTCCAGCCCCAACATCATCTACTTTTGATTTCTATTCTACAAGGATTGGGGTCATAAAATTTTGACAAAGCTAACTCTTCTAATTTATAAATGTGGAGTTTTTTTGTTCAAAGTCCATTTCAATTTTTTTAGAAGTGAATTACATTTGATGTATAAGCCTCTCACATTCCAAGGTATTTGGTGTTTGGGACCAATATTTTAATTGATGTTGCCTTTTTATATCTCATCTAGTGCATTGATGCATACAGAAATGCATCAGGATTTAATATGTTAATTTCATAGCCTGCTATCTTGCTTTATTGGTTGGTTTAGTCTTTTGAAGAGTCTTTTATGTCTTTAGACTCTGCTATGTATACTATTATGTAAATTATTATTATGCAAATTATTATTGAAAATAGCAATTGTTCAACTTCCTTTACAATTTTCAATACCTTTAATTATTTTTCCCTGATTGCTGTTTCAAGAACTTTGAACACACTATAAAATAACAGTGGAGAAAGTTTAAATCCTTGCTTGTGATTGAGCTCAGAAGGAAGGTTTTCTGTTTTTCACTTATTGGTAGGGTATTGACTGGAAGAAACATTTTTCTTTATTCCACTTTCATTGACAGGCACTTTTAAAGTATTTCTTCGTATAAATTTATGTATTGATAACTTTTATCTTTACTTCTGTTAATATTGAGTCACATTTTAATTAATTTGCCCATATTAAGTCGTCTTTGCATCCTTGGAATTATTAGTACTTGATCACTTGATATTTTGTGTCATTCTTTTGTTCTAATGTTGGAGTTTTCATCTAGCCTGTAGAAAAAAAAATTCTCATTTGAGAAATATGATATTAATTAAAGATTTTCCCATAGTATCTGAGTACTTCTCCCTTACTACCTTAAGGAGTCTCTATAATTTAATTTTTCTATTTTGATTAAATTATGTATTTGTATTCTGTTTCTGTTTACTTTGATACTCATTGGGCCTCCTAGTTCAGTGCACCAGTTTCCTTCTTCAGATTGATGTTCTGTGATTTTATTTCTTCAACGAGCCATTCTTCTCCATTCTCTATTATTTTCCTTCTGAAATTCCATTGACTTTGAGTCTATTTGTCCTAATGTCAGAAATATTTCTCTGATTTTATTCTTCTATTCTCATTCTCTTTTCAAGTACATTTTATTTATCAGTGGAATTGTATAGCTATCTTCGAGGTTATTAATACACTTATCCTCTTCATTATTTACAATGCTAAATTTTGCTACTGTTTTCTTCAGTTCCTTAATTTTTACTTGAATTAGTTCTTTCATATTTTATCTTAGAAGAACTTACAGCTGATGACTCTTTCATATAATTTAAAATTGATATAATTATTTCAAGTCTTCTATGGGCAGTTTTGAAAGACTGGAGCTAGTTCAGGATATTCCTGAAATTCTGTGGACATGGTAGAATTCCTTTATTTTTTATTTCCATTGCCCCTAATACTCTGTGAGAGCTGTATACTGTGTTTAGCACAGAGAAGAGCACAGACCACTGGCATCTCCAAGATGTCCTTCTGGGTCTGATGAAGCTCCTTCTAGGCTCAGGGCATCAAGGTGGGCACAGTATTTCTGCCTGTTCTTGATTAGGGTAGTGCACAGACTCCTGCAGTCTATAGGTTTGGAGTATCTAGATCTTGTAATGTTCCCTCCCGTGGATGACAGAGGAGCAGGTAACATAACTGCTGACATCTCCTGGTGTGTGGCATCCCTCCAGGTCTGGCACATATCCCTCCTTCAGTTGGATAGGATGGATCACAAGTTGCTGGTGCCTCCCGGTCTGGGTCCAGTGACTAGAAGTAATTGAGTTTCCTATTCACAATGGTGATGCCAGCCCCATGGTAAGGTATCTTCACTGAATAGTGTTATGAAATGTTCTGCAGGCAATTTAAAATATAGCTTGAGACATTTCAAGGGCTAGCAGGTTAAGAATTTAAAGCTGGATATAAAATTTGCAACAGAAAAATTGCATAAGTAATCGTGCATTCTGGAGCATTGAAACTAAATGAGTGAATGAGAATTTCTAGGTAAATATTTTAGAGTAAAAATAATTTCTTAAACCTAAAGGAATTAGTCTTAGGAATTATGTTAATAGACTTACTGTTCTAAAACTTGATTATAATATTTTAATATTAGAAATAAATTTGAAGTAAGTCCAAAGAGTTACACAAAGCTACTAATATCCTAAATTCATTGCAATAGAACATTTCAGTTTAATTCTTAGTTTTATGTAATTATTTTTAAATTAATTAACAAGTATTTAATTTCATGGGACATTAATGTCATCATTATCCAGTTCCAATTCTTTGTTACTGAACTTATTGTTTTTTTCCACAACCTATTGTGTTAATTGTCCCTTCTTTTTATATCTTTGTACAATCTCTTCTATCTCAGGACTTTATGTGCTGTCATGTGGGTTCTAACTGGTACCTCTTTTCTCTTCTTATCATTCTCTAATCTAGATTGTAATTTGTTGTACATTTATATCCTTAATTAAAATTATAACATTATGCTACACCACACCCTCATTTTCCATTGTGTTCTAATCTGAATATTTTGTTTCAAAAAAAACCAACTTGACACTAGAGGCTCAGGAGTATCTAATGCAAATTGAAGATTGTTAATTGATAATGGTTTCCTCTGGAGCACGTTTTTGTATTATGTCTCTCTATTTTGGGGGCCAATGTTTGCCTGTGTTGAGGGATTTCTCCTGGATCTGTGCTGAGGGCGTACTCCATGTGGTTCTCAGTGGACAATATGTTATGCTTAGAACTGAAACAGAGTAAACCTTTTCTCCAGACTCGTTCTATTTTTTCTTATTTAAACCTACCATAGTATAATGCCTCAAGTCCAATTATATTCATGAAGCAGTCGTCCAGCTGCAGCAGTCCATTCATATATAACATTTTCTCATTTCTTATTTTAATCACCAGTTTTCACACAATCATATATTGTCTCATTTTGCTATATTCCATGTGTTTTTGTCTTCACAAGTTTGTAGTATCTATATTAGAAGAACCACAGCTTTCATATTTGCTTGATTCATCATGCATAAATCAATTTGCTGTTGAGTACACATAATAAATGGTAATGTGTATATTTGATATAAACTTAAAAATATTCCATTTTTATTTAAGCTTCTTTATGGTTTTGCTTGATCAGTTTTTGCTAATGCTAAAGTAAGGTTACTTCTTAATGAAATATATCCAGGTTATTCAAGTTCACAAAAATCTGTTTTACCTCTTAGTTCATGATAAGGATGGCAAATTCAATAAATTAAATATGCTATCTAGGGTGCATTCTAAGGAGTTTGATTTCTTTATTTTTGCTTTTTTTTTTTTTGCTTTTTGGGTCATACCCAGCGATGCACAGACATTACTCCTGGCTCATGCACTCAGGAATTACTCCTGGCAGTGCTCGGGGGACCATATGGGATGCTGGGAATCGAACCCAGGTCGGCTGTGTGCAAGGCAAATGCCCCATCCACTATGCTATTGCTCCAGCCCCAGGAGTTGAATTCTTGACATATATTTTGAGATCATTTTTAAGAGACTGTAATTTTTTTCTTATTTCAACGAGAAGGATTTGAAGAACACAATTTTTAGTGACATACTTAAAATCAAGTAGGTAAGAAAGTGCTACATTTAGAATTAGAAACCAGGACAATTCCCCAAAGTCAAAGCTCTTATTACTATTGTTTCCCAATTTATAACACATTCAAAAGCATTTTGAGCACATAGTGTAGCAGTCAATATTCTCAATATCACAATGACAACCCTGGAGCGATAGCACAGTGGGTAAGGCGTTTGCCTTGCACGCGACCAACATGGCCGACCAGGGTTCGATTCCTCCACCCCTCTCGGAGAGCCCTACAAGCTACTGAGAGTATCTCAGCCGCACTGCAAAGCCTAGCAAGCTACCAGTGATGTATTCAATATGCCAAAAACAGTAACAACAAATCTCACAATATTGTGAGACGTTACTGGTGCCCACTTTAGCAAATTGATGAACAGCGGGAGGACAGTGCTACAATGCTACACAATGACAACCCATTAATATTTTCCTTGGCATAACTATTTATAGGCTAGGAAATGAATTAAACATATAAATAGACAAAGCATTTTAAAATAAAGCTTTGCATATCTTCTTTGGAAGTTGTGAGGTAGGCTTAAATGGATGTACTGAGTGAACTATACAAAAATAATAACACGAAATGCCAACTGAAATACTAGAGCCAACTTCTATTCTACTATGAAGGACCCTGATATTCAATCCTCTCTGGAAATCTGGATTTAAAAAAAAAATTCTGACACATGATTTTGCTCAGCTTCTGTTATTCTGCTGTTCAGAACTTCTATTGACTTTTTTTTTAATGTCATATACCAAGCTCTTTATTTCTGTGATTTCTGACTGTAGTAATTTTTTTCATACTTTGTTGTGTTTTCAGATGAAATATGTTTATTCTGATATCTCCTAAAGATATTTGATATATTTTCTAGCACAAATAAAGCTCCTCTAAAAGAATCAAAATATATTATTAAATATCACTGTTAAGCCCTTGAAGTAGATTCATAAAAGTTGATTCAAATATGATTTTTCAGATTTTTTAAATTATGAGATGATTTGTGAGAGAAAGAGTAAGTTACAGCTATCAACAATGTGGCACCCTCAGGCACAATGAAGACATTTAAGATTTAAAAACTGTATTTTTAACCAATAGAGACAAACAACTGTCATCAGTAACTATAGAATTTAATTTTCAAATAAATCAAGTTGTCTCTTTGACAGTTGCCAGTGCCTAAGCAAACATGAATCCATGTGTCATATTTTCTTTTTTTTTCTGGCATACAGAAGGGTGTAATATGGCATGTCCTGTTTAGATCTTACTAAGAATTCTATTACTCATATTAACATAGTTTCAGAACCTTTGTTACTTTAATCTTTTTTTGGCAAGTATATGTAGTAGGAATAAAGTAACTATATAATATGTATATATAATCCCACAAATAATAAACATATCTTTGTGTCTTTTTCATCCTATATCTATTCAACATTACCTCAACCACTCAGTCATTTATCTTTCACTCAATCTTTGTAAACAAATTCTCTCTATCAAGAATATGGTACCACGGCACCTTCTCTCCATCAGGCAGCACCAATAAAGCAAAATTGAACAAGACATAGTTTTAAGGTCAAGGAAATGACTAGAAATGAGAAATTATATTTTTAACCATAAATATCCATTATTCTGCCAGTCTATAAGTACTAGTATGGTTAAAATTATCAATGTAATATCTCTCATCCCAGTATAATTTTTGGATACTATTTATCACTCATCGTTCATCCTGTATCTCAGACAAATCAAAGGAAAGTCTATTCATAGAAAGTCAAAGCTAACATTTGGTTCTCTGCCATTACTTTATTTTAAGTTATAAGTCTCAGTATTCCCCCAAGACTACTTAATGGTTGATGATTTGATATATATGGAGTATGATCATAATGCTCCTTTTGTCTATTGTCTTAGAACTCAGTGTTCTTTGAATTGTCTTAAGCATTTATTGATGCTTTTAAAACCAATTCCCTGCCTTCAATAGATCTACTATTCCTACACCAAAGGTGTGCAGGAATAACTTCATTAAACTTCCTTCAAAACTATAAAGGTTAGCATGATAGAATAATTTTTGAGTTCAAGATGTTTAAGATTTTATACTTTAACCACCTATTTTTATACAAGATTTGTGCACACCAGATGTCAAGATTGTGTTAGATTTGAATAAAAATCATAATTTCATTTCTAAAAAGTTTAGTTAAAAACTTATCTTGGTGTCCAGAGCATATGGACAAATTCACATTTATCAATCAAAGTCTAGTATTGACTCCTGTGAGTTTTTGTTATATAGGATCAATTTTATCACTAAAAGTCATCCTTCTTATCTGAAATGTTATTCAACTTAACATGCCTGTAGATATTTGAAAAGTCAAATATGCTAAGACAATGTACTTAGTATATATAAAATAAATCATTTAACTCTTTACATTTAAATCATTTAACTCTGTACACTTAATATACATAGTTTAGCTTAAGCCAATGCAAGATCTCTTCCATAAATATAATAACAAAATATAATAATATATAATATACCAAAGTATTAAAGTAGAATCATGTAGAACAAAATATAAATGATTTAAAATCTTTTAGGGTGCTGTTAGGAATAACAGAAAGTCAAAACAGAGGAAATGGTCTAAAAGATACTTGTTTTATTTTAAGATTTTTAAACATTTATTTTTATAAGCTAGTTCACAGTAGTTCATTACAGATAATATTCAAACACTCACCCAACCAGCAAGCATCTTCCAAAAACAATAAGAGGGAAGTGTGTGGAGGTTGTTGTATTTCATTCTCGGGCCATTTAAGCCCATATAGAAAAGAATACAGACAAGTATGCTGAAACTAAACACATGTGTGCTACTTTAGGTACATCAGTAGGTTAGAATATAAGAGGTCGTGTGGCCACAAATGCAGCTGCACACTCCTGGAAATACTGCTTCGCTTTATTCCGGGAGCTTTATTTGATAGTCTCTGGATCTTGGCCGTTGATGAGATTACATGTGCCTGGGGAGGTTTGTGGGCGTGGCTGCCAAGTTACTGGAAAATGAGGGATCTGGGTGGAGGAGGCCCAATCCCGATTCGAGCAGGCTTAGAGATCTCAGCCACAGGTCCCACATGCCTGGGCTACACTGTCAGTTTCCTCATGGGGGAGGCTCATTTGAAAGTATGAAGAGTGGCCTTGAGTGTGACTGTGGCTGAGTTCTGGAGGTTTTTGGCCGCTGAGGCTCTGCATGGGATGGGGAGGGAAACTCAACCCACCCCTCTTTGAGGTGCCCCGGTGAAGATAGCCTGGTCCAGGGGCAAGAGTTTCTACTGGAAGGTACTTGTTGACTGATATCAGTAGAACATAAAAACAATTGAAAGTATATTCTATAGAAGTTCAATTTAGGGTTTTTTTCTCCGTGGGATACCCATATTTTCCAGAAAGGCTAGATCAATTGGCATTCCCTCAAGCAGTGAATAAGTGTCCCCTTAAGTCTGCATCCACACCAGTACAGGTTGTTCTTTCAGAGTGCCAGTTTCTGTGGTGAGATGTTATCAAATTGTTTTGATTTTCATCTCCCTGATAATTATTGATGTAAAACACTTTTTCATTTGCATTTTGGCCATTTATATTTTTTATTTGAAGATATTTCTGATCAACCCTCCTCCACATTTTTTGATAGGGCTTTTTTTGTTGTAAATTTATACTAGTGCCTTGGATACTAAACCCTTATCAGACGAATGTTGGGTAAATAGTTTTCCCAATTCCCTGGGCTATATTTTTTTCTGGTCATTGTTTTCATTGAAGTGCATACATTTCTTAGTTTAATGTAGTCTCATTTGTTTATCTTTGCTTTTACTAGGTTGGTTAGTGGTGTTTTATCCTTAGAGATGCCTTCTATATTACTCAGCAATACTGCACTTGGAAATATATCCAAATGACCCCAAAATGCAATGCAGAAAAGTTACTTGCACTCATATGTTCATTGTAGCACTGTTCACAATAGTCAGATTCTGGAAACAATTCAAGTGACCAAGCACAAGTGAGTGGATAAAGAAACTATGGCACATCTACACGATGGAACACTACAAGACTGCTACAAAAAATCAAGTCATGAAACTTACTTTTACATGGATAGACAAGGAGAGTATCCAACTGAGTGAATTAAGTCAGAGGGAGATTGTCAAACAGAATGAGTGCACTCATTTGTGGGATATATATAGATATAAAAATAGTTGTACTATCCAAAGACAGTGGAATTAAGGACAGAAGGCTCGTCCATCCTAAGAAGCATGCCACCAAGAGGGAAGGAAGTGAAATTAGGGAAGAGAAGGGACCACTAGATAATGACAGTTGGAAATGATTACTCTAGACACAAACTGAGTTCTGAAAGAAGGTAAAGTGATATGCATGATATCCTTTTAGTAACAGTATTGTCCATCATAATGACTATAAGGAAAATGAAGAAGAAGGCAGAAGAAGGAGGAGAAGGAGGAGGAGGAGAAAGAGAAAGAGAAGAAGAAGGAGAAGGAGAAGGAGAAGGAGAAGAAGAAGGAGAAGGAGAAGGAGAAGGAAAAGGAGAAGGAGAAGGAGAAGGAGAAGGAGGAGGAGGAGGAAGAAGAAGAGGAGGAGGAAGAAGAAGAAGAGGAGGAGGAGGAAGAGGAGGAGGAGGAAGAGGAGGAGAAGGAGGGGGAGGAGGAGAAAAAGGGGGAGGAGGGGGAGGAGGGGCAGAGGGGGACAAGGAGAAGAAATCTGAAATTGCACATCTCATGGCAATTCAATAAACTAAAAGGATAAAGAAAGTATAATCTAAGTAAAGGAACTAAAATGCACAAAGGTAGAGATTATTAAAAGAATGTGTGGTATCCAGTCATTTTTGAATTGTTATTTTTAAAGAGAAAGAGATATTTAAGGTGCTCGGGATATGACTTATGGATTAAAAATTCCTACAGTGTGCAAGACCCTAAATTCAATCCCTAGAACTAGATGGTCTCTTGTACAAGGCCAAGTCCCCCTACCACCACTATGTATAGCTCTGGTGATCTTAAGCAGTAAGTATGTACCTAGTCCTCAAGCATCTCCAGGTTTGAGCAGGAAAACACCAATAGGCCTGAGCTCTGAAACAAGCCCACACTGCACACTGAGCTTCAATGGCAGTTGATTCATGTCTCTGCTAACCATTTGCTGTAACTTCCACATTGAAAAGAGTTAGAAAAACCTTAAATGTGATTAATTTGAAATAATTATCTAACATCCAGGGCACATTCAATAGGCAATTGAACAAGACAATTTTAAGTCATTCTTAAATAATTCAGACAAATTCAATAAATCAAAAATAGGCAATGCACCCCAGGATGAGAGTAGCATGCTGAAAGTAGAATACAGACCAAACACAATTGCCACTCAATGTCTCTTTTGCAAACCACAACACCCAAAAGGAGAGAAAGAACAGAGGGGAATGCCCTGCCACAGAGACAGGGTGGGATGGGAGGGGGATGGGGGGTGGGAGGGATACTGGGATCCGTGGTGGTGGGAAATGGGCACTGGTGGAGGGATGGGTATTTGATCATTGTATAATTGAAACCCAAGCACAAAAATGTGTAAGTCTGCAACTGTACCTCATGATGTCTCACTATTAAAAAATTTTTAATAAAAAAAAGAAAAAATAGGCAATGCAGGGGCCAGTGCACTAGTACAGTGGGTAGCGTGTTTACCTTGCATGTGGCTAATCCAGGTTCAATCCCTGGCCTTCCATATGGTCCCCTTAGCATCACAAGGAGGAATTCCTAAGTGTAAAGCCAGGAGTAACTCCTGTTTACAGCTAAGTTTGGCCAAAAATTTTAAAAATAAGGAAATTAATAACAAAAAATACAAAAGTGATAGAATCACTTTGTTAAAACTTATTATACCTTATGTTAAAACTTATTGTAATCTTACAGAAAGTTAGGCATTATTGTGCTAGCACAAGGATATGAAACAAATTAGTAAGAATAAAAGTGCAGTAATGGTTTTTCATACATAAGCACAATCATATCTCTTGTATACTTGATAAAAAAGAATGCATAGCTAATCATAATTGTGATCAATTTCTATTATTATTGAAAAAAATTATCTATATATCATATTACATATATAAGCATTGAATGACTAAACATTCAAAATTAAAAAATAAGATTAATAGAAATTTTTATAGAATATATTTATGACCTTAGGATAATTAAATAGGATAATTATATAGATAATTAAATTAAGTAGAATAAATAAAGAAAGGTCTCTGAGGCATATGTTAATGCAGGAAGAACAGTGGAGTCGAAGAGATGTGCCCAGAGCCGGAGGTACTTCGTCCTCTTAGCTATTTCTTCAATAAATAAATATATTTTTTTATTTTTTGCTTTTTGGGTCACACCTGGCAATGCACAGGGGTCACTCCTGGCTCTGCACTCAGGAATTACTCCTGGTGGTGCTCAGGGGACCATATGGGATTCTGGGGATCGAACCTGGGTCAGCCGCGTGCAAGGCAAACGCCCTACCCGCTGTGCTATCGCTCCAGCCCAATAAATATATTTTAAAGTGTAAGTTTTAGCTTTGTATGAAATTATCAAATCTCTGTTACATTGTGAAAATTAAAATGATACATATATTTTTGAGACTCTTAAAGACATCTTCTAAAATTAAACATAGTTATTTCCTATAATTTAGTAATGAAACACTAATATAAAATTCTACCTGTGTATGTACACAGAAATATATGCATAAGAATGTATTAGATATATTCTTCATGGTAGCTCCAATCAGGAAAGAATCCAAATGTCAATAAAATAATGTGTTAGTTTTGTCACATTTACCTTACAATAGAGTACTATATGTGAATGAGAATTAAGAAGTTCAGTTACAAGGGGCAACACGCAATCTTGCAAACATAGTCAATTAAAATAAAATTAAAACTAAATAATAGGTATTATCCACTTTCTTAGTGCACTGTAACACTCTCTGTAGCACTGTCATCCTATTGTTTATCGATGTGCTTGAGCGAGAACCAGTAATGTTTCCATTGAGACTTTTTTGTTACTGTGTTTAGCATATTGAATAAGCCACGGGTAGCTTGCCGTGCTCTCTGAGAGGGATGGAGGAATCGAACCCGGGTCAGCCCTGTGCAAGGCACCACCCGCTGTGCTATCACTCCAGCACACTTTCTTAGAGAAAGTTTAAAAATAGATAAAACTATTTTATAATATTAGAGACTAAGACTATATTTATCTGTAGAGAGATAGCAAGTAATTGTATCAAATATGACGTGAGTTTCTAATATTCCATTACATTAATTCATTATATAGATACTTGCAATGTATGTGTTTTTCTCATATTTGTTAACTATAATGTAAAAATTAGTTAATTCTTAAGGAAGATATTTCTGATTATACTCAATTTACCCAAATGTGAAGCAATCAGCTGAGGCTACTGCATTTTCTTCACATAACCTGCACCACATTTATCAGGCGTGAGGAATGACAAAGTTGAAAAAGAGGGTGTAGGTACGTCGTAGTATAGTTATGAGTGAGGAATAATCATCTTGAAAATAGTGTGAAAACAAATAGAACTCAGAAAAATCAATTATACATGAGGAACAGAGTTGTGAACCTAAGAAACAGATTGGAAATGAATTATCATGATATCAGGAGAAACTGGAGAGAACAATTCATTTGGAAATCAAAATAGCTAAACTTTGCATACTTATTTATTTTTATTAAGGCATCCTGATTTACAAAACTGTTCCTTGACCTTTCAAGCAAACAATGTTCCTATGCCAATCCCATCATCAGTGTTAACATCCCTTCACCAAAGCTGCCAAGTTCCCTATTATTCCCCAGAATGCCTCCTGGATAAATCAGTAAAATGTTAAATTTGGATAGATCAGTAAAATGTTAAATTTGTTTATTGTGGTTTGTGTCTCATGCTTACAGTGTTGATGATTTTATGCATTAAATATATACCTATATAATGCTTCTAAACCACCAATGTTCCTGAGGTCCCTAGCCCTTGCCTCTTTTACCTCTTATTCACTTCTTCTTTCTCTTCCCTTTCACTTCTTTTCTTCTTTATCCTATTTCTATAATCTAGAGTTCAAGATTATCCAGGTACTCCCCCTTTGATACCTTGCATTGCATTAGCTTCTCCTGTTACTATATATATATATATATATATATATATATATATATATAGCAGATTAAGTAGGAAAATCCAGCACTTGCCCTTCTTTTTCTGACTTCACTAAATATGATATTCCACTTAACATGATATTCTCCAGTTCCATACAAATTGCATGATTTCATCATTCTTGTAGATGCATGTAGCCTTAAACTCATTATCACTTATTATATACATAGTTTGAGTTCATATTCTATTTATCGTGCAAAGTGCTACAATGGATACATTTTTCATTTTGAATAATTTTTTGTTTTTGTTTTCAGGGAATAGATACCAGTAAGTGCAATTACTGGATCACATTGTTGCTCTATTCTTACATTTCTGAGATGTTTCTGGACTGTTATTCATGGTGGTTGAACCAAAAAAATAATTACCACCTGAAAGGAGGGAGAGTTTCTTTTTCACTACATATGTAACAACACATATCATTCCCGGTGTTTTTGATATGTGCCATTCTCACTAATTTGAGAAAATATCTCATTGTCATCTTGATTTGGATTTCCATAATAATTGATGATGAATACTTTTCCATGTGCCTTTCATGTGGGCCCTTAGAATAGCACAGGTCAGGTGTGGAAGCTGCTGGGATCTACGTCATAAGGAAGGGTTCTGCCTCCCATTCTGAAATAGGCCCAATTATATCAGTCAGAGACAAGCCTCACTTGGGGTGGTAAAAAAACAAGCAGAAGATAAGAAAAGATGTGCAGTGCACTGCGGTTTTCGGGCTAATAATATGGCGCAGGTTGGGTGAAGAGGTTTCTGGATCCTCCTCACCCAAGAAGAAAGTGGTTCTTCTTCCTGTAACAGAAGAGGTACAAACAGATTCTGCTTTGTGTTCTGTTATAGGCCCAGTCATATCAGACCCAAGGGTATCCTCACCTGGGATGGTGGAGCAGCAAGCAAAAGGATGTAAGTAAGTTTCTTAAAATATATTTGAGATGCTGTAAAAATTTCACATTAGTTGTTGAAATTTTGGATTTGTGGGGCCAACCTCTAAAATTAAACACCCAGTTCCCCCATATATATGTGCAAGTGTGTATGTGTATTTGTATATATGTGTAGTTTTTATTGCTACTGTCATATATATACTTGGAAAATTACATAAGTGCATTTATTTTTACCTTTTATAGCCTTATAGTATTACTACTAACAGCTCAGGATTGAGGGTGAGCTGGTGAGCTGGATTCTAATTCTTTATATCACCATTTTCACATGAATATTATAGAATAATAGACAGCACTGTATAGCACTGTCCTGCTGTTCATCAATTTGCTCGAGTGGGTCCAGTAACGTCTCCATTGTATGACTTGTTGTTACTGTGTGTGGCATATTGAATATGTCATGGGTAGCTGGCCAGGCTTTGCCATGCAGGCGAGATACTCTCGGTAGCTTGCCTGGCTCTCTGAGAGGGGTGAAGGAATCAAACCCAGGTTGGCCAGGCCAGCCGCATGCAAGGCAAGTGCCCTACCAGGGATTTATAGATAAAGGAATATTAGGAAATATAAAAAACATAAAACACCAAAAGAATCACCAGAAGGAAATCTCACAAAAATATAAGAGATTATTGTAACTTAACAAATTGGCATTATCATATTATACCTACAATAATGAATGGAACCTCAGGGTTATATGAATCATTGAATAACTAGTGAATTATCTTTCTAGAGACATACAACTAAGGCAGTGAAAATTTAATAAGGACTGCTTGAGAGTATGTCGTTTATTGGTAACATGTACTTTGATTTATATATTCTGTCGCAATAAAGTAAGGCAGCCTGGTGTGCTCTGTTCATAAAAGACAAATGTTTATTGTTAATACATTTCATTAAGTCTTGCTCTGTTAAAGAAGCTGTAGTTTTTGTAAGAGGACTTTTCATTTTTATTCACATGCTGCTTTCTTAACATACTGTGTTCTTAACAAATGGAAATCTGATTAACAAATCCTTTGAAAGCACCACACTGTTTTTACCCTTCTTCACAGGAATATTAAAATATGTCCCCAGAGAATTGCTGTAATTTTAAAATTGAATTGTGTAGTTTATGGAACTTAAACTTATTTAAAGCTATTGTTACAACTCTAAGTAGTAAGACAAATATTTATTACTAAATGAGAAACAAATGAAAAAAAGGAAACAATATGCTTTCCCCTATATAGTTAATTTTAAATTTATATATGTTCATATATAAATAAAAATTTAAATGAACTCATGATGTTTACAGAACTCAGTATATACAGGCCCTCTACAAAGTTCTATAAAGGAACAAACATGATAAGCTCTCAGTACCCGTATTGCACCCCCTAATGCCCAAAAGAAGGGGGGGAGAGAGAGAGAGAGAGAGAGAGAGAGAGACTGTCATAATGGCAGAGGGTGGTGGTGGGGTGGTGGGAGGGAAAGTGGGTACATTGGTGGTGGGAATGTGACTGGTGGAAGGCTGGGTATTGGAATACCGTATGTCTGAACCCCAACCATGAACAGTTTTATAACTGTGTATCTCACAGTGATTCAATTTTTAAAAGTTTAATAGACATTTTAGAAAGATTATACTTATTATTCTTTTATATATGAGAAAAATAGGTCTAAGTTTATTTAGTAGTTTTCACAAGGTTATGCAGTTAGTGAGAGAGCAAATATTTTAATCTAAATAGCCTAGTTCTCGAAATGGCAAAGTGTATATTGCGGATGTCAGAGAACCTTTCTTAATATAGAACAGTAGTTTTAACTTATTAACCTATAGACACTTAGAAAATAAAATAATAATACTATATTTTACCCTTCTAGGTTGTGAATTATTTGACAGTTATGCTCTTAAAAATATGAACATAAATTATTTTAATCTCAAAAACATTTTAGAATAAAGAAGTTTCCAACTTTAGTTTTAGTGCAAGTTTCTATTTAATTTGCTTTGTGTCAGTCATGCTATTTTTATCTTTCAAATTTCGAAAACTTCAGTTACTGATTGCAAGTAACAAAAGACTCGTTGATGACTTCAGACAAGTGCCCAACATGTGTCCTAAATGTTTTCACTTAATTAAATTGGAAACTGTCATCTCTACTTTCACATATCTAAAATATGCTTTAAGCTGTGATAATATTACTTGTTACAGGCTAAATAATACTTAAATAATACAGATTGCTCTCTCTTATGACATTGTCTTTAATAGTCTAATTTATAAAAAGCTTATTTTACAAGTGAATGATATGAAAGATATATAGATTCCTACATCTTTGTGCCACCTTAGGACTATAACAAACCATACTGTAAGCAAAAGGACAGAAATTCTGATAAATTTATTGCTAACTTCACCATTGTAAAAGTGAAATCTTTTCTTTAGGGAAGATTTATGGATACTTTATTTTCTATTCTTCCTATAATATCTGGGCTGGAGCATTGCAGGTAGGGCGTTTGCCTTACAAGCAGCCAACATGGCCACCCGAGTTTGATCCCCCCCGCCCCTCTCGGAGAGCCCGGCAAGCTACAGAGAGTATTTCGCCTGCACAGCAAAGCCTGGCAAGCTACCCGTGACGTATTCGATATGCCAAACACAGTAACAACAACATCTCACAATGGAGACGTTACTGGGCCCACTCGAGCAAATTGATGAACAACAGGAGGACAGTGACAGTGATGTATATGTGTATGCATTCTAATCCCCACAGTGGTGACTCTAAAAGTGGTTCTTTGGAAGTACACTCAGTTCCAGTTGGTTAGAGTTATTTTGGGCAGGAACAATAGCACAGCGGTAGGGCGTTCGCCTTGCAAGCGGCCAACATGGCTGACCCGAGTTCGATTCCTCCGCCCCTCTCGGAGAGCCCGACAAGCTACCGAGAGTATTCGATATGCCAGACACAGTAACAACAAAGTCTCCAATGGAGACGTTACTGGGCCAGCTCGAGCAAATCGACAATCAACGGGAGGGCCTTTTTTAAGCACGTTTGCCTTGTGTGCAGCCGGCCCGGCCGAGCCAGGTTTGATTCCTCCGCCCCTCTCGGAGAGCCCGGCAAGCTACTGAGAGTTTCTCACTCGCATGGCAAAGCCTGGCAAGCTACCCATGATGCATTCAATATGCCAAACACAGTAACAACAAGTCTCATGATGGAGACGTTACTGGGCCCGCTCGAACAAATCAATGAACAACGGAAGGACCGTGACCTATAATATCCAGTGAAGCACTTGTTAAGCGCTGAATAAATAATTATAATATATACAAATTGAGATACAATAGTGTTGTTTTTGTAATATTTTTGCTTGGATATACATGTTCAAAGAAAAAATCCCAATTATTTGTCAGTACTCGTTTATATTTATTTTACGTATGTAAAAATAAATAGCTATCAGGATAGTTCTACAAATTTCATGCATTGAACATTGCTCTCTAGATAAATGCAGATTGATTTGATTTTGAATTAGAAAACAAAATATTCAACGATATTTTTGATTTGCATTCAGACAGATAGTGTGTGAAGAGTCGAGCCAATGTATTGATGAGTACTGATGGTAAGTTCTTCAGGTGTTCAGGTCTGATCTTGTCTGGGCCAGGTGCTCTTTGTTTCTTTACAGACGAGATGGCATGTTGGATTTCGGAAGGGAGAACATTGGGAACGACATATCCATCATGTGGTATGTGGTATGTGGGCAAGTGGATGTGGCTATTAAAGAGATCTGAGTAGAAGTCATGAATAATCTTCTCCATTGCCCTTCTGGAAGATGTGATAGATCCATCATGATGTCGGAGGGCAGTCATCTTGGTTTTGTAGTTGGTGAAGGACAGGCGGGCATTACGAATGCTTTTCCCAGCTTCTGCTGCATCTACCAGTACTGCTGCTCTCCTGTTTTTGAGGTCATCCTTGATGGCTTCTCTGCACTGTTTTGCCAGTTCGGACGTTTGCTTGTGGTTGCCTGAGGCACGTGCCAAGCCACGTTGGCGAATATGTTCAAGAGTGTTCGAAGAAAGATGGTTTTTTGTGGTTATCTCTCTCTTGGCATTCCTTGCACAATCATGGAGGTGCTGAATCATTCAATCGTATTCCTCATCAATGTTGTCAATGACGGCATCTTCCCATGTTGCTGCAACAGAGCCAAAGAGTTCCCAGTTGGTGGTTGTTCTGGGAGTCCTCTTCTTAAACCTTGCATTCTTTTCTCCTCGTTCTGTGAGGTAGAATTTTGCACGAAGAAGACGGTGGTCTGATCCCGTTTGGAATTTTGGGACAACAGCAACATCGGTTAGGCAAAACCGCCGATTGAATATGATGTGGTCTATTTTATTGTGGAACCGTCCATCGGGAGACTCCCATGTCCAACGTTTAGATTCAGCCTTTTGGAATTGTGAGTTACCATGGAAGGTTTTGGTTGACATGATGAACTCAGACAGTCTGTCACCCTGTTCGTTCCATTCCAGGCCATGGGTTCTGATGTGGAGTTCATCGACTGATCTTCTTGGTCCTATCTTGGCATTAAAATCACCGACAATGATCTTGTAGAAGGTGTGATCTTCTTCATAGAATTTCTCCAGCTCCATGTAGAATTTCTCAGTTTCTCTTTCACCATAACTGGATGTTGGTGCATAGACAACAAAGATAGAAACTGCCGGTAGTGAGCCACATTTATTCAAGTGTAATCATCCGATTCGGGTTGTTAGGCATTCAAATGAATCAATGCTCATGGCCAAGTTTGTGTTGACAAGGATACCGACACCACCGACGCCTCTTTTATCACATGTTCCAAGGAACAGTTCTTCTCCAGTGTCGAAAACAGCATGATGGGATTGATGTCTTCTCGTTTCGGTCAGACCAATGATGTCGTACTTGATCTTTTGTGCTTGTACCATAAGGTCTTCAATGAACGCAGCAGATGCCAGCGTACGAGCATTAAAAGTACAGACAATCATTTTTGTTTTTCTGCGTTTTGGCAGCCTATGTCTGCCTTGGTGTTTTATCAGCCTCTCCTTCCATATCCTTCTCGACTCTGCATATTCAGGGTTAGGGAAATGAGATCCATTTATTACTGGATTTGGCATATCAATTTGGTCTATTTGGCATAGACCACGGATAGCTTGCCAGGCTCTGCCGTGCGGGTTGGATATTTAAGGATATTTAAGGTACCCTGAAAATTCACATGCTACCTGTCTGAATGCAAGGTTCCATTCCAATGGAAAACCAGCAAGACTGTACTACTAAACAAGAAAGGAGACATCCACGACATTGGAAACTATCGCCCAATCTGCCTATTGTCTATCATCTACAAACTATTCACTCGAGTCATCCTGAATAGGATTAGCAGAACACTAGATGAAGGACAACCATGTGAACAAGCTGGATTCCGAAAAGGATTCAGTACCATCGACCATATCCACACAATAACCAAGCTCATTGAGGTATCTCGGGAGTTCAAGATGCCACTCGGTCTAACGTTCATTGATTTAAAGAAGGCCTTTGATTCTGTTGAAACGGAAGCGGTCATGGAAGCCCTAGCCAATCAGGGCGTACAAATTCAATACATCAGGATCCTTCGTGAGCTCTATTGCGGATTCACTACCAAGATCTCACCATTCTACAAAGAAGTAATCATCCATATCAAGAGAGGGGTTCGGCAGGGTGATACCATTTCACCAAAACTCTTCAGTGCCACCCTCGAGAACATCATGCGACGGCTGGAATGGGAAAACATGGGAGTAAAGATAGATGGTCGGCAACTACACCACCTCCGCTTTGCTGATGACATCGTTCTAATAACACCAAACATCAACCAAGCAGCACAAATGCTGAACGACTTTGGCCGTGAATGTGGAAAGGTCGGACTACAGCTGAATCTTACGAAGACAATGTTTATGAGAAACAACCTTGTTCCTGACGCTGCATTCGCTCTCAACGGAACCACCATCTCCGAATGCAACAGTTATATATACCTAGGTCGAGAAATCAACATGATGAATGACCTGGCACCTGAGTTACGCAGGAGGAAGAGAGCGGCTTGGAATGCCTTCAAGAGAATTGAAAAAATAACTAAAAGGACAAAGAACCTCCAGCTACGAGCACATCTCTTTGATTCCACTATTCTTCCTGCATTAACATATGCCTCAGAGACCTGGACCCTACGAAAACAGGATGAGAACGCTATTAGGGTCTCTCAAAGAGGAATCGAAAGAACTATGCTTGGAATATCACAATTCACTCAAATGAGAGATAGAATCTGGAGTTCTGATCTTCGTCAACGCTCAAGAATCAGGGACGCTGTCTCATTTGCCAAGACATCAAAAATCAGATGGGCTGGACACGTAATGAGGTTTACAGACAACCGCTGGACTAGAACCATTACTGATTGGATTCCACGAGACATCAAAAGATCACGTGGACGCCCACCTATAAGATGGTCAGACTTCTTCGTCAAGACCCTAAATGATTCGTTTGAGGCTCTACATGTTCCTAAAACGAACAGATACCATTGGGCTACGCTAGCACGCAACCGGGATGAATGGAGACATTACTGGCACCTGCTCGAATAAATCGATGAATAATGGGGATTAAGTGATTAAGTGATTTTTGATTTAAAAATTATATACAATTTTCTGTGGAAAATGAATAAAATACAATACAAATTGTAGTTAAGTGAAACCTACAGGGTTTCTGTGTGTTTAGGTTCAAAAGCAGAGGGTACATTTGCTTTGTTACTCCGAATACATATGAATTTGCATATTAATATAAACTAGATTGAATCAGACTATCTGCTTTAATTTAGAAACCATCTCATGTAATCCTGCTTGAGAAATGTTCATCTAGATTAATACATAGATTTATAATTCATGATATCTTAAATGATTATGGATGAAGAATACAGTATAATTTTGTTTTCTCTCTGTGAGCTTCCTAATACAATCACTGAGCAAGAGTAAGTATACCACCAATAAATAGAATGAGGTCCATAAAGTCACATTAAGTCTTTTGCTAATCGAAATTTCCAGTTAAGATGGTGGCAGCACAGCACCAAGCACCAGAACTGTTAGGGAGACAGCAGCTCTCAGCACTCTGAAAAGCTGGTGTGGTCATAAAATTTCTGTGTGAGTGAATGTTGGCACTTCTTGAATATTCTTTCTCAGGGAGAGCATCATTAAATGAAACCAGCCTGTCGCCTGCCATGGAGTGCCAACTTCGAATGGGCTTTGTGAGGATGGTGGCTGTGCAGACTCTAGCTGGAGGAGTTACCACAGTTCTTAGCCTCTCGGCGCTTTGGGTGGTGGCAGAGTTTTAAAGTGACTGAATAGGGCTCTTTGGGTCCAAATCATGGCCATCACAGAGTGCAGGTACCAAAGTTGTAGGTGAGGGATGCGTAGCCCTTGGTTCCCACCATGGAGGATTTTAAGAGATTAAAAATCTGGTTATTCTGAGACTGACTCAAGGCTTAAGATCCTAGGGCACATTAGAGAGGGGAAGGTTAACCCAGTGCCCTCCGAAACAAAGCCCCTGGCAGCTGCTTGCTCCCATGATCCAAAATTGCCACTGTGCCCCCCGCCAAACTCCACTCTCTCAGGACAGACCTCATTGAGATATTAATCTGCTGAAAATTTGGTTGTGCAGGTTTTCTGACTGAAATATCTGAGCTTCCTCAGGGTCAGTCTGGGCTATCTCCACTCACATCTCTGTACTTCTGGAATCCTTGATGGTTATGTCCACATCCTAAATCCTCCAACCTGTTTTAAAAAAAGCTACTCCAAGTATATTTTCCCAGTAATAATACTGAACTCCTTAAACAAACACAATGACCTTTTAGTAACTTTATTGCAAACCCTAATGTACAAAATGGGAGAGAGAGAATGAAGAAAGGTGCCTATCATAGAGGAAGTTGTGTTTGGTGGGGAGGAGGGGTAAGTGGGTAACGGGAGGGAAACTGGGGACATTGATCCTGGAAAATCTACACTGATGAAAGAATGGGTGTTGGATCATTGTATGACTGAACCCCTATCAAAATAGTTTTGTAATGGTCTATGGTCTATCTCAGAGTGACTCAATTTGAAAAAGACTTGAAATTATTAGGGGTAAGAAGAGAGAGGAACTGTGGATCAGGAGAAAGATACATATAGAAGAGAGTAGATATATAGATAGTGAACACAAACTGTGAAATAGAGCCCATGATTAAAAAACAACACAAATATTTTCTTTTTCAAGTCTGTGTTCCCCATTGAACATGTAACTTTTTCTGCATTTTTCAACACTGGAGAAGCCCATGTTCTCTCTTGATCATGTATTCCTTTCTCTCTCTTTCCCTCATGTCTAAGTAAATTTTGTTCAATAATCTGTTTTTGTTTCACAGAAAAAGAAGAAACATGAAGATGAAATTGTGAGATACCTACAGAAAATATTAATTTAATTAAAAAGAGCAATAAAACCATCCGAATAATCAAATAAATATATCCAGAATGTTCAAAAAATAAAAGAAGCAATATTCTCAAATTTACAGTCATTTAATTTGCTTGCAAGAGACTCACTTAAACTCTCATAACAAAAGCATGATCAAAATAAATGTATAGAAAGTAATCATATATACAAAAAGCATGCTGAAAACATGAATAGCTATACTTTTACTAGGCAAAATATACATCAATCTTAAAGGTAATAAAAGTCAAAGATAGACATTAAGCAATGATGATAGAACATATACAGCAAGAAAGCTCAGCACTCATTAACATACATGTACCAATTGAAGAATCATCAAAGTATGTAAAACACTAGTAAGAATAAAGGGAAATATTGACAGTAATAAAATAATAGTAAGATATTTTCAATATCATACTTTTAACATTTCATGGATCAAAAAGACAGAAAAAAATAAGGAAACTGCAACCTGATAGGAATAAATAGAAAAGATTGTCTCATTAGACATTTTTGGCCTCTTCATTATCAAAAAGCTGAGCACACATTCTTCTTCAGTGCTCATGGATCAATCTCTAGAACATACCACATGCTGGTACAAAAATAAATCTTCATGAGATCAATAAAGTAGAAGTAATATCAATATACTCTCATATCATAACGTATTGAAATTAGAAATAAGCCATAAACAAAAAGCACAGAGAAGATAAAACACTTGAAAATTCAACAACACAGAAATAGGAAGATATCAGAATATAAGAGAATGGATTCATAAAGTACCTTATAGGACATCAGGTAAATATAGCCATGAAGAAATTTATAGGGCACAGCAAAAGCTGTGCTAAAAGGGAATTTCATAGCACTGCGTGTGTTCATAAGGAAATATAAGTATGTAGAATTAAGTTACCTAAACTCAAACCTCAAGAAGACTGAAAAGAGAACAACAAAAGGAACCCAAAATAAATAGAAGAAAATAATAAAAATGTAAATAAAAGGAGGAGGCATATAATAAAAAATTATAATACAAAATTATAATACAAAATATTAACAAAACCAACAGTTCATTTTTAAAAGAATCAATAAGATCAACACACCCATAAACAGACTCAAATAAAAAATAAAGAGAGAAAATCAACAGACTCAGCAATAAATTTCTCGCAAGAGAGAACAGAATGATACAACATAGAGATGCTTCTAGATACCACACCAGACTATCTTATCTGGGACAACCCGGAGGTGTGCTGGTGAGTTCCCTTCTCCGCCCCAATGGAGCCCTAGCAGCCCAAAACCTTCAGAATTCTATTGCCACCATGCTCTTGGCCACTCTCCACAGGCTCAGTTGATCCTCACTTATGAATGAATCTTCTGTCTAACCATACTATAAATCTTAGAATTCTGGAGCACACGGCTGCATTCAGGGCCATGCGAAATCCCATACCACTGACATACCAAATGTAGCACATCATATTTGATGGGATTTAAAGTAGAAGGCAATCAATCAGGAGGAAATGTAGATGATAGATAGATAGATAGATAGATAGATAGATACATACATACATACATACATACATATATACATAGATACATACATACATACAGACTGACAGACAGACATACAGATATATACACACACACCTTTAACTACATGTTCTAATCTCTTACTGAAGTTTTTTTTATCATAAATAGATGTTGGATCTTCTCAAAAGCTTTTTATGCATCAAGTTATTTTAGCATATGATTTTCATTGTTCCTTTAAATATTTTTTTCAAGAATAAAATTCAGAAGCAAGAAAGGTTCACTGGAGTGTTTTTCAAATTTTCAAAGACAATTTACCTCAAATCCTTTTCAAACTCTTCAATGAAGTGGAAGAAATAAGGATTTCCCCAGTTTCATTAGACCAGAATTAACTTAGCTTATTAGAAAATATTTCTGGCAATATTTCTGAAAAACACAGATACAAAGATCCTTAACAAAATCCTAGTCAATAAAATACAAAATACATTAAATGCACCATACATTATTATCAATTGGGCTCACCCCAATGATGCAAGGATAATTCAATATACTCACCTAAATGTGACACAGTAGATTAGTAAAAAGTAAAAACAGCAGGATCATTTTCATGGATACATGGATACAGAGAAAGCAATTCACAAGATCCAGTACTCAGTCATTATAAAAATCCTTAACAAGATGAGGATGGAGATGAAAAGGAATCTCAGATAGAGAAGAGAGCACCAAATAAAGGGTGTTGTGAGGACCCTCCCAGGGTGGGAGAAGCATGCTAAAAGTAGTCTATAGACCAAACATGATTGCCACTCAATGCCGCTCTTGCAAAACACAGTACCCAAAAGAAGAGAGAGAGAACAAGGGGGAATGCCGTGCCACAGAGGCAGGGTGGGACTGGTGGGATGGGGAGTGGGGGGATGCTGGGACCCATGGTGGTGGAGGATGGGCACTGGTGGAGGGATGGGTACTTGATCATTGTATAACTGAAACCCAAGCACAAAAATTTATAAGTCTATAACTACCTCATGGTGTTTCACTAATAAAAAAAATTTTTTAAAAAGGAACTAATCTCAATAATACAGTAAAACCACAGCTAGCATCGTCCTTAATGGGATATAAATGAAAGCCTTTCCTCTGAGGTGATGCAGAAGACAACTATGTCCACTTTGTCCACCACTACTGTTCAACATGATATTGGAAATTCTTGCCACAGCAACTATGCAAGACAAAAAAACTCAAAGTAATTCAAATTTGTAAAGAAGTAAAGCTGTCCCTATTTACAGATGACATGAACTCTACACAGGAAAGCATCTTGGCTTTCCACAAGATACTCCACAAAAAAAACCCTAGAAACAGTAAACATATATAGTAAAATAGCAGCCTAAAGAATCAGTACGTCCACGGCAGCAAGGTGGCCGCTGCCTCAGCTCTTATTGCAAAGCCAGGTATGAGCCGGCGGTGATGGGGCAACTGCAACCTTATGGGAAGGGGGCCGGTACCAGCTCGCCCTTCACACTCTACCAAGGTCACGAGTAGCCCCCCACGAGAGGCTCTTCATCACAGCCATGACTCCAGAGGCACAAGAACTTAATGCAGAGCCTGACAGCTTGAGGCAGAAAAATGAATGGACTATGCATTAAACTACAGCACCATGCCTCCCCGGAAGGGAAAGGGTGTCACTCCCTTCTGCCTTTTTCCCCCTGGGCAGCAAGATGGAGCCCACCTCGGAGCTTTTTGGAAAGCCCAGTATGAGCCGGCAGTGAAGGGGCAACTGCAACCTCATGGGAAGGGGGCCGGTACCGGCTCGTTCTTCATGCCCTACCGAGTTCACGAGTTGCCCCCCATGAGAGGCTTTCCAGCACGACCATAACACCAGACGCACTGAAACCAATCTTATCATTATCTGGCTCTTGGCAGAAATCCCTCCAGACTTAACTAGTAAAATATCAAAAATCCAAAATTGCGTGGCCGTGATATCATATGGTTTTCATAACCAGCTATAGAAAACAAATTATATCACAATGCCTTTTCAGCAGTTCCAATTGTTGGGGGGAAATTCTAAACAATAATGGTGCATCTTTTGTCGAAATAATGAATGTAATCAAAGTAGAGAGAGAGTTAAGTAGAAATCATCTGCCTCACAGGAATTGGGAGGGGTGGGAGTGGAGTATATTGGGGTTCTTGGTGCTGAAAAATAAGTACTGGTGAAGGGAAAAGTATTTGATCATTGTATGACCGAGACTTAATCTTGGAAGCTTTATAACTTTTCCCACAGTGATTCAATAAATAAATATAACAAAAAAAATCAGTACGTAGAAATCTGTTGAATTCTTATATGATTCTTGTATCTGGTAAAAGTAGAAGAATTTTAGAGCCACATCCCAATATCTCCACCTGTAAAGAGCTCAGCTTCATAGCTTCATGACTAATCTTGAAGAGACAACAAGCTAACGAAAATCACAGGTACACTGATCTTTGGACTGAGAATTCCGGGGCCTCTTTAGCAGGAGAGTGGATCAAAAGCTGATCCAGTTGTACAGACCCTGGAGCTCATGAAGCATGGTTCTTTTCATCAAATTTCAAAAACTTCCAAATTCTACAATATTGATAGACCAGTAGGAGTATAGTAAATTATATATTAAAGTAGCAAAGAAGAGCAATAAACTCAATAAGTGAAAACAATAACTCATAAAACTCAACTAGCAACTAACAGATCAGTAAATTCTCATACTTTAATAACACCATTCTGACATATAACAATCTTTAGAAATTTTCTTTTACTGAATTATTTTTGATAATTTCAGTTGCCATTTTGTTGTCACTGTCACTGTCCTCCCATTGTTCATTGATTTGCTCAAGTGGGCCCAGTAACATCTCCATTTTGAGACTTATTACTGTATTTTGGCATATTGAATACATCATGTGTAGCTTTCCAGGCTTTGCCTTGCGAGCGAGATACTCTCAGTAGCGTGCCAGGTTCTCCGAGAGGGGCAGAGGAATCGAACTCGGGTCGGCCATATTGGCCGCTTGCAAGGCAAATACCCTACCTGCTGTGCTATCGCTCCAGCCCAGCCATTTTGTTGTAACAAGAAAAATAAAATAAATTATTATGTACTTGCTAGGGGGTCAGGATTGAGGGTGAGTAGGACACTGGGGAGAATGGTAGCAGGTAGGTCACACTGGTGGTGTGATTGGTGCTGGAACATTAAATGCCAAAAAAACTGTATTATGAACAACTTTGTAAACCAGAGTTGTTAAATAAAGTTAGAAAAATAAAACATGTCACATGAAAATAAATAAAACGTTTGAATTTAATGTATTAACTATGAAAAATAAATTCCAGTGTGTGGTTACTTTCCCCCACAAAAGAGGAAGAACTTAAAAAAAATTTCATTTCCATCCTGTCTAAAAAGCTCTAATATCTAGAAATCAATCTAAAAATTGGTAAAGAACATAATTAAATAAAATAATGGATTCTCGGAGAGCCCGGCAAGCTACCGAGAGTATCTCGCCCGCACGGCAGAGCCTGGCAAGCTCCCCGTGACGTATTCGATATGCCAAACACAGTAACAACAAAGTCTCCAATGGAGACGTTACTGGGCCCGCTCGAGCAAAAGAAAACCAAAGACATCTGGAAATACAATTTACAGTCTAAGATATTTGCCTCACATGTGGCTGAACACCTTAAAATACATGGTACTGCAGATGGTTCCCTGAGCACTGGCAGGAGCTACCTCTGAATACCACCGGGTATGACTCAATCACCTTCCACAACCCAATAGAATACATAAACTAATAGAAATATATCCTCTGTTCAAGGATTGAAAAAAATATCATTAAAATTGCCATCTTAACCCAAAAATAATTTACAAATGCAGTGCAATTCCCATCAAAATACCTATATTCTTTTCAAGGACATAGATAAATAATTCTAAAATTAATTGAAAAATATAAATGTACAAAAAGCCAAAGATATCAAAAGGAAAATGGATGGGGGCATTGTATTCTCTGACTTTGATCTTTGTGATAAAGTTAAGAGTAATCAAAACTCCACAATGCTGGAATAGAGACAGATTCTGAGATGAACACAATGAAATTGAGATACTAAAGTTAAACCCTCAGATGTATGGGCTATTGATTACCACAAAGGGACTAGGTGCATAAAGTAGAACAAATAGCTTCAACAGATGGTGGGATGGAAGCTGTATAATCACCTACAAAATGGTAAAATTAGATCCCTATCCCATACCCTAAAGATTGTTCAATTCAAAATTTATTAAAAACCTTATTGTTTGACATTTGATAGAAAACATTAAGAAAATATAAGCAGGATTTCTCAAGATCTTGAGCTCAGAGAAGTCTTCAAAGATATGGTACTATTCACAAAACAAAATAAAACAAACAAAAAATATAGAAATAAACATATGGTACTAAATAAAACTAAAAAGCTTTCAATTTTCATTCATTGCAAACGAAATGAGGTCTATCACCATTCAATATTTTCTTGGTGTCTGGTCCATCTCAGAAAGTTCACAGAGAGTTCACTACAGCTTCATTCCTTTGACCTGCTGGTCTTTTGTTCCTTGCCTGTGAAACCCTGCGGGATTCTTCCTGGACAAAAGCCTTTGAGTGGGTTTCTGGGGCTAGTGTAGACATTAGCTCTATTGTACTAGCAATTTCACTTCCGCTGCTAAACTTCTTATATGGACCCCATTCTGACTGTACCCCAAGTTCTCATTTTAGAAAGGATGTGCTCATGCCTTCTTCTTTCCCCAGGCCCGTACCTATATCCTTTCTTCCCTAAGCAATTGTCTATGTATGAAGCTCTTTCTTCTTGGTGTTTCCTTTCCTAACTCACTCAAATCTTTAGATATCATTGAAACTGAAAAAATATAAATGAAGGTTATAATAAAATAAAGGTCACCTCATTGGCTTGGAGAAAACAGTCTCAAGTCATACATCAAAAAACTAATATCCAAGATATGTCAGTAACCACAAAGTTCAAAAACAAAAAATGTTTTATTTTATATGTTCCCACTTAAATATAGGAAGAGCAGCTGAGCAACTCCTTCCTCAAAGATGACTTAAATCTGGGAAAAAGGCATATGCATGGAAGTGCAATTTTAAAATGATAATGTGATATTACCCACACTTATAAAAGAAACTTAGAAATAGGCCTACATAATAGCACAAGATAAAATTGTATTCCTGGACCATGACTGACATTGTACTTGGCATATGGTTGAGTCAGTACCATATTATGTCCTGAACATCACCTAGTACAGTCCTATACACTCCTGAGCATCACCGGGTGAGACCCTGGAGGCACCCAAGTATTGCTGGCTGTCCTGACTAATCCCTGACTCTGCAAGGTTTGAGCATCACCACATTACATTCTCAGACCCTCACATTGAACCACTGCCCTGGTTGTCAGAGAATAGCTAGAATGGGTCCCTGGGCCTCCTTAATACTGTTTTAAAGACCACGAAATGTCTAGGAACAAAACTGATGGCATGTATATGGCTAAAATGGAACTTTCAATTACTGGTGAAAGGACTCCTACTTAGTTGAGTCTGTTTGGAAAATGGTTGGGAGACTTCTCAAAAAATTAAAACAGAGTTTCCATATCAGATTATGACATCTACCCCAAGAATACAAAAATTAGTTTGAAAAAAGACTTATGTTCATATAGACATTTTTAGAATAGTCAAGATCTAGAAATAAACATGATTCCCCATAAATGATGAGTGTATAAAGAAACTGGAAAAGAAGGCAAATTATCACCATTTTAGGTGACATGATAATACACATAGAAGGCCCTGATGGAGATAGAGTAAATTTTTGAACCTAAGGAATTAACATTGATATTATTATAACTTCACCTGAAATAATATAAAATAAAATATTTTATTGTTTAATATATTTGATGAAAGTTGTAAATATACCTATGAGTGCCTCTTTACCTGAAGGCAAAAATTTTAGTAAGTACTATATTCAGTGTCACTAGATTATCAATTTGCTATAATTTGCAAATTCTTTAAAAGTTATGTAAAATTCAATTCTAAATCTCTAAAAAATAGGCTGGAGTGATAGCACAGCGGGTAAGCACGTACCATCACGGCCGACCCTGATTCGATTCCTCCGCCCCTCTCGGAGAACCTGGCAAGCAACCGAGAGTAACTCTCCCGCACGGCAAAGCCTGGCAAGCTACCCATGTCGTATTTTCAATATGCCAAAAACAGTAACAACAAGTTTCACAATTTGTCGTGAGATGTTACCGGTGCCCACTTGAGCAAATTGACAGACAACGGGGGGACAGTGGACAGTGGACAGATTTTAAAACTACCAATATTCTGTATTTTATTTTATTAGTGTGTTATTGGTTTACCTGGCTGTATGTTCAAAAATATAATTTTATATATCTTCAAAATAAAAGTTACTGGGGAAGGCAGATAGCTTAGGGTCAGGGGCACATACCTTGCACCAACAAGGCTCAAAATTCAATTCCTGACCTGCATGGTCTCATCAGCATCTGCAGGTGAAGTTCTAATGGACCCTGAGCACCAACTGGATGGCCAGGATGACCCTTAGCTCTGCTGAAATGATCATTCCTGTATTATCTGACCCTAGCATTGCACTGTCTTCAAAGTCATTGGGGTGTTACAGAGAATATCATTCAGCACTACTGAGCATGATTTTGGAGAAACCCTACTTCCAAACTCTCACTATATAAATATATATATATATATATACACAGTCTATATACATTTTATTATATACATATATACTCTATTGATCTATGTATATATATATATGCCACATCCACCACCAAAAGCACCTATATTATTTTTGGATTTGTTTACATTTGATTTTATCTGTTGGCTTGCTTTACTTCTCTATTCTCTTTGTGAGTGAGATCATCAGTACCTGTTTTTCTTCTTAACTTACTTAACATGACTTCCTTCATTTCCTTTTATATTTATTTGGAGGTGGAAATTATTGTATATATTCATTAAGTTTAACTCATCATTTACTTCATTTTAGGATAAATTTCCTTTTAACTTTGTCTAGGTGAGTTGTCCATTGCTCCACTTGGTGCATTGAAATCTCCTACATTGATTAAAATTGTCATTGACCCTTGAGGTTTTTTTTTATAATTACTTTGTGCTTTGGTGCTCTAATCTCAGGTGCATAAATATTGACAACCATTACATATTCTTAATGGGTAGACAAGTTGATGTAATATGTATGTCTGTCTTTATTATTACATTTCAATCATGTCTATTTCTACAATATGAGATTATCAGTTCCTGCCCTTTTCTTTACATTTTATTTATTTATTTATTTTTAAGACTTTATTATTGAATCACTCTGAGATAGATCTTTACAAAGCTAATTATAATTTGGTTTCAGTCATACAGTATTCCAACACCCATCTATCTACCACTCTACATTTTCCAGCACCAGTGTCCACAGTTTCTTTTCCACCACCCTCTCACTCTCTCTCTCTATATCTTTCTGTCTCTCTGTTTCTGTATCTCTCTTTATTTCTCTTTCCTTTTGAGCATTAATTAGGTTTTAAATATAATTTGTGCTTTTCAGTAAAAATTATATTTAAAACATTAATTAAGTCATTTATATTTGTGTTTGTATCTGATGTGAGACAGTTGCACACATAATATCAGTGAATCTTTTTGATCCACTCAGCCACTTTTTGTCTTTTCATTTTTTGTTCAGATTATTTACATTTAGATAGATTATTGAAATGTGTTGATTATATACTGATCTCCTATAATTTTTCCTAGTTATTGTATATTTCTGTTGTTTGTACTTGATTTTCAATTTGTTTTATCTGTATTTTAATTGTATGTTTTTTGGACTCCTTTCAATTTCATAATTTTTTCTCCTAAAAGTCTCTGCAACAGAATTTGTTTTTTTGTTGTTGTTGCCATGAGTATTATATCAGTTTATCAATATCTAATTTTTTCTATCATTCCAGGAATGTTTATTGAGATACCATTATATATAAAGTTGTTCATAATAGAGTTGCTTCAGGCATACATTGTTCCCAAAATAATGCCACCTTCCCTCCATCAATATCCCCAGATTTCCATCCACCCTCCAGCCTGCACCCTTGGCAGTCATATAGCACATTTATGTAATGTTACTTGAACAAATAAAAATTAAAGTAATAGCAAATATAATTATCAGAAAATATACCAATAAGTTTCTATTTGTAATGATTAATTGGTATATATTTTAGCCTTTTTTAAGCTAGTTGAAGATAATCATATACACCATTAATAAGTGCCTTATTCAATGTCAAATGGTGGGAAGTTTCTACTGTCCTTTAAAGAAACTTTTGCGATGCTTTTGGCAAAACTTGTTTCAAGACTATGATTTCCCTAAGCCTCTTCTGGTCTATGAAGCTCTGTATAGCTCCTTCAGCTCTGAATGATAATCTATCTGGATAGAATATTGTTGGTGAGGTGTCCATTTAATAGAGATTTTGTACTGTGTCTTCCCATATTCTTCTAGCTCATAGAGTCTCATTTAATAGATCTTCTGTACACCTTATGGGCTTTCCTTTGTATATAAGATAATTTTTTAATCTTCCTGAGTTCAATATTTTCTCTCTATCATTGAATTTTGTCATTTTTAGGATAATGTGTCTTGGAGTTTTCCTATTTTGGTATATTTTCACTGGGATCCTTTGGGCCTCTTGGATCTTAGCACTTGTAATCCTCAACTCAGAAGATTTTCTCAAAGACTTCTTTTTTTAATTGAATCGCCATAAGATACTGAGATACAAAGCTGATCATATCAGGTTTCAGTCATACAGTGTCCCAACACCCATCTTCTATCAGTGTACATTTCCCAACACCAATGCCCCCAGTTTTCCTCCTCCCACCCTCTCCTCAGACTGTTTCTATAGTGGGTACTTTCCCCTTCTCTCTATCTTTCTCTCTCTCTCTGACTTCTTTAACTATTGTTTCTTCATCACATTTGCCTCTTCATCACATTTTCCTTCCTGTTCTTCAGGGACTGATAATTTTTATAACATTCCTCTTGAACTAATCCCATGATTCTTCGTGATGTTTTTCACTTCTTTTCAGACTATGTTCCATATTCTGTTGTTTCCTAGTGATTTTATTCTTTTTATCTTGGAACTTTTTCATCTTTTGCTCAGCTTCTGTTGTTCTTCTGTTAAGAATTTCTATTGACATTTTAAAAACCTACCATTTCCTTCATTTTTTTTTCATTTATAACTATAGTAGTTTTTATTTCAACTCTCATACTTCCTGTGTTTTGCTGACTCCCTGTGCTTTCATTTTTTTTGAACTCATTGAACATACACACCATATTGTCACTAAATATACTGTCTGAGGATTTACTCATGTTGTTTATGTCTTTGCTGATACTGTTTTAGCTTATTGAGCTTGGTGAGCTTCTCCATGTTTTGTCATTGGTTTTCTAGTATTCTTGCTGTGCTAGATGTGAATCTTTGAAGATGCTGAGGGATTAAGCTGGAGATTTCTCTCTGTCCACAGAAAATTATAGGAAAAATAACTGTAAGCACCATGTAATTTGTTGAGTAGACCTGTCTTGCTTCAGGAGTTGTGGTGTGAACTAATAGGCTGTAAGTCAGGCGTGAAGGCTATTTGGACCCTCCTGCTTCCAATTCTAGAGTAGGCCAAGTTATATCAGCCAGAGGCAAACCTCACCTGGGATCTACTACTTAGTATTATGAGTTAGTATTGATTAATTTTTGTACTTAGCACAAGTTCTGTGCAATTATCCCTACACTTTATTGTTTTGTTATAGACTCATTTTATTTCTATGGATCTGATTTTGTATTAAAATTTGTCACCATGCTATGCTCAATGTTTAATATTCTTTTGATTTGTTTTCTTTTCCAGTGAGGATTTCTTTTAGCTTTTCTTTTATGCTAGTCTGTAACAAGTCCATTAGCTCCTTTTTATCTGAATTTCTTTATTGTTTTTGAACAATAATTTTGTTGGTTAGAAAATTTTCTGCTGGAAATTTTTATAATTTTAGCAATGTAAATTTGTTGTTCCACTCCACTCTTATCTTGCACATAAAGAAATATTAGATTATAACCTGACTGGGGTGACTTTGTTACTTCACTGTTTTGTGGAACAGTTCAAGTTCTTCTTAATTGTTTCTCTTCTTGTGGTGGCAGAGGGGTGTTTTGGCACCTTACAGCAGTGCTCAGGAGCCATTACTGGCTCTGTGCTCAGGAGAGACACTTAATGGTGTTGAAGAAAATATGTGGTGTAAGGATTCAAACTGGGATTGGCTTTATTCAAGTCAAACACCTGACCTCCTATTTTATCTCCTGAATTCTTTATAATTGACGTTTGACAGCTTAACAGTGATGCCCTTGTTGCATCTCTTTTGTTTTTTGTTTTTGTTTTGGAGTCACACCTGGAGGTTCTCAGGGTTTACTCCTGGCTCTGCTCTCAGGGATGAATTCTGATAGAACATGGGATATCTTGTTGGCTTCATACAAAGAAAATGGTTTATCACCTGTACTGTCTCTCCAATGCTTGATCTATGTCTTTGTGCACTTAGAAATTTGGCTATTTTTTATCCTTAAGTTTAATAGTTATGTCTTTCTTTAGGTTTGGGAATTCTGCTATTATTTTTCCTATCAAACACTCTGTTCCCCTCTCACCCTTTATTTTCTGACATTCTTATATCCTAATATCATTTCTTCTTTTGTAGTCTGGTATTTCTTGAAGAGTGTCTTCATTATTCCCAAATTTTATTTCATACCTGGTTGTTTAGTCTGATAACAGATTTGTTGGATTTTCAGTATAACAGTGAGAATTCTTTGTCTTACAAGCTATTCCGGAATCACTCTTTGCATGATCTGAGCTTGAGATTGACTTTTTGTAGACTATGGAACTAATGGCTGGAGATACTAGTCAGAAATGACTTTGGGGGATGAAGTTTATCCTTTTTGTGTTTAAGTCACAGGGAATTTTTTTTACTAAGAACAATTCTCTGCCTATGAAGCCTTATGGATTTTTCTTTCTTCCAACAAAGAAGTCTGCTGATTCCCCAGATACATTTGGGTCCCAGAAAACATACGCCAAGACACTGATTGGGAGACTTAGCACTGGTGACAAGACAAGGAACACTGCCTGCACCATTATGCGTGGCAAAATTGCCAGCAGAATCTATCAAGATACCAGGCCCAGATGGCAGAGTGGGTCTTTTCCTCCTTAGGGTCTTGATGGGTCTCTGGAATACAGGACACCTCCACAGTCTTGACCACACACTAATGGTTTGCATTACCTGCTACTAAGGTTCTGATCCCCTTTTGCTGGGTAAGAGAAGGAGCTCTGACAGCTTTCCCCTCCTTATACTGCCAATGCCACAGTTTAGTAGCCAAAACATAAAATGCAGGTGCTAACGTTTATCAGAAGTTCTCCAGTAATAAACATACAAGTTACAAGAGATATGTAGCTTATTTCTTAACTCTTTTGTTTTGTTTAGTACTTTTCATTTATATATTTTGGGAGGAAGCTCCCAAACAGTACTCAGGGAGCATGTGGGTGACTGATTATAATACTTTTTTTTTAAATTTTACTGAATCACTGTGAGATAGTTACAAGCTTTCATGTTTGGGTTACAATCACACAATGATCAAACACCCATCCCTCCACCAGTGCACGTTCCCCACCACCAATATCTCCGGTATACCCACCCTTACTGCTTGTAATACTTGACCAACTAAGCCAGGAGTTCAGTGCTTGGATCCAAGGATGTAGAGCTATATAGGCCCTATGATGCTGGACCATGGCCATGTTGGTTGTGCTCATGTAACTCAATTAGGGAGCCATGTGACTCCATGGTTTGACCCTAAGTTCTGTGTATGCAAAGCACGTCAACTGAACAGCTATCTCAATGGCCCCAGTTTCTGAACTTTAATATTTTTATTTGTTCAGTTGATTTTGTTTTTGTTGTTTGTTGTCAGGCCACACCTAATGCTGCTCAGGGCTTATTCCTGGATCTGTGCTCAAGATTACTACTACTGTGGCTTGAGAAGACTATATGTGGTGCAGTGTATCAAACCAAGTTTGGCCATGTATAAGCAAATGCTCTAACAACTGTAATATCCCCTTTAAAGATGATTTTTCCTTATTGAGGTCTATTCCTCTATATTGTGAGGCATCCAATAATTGTTTTACTTAATCAAGATTTCTATATTTTACTTATTATTACCTATTCAATTTTTGGTTCTATTTCAATTTTCAACTTCTTTTTCTTTTACAATCGATATGTTTGAATTTCGGCTCGAGCAATAGTACAGCAGTAGGGTAGTTGCCTTGTGTGCAGCCGGCCTGGCCGAGCCGGGTTTGATTCCTCCACCCCTCTCAGAAGGCCTGGCAAGCTACTGAGAGTATCTCGCCCACATGGCACAGCCTGGCAAGCTACCCGTGATATATTCAATATGACAAACACAGTAACAACAAGTCTTACGATGGAGATGTTACTGGGCCCGCTCGAGCAAATTGATGAATAAAGAGAGGACCGTGACCGTTATGGTTGAATTTATCTCAGAATGTATAGGCAATATTTTCTATTGTCTTATTCTGAAACCTGATCAGCTCTATTTTGTTATATCATTTCATTACATTTTGGTTTTGTTTATATGTTCATTGTACATTGCTTTTTTTTATTTCTCCCTCTGTATTCTCTCCTTTCTTAGAATGCATCATACATATGTACATACTCCTGAGTTTCTCAATGCTGAAATACTTTTATAATAATTTCTTTAAAAAGAAATTTCAGTCTTGTAGTGATATGGAAAATATAGAATAACCATGGAGAGTTTCCTTTTTCCTGGTTCTTATCCCCTTAGTCCATTGTAGCACTGTCCTCCCATTGTTCATCGATTTGCTCAAGCGGGCCCAGTAACGTCTCCATTATGAGACTTGTTGTTACTGTGTTTGGCATATCCAATACATCATGGGTAGCTTGCCAGGCTCTCCGAGAGGGGAGGAGGAATCGAACCTGGGCTAACCAGGTCGGCCGTGTGCAAGTCAAATGCCCTACCTGCTGTGCATTCCCTCCACTCCTTAGTCCATTAGATTTTATAAAGCAGTATCTCTAGGTAGAATGTCAATAGCTGGTTTCTCAAAATCCTTTTAGATATGAGGCATTCTACTTCAGTTCTTGTCCACAAGCAGTATGACTGTGATGGTGTATCTCTTCGGTCTACAGATTTAGCTTCACTATCTACTTTGTGTCTCCATTCAATTATTGGACTAAATGGGTTTTTGCTTTTGTCTCAGGCATAACTATTGTTTTCATTTAGTTTTTCTTTTACCTTGGTTATTTTCTTGATGAATAAATATGGTACAGGATAAACTTGTGGAAACTTTTAAACCAGATGGTCCTTATTTACTCTTCAACCTGTTTTCCAACCATCACAATCCCGATCATCCTGTTTTTCGTTGATTGACTCGAGCGGGCACCAGTAACATCTCCTTCTTCCTAGCCCTGAGATTTTAAAAGAGCCATATTCAATGCTCTTTCAGGGTTAGGAGAATGAGACTCATCATTGTTACTGGTATTTGACATATTGAATATATAAAACTTCCACGGGAAGTTTGCCAGACTCTACCATGCGGGCAGGATACTTTTGGTAGCCTGCCGGGTTCTCCAAAGGAAGAACGAGATAATAAGATGCCCATGCAGCCACGAGCTTCTGGGAACTGGGTTTTATAGTCTCTGTGTCTTAGCCGTTGATTGGACCAACCTGGCGCTGGCAGCAGCTGGTGGGTGTGATGCCTACCTACTGGAAGATGGAGGATCTGGGTGGAGAAGGACCAGTCCCAATCTGAGCAGGCTTGGAGATGTCAGCCCTGGGACCCGCATGCCTGGGTTCCTCTGCCAGTTTCTTCATGCATGAGGCTTGTACAGACGTGTGAAGAGTGGTCTCAGCGTGGCGGTGGCTGGTTCTGGAGGTCTTCGGCTGCTGGGGCTCTGCTTGGGTGGTGGGGGAGGAGGGAAACTCAACCCGCCTCCCTCCAAGGGGCCCCGGTGAGGACAGCCAGGCACGGGGGCAGGAGACTCTGTTTTCCAGTGTTTTCCAACATTTCACAGAAAATACTCACATCAAGGAGTGTTACAGTCAATAACACATTGTTCTGCTTAAAACTTGACCAAAATAAATAAAAATTGAACTCAAAATTTAAATATTATATGTTTGGGAAGAAATAGATTAGTATCGTTATCTACTTCATATAAATAAAATATTAAAAATTTAATGTAAGTGATTAAAATATTAAAAAATTAATGTAAATTACTTTCTAGACAGGGGCTGTTAAGAATATAATATTGTTCTTATCTTACACTACCCACAATATATACACGGAAAATCACATGCAGACTGATTCTTATGCCTCAGCATCCCAGGGAAAAGGAAATTTATTAATCATTCCAGGACTCACTAGTTTGTAGCCTACCTCTTCTAAATATACATACCCCACTATTTTTCTTTTTCCAACATAAACAACTCCTTATGAGAATGAAGGTAAGAATTTTTTTAAGGAAATAAATTTATAAATCTGCTATTTTCTAATACATTGGCTTTAGGGTAATAAAGTCTTTTCTAAATATGTCACGTTGTCTTTGGTCAAAGTGGGTAGCAGTAATATTTTACTGTTCTATAATATTTTACTGTTCTGTCTGTGTTAATCTCTCAGGAATATTTTGCAGATTTTCTCTACCACTGTTCTCACTGCTTTCACCCTTCAGTTTATACTATCTTTATTCCTGATTTTTATTATCTCTTTAGATTATTTTTAAAATATATTTCAAATAGGTATCTATCACTTTGGAATCCCATAAGACACACTTTTAGGCTTTCTTCTCCTTTCTGTCTAGATTTTTAAGTTTTGCAATAATTTCTACTGCATAGGTCATTTAGTTATATGGAAATATCTCCCTAAATTTTTATCTCTAAGACATATTCCTGTTTCAAGACATGTATGTAGAATGTCTAATGTTTAATAGCACTGTAGCACTATCTTTCGTTGTTCATCGATTTGCTCGAGAGGACACCAGTAACATATCCATTGTGGGACTTGTTGTTACTGTTTTTGGCATATCAAATACTGTGCTATCACTCCAGCCCTAGGCATAATTTACATTAAAATTTTAATATTTTATTTATATGAAGTAGAAGATAACAATACTAAAATATTTCTTCCCAAACATATAATATATATGTGTATATATATATATATATATATATATATATATTGCTTTTTATCCCAATACACACAAAAATCCAATACATCACAAAATCTTGGTGATATAACCCTCCCAAATATCAATGAATCCATCTTTTTCTCTCCATACACTGTCACATTTTGGCAATTTTATTTATCTGGTTTGTCTTCCCTACCGGTTCTTGACTTCTTTCTTTACCCATACTTTTATAAGCTTTTGGGTCACACACAGCTGTGGTCAGGGCTTATATCTGGTGTGATGCTCAAGGAGAACTAACAGTTCTCAGGGACCATATATAGTGTTGAGGATCAATCCTCAGCACACAGGGCAAGCAATTACCCACTGTACTATTTGTTCTACCCCAGCCTCCATTTCTGGCTCCGCAGGACCGCCCACCAGTCCATCGACCCCTCTCCTCCAGGTGGGTAGGGGGATCCCAGCCTGGAACAGCTCCTGCCCTCAAGCCGCGCCACCCGGCAGGGAGACTGTCCACCACCCTTCCTCCATTCCAGGATCCTGGGTGGGAGTGGCCTGGGACGGGCTAGGGGCGTGGCCACCAGGAAGGGGCGTGGCCTCCCAAAGTGGGCGTGGCCTTCTCCTCAGCCCAGTTATATCACTCGCATCGGGCACTCAGGACTCTCATCCCACAACTTGTAGCCTAATACCAACCAAAAATTTTACACCTCTTCTACTACAACCCAACAACATCCCACTCGCCTACTCCATTTCCAACAAAGACCTGTTTGAAAATAGCTGTATAAGCTCAGTACTAAATAGCACCTCCTTCAAAAGTTTCACTCAATGTCGGCTATAAAACAAAGAATAATGCCTGATTGAGAAGAAGTTCAAACTCAGAAAGGTAGAAGGGTGCCTACCATCGACCAACCTTATCCAAAATCCTTTCACACCATAAGAGGGAACAGTATGATCTGCGACGGACAGGAACTAAGGCCCATTTTTCGGCAACAAAATTGAACGGCTCCTGACAGTCTCACCTCTTTCAACCAGGTACAGCCTGCCCCCACGGCTTGGGACTCTCTCTGAGCATGCGCAGCGAGCTCGATCCCATAGAATAGCTGGTTTTCTCCATTGACTTACACGGGACGGGAACTGAGGCAACATCCCATCTCGCGGCAACAAAGCTGAACGGATCCGAGAACTGTCTCCTCACTCTACCAGAATACTAACAGTTAACTTGAAGGACTAAACCACACTGGTCACAATGGTAAAGCAACGAAAAAGCCCACCAAACTTTCTTATTGAAGAGGCTAGCCAGAAGACACCAACAATATTGTAGTGTTAGACAACCTCTCTGACAAGGAATTCAGAAGGGAGCTACTTAGGATGCTTAGGGAACTAAAAGAAACAATGGAAAGCAATGCCAATAAAAGACAAGAGGATTTGAAGGCAGAAATGAGGAAAATGCAATCAGAAATGTCGGACCTGAAAAACCTGGTAGGTGAATTGAAAAACTCAGTGGAAGGCCTCAGCAGCAGAGAAACAGCTGCTGAGAACAGAATCAGTGAGCTCAAAGATGAAGTTCAGAGACTTACCAGAAAAGAGCAGAAAATGGAAAAGAGACTCACAGTTCGGGAACAGATGGCAAGAGAAGATCGTGATGAAGCCAAGAGGGGTAACTTAAGAATTATTGGAGTCCCAGAAGGACAGGAAGAAAACCTTGATGAAGAAGAAACTGTCAAAGACATCATTGCTACAACATTTCCAGAGCGGAAGAAAACTTGTTACCACATTCAGGAGGCCCGAAGGGTACCAGCTAGAAGAAATCCGAATAAAAATACCCCAAGACACATCCTGATCAAAATGACCAAAACTTTAGACAGAGACAAAATTCTGAAAGCAGCAAGATCGAAGAAAGAAATCTCTTACAAAGGAGCATCCTTAAAATTCACAGCTGATTTTTCTGATCAAACCCTCATGGCCCGAAAACAGTGGTGGGACATAGTGAAAAAACGCAATGAAATAAATGCCTCCCCAAAAATACGTCAACCAGCGAGACTCTCATTCATAATAGAAGGAACAACACACAGTTTCACAGACAAACAACAGCTCAGGAACTTCATTGACTCAAAACCATGGTTAGAAGTACAACTAAATGGGCTACTTTAAGGCAGGACAGGCTGCTCAAATACACTTAATTTCAACAGAACAATGGTACAAAATCCCATAACAATAATCTCTCTCAATGTCAATGGGCTAAACGCACCAATTAAAAGACATAGAGTAGCGGGATGGATTAGAAAATTGAACCCAACATTCTGCTGCCTGTAAGAAACACATCTCAATAGTCAAAGCAAACACAGACTCAGAGTCAAAGGCTGGAAAACAATCCTACAGGCAAACACCACCCATAATAAAGCTGGGGTAGCCATCTTAATATCAGACCACATCGATTTCAGAGTGAAGAAGGTCATAAGAGACAGTGAAGGCCATTTCTTACTGATCAAAGGATCTGTACAACAGGAAGAACTTACAATAATAAATGTATACGCACCTAATGAGAGACCAGCAAAGTACTTAAAACAACTACTCATAGATTTGGAAAAAGACATTAATAGCAATACAATACTAGTGGGAGACTTCAACACCGCTTTGTCACCTCTTGATAGATCAATCAGACTCAAGCTTAGCAAGGACATACTTTATCTGAGGGAAACAATGGAAGAAAGGGACTTAGTAGGTATATACAGGACACTTCATCCACAAAAAGCTGAATACACATTCTTCTCAAGCGTACATGGAACATTCTCCAAGATTGACCACATGTTGAGCAACAAAACATACCTCCATAAAATTAAGAAGATAGAGGTTGTATCAACAATCATCTCAGACCACAATGCGCTTAAATTAGAAGTAAATCACACACAAAAACTGAAAACTGAATCAAACACCTGGAAACTAAACAGTGCGCTATTGAATAACGAGTGGCTTAGAAAGAAAATCAAAGAGGAAATCAAAAGATTCCTAGAAACGAATAAAAATGAGGACACGAGTTACCAAAACTTATGGGACACAGCAAAAGCTGTCTTAAGAGGAAGGTTTATAGCTCTACAAGCATTCCTCAGAAAGAAGGAGTGAGCCCACATAAATAAACTAACCTAACAGCTTAAGACCTTGGAGAAGGACCAACAAAAGGAGCACAACCCGAACAGGAGGAAGGAAATAATAAAACAAAGAGCAGAGATTAATGAGATACAAACCGAAAAAAACAATCAAAAGATCAATGAAACCAAGAGCTGGTTCTTCGAGAAAATTAACAAGATCCATAAGCCTCTAGCAAAACTCACAAAGAAAGGGAGAGAGAAAACCCTAATAAACCGAATCAGAAATGAAAAGGGGGTCATAACAACAGAAACTACAGAAATTCAAAGGATACCCAGGGAGTACTTTAAGAAGCTATAAAGCATAAGCCACGGAACATCAAAACTTCGAGTAAATGGATAAATTCCTAGACTCCTACAGACTCCCAAGGCTGAACCAAGAAGACCTGGAATACCTGAACAGACCTATCACCACCAAGGATATAGAAATGGTAATAAAAAGTCTCCCCAAGCCCAAAAGCCCTGGCCCATATGGATTCACTAGTGAATTCTTCCAAATCTTTAAAGAAGACTTACTCCCAATACTCTTTATGCTTTTCCACGAAATTGAAATATCAGAAACACTTCCGAACAGTTTCTACCAAGCAAATATCACACTGATACCAAAGGCAAACAGAGATACCACAAAGAAAGAGAATTACAGGCCGATATCCTTGAGGAACACAGATACAAAGATACTCAACAAACTACTAGCAAATAGAATCCAACTAGTCATTAAAAAGATCATACACCATGACCAAGTAGGATTCATCCCAGGGATGCAAGGATGGTTTAAATTCGGAAATCAATCAACATAATCCATTATATCAACAAAAGAAAAAATAGAAAGCATATGATCATATCAATATATGCAGAGAAAGCATTTGACAAGATCCAGCACCCCTTTATCATGAAAACCCTAGCCAAAATGGGTATAGAGGGGACTTTCCTCAACAGAGTTAAAGCCATCTACCACAAGCCTACAGCAAGCATCATCCTCAATGGGGAAAAACTGAAAGCCTTCCCTCTAAGATCAGGGACGAGACAAGGATGCCCACTCTCTCCACTGCTGTTTAATATAGTACTGGAAGTACTTTCAATAGCGATTAGGCAAGAAAAAGATACTAAGGGCATTCAGGTAGGAAAGGAAGAAACCAAGCTCTCACTATTCGCAGATGACATGATACTCTACTTAGAGAACCCAATAACCTCCACCAAAAAACTCCTAGAAACAATAAACTTGTATATTAAAGTTGCAGGCTATAAAATCAATACCCAAATTCCGTGGCTTTCCTATACACAAACAGTGAGAGAGAAGAAAGCGATATGAAAAAAACAATCCCGTTCACAATTGCGCCACAGAAAATCAAGTACCTAGGAATCAGCTTAACTAAGGAAGTAAAGGACCTGTTCAAAGAAAACTACAAAACGCTACTTCAGGAAATAAAAGAGGACATGAGGAAATGGAAAGATATCCCCTGCTCATGGGTCGGGAGACTTAACATTGTCAAAATGGCAATACTACCGAAAGCATTGTATAAATTCAATGCAATTCTTATAAGGATACCCATGACATTCTTCAAAGAAATGGAGCAAACACTCCTGAAATTTACATGGAACAATAAACCCCCGCGAATAGTTAAAGCAATTCTTGGGAAAAAGAAAATGGGAGGAATCAACCTCCCTAACTTCAAACTCTACTACAAGGTAGTAATAATTAAAACAGCATGGTACTGGAACAAAGGCAGAACTGCAGACCAATGGAACAGGGTTGAATACACTGACATCTCCCCTCAATCATATGATTATCTAATCTTTAATAAAGGTGCAAGAAATGTGAAATGGAATAAGGAAAGCCTCTTTAACAAATTGTGCTGGCATCACTTGATGGCTACAAGCAAAAAATGGGCTCAGAACTCTGCCTCACACTATGTACAAAAGTAAGATCAAAATGGATTAAAGACCTGAACATCAGAGCAGACACCATAAGGTACATTGAAGACAAAGTTGGCAAAACCCTCCATGACATTGAGGCTAATGTTATTTTCAAAGATGCCACGCCACTGGGCAAGCAAGTATAAACAGAGATAGATAAATGGGACTATCTTAAACTAAGAAGCTTCTGCACCTCCAAAGAAACAGTGACAAAAATACAAAGACAGACTACAGAATTGGAAAGAATATTCGCCGAATACACATCTGACTAGGGGTTGATATCAAGGATATACAAATTACTGGTTGAACTCCACAAGAAGAAACCATACAACCCCATCCAAAAATGGGGCAATGAAATGAACAGAAACTTTCTCAAAGAAGAAATCCGTATGGCAAAAAAGCACATGAGAAAATGCTCTACATCATTAATCATCCGGGAAATGCAGATCAAAATCACAATGAGATACCATCTCATATCTCAGAGACTGGCCCACATTCAAAAGAACAAAAGCAACCGATGCTGGCATGGATGTGGCGAGAAAGGGACACTCCTTCACTGTTGGTGGGAATGCCGACTAGTTCAGCCCTTTTGGAGAACAGTATGGATGTTTCTCAAAAAATTCGAATTTGATCTGCCATTTGACCCAGCTATAGCACTCCTGGGAATATATCCAAGAGAGGCAAAAATGTGTAGTCTAAGTGACATCTGCACTTGTTTGTTCATTGCAGCACTCTTTACAATAGCCAGAAACTGGAAGAAACCTGAGTCCCCAAGAACAGATGACAGGCTAAAGAAACTTTGGTACATCTACTCAATGGAGTACTATGTAGCTGTTAGAAAAGATGAAGTCATGAAATTTACATACAAGTGGTACAATATGGAAAGTATCATGCTAAGCGAAATGAGTCAGAAAGAGAGGGATAGACATAGAAAGATTGCATTCATTTGGGGGATATAAAGTAACAAAATATGAGATTAATACCCAAGAATAGCTGAGATCAACACCAGGAGGATTACTCCATAGCTTAGGGGCCAGCCGGCTATTTTAGGGGAAAGGGTATTTCAGATAGAGAAGGGAGCACCAAATAAAGGGTGATTAAGCATGGTACTGGAACAAAGGCAGAACTGCAGACCAATGGAATAGGGTTGAATACACTGACATCTCCCCTCAATCATATGATCATCTAATCTTTGATAAAGGTGCAAGAAATGTGAAGTGGAGTAAGGAAAGCCTCTTTAACAAATTGTGCTGGCATCACTGGACGGCTACATGAAAAAAATGGGCTCAGAACTCTGCATAACACCGTGTACAAAAGTAAGATCAAAATGGATTAAAGACCTCAACATCAGACCAGAAACCATAAGGTACATTGAAGACAAAGTTGGCAAAACCCTCCATGACATTGAAGCTAATGGTATCTTCAAAGATGCCACGCCACTGGCCGAGCAAGTGAAAACAGAGATAGATAAATGGGACTATCTTAAACTAAGAAGCTTCTGCACCTCCAAAGAAACTGTGACCAAAATACAAAGACAGTCTACAGAATGGGAAAGGATATGCGCCGAATACACATCTGACAAGGGGTTGATATCCAGGATATACAAAATACTGGTTAAGCTCCACAAGAAGAAAACATCCAACCCCATCCAAAAATGGGGCAATGAAATGAACAGAAACTTTCTCAAAGAAGAAATCCGAATGGCAAAAAAGCACATGAGAAAATGCTCTACATCATTAATCATCAGGGAGATGCAGATCAAAACCACAATGAGATAGCATCTCACACCTCAGAGACTGGCCCACATTCAAAAGAACAAAAGCAACCGATGCTGGCATGGATGTGGCGAGAAAGGGACACTCCTTCACTGTTGGTGGGAATGTCCACTGGTTCAGCCCTTCTGGAAAACAGTATGGACGATTCTCAAAAAATTAGAAATTGAGCTCCCATTTGACCCAGCAATACCACTCCTGGGAATATATCCCAGAGAGGCAAAAATGTATAGTCGAAGTGACATCTGCACTTGTTTGTTCATTGCAGCACTCTTTACAATAGCCAGAAACTGGAAGAAACCTGAGTGCCCAAGAACAGATGACTGGTTAAAGAAACTTTGGTACATCTACACAATGGAGTACTATGTAGCTCTTAGAAAAGATGAAGTCATGAAATTTACATACAAGTGGTACAACATGGAAAGTATCATGCTAAGCGAAATGAGTCAGAAAGAGAGGGATAGACATAGAAAGATTGCATTCATTTGGGGGATATAAAGTAACAAAATAGGAGATTAATACCCAAGAATAGCTGATATCAGCACCAGGAAGATTACTCCGTAGCTTAGTGGCCAGTTGGGCATTCTAGAGGAAAGGGCAGCTCAGATAGAGAAGGGAACACCAAATAAAGGGTGTTTGGAGGTCCCTCCCAGGAGGGAGGGGAGATGCATGTCGAAAGTGGACTATGGACTGAACATGTTTGCCACTCAATGCCTCTTTTGCAGACCACAACACCCAAAAGGAGAGAGAGAACACAGGGGATTGCCCTGCCACAGAGGCAGGGGGGGATGGGGGGATGGGGGTGGGGGGGACATTATCCATGGTGGTGGAAAATGGGCACTGGTGGAGGGATGGGTATCTGATCATTGTATAATTGAAACCCAAGCACAAAAAGTTGTAAATCTACAATTGTACCTCATGGTGTTTCACTAATAAAAAAAAATAAATAAAGGGTGTTTGGAGGATCCTCCCAGGAGGGGAGATGCATGTCGAAAGTATACTATGGACTGAACATGTTTGCCACTCAATGCCTCTTTTGCAAAACACAACACCCAAAAGGAGAGAGAGAACAAAAGGGAATGCCCTGCAACAGAGGCGGGGGGGAGGGATTTGGAGGGTTATTATCCAAGGTGTTGGAAAATGGGAACTGGTGGAGAGATGGGTATTTGATCATTGTATGAGAAAAACCCAAGCACAAATATTTGTAAATCTACAACTGTACCTCATGATGCTTCACTGATAAAAAAATAAATAAAAGAAAACGAGGTTACAGATTAATGTTGAAGTCTACAACTGCTATTTTGCTCTCCGTGCCTTTTTAAAATTTCAAGTAGTTTTTAGTATTTTTCTGGCTTTTCTTTAGGTTCATATAAGTTTAGAACAGTGAGTCCCTCCTGATATACATCACTTGATCACTTGATCCCCCGTTATTCATCAATTTTCTTGAGCGGGTACCAGTAACGTCTTCATTCATCCCTGTTGAGTGCTAGCATAGCCCAATGGCATCTGTTCGTTCTAGGAACATACAGAGCCTCAAACTGATCAGTCAGGGTCTTGACTAAGAAGTCTGACCATCTTGGAGGTGGGCCTCCCCACGATCTTTTGAAGTCCCGTGGAATCCAATCAGTAATGGCTCTAGTCCAGCGGTTGTCTGTAAACCTCATTACGTGTCCAGCCCATATGATTTTTGATGCCTTGGCAAATGAGACAGTGTCCCTGATTCTTGAGCGTTGATGGAGATCAGAACTCCAGATTCTATCTTTCATTTGAGTGAAGCGTGATATTCCAAGCATAGCTCTTTTGATTCCTCTTTGAGAGACCCGAATAGTGTTCTCATCCTGTTTACATAGGGCCCAGGTCTCTGAGGCACATGTTAATGCAGGAAGAACAGTGGAATCGAAGAGATGTGCTCGTAGCTGGAGGTTCTTTGTCCTCTTATTTATTTCTTCAACTCTCTTGAAGGCATTCCTAGCCGCTCTCTTCCCCCTGCGCAACTCAGGTGCCAGGTCATTCATCATGTTGATTTCTCAACCTAGGTATATATAGCTGTTGCATTCGGAGATGGTGGTTCCATTGAGAGCGAATGGAGCGTCAGGAACAAGGCTGTTTCTCATAAACATTGTCTTCATAAGATTCAGCTGTAGTCCTACCTTTCCACACTCACGGTCGAAGTCGGTCAGCATTTGTGCCTGCTTGGCTGATGTTTGGTGTTATTAGAACGATGTCATCAACAAAGCGGAGGTGTTGTAGTTGCCAACCATTTATCTTCACTCCCATTCTTTCCCATTCCAGTCGTCGCATGATGTTCTCGAGGGTGGCACTGAAGAGTTTTGGTGAAATGGTATCACCCTGTCGAACCCCTCTCTTGACATGGATGATTACTTCTTTGTAGAATGTTGAGATCCTGGTAGTGAATCCGTAATAGAGATCACAAAGGATACTGATGTATTGAGTTTGTACGCCCTGATTGGCTCGGGCTTCTATGACCACTTTCGTGTCAACAGAATCAAAGGCCTTCTTTAAATCAATGAACGTTAGACAGAGCGGCATCTTGACCTCCTGAGAAACCTCAGTGAGCTTAGTAATCGTGTGGATATGGTCGATGGTACTGAATCCTTTTCGGAATCTGGCTTGTTCACATGGTTGTCCTTCATCTAGTGTTCTGCTAATCCTATTCAGGATACTCGAGTGAACAGTTTGTAGATGACAGACAATAGGCAGATTGGGCTATAGTTGCCAATTTCGTGGATGTCTCCCTTCTTGTATAATAGTACATCCTGGTGGTTTTCCTCTGGGATGGAACCTTGCATTCAGACAGGTAGCGTGTGAAGAGCCAAGCCAGTCTATTGATGAGTACTGATGGTAAGTTCTTCAGGTGTTCATGTCTGATCTTGTCTGGGCCAGGTGCTCTTTGTTTCTTTACCGATGAGATGGCATGTTGGATTTCAGAAGGGAGAATATTGGGAACAACATATTCATCATGTAGAATGTGGTATGTGGGCAAGTGGACGTGGCTATTAAAGCGATCTGTGTAGAAGTAATGAAAAATCTTCTCCATTGCCCTTCTGGTTCAAGGGATAGATTCATTAGGAACAAGGCAGAGTCTCCTACCTTGTGCCTGACTGTCCTCACCAGAGCCGAATATCTGAAGACCTCCGGGCCCCAGCCAAGTCCATGCTGGGACCACTCTCCACACACTTGGATGAGCCTCACGCATAAAAGAACTGGCAGAGGAACCCAGGTGTGTGGGACATGGGGCTGAGATATCTAAGCCTGCACAGTTTGGGACTGGACCTGCCAGTAGTTAGACAGTTACACCCACCAACTGCCGTGTAACCCCAACAACGGCCAAGATCGAAAGATAATCACACCAAGCTTCTGGGAGCGGCCGGCCGCAAATGCGGCCACACGACTTTATATTTACATTCATTTAATATTTCAGGGTACCTTAAATATCCCACCCACACGGCAGAGCCTGGCAAAATATCCGTGGTCTATTTGATATGCCAAATCCAGTAAAAAATGGATCTCATTCCCCTGACTCTGATATACATATTGTTTGATAATTAATAAGTGACCCTCACTGTCTCCTATAACTTTTATTTTCCCCTTATAATTCTTTGATTCTGAAGTCTAAGTCATCAGTTAATAGTATGATCATTCTAGCCTTTTTGAGGGAGTTGGTTGCTTAAAGAATTGCCATCCATTCTTTGACTTTGAGTCTTTATTTGCTATGAATGTTCAAACGTCCTTTTGGTAGGTATCAGAATGTTGGGTTCTGTATTCTAACATACCCTGCCATTCTGTGTCTCTTAATTGGTGCATTTAATCCATTGTCATTGAGAAATATTTTTGCCATTGATTTTTGTGCCATTTCCTGTAGGAGTTTGGTATGTTTTGGGGTTTTGTTTTATCGTAAATAGCTCCTTTAGTTCTACTTCTAAAGATGATTTTGAGTCATAATGGTTTAGAGTCGATGTTTTCTGTTAAGTTGTTTATCGTCTACTCAAATCTGAATGAGTGTCTGTTTGGGTAAAGTATTCTGGGTAGACTTTCATTTAATGGAGGTTTTTCTTTTGTTTTTGTTGTTGTTGTGTTATTATATCTCACCATTTTTGTCAGGCCCAGAGGGTTTTTTCTGGAAAATCTTTTGTTATTCTTTTTTTTTTTAATTTTTTTCTCCTTTATTTTATTTTATTTTTTTTAAAATTGTAGATTTACAATTTTTTGTGCTTTGGTTTCAATTATACAATGATCAGATACCCATCCCTCCACCAGTGCCCATTTTCCACCACCATAGATAATATCCCTCCCACCCCCATCCCCCCATCCCCCCTGTCTCTGTGGCAGGGCAATCCCCTGTGTTCTCTCTCTCCTTTTGGGTGTTGTGGTCTGCAAAAGAGGCATTGAGTGGCAAACATGTTCAGTCCATAGTCTACTTTCGACATGCATCTCCCCTCCTGGGAGGATCCTCCAAACATCCTTTATTTGGTGCTCCCTTCTCTATCTGAACTGCCCTTTCCTCTAGGATACCCGGCTGGCCCCTAAGCTATGGAGTAATCCTCCTGGTGTTGATCTCAGCTATTCTTGGGTATTAATCTCATATTTTGTTACTTTATATCCCCCAGATGAATGCAATCTTTCTATGTCTATCCCTCTCTTTCTGACTCATTTCACTTAGCATGATACTTTCCATATTGTACCACTTGTATGTAAATTTCATGACTTCATCTTTTCTAACAGCTACATAGTACTCCATTGTGTAGATGTACCAAAGTTTCTTTAACCAGTCATCTGTTCTTGGGCATTCTTTTTTTTTTCCCTTTATTTTATTTTCTTTTTTTAAAGTTGTATATTTACAATTTTTTGTGCTTTGGTTTCAATTATACAATGATCAGATACCCATCCCTCCACCAGTGCCCATTTTCCACCACCATAGATAATATCCCTCCCACCCCCATCCCCCCATCCCCCGTGTCTCTGTGGCAGGGCAATCCCCTGTGTTCTCTCTCTCCTTTTGGGTGTTGTGGTCTGCAAAAGATGCATTGAGTGGCAAACATGTTCAGTCCATAGTCTACTTTCGACATGCATCTCCCCTCCTGGGAGGATCCTCCAAACATCCTTTATTTGGTGCTCCCTTCTCTATCTGAAATGCCCTTTCCTCTAGGATACCCGGCTGGCCTCTAAGTTATGGAGTAATCCTCCTGGTGCTGATCTCAGCTATTCCTGAGTATTAATCTCATACTTTGTTACTTTATATCCCCCAGATGAATGCAATCTTTCTATGTCTATCCCTCTCTTTCTGACTCATTTCGCTTAGCATGATACTTTCCATATTGTACCACTTGTATGTAAAGTTCATGACTTCATCTTTTCTAAGAGCTACATAGTACTCCATTGTGTAGATGTACCAAAGTTTCTTTAACCAGTCATCTGTTCTTGGGCATTCAGGTTTCTTCCAGTTTCTGGCTATTGTAAAGAGTGCTGCAATGAACAAACAAGTGCAGATGTCACTTCGACTATACATTTTTGTCTCTCTGGGATATATTCCCACGAGTGGTATTGCTGGGTCAAATGGGATCTCAATTTCTAATTTTTTGAGAATCATCCATACTGTTTTCCAGAAGGGCTGAACCAGTGGACATTCCCACCAACAGTGAAGGAGTGTCCCTTTCTCGCCACATCCACGCCAGCATCGGTTGCTTTTGTTCTTTTGAATGTGGGCCAGTCTCTGAGGTGTGAGATGGTACCTATTTCTGGTTTTGATCTGCATCTCCCTGATGATTAATGATGTAGAGCATTTTCTCATGTGCTTTATTGCCATTCGGGTTTTTTCTTTGAGAAAGTTTCTGTTCATTTCATTGCCCCATTTTTGGATGGGGTTGGATGTTTTCTTCTTGTGGAGTTTAACTAGTATTTTGTATATCCTGGATATCAACCCCTTGTCAGATGTGTATTCGGTGAATATCTTTTCCCATTCTGTAGACTGTCTTTGTATTTTGGTCACTGTTTCTTTGGAGGTGCAGAAGCTTCTTAGTTTAAGATAGTCCCATTTATCTATCTCTGTTTTCACTTGCTCGGCCAGTGGCGTGGCATCTTTGAAGATACCATTAGCTTCAATGTCATGGAGGGTTTTGCCAACTTTATCTTCAATGTACCTTATGGTTTCTGGTCTGATGTTGAGGTCTTTAATCCATTTTGATCTTACTTTTGTACATGGTGTTAGGCAGAGTTCTGAGCCCATTTTTTGCTTGTAGCCATCAAGTGATGCCAGCACAATTTCTTAAAGAGGCTTTCCTTACTCCACTTCACATTACTTGCACCTTTATCAAAGATTAGATGATCATATGATTGAGGAGAGATGTCAGTGTATTCAACCCTGTTCCATTGGTCTGCAGTTCTGCCTTTGTTCCAGTACCATGCTGTTTTAATTATTACTGCTTTGTAGTACAGTTTGAAGTTTGGGAGGTTGATTCCTCCCATTTTCTTTTTCCCAAGAATTGCTTTAGCTATTCGTGGGAGCTTTTTGTTCCATATAAATTTCAAGAGTGTTTGCTCCATTTCTTTGAAGAATGTCATGGGTATCCTTATAGGGATTGCATTGAATTTATACAATGCTTTCGGTAGTATTGCCATTTTGACAATGTTAAGTCTCCCGACCCATGAGCAGGGGATATATTTCCATTTCCTCATGTCCTCTTTTATTTCCTGAAGTAGCGTTTTGTAGTTTTCTTTGAACAGGTCCTTTACTTCCTTAGTTAAGCTGATTCCTAGGTACTTGATTTTCTGGGGCACAATTGTGAATGGGATTGTTTTTTTTCATGTTGCTTTCTTCTCTCTCACTGTTTGCGTATAGGAAAGCCATGGACTTTTGGGTATTGATTTTATAACCTGCAACTTTACTATACGAGTCTATTGTTTCTAGGAGTTTTTTGGTTGAAGTTATTGGGTTCTCTAAGTAGAGTATCATATCATCTGCGAATAGTGAGAGCTTGATTTCTTCCTTTCCTACCTGAATGCCCTTAATATCTTTTTCCTGCCTAATCGCTATTGCAAGTACTTCTAGTACTATATTGAACAGAAGTGGAGAGAGTGGGCATCCCTGTCTCGTCCCTGATCTTAGAGGGAAGGCTCTCAGTTTTTCCCCATTGAGGATGATGCTTGCTGTAGGCTTGTGGTAGATGGCTTTAATTATGTTGAGGAAGGTCCCCTCTATACCCATTTTGGCTAGGGTTTTCATCATAAAGGGGTGCTGGATCTTATCAAATGCTTTCTCTGCATCTATTGATATGATCATATGCTTTTTATCTTTTCTTTTGTTGATATGGTGGATTATGTTGATTGATTTCCGAATGTTAAACCATCCTTGCATCCCTGGGATGAATCCTACTTGGTCATGGTGTATGATCTTTTTGATGAGTAGTTGGATTCTATTTGCTAGTAGTTTGTTGAGGATCTTTGCATCTGTGTTCATCAGGGATATCGGCCTGTAATTCTCTTTCTTTATGGTATCTCTGTCTGCTTTTGGTATCAGTGTGATATTTGCTTCGTAGAAACTGTTCGGAAGTGTTTTTGATATTTCAATTTCGTGGAAAAGCTTAAAGAGCGTTGGGAGTAAGTCCTCTTTAAAGATTTGGAAGAATTCACTAGTGAATCCATCCGGGCCAGGGCTTTTGTGCTTGGGGAGACTTTTTATTACCATTTCAATTTCCTTGATGGTGATAGGTCTGTTCAGGTATTCCAGGTCTTCTTGGTTCAGCCTTGGGAGTCTGTAGGAGTCTAGGAATTTATCCATTTCCTCGAGGTTTTGATGTTCCGTGGCATAAAGCTTATCAAAGTACTCCCTGAGGATCCTCTGAATTTCTGTGGTTTCTGTTGTAATGACCCCCTTTTCATTTCTGATTCGGTTTATTAGGGTTTTCTCTCTCCCTTTCTTTGTGAGTTTTGCTAGAGGATTATCGATCTTGTTAATTTTCTCGAAGAACCAGCTTTTGGTTTCATTGATCTTTCGGATTGTTTTTTGGGATTCCATCTCGTTAATCTCTGCTCTGAGTTTTATTATTTCCTTTCTCCTGTTCGGGTTGTGCTCCTTTTTTTGGTCCTTCTCCAAGCTCTTAAGCTGTGAGGTTACGTTACTTATGTGTGCTCGCTCCTCCTTCCTGAGGAATGCTTGTAGAGCTATAAACTTTCCTCTTAACACAGCCTTTGCTGTGTCCCATAAGTTTTGGTAACTCGTGTTCTCATTTTCATTCGTTTCTAGGAATCTTTTGATTTCCTCTTTGATTTCCTGTCTAATCCACTCGTTGTTCAATAGTGCACTGTTTAATTTCCAGGTGTTTGATTTAGTTTTCTGTTTTTGTGTGTGATTTACTTCTAATTTCAGCGCATTATGGTCTGAAAAGTTTGTTGATACAATCTCTACCTTCTTAATTTTATGGAGGCATGTTTTGTGGCTCAGCATGTGGTCTATCTTGGAGAATGTTCCTTGTACGCTTGAGAAGAATGTGTATTCAGCTTTTTGTGGATGAAGTGTCCTGTATATATCTACTAAGTCCCTTTCTTCCATTGTTTCCCTCAAATGAAGTATATCCTTGCTAAGCTTGAGTCTGGTTGATCTATCAAGAGGTGACAAAGCAGTGTTGAAGTCTCCCACTAGTATTGTGTTGCTATTGATGTCTTTTTCCAAATCTATGAGTAGTTTTTTAAAGTACTTTGCTGGTCTCTCATTAGGTGCATATACATTTATTATTGTAAGTTCTTCCTGTTGTACAGATCCTCTGATCAATAAGAAATGGCCTTCACTGTCTCTTATGACCTTCCTCACTCTGAAATCGATGTGGTCTGATATAAGGATGGCTACCCCAGCTTTTTTATGGGAGCTGTTTGCCTGTAGGATTGTTTTCCAGCCTTTGACTCCGAGTCTGTGTTTGCTTTGACTATTGAGATGCGTTTCTTGCAGGCAGCAGAATGTTGGGTTCAATTTTCTAATCCATCCTGCCACTCTATGTCTTTTAATTGGTGCGTTTAGCCCATTGACATTGAGAGAGATTATTGATATGGGATTTTGTCCCATTGTTCTGTTAAAATTTGGTGTATTTGAGGGGACTTTCTTGCCTTAAAGTAGCCCATTTAGTTGTTCTTGTAACCATGGTTTTGAGTCTATGAAGTTCCTGAGCTGTTGTTTGTCTGTGAAACTGTGTGTTGTTCCTTCTATTATGAATGAGAGTCTTGCTGGGAAAAGTATTTTGGGGGAGGCATTTATTTCATTGAGTTTTTTTACTATGTCCCACCACTGTTTTCGGGCCCTGAGGGTTTCATCAGAAAAATCAGCTGTGAATTTTATGGATGCTCCTTTGTAAGAGATTTCTCTCTTCGATCTTGCTGCTTTCAGAATTTTGTCTCTGTCTAAGGTTTTGGTCATTTTGATCAGAATGTGTCTTGGGGTGTTTTTGTTCGGATTTCTTTTAGCTGGTACCCTTCGGGCCTCCTGAATGTGGTCACAAGTTTTCTTCCGCTCTGGAAATGTTGTAGCAATGATTTCTTTGACAGTTTCTTCTTCATCGAGGTTTTCTTCCTGTCCCTCTGGGACTCCAATAATTCTTATGTTACCCCTCTTGGCTTCATCACGATCTTCTCTTGCCAGCTGTTCCCGAATTGTGAGTCTCTTTTCCATTTTCTGCTCTTTTCTGGAGAGTCTCTGAACTTCATCTTCGAGCTCACTGATTCTGTTCTCAGCCACTCTTACTCTGCTGCTGAGGCCTTTCACTGAGCTTTTCAATTCGCCTACGAGATTTTTCAGGTCTGACATTTCTGATTGCATTTTCCTCATTTCTGCCTTCAGATCCTCTTGTCTTCTATTGGCATTGGTTTCCATTGTTTCTTTTAATTCCCTAAGCATCCTAAGTAGTTCCCTTCTGAATTCCTTGTCAGAGAGGTTGTCTAACACTACAGTACTGTTGGTGTCATCTGGGCTAGACTCTTCAATATGAAAGTTTGGTGGGCTTTTGCGTTGCTTTACCATTGTGAGAGGTGTGGTTTAGTCCTTCACGTTCACTGTTACTATTCTGCTTGATATGCAGTGTGAGTTAAGATAGGCTTTTGAGTTATTGGCTACTGTGTTTCTAGTGGCTGAGCTAAAATAGAGAAGTTTCCATCTAAGAAGTTAGTTTATGATTCCTATGGCATATGTAGTGGGAAAATATTTCGCGGCCACGTCATCGGTCGTGGCTCCGGAAAGAGTCCCTGGCACTGGGCAAGGAGTTGGGAATGCCTCCTGTTTGGAATTGGAGCCATTCAGCTTTGTTGCCCAGAGCTGGGCCTCTGTGCCCATCCCACGCAGATCAGGGGTTGAAAACCGGCTGTCTAGGGCTTATTTCTAGCTGCGCGTGCCCAGAGAGGGACCCAGGCCCTTGGGGGCGGGCTGTACCTGTTGGAATTGGATCCTTCAGCTTTGTTGCCCAGAGCTGGGCCTCTGTGCCCCTCCCACGCAGATCAGGGGTTGAAAACCGGCTGTCTAGGGGCTGTTTCTAGCTGCCCGTGCCCAGAGAGGGACCCAGGCCCTTGGGGGCGGGCTGTACCTGTTGGAATTGGAGCCGTTTCAGCTTTGTTGCCCAGAGCTGGGCCTCTGTGCCCGTCCCACGCAGATCAGGGGTTGAAAACCGGCTGTCTAGGGGCTGTTTCTAGCTGCGCGTGCCCAGAGAGGGACCCAGGCCCTTGGGGGCGGGCTGTACCTGTTGGAATTGGAGCCGTTTCAGCTTTGTTGCCCAGAGCTGGGCCTCTGTGCCCCTCCCACGCAGATCAGGGGTTGAAAACTGGCTGTCTAGGGGCTGTTTCTAGCTGCGCGTGCCCAGAGAGGGACCCAGGCCCTTGGGGGCGGGCTGTACCTGTTGGAATTGGAGCCGTTCAGCTTTGTTGCCCAGAGCTGGGCCTCTGTGCCCGTCCCACGCAGATCAGGGGTTGAAAACCGGCTGTCTAGGGGCTGTTTCTAGCTGCGCGTGCCCAGAGAGGGACCCAGGCCCTTGGGGGCGGGCTGTACCTGTTGGAATTGGAGCCGTTCAGCTTTGTTGCCCAGAGCTGGGCCTCTGTGCCCGTCCCACGCAGATCAGGGGTTGAAAACCGGCTGTCTAGGGGCTGTTTCTAGCTGCGCGTGCCCAGAGAGGGACCCAGGCCCTTGGGGGCGGGCTGTACCTCTCTTGGGCATTCTTAAGGATGCTCCATTTATATACAGTGTCCTTAATTGATCTTGCTGCTTTCAACATTTATATTTCTAGCTATAGCTTTTATCATTCTGATAACGGTTTGTCCTATAGTATTTTGTTTGGATCTATTTTAGCTGGTACCTTTCTCAACTCCTGGATGTGGGTGCATGTGCTCTCTAGCTCTTGGAATTTCTAAGCAATGGTATTTTTGTTGGTTCTTCATCAATCACTTAATCACTTAACTTCCCGTTAGTCGTCAATTTGCTCAAGCGGGCGCCAGTAATGTCTCCATTCGTCCCGGTCCCGTGCCAGTGTAACCCAATGGTATCTGTTCACTCTGGGAACATGAAGAGCCTCAAACCGATCGTTCATGATCTTGATGAAGAAGTCTGAACATCTGGTAGATGGGCCGCCACACGGTCTTTTGACATTGCTTGGAATCCAGTTGGTAACAGCTCTAGTCCAGTAGTCGTCTTTAAATCTCATTATGTGACCAGCCCATCTGATTTTTGACACCTTGGCAAACGAGACAGTGTCCCTGATTCTTGATCGTCAACGGATGTCGGAACTCCGGATTTTTTCTCTCATTTGAGTGAAACGTGATATTCCAAGCTTAGCTCTTTCAATTCCTCTTTGGGAGACCCGAATAGCATTCTCATCCTGTTTATGTAGGGCCCAGGTCTCTGAGGCATATGTTAATGCAGGAAGAACAGTGGAATCAAAGAGATGTGCCCGAAGCCGGAGGTTCTTCGTCCTCTTAGCTATTTCTTTGACATTCTTGAAGGTGTTCCAAGCCGCTCTCTTCCTCCTGCGCAGCTCAGGTGCCAGGTCATTTGTCATGTTGACTTCTCGACCTAGGTACACATAGCTGTTGCATTCGGAGATGGTCGTTCCATTGAGAGCGAATGGGGCATCAGGAACGAGGCTGTTTCTCATAAACATTGTCTTCATAAGATTCAGCTGTAGTCTGACCTTTTCACACTCACGGTCAAAGTCGGCCAGCATTTGTGCCGCTTGGCTGATGTTTGGTGTTATTAAAACAATGTCATCAGCAAAGCGGAGGTGGTATAGTTGCCGACCATCTATCTTCACTCCCATTGCTTCCCATTCCAGTTGTCGCATGATGATCTTGAGGGTGGCACTGAAGAGTTTCGGTGAAATGTTATCACCCTGCCGAACCCCTCTCTTGACATCAATGATTACTTCTTTGTAGAATGGTGAGATCCTGGTAGTGAATCCGCAATACAGCTCACGGAGGATCCTGATGTATTGGGCTTGAATGCCCTGATTGGCTAGTGCTTCAATGACCGCTTCCATCTCAACAGAATCAAAGGCCATCTTTAAATCAATGAACGTTAAACAGAGCGGCATCTTGAACTCCTGAGAAACCTCAATGAGCTTGATTATCATGTGGATATGGTCAATGGTGTGAAACCTTTGTGGAACCAGGCTTGCTCGCATGGTTGTCCTTCATCTAGTGTTCTGCCAATCCTATTTAGGATGACTCGAGTGACAACTTGTAGATGACAGACAATACACAGATCGGGCGATAGTTGCCAATGTCATGGATGTCTCCCTTCTTGAACAGTGGTATGGTCCTGCTGGTTTTCCATTGGGACGGAACCTGCATTCAGACAGGTAGCGTGTGAAGAGCTGAGCCAGTGTATTGATGAGTACTGACCACAGGTTCTTCAGGTGTTCAGGTCTGACCTTGTCTGGGCCGGGTGCTGTTCGTTTCTTTACTGACAAAATGGCTTGTCGGATTTCGGAAGGGAGAACGTTGGGAATGACACATCCATCCTGTGGAATTTGGTATGTCGGGAAGTGGACATGGCTATCGAAGAGATTTGAGTAGAAGTCATGGATAATCTTCTCCATTGCCATTCTGGAGGATGTGATGGATCCATCAGGACATCGGAGGGCAGTCAGTGCAGTCGCACGGAAGAGCCTGGCAAGCTATCCGTTTTGTATTCTATATGCCAAAACCAGTAATTACAACTGGTCTCATTCACCTTACCCTCATTCATTCTTCATCAATATTGGCACCCAAATGATTCTTATTTAGTTCCTCTTGAATTCATCCCAAAATTCTCTTTCCAGTTGTTCATTTATTTTTGAGACTTTTTTTTTTCATTTTCATATTCTTCTATTGTCTGGAGATTTCTTGAACCTCATCACAGAGCTCACTTATTGTGTTCTCAGTAGTGGTTGTTCTGCTGTTGGGACCTTCCAGTTAGATTTTCATTATACCTACCAAGTTTTTCAATTCTATCATTCCTGTTTGTTATTTTCTTACTTCTCTCCTATCCTCGTGCATTTTGTTGGATGACTGTTTCTTTGTTTCTTTGAGCTTAAACATTCTAAGCAATTCCACTCTGAATTTCTTTTCAGAGAGATTGTTGAGGTGGATATTACTGATTGAGTCTTTGGGTTTACAATCTTTGCCCATTACTCATGGTTGGGTTCCGCACTGATTTACCATGGTTCCTTTTTATTTGGTCTGAGTTATACCTTTTCCACATCATTTTCTACTGCCAGGGAGATCTCTGGAGGAATACTATTGATATGGGGTTATTTTGTAGCCATGTTATCAGCATCTATTTTGGGGGAATTATGACTTTGTCTTATTCCTTTGAGGAGCCAGCTTCATTGGCACACTGGCTTTTTGGAGATTGCTCATCCTCTATGGGTACAATGGAGAATAATGTGTGTTCATGATGTGAAAGTTCTGGGATATGCTGCAGCGGATCATGGTGCCTCTGACCTTTGTTTGATTATCTCCCCCCACAAAGACTGACACGTATCAAAAAAATAAGAAAAATCACTGCTGATGTGGATGTGGGGAGAAAGGATCTCTCATTCACTGCAGTTGGGAATGTTGACTGGTTTAGCCTTTCTCAAAAGCAACATGGACATTTCTTTATAAAAAAAAACCTAGGAATTGAGTTTTTGTCTGACCTAGCAACTCCACTTTTTGGAATAAACCCCAGTGACTCCCCAAAATAATGGAGAAAAGACATTTTATGGCAGTACTATCCACAATAGCCAAAATCTGGAAACAACCTAAGTATCCAAGAGTAGATGACTGTATAAAGAAATAATGGAAAATATACACATCAGAATAATACTCAGCCATAAGAAAGGATAAATGCATACAATTATTTGTTACATTGGGAGACCCGGAGAATATCATGCTGTGTGAAATTAGTCAGAGGGAGAAACACTGATTTAGAATGATCTTTCTCTTATGTCAGAAATTAGGAAACAATGTTGAAACAATGATCCCAAAGACAATGGAGACAAAGAACATAAGAAACATATTCTGCTATTCAAGGGCATTGAGTTTGAGCTGAGGGGCAGGGATGACTATGGTGGAGGGAAAGCATGAAACGGGGAGGAGGTGCTTCTAAAAGGTGGTGAAATGTTGTGTATGAAACCTTACCAGATATTGTACAGCACAGTGCATAACATAAATATGTATGTGAATATATACACCTATGTACACACACACACACATAAATATATATATGTTCTCTTATAGAAACAAACTGTTTCAAGACTAAGTGGAGTGATGGTGCATTAGTGGAGGAAAATAAACACTGATGAAATGATCATTGTTAAAATACTTTATGCTTAAAACCTAATCAGAAATAATTATGTGGCTTCATTGTTACTAAATGAAATGCACAAAATTATTAAATATTTTTAAGAAATAAGTGATATTTGGATTCCTAATTCTGTTTTAATTATTCTCTCCACACTTCTCTTTCCTAAATTTCTTGCTATCTCACAAATACAAACATACACACACAATCCATGTGTCCAGGGACTAAACTAAATTATTCTTTAAACTTTAATATATTCAAGAAAAATTTAATACTAAGTTTTGTCAGGGACTTCCCAGGATTTTGATTACCATGATAGAAGTACCTGGCATAAATAGCTTGAAGGTTAGTTCGAAGGGTTTGAAGGGTTGATGAAAATCAGTGTATGGACTATTAGGGTGAAGTGACTAGATAGAGTCTTTGAGATACCTTTCATGTTTCTGACCCAGATTTAATCCATGATATCATATAACTCCTGAGCCTTGCAGTTTATAGCCCTGGAGGTCGCTGAACATACCTCGAGTGAATATTGTGATTTCAGGGCCCAAGTATCACCTCAACCTCAGGACTGAGCTTTGTAATACTAGCCTAGTTGTTCAAGTATCACTGAGAGTTGGTCCTGGGCTGCCTGAGCGCTTTTTTAACTGCACATTTACACGGAAAAATGTTTGTATAGTTTCTGAATAATCTTGAGAAAATATCAATGGATGCTCAGCATTGTTTTAAATATGATAATTCCATTAGTTTTGTTCAAAAATAAAATGATTTTATATTGCTATTACAATTTAGAAATTGTGATAGTAATCCAAGCTTACTTGGTTTGGGACTGGGCCTCCTTCACCCATATACCCGATCTTCCAGTGACTAGACAGTTACACCCACCAACTGCCCTGTAACCTCATCAATGGCCAAGATCCAGGGACTATAAAACCAAGCTCCCAGAAGAGAACAATGCAGAGTCTCCTGACCCCGTGCTTGGCTGTCCTCATCGAGGCTCCTTGGAGGAGGCGGGTTGAGTTTCCCTCTCCCCACCAAGCAGACCCTGGCACGTGAAGATCTCCAGGACCCAGACACAGCCATGCTTGGACCACTCTCCACACGCTCAAATGAGCCTCACACATGAAGGAACCGTCAGAAGAACCCAGGTGTGCTGGACCTGGGGCTGAGATCTCCAAGCCTGCTCGGTTTGGGTCTGGGCCTCCTCCACTCAGATCCCCAATCTTCCAGTAGCTGGACAGTTACATCCACCAACTGCCATGTAATCTCATCAAAGGCCAAGATCAGGGACTATAAAACCAAGCTCGTGGAAGTGCGCAGCTGCATTTGTGGCCATGCGAACTCTTATTGTCTAGTTCTCGCTCTCAGAGAACGCGGCAGGCTACCGAGAGTATCCTGCCCGCATATATGCCTGAATGGGAACATCTGTACAGGTAATTAAAGGCTGCCCCCAAAGCCTCAATCCCTCTCAGAAAGCCTGGCAAGCTACTGAGAGTATCTCCCCCACCACGGCAGACCCTGGAAAGCTACTCGTGGCATACTTGATATGCCAAAGGAGTAAAAATGATGGTCCTCATTCCCCTGACCCTGAAAGAGCCCCCGATATGCCATCAGGCTACACTAGCACATGACAGGGGCGAATGGGGACATTACTGGCGCCCGCTTGAGCAAATCAGTCAACAAAGGGATGACAGTAATAGTGAGAGTGATTATAATTTAGAATATAAATAAATAAAATCTGGGAGCAGTAAAGTAACTTCTACAGCACCACATGAACATGTTAAACAAATATATAACTCAAATCGTGTGTTTTGCTGCACAATTATAAGTTCAAATGATGTTATAACTTTGATAATTTATTTAATTATTCAAACTATATGAAACTATATAAGATCAGGGGCTCTTCAGTGGAGAGACTGCATAGATGATTTCTAAAAACTTGCTTTAGGGAGGTAAAGTTATCCAGCATGATTCTGTAATGAAATATGCATAAAGAGGTGATCAAGATCAATATAAATGGTCATAAAATCAAAAAACAAGTTAAGTGTGCTACTGATTGAGGTGACAGTAATGGTGTTTTACCTCTATGATCTTATTCAAAAATATAACAACACCACCAAAACGCTAAGTAAATCTCAACTGCAAAAGCATCTTACAAAATACCGGACAAGTAACTTTCAAAATGTTCTAAATAAAAAAAATATCTAAAGAAAGTCTGAGACACTGCCATAGGAAGCATGATGATTAAAATTAATATATATCATGGCTAGAACCTTGGAGCAGTAAAACAATTTGGAAAAATTTAAGGATGTTGTAGGCAGGTAGAGTTAGGGTGCTTCCACACAGATTACCTGGATTTGATCCATGCACCAGATATGGTCCCTGGAATGTAACCAATAGTGATCCTTTAGTATAGTAGCAGAAGTAAGCTCTAAGCTCTGTGCACTGCCAGGGGTGGTCCACGCCCCTCCTCCCACGCACACATTTTAAAATTCAGGATATTTTATTAAAATGTGTACATCAATTGAAATATTTCAATATTATATCTATAAATGTTAGAAATACATAATAGTTATAAATACTAATATAGTGAAAAATGTAAAATATGTAAGGATTACCTTTTTTTCCATGTAAATTTAAAACTATTACCATTTTTTTCTCCCTCTCCCTCCTCATTATAACAACATTTTAAAATGGAGAGAATTCATTTGATGGCTAATTCTGTTGAAAATATTCTTTCACACATATATATATATATATATATATATATATATATATATATATAGCAGTTGCCTGAGGCATGCGCCAAACCATGTTGACGAATAAGCTCAAGAGTTTTCAAAGACAGGCGTTATTTTGTGACTATCTCTCTTTTGGCATTCCTCGCACAATCATGGAGTTGCTGAACCAGTCGATCGTATTCCTCATCAATGTTGTCAACAATGGCATCTTCCCATGTTGCCGCAATAGTGCCAAAGAGCTCCCAGTTGGTGGTTGTTCTGCGAGTTCTCTTTTTAAACTTTGCAGCCCTTTCTCCCTGCTCTGTGAAGTAGAATATTGCATGAAGGAGACGGTGCTCCAATCCCGTTTGGGATTTTGGGACAACAGCGACATCGGTCAGGCAAAACCGTCGATTGAATATGATGTGGTCTATTTCATTGTGGAATCGTTCACAATGTTTGCAAGCGAACGTCCAAACTCGCAAAGCAGTGCAGAGATGAGATTGAGGAAGACCTCAAAGAGAGAAGAGCAGAAGTGCTGGTAGATGTGGCAGAAGCCGGGAAAAGTATTTGTAACGCCCACCTGTCCTTCGCCAACTATAAGACCAAGATGACTGCCCTCCGACGTCCTGATGGATCTATCATATCCTCCAGAAGGTCAATGGAGAAGATTATCCATGACTTCTACTCAAATCTCTTTGATAGCCATGGCCACTTGCCGACATACCAAATTCCACAGGATGGATATGTCGTTCCCAATGTTCTCCCTTCCGAAATCCGACAAGCCATTTCATCAGTAAAGAAACGAACAGCACCCGGCCCAGACAAGGTCAGACTTGAACACCTGAAGAACCTGTGGTCAGTACTCATCAATACACTGGCTCGGCTCTTCACATGCTACCTGTCTGAATGCAGGTTCCGTCCCAATGGAAAACCAGCAGGACTGTACTACTGTACATGAAGGGAGACATCCATGACATTGGCAACTATCGCACGATCTGCCTATTGTCTGTCATCTACAATTTGTTCACTCAAGTCATCCTGAATAGGATTGGCAGAACACTAGATGAAGGACAACCATGCGAGTAAGCCGGTTTCTGTAAAGGATTCAGCACCATCGACCATATCCACATGATAACCAAGCTCATGGAGGTTTCTCGGGAGTTCAAGATGCCACTCTGTCTAACGTTCATTGATTTAAAGAAGGTCTTTGATTCTGTTGAGACTGAAGCAGTCACTGAAGCCCTAGCCAATCAGGGCATTCAAACTCAATACATCAGGATTCTTCGTGAGCTGTATTACATATTCACTACCAGGATCTCACCATTCTACAAAGAATTAATCATTGATATCAAGAGAGGGGTTCTGCAGGGTGATATCATTTCACTGAAACTCTTCAGTGCCACCCCCGAGAACATCCTGTGATGACTGGAATGGGAAAGAATGGAAATGAAGATAAATGGTCATCAACTACTCCACCTCTGCTTTGCTGATAACATTGTTTTAATAGCACCAAACATTAGCTAAGCGGCACAAATGCTGGCCAACTTCGACCGTGAGTGTGGAAATGTCGGACTACAGCTGAATCTGAAAGTTATTTCTAAACTGCTTAAAATATGTTAAATATCATAAATTTCCAAATTTAGTAGAGTGATCAAATAAACTATAGTGTAGGCACATGGCATTCTTTAAGCAATTACAAAAAAAATATGTTTCAGACCTCTATAAGCTGTTATAGAATAAGTTCTGGGATATATTAAAGAGTAAAAAATAAAAAAACATAAATGATTTCTGATATATAGCACAGCGGGCAGGGCGTTTGCCTTACAAGCGGCCAACATGGCCGACCCGAGTTCGATTCCTCCGCCCCTCTCGGAGAGCCCGGCAAGCTACCGAGAGTATTCGATATGCCAGACACAGTAACAACGAAGTCTCCAATGGAGACGTTGCACAAGTAATACTTGAAAATATTGACTTGATTATATAACTTCAGGTTAAAGATATATAAACTAAAATTACTGTATTCTGTTTAGCAAGTTAATATTTTTCTTGAGGTAAAGGCATCTGCTATTTCCGGTTGGTTCAGGTTTCAGGTACCATTTTGCCCCAAATACATTACTAGCCATCTTCCCCATCTACCTGCGCACAACCTTTCCCCCCTTAGACCTTTCATATCCACTTAAATATTTAAGGGGCACCTGGGTGAAACTTTGTCTTTTTTACCTTCTTCATAATGACATATAGATGCTGACCCTACCTATATAAGGATGTGAAATCTCATGGTAACTTGGTATCAATGGCCCCAGGCAATGATTTATTGGGTTTCGGAGTTGTCGTCTGGAAGTTTGAATAGAGAAAATATGATTTGAACCAGAGATGTATAAAGACCTTTTCTCTGTCCTTGGGTGGGCAGAGAATTTAACTACAGCAGAGGCTTTGTGATCCTGAGCCTATTGCATACTGGTACATCTGTTGCAAATGATGTAAGTTGGCTTTTACTAGTTAGATATCCCCTTTCCTCCCATATTGCATGATGAATAAGCATGTAAGAATAAGTGAGCATACAATCAATATGGATATTTATTCTAAGTCCATCAACCAATTGACAAGCTCCAGTATTAGCAACTAATTCTGGTTTTTGTGCTCAAGTTCCCCCTGGCTTGGAAAGCCTTCAAGAACGTTGAAGAAATAGCTAAGAGGACGAAGAACCTCCGGCTCCGGGCACATCTCTTTGATTCCACTGTTCTTCCTGCATTAACATATGCCTCAGAGACCTGGGCCCTACGAAAACAGGATGAGAACGCTATTCAGGTCTCCCAAAGAAGAATAGAAAGAGCTATGCTTGGAATATCCCGTTTCACTCAAATGAGAGAAAGAATCCGGAGTTCCACCATCCGTCAACGATCAAGAATCAAGGACGCTGTCTCATTTGCCAAGGTGTCAAAAATCAGATGGGCTGGTCACGTAATGAGATTTAAAGACGACTGCTGGACTAGAGCTGATACTGACTGGATTCCACGGGATGTCAAAAGATCATGTGGCTGCCCACCTACCAGATGGTCAGACTTCTTCGTGAAGATCATGAACGATAGGTTTGAGGCTCTTCATGTTCCCAGAGCAAACAGATGCCATTGGGCTACACTAGCACGCGACAGGGACAAATGGAGACGTTACTGGCGCCTGCTCGAGCAAATCCACGACTAACGGGAAGTTAAGTGATTAAGTGATTAAGTGAAGTTCCCCCTGGCAAGACTTTTGCTTCTGCTATCCAGGTCATTAAAGTCTAGCCCAGTAGTTGCACTTTAATTATCAAAAATTTCATTTTCCTAATCTTAATTTTATTGTTATGATTAGGAGATCTAAATGCATACAGAAATATTAAATAAATGAATGTAAGAAAATGGAAAAAAGAGATCATGGGAGAATGAATTTCTCATGGATTACTACAGGAATGATTTCCACATGTAAGAAATTTCTACCTCAGAAAGAAAGATTGTTCTTTATGTATGTGAGAAAGGAAGAGAAAATGAAAACACACATAACAATATTCAAAATAAAAATATTTTTGACCTTTAAAAGCAGATGAAGTAAAATTATCCAATGATAACAAGTCATGCAGTGGGATGAGAGTCCAGGGAAAAATTAGGAATATTTGGACTATGCTAAAATTATCTTTTCTGTGAAATGTGATATTAATATAACTAAAAACATCTAGAAGCAGAAAATTACTTTTCTTAAGTAATATCTTTAGTGAATTAAATTTATTGAACAGAAATATTAGAGTTATTTTAAAATCTGTTATTTAATAATTCTCAGCTTTAAAATTATTGAACAACATTGGCTGTGCTTAAGGGTTACTCCTTATTCTGTCCTCAGGGGACCTGAAGAGGTACAGGAGATAGAACCCAGGTTATATGAATGCAAGGCAAGTGCCTTACTTGATGTGTATCTCTCCGTGCCCTCAGTAATTTTTTAAGTGCACTAACTTGGCCTCTCCAATCATAGTTCCCTTAACAAATAAGTCATTCCATATATACTGTTTAGATTTTTTTATCATATCAACTATAGCACTGGAGAAGTAACACATTACTAAGACTAAAGAAATGGAAACAAACGCTATTTCAGTTTGAACCTTGTGATATCCCTATGCCTTTTTTTCACAATCTTCTATTTTCTAAGTAGATCATAAAGATGCATCAATTTCTTTAAGTAGATCATAAAGATGCATCAATTTCTTTAAAAGAACTGATAAATTCCCAAAGAACTCAGTACAAAGAAAGGACAGCATAGCCTTCTTGTATTCTCGAAAATGAATTATCTGCAGCAAATTCTTCACCACCTAAATCTTTTCACTAGCTTATCTGAAGACATTGGAGCAAAAACAGTTATTTTTAACATCATCCTAAGCATAATAAAATTAAGAAACAAAATCACTTCTCTAAAATATAAAATGCTACTCCAAAGTCTAACTAGCATGTACAGTAATTAATTCACTATTTTTAATTATCCACATCACCCATGTCTTGTTACTACTATTTGATAAATTCTTGGATATGTATTAAGTGCCAACATTCCTTCAATATTGTGCATTAAGCGCTCTTATCAGTGGAACACATTTCCAACTGCAGTTTTCCTCCAGATTCACAGGTTTAATTCCAAACTAACAGCTGCACTGCAGTCTATGAAATATTTACATTGTTTCTTGCTAAATTATATACATTATTTACTGTATCATCTATTAAATATTTACTACCTTTCCAAATATGCCACGCATGGCATTCCACTGCTATTGTTTCTTTTAATTTTAAAGTAGAAAAGGCCAAGCCCTGCAGAAGCCTAGAAAAAGTGGCTGTGACAAATAAGAATGTGACAAAGAGAAGCAGAGGAGGGAAATAGAAGCAAAGCAGAAGACAGATATTTTAAAAAATAAATAACCGCCAGTATTATATACTCTGCTATTTATTCAACTTTCCTTTTCTCTAGCTGAGTTAAACTTTTTTTCAGAAGATATTTACCTTTTATACGTATGTATATGCAATTGAACATAAATTATTCTGAAGTTAAGGTATGTTTTCCTCATGACCCATATTGAAGGGCGAAATGATATGTCAAGTTGTTAGAAAATAATTTTAGAAGTATCAACTGTGAAGACACATTCAATTGTTCGTAAGCAAATATGATATTTCTGGAAAGAGGAACGCCATTAATAAATGTGTTTATCAGTAGGATGTATGTGGTACTTGGGATAAACAAAAGATATCAGACTATTAAATCCTTGACAGTATAAGGGATACAGAAAAATAATACAACAAGTTTCTTTGCCCTTGACATTTATCACTTGTTCAATGTTTGTTTATTTCTTCAACTTGTTCATTTTTCCTAAAGAAGTAATCTTAGCAATTTCTGAGTATCTATCAATTAATTATGTATATTCATTATCTATCAAAATTTACCTAATCTCAATTTTACAAGAAAACACTGAAACATGCTTAAGACTGTATTTTGTGCTTTCCTCTCATTTGTGGATGATGTATAAGTAAATCTGACCAATAAGGAATAAGGCATATGGCTTTCTTCCTTTATTTCTCCACACTCTTGCTTAAAATCTGAAGTTAATGATTTAAGTGCCAATAGCTACCTTGAATTATGGAGGCCATTTCATAAGAATCACACAGAATATTAGTGAAAAATCTGGGTCTTTGATAATAATAACCAAAGAGTTGTTATTACCATTTCTTTATGACAGCCTCAGCACTTAATTTACATGATAGAGAAATAAGTTTCTAACATTGCTAAGTCACTCTTTTTAAAGTTTATTTTCTTTTTATTGAATCACCGTGAATTACAAACCTTTCATGTTTGAGTTTCAGTCATACAATGATTGAACACCAATCCCTCCCTCAATGTACATTTTCCACCACCAATGTCCCCAGTATTACCCCCCACCAATCGCACACCTTCCCCTGCCTCTATGGTAGACAATTTCCCCCATATTCTCTCTCTACTTTTGGGCATTATGCTTTGCAATACGGATACTGAGAGGTCATCATATTTGGTCCTTTATCCACTTTCAACACACATCTCCCATCCCAAATGATCCATCCTACCACCATTGACTTAGTGATCTCTTCTTTATTGCAGCTGCCTTCTCCCCAGCTAATGAGGTAGGCTTCCAATAGTGGAGTAATCTTCCTGACCCTTGTCTCTACTGTCATTGGGTGTTAGTCTCATTATATTATTTTATATTCCACAAGGGCTGGAGCAATAGCAAAGCGGGCAGGACATTTGCCTTGCATGCAGCCAATATGGCCAACCCGAGTTCGATTTCTCCGCCCCTCTCGGAGAGCCCGGCAAGCATTCGAGAGTATCTCAACCGCACAGCAGAGCCTGGCAAGCTACCCAAGATGTATTTGATATGCCAAACACAGTAACAACAAATCTCACAATGGAGACGTTACTGGGCCCACTCGAGCAAATCAATGAACAACGGGAGGACCGTGACCGTGATGAAAAAATATATATATATTCCACAAATGAGGCAAGTCCTTCTATGTCTGTCCCTCTCTTTCTGACTCATTTCACTTATCATGCTAAATCACTCTTAAGAACACAATCTTACTCTTCCCCTATCCAGGAACAGTCCCAGTGGGAGTACTTTCAGAGCTGTGCAACTGATCATGGGCAGAGCCTGTTTTTAAGCCAAGCCAGGTCTGTGGAGGATGGAAACTCAGAGGTACAGTGCCAATAACAGCAAGCTTTCAGGGACCTGCTTACTGTCCCCCTATCCAGCTAGGCCCAGTAGGGGTGGAATCACCTTCCACACTTCAAACTGTACTACAAAGCAGTAGTAATTAAAACAGCATGGTATTGGACTAGAAACAGACCCAAAGACCAATGGAACTGAATTTAATATTCTGTCACAGACTCTCAAATATATGATCATTTAATATTTGACAAAGGAGCAAGAAATGTAAAGTGGAACAATGAAAGCCTCTTCAATAAGTGGTGCTGGGAAAACTGGACAGCTACGTACAAAAAAAAAATGAACTCTGATCCCTGTCTAATCCAAGACAGAGAAGTCAGATCAAAGTAGAATAAAGACCTCAATATCAGACCTGAATGCATAAGGTACATGGAGGAAAATGTAAGCAGAACCCTCCATGGTATTGAAGCTGAAAGCATTTTTAAGGATGAAACACTATTGACCAAGAAAGTGGAAACCGACATAAACAAATATGACTATATTAAACTAAGAAGCTTCTGCACCTCAAAAGAAAGAGTGACCAAAATACAGAGAATCTGCTGAATGGGAAATAATGATTACCCAATATTCATCTGATAAGGCGTTAATATCCAGGATATACAAGACAATAGTATAATTGTACAAGAGAAAACCTCCAACCGCCCCCCCCACCCCCAATAGGGATAATAGCTGAACAGAAGCTTCCTCAAAAAAGAAGTACAAATGGTCAAAAGACACATGAAAAAATGCTCCACATCCTTAATCATCAAGGAGATGCAAATAAAACCAACAGTGAGGTATCATGTCACACCAGAGACTGGCATACATTCAAAAGAACAAAAGCAACCAGTGCTGGCATGGATATGAGGAAGAGGGGACGCTTTTTTCAAAGTTGGTGGGAATGCTGAATATCCAGCCTTTTTGGAAAACAATATGAACATTCCTTCAAAAACTAGAAATGGAACTTCCATATGACCCTGCAATGCCACTTCTGGGAATATATCCTGAGGGTGTAAAACAGCACAGTAGAAATGACATCTACACCTGGTATGTTCATTGCAGCACTGTTCACAATAGCCAGAATCTGGAAACAACCCAAGTGCCCAAGAACAGGTTAAAGAAACTTTTGTACATCTACACAATGGAATATTATGCAGCTGTTAGAGGAGATAAAGTCATGACATTTTTATAATTGGATGGACATGGAGAGTATAATCCCAAATGAAATGAGTCAGAAAGCAAGGGACAGACATAGAAGGACTCCACTTAATTGTGGAATACAAAATAACATAATATGAAAATGACACTCAAGGACAATAGACACAAGGGCTAGGAATCATGTGCTGGTGGAGAAGGCAGCTGGAATAGAGAAGAGATTACTAAGGCAATGATGGTTGGAGGAATCATTTGGTATGGGAGATGTGTGCTGAAAGTAGATAAAGGACCAAATGTAATAACCTTTCAGTATCTGTATTGCAAACCATAATGTCCAGAAGTAGAGAGAGATTATGGGGGAAATTTTCTGCCATGGAGGCAAGGGGAGGATTGGAAAGTGGGGTATACGGGGACATTGGTGGTGGAGAATGTGCACTGATGGAGGGATGGGTGTTTGATCATTGTAAGGTTGAAACTCAAACATGAAAACGTGTAACTGTATCTCACGGTGATTTAAAAAACTAACACAATTAAGATCTCTGATTTATGCTATCAGACTTGATCTGTACTCAGTGCAGCTAGGTTCATGCATGTGCTATTTTTCCCTCTCACAGCTGTTCAACGCACACACATTGAACAACTTTACTTATATATATTTGCTGTCAACTATTTTTCTAAAAACCATTACTCATATTTTAGTGCTAGAAAAAGTATCACTGACTTCCAAATTCTTGGAGCTATCAAGGTTTTTCTGGTTAAGTTTTACTTGATAAAATAGTCATTTATAGCTACTATGCTTAAGTATATGCACATCAACATATTTGATAAACATAAAAATTAAATATTTAATGTTTCCTTTGTTGCTCATACAAATTTGTTTGAAAACTTCTTTGACCTATACTTCAGATAAACAAAAACATTTTAAATGATTTTCATATGCTAGGAAATATAAAGAAAAAATTTGAGATTTATTAAATACTGAGCTCATAAATAAAATATTGGGATAGACAATTTGGGAGAGAAATTCTGAATTTAACTTCATTTAGCTGAATGGGTGCTATAATTGCACCACTGTCTTAAATATAGTAATTTATAGATCAATGCATCTTTTAAATTTTTTATTTCTTTTTTTTCTTATTTTTAACTGTGCAGAAACACATTGAATCACCTCAGACTGCAGCTGGGATTTTGTGAAATCTCTACCCATTTAGATAAAAAAAAAATTCCAAACTGCACTGCGGTTGTTTTCATAGGAAGAATTTTCTTTAAAAATTAGATTGAATCCATCATAAAAGCTTTTGATTATACCTGATGGTTTATAAACTTCTGCAGGAGTATATTTCTAAGACATCAGGTTACTAGCACTGACCTTAACTCTTTTGATATTCAAAGGGGAAACAGTCTATTTCATGTCATGAATAATCCAGATGATTGCCTGAGTTCTCTTTATTTTACAAGACAGAAAAAAGTGTTCTCAAGGTTGTAATCACAAATGGTGAATATGAAGCAAAAGAATTATTAATGATAAGTGGCATTATTTTTAGGTTAAATCCAATGCAATCTGAGTTCGCTTTGTTTAGCATATTTTCCCTTTAGACCAAGCCATCTTTTACTTTTACATTGTGGTATTATGTCTATAATTTTTAATATGTCATTTTGTGATTTTCTAAAATACAGACTGATAGTTTTCTGTGATCCCCCTTGACTTCGTTGAAATGGGAGAGAGCTATCAAATCATCTCATTCAGATAATCTGCACTGCAAATTTATCTTGTTTGTATGATGACTAGACAATTTCAAAGTCCATAGTAGCACAAAATGTTTAGCTAATTGGTAGGAATATGGGATTTCGAGCCTACTCTAAGGTCTACCTAGTATGAATTATAGCACTGTAGGAGTGTAGCACTGTCCTCCCGTTGTTCATCAATTTGCTCTAGCGGGCACCAGTAACGTCTCCATTGTGAGGCTTGTTGTTACTGTTTTTGGCATATTGAATACACCACGGTAGCTGGCCAGGCTCTGCCATGTGAGCAGGATACACTGGGTAGCTTGCCGGGCTCTCAAAGAGGGACGAGGGATTTTTTTTAATTTTATTGAATCACCCTGAAATAGTTACAAGCTTTCATGTTTGGGTTACAATCACACAATGATCAAACACCCATCCCTACACCAGTGCACATTCCCCACAACTAATGTCCCCGATATACTCCCTGCTCCACCCTCCCCCTGCCTCCATGGAGACATGATTCCCCATAATCTCTCTCTACTTTTGGGCATTATGGTTTGCAATACAGACACTGAAAGTTTATCATGTTTGGTCCTTTATCTACTTTCTGCACACATCTCCCATCCCAACCGATTCCTCCAGCCATCATTTTCTTAGTGATCCCTTCTCTATTCCAGATGCCTTCTCCCCTTTGCTAATGAGGCAAGATTCCAGCTATGGAGCAATCTATCTGTCCCTTGTATCTACTATCCTTAGGTGGGATGGAGGAATTGAACCCGGGTTGGCAGCGTGTAAGGCAAACATCCTACCCACTGTGCTATCACTCCAGCCCTGTGAACTATAGAGAATATTAAATATATTCCTAGCTTGATGCCTGTTTCACTGTATCTTTTTTATTAAAATGAAGTATCAAATTGTGAATTGCTTCATTTTAAACCTAATGAACTATTTAAATTAATAAAAAGTATATATATTATTGATGTTATTTGAAACAAAGTTTGACTTACCATTTCATTAAATAAAGTAGACAGAAATTTCATTTGATTCAAGTTTCTAAATATGATACTATTTTATATGACTTGGAAATTTAGTCAATCTTAAAGATATATATTAATAAAAAACAACTCAAAATTTAATATCTAAAATGCATCTGATTGGTCTTATTTCCAGGATGGATTACCTATTTCTATATCCCTAGTCATATTTCTGCAGTTCCTCCCTCTTTATTAATGTACTTTCAATTGAAACAATTTGCAGTGTTTTGGAGAAGATCAAGGGAGAATGATCTGAAGTCTAAGGTTTTTTAGAGGTCTACTCCTCACTGACCTTTTGCTATAGTTTTCATGCTTGAGTTTAAGAAAAGGACAAATCAAAGGGCAATGGTTTTATAACATTATTTTCTTCTATTCCATCCCGTATAAATTTTTTCTCAGTTGACAAATTGTAGTTAATTAAAATCTACTTTTTTCCTTGTTCTTTTTCTTGGGGGAGAGGGGTTGGAGGTAGGGATGTCAACCTAGTTGTATTCAGAAATTACTTCTGTTTCTGCACTCAGGGACCACTCCTGCTGGGGTTAGCAGGATTCCAGGGACCAAACCCAGGTTGACAGCATGCAAAGCAAGAACCCTACCCACTGGAGAGTAATATCTCTCCAGTACCTGAAATTTATTTCATAATTTTATATCTGAGAGTTAATTTTAAAAATGAAAAAAGGAGTTTTAAAAGGTCTATATAGATAATAAGAACTGAATTAAATTAATCCCAAGCTTCATAATTATATGCAATAAGGAAACAAACTGATTTTAGAGGAAGAGAGAAATCTAATGATATTTAAAAATATAAGATTAGTTTTATTTCAGCAACAATAAAATGCCAGCTTTGGCATTCAACCAATTTCATAGGTTTCCCTTGGGGCTCAGTCCTTTCTGCACATCATTGAAAGAATCAGTATTTGAGACACGAAGTAACTTTTTGGCAGACATTGAAAAAGGCACCAAATGGTCTCTGTCTTTTCTGTTATCAACTGTGAAATGAAAACCTACCGCTTAAATCACTTCTATTGCAACCTAATTTGTTCTCACCGAACACAGTACAGAACAAGTCTCAGTACACTCTGCCCTATGTAATATTTTTAAAAATATATATAACAAAATGAAGTTGCCTTGGTTTGAACATTCTTCCAAACCTGTAAGTATATTTGATACTTTAGCTGTATTCATTTATTTACTTTGGGACTCTCCCCCAAGAATTCTTAGTCTGGTTGTATAGTTTTGTGGGTTTGGTTTTAGTACAGAAGTCTTTTGGGGGTACCAAGGCCATTTGAGGAGGCAGTTTTAAATTAAATCTCTCTGTAAAACTTGTATGTTACCAGAGGAAAAGGAGAAAGTTGGGATGAATAAAAGGTGTCTTTTTGCTGGTAGGATGGCACCGAAACTTTTGTAGTGAGGCTGCTGACTGCTGACAATGACACACATATAGAAGAGTTAAATACTTGACATTCTATAATATCAGAAATAAAAACACTAGGTCAGTTGAATTTGAAAAAATACATATCACTGAACTGTCTAGTCCACATCATTACAAGTTTAATTAAACCCAAATTCTATAATAATTTTCTGTATTTTCCATGTCTCTTCTATAGCCTTTACCTACAAATGGAACAATTAAGCTAATTCTACAGGTCCCTTTACAGCTTTAAGGAACTATGAGCACAACTGATATTTTTGTCATATAAAATAGATATATTGTAGGAATTTTATATGGATAAAATTGCCTTCTCTTCACCCCTTTTGGTTATCAACACAATTTTGCCAAAGAATTTATCTACTTATATTCAAGGAAAGAAGAGATTTACAAACTCAGGAATAAGCTTCACTTGACTTCATATGTCAGTAAGATCTTAGTTCTACGAAGATCCCCTATAGTGATACAACATTTCTCCAAATTGTACCTATTTACATCTTTGCCTTATCCCAGTTTGTTTTATTGTACCTTAATTCTTGGGCCGGAGTGATAGCACAGCAGGTAGGGCGTTGCCTTGCACACAGCTTTCCCGAGCTCTATTCCTCCACCCCTCTTGGAGAGCCCAGGAAGCTACCGAGAGTATCTCATCCACATGGCAAAGCCTGGCAAGCTACCCGTGACATATTCAATATGCCAAAAACAGTAACAACAAGTCTCACAATTTGTTGTGAGACGTTAGTGGTGCCTGCTCAAGCAAATCGATGAACAACGAGAGGACAGTGCTACAGTGCTACCTTAATTCTTAGATATTCTCTAAATAAATTTATGGAATCCTTTATTTAAACCAAACATAGTTTCAATGTGGGCATATAACCTTGATAAAGAAGTGGACTTTTATTATTAAACATAATTATAGATGCTGCAACAATTTGAATAAAGAAAAATGGTAATAATAAAGGTAGACATTTTCTAATTATAAATATGAACAAGGCCATTGGACATTAGGAGACATAACACATAACTCTAGGCAAGAAATAACCAATACTGCATTTGATATAAAATAATGGAAATTCTAGTAGGTTGGAGAAAAGAAATTTAGAATATTTAGGTTTATTAAATATTCATAGTTGATACATAGAAAAGTCATTGTAATATCAAAATATTGATGAAAAGTACAATGTATCCTTAAGCAAATGATAGCATCATTATTAATTTATTACACGTATAAATATGCAAATTTATGTGATAAAATATTAATAAATTCCATTCTGACTTTATATATAAAGTTTTATATAGCTATTTTAGAACAAATAGCATTCAATTAAGATAAATTATTTAAAGTCTCCCTCATTACCAGACTACTTTTGTCTAAAGAATATGAGTTTATGTAAAAGTACTAAAGGCTTATTATGTTATTGTTATTTTCTTTTTTGGCCATATCCAATGGTGAGCAAGGCTTCCTACACTTTCTGTGCTCAGAGATTGCTCATGTCAGTGGTGACAGAGAGGAAAGCTAGGTTTGTTACGTTCAAGGCAAGTGCCTTACCTACCGTACTATCTTTCCTGCCACAATATCCTGGACTTTAATTGCATTTTTAAAATAGTACAGCATGTACATCACTGAATCAGGTTAAATCTCTAGTATCACATATGACCTCATGTCCTACCAGGAGTAAGACCTGAACACCAGCATGTGTGGTCCCCAAACAGAAAGAAATTAAATGTAATGAAAAAAAATGTTTCTGGAGAACTTTTTGTGCCCTTATTTTCTTCCAGAAACTATATTTTAGGACTTTATTAAATTTTCACTTCCTAGTTCTCTCATTCAGCCTAATTGCCTCATTTCCTATTAAATATTATATTTCCCCAATTATAAGATGTGACATTTCCTTTTGCTGCATTTAGCCTCTATATAATCTGTTTGATGTCCCCAATAGATGGGGAATAAGACTCGATTTTAAATGACAGACCTTGGTATAAATGATTAATTCTTTTTAAGAAGCCAAAGTTATGGAAATATGCAACGACAGTTGTATAGTTTTACAAATAGTAAAAGAATGACCCAAATAAAGACTACACGGTGTTGTGTGGGAAACACAAACCACTCAGTGATCCATTCTCTTTATTTTATTTTTGTTGCAGTGCCAGATATTTTAAAATTTCAAGCATATTGACAAATTTCAAATAGCTGAATGATTAATTTTGGTATATATTAGTGTGTGCTTGTGTGTGTCTTTGTGCATGCATATGTGTGTGCATGTTTTGGAGAGGAATTTCTCTATAAATCCCCACATAAATGCATGATGTTTGGAATGAAACATAACTCAATTTGATTTTATCAATCAATCCTCTTCTGTGTGGTCTCAATTAGAATGCTAAATCTGGTGCTTCTGTCTCTTTGTATTTTATCCATAATGGGGAGTAACAATACTGTTGCACGTGGCTCATGTGGTGTGTGGACAAAAGAGAAGTGATATGTTCCTGAGGAATATCTACTATCTTCCTTTCTACCACCCCAGTCACCCACAGAATGTCTGTGGAGATTTTGGACTTACCAAAATCTTCTTTGAGCAGCTTCACAGTATGGTTCTTCCCCCTTACCAGCTCCACACAGTCATCAGCAAACTGAAACTGATTGACACTTGTTCTACCCTGCATTGGAAATGATCTCCACTACCTAATTTCTCAGGGACCTGTGGAACTCAGGCCGGAAGTAGGAATTGGTCTTTGCAGAAGAGAAATATCTGTCCTAACTTCTATCTAGCTTTTCCAGAAAGGTCTGCTATTTATTCAGCCATTGATTAAGCTGATTGAATTGGACATGAACTGCACATTACTTTTTTATTTAAAAAAATATAATTGAATATCCATTAGATAGACCATTACAAGGCTGTTCATAATTGGATTTCAGTCATGCAATGATCCAGCACCCATCCCTCCACCAGTGTGCATCTCCCACCAACAATGTCCCCTGTGTCTCTACCACCATCCCCCAAAAACCCACCCCCACCTCTATGGGAGGTAACTTTCTTCTTTCTCTCTCTCCTTTTCCTTTTGTGCACTATGGTTTGCAATAGAGTTCATGCTGTTTATTCAGGAAATTGAGTATTTTTATCAGGACTGTAAGGCTGGAGTAGCTTTACAATTGGGTGGCTGATTTGGCATGTGGATGTGAATGCCAAGTACAGGGGGGTTGGGTAATTTAGCTTACATGGTAGTGCTGGAGTTGATTTGTGGGGGTGACTGCCAGAGTTTCCAAGAGTATTGGGAAGTGGGGAGAGGTAGCCCACCCCAACTCTGAGAAAACCTGGAGATTTCAGTCACAAAACCCATGTACCCAAATTTTCAGCAGACTATATCTTGGTGAGGTCCATCCTGAGACAGTGGAGTCAGGCGAGGGTCATGCAGCGATTTTGGATTGTGGAAGCTAGCGGCTGCCAGGGCATCTGCTTGAGCCAGCACCAGGTCAACCGCCACCCCACCCCACGCCCTCTAATTTATTCCAGTCTGTTCAGCCATTCACAGAACCAAGATTAACTGTGGCTTTTTATCTCTTTTGGTTTTTATTTATTGGTCTCTGAAATAAGGCCAGTAAATGATGAACTTGTATAGCTGAGCCGAAGGTGGTACGTGGTGCGTGACTCCCATACACCTAAATTTTGGCCTTTTAATATCTTGGTAAACTTGGCCCCAAGTTCTTGGGGTCTAGCCAAAGGCACAGTGGCAATTTTAGGGTATCAGGAAGCCTGAAGGCACCATCAGGCTGCTTATGCACTCACCTCAAGGTACAGGTTGATGTGCTGGCGACACCATACCCCAAGTGGTTTCAAGACCGAATGTGATTTTCTTCAGAGGGGATAGAACTGAGAGCACACATCTCAGAGTGATATGTGGGTGACAATCACAGAATGGGGAAGTATTCTATTTGCCCTTGCAGTGGTACTTTTATAGATTTTTATCTTAAACTGCCTCCACATGGGACTTTCTATGTAGATACAAGTCGACTATTAGGATGTTGTCAAAGGGAAGTGTTTAGAACTTTTGGAAAGCCACTTCATGTTCTGACCATTATCTTTTGTTTCTGTTTGAGCTTTTCTTCTCTGAAAGGTCAAAGTCATCTCTGAACCAGTTCTTAAGTCTGGTCCCATCAGTCCCAAAGTCTTATTAAATGCCAGTGACTCCAGACTTAATGATTTTTGGTTAGAGTTGGTAATGAAAAAATTCCTGATATCACATATTTATTTTATTACTTCCTGAGGACTCAGACCCAGCTCTCCATCTTCTTTCTGATTACTACAATAATATTCTCAATTTCAAATGGACATCTGAAAATTAAGTTATTTAATCTAAGGTAACTAGCATATAATAGTCACTTTAACAAAGAAAGCAATCAGTAAATATGACTGATAGTTAAGATGCTGAAAGTTTTTGGAGATTCTATAGGAGAAATAAATGAAAAGAACATTTTTCTTCTGGAAAAGTATTTTTATTACAATAAAATATGGTAATAAAATATACTGAAATAAAAGAAAGATTTTTATTAAATATAAAATTAAATTGGCCAGAAAATATTAGATGGAAAGTCAATATACTACTTAAGAATGTGAGCTCTGTCATGGGACAGAATATACTTCAAATATTAGTTCTTTTATAGGCCAAAATTGGACAAATTACTTAATATACTTTAATTCAGATTTTTGTTTAATGGTTATAATAAGTTCCTATCTCACTGGACTTTGAACACTAAGCATTAAATAAAAATCTTCTGAACAGTGGATGATACATAGTAAAGATGTACTGAGTAGAATCTATAACCATTTTTATTATTACTCAAATGATTAAAGAATGATAGTCCTTGGGACATGGTGATAGATCAATGGACTGAGCAGATACTTCATATTCAGAAGGCCCATATTCAATTTCAGACTACACTGTCCCCCAAACTCCCCCTGGAGTGACTGTCCCCAGCACTAAGCAAGGAGGGAATCTCAGAACACAATGAGTATAGCCTGAGTGCGAAACAAAACAAAATAATAATGGGGAAAAGAATCTTAATGACCATTAATGTTAAAAGACATCTTTATGTATCACTGTATCACTCATCCTGTTGTTCATTGATTTCCTCGAGCAGGCACCAGTAACATCTCCATTCTTCCTAGTCCTGAGGTTTTAGCAAATGCCACATTGGAGGCTATTTCTGGGTCAGGGGAATGAGACCCATCATTGTTACTGGGTTTTGGCATATCAAATATGCCACTGGGAGCTTGCCAGTCTCTGTTGTGTGGCAGGATACACTTGGTAGCCTTCCAGATACTCCAAGAGTGAGACTAGACAATAAGAGGTCACGCATCTGCGAAGGTGGCCGTGCACTTCCTGGAGCTGGATTTTATAGTCCCTGGGTCTTGGCCGTTGATGGGATAACATGGTACCGGGAGCAGTTGGTGGGTGTTATGCCTCCCTACTGGAAGATGGGGAATCTGGGTGAAGGAGGCCCAGTCCTGATCCGAGCAGACTTGGAGATCTCAGCCCCGGGGTCCCGCTTGCCTGGGTTCCTCTGCCGGTTCCTTCATGCATGAGGCTTGTCCGAACATGTGGAGAGTGGTCTTAAGCATGACTATGGCTGGTTTTTAAGGTCTTCATCTGTTTATGTATGGGGTGTGGATTGGCTCAAAAAAGGAAATGATCATACAAAGACCAATCACTTTGTGGCAAAAACTATGTGTGCAGTTTAGGTTTTCTACCTCATAGTGCTATTTTCAGTCTATTAAAGATGTCTTTGGAAACAGAATCAGTAGATTTTCCAAAGAAGTTTCATTGGTTAACATGTTGATGATTTCAGTCTCTAGATCATTAGAATTACTTCTCATATTATCTCTTTTATTATTTGTTATGAAAGATGTAACCATGCAATATTCTTCTCTATGAACTCTTAACCTAAGTTGCAGTTAAATGTTCCTATTCTTAGGTGAGTTTTCTGGTCATAAGTCATCCATAATGTCTTCAACATAAGAAAAATGTGCATTGTTTTTTTCCTGCCTACCTGCCTATACCTTTTCTAATCATGTCCAAAAATAACCGTGTAATAGAGGCACAACATTAACTTTAGCTTTCTTTTATAAAATTTTGTATATTTTAAAAAATTTTTTCTTCTCTAAATTTTCTTAATAGTTATTTTTATTATAGTTCAAATGAAAATTTGTATCCATAAGTCCCATCATCATTTCTTCTTATTATTATTCTTTTAAATAAGGACACATACAGCAATGTCAGTTCAAGCAACACTCAATGTTGTTGAGTTCTTATAGGACTGATGAGTCTGAGTTTGGTGCTCAGGGAGACATGCAATACCAGAGATCAAACTCAGAGTGCACACACATGCTCTTTGTATATTATACCACTTGGCTTGTTGTCTCCTCAGTCCTTTCATTCATTCTTTGAATAACAACTTTAAAAATGTGTTGAACAACTCTTAAGACTTCACCTTATAATTGTTTTAATTTGTGGATCAAAGAATACTGTATTCAGTCATCATGTAGGTAAGGATTAAAGTATGGAAAAATTAGAATTTTCTCTGAACGTTTGAGTTAGAACAGTTCTCTGAAACCAAGAAGTCCACCTACAACTCAGTAGAAAGGCTTCTTTTTAATTTTTTAGTTATATTTATTTATTGGGGCTGGAGCAATAGCACAGCGGGTAGGGCGCTTGCCTTGCACGCAGCCAATATGGCCGACCCGAGTTCGATTCCTCTGCCCCTCTCAGAGAGCCCGGCAAGCTACTGAGAGTATCTCTCCCACACGACAAAGCCTGGCAAGCTCCCCATGATGTATTCGATATGCCAAACATAGTAACAAGTGTCACAATGGAGACGTTACTGGGCCCTCTCCAGCAAATCAATGAACAACGGGAGGACCGTGACTGTGTATTTATTTATTGAATCACTGTGGGAAAAATTGCAAAGCTTTCAAGATTAAGTCTCAGTCATACAATTATCAAACACCTTTCCCTTCACCAGTATTTATTTTTCACCACCAAGAACCCCAATATATTCCCCCACCCCTCCCAATGCCTGTGACATAGATGATTTCTACTTAACTCTCTCTACTTTGATTATATTCATTATTTCCACAAAAGATGCACCATTATTGCTTAGAATTTCCCCCCAGCAATCAGAACTGCTAAAAAGGCATTGTGAAATAATTTGTTTTCTATAGCTGGTTATAAGAACCATATGATGTTGCACAGCAGCAATAGCGGCCACACAATTTTGGATTTCTGATATTTTACTAGGTAAATCTGGAGTTATTTCTGCCAAGAGCCAGATAATTATGAGATTGTTTTCAGTGCCTCTGGTGTTATGGCTGTGCCAGAGAGCCGCTCGTGGGGGGCAACTTATGACTTCGGTAGGGCATGAAGGATGAGCCGGTACCATCCCCCTTCTCATAAGACTGCAGTTGCCCCATCAACGCCAGCTCATACCTGGATTTCTAATAAGCTCTGAGGCGGCAGTCACCTTGCTGCTTGGTGGGCGCGGGGAAGTTGGAAAGAAGTGACACTCTTTCCCTCCTGGGGAAGCATGGCACTGTAGTTGAACACATAGTCCATTCACTTTTCTGCTGCAAGCTGCCGGGCTCTGGATTAAGTCCTTTTGCCTCTGGAACCATGGCCGTACTGGAGAACCCTAATTTTTTTTTAAATGAATCGGGCCGGAGTGATAGCATAGCGGGTAGGGTAGGGTAGCCTTGTATGTGGCCTACCAGTGTTCGATTCCTCCACCCCTCTCGGAGACCCTGGCAAGCTAACAAGAGTATCCTGCCCACATGGTAGAGCCTGGCAAGCTCCTCGTGCTGTATTCGATATGCCAAAAACAGTAACAAATCTCACAATGGAGATGTTACTGGTGTCTGCTCGAGAAAATTGATGAACAATGGGAGTACAGTGACACTGACAGTGATTTTAATGAATCACCATGAGATTCAGTTATAGACTTACAAACTTTCATGACTGTGTTTCAGTCAAACAATGTTCCAGTACCCATTCCTCCACCATTGCCCATTCTCCACCACCAATGTCCCCAGTATCCCTCCCTCCACACTCACTCTTCCTGCATCCTGCCTCTGTGGCAGGCACCTTCCCTCTTATCCTCTCTCTCCTTTTGGGTGCTGTGGTTTGCAGTACAGATACCAAGCAGCCATCATGTTTGGTCCATAGTCTAATTTCAGCATGCATCCATTATCCCCAGCAATCCCTCCAGCCACCATTCACTTAGTGCTCCCTTCACCATCCTAGCTACCTCTTCCCCCAGCACATGAGATTGGCTTCCAAGCCATGACGCAGTCCTCCTGACACTTATCTAGTAGAGAGACTTCTTTATCATTTTTATCTTAATAGTTGTTGATTTTCTTATGTTGAAAATCACAGCAGTAAGGACTTTTAGAGGATATATAATTTAGCACATTCATTTGCTAGATGAGGAGACAAGAGTGGAAGAAAGACAAATCTACTTCTCTAGTCTTCCAATTAATTTCTATGAGTTTTTAAAACAATAAGTAAAGCAGTGATTTTTCTTCCTTCTGGTTTTTCTTTGTAGGGGTTACATATTTTTCTAAATATGGCTGGAACATTAAAATTTTGTTTTTGACCAAATGTTGAAGGCTCATGGCCTGCTCCAGACTATATTCTTAGGGTCAATCCTAGTGATGCTTGGAGAATTATATGAAGAAGTACCAGGAATTGAACTGCAGTTGGCCACTTGTAAGTCAAACTTCTTAACACCCATTTTCTAAGGGAGCACAAATTCTTTTCATTTTAATTAGCTTAAATTTAAGTAGCCACATGGAACTATTATAACCACATAGAACAGAGCATCCCTAGAATCTAAGAGCATCAAACTTTTTATTGAGGTTAGATGATCCTCTCTAATTCTGTCAAATAACTTCTCTTAATAAAGAATGCCTCTTCTCTTGACATATTTTTTAGTGAAAAAATACTAAATTTATCTCTGATTTACCACAATGTCTCAACTTATTGATGCCTATGCATGCTATTTCTGGTTCACACTTGGATGTGTCCCATTTTAGCACAAATTGCTGTACTGATATCAATTTGTTAAATACCTTTATTTTTCTCTAACAGCAACTTTTTGTCCACATGTCAATGACCATGGTATGCGAAATACGTATGGGGAAGATTTATGTCTAAATGCAAATTTTAGATTAAGGGTATTCTGGTTTCCCCTGCAAATATCACTCTTGTCAATAGATTCTATATTATATGCACTATAGGGGTGTGCTGTGAGCATCTACATATGTAATTAACAAAATGTTTTGGGGCAAAAAAGGTAATGTGCAGAATGAACCTAGAAAAGCAAATTGGATGTAAAGGTAGCAAGTCCAGATGAAATTTAGCCTTCTATATACGATTCACGTAGAGCAATGAATACTGAATTTGCAACTACCATTCACTGCGCCTGTCCATTGAGAGTTCTGAAGGAGTGATGAAGGAGGGAAATGGGCGTCTACAAGTCACAAAAATAGTGTATTTAGTAAGATATTACAATTTACAATTTCTAGTTTGGATACTACAGAACCATAGTTATATGAATATCCTTGTATGCTAATATTATAGAGGAAAGAAGCAGGGGTTAGCCAGATAATCAAATTGGTCAAATTGATTATGTAAAATTAATGTACAGAAAAAGGTAGGGTAGAGGCTGGAGCGATGGCACAGCGGGGAAGGCATTTGCCTTGCATGTGACCAACCCGAGTTCGATTCCCAGAATCCCATATGATCCCCCGAGCACCACCAGGAGTAATTCCTGAGTGCTGCCCCATGAGTGACCCCTGAGCATCACTGGGATTGACACAAAAATAAAAACAAGAAAGAAAGAAAGAAAGAAAGAAAGAAAGAAAGAAAGAAAGGAAGAAAGAAAGAAAGAAAGAAAGAAAGGCTAATGATTAGAATATATATATATATATATATATATATATATATATAACCTAAGCTTATATATGACCCTGCAGAAGGGAGACATATCAGCAGACAACACTGAAGAACTGAAAAGTGATGGAGGAATGCAAAACATATGGACCAATGATAATAAAGAGACAAACTCCAACACTGCAGATCAGCAAAATCAGAGACTGATAAAGACCACACAAATCAGAAGACAATACATATGATGAAGACCAGTGCAGAGCAGTGAAACTATGAGCAGCAACAGGACAGTGAAAAGTGGTAGCTGAGGACCAGTGAGTAGAAATTAGGGTTGCTGTCCTGAACAAAGAGGTTACTGTTTCTGCCATTGGTGCAGCCTCCTGAGATATACCTACATGAGCTCTGAAATAAAGAGCTGTTAAATTAAAGGGCTGTAACATCAAAGACATCTGGTGTTCGCGTGCTAATTTTACATGCTGTCCACAAGGAACTGGATGCAGGCCAATTGTATTGCAAAACTAACACAAGTGTTCCAATGTCAACTAGAAAGTGTTGTTGTTATTATTATTTGTTATTATTATTAAATATTAGGGATTCGGCCCAAAGCCTCATATATATGTAAATCTATACTCCATAACCAAAATTATTTATATAATCAAGTCTCCTGTATTATTTTTGACATTGGATAAACTTTTGTGATGCTTCTTGTTCAAGCTGCTCAAGAAATGTCACTGGTTTATCTCAATCCCAAATCTTATTATTAACATGATTGACCAGGGCTGGAGCAATAGCACAGCGCATAGGGTGTTTACCTTGCATGCGGCTGACCCAGGTTCGATTCCCAGCATCCCTTATAGTCCCCTGAGCACCTCCAGGGGTAGTTCCCAAGTGCATGAGCCAGGAGTAAAACCCTGTAAGTCACCGGGTGTGACCCAAGAATCAAATAAATAAATAAAATAAAACAAAATAAATAAAAATAAAATGATTGACCAAGTTCTTAAGCAGAAATTTTTTTTCTGATTTTCCTCTTCTGCTCAGACAAATGTCAGGGTGAATTAATTCATATTTCTCTGACTAACTTATGCAGAAGTACATCTAAAATTAACACAAAATGCAAATATGAATTTTCTATCATTCATTGTTCCACAATCTCCCTCTTGACTACCACCACACCTTTTAAAACTAACTAGAAACTTCATGGAACTTCCAGATGCAACTCTCAGGCATCTTTATCTTCCTTAGCTCATAAAGTTGGTCAAGTCGTCTGGAACAAACAAATTGAGAACATATGGAAAATTTTTGGCTAAGAATTTCTTTAATGGATTTTGATTTATCTCATAGCATTCTTCCCTAGTATGAAAATGAAGGCTATTTAATTCTATAAAAATAAAATTTCCTTCCAAAATTATGTATCAACAATGCTAAAATATACTAGATAATAGTGTTGTTATTGAAGAACTTTTGTGACAGTTGAAGTGCTCAAACATTCCTACTTTGTTTTGTTTTGTTTTGTTTGGGCCACAAACAGAGATGGTCAGGACTCATTCCTGGCTCTGAGTTCAAGAATAACTCCTGGCAGGGTCCAGGGCACTATATATATGGTACCAACAATCAGACCCAGACAAGGGGTATGCAAGACAAGTGCCATGCCTTACCCACTGTATAATAGCTTTGGTCCAATATTCTTTGTTTCTATCTGATCATAATTGTATTCCGTTGAAAAGAATATACCTTAAAATAATATTTATAAAATATGTTAGTTTTTTCCTTTGTCAAAGTGTCTATACATTTCATCAGCTAGATAACATAATTTTTTGTTGCTATACTGCTTTAATTTGAAGTCACTTATCACTTAATCACTTAACTTCCCGTTAGTCGTCGATTTGCTTGAGTGGGAGCCAGTAACGTCTCCATTCATCCCTGCCACGTGCCAGTGTAGCCCAATGGCATCTGTTTGCTCTGGGAACATGAAGAGCCTCAAACCGATCATTCGTGATCTTAATGAAGAAGTCTGACCATCTGGTAGGTGGGCGGCCACGCAGTCTTTTGACATCTGTGGGATCCAGTCAGTAACAGCTCTAGTCCAGCGGTCGTCTTTAAATCTCATTATGTGACCAGCCTATCTGATTTTCGACACCTTGGCAAACGAGACAGCGTCCCTGATGCTGGATCGTCAACGGATGTCGGAACTCTGGATTCTTTCTCTCATTTGAGTGAAACGTGATATTCTAAGCATAGCTCTTTCAATTCCTCTTTGGGAGACCTGAATAGCATTCTCATCCTGTTTACGTGGGGCCCAGGTCTCTGAGGCGTATGTCAATGCAGGAAGAAAGTGGAATCAAAGAGATATGTCCAGAACCGGAGGTTCTTCGTCCTCTTAGCTATTTTCTTCGACGTTCTTGAAGGCGTTCCAAAGCTCTCTTCCTCCTGTGCAGCTCAGGTGCCAGGTCATTTGTCATGTTGACTTCTCGACCTAGGTACACATAGCTGTTGCATTTGGAGATGGTCGTTCCGTTGAGAGCGAATGGGGCATCAGGAACGAGGCTGTTTCTCATAAACATTGTCTTCGTAAGATTCAGCTGTAGTCCGACCTTTTCACACTCACGGTCAAAGTTGGCCAGCATTTGTGCCGCTTGGCAGATGTTTGGTGTTATTAAAACAATGTCATCAGCAAAGCGGAGGTGGTATAGTTGCCGACCATCTATCTTCACTCCCATTCCTTCCCATTCCAGTCGTCTCATGATGTTCTCGAGGGTGGCACTGAAGAGTTTCGGTGAAATGGTATCACCCTGCCGAACCCCTCTCTTGACATCAATGATTACTTCTTTGTAGAATGGTGAGATCCTGGTATTGAATCCGCAATACAGCTCATGAAGGATCTTGATGTATTGAGCTTGATTGCCCTGATTGGCTAGGGCTTCAATGACTGCTTCCGTCTCAACAGAATCAAAGGCCTTCTTTAAATCAATGAACGTTAAACAGAGCAGCATCTTGAACTCCCGAGAAACCTCAATGAGATTGGTTATCGTGTGGATATGGTCGATGGTGCTGAATCTTTGCAGAACCAGGCTTGCTCGCATGGTTGTCCTTCATCTAGTGTTCTGCCAATCCTATTTAGGATGACTCGAGTGAACAACTTGTAGATGACAGACAATAGGCAGAACGGGCGATAATTGCCAATGTCATGGATGTCTCCCTTCTTGAACAGTAGTATGGTCCTGCTGTTTTTCCATTGGGACGGAACCTTGCATTCAGACAGGTAGCCTGTGAAGAGCCGAGCCAATGTATTGATGAGTACTGACCACAGGTTCTTCAGGTGTTCAGGTCTGACCTTGTTTGGGCCAGGTGCTGTTCGTTTCTTTACTGACGAAATGGCGTGTCAGATTTCAGAAGGGAGAACGTTGGGAATGACATATCCATCCTGTGGAATTTGGTATGTTGGGAAGTGGACATGGCTATCGAAGAAATTTGAGTAGAAGTCATGGATAATCTCCATTGCCATTCTGGAGGATGTGATGGATCCATCAGGACGTCGGAGGGTAGTCATCTTGGTCTTGTAGGTTTTTAAATTTTCTTTATTTTTTAATATTAACTTTTATTTTTGTTGACTCACCTTGAGATAGCACAGATTACAAAGCTCTTCATGATTTGGTTTCAGTCATGTGATGTTCTAATTCCTATCCCTCCACCAGTGTAATTTCCCAGCAAAAATGTCCCAGTTTCCCTTCCACACCCTTCACAAACCAACCCCCATCCCAGCCTACTCAATGGCAGACACCTCTCTTCTCACTTTTCTCTTTCACTCTCTAATTTTAGGCATTATCATTTGCAATACAGATGCTGAAAGGTTATCATGTGTATCCACTTACCTTCTTTCAACACTCATTTCTTGTCTAGAGTGATCATTTTCAACTAATGCTGTCATAATTAACCCTCCTCTATCTTAACTAGCTCCACCTGACTCACCCCTTTTTTCCTGGCCTTGGATATTAGTTTCGTACTATATTTTATATCCCACAAATGAATGAAGTCATTATATATCTGTCCCTCTCCTTCTGACTCATTTCACTCAGCATGATACTCTTCATGTTCATCCACTTACAGGCAAATTCCATGACATAAGTTTTTGTAACAGCTGTGTAGTAGTATATTGGGTATATATACCATTGTTTTTTATTCATTCTTCTGTTCTCAGACACTCAGGTTGTTTCCAGGTTCTGCCTAAAATAGGCTACAAGAAAAGGTTGCCCAGCTTCACCACTTCTATTCAATATAATAACGGAAGTACTTGCCATAGCGTTTAGAGAAGAAAAATATATTAAGGTCATCCAGATAGGAAAGGAAGAAGTCAAGCTCTATTTCCAGATGAAATAATACTATACTTAGAGAACCCTAACTCTACAAAAAAAGCTTCTAGAAGAAATAAATTAGTGTAGTAGAGTGGCAGGTTACAAAACCAATATCCAAAAGTCCATGGCTTTCCTATTTGCAAATAATAAAAGAGAAAAAAGTGGTATTTTAAAAAACTATCCCATTCAAAATTATGCAGCAGGAAATCAAGGACCTCAGAATCACCATAACAAAGGAAGTAAAGGACCTCTACAAAGAAAACTATAAAATGCTACTTCAAAAAATAAGAGAACATGAGGAAATAGAAACACATCCCCTGCTCATGGATTGAAACAATTAATATTGTCAAAATAGCAATAGTCCCCAAAACATTATACAGTTTAAATGTGGTCCCTCTAATGATTACCATGATATTTTTCAAATAAATACATTACACACTCCTGAAATTAGTATGAAACAACAAACCCCCACAAATGGCTAAAGCAATCCTTGGGGAAAAGCAGATGGAAGGCATCACGTTCCCTAACTTCAACTGTATGACAAAGCAGTAGTAATTAAAACAACATGGAATTGGAATGAAGACAAACACAAAGACTGAAAAAATGGAGTTGAATACTCTGGCATAGACCAGCAAATATATGATCACTTAATCTCTCTCTCTCTCTCTCTCTCTCTCTCTCTCTCTCTCTCTCTCTCTCTCTCTCTCTCTCTCTCGTTTTTTGAGTCACACCCTGCTATGCTTAGTGGTTACTCCTGGCTCTGCTCTCAGGAATTACTTCTGGAGGTGCTTGGGGGAACCATATGGGATGCCAGAGATTGAACTCAGGTCGGCCACATGCAAGGCAAATGCCCTACCCACTGTACTATTGCTCTGACCCCTGATCAGTTAATCGTTGATAAGGGAGCAAGAAATATGAAGTGGAGCAAGGAAAGCCTCTTTAGCAAGTGGTGCTGGGAAAATGGAACAGCTGTATGTAAACAAAATAAAATCTGACCTGCAATGCCATGCACAAAAGTCAGATAAAAATTGAATAAAAATGTGAATATCAGACCTGAATCCATAAGCTACATGGAAGAAACATTGAAGCTAAAGGCATCTTCAAAGATGAAACACCTTTGACCAAGCAAGTGGAAGCGAAAATTAACAAATGGAGCTAAACTAAGAAGTTATGTACTTCAAAAGAAACAGTGACCAAGATACAAAGACAGGCTGTGGAATTGGAAAAACTATTCACCCCATATCTATGTGATAAGTGGTTAAAATCTGATAAGTGGTTAATATCAAAGATATACAAGGCACTGGTTGAACACTACAAAAAATATTCTACCCCATCAAAAATAGGGAGAGGAAATGAACAGAAACTCCCTCAAAAAAGAAATTCGCATGACCAAAAGGCACATGAAAAAATACTCTACATTACTAATCATGAGGGAAATGCAAACCAAAACAACAATGAGATAATGTGTCACACCACAGATACTGGCACATCTACACACACAATCAGTGCTAGAGTGGATTTGAGAAGAAAAGGCCCCTCATTCATCGCTGGTTGTAATGCCAACTGTTACAGTCTTTTTGGAAAACAATATGAGAATTCCTCAAAAAAAGTAGAAATTGAGCTCCCTTTTGACCCTGCAATACCACTTCTGGTAATATAATCTGGGAGTCCAAAAGCACACAACAGTAACAACATCTGCAATTCTATGTTCATTGAAGTAGGCTTTTAATTTTTTTATTTTTTTTACTTTTTTTTTAAAATATGGAACGATTCACGAATTTGCTTGTTATCCTTGCGCAGGGGCTATGCTAATCTTCTCTGTATTGTTCCAGTTTTAGTATATGTGCTGCCGAAGCGAGCACAGAAGTAGGCTTTTTAAATTGTATGTACGCAAAGCTATCATAGTTTCTGCTGTAATATGGATGACTTGAATCACCCATTTAAATTATTTTAATGCTTATTTTAATTTTTTCCCTTGGGAACCCCAATAAAAATCACTATCGCGAAGAAGGAAATAGTAAAATGCATAGTTCTGAGCCACAGTAAAAGCAATTTACATACACAGTGAAGTTTGAGATCAACTTTTTTCCTTAAAGAATGCTATTTATAGAGCAGTCTTTTATATCTATGGCATATTAAAAGGAACATAAAAAGCTATAATATTTAGTTAAATAATACGACATTATCTGATATGACTCAAAACTATATTTTCAAACTAAAATGTATGTATATAAGTAACCAGAGAATGTAAAAGAAATTGTGTCAGAACTAAAGCCATAATTTAAGGTAAAACAAACACATGACATATATAGTTATTGCAGTTTATTGCTAAAAATCATAAAAAATTCAAATGAAGCATGCTATGTGCAATATGAGATGATTTTTCATAGTGAACACAGTATTTTAACTTTGGTTTGTTTGATCACCCCAAATATTTTAATAACATTACACACTGTAAACAATTATTGTGTAAAAAATACCCAGATTAGTACTATAGGTCTAGGCTGAGTTGTAGATTATAAATTGATGAGAAAGAATTTATGTTTTTTTTTGTTTTTTTGGGGGGAGTCACACCTGTCAATGCACAGGGCTTACTCCTGGCATATGCACTCAGGAATTACTCCTGGTGGTGTCCAGGGGACCATATGGGATGCTGGAATCAAACCCAGGTCTGCTGCGTGTAAGGCAAATGCCCTACCCGCTGTGCTATCACTCCAGCCCCAAGAATTTATGTTTTAATCTTAGCACCTATAAAATTAGAATATTGAAAAACATTTTCCCATGAAAATAAAAGTTTATTTTCATAAACATTTATTAACTATAATTTTTACATTTCTTCAATAACTGCTCGCTATTCCAACACTGGTATTATTATAGGCAAGATAAACATCTGATATTATGTATATATGTATGTAAATGTGTTTACATAATAGTGTAAAGTTAATATATGAATGTATCTTGAGCTACCAAAGGTATGGGGGGGAGTAAGTCCAGTTTAATATTCAAAAGTAAATTCCAGAATTGGCAGAATCTCCTGCCCCCATGCCAGGCTGTCTTCACTGGGGCCCCTTGAGGGGGCCTGGTTGAGTCTCCCTCCTCACCCCAAGCAGAACCTTGGCAGCTGAAAACCTCCAGAACTCAGCCACATCCATGTTCAAGGCCACTCTTCACACACTCGGACGAGTCTCATGCATGAAGGAACCGGCAGAGGAACCCAGGTATGCGGGACTCGTGGCTGAGATTTCCAAGCCTGCATGGATCAGGGCTAGGCCTCCTCCACCCAGACCCCCAGTTTTCCAGTAGCTTGGCAGTCACACCCACAAACTTCCCCCAGGACCATGTAATCTCATCAATGGCCAAGATCCAGAGACTCTAAAACAAAGCTCCCAGAAGAGATCGATGTAGTTTTCCCTCATGGAGAGCCCGGCAAACTACCGAGAGTATCCAGCCCACATGGCAAGCTCCCTGTAGCATATTCAATATTCCAAAAACAGTAACAACGGGCCTCATTCCCCTGACCTCTGAAAGAGCCTCCAATACGGAAGTATTGGAAAAGACAAGTAAGGAGAGGCTGTTAAAATCTCAGAGTTGGGACAAATAGAGACATTACTGGTACCCGCTTGAGCACATCAATGAATAACAGGATGACAGGTGATACAGATGAACTTCCAGAATTGTTTGAAGAAGTGTGTAGGGCTGGGAGTCAAACTTGTGGACACCTTCCGGCAAAACACACATATTAACCCTTTGAGCTCTCCCTCTGGATCCAAATGCATATTTTAATATAATCCTATATGCTAGTATATATGTTTTTGATACGATTGTTTCTTAATTTTTTTCAACTATGGTCCCTTTATGATTTGGTTATCCCCCATGTCCCTCGAATACTATTTTCCTTTCCACTGGTTTATATAGTTTTTAGCTGTGACTCACCTGTAATATCCTAGGTGCCTCTTATAGCCCCTAGTTGAATAATACTGAGTTAAATAATTAAATTATTGTAATTTTATATGTCTTTGAATCAACTGATAAAACCTAGTGATGCAATAGATTAGGAAATCTTTGAACCAACCAACACACCCAGCACCTTGTGCCTGCACTACCAGCGTGCTCCCACATTGGACAGAGCACTTATGAATTCTGTGGAAGAAGACTTCTTGCCTTACTCAGCAGGTCAGAAAATATATCACTCTCAGTTGTGATAGCAGCCTTTTAATACTTCCCTCCTGTATATCCCTCAGGGAACACACTTTGGCTCTTATACTTAACTCATGCTGAAATAGCTTGGCTATCCCCAACAACACTGTGGTAATATTAACTTAACTATAGATTGAGTCACTTTTCCCACAAAAACATCCAAAGGTAGAAGTGATAGTAATAAATCACAAAACCCCAAATTATGGCTTGAGTAGCAGCAGGTTCAGTGACATTGAATGCTTTCCTAGACCATTGCAAGAAACTCTAAACAACTCACTAAGTAACAGCAAATTGGGTTGGCAGATCTACGACAGGGGTGGAAGAGAGCACCAGCTATTCTATTCAGAGAGCACCCAGGCATGAGGGGAAGGCACAATTTGTGAATTTAAAAGATTAATTCCAGACTGCAACATTGCAATGGAAAAGCAGTGAAGAACCCCACCACATTTAGTGAGCAAAAATTGAAGCCTGTAAGACTCAACCAGTATTATCCCGTAATAGAACCTCCCAGATAAGAACTTTACTGAAGAAATGTTGAGGATGTTCAATGAGCACGAAGAAATAATGGTACCAGTAGCTAATAAAACACATTATGAGAAATCTGCCACACGGAGGGGTGGTAGGGTGTGGGAGGGGGGTATACTGGGATTCTTAGTAGTGGAAAATGGTGAGGGGCAGATGTTTGATCATTGTATGACCAACCGAGACTTAAACTGAAAGACTTTGTGACTGTTCTCATGGTAATTCATTAAATAAAACTTAAAAAAGAAACACATTATGAGAACAGATATGTGAAAACAACTAACAGAAATAACAGAACTAAGCAACAAATTTTGGCAGGTTAAATGAAAAATTCCAAGGAAGACCATGGAAGCAAAATAACCGCAGTTGAAGATAAAAATCCGTGAGCCTCAAGATAAGATGCAGAGAGTCTCTAGAAAACAGCAGAATACAGAGTCACTGTTCTCCTGTTGTTCATCAATTTGCTCAAGCGGACCCAGTAACGTCTCCACTGTGACAATTGTTACTGTGTTTGGCATATCAAATACTACACTGTTAGCTTGCCAGGCTTTGCCATGCGGGCAAGATACTCTTCTTAGCTTTCTGGGCTCTCCGAGAGGGGCGGATGAATCAAATTCAGGTCGGCCATTTTGGCTTCATGCAAGGCAAACGCCTTACCCACTCTGCTATTGCTCCAGCCCCCAGAATACAGAAAAGACTCAAAATCAATCATCATCAAATGAGAAAAGTTTTGGACAAATTCAAGAAAAAGAATGTAAGAATAATTAGAATTCTGGAGGAAAAGGAAAACAATTCTGATGAAGAATCATCAGTAAAAGAAAACATAATTAAGAAGTTTCCATTGTTGAGGAGTGCCTGCATCCATATTGAGGATACCCAAAGTATAACAGAAAAAGAGCTCCAAATAAAAGTACTCCAAGACAAATCAACATTACAAAATATACAAAGATGCCTCCCTAAGATTCAAGCATGCTTATCAAATAAGACCCAGTAGGACTGAGAAAATGGAGGTATAGTGTTATAAAGCACTAAATGAATTTAACACCTCACCTAGAATAAAATACCCAGCTAGACTATTATTCAGATGTAAAGGAATAATACAGGGCTTTACAAATAAACATCAGCTTAGGATCTTCACGAAAACAACTTTGTAAAGAACACTAAGGGGGTTTCTTTAAATCAAGACAAATCTCACAAACCTATCTAAGTCCTACTTCTAGAAATATGTCCCCGAATTCATGGTAATAATCTCACTCAGTGTCAACAACTAAATGCACAAACTAAGAGACAGAAAATGGCAAAACGGATTAGAAAACTGAATTCAAGCTTCTGTATCTACAAGAAATACATTCGAAGAGTCAGGGAAAACATAAACAGAGTCAAAGTCAAAGGTGGTAAGACAGTATTTCAATCAAAAAACTTTCTAAAAAGCCAGGATACTACATATTTTTTTTAATTTTTATTAGTGAAACAACATGAGGTACAGTTGTAGATTTACAATTTTTTTGTGCTTGGGTTTCGATTATACAATGACTAAATAACCATCCCTCCACCAGTGCCCATTTTCTACCACCATGGATCCCAGTATCCCTCCCACACCCATCCCCCCATATCACCTTGACTCTGTGGCAGGGCACTACCTTTTGTTCTCTCTCTCCTTTTGAGTGTTGTGGTCTGTGAAAGAGGCATTGAGTGGCAATCACGTTCAGTCCATAGTCTACTTTCAACATGCATCTCCCATCCTTGGAGGATAATCCAAACACCCTTAATTTGGTGCTCCCTTCTCTAGCTGACCTGCCCTTTCCCCTAGAATGCCCGGCTTGCATCTAAGCCATGGAGTAATCCTCCTGGCACTAATCTCGGCTATTCTTGGGTATTAATATCGTATTTTGTTACTTTATGTCCCCCAGTTGAATGCAATCTTTTTATGTCTAACCCTCTCTTTCTAACTCATTTTGCTTAGCATGATACTTTCCATGTAGTACCACATGTATGTAAATTTCATGACTTCATCTTTTCTAACAGCTACATAATACGCCATTGTGTAGATGTACCAAAGTTTCTTTAACCAGTCATCTGTTCTTGGGCACTCAGGTTTTTTCCAGATTCTGGCTATTGTAAAGAGTGCTGCAATGAACTAACAAGTGCAGATATCACTTCGACTATACATTTTTGCTTTTGGGATATATTGCCAGGAGTGTTATTGCTGGGTCAAATGGGAGCTCAATTTCTAATTTTTTGAGAATCTTCCATACTGTATTCCAAAAGGGCTGAACCAATCTGCATTCCCACCAACAGAGAAGGAGTGTTCCTTTCTCGCCACATCCGCGCCAGCACCGGTTGCTTTTGTTATTTTGGATATCTCTGAGATGTGAGATGTATCTCATTGTGGTTTTGATCTGCATGTCCCTGATGTTTAATGATGTAGAGCATTTTGTCATGTGCTTTTTTGCCATTCGTATTTCTTCTTTGAGAAAGTTTCTGTTCATTTTATTGCCCCATTCTTTGTTGTGTTTGGATGTTTTCTTCTTGAGGAGTTCAACCAGTACTTTGTATATCCTTGATATCAACCCCTTGTCAGATGTGTATTCGGCAAATATTCTTTCCAATTCTGTAGACTGTCTTTGTATTTTGGTCACTGTTTCTTTGGAGGTGCAGAAGCTTCTTAGTTTAAAATAGTACAATTTATCTATCTCTGTTTTCACTTGCTCGGCCAGTGGCATGACATCTTTGAAGATACCATTAGCGTCAACGTCATGGAGGGTTTTGACAACTTTTTCTTCAATGTGCCTTATGTTTTCCGGTCTGCTGTTGAGGTCTTTAATCCATTTTGATCTTACTTTTGTACATGGTGTTAGGCAGAGTTCTGAGTCCATTTTTTGCATGTAGCCGTCCAATTTTGCCTACACAATTTGTTAAAGAGGCTTTCCTTACTCCGCTTCACATTATTGCACCTTTATCAAAGATTAGATGATCATATGATTGAGAGGAGATGCCATTTTTATTCAACCCTGTTCCATTGGTCTTCAGCTCTGCCTTTCTTCCAGTACCATACTGTTTTAATTATTACTGCTTTGTAGTATAGTTTGAAGTTAAGGAGGTTGATTCCTCCCATTTTCTTTTTCCCAAGAAATGCTTTAGTTATTCGTGGGGGCTTATTGTTCCATATGAATTTCAGGAGTGTTTGCTCCATTTCTTTGAAGAATGTCATGGGTATCCTTATAGGGATCACTTTGAATTTGTACAATGCTTTGGGTAGTAATGCCATTTTGATAACGTTAACTCTCCTGACCCATGAGCAGTGGATATCTTTCCATTTTCTCATGTCCTCTTTTATTTCCTGAAGAAGTGTTTTGTAGTTTTATTTGTACAGGCCTTTTAATTCATTAGTTAAGCTGATTCGTAGGTATTTGATTTTCTGGGGCACAATTGTGAACGGGATTGTTTTTTCATGTTGCTTTCTTCTCTCTCACTGTTTGTGTATAGGAAAGCCATGGAATTTTGGGTATTGATTTTATAGCCTGCTATTTTACTGTACAAGTCTAATGTTTCTAGGAGTTTCTTGGTGGAGGTTATAGAGTTCTCTAAGTATATAGTATCATGATCTGCGTATAGTGAGAGCTTGATTTCTTCCTTTCCTACCTGAATCCACTTAATATCTTTTTCTTGCCTAATTGCTATTGCAAGTACTTCCAGTACTATATTGAACAGCAGTGGAGAGAGTGGGCATCCTTTTCTCATCCCTGATCTTAGAGCGAAGGCTCTTAGCTTTTCCCCATTGAGGGTGATGCTTGCTGTAGGCTTGTGGTAGATTGCGTTAACTATGTTGAGGAGAGTTCCCTCTATACCCATTTTGGCTAGGGTTTTCATCATACAGGGGTACTAGATCTTGTCAAATGCTTTCTCTGCATCTATTGATTTGATCATATGTTTTTTATCTTTTCTTTTGTTGATATGATGGATTATGTTGTTTGATTTCTGAACGTTAAACCATCCTTGCATCCGTGGGATGAATCCTACTTGGTCATGGTGTATGACATTTCGATGAGCAGTTGGATTCTATTTGGTAGTAGTTTGTTGAGGATCTTTGCATCTGTGATCCTCAGGGATATCGGCCTGTAATTCTCTTTCTTTGTGGTATCTCTGTCTGCTTTTGGTATCAAGGTAATATTTGCTTCACAGAAACTGTTCGGAAGTGTTTCTGATATTTCATTTTCGTGGAAAAGCTTAAAGAGGATTGGGAGTAAGTCCTCTTTAAAGATTTGAAAGAATTCACTAGTGAATCCATCCGGGACAGGACTTCTGTGCTTGGGGAGACTTTTTATTACCATTTCAATTTCCTTGATGGTGATAGGTCTGTTCAGGTATTCCAGGTCTTCTTGGTTCAGCCTTGCGAGTCTGTAGGAGTCTAGAAATTTATCCATTTCCCTGAGGTTCTGATGTTCCGTGGCATAAAGCTTCTCAAAGTACTCCCTGAGGATCCTTTGAATTTCTGTAGTTTCTTTTGTAATGACCCCCTTTTCATTTCTGATTCGTTTATTAGGTTTTTTTCTCTCCATTTATTTGTGAGTTTTGCTAGAGGCTTATTGATCTTGTTAATTTTCTCAAAGAACCAGCTCTTGGTTTCATTGATCTTTCGGATTGTTTTTTGTGTTCCCATCTCGTTAATCTCTGCTCTGTTTTATTACTTCCTTTCTCCTGTTCTGGTTGTGCTCCTTTTGTTGGTCCTTCTCCAAGCTCGTAAGCTGTGAGGTTAGGTTATTTATGTGGGCTCGCTCCTCTTTCCTGAGGAATGCTTGTATAGCTATAAACTTTCCCTTTAACACAGCTTTTGCTGTGTCCCATAAGTTTTGGTAACTCGTGTCCTCATTTTCATTCTTTTCTAGGAATCTTTTTATTTCATCTTTGATTTCTTTTCTAAGCCACTCGTTGTTCAATAGTACACTGTTTAATTTCCAGGTGTCTGATTTAGTTTTCTGTTTTTGTGTGTGATTTACTTCTAATTTCAGGGCATTATGGTCTGAGAAGATTGTTAATATAATCTCTATCTTCTTAATTTTATGGAGGTATGTTTTGTGGCTCAGCATCTGGTCTATCTTTGAGAATGTTCCATGTACACTTGAGAAGAATATGTATTCAGCTTTTGAGGATGAACTGTCCTGTATATATCTACTAAGTCCCTTTCTTCCGTTGTTTCCCTCAGATGAAGAAGACGAAGAAGAAGTAGGCGGGGGTCACACCCACCACCTGGCCCCCTGGTGCCGTGTAATCCCATCAGCGGCCAAGACTCAGAGATTATAAAATCCAGATCCCGGACGAGAACAGTGCAGTCTTCTGCCCCCGCGCCTGGGTTTTCCTTCCCGGGGCCCCTTGGAGGGGAGTGTGTTGAGCTTTCCTCCCCGCCCCGACCAGGGCTCCGGCAGCCGAAGACCTCCAGGACCAGCCACCACCATGCTGAGACCACTCTCCGCACACATGAAGGTACTGGCAGCGGGACAAAGCCACGCGGGTTCCGGGGCCGAGACCTCCAAGCCTTCTCGGATTGGAGTCGAGCATCTTCCACCCAGATCCTCCAAATTCCAGTAGGCGGGGGTCACACCCACAACCTGGCCCCCTGGCGCCGTGTAATCCCATCAGCAGCCAAGACTCAGAGACTATAAAATCTAGATCCCGGAACCGCGCAGCCGCAAATGCGGCCTCGCGACATCTTATCAGAACTTTTTTTAAATGACATCTTATTGTCTCTTTCCTACTTTGGACAAACTTGCAGGCTATCGAATGTAGCCTGCCCACAGGGCAGAGTCTGGCAAACTCCCCGTGGCGTACCAAATATGCCAAATACCAGTAACAATGATGGGTCTCATTCTCCTAAAGAGCCTTGAATATAATCTCAAAGCCAGGATGAAAGAGACGTTACTGGGGCCTGCTCGAGGCAATCGACAGAATGAATTGAGATAGGCTTAACGAGTTATTGGCTAATGTGTTTCTAGTGGTTGAGCTAACCTAGAGAAGGTTCCATCTAAGAGGGTAACTTATGGTACCTACAGGATATGTAGTGGGAGAATAATTCGTGGCCACATTAGCGGCCCTGACTCCGGAAAGGGTCCCTGGCGCTGGGCGCCAGGCAGTACCTGTTTGAATGAGGAGAGATTGCCCGGAGCCATTCAGCTTTTTTTCCGCGAGATGTGCCTCTGTTCCCGTCCCGCCAGGATACTACATCTTCATAATCAATTAATTTATTATACAGTACCTAGCTTGGACCGATAGCACAGTGGGTAGGGCATTTGCCTTGCATGCAGCCGACCTAGGCTTGATTAATCTGTCCTTCTCGGAGAGCCCAGCAAGCTACTGAGAGTATTTTGCCCTCACGGCAAAGCCTGGAAAGCTACCCGTGATGTATTCAATATGCCAAAATCAGTAACAACAAGTCTCACAAATTGTTGTGAGACGTTACTGGTGCCCCTCAAGCAAATTGATGATCAATGGGAGGACAGTGCTACAGTGCTACCTAGGTTGATTTCATATTTTATCTATTGTACTGATTGTAGTAATGAATATCATTGTACATATGTCCTTTTGAGAGAGTGATTTTTAATTAAATAAATGACCTTGAGAAATAACCAGTTACAAAGAAATAACTAGTTACTAAATTTTTCATGATTTGCTGTCAGTCATGCAGTGTTACAATACCTGTCCCTTCACCAGTGTACATTTACCACCACCATTGTCCCCAGTTTCCCTCCCACTAATTCACCCTATCACAGTACCTTTATTGCATCCACTTTTCTTCTTTCTTTGAGAAAGTGTTTATGTCTTGGGTCTAGATGCTCAAAAAGTATTATTGATGGGGCATGTATCAGTTCAGTCTAAGTTTACTGAGAATTCTCCGAACTGTTTATAGTACAGGTTGTACCAGACAACAGTAGCTAAGATATAGAATCAACCTATGTCTCCAATGACAAATGAATAGATTATAAAGATGTGGTATACATACACAATAGAATAATACGCAGCTGCAAGGAATGATGTACTTATGCAATTTGCTGCCACCTGATTGGAACTGGAAAATATGTTTAGTAAAGCAATCCAGAGGAAGAAAGTCAAACAGAGGATGATCTCACTTATTTATGAATATAAAATGCTGGATGAGGAAATTTATTGCAGTAAAAAGGAGGTTCTTAGATCACCCCGGATCTTAGCGTTTAGAGAGGAGACAGTAAAGAAAAGAAATTAAGGGTGAAGAAGAGATCTGGAGGTAATGAGTGAACAGGCATCAAGGCTTCAGTTATACTGATGACATGGGTGAATTATATAAACAGATATCAAAAACACAGACTCAACAACACTGAAAACAAGATCTAAGCTGCAACCACTGAAACTTTGTAATGTGCCTGTCAAGCTGACAAGTGGGCAGGGGTAGGGATAGGGGAGGGAAATGGAAACACTGGTAGAAGGAAATTGGCACTGTTGGTGGAATTGGTGTTGAAATATTATCTGTCTAAAACTTCACTATCAAGAACTTTGTAAATCGCAGTTCTTTAATTTAAGAAAAAGAAGGAAAAACAAAGCAAGAAGTTGTTTTGCAGCATTTTAAAATCTGTTTAATTTTGGAAGCTGAATTTATTAAAAAAGCAAGAAGTTGAACTTCATTCTCAGATTCATGTAGGTACTCTGTGCCTTAGAAGTGGTGATTTCAAGCTTCTAACATATGGGATAACTATTGCAATTTTTTTATCTACTGAAAAATTTTATTATTTTTATTTGTTTTCTTAATTTATCTTTGTTCTTTTCTTATACTTTGTCTTTCACTTTAAAATATTCCTTTAGTGTTATATTTAAAAAATAAAATAAAACAAAAGACCAGGATGGTCATACCTATATCAGACAACATACACTTTAATCTAAAATAGTATGGCACAGGTAACATTATTTCTTAATTAACAAGTGATATATACATCCAGAAGAACTCAAACTCTTAATCACTTATGCACCTAATAAGAGAGCAGGAAAATACTTAAAACAACTATCATTATCCATTAAGAAAGACGTTGAGAGTAGCAGTAGTAGTTGGAGAATTTAACAAAGCTCTTCACCACTGGATAGAGAAAAGAGACTAAACCTCAACAAGGCAGCACTACTTTTGAAGGAATAAATGAAAGACATAAAATATATTTATAGATATATGTTTATTTATTATATATATAGAGACAGCTTATTATACTCCCACAATTGAATACATACTTTTGTCTAGTGCATATGGGACAGGCTTTCAGATGGATCACATGCTGGACTATAAAACATACAGCCATAAAATCAAGATGATTAAAATGACAGAAATTGTATCAATTATCATCAGATAATGACGCATTCACCAAAAATCATTCAAAATAGAAGCTAAACACAAACAAAAGAAAAACTAACGTAAATACCTAGAAATTAAACAGCTCATTATCTATAAGTGGAAAAAGAAATTAGGAGTGAAAATCAGAGGGTATGGTGCTGCCAGCAGGTCAATCTGTACCTGTGAGGCAAGTGCATCAGCAGCCTGATGGCATCTTCAGACTTCCATATACCCCAAAATTTCTGCTATACCTTTGGCCAGATCCCAAAAACTTGGGGCAAAGTTTACCAAGAAAGTAAACGGCCAAAAGTTAGGTATGTGGAGACACACCCACAAACCACCTCTGGCTCAGCTATATAATTGTAGGCAAGGCCTCTCTGGTTCCTGATTGAACTGCTTAACGGCCATGATCCCAGAGACTCCACCCCCATCCCATGAGGCCCTACATGTCTCGTCACTTTCCTCCTGGTCCCATTGAGACCCTGAATCGCCACCCAGGAATCAAGGTGCTCAATGGCTGCTCAATGGTCCCATTGAGACCCTGAATCGCCACCCAGGAATCAAGCTGCTCAATGGCCATGATCCCAGAGACTCAGAAACAAACCTCTAAACCCAGCGGCTTTTGACAGAAATGCATCCAGACTGCGCAGTAGATTACTGTCTCCAGGCCACCCAAGGGGGGAAAGGGTACTGTCCCTCTGACTGCCCCTCCTAGGCAGCTTGGTGGCCACCATCTTCCAGAGGCCATTGGGCAGTCAGGTTTGGGCCGGCAATGACGATACACGTGGGGCCTCACAGAATGGGGATGGAGCCAGCCCTTTCCTCTCCACCCCAACGAGATCCCAAGTCACCGCCCGTGAACGGCTTCTCTGGCTCCTGATCAAGGTGCTTAATGGCCATGATCCCAGAGACTCTGAAACGAATCTTGGAATCCAACAGATTTTGGCAGAAATGAATCTGGTCCATGCATTAGGTTACCGGTGCTGGGCCAACCCAGGTGGGAATAGGTTTCGTGCCTTGGCCGGTTCCCCCTGGCAGCCTGGTGACCGCCATCCTCCAGAGGCCACTGGACAGTCAGGTTTGGGACTGCAGTAACAAGACACGTGGGTCCTCGTGGGATGGGGTTAGAGCTGGCTCTTTCTACCTTGTCCCAATGAGACTCTGAGTCGCCGCCCATGAACGGCCTTTCTGGCTCCTGATCAAGCTGCTTAATGGCCATGATTCTAGAGACTCAGGAACAAATCTCGGATCCCAGCAGGTTTTGGCAGAAATCCCTCTCTCCAGATTTAAGTGTTAAAATTTTGGAATTTCAAAATCGTGCATTCACTACTGCAGCCACGCGACATCATATGTTATTCGTAACCAGCAATAGAAAACAAATTGTCTACTGTTGCCTTCTCAGCAGATCTGAGTGTTGGGGTAAAATCCCAAATAATAATGGTGGTCTGTGTCAAAATATTGAATGTAATCAAAGTAGAGAGAGAGTAATGCGGAAATCATTTACCCCACAGGTAGGGGGAGGGTGTGGGATGGGGGTGCATTGGGGTTTTTGGTGGTGGAAAATGGGCACTGGTAAAGGTACGGGTGTTTCATTCTATGACTGAGACTTAAACCCAAAAGCTTCATAACTGCTCTCACGATGATTCAATAAATAAAATTATAAAAAAATGAAAAAAGTAAGGTGGCGTTCATGGCCAATTCAATCAGCTAATCAGTGGCTGAATAAATAGTAATACTTACTCCTACATAAAAAAGAGTGAAAATCAGGAAGTTCCTGAAAAAAATTTAATATATGAGCTATCAGAACTACTGGGACTCAGCAAAAATGATTTTAAGAGAAAAGCTCATGGCAATAAAGGCATTTATCATGAATGAAAAAAAGAGCCCACATAAATAACTTTAAGATACTGGAAAAGAACCATCTAATGGATCCAAACACAAGCAGAATGGTGGTAATAATAAGCACTAGGAATAAAGTTTAATAATTCTGAATTATAGAACATTAATGAAAACTAGAGCTTGTGCTTTGAGATAACATCAACAAACCACTAGCACAGCTTACAAAGAAAAATAAAAGAATCCTAGTAAATTGAGCTGGAGATGAAAGGAAAGCCTCACATTAGATAGCATAGAAATACAGTGTTATTTCCAGGGATTTCTTTGAAAACTTTTATGCCACAAAACAGAAGAACCTGGAAGAAATGGATAAAGTTTTGAAATCCTATAACCTCATAAGATTTAACCTGGAATAAATGCAATACTTAAACAAACAAATTACTTTAGAATAAATAAAAATAGTAATCAAAAGTCTCCCCCAAAGCCAAATTCTAGTCCTAGACTGGTTCACTAGTGAATTCTTCCAAACAGGTAAAGACCTATTGCCAATACTTTTTGGACTCCTTCATAAAGTTTAAGAAATAGGAATCCTTTCAAAGAATTCCTATAAGGCAAAGCTTATCTTGATGCTAAAAGCTGACAGAGACACAACCAAAAACATAAATCTATAGACTTATATTCTCGATGAACATAGATACAAAAATTCTCAACAACATACTAGCAAACTGAATCCAATAACACATCAAAGTGGACATAAAACTTGATCAAATAAGATTCTTCGTGGGGATGCAAAGATTTTTTTTAACATACCAAAGTCAATCAACATAATACACCACAGCAATACAAGGAAAGGTAAAGGATCATACGATCATAACAATATATGCATAAAGAGAATTTTGCAAGATCCATCATTAATTCATGACAACTCAATAAAATGAATGTTAAGGTAAATTTACTCAACATATTTACAACAATTTGTCAGAACCCCATAGCAAATATTATACTCTATGATAAAAAGATCTTTCCTCTCAGATCAGGCACAACACAAGTTTCCTCACTCTCACCATTATTCAATACGTATTGTAAGCCCTTGCTATAAAAATTAGGGAAAAAACGATTTTAAGGACATTCAAATAGGAAAAGAAGAAATGAAACTCATACTATTTGGGCATCGTACTATTTGGTCATTACATTTTACTACACTTCCAAAACCCTAAAAGTTGCCAAAAAGCTCCTCTAAACAAAAAAATTGTAGTAGAGTGGGAGGCTACAAAAGACGCCGAAATCCTGACTTTTCTATATTCAATAATGAAATAGAAGAAAAAGAAATTTTAAAAAATCCCAGTCATACATGGCCCAAGAAAATCAAGTACCTAGAAATCAGCTTAATAAATCAGGCAAAAGACCTATACAAATAAAACTGAAAAACATTCCAAAAAGCAATAAAAGAGGACATGAGGACATTGAAAACACATCCCCTGTTTATGAATAGGGAGGATTATCATTGTCGAAATATCAATGCTGTCCAAAATATTATACAGAAACTTAAGTATATGCTTTGAATTATTAATAGAGTATTGAATAAATTAAATAAAAGTTCTTGCCTCATGGATCTTAATCTCACAGAGAAGAAAGACACTAAATATATGAAATGAGTAATAAAATTTCAAAAAGCAGAAGAATAGGTGTTTTGGTGGTTTTTAACCGAATTTTGAGGCCAGGGAAGTCATCTGTGAAGAGCTTAAAGGCCCAGAATCATGGGCACACATAATGTGTTCAAAGACCTAAAAGAAACAGAATAAAACACAAAGCTAGAGCTGTGATTTTTTTTTAAATTTAAAGGGTATGGAAAGGCATGGGCCATACTCAACAGTGCATAGTGCTTATCCTTAGCTTAGGGATCACTCATGGATGGACTTGGGGACCATATGTGATACAAGATATTGAACTGGGGTCAGCTGTTGGCATTGCAAGTGCCTTACCCAGTTTACTTGGAAAACTTTTTAAATGATCTAGGTTAGCATGTGGGTTAGAAAGATTATGATATTGAATATTATATATTTGAGTTAGAATTAAATAAAAAATTAAATTAAAGGAAACGTACTCAGCAACCTAAAGGTAAATATAATTGTCAAGGTCTTTTTATCCTGTGTTAATATGCCATTTATGTAAGCGTAACTAAACCAATTACTCATGCATCAGAAAACATATATATGAAACAGCTAATAGCATCAGCTTGTGGAGATGTAGGTAATTCTATTGGAAGACTTCAATAAATTCTCAAATAAAAAGTTTATAGAAATTGAGGTAATTATATTTGAACATGATTTGAATAAATTTTCAAAGATAAGTTGTTTTGTCTATACATAATTACTATTATATTTCCACTTTTCTAGTTTTTCCAAAATTTCCAACCTGTGGTGAAATACAGTCAAGCAAGATCATTTAAAGATTTTAAAATAAAAACAATTACTGTTTTAAGAGTTAAGGTAAGTTATCCTGTTACTCATCTTTAGAGATCATTTAATGAAAGTGAAAGCTAGTCTGTTAAGACATGCTTACATTATAATTTACACGTGACAAAAGACATTTCAGGAGAAGCACATTTGACTTGGTGAGCATTTTAAATGACTCAAAGGAGGTTCTCACTATGTGCAAAAATATTGGTTGTGAGGAGAAGTATCAGAATATTTTTAGTAGATGTCTTAATATTTGAATTAACCCCAACGTGGGCTAAATGAAATATTTACTACCCAGCCGCCGCCACAATCCAGGACGTTTTCCGGACCTTCACGGCTGCAAAGCAGCCACACGACACATCATGAGACACTAAATACTCATCTTCCGGAATTGCTGTACCATATTTGATAGGGTTTAAATATGGTAACACCTACGAGGGCGATTAGAGGTCACTCCAAAAGCCTCTATCCCGCTCGGAAAGACTGGCAAGCTACCAAGAGTATTCCGCCCACACGGAAGAGCCTGGCAAGCTATCCGTTGTGTATTCAATATGCCAAAACCAGTAATTACAACTGGTCTCATCCACCTGACCCTGAAGGCTTCACCAACATGGCAGCACTGAGAAGGATGAGAAAGGAGAGGCCGATAAAATCTCAAGGCCAAACTAGGCTGCCACAACGAAGGAAGACAAAAATGATCGTCTGTACTTTCAATGCACATATGCTATCATCAGATGCATCCATCGAGGACCATCTTGACGGTGCAAGAGCGAATGATCAAGTATGACATCATTGGTCTGCCCGAGACAAGAAGGCACAAATCTCACCATGCTGTTTTCGACACTGGAGAAGAATTGTTCCTCAGAACATGCGATAAAAGAGGTGTCGGAGGCATCGGTGTCCTTGTCATCACAAACTTGGCCATGAGCATTGATTCATTCGAATGCCTAACAACCCGAATCAGACGTTTACATTTGAATAGATGTGGCTCATTGCCTGCAGTTTCTATCTTCGTTGTCTATGCACCAACATCTCATTATGATGAAAGAGAAATTGAGAAATTCTACATGGAGCTGGAGAAGTTCTATAAAGAAGACCACACCTACTACAAGATCATTGTGGGTGATTTTAATGCCAAGATAGGACTGAGAAGATCAGCTGAAGGACTTCACATCGCGACCCATGGCCTAGAATGGAACGAACAGAGTGAGAGACTGTCTGAATTCATCATGTCGACCAAGACCATTCATGATAACTCACAGTTCCAGAAGGCCGAATCTAAACGTTGGGCATGGGAGTCTCCGGTGAACGATTCCACAACTAAATAGACCACATCATATTCAATCGACAGTTTTGCCTGACCGATGTCGCTGTTGTCCCAAAATTCCGAATGGGATCGGACCACCGTCTCCTTCGTGCAAAATTCTACTTCACAGAGCAGGGAGAAAGGGCTGAAAAGTTTAAAAAGAGAACTCGCAGAACGACCACCAACTGGGAGCTCTTTGGCACAATTGTGGCAACATGGGAAGAAGCCATTGTTGACAACATTGATGAGGAATATGATCAACTGGTTCAGCACCTCCATGATTGTGCGAGGAATGCAAAGAGAGAGATAGCCACAGAAAAAGCCTGTCTTCGAAAACTCTTGAGCTTATTTGCCAACGTGGTTTGGCATATGCTTCAGGCAACCGCAAGCTAACGTCCGAGCTCGCAAAGCAGTGCAGAGATGCGATCAAGGAAGACTTCAAAGAGAGAAGAGCAGAAGTGCTGGTAGATGCAGCAGAAGCTGGGAAAAGTATTCGTAATGCCGGCCTGTCCTTTGCCAACTACAAGACCAAGATGACTGCCCTCCGACGTCCTGATGGATCCATCACATCCTCCAGAATGGCAATGGAGAAGATTATCCATGACTTCTACTCAAATCTCTTCGATAGCCATGTCCACTTCCCAACATACCAAATTCCACAGGATGGATGTGTCGTTCCCAACATTCTCCCTTCCGAAATCCGACACGCCATTTCGTCAGAAAAGAAACGAACAGCACCTGGCCCAGACAAAGTGAGACCTGAACATGTGAAGAATCTGCTGTCACTACTTATCAATACACTTGCTCGGCTCTTCACACGCCACCTGTATGAATGCAAGGTCCCATCCCAATGGAAAACCAGCAGGACTGTAGTACTGTTCAAGAAGGGAGACATCCATGACATTGGCAACTATTGCCCGGTCTGCCTATTGTCTGTCATCTACAAGTTGTTCACTCGAGTCATCCTAAATAGGATTGGCAGAACACTAGATGAAGGACAACCATGCGAGCAAGCCTGGTTCCGCAAAGGATTCAGCACCATCGACCATATCCACACGATAACCAAGCTCATTGAGGTTTCTCGGGAGTTAAAGATGCCGCTCTGTTTAACATTCATTGATTTAAAGAAGGCCTTTGATTCTGTTGAGACGGAAGCGGTCATTGAAGCCCTAGCCAATCAGGGCATTCAAGCTCAAAACATCAAGATCCTCCGTGAGCTGTATTGCGGATTCACTACCAGGATCTCACCATTCTACAAAGAAGTAATCATTGATGTCAAGAGCAGGGTTCGGCAGGGTGATACTATTTCACCGAAACTCTTCAATGCCACCCTCGAGAACATCATGAGATGACTGGAATGGGAAGCAATGGGAGTGAAGATAGATGGTCGGCAACTACACGACCTCTGCTTTGCTGATGACATTGTTTTAATAACACCAAACATCAGCCAAGCGGCACAAGTGCTGGCCGACTTTGACCATGAGTGTGGAAAGGTAGGACTACAGCTGAATCTTACGAAGACAATGTTTATGAGAAACAGCCTCATTCCTGATGCCCCACTCGCTCTCAATGGAACGACCATCTCCGAATGCAACAGCTATGTGTACCTAGGTCGAAACGTCAACATGACAAATGACCTGGCACCCGAGGTGCGCAGGAGGAAGAGAGTGGCTTGGAACGCCTTCAAGAACGTTGAAGAAATAGCTAAGAGGAAGAAGAACCTCTGGCTCCGGGCACATCTGTTTGATTCCACTGTTCTTCCTGCATTGACATACGCCTCAGAGACCTGGGCCCTACATAAACAGGATGAGAATGCTATTCGGGTCTCCCAAAGAGGAATTGAAAGAGCTATGCTTGGAATATCACGTTTCACTCAAATGAGAGAAAGAATCCAGAGTTCCGACATCCGTTGACGATCCAGAATCAGGGACGCTGTCTCGTTTGCCAAGGTGTTGAAAATCAGATGGGCTGGTCACGTAATGAGATTTAAAGACGACTGCTGGACTAGAGCTGTTACCGACTAGATCCCACGGGATATTAAAAGACCGCGTGGACGCCCACCTACCAGATGGTCAGACTTCTTCATCAAGATCATGAACGATCGGTTTGAGGCTCTTCATGTTCCCAGAGCGAACAGATGCCATTGGGCTACACTGGCACGCAGCAGGGATGAATGGAGACGTTATTGGCTCCCGCTCTAGCAAATCGACAACTTTTTCATTTTCATTTCATTTCACCATCCTGTTAATCGTCGATTTCCTCGAGCAGGCCCCAGTAATGTCTCTTTCATCCTAGCCCTGAGATTATATTCAAGGCTCTTTAGGAGAATGAGACCCATCATTGTTACTGGTATTTGGCATATTTGGTATGCCACGGGGAGTTTGCCAGACTCTGCCCTGTGCGCAGGCTACATTCGATAGCCTGCAAGTTTGTCCAAAGTAGGAATGAGATAATAAGATGTCATAAAAAAAGATTTCCTGATAAGATGTCCTGATCTGGGTGGAGGATGCTCGACTCCAATCCGAGTAGGCTTGGAGATCTCGGCCCCAGAACCCGCATGGATTTGTCCCTCTGCCAGTACCTTCATGTGTGCGGAGAGTGGTCTTAGCATGGTGGTGGCTGGTCCTGGAGGTCTTCGGCTGCCGGAGCCCTGGTCGGGGCGGGGAGGAAAGCTCAACTCACTCCCCTCCAAGGGGCCCCGGCGAGGAACAGCCAGGCGCAGGGGCAGGAGAGTGCACTGTTCTCGTCCGGGAGCTGGATTTTATAGTCTCTGAGTCTTGGCCATTGATGGGATTACATGGCGCCAGTGGGCCAGGTGGTGGGTGTGACCCCCGCCTACTGGAATTTGGAGGATCTGGGTGGAGGATGCTCAACTCCAATCCGAGTAGGCTTCTACGACTAATGGGAAGTTAAGTGATTAAGTGATTAAATGATTAATATTTGCCTTCAAAACTGCTAAGCAAAAGTACTGGACCTGAGTTGTTTATCTCATAATAAGTGATTGGGAGCATGGGCGGGGGAGAGGGGGGAGGGTGAGGATGAGGGCTGGGTGCTGCAAACACAGTATAGTTGATAGGCATTTGCCTTGCATTAAGACAAGCCAGATTCAGTCTCTAGTCTCTTAGAATCTCTGAGCTTAGAGTCAAGAGTAAGATTTGTGCTTGCTTCTGTGTGGCCCCCAAACAACACACAATCATGTTTGGATTATAAAAATAGTTTAAGAAATTATTAAGTTTTTAACTTGCAAACTGCTATATAAGCACCAGAGACTAAAAGTCCAAAATGCAATGGGTTAGCTAGAGTACATAATATAATTTGAGCATGTGGTCCTTACATATCTCTATTATATATATGTATATATATGCTTATATGTATATGTATGTTCTGGGGGGCTTACCCAGGGGTGCTCAGTACTTATTCCTGGCTCTTCTCTTAGGAATGACTCCTGGAAGAACATGTGGGACCATATGGGGTGCTGGGGATCAAAACTCAGTGCAAGGTGGGGCTGGAGCCATAGCACAGCTGGTAGGGTGTTTGCCTTCCACGCGACTGACCCAGGTTTGATTCCCAGCATCCCACATGTTTCTCTGAGCACCGCCAGGAGTAATTCCTGAGTGCAAAGCCAGGAGTAACTCCTGAGCATTGCTGGGTGTGACCCAAAAAGCAAAAAAAAAAAAAAAAACCTCAGTGCAAGGTAAGAACTCTGCTGCTATACTATCTCTCCAGCCCACTATGTGATATTTTTTCTATGGTTTTCCTTATGTAATATTAAATGATAATGCAGAATGTGTAAGATATTATGATTATTTCTTTTTATTATTACTGGTCTACATATCCTATTAAATAAGACATGATTCTTAAGGATTTCATATAAAAGTATAACATTTTGGATTTCTTAGTTCAATGACCTAACCAGGTGAAGTGTTGATTTCTGCTCACTGAAGAAAATGAGGCAATCTACTGTATAATATGATCAGAAATGAGGAAAAAAACCTAATTCACATGACTACACATTATGAAAAACTTTCTGTAATTTAGTTAAGGCTTTGAGCCAGACACTGAAAGATATCCTGTTGATTGAAATAAGCCAGCACAGGGTGATCTCACTTTACTGAGGTATATAGAATACTGGATGAGGAAAAGTGTTGTAGTAAAGGCAATGCCTAGATCAACCTTGACCCCAGTGTTTAGAGAGAGGACAGAAAAAGAAAGAAATCAAAATGGGGTGAGGGTGAGGGTGAGGGTGGAAAAGAAGAAGAGCCCAAGGACTAATGGGTAAACAGTGTCAGGACCTAAGTTATGCTGGAGACATGGGTGAGTGGCATAGCCATATATCCCAAACAAAGACCCAACAAAACTTAGAACACAGGATCAAAGCTGCAACCACTGGAGTTTTGTAATGTGCTTACCAAATTGGCAGTCAGGCTATGAAACTGTATTGGAAATAGGGATGAAATATAGGAACATTGGTGGAGGGAAGTTGACACTGTTGGTGGGATTGATGTTGATATATTATATGTCTAAAACTCAACGATCAGTAATTTTGTAAATTACAGTTCTTTGACTTGTCACTTGTCATCCTGTTGATCATCAATTTACTCGAGTGGGTGCCAGTAAAGACTCCATTCACCCCTTTGGCATGCTACAGTGGCATATTGGGGGCTCTTTCAAGTTAAGGGGAATGAGGTCCGTTATTGTTACTGTTTTTGGCATATCGAATAAGCTACAGGTAGCTTGCCAGGCTCTGCCATGTTGGAGCTCTTTAAATAAAAATATTTTTGTCTTTGATCCAGAAATACATATAGGGTTTAAGTCACTTGCAGGATCTAGCATGATAGTATAACAGGTAAGGCATTTTGTTTGCATGTGGCTGACCCAGGTTCAATCTCCAGTATCCCGTATGGTCCACTGAGCACTGGCAGGAATAATTCCTAAGTATGGAGCCAAGAGTAACCCCTCATCATAGCTGGGTTGACCCAAAAAGCAAAAAGATAAAAAGGCACTTGCATTGCATATGACAAACCCAAGTTCATATCCAGGTACTTTATACGGTCTCTTGACTACAAAAAGGAGTGATTTTTGAGCATTGAGTCATAAGTAATCCCTGAGCATAGCTAGGTATGGCCCAACCTACTTGTCCCCCATAGAAAATACTTGGCATCAGAGACCTAATATAAATAGTAAGAGTAGATGTATAGCAAATAGAATTTTTATTCAGACATATTTGTTTCATCCTCAGTAAATTAAAGTTAGGTTTTAGAAACCATGAATAAATATGCCACTCATGTAAATTACATCACTAGGGAAGAAAAATAAGTTTTGTAAATAACAAACAAATCCTGGTCTCCCACAAATAATGGGTTGACATAATTTTTCTCAAGATGTTTCTCTCCAGAGAACTACCAAGATTGGACTAAATGAAGTACAAGGTTTGAAGGAAAATATTAGTGACTTTAGCTCTAAAATTGTGGGCCATAGAAATAGTACATTAGGTAAGGCACTGGCTTTGTATGCAGCTAATATGGGTTTGATATTTGGAATCCCTTATGATACCCTGAGTAAAAACAGGAGTGACTCTGAGTGCAGAGTCTAGCACAACCTGGAACATCACCAGATGTGACCCCCAAATAAAATGAAACAAAATCTGTATGTAATGAGTAGACAATGAAAATCAAGTACACATATTACCTGAATTGGTTGAATTTAGAAAATGACACTGCATAATAGTTGCCATGCTTTGCCTCTAAAACATTAATCATTAATCACACTAAAGCAAATCCTTAGATCGTGTATATAACAGGGGCATGATAGTTGGAAATTGAGAAAAATCTAAAAGCTCTTTGGAACATAAAGATCAGTCTTTATTCATTTGTTGTCAAACGTTTGGATTTTTTTCATATAGGAATATAGTAAATATTGAGACAGAAATCTCTTCCATACCAATCAGGAACTTTTAACATTGGGAGTCAGTTCTGATTTGTAGACTATGTCCCATATCCACTATCCCATCTAAGTTGAATGAAATTGTTGCTCAACTATTCATCTAACTCTCACAATCATTGATTTCACTGTTTAAAACCATTCAGATCCTTCAAAACAGAAGGAAGAACATCCATAGATGCTAGAATTCATTAGAGTTACAGGTACAAACCTGATAGATAACAGGAGCACCCATTCACTCTTAAGAGAAGCTCAGAACTACATCCTTAACTACAATGAAGCACCAGGGAAACAAAAAAAAAGGAAAACACCGAGCTGCATCAAAAGATGGTCACAAAAGAAGATCTTCAACTACTTCAGATTTTTCAATTTTTCCCAAATAATTTAAAGCAACAATCGTTTCATTGTTAAATGATCTGAAAGAACAAATCACTTGAATTTAATAGTGTATCAACAAAAGGAAACATAAAACCATATGATCATATCTGTTGATGGAGAAAAAGTTTTTGAAGAAATTCATCATTCATTAGCAATAAAAAAGTTTCAATGCAATGTGGGCAAAAGGAACACACCAGAATTGTACTGCATATCAAAAACCTGGAAGTTATTGAAATCATGCTACTGAAACTACAATCAATATATAAACACATTAGAAAATATTTTTCCCTGGAGTAAGTAAAAGTTTCCACATATATTGGACATGATAATTGTTTAAGAGAATCATTTTATCTCGACAATGAAAACTGAATCAGATAATCAAAATACTCACTATTGGATAAGTTTAATGTCAATTATATGTACATTAAAACTTATAATTCTTCACCAACATGATTGTGACTTTCGATAATGTCTTCTCAGCTAAGAATCCCTTTAAATTTTCTTTCACAAAAATACAATACTAAATCATTATGGACTTTATAAATTGCAAATACTCTATGAAATTTCTCAAACTTCAGTGGGTTAAGTCTCATCTTATTTTGCCTTTTTGATTTTGTTCCAGTCTCTAAATTGATACAATGCAGATTAATTTTAAAAGATATTTGCACACCTGTCCTCATTGCCATGAATTGATGTTTTTGTGTTCTTGGGATAGATATCAAAGGTTGGAATTGCTGGAGGTTATGTAAAAATATAAAAAATAAAAAAAAATGAGATGCCTCCATACTTCGTTCCATAGAGATTGAACCAACCAATCCTACCAATAGTGAATGAGGGTTTATTTTTAACAACATCCCCAGCAACATTAGCTCTTTCAAGATTTTCTTTTCGTTTGGGGGCCAGATCCTGTGGTGTCCAGGGCTTACTCCTGGCTTTGCACTCAGGGGTCACTTCTGGTGGTCTCAGGGAACCATATGAGCTTCCAGGAATAGAATCCGGATTAGCCATGTTCTAGGCAAACACCTTATGTACTGTACTATTTCTCTGTCCCCTATTTCCAGATATTTTAAAGACATTGTCTATTGACCATATGTTTTCTTTTGAGGAAATGTGTTCAGTTCCTGTCCTCATTACTCTGGCTTAAACTAATAAGTATGGTGTGGAAATGTTTAACACCACTCAGTGTTTTTTCTTTTAATTTTATAAATAATTTCACAGTGAGAAATTTTTTCTTTTGCATATTCCTATTTCTTTGTTATTTTATTTTATTTTCCAATGGCATTAAATCATTGAAGGTCTCTCTGAAACTAGTTTTACGTAGAGTTCTACCTAAGTATTCTTCTATGCATTTTCATGAATGTGGATCTAATATCAAGGTCTGTGATTTATTTAAAATTAAATTTTGTGTGTGGTGAATAGCTCCAATTCAGTGTCTCTTTTTCTTGCTTTCTTTTTTTCTTTCATGTATTTAACCATTTTTCTCAGCACTATCTGTTGATTAGATATTTCTTGTTTCACTTCATGCATCTGGTTCATTTATTATAAATTAATTGTTCAAACATCTGAGGGTTTATCTCTGAACTTTCAATTCTACCCATTTGTCTGCCTTTATTCCAGGACTAAAAGTTTTGATTACTATAGCCTCTATAGTATAATTTATAGTCAGCAAATGGAATGCCTTCATTTTTTTCCCCCTCACAATTTCTTTGGCTCTTAGGGATGTTCTATTGCTCCATAAAAATTAGAAAAGATAAAATCTTGCATTTTGCTACAGATGGTATGGAAGAAGAAGGTGATATGTCAATATGTCAGAAGGAGAAAGATAATACCAAGATGACCTAACTCACTTGACTATATAAAGAAATAAAGAAAATAAGTGGGAAAAGGTAACAAAATAAATCTTTTCCCCCCTTTTTTATAATTTTATTTATTGAATCACCATGAGAGCAGTTACAAAGCTTTTGGGTTTAACTCTCGGTCATACAATGAAACATTCATCCCTTCACAAGTGCCCATTTTCCACCACCAAAATTCTCAGTACCCCCCATCCCACACCCTCCCTGTACCTGTGGGGCAGATTATTTCCACATTACTCTCTCTCTCTCTATGTTGATTACATTCAATATTTTAACACCAGGCCCAACATTATTATTTGGGATTTTACCCCAACACTCAGATCTGCTGAAAAGGCAAGAGCAGACAATTTGTTTTCTATTGCTGGTTATGAATAACATATGATGTTGCATGGGCACAGTAGTGGCCACCCGATTTTGGAATTCCAAAATTTTAACAATTAAATCTGGAGGAATGTCTGCCAAAACATGTTGGGTTCAGAGATTTGTTCATGAGTCTCTGAGATCGTGGCCGTTAAGCAGCTTGAGAGAGAGGCCGTTCTGTGTGTGGCAACTCAGGGTCTCGTTGGGGTAGGGAGGAAAGGGCCATATCCACCCCCCGTCCCATGAGGCCCGGTGTTTTTCGTCACTGCAGGTCCAAACCTGACTGTCCAATGGCCTCTGGAAGATGGTGGCCACTGAACCGCTAAGGGGAAGCAGGCAGAGGGACAATACCCTTTCCCCTCTGGAGTAGTCCTGCACCAGTAACCCATTGCGAGAACTGGACGCACTTCTGCCGAAAGCCACTGGGTTCCGAGATTTGTCTCTAAGTGTCTGGGATCATGGCCATTAAGCAATTTGATGAGGAACAAGAGAGGCCTTGCCTCCAACTATATAGCTGAGTCAGAGTTGATTTGTGGGTGTGTCTCCACATACCTAACTTTTGACCATTTACTTTCTTGGTAAACTTGGCCCCAAGTTTTTGGAGTCTGGCCAAAGGCACAGCAGCAATTTTTGGGTACCTGGAAGTCTGAAGGTGCTGATGCCGTCAGGCTGCTGATGCACTCGCCTCACAGGTACAGATTGACCTGCCAGCGGCACCATATCCCCAACAAAATAAATCATTGTCTTGAAAGCATCCCTGCCAGAACTGGGGTTGCCAAGCAATTGTTTGTGGGATTGGGGATGCAGAGGAAAGGGATAGAGTAGAAGCTACATAACGAAAATGGTGAAGGGATTTGGGGAACTTTAGTTGTGGGGGTACAGTGTAGTATATATTCTCACCAATGACATAAATAGTAACACTATTGTAAATCATGTTGCTCCAATAATAATAAAATAAAGTAAGAAAAATATAATTTATGTTTTGTGTTTCCTGTTTTACTGTTACTCTTCTCAATGACTTTCTCAAAACATTGTGAAGTTATTTAAAAAATTCATCGGAGGGGGCTTAGCAATAGTACAGTGGGTAGGGTATTTGTCTTGCACAGAACTGAGCTGGTTTCAATCCCCAGAATCCCATATGATCCCTTGAGCAAAGTCAGGAGTAATTCCTGAGTGCAGAGCCAGGAGTAATTCCTGACCATTGCTAGATGTGGCCCCCAAATAAAAATTCATCAAAATTATATTTTCTTATGATACTGAATTTAGCTTTCTTCATGTGAATAAAATATGTTATTAAAAAAGGACAACAGTATGGTCACCTCTATTCATAGAAAAGAGGATCTTGAGTTTGTGTTTCATTATTTATTATGTGCTTTTACTTTGACACAAGCAGGTCCAGTTGTGAAAGTGCAAGATAGTTTTAATAGAACATAAAATAAAGTCCATTTATCCAAAGTGATGAATAAAACCTACAATATAAGTTGTTCCAATAATGATCATTACTCTACTTTGTTTCCTTCTCTTTTTGAGTAGAATCTTCTACCTGGCATTTAATGCATATGCTCCAAAATTTTCTTTTGTATTATTTTTTTCTTTTTCTCTTTCCTCTAACTCTTTTTACTGTATATTCTATTAAAATACTCCCAGGTAAAAATGTTCTGTTCCATTTCTTCTGAATTTGATATTTATCATCTGTGGATAACAAGAGACATTTATTATGCTAAAGTGATTGAGTTGAAAGAAATGTCTTTCTTTTGTATATAAAACTGACCAAATGAAATATTTTCTTTCCCCCTTTCAAAATACATTGGAAGTTAGTGAATCTTTTTGTCCTGAAAACACAGTGGTTTTTTCCTGATGGATATATATTTCTTGTTAAGACTTAGCTGAATTTCATAGCATGAACGTATAGGTGTACAATTTTTTTGCTTTTTTAAAAGTATAAGCAATATAGTAGAATTTTGCTGTGCTTTAGAAAAGGCAATAAACTCCCCTCGATCTTCAGAAGCTAGACAGTAAAAAATCCTCCATATCAACAGGACAATTTCTCTTCAAAATAAACAAGTAGGGCACAAAATAAGCCAAATCTTATGAATAGCCAAGGGAACTCAGCTATATTTCAAGCTTAACTCTAGAAATTGTTTGCTTAAAAGTCATTTATATGATATTATTTTAAATATTCAAATAAATAATTGATCATGATCAATGTGTATTTTCTTTCTCCCACAGAGCTCTGGCAATGAATCTGAAAAGAAAAATATAGAAAAAAGAGTTGTGCGATATTCTATTTACAGAAGAAAATTCTTCCATATCAGTTAATATTCACTTTTTCTTTCACAATTATTTGTTGCTTTTTATTAGTTTCAAAATTCTAACAACATAAGAAATAGGCTGTTACTAAGCACGTTATAGATTGAGGAACAAGAGAAGTTTATCTTGAGTCACATCTCTTGTCTATTTAAATATAGCTTACTCATAAAATCCTCTGCCATAATACATTTAGATAGCACATGCCATCTAAAATGAAATCAAAGTAGTGTCACTTCCTGACATTGCAGAATAATTCACAATGATATTGATGATTTTAATATAGGTCCCAATGGATATCTTGTAAAGGAAGTTCAAAACTATTCTAACAAATTATTACTTAATGTGATTCTGTTGAGACAGAAGCGGTCATAGAAGCCCTAGCCAATCAGGGCATACAAATTCAATACATCAAGATCCTTTGTGAGCTCTATTACGGATTCACTACCAGGATCTCACCATTCTACAAAGAAGTAGTCATCCATGTCAAGAGAGGAGTTCGGCAGGGTGATACTATTACACCAAAACTCTTCAGTGCCACCCTCGAGAACATCATGCGACGACTGGAATGGGAAAGAATGGGAGTGAAGATAGATGGTCAGCAACTACACCATCTCCGTTTTGCTGATGACATCGTTCTAATAACACCAAACATCAGCCAAGTGGCACAAATGCTGACCAACTTCAACCATGAGTGTGGAAAGGTCGGACTACAGCAGAATCTTATGAAGACAATGTTTATGAGAAACAGCCTCGTTCCTGATGCTCCATTCGCTCTCAACAGAACCACCATCTCCAAATGAAACAGCTATATATACCTAGGTCAAGAAATCAACATGATGAATGACCTGGCACCTGAGTTGCGCAGGAGGAAGAGAGCGGCTTGTAATGCCTTTAAGAGCGTTGAAGAAATAACTAAGAGGACAAAGAACCTCCAGCTACGAGCACATCTCTTCGATTCCAGCATTCTTCCTGCATTAACATATGCCTCAGAGACCTGGGCCCTACGAAAACAGGATGAGAAGGCTATTCGGGTCTCTCAAAGAGGAATCAAAAGAGCTATGCTTGGAATATCACGATTCATGCAAATGAGAGATAGAATCCGGAGTTCTGACCTCCGTCAACGCTCAAGAATCAGGGACGCTGTCTCATTTGCCAAGGCATCAAAAATCATATGGGCTGGACACGTAATGAGGTTTACAGACAACCGCTGGACTAGAGCCATTACTGACTGGATTCCATGGGACATCAAAAGATCGCGTGGAAGCCCACATACAAGATGGTCAGACTTCTTAGTCAAGACCCTGAATGATCGGTTTGAAGTTCTGCATGTTCCTAGAACGAACAGATGCCATTGGGCTATGCTAGCACGCAACAGGGATGAATGGAGACGTTACTGGCACCTGCTGGAGTAAATCGATGAATAATGGGGGAATCAAGTGAGATAAACAAGGGTCAAGATACTGTAGAAAATGAGAATGTCCAGCCACTGGAAAAAAATCACTGTATCACTGTATCATTGTCATCCCATTGATCATCAAATTATTTGAGCGGGCACCAGTAACATCTCTATTCCTCCCAGCCCTGAGGTTTTAGCAGTCTCTTTTTACTAGTCTTTTCCCAATGATTGGAGGCTCTTTCAGGGTCAGGGGAATGAGACCAATTGTCTTTGCTGTATTTGGTATATCGAAAACACCACGGGTTGCTTGACAGGCTCTGCCCGTGCAGCCAGGATACTCTTGGCAGCTTGCTGGTCTCTGTGAGAGGCACAAATGGGTAGGAAATGTTTTATAATGTGTCGAGTGGCTGCAAAGTGGCTGCATGGTCCGGAAAGCGGCCAGGAGCATAGCAGTGGATAGGCAATGGAGGTTGCCTGCCGGGGCCGAGTCCCTTGGGGTGGGGAAGTCTCTCACCCGCCCCACAGCCTCGCACAGGATCCCTGAAAAAAATAGAGAGAAAATTTTTCAAAAATAAATATTTTACACCGGATCTCAAACTTTTGAAACTTCATAAACTATAATCCATTAAAAAATAGCACCTATGACATCAATATCTAATTGCTAGACTTGCCATTTGACGTCTTGGGTTACAAAGACTGGATCTTTTCCATTTTCTATAAGGCTTATTCATAACAAGAAGAGAAAAATCTGTGAGACAATTGGGTGGATTACTCACTGTTCTTGATCATTGTTCTCTTACAATTCTTAATGCTTAACTTTGTAACTAATTTAAAAGCTTAAATTTTTTAACATTTGCAAAAGAAATGACCATGTATTATGAGTTTACTATTATACCCTTCTCTGTCTAGTACCATGTTAAGGAAATCATACTGGTATTCACATTTTGGGGACAAGTTGATAAAGAGCTTTATTAAAATCAAGTTGACATACTTGGGAATTATAGACTTGTATTCAAAGCGACAGCCTTATATTAAAGACCACAGAAGTGGATTTTTAATAGGGAAATAACAGGGTAAAATGAGTAGGCTGCAGACCCATGGACACCAGAATGAACAGTAAAATCCCCATTTGGGCTGCTTTCTTATGGGATACTTTACATTATCTGCAAAACTAAATAACATACAGGTTAGACATTTTTGGGGAGGAGGGAAGTGTATTGTCTTTATTTTTATTCTTTGGGAAAAGGACAGATGTTCTGGTCTAATCTGATTTTTATATATATACTTTGTGATAGTTGTTTTAGTTCCTACTATCACTTATTCAAAATAAATGGCGTGCTATTCAGATTTTGCCATTTTCCTCTGAGCAGCGACATAATTGTAGGGGTACGGGGAAGTAGAACACATTGCTCTGGTGGGAAGAATACCCTTACAAGGGAAACTGTGTTTTGCTTTCAGGGATCCTCACGTGAAAATTACTATTATCATAATCATAATCATCATCATCATCATTATCAAAGATATATTTGAGGGTGACCGAGTTTTAATACTTTATATCCCGACCTTTGGAACTTCTTGAGACATTCCATGATGTCATAATTTATTTTGAAATAAGCAGTTTCTTCATAAAACCAGTCTTTCAGTCCTGAGTATAGATCAGTCCATTTAAGACATTAGAAGTGTCTAGATCTTGACAAAAGAGGGAAAATGCCTGAAAGAAAATCCAAGGAAGAGCTTTAAGAACTGCAAGTTCTATAACAGAGGTAAAACATCTTTATATGACAGTTTGTTCCCAATCTGTGGTATGTCATGTCTATAATTAAATATTTTTTAAAATTTAGTATTTATTCCAGTTTACAATTAAATTAAATAATTAACAGAGCTATAACCTGATCTCCACAAAAGGCATGCTGCCGAAATTTTGTCTTCTCTTACTTTCTCTGCTAATCTACCAAATACATACATGGTAAATGTATTTATTTACATTTGGTAAATTATTTATAATTTACAAAAATGGTAAATTACATTTTCTGCTTTTTTTCTGGTTTTGTTTGGTTTTATGGGGCACATTAGCAGTGCTCAGAATTTACTCCTCAGGGATCACTCCTGGTGGTCTCCAGGGAACACATGGGGTGCTGGGGATTGAACCTGATCCATGTGTAAGGAAAGCACACTATCTGTTGCATTAGTGCCCTACCTGTTGTATTAGTGCCCTACCTGCCCTACCCCTAGATTATGTTAACTTCCATTAAGCATGGCCAGTTGTTTTGCATAAGCACAGCAGAAACAATATAATTAATCTCTTAACCAGAAGCCTTTAATTGAGCTTAAGTGGACAATTTTTACTCAAGATTCATGTCACTTTTCTTTCTCAAGAGTCTGTCTCCACTGATCAAATGTTCAGACAGAAGTCTGATGTCCTTATTAGTACATAATAACCAACATATAACAAGGTGGCTTCTCCCAAGAATCTCAGCATATTTTTTCTGAATGACAGGCCGAAATGAAGTCTCTTAATTTGCTCAAAACTAGAGAATCCTTCTAGGTTTTGGAGGCAAGGAGGCATATTTTACTGCTCTTGTTACAACTTGTCTCATATGACATCACCTTTCTACCAACTATAGCTTTTTAGCCCACATTCTTTCACATGTCAAACAGTGTGGTATAGCCTCCTCTTCCAGATTCATATAGGTTCATGGTGGGATTCACATGGCTGTTAAGGAATAAGGCCAAAATTTTAAAGGAACTTTTTGTCTTAAGTTAACTTGATATGGAAAGTTCCCAAATGACTAGAATTTTATAAGAAAACATTATCTACCATCAGAATTGATTGTAATACTTGAATTTTGATGCTGATTATTCAAACCTTTAAAATATAAATTGTCCAAAGGGCCATTTTGTTACCATGGAGTTCTTTGGATGAGACATTCCTGTTTCGTGAGGTTAATCTTAAATTCTAAAATAATATTACCTTTGTCCCAGGAATATAACCTGTTCCCAAATTATTTATTACAGAGGCACATTATTGTCTGTCTTTCTATATTCATAGAAACAAATTTAATGCAGTATTATAAACCATTAAAATATTAAGAGGAGAACAAAGCAAATGTTTCATTCCATTCTATGTTAAGTAAGATATAGTTGATATTGTACCTTAAAATTCATTCTCAATAATCTGTAAAGAAAATTCATTCTCAAGAGTCTAGTCATCAATTCCCACATAGAAATTTTTATCTACTTCATTTTTGTGCCTATTTTCCCATGAAATCTGCAATTTTATCCACAGTTTAATAATAGATCTGTACTCTGAAGTATCTGTCAAAATCATTTAACCCACATACTTCCCTGAACTTAAGGAATTAGACCAATTATAACAATGGCCAAACACTTCAGAATGCTCCTAATTAAAGATCTTGTTATGAGCAAGAAATTTTGCTCACTTGTGACCTGCAATTTCCTAACATAACCATATGCAAGCAACTCATATAAGTCTTCAGCATTCATAATTTTAGGATGACCACCTTATTATTCACATGTATGTTAGGAGAAGTGAACATTTCTTCTCATGTGACAGTGCTTCCTAATAAAGCCTTAATATACCAAATAGGCCTACCCCATATATATTTCTCATTTTAGAAGTAAAAAAATAAATTTTAATGGAATGCTTGACTCTTCTAAGTCCTTCGATATTCAATTTCTATATAGCTAATTGTTTTTTGTCATATTTTATTTCTGGGACATTTTATTTGACAGGTTTGAAACACAGATAACTAGGAGCCAATATTCAACTAGTTATTTAAACAAAGTAATAAAGACTTAAAAACTCAAATGAAACTCATCTATCTTAAAACTGTTATAGGTGAGAGAAATGACTGCTAAAAATGTAGTTCTTCTTAGTTACTGGTGCATCAGGCTTCAGTTTTATCTCTGGGCTGACTCATAAATAATGTTGCAGGTCACCTGACTCTTGGCAATCTTGCTAAGTATGGGTGGTTTGGGTAAAGTGGGAGCAAGGAACATAATAGACTCTAGAGAAGACTGCTACTACCTTCAGTTTCTTCCTACTTTGGCCACATGGTGAAATGCTGAGCAATTTAGAACTTGTAAAGTCTGACATGAGTATCTGTGTGGTAGCTGTCATCAGGTCAGAAAGTAGAAGGGCTAGTTCTCAAGATAAAATGGACATTTTAAGTGGTAGGGCCTGGCTAAAAGTTTTCTTTCTTTCTTTCTTTCTTTCTTTCTTTCTTTCTTTCTTTCTTTCTTTCTTTCTTTCCTTCTCTCTCACTTTCTCTTTCCTTCTCTCTTTCTATCTTTCGCTCTCTTTCTCTTTCTCCCTTTCTCCCTTTCTCCCTTTTTCCCTTCCTCCCTTCCTTCCTTCCTTCCTTCCTTCCTTCCTTCCTTCCTTCCTACCTTCCTTCCTTCTTTCCTTTCTTCCTTTCTTCCTTTCTTCCTTTCTTTCTCTCTTGCTTGCTTGCTTGCTTGCTTTTTAATATTTTGGCCATGGCTGGAAACTTCTTCTCTGTACTCGGGAAATATTCTTGGTGGTGCATGGGGGACCATGTGAGATGCTGGGGATATGACCTGGATCAGTCATATTCAAGACAAGTGCTCTACCTCCTATATGATCTTTTCAGCCTCATATTCAATTATTCTAATAGGTATCAGTGTTTTGCATCAAAATGGTGGCATAGCATTTATAGTGATTTTTATCATAATTTGAGACTCCTGACATTTTATTTAATTCAGTAAAGATCTTTCAATTAAGTTCAGTAATTCAGCAGTCAACTTTAGTAAAGTTCAGTACTATTTTTGCCGCCCCCAAATATGCACATTACAATGCTTTATAAACAGTAATGGACGACTTAGTCCTGAAGTACAGGACTTAATTAATAGATTTCAAACCATTGATATATAAGAAGAAACTTACCATATTTCCTTTTGTGAGTTATTTTATGTAGTCCATAGTTTTACTTTTGCAGCAGATATTCACTTGATCACTTGATCACTTGACATCTCGTTACGCATCGACTTGCTCGAGCAGGCGCCAGCAACGTCTCCATTTGTCCCTGTCACGGGCTAGTGTAGCCCAAAGGCGTCTGCTCACTCTAGGAACATGAACAGCCTCAAACTGATCATTCAGGGTCTTGACGAAGAAGTCTGACCATCTCATAGGTGGGCAGCCAAGTGATCTTTTGACGTCCCATGGAATCCAGTTGGTAATGGCTCTAGACCAGCGGTCATCACCAAATCTCATTACATGTCCAGCCCATCTGATTTTCGACACCTTGGCAAATGAGAGAGCATCCCTGATGCTTGATCGTCGAAAAGGTCGGAAGTCCTGATTCTTTCTCTCATTTGAGTGAAGCATAATACTCCAAGCACAGCTCTTTCAATTCCTCTTTGGGAGACCCAAATAGTGTTCTCATCCTGTTTACTTAGGGCCAGGCATATGTTAATGCAGGAAGAACAGTGGAATCGAAGAGATGTGTCCAGAGCCAGAGATTCTTCTTCCTCTTAGCTATTTCTTCGACGCTCTTGAAGTCATTCCAAGCAGCTCTCTTCCTTCTGCGAAGCTCAGGTGCCAGGTCATTTGTCATGTTGAGTTCTTGACTTAGGTACACATGACTGTTGCATTCAGAGATGTTCAACCAGTTGAGAGTGAATGGAACTCAGGAACAAGACTGGTTCTCATAAACATTGTCTTCGTGAGATTCAGCATAGTCTAACCTTTCCACACTCATGGTAAATTTGGCCAGCACTTGTGCTGCTTGGCTGATGTTTGGTGTTAATGTCATCAGTGAAGCGGAGGTGGTGTAATTGCCAACTGTCTATCTTCACTCCGATTTCTTCCCATTCCAGTCATCACATGAAGTTCTTGAGGGTGGCACTTAAGAGTTTTGGTGAAATGGTTGAACCCCTCTCTTGAAGTCAATGATCACCTTCCTGTAGAATCGTGAGATCCTAGTAGTGAATTCGCAATACAGGTCACGAAGGATCCTTATGTATTGAGTTTGAATGCCCTGATTGGCTAGGGCTTCAATGACCACTTCAGTCTCAACGAAATCAAAGGTCTTCTTTAAATCAATGAATGTTAGACAGAGTGGCATCTTGAACTCCCGAGAAACCTCAATGAGCTTAGTTATCGTGTGGATATAGTTGAATGTGCTGAATCCTTTTCAGAAACTGGCTTTCTCGCATGGTTTTCCTTCATCTAGTGTTCTGCCCATCCCAGTGTGTGACTGCCCATCCTATTCAGGATTAATCGAGTGGACACCTTGTAGACGACAGACAACAGGAAGATCAGGTGATAGTTGCCAATGTTGTGGATGTCTTCCTTCTTGTACAGTAGTACAGTCCTGCTGGTTTTCCACTGGGACGGAACCTTGCATTCAGACAGGTAGCATTTGAAGAGCCAAACTAGTATATTGATGAGTACTGATGGCAGGTTCTTCAGGTGTTTGGGCCTGACCTTGTCTGGGCCGGGTGCTGTTCACTTCTTTACTGATGAAATAGCGTGTTGGATTTCGGAAGGTAGAATGTGGGGAATGACATATCCATCCTCGGAATTTGGTATGTGCGCAGGTGGACATGGCTATCGAAGAAATCCAAGTAGAAGTCATGGATAATCTTCTCCATTACCCTTCTGGAAGATGTAATAGATCCATCAGGACGTCGAAGGGCAGTCATCTTGGTCTTGTATTTGTCAAAGGACAGGCTGGCGTTGTGAATGCTTTTTTCAGCTTCTGCAGCATCTATCAGCACTGCTGTTCTTCTCTCTTTGAGGTCTTCCTTTATCACTTTTCTGAAATGCTTTGCACGCTCAGATGTTCACTTGCAATTCCCTGAGACTTGCGCCAAGCTTTTTGGTGAATGAACTCGAGAGTTTTCGAAAACTGGCGTCTTTTTTTTGGCTATCTCTCTCTTGGCGATCATGATCACGATCATCCTGTTGTTTGTCAATTGCCTCGAGCAGGCACCAGTAATGTCTCCTTCGCCCTAGCCCTGAGATTTTTTAAAAAGTTCCATCTTCAAGGCTCTTTCAGGGTTAGGATAATGAGACCCATCATTGTTACTGGTATTTGGCATATTGGGTATGCCCCGGGGAGTTTGCCAGACTCTGCTGTGTGGGCAGGATGCTCTCTGTAGCCTGCCAGGTTCTCCAGAGTAAGAACGAGATAATAAGATATTGCTTCTGGGAGCTGGGTTTTATAGTCTCTGGGTCTTGGCCGTTGATGGGATTACCTGGCACTGGGGGAAGTTGGTGGGTTTGACCCCTGCCTACTGGAAGACGGAGGATCTGGGTGGAGGATGCTCAGCACCGATCTTTGCAGGTTTGTAGATCTCAGCCCCGGGACCCGCATGCCTTTGTTCCTCTGCCGGGACTGAGATCTCCAAGCCTGCTAGGATCGTGGCTGAGCATCCTCAACCCAGATCATCCATCTTCCAGTAAGCAGGGGTCACACCCACCAACTGCCTCCTGGAGCCGTGTAATCCTATCAACAGCCAAGACCCAGAGACTATAAAACCCAGCTCCCGGAAGAGAACAGCGCAGTCTCCTGCACCCTCACTTGGCTGTCCTCTCCAGGGCCCTTTGGGGGGTGCTGGTTGAATTTCCCTCCCCGCTCTGAGCAGAGCCCTGGCAGCTCAAGACATACAGAATCAGCCACAACTGTGCCGAGACCACTCGCTCTCTTCAACTTAACATTTTTCGCAAAATCAAAGAATTGTTGAACCATTCCATCGTTTTCCTCATCAATGTTGTCAATTATGGCATTTTCCCATGTTGCCACAATAGTGCCAAAGAGTTTCCAGTTAGTGATCGTTCTGTTAGTTCTCTTCTTAAACTTTGCAGCCATTTCTCCCCCCTCTGTAAAGTAGAATTTTGCATGAGGGACATGGGAGTAGAGATCCTCTGCCTGCTTCCAGCACCCCGGAAGACCTCCACTTCCTCCACTATCTTCACTACCCAGCTGATGCCACGCTCCAGGAAGCTTTCCAGATCCTGGGCCCAAGACCCATGCATGAGTGAATCCCTACAGATCTGGGAAAGCGGAACACTCTGACCTTGGACCCCAGGTTCACCGGACCTTGGAACAGAGATCCTCTGCCTGCTTCTAGCAGCCCGGCAGACCTCCACTACCTCCACTACCTCCACTACCCAGTTCATGACACGCTCTAGGACACTTAATACAAGATTACCGCACCATATTTGATGGGGCTCAGATCTGATTTGAACCATGGGAATACCTGTAAGGATGATTAGAGGCCTCCCTAAAAGACTTGATCCCTCTCGGAGAGCCTGGTAAGCTACCAAGAGTGTTCCGCTCACACAGCAGAGCTTGGCAAGCTGTGCATGGCGTATTCAATATGCCAAAACCAGTAAATATAATGGGTCTCATTCCCCTGGCCCTGAAAAGTCACCAATACAGCAGCGTTAAAAAGGATGAGGAAGAAGAGACTGATAAAGTCTCAGGACCGAATGAGGCTGCCAAAACGAAAAAGGACAAAAATGACTGTCTGTACTTTCAATGCACGTACACTGGCATTGGGTGCATCCATCAAGGACCTGATGGTGCAAGCGTGAAAGATCAAGTATGACATCATTGGTCTGACCGAGACAAGAAGGCACGAATCTCACCATGCCATTTTCGACACTGGAGAAGAAATGTTCCTTGAAACATGTGACAAAAGAGGAGTCGGTGGTGTCAGTGTCCTTGTCTGTGTAAACACACAAAAAGGATGGGCAAAGAGATGGCAGCGGTCTATCTCTCCCGCCACCCGCGTTTGGTAGTCTCAGGCCGTTTCCCCACTCCAGGGAGGTCGATGGCGATGGTCAGGTGAAGGAAGGAAACGAGGGCCAGGCTGGTTGGTCTTAGTAGCAGTTTATTACATGGAAGAAATGTATGTCATGGAGGGCCCATTACCTCGCAAGCACGTGCTTCCTGTTCTCTCAGCTTCTGTCCTCATTCTCTCAAACTTGTCTCTTCAGTTCTCTTCAGCACATCAACCCCGTTCTCTCAGGCATGTGTTCCCCCAGAGATCCCTGAAATCTCACTTATAGAGATCATGGTACCTCTAAAGGGCGCAATACAGTGATGTCATCAAAAGGAGTTACAGAAAGAACATTGAGGTGAGGCTGCAAAGAATATATTGTTTCTTTACATCTGCAGGCCAGTAATTTTGACCTCCAGAAAGAAGATACAATACCAAGACTGAAATCTTTTACAAGCACTTTCACAAGCTACAAAGCACTTGGATTTGCATCCCAAAGACCAGTCTGCTAGAGCTTGGAATCTACATCCCAAAGACTAGCCTGCCTAGGGCTGGGAGTCTACATCCCAAAGATCAGGCCAGGCTAGCACCTGAGATTACTGAGACAAAAGGGAAACTGCCTCTTACAATATACTGAAATTATTTACTGAAGGCAGTTGAAGGGGAGAAATGTTCAGTCTCATCCAAGCTAGTCAGGACACAAGGGAAAGCTGCTTCTAGGACAGATTCTCATTTAGCAGATCAACCCACCCTAGAACAGAATTCCCTGGGTGTGTTTCTCCTCTCCTTGTCTGACCAACATATATGCATACATAATATAAATCATTTTGTATGGACACAGTAAGAAATACTTTAAGCTTATTGAATTGCTCTCCTAGGACCATCTCGATCTCATACTGCAGTGCTCAGGCCAGATATCTTTCCTATTCCTAGCAGGGTCCTAGTCTCGTCATTACTTTTGGATCATGACAGCATTTGCCTATGATCAAACTCTGAATCTATAGTTAAGAATCGTGGCACCTTGGCCTAGCCCATCTCGATGCCAGGGTAGCCTATAACTTACCGGCTTGCCCTGGTTCCATCCAGTCCCACGTCGGGACCCTACCCTTGGTGTGCTAGGAAGTGAGGGCAACTGAGGCTTAAGTTGAGAAAGCAGATTCCCAGGAGAGAATAATGTTCAAAACCAATTAACTCCTAAGTTATAAAGCATAATATTAATTGTCTTCCTGTATCTATACAAAAAGGACATTGCATTAAAGTAAACTATTCAAAAGACATAAGGAGAGGAGAAAGGCAATATTAACTTACAGTACAAGTTCAGTGTCCTAGAAGGATCCGACCTTACAAATTGGTTGGGGAAGAGAGCACAAAGAGGTAGTAACAAACAAAGTAATGGGAATAACTCGGGAGCACTATGATGGGTGCAACCTGATATACCTAAGCTCCTTGTACTCCAACACTTGTCAACACAAACTTGGCCATGAGCATTGATTTATTCCAATGCCTAACAACCCAAATTAGACGATTAAACTTGAATAGATGTGACTCACTGCTGGCTGTTTCTATCTTCGTTGTCTATGCACTAACATCCAATTATGATGAAGGAGAAATTGAGCAATTCTACATGGAACTGGAGAAGTTCTATAAAGAAGAACACACCTTCTACAAGATCATTGTCGGTGATTTTAATGCCAAGATAGGACTGAGAAGTTCAGCTGAACAACTCCACATTAGGACTCATGGCCTAGAGTGGAATGAACAGGGTGAGAGATTGTCAATACCATCCATGGTAACTCACAGTTCCGGAAGGCCAAATCCAAACATTGGACGTGGGAGTCTCCCGGTGGATGGTTCCACAACGAAATTGACCACATCATATTCAATCGACAGTTTTTCCTGACCGATGTTGCTGTTGTCCCAAAATTCCAAACGGGCTCGAACCACCGTCTCCTTCGTGCAGCAGATATTATTCTGTTTCATTTTTATTAATTTACACTAACACTCTAAACCTAATTTCTCCCACAAGTTTCAGTAATCTCTAGAATTGATAAAACTTCACTGAATGTTTTTCCAGAAAATTACACATTTCTATTACATTATATCCCAACTTACTGGTGCTACACTCTCACTAATCCTCCAATACATCATATTTTTGCCATGTGAAATCCTCCCAGATTTCCCCATGCTTTGTCTTCTGGTTTTCAAAACTACTGTGCATGACTGTTTTACAACATAGTTTGGGAAATTAACTAATTAACCAAATATATATTTCTGGGAGCAAAGTAGAAAGAAATCAAACATGCAGCGGGTCTTGATGTATTACAGCCACATGTCTTTTAACAAGTAAGAAAATTTCAGAAATCTTATATAGAAGTAAATGTAAATAAATCATTGTATTTAATTATATGATATCTTATAATTTTAAGTTATTAATATATTTTGAGCTGGGCACAACACAACAGCAAACAAAGTGGCACAATAAGAACAAAACTCTGCCACCCTAGCCATAGTGTAGTAGAGTCACCGCCTCATGCTAGAGTGTCACACCCCTCACTGCACAGTCAGCACTAAGGGTCATACAGTAATGCACTCCTATAACCACCTTATCAGGGAGGTCTACAAAGCTCCTTCGGCATAGGTGACTTGCATCCGACCTCTTGTCATGACTGTACCCACTCAGGCACTTCCACACAGTTTGATCTCCAGAAAGAACACTGTGTCCCTGAGCAGCTTTACCACTTTGATAGGTCAAGAAATTTAAAATACTTATTTCAAATTCCCAATCTGTGGCTTGGTGTTCCTTTTTAAACTTTTAGTTAAATATCTTAAGACAAATAAAACCTTATGGAATCCCTGGTGAATTCCAGGAAGTATTTAAAAATTACAAACTGCAAATTTTGTGAGTTACCAGTAACTTTTCCAGTAAATCCAAGATGAGAAAATATCTTCCAAATAATTTCATGAATCTGACATTTCTTTTTAGCAAACCATACAAGAACATTACACAATAACTATAGATTAATATTCATCAAGAAATAGGTTTTAAAATATAGACATTTTTTATAAACAGCACTAAACAATAATGGTTATATGGGGGGTATGGGAGTATACCCTTCAGTTCTCAGGGCTTACTTCTGGTTCTTTTATAGGATCTTTTATGGCACCTTAAGGGGATCATATAGGGTGCTGTGGATTAAAACAGGATTGGCCGTGTACAAGAAAAATGCCCTAAATGTTGTTCCATTACTCTGTCCCCAACTAATAGTATAAAATAATGAGATATAATAGTCCATAAAGTTTATAGTCCAGCAAAATCAACTTGTTTTAAATACAATCAGTATATTTTGCAATATTAACAGATGGAACAATATAAGCATAAAAAGAATAGGATTGAAATTGATTAAAAAGTTCTTTTCTTAATATAATGTTCTTTACTTCTTTACACAATTGGAAATAAAAGAAAGCTTTGTCAACATGGCATCAATTACTTATAAGTAAACTGTAACTATCATTCATCGTATTTATTGCTGAAAGGCTGAATGTTTTTTATTCAAAGATTAGCAGTGAAGCAAATAGGTCTGCTCACTACATTTTTATAAACATTGAACTAAATATTCTAGTTAATGCAATGAGACAAGACAAAAAACAAAACAGAAGTATTGAGATGGAAAGAAAAAAGTAATAGTGTCCTTATTCTCATAGGACATGGTCATTAATGTAGTTTAGCATGTGCACTACTAAAAGGTTTTAGAATTAACAAGTGAGTTTAGCACATTTTAACAATGCAAAATCTGTGTTGAAGTTTAAAATGGGGTGAGGTGGAATGATAATACATCGGTAAGGCACTTGCCTTGCTTACTGAAGACGCAGGTTCAATAGCAGATATCGGAAATAGTCTCCTGAGCACCATCAAAAATGATTTCTGAGCACAAAGCCAGAAGTAGGTCCTGAAGACAGCGGGGTGTAACCCAAAACCCAAATAATAAAAATTAAAAATAATAACAAAGTAAATTTTAATAGGGGCCAGAACGATAGTACAGTAGTTAGGCATGCCTTGCATGCAGACTACTTGGATTCAATTTCTGGCAATATATACTGTACCCCAAGTCCAGCCAGGAGTGATCCCTGAGCTGCAGAGCCAAGACTAAGACTTGATCAATGCTGAGTGTGGCCCAAATGAAACAAATAAATAAATAAATGACATATAATGGAGTTAGAGAGTTTGCTAAAATGGTTACTGTGCATTCTTTGAATGTGGGAGATTCAAATTCTATTCCTTGCACTGTCTGGTTTTCTGTGCACCACCAGGGCTAACCCCTAAGTTGCAAGAATTTTCAAGAAGTAGCTCCTGAACACCATCAATATTAACAAAAAATAACTGTGTATTTATTTTCTGGTAATAAAATGGGAAACTGAAAACATTTCATTTATTCTAACAGTTAGACACATGACATAATTAGGAATGGTTTTAGTAGCATGTCACTTTAATGAACATAGAGGAAAAAATACTGTTGAGATAATTTAGAAAGACTTGAATGCATATATGTTTATGGATTGAAAAAATTGATATTATTAATGCGTCGATTCTCCTTAACCATTGAATAAATAAGAAAATTCTTAATCAAAATAACAGAATTTTTAATAGAAATTGTCAAAATTGTTTTAACTTTATTTGAAAATGTGAAATTTATAAAGTGGCCAAATCAATTTAAAAATTAACACAAATAAAGGAATTGCAGTAATCAATTTCACATCCCTTTTAAAATCTATGTTATATTTTTGCTGATTTATAGTCCTTCCTTTAGAATATCTTTTCAATAACTCAGAATTTTATTTTGTCCAATTATTCCACAGAACCAACCTCTCAGTCCTGAGGAGGTATTAGGCTATTTAAGGGATTATGTTAAATCTTTTAAAAAAGAAAGAAAATAAGATAAGTTGGAAATAAACTGGAAGTCTTGTAGAATTTTCAAAGTACTGCAGAGTCTCTACCTCAGTCAAAGTACATCCCATCACAGGTTTTCCTGACTTTACAGGTTCTTCAGGTATTAACAAAATTAAAAAATAATCATTGATAATCTCTGTAGACTATATCAAGTTCTCCATCTCTAATTTGCATGGCATTTAGAAATTATTAATCAATTCAAGTCAAATAGGAAAAAAATTTAAAATGCCGGCTCAAAATCACAGCCATACACTAAAAAATCAGCATTAATTCCAGTTTCCATGCAAAAACTTCAAGAACAATAAAAAAGACTGAAGGCCAGAATATGATTAACACAAAAGACAAATCACTAAAACATAATTTTCTCTTCACCGCCACTGGTTATCCGCTAAATAATTATAGTAACAGATTAACTTTACTTCTAATGAATGTGGCTAATAATTTTGTATAAAAGAGAAAGAGCGTATAGTTATGTAACTCTGAGTGTGCTCCACTGCCAACAAAATTATGAAGTGAAGGAAGAACCGATAGTGGGGGTTGAAATATTCCCATAGAAATTAGAAACAGTCAACATTTGATAAGGTCTCTTGTCCTTGAATTATTCTTTCCTGTCCACAAAAGCCTAAATATTTAGGACAAGATTTTTATGTTGTCTTATTTTGTTTAGGGTTATAGGTAATAAGAAATGTGCCCAAGAGCATCAGTCAAGGAGAGTGTTCTTCATTCTGAAACTCCCCTGGTTTACAGTTCATCTTTCCCCGGTGCTCTTTCTATTAAAAACCCCTTCTTGTGATCATATAGACAAGACAGTACGTTAGAGATATGAATCAGTCATCTTCCATTCTGCTGGAATGCTTAGGGTGAAGCTCTTTTACTTAAAAAGGATGAAAGAAAAACAAAGCAAGAGAGGGAAGGAAGGAAGGAAGGAAGGAAGGAAGGAAGGAAGGAAGGAAGGAAGGAAGGAAGGAAGGAAGGAAGGGAGGGAGGGAGGGAGGGAGGGAGGGAGGGAGGGAGGGAGGGAGGGAGGGAGGAAGGGAGGAAGGAAGGGAGGGAGGGAGATTTAAAGTAATAAAATAAAAAAATCTATGGTGATCAAGAATTGTGTGATACTAAAATGGAGATCAAACTAGTTTATAAAAAAAAAACCAAAACGAAGTCTAGAAATAGTCATATAAATATGATCAATATATTTTCAATTTAAAAGTTAAAATCAGGTTAATGTTGAAGGATCATCTTTTAAAAATAATATTGAAACAATTAGATATCAATACAAAAGAGAAAGAAAACAGAGTTCGGGCGAGAAAACAATTCTGTGCATTATACTTAAAATCATCAAAATCATCCTGGACCTAATGAAAGTGCTTAAACTAAAGCTATAGACTTCTTTTTTTTTATCTCTTTCGAGATTTATTTATGGGTCTCTGAAATAAGCCCTATAAATGAGCTTATATAGCTGAGCTGGAGGTGGTTTGTGGGCGTAGCTCTCACATACCTAATTTTTGGCCTTTTAATTTCTTGGTAAACTTGCCCCAAGTTGTTGGGTCCAGACAAAGGCACAGTGGCAATTTTGGGGTATCTAGAAGAATTATTTAAGGAGACAAGTCTTATTTAAGCCTTATTTGAGGACACGATCAGGCTGCTGATGAACTCGCCTCACAGGTATAGGTTGACCTGCTGGCAGCACCATATACCATAAGGTATAGACTCCTTAAATAAAACATGCATAAATATTTATGACCTTAAATTATGAAATAATTTCTCTGATAACTTATCAAAAGTACTCTCTAGAAAATAAAACTGATAAAATTGAACTTTCTCAAATTTAGAACTGCATATTATATGAAAGACCTAAGTAATATAAAGGGACAAGTAAATGCTTAGAAGAAAATGTTTAAAGTTTATGTGTGTAATAAAAAGAGCACATGTTCTACATTTCCATTCCTGTAAAATTGTAGAAAATACTTCATCAATATTTTATTATTTTAATAACAAAAAGAAACTTTGGGGGGTCTGAGGTCGTAAGTGGCTGGTATAAAAATGATTTTGGAATGATATGTGTTTATTTTCTTGATTGCAGTTATAGTTATATGAGTAAATGCACTGGTTAAAATTTGCTGAGATGTTCACTTTTAAAGAAATATGTATGTTTAAATAAAGCTCTTAAAGATATCATTCATATATAGTACTGTCCTGGAAACATTACAAGTAATGGCCCACATATTTAATTAGCACACATTTTGCTTTAGGTACTATTAAGATTCTCATTTAATATAAAAGGAAAGAGAAACAAACTCAGTGCCCAAGAAAAGACAAATAGATAAAGAAACTATTGCACATTTACACAATGTAGTACTATGGAGCTCTTAGGAAAAATAAAGTCAACAAATTCGCCTATAAATGAATGGACATGAAGAGTATCATACTGAGTGAAATCAGTCAGAAAAAGAGGGACAGATATAGAATGACAGTATTTATTTATGGTATATAAATATAATAGCAGGGCTGGAGCGATAGCACAGCGGGTAGGGCGTCTGCCTTGCACGCGGCCAACATGGCCGACCCGAGTTCGATTCCTCCGCCCCTCTCGGAGAGCCCGGCAAGCTACCGAGAGTATTCGATATGCCAGACACAGTAACAACAAAGTCTCCAATGGAGACGTTACTGGGCCCGCTCGAGCAAATCGACGATCAATGGGAGGGCCTTTACCTTTATATTAGAAGATTAATATCCACAGCCAGATAAAACAGGAGCTAGAAAGGAGGACTGATCAATGGTTGGAATGAACCACAAGTGTGTGTGTGGGGGGTGGGGGGCAAAGAGTAGGTAGGATAAAGAAGGGAACAGTATGACAATAATTGTTGGAAATGATCATGTTGGACAAGAACTGAGTGCTAAAAGTAGGTAAACAGATATTGTTGATAACCTTTCAGTATCTGTATTGCAAACCAAAATGCCCAAAAGGAAGACAGAGGGAGAAAGAGAGAGAGAGAGAGAGAGAGAGAGAGAGAGAGAGAGAGAGAGAGAGAGAGAGAGAGAGAGAGAGAGAGAGAGAGAGAGAAGAAAATGTCTGCATAGAGGCAGACTGGAGGGGTGTGGGGTGGGAGTGATAGGAGGAAACTGGGGGCACTAGAGCTGGGAAATGTACTCTGGTGGAGTGATGGGTGTTGGAACACCGTATGTCTGAAAACTAGTGATGAACAGTTTTGTAAGTGTCTATATACAGTGATTCAATTAAAAAATGGGGGAGACGCAGAACTTTTATATATTTGAGTTAACTCTTATCTATTATAAGGTGGAAAAAAATATAGACAATATCAAGTTACTAGGAAGAATCAGGGAGTAGAATTGAGTTGCAGTTAAAAACCAATACTCTTAACCCATGAAGTTTAATTATACACTTAGGTACAGTGAAAATTCTATTAATTACATCTCTGCAATTACATATTCTGTAACAAAACCTTTAGTTGAGTCTTTTATTTGAAGATAATGAATCACATTGTAGAATGAAATGTCATGTTGTAGGTTTTGTTTAAACAAAAATTTCTAAGAATGAGTCTTTTGTTATCCAAGGTGCTTAGTCGATATAGATTTCAAAATTACTAGACAATAATTACTTAGAAAATAACCTAGACAGTTATATGTTTTTAGAACATTTTAGAAAATATCCATTAACTGTCACTGTCCTGTCACTGTCCTCCCATTGTTCATCGATTTCCTTGAGCGGGCCCAGTAATGTCTCCATTGGAGACTTTGTTGTTACTGTGTCTTGCATATCGAATACCTCACGGGTAGCTTGCCAGGCTCTGCCGTGCGGGCGAGATACTCTCGGTAGCTTGCCGGGCTCTCCGAGAGGGGCGGAGGAATCGAACTCAGGTCGGCCATGTTGGCTGCTTGCAAGGCAAACGCCCTACCGCTGTGCTATGGCTCCATTACAAAAGAGTAAAATGAACATGTTTTTGTTATTTCTTCATCTTAGGTTCCCAGGTTATTAAAATAACCATAACTACCCTTTTCATTCAATCTATCTAATTGATGTTTATTGCTATATAGAATCTTAAAAAATTCTACATGTTGGATGAAAAGTGAGAAAATATCTGGCCTGTCTAAATGAATATTTGCTAGTATTTATACAGATGAAGACATAGCTGACATGTAGAGGTATTTATAAATGGCCACTCTTAAGTAGGGGCTATTTTCAAATGAATGCTGCCAATTCTGATATTTAAATGACCATAAACAGAAAAGATGTCATTTATAATTTCTGATTAATATTATAAAGTTAAAATAAAATATATAAATTTTTGGGATATGTTTAAAGGAGCATATTTTAATGGAATCATTTCATTTAATATGAAATTTGGGTTAATAAACTATATAATAAAGTGACACTTGGAAGATAAATTGTGAAAAAGGACAAAAATTGTACTATTAAAGTGCAAAAACTTGATGAGAATGATTCACAATTGATATCTGAACTAATAAAAAATTGTGAAATGGCAACACTATATTTTGTAAGTCCATTCTATTTCCTTCCATGACTTTTAGTATCAAATAACTTACTATATATCTCATTACAGAGTAACCAATGTGTCATCTGTAAAAAGTGATTTTGCAAAAGAATTGAGCAAGATAACTATGAAATCTCTTATAATATAAAAAATCTCATGTATCTACCTAAGAAGCCTGTCATGATTTTAAGAATTTGAGATTTGAAAATTCTCATATATGTTCATGTCTCAACAGAGTCTAATTACTCTTTAAAACATTTTTCTTCAAAGGCATGCTCTATACGTTGGTGTGTGTGTGTGTGTGTGTGTGTGTGTATCCCTATCTTTGCCTTTATTTTTCACCCATATTCATTCATTAAAATATATTAGTTTAAATAAGAATTCATTGAAAATATTATTCAGCTTTTTTCTTAATTAACTATTTTCTTGAGGTACCATGACTTACAATGTTAGTAATAGTAGCGTTTCAGGAATACTATATTCCAGCACCAATCCCACCACCAGGGTCAATTTTCTTCCACCAATGTCTCCAGTTTCCTTCTTACCTCCAAGCTACTTTTGACCAGCACCATTTTAACTTTGGTTTTTGTAATTCGGCTCTTAGCTTACAGAGATTATAACTCTATGGTTTGGATAAAAAACAAAACTGTACCCTATCTCTATACCATTGATATGCTTGTTATCTCTTGTCACCTCTTCTTACTTCATCCCTTGATTTCTTATCTTTCTGGTCTCCGTTTCTGTTGTCTAAGTTCATTATTTTTATTAATATCCTGCTTCAATCAAGTTTCAAAATTTGTAAAAACAAGAATATACAGCATAAGGAAAAAGTCAGACTTCTGGATATGATGTATGTGTATATCCCTGTGTATGTATGCTCATGCTTGTATGTAAAGGAGGTCACAATCTATTGGGGACCAACTTTTTGTTCAGTACATAGTTAACTGTTCAGTCAAAAATGTGTCTCTAGACTGTTTTTTTACTGGTGCTTAATATCTATCATTTTTAAAAAATTTAAAATTTAATATCTTAATATTAAATTAATATCTATCTTAATATCTATCATTTAAAAATCATGCTTAATATCTATCATTTAAAAAAAATTTAAATGCAAAAACACACTTATTATTGCCAGGGATGGGTCTCAATGGTAAAATGCAAACCTAGTGTGTAAAAGGTTTTCACATAAATAATCTCTGGCACATAAATAAATAAATAATAAAACAATCAAACTGTTCATTTTTTAAAAAGTGCATGCATGTTATGTGATCTCTATACCTCAATAAAGCTACTTGTGAACATAATATCTGAAGATTTCAGGCTATTATTTATTGAAAATATACTGGTTTCCATATATTCAGTCCTTCAATCTGATGTTTATAACCAGTTTATGAGTAGGGCTTGCACTTTAATTTCACAAACCAAATTAGATTTACAATTATTAAGTAACTCACCTATGTAAATGAGTAACAGGTTCAAGATTCCATCTATGTTTGACCCAAATCCTGATCTTTCTTTTACATCACTAAATTTCTTTTGTGCCTATCCACCTGCCTTACAGAAGCAAGCTGTACATGATGATTTCTTAATATTACATAAAGTTGAAATGTATGACTTTTAAATATTTCTTCCAAATCTTTAGATGATTCCTGCATTCTGTTTATTTCTAGGTATCTAAGGGGGAAACAATTTAAACAATCCCTGATTTTCCTGACTCTTGGAGATGGATGCCAATGGGTTTTCCACTAAGGCAAGAGAAAGTTACATGGTGTAACTGCTTCACAAAGGTCAGTACAGAAAAACATTTATGACTCTATTACTTATCTGAAATTGCAATAAAGGTAGGTATTCTTGGATGACTTTTTCTTGCTGGATACCTCTCATTAAACTCATTAATTTTGAAAATTATCTTTACTAGGAATGTGCACTATTTTACTTCCAGCTGGTGATTGTGGGAGGCCTAAAGGATGACATAAGAGAGAATATATGAATGGATACTTTCGATTATCATTTATTTCATTTCTTAAATACTTTTATGGACACATACTAACGATCATTGATTCTTGATACTTTGTAAGACAGCAAGTTTAAGTTTTATTACCTAGACTTTGTGTCACATAACCAGAGGGGGAAAAAGCAGGAAAATTCAAAGACCTTCAGTCAAATATTTATTTTTCATTTTGGATAGTGTTTTGAATAAAAATTATTGAAAGTTCAAGTTACTTTCATACTTCATTTTTTTCAATATTTATCTATTTATTTTTGTTTGGCAACTACACTCCATGCTAATGAGAATTTTTTTTCCTGGTTTTGTTTTCAGGGATCACTCCTGGTGGTGATTGGGAAACCATGTGCAGTTCTGGGGATCATACCTGAGTTAGAACCTTAAAAACAAGTGCCTTAATACCTAAGATATCTCTATGGTCCCTATATTTTTTATTAGTGTTGAGATAACCTGGTTATAGTACTGTTAATTATTGATAAGATCTCTGTTACTGATATATAATGATTTCTACACATCACGACCACCAAGCATCCAAATTCCACCAGTGTTCCCATGTCACCACTTTATTTTAAAGTAGTGATATTAAATTCATAGGCTTTGGTATTACACCAATGCAATTAAAATGCTCTCTCTCTTATACTCCTGCCATAATTTCTACCTGTAATTTTCATTTCTTTTGCATCCTACAGTTCATTTTTCTTATCACATGAAAATTAGGCCATTTTCTGAATACTTAATAGAAACAAATTATAATACTAATATTTATTTCTATATCTACAAATCTTTTTATCCCTCAATCATTCCTATTTCATAAAATATCACTGCTTTACCAAATTTTATTAGATTTGATATAGTTTTCTGAAACTTTATTTCATAGATTTCCAGCAACATCTAATACAACGTTGTTAAGATAAAGGGGATTTTACACTAAAGGTAAAGGTAAAGGTAAAGGCCCTCCCGTTGATCGTCGATTTGCTCGAGCGGGCCCAGTAACGTCTCCATTGGAGACTTTGTTGTTACTGTGTCTGGCATATCGAATACTCTCGGTAGCTTGCCGGGCTCTCCGAGAGGGGCGGAGGAATCGAACTCGGGACGGCCATGTTGGCCGCTTGTAAGGCGAACGCCCTACCGCTGTGCTATCACTAAATATATTCAGAATTCAAACTTTTGTCCATTTTCCCACTATCGTATGAAGTCATTATCATCTTTTATCTCTACAACTGTATTAGCCCCTTAGCTGGTGATATTATTATACTTGCACCATTCCTCACAACCCATGTTAGCCAGTGAAGTTTTATAATTACACAGGTGTTTTAGTCATTCAAAGTTCCAACACTGATCCACCACCAATGTGAAAATTTCCATACCAATTTCGCTCTCATGATTAAAATAAGTCGAATATCTCTCATTACCAATACAAAAAGATTTACACTGTTTATCTTCATCTTCATAGGTTTGCATATTCTGGCTACTAACACTTAAATTTTGTCTTACCTCTTTGACATATTATACACAGTCTCATACACCCCTCTTACATTCCAACCACATTAAGCTCTCCTCTATTACTACAAAACCAAATAAACAGTTTGGTTGGTAAACGTGTACATTTTCTAAACAGATTGGTAGCCCTCAGCTATTTGCATTACTAACTCTCAAACCATTTGGTCTCAGATTTTTATGATATCTTCTGAGAATTTTCCATGAATTATTTAAATAGAATTGTTTTCCCTTTATAATTACTTTAAAAAATTTTTCACTTACCATTATTAAAATTTCACATTTTTTCACGCAACAATTCTTAATGTCTTCCCTACCCTTTTTCCACCCCCTCCCACATACTACATTAATTTCTGTGACTAATTTGCTACTATATCCAGTTGCACTTACAATATAGAACAGAGTCAGTATTAAATAACTATTTTAAAAAATAAATACAGTGACAATATATTCAGTCTGGAGCGATAGCACAGCGGTAAGGCATTTGCCTTGCATGCAGCCAACATGGTCAACCCGAGTTCGATTCCTCCACCCCTCTCGGAGAGCCCGGCAAGCTACTGAGAGTATCTCGCCTGCACGGCAGAGCCTGGCAAGCTACCCGTGATGTATTCGATATGCCAAACACAGTAACAACAAAAGTCTCCAATGGAGACATTACTGGTCCCACTCGAGCAAATCGATGAACAACAGGAGGACAGTGACAGTGACATACAACACAAGAAACATGCGCATAGTGTGACTAGGCCCAGGGAAAGAAGGAATTCTGATCCAGACAAATTATTTGTCAGTCACCTGAACTTTCAGAATTCTCTCTTCTAAGAGAAGATATACTACTTATTAGTTTCCTTTAATGTCATTAGTATTCCAAATCTGTTATATTTACTTAACATAAAGTAATTTAAATCAAGAATACATAACAGAATCTTTACAAAAAGATTTGTCAAAAACTAATATTTTATAATGCTTGTATTTGTTCTCCTATCCTCCTGTATTCTTTTCAAATACAATCAACAAAACATAGGCCTTTTTCTTCATAAAAATTTTATTAGTATAAAACTATCATTTACAAAGTTGTTCATAATAAAGTTTTAATCATTCAATATTCCAGCACCAATCCACCACCAGTGTGACAATTACCCTGCCAGTATCCCCAGTTTTTCTCTTACTCCCAACCCTGTCCTTTAGCAGGAACAATAAATTAACTTTATATTGCTTGCTACAACAAAATGGAAAATTGCATTATAAAAATAGATCAAAAAGGTCAATTTGTTATCATTGTCATATCTTGCAATTGTGTTACTAAAGTCATTGTTTGCGGATATTGAGCTGGTTAGTTGAACCTTCCATTTTATTGTATCTGCTTATTGAGCTCAGTGGTCATCTATGTAACTTTCCCATCAAATTTTCTGTGCTCCTACTGGGCTGCCAGTACTAAGAAATTCGGAGGTGTCACATGGCAGTGTGCTCGCAGAGTTGTGATGCTGGAACTATTTGGTGCCTTAATGGCTTGATCAGGTGCATTTGTACAACTGGACTGTTTCTATGCTGGAGCATGTGAGGTGTGGGAGGGTACTGCTGGGCTTTTCAGTTGTGAGGTTAATCTACCCATCCTTTTTTCAAGAATGCTTCAGTGTTCTCAGCCTAGAGACCAGAAAACCTGGGGCAATTCAGGAGTTGACACACTTTTTAAGATCACTTGCTGGTTAAGAACCATTTCTATAAAGCAATGTTTTAACAATAAAAATATTCCTTAAGCACAGTATAAAGCTTTAACATTAACTACTGCATCAAATTTCATCACCCTATACACTAATTCAGGAAGTAAGTAAAATACAATAATTCACAAAGGAAGGTCTAACTGTATGTGTATATAACACCAAAGTGTTCCAAACACTAACAAATTGTTTAAAAATATACAGTTATTATAAAGTCTGTAACAGCTTGGTAGATAGTTTCATTCATATAATGATTTGCCATACTTTGAACAAAACTTGCTGATGGTTGAATGAGAGAGAGAGAAATCATACACATTTTGACTGAGTTTGCCATTATCCAAACTTATGGTTTTTCCTGAAACTGATATACTATCACTGAAGGCTTTTAAGTATGAAAGTGATGAGATAAAATTTTAAAGCACACTTTATACAAAGGTAAATGTTTGCGATGAGAAGGATGAATCCTATATAGAAAAATGATGAATCTTATGTAGAAAAATAAGTCTCCCACATTCTTGTTGAAAAGTTATTAAGACCTTGAGCTTTACAGTTAAGAGCAGAATGAAGGGGATATGGGATATATTTAAGTACTATTTAGGATTTATAATAAAATGATACTGTATGGTAAGAAAGTTAAGTAAGGGAAATGAGAAAATGACACATTGAAGATTTCTTCCTTGTTTCTCATTTTTGGGAATAGATGGGAGGACCATTTATCCACACTTGAGAGCCATAGGAGGGGAAGCTTTTTGTGTAGGAAGATTATTTTGGACATATTGTATCTATGGTACCTGTGAAACCTAACAGAGAAAAGGTTACATGCTATTTAATTGCCTTACAAATCTTCCTTCTATTTCCCCCATGGTATTATAGGATTATCACCTCCCACAAACTTCAATACAAAGCTAAACACTGAGAGTTTATCAAATATAGTTTTTCACTTGACTTGCATAAACCCTACATCAGGCCACCCACAGCAATCACTTGGGAAAAGAAAATGGAAAGAAAGGGGTGTTCATCTAGTCTGACAGCAGGGCTGTAGTCTGCAAATTATTCCTGCTGTCAGCTAAATTCTTTAAGCTACTAAGCAGATGCCTGGATAGAAGGTGGGCCCATATCACTTGCAGGGCAACACAGTTGTCATGACTGAGAACTGTACTGCAGCAGGGCTGTCTTTCCTAAACTCTCTCACATATTTTATTTTCTGAAACCCTGATACGTCCAAGACACATCTGTGGCCCTAAAAGAAAAATGAGTCGAGTAGAAATGAAGGAATGTGCGATTTCTTCGGTGGAATTTTAAATAATAGGCAAAGCTGCTCTTCAATTCTGTACCCAATTACAGCACAGCCCAATCAGCTGCCATTTGTTGGAGTAAATGGAGTATTTAGGGTGTATTTTAAAATAGGGCCTTCATCTCCTACTAAGATCATTTTTACTGTACAATAGTGCCATATTGTTGCTGTTTTTGAAGTATTCATTTTGAATGTGCAGGGACTGTGACAGCAATTTAGGAAAAACTTTTCCACTTGCATTTTATCATACATCCTGCATAAGAATAAACACCCAATTTTGCTCTCTGAACAAGCAAACGGGTGCGGGTGCATTCACATGCTGATAACCTGATTTTTGCACTTTATACCCTTCTGGAAGCATATGTTGCCTGGATTAGCTTCATTTTCTGTCATTCCAGATATTTTTTAAGGTTTTTGAGGGGTCAAACCCAGCTGTGCTCAGTGCTTAGTCCTGGCTCAGGGATCTTTCCTGGCAGATCCTGAGGGACTATTCAGTAACAGAAGTCGAACCAAACATGGCAATGTGTGAATAAAGCACCCTACTCATTGTGCTGCTGTTTCTCTGGCCCCTCTAGAAACTTTGACACTGGAATTGATCTCTCTACAAAAAAATGCTACACTTCGCTGACTTAATCTTTGAGACCCAATAAATAATTTTGGTGACCCAATGCACAAATGCAAAAATGTTTAAGTCTCTGCAGAGGAAAATTAATGTATAATTTGGAATGGCAGGGCAATTATTCACGCCTAGGAAATGCATCTTCACATAGACAGGAATGAGGGGATTTATAAACTCAAAAACGTTTTAGAACAGGAAGTAAACTTTGGATATGATTATAGGGAAACTTATAGACTAGCTTTAGCTCTGATGTTAACTACCTCAGCAATCATAAACAAGTTATTTTATGGTTTTAGATCTCAGTTTTCCCACCTAACAATTTATGATAGTTGAAAAGATGTTAATCCAGGTTTCTCCTGGAATAAATATAGATACTATTCCAAATCCTATGTTTGGACGGACACCCACACCTGCTGAATTTCCTCTTCACTTTCTTAAAGAAGATGACAGGCTGGAAGAAGAATGTCATTGCTGTACACTATACCTAAAGAAACTCAAAGTTGTGTCATCTGACTAATTGCCAAACTTGCTACTTTGTACTACTGAGAATATTATTCTAACATTCTTGTTCAGCAAAATGAGTTGTGGGACTCTCTGAACACTATATTTATGGTATTCTTTAAACAGAAGACAGAGGCTATCTATAAATGAAGATGGTCAGATTTCCTTACTAGCTGTAAGAAAAATAAAATGTGCCTTACTCTCTATTACCTTTAAGCTATCTAAATGAGGAAGCCTATGTACATGCTGCAAGGATTTTGTCCTGAATTTAAATGGCATTATTGAGGTTCATTTTGATAGTCTACAACATCATGCTTTTTAATTCACGAATAACTTTTAAGTACCTTTTAGGAATAGCCCTAATAATGATTATGTTTATATTGTTAAAGAATATCTATATGTATTATAGCACTGTCCTCCTGTTGTTCATCATTTTGCCCAAGCGGACAGCAGTAATGTCTCCATTGTGAAACTTATTGTTACTGTTTGTGGCATGTCAAATACACCATAGGGAGCTTACCAGGCTCTGCCATGAGGGAGGGATACTCTTGGCAGTTTGCAGAGCTCTCTGAGAGGGGCGGAGGAATCGGACACAGGTCGGCCGCGTGCAAGGCAAATGCCCTACCCTCTGTGCTATCACTCCAGCCCAAAGAATATTTATATATAAACAATAAATCTTCAAAAGTTTTTACTGAATGAATCAATACGTTTTTGACATTTCAGAAATTGCAATATTTAAATTATTTGAAAAAAACAATTCATCTACTTCTCCTATATGTCTGTACTAAAAACCCTGAATATTCTGATTTAGCTTCTAGAGTTGCTATGTCAGTCATCCAATGCCATTATCGAAAAACTCCATTTTTTAGGAAGTTAGTTTCAATAGTTTCTGTTGTACTATTTTTTGCATGAGATTCCTTCTTTTTTGAGAAAACAGTTTGATTTTACATAATAGTGTACCTTGTGGATTGTAACACAAATTTTGAGTGACATACTACTCAAATCTGGATTAATTCCATCATCCAGCAAATATCTATTTACTGCCTCTTTAGTGTACGTTCTGAAATATCTTTATTTCATTTTCCATTGAATAAAGAGGTACAGTGAAGTGTGATTAAATAAAGAGAGTTCCTCAACAAAGAAATATTCAACAAAAAGGATTTTAAGAAATTAGAAAGGAACTAGATTTAAACTATAATACAAAATGGAAGTGCTATAAAAATAAAGGAAAATCATTTCAGTTTTCGTCTAGTGTATGGAAAATTGATCAAAAACATTAAATGACATTATTTGACTCTAAGCAGGAAGGAATATTAGCAAAAATATTGCGTGTAGGTGTTCATTTATTAGTAAGAAATTGACCTGCTATATTCAGATGGAAACTTGTAGCCCAGTGGGAAAGTACTTCAGATACATACATGCTAATCATTTGCCCAAGCTGTTGCAAGAATTCCCAGGGTAGCTCCACTTTGGGGTTTGCATATCTTACATACTCTGTATTTTGAAACAGACACAAAATTGCCTGCAGCTTATAATTACAGAAAGCATCCAACTGTTTAACTTCATGTCTTTTGGCCACAAATTGATGTCTTTTTAATAGATACATCTGCTAAAAAACATACTATTCAGGAGATCATATATGCAAGTCTCATTTACAAAAGAAATCATAGTTAGGGGTTAAAAGATTAGTGAAAGTAAATGGAGCAGAGAAAGCCTCTTTAATAAATTGTTCTGGCAAATCTGGACGGCTACATGCAAAAAAGTGGGCTCAGATCTCTGCATAACGCCATGCACAAAACTAAGATCAAAATGGATTTATTTTTGATCAACATCAGACCGGAATCCATAAAGTTCATTGAAGACAAAGTTGGCAAAACCGTCCATGATATTGAAGCTAATGGTATCTTCAAATATATCATGCCACTGGCCAAGCAAGTGAAAACAGAGATAGACAAATGGGACTATCTTAAACTAAGAAGCTTCTGCACCTCAAAAGAAACAGTGACCAAAATACAAAGACAGCCTACAGAATGGGAAAGGATATTTGCCAAATACACATCCGACAAGGGGTTGCTATCAAGGATATATAAGGTACTGGTTGAACTCCACAAGAAGAAAACACCCAACCCTATCAAAAAATGGGGCAAGGAAATGAACAGAAACTTATGCAAAGAAGAAACCCGAATGGCTAAAAGGCACATGAGAAAATGCTCTACATCATTAATGATCAGAGAGATTCAGATTAAAACAACAATGAGATATCACTTCATGCCACAGAGACTGGCCCACATTCAAAAGAGCAAAAGCAACTGATGCTGGCGCGGATGTGGTGAGAAAGGGACCCTCCTTCACTGCTGGTGGGAATGCCAACTGGTCCAACCCTTTTGGAAAACAATATGGACGATTCTAAAAAAATTAGAATTTGATCTCCCATTTGATCCAGCAATACCACTCTTGGGAATATATCCCAGAGAGGCAAAAAAGTATAGTCGAAGTGACATCTGCACTTGTTTGTTCATTGCAGCACTCTTTACAATAGCCAGAATCTGGAACAAAACCTGAGTGCCCGAGAACAGATGACTGGTTAAAGAAACTTTGGTATATTTACACAATAGAGTACTATGTAGCTGTCAGAAAAGATGAAGTCATGAAATTTACATACAAGTGGTACTACATGGAAAGTATCATGTTAAGAGAAATGAGTCAGAAAGAGTGGGATAGACACAGAAAGATTGCATTCATCTGGGGAACATAAAGCAACAAAATGGGAGACTAACACCCAGGAGTGGCTGAGATTAGTACCAGGAATTTTGCTCCATAACTTGGAGGTAAGCCACAAGTGCTAGGGGAAAAGGAAGCTCAGATAGAGAAGAGATCACCAAATAAAGGGTATTGGGAGGATCCTCCAAGGGTGGGAGAAGCATGCTGAAAGTAGACTATAGACAAAACATAATTGCCACTCAATGTCTCTCTTGCAAACCACAGGACACAAAAGGAGAGTGAGAGAGAGAACAAGGGGGGAATTCCCTGCCACAGAGGAAGGGTGGGAAGGGGGTGATGGGAGGTGGGAGGGATGCTGGGACCTGTGGTGGTGGAGGATGGGCGCTGGTGGAGGGATGGGTACTTGATCATTGTGTGACTGAAACCCAAGCACAAAAATTTGTAAGTCTATAACTGTACCTCGTGATATTTCACTAATAAAAAATAAAAATAAAGAAAGAAAGAAAGAAAAAAAAGATTAGTGAAAGAATCCATGAGTCCTAATGACTACAACCTAAAAAATTTGTCTGACTGGATAAGGCATGACAATGAAAACAGGAGAGGTTTCCTTTTTATTTCCTTGCAAGTTTACTTTGGGTTCAGATACAACTGAGTGCTTTATTGGTAAAAGAATTCTGAATGTGTATAATCACATTGAATAATTGGGTGCACGGTTCTTTTCTATCAGTTTATTCTCATATTCTTAATATCGTTTCAGAAACATCTCCATGTTCTATTCCCAGTCCTCAATTTTTAAAAACGTAAATGCAGCACAGGAGTTCTATTAGAAAAAATATCTCGTGCTGCAGTATTAATACATGTTCTCATTTTTTCCACAGCTTGAATGTATGTATTTAGGATTTCAAAAATTAGCACCCACCCATACTTTGCCAAACATCTGTACATAGTTCCTAATGTCAAAGAGAAAGCAAGAGAACAATAGTATATTTTGGAAAATGGAAGTTGTGAGAAAGATTTAAAGTAACAACATATAAATCTCAGCAAACAGTTAATGTAAGTTAGGAACTCAAGAGCACTTCTGTAGGATTACATTGCTTTGTCCTTTCTCCCTTTCTCCACAAGCAGCTTAGGTTTATCAGGTTACACCCATTACAGTGCTCCTGAGGCACTTCCATTTCATTGTGTTTATTTGTAAATTCTTCCTTATGCTCTCCTCCCCAACCAGTTAATCAGCTTTCTCCCTAATCAGACTCTGTTAACTTGTAAGGTTAGATTCCTCAGAAATCTATGATTTTATATGTCTGAGTGAAATATTGCCTTTCTCCTCTCCTTATGCCTTATGAACAATTTACTTTAAAGCAGTGCCCTTTTTGTATAAATAAAGGAAGACAATTAATATATGCTTTAGGAGTTAGGAGTTAGTTGGCTTTGAATATTTTTCACTCCCTGGCATCTGATTTCTTGACTTGAGCCTCAGTTGCCCTTAGTTCCTAACACCCCAAAAGCAGGGTCCCGACGAGGGACTGAATGGACCCAGGGCAAGCAATGAGCTACCCTGGCATCGAAATGGGCCAGGCCAAAGTGCCACGATTCTTAACTATAAGAGTTTGATCATAGATAAATATTGTCATGGTCCAAAAGTAACGACGAGACTAGGATCCTGCTAGGGGTAGGAAAGACTATCTGGCCTGAGCACTATAGTCTGAGATCGAGATGGCCCTAGGAGGGCAATTCTATAAGTTTAAGGTATTTCTTACTGTATCCATACAGAATGATTTATATTATATCTGCTTATATGTTTGTTAGACAAGGAGAGGAGAAACACACCCAGGGGATTCCGCTCTAGGGTGGATTGATCTGATAATGACAACCTGTCCTAGAAGCAGCTTTCCCTGAGGGAAAGAATTCTATCCCTATTGATTGTGACCACACCTATGTGTAATTATTACCCTAGCCCCTTATCCTTTGGGATTTAACTGTAATGTAAGAGTGGGCTGCGGGATCAGAATCCAGACTCCAGAACAAGAGGAGAAAGGGAATCAGAATCAGAATCCAGACTCCAGAGAAGGAGGATGAAGGGGGATTGAGAAGGAGAATGAAGTAGCATGGGGGAGGAAGAAGCAGAAGGGGAAGCAGAGGAGAGAGACAGGAGTGGATGGAGAGAGGATTGGAATAAACTACAACTGACATCAACCAGCCTGGCCCTCGTTTCCTTCCTTTGCCTGCTCATCACTATCGACCTCCCTTGGGTGAGGGAAGCAGCTTGAGACTACAGAACGCGGGCGCAGGAGAGACAGTGCCACGATGCTGTGCTGTCTTTTTTGAGTTTACACACACTTCCACTACACATTTCTGGCATAGAACACCCCTTTCTTGATCCATTCCGTTGGCATACAATAACACCTCATTCCATATTATTTTATTTTTCTTTCTTCTCCCCACAATACCTAACACTAAACATAACATGCCGTCTGTGGATAAAATTTTCCTTTTAAATAGATTCTATTTTTATCTACTTAATGAAACAGACCAGATATTACTCGATAACCTGAAATGACTGTATTATTCTTGAATTTGCAATATAAATTGCGCATTTATAATTTTTCAGATTGGCATTTCATACATAGATGTGTGGACTAGAGGACTTGGAATTTCCTGCCACCTTTGATATTCAGACTTTATTCTGCCTATATGTGAAAACAGCTTTCTTACAGGTAAAACCGATTCTAGAAATAAAAAGTCCTTGATAAATTCTATTTTGAAGTTGAATTATAGAGTGAGGACTTCATTATTTGATGAAATTGTCTTTGATTGATTTTATGCTACATAAATCATTTATTCTTGACTTATTTTACGTGGAATTTATAAAATTTTTCCAAAGATCATCGAAAACATTGCTTGCTATATTGCTAAATCTTCTATATGTGTTAGGTCTCACATGAGAACTTAATAGTATTAAAATTTCATAAAGGTTATTGTAAATAATGCTGCAATAAACATACAAGTGCAGATGTCATTTCTACTGTGCTGTTTTGATTCTCCGGGATATATTCCCAGAAGTGGTATTGCAGATCACAACACCCAAAAGGAGAGAGAGAAAGAGGGAATGTTTCTGGCAGAGAGGCAGGGGTTGGGAAGGGGTTGGGGTGACAAGAGGGACACTGGGAACATTGGTGGTGGAAAATGGGCACTGGTGGAGGGACTTGTACTCAAACATTGTTTGATTGAAACATAATCATGAAAATATTAATTCTGTAACTGTATTTCATGAGGATTCATAAAAATAAAAGAAAAATTTAAAAAAGTTTTTTAAAGGTAATTTCTTGGTTCTTTTTAAATTTAAGCAATAGCACATTCCAATATTATATGCATTGGGTATGCATAATTAAAAATCAACCACTGATGTACTATAGTAAGCTAGCTAATAAAAATTGAATTAATTTAGACCTGGCAGTGCTCCGAGATCACTCCTGGCAGGGATCAGGGGACCAGATGTGGTGCTGTAGATAAAATCTGGTGAGGAAGGCGACATACAAGGAAAGTGTTGTGCCCATTGCACTATTTGTTCTGACTCCCCAAAAGTTCAAGATCACAATCACGATCACGATCATCCTGTCGTTTGTCGATTGCCTCGAGCAGGCAACAGTAATGTCTCCTTCGCCCTAGCCCTGAGATTTAAAAAAGTGACATATTCAAGGCTCTTTCAGAATTAAGAGAATGAGATCTATCATTGTTACTGATATTTGGCATATTGGGTACACCACGGGGAGTATGCCAGACTCTGCCCTGTGGGCAGGTTACATACTGTAGGGTAGCCTGCCAGGTTGTCCAAAGTAAGAATGAGATAATAAGCGCATTTGCGGCTGTGCACTTCCAGGAGCTGGGTTTTATAGTCTCTGGGTCTTGGCCATTAATGGGATTACATGGTGCTGGGGAGGGGGCAGTTGGTGGGTGTGACCCCTGCCTACTGGAAGATAGAGGATCTGGGTGGAGGATGCTCAGCCCCGATCCGAGCAGGCTTGGAGATCTCAGCCCTGGGACCTGCAAAAGTTGAATTTTTTAAATTATTTATCATTACTATATTATGCACCATTTTGGAAAAATTTCTGTATGGTCATTTGTATAATAAATAATCTAAATGCATTGAAAATTTGATAATTTAAACAAAAATATCTAGTTTAAAAATTCCAGTTGAAGTTTCTGGAATAGGGAAAACTCAAGCTTAAATTAGTATATTAGAAATTTTATTATGAATATATAAAGAAGAACACCAATTGTACAAGAACTTTTATAATGTAGAAAAGGGGAAAGCTCTCAAAATAATTTTTAGTCCAAAATTATTCATACAAAAATATGGAAAATATAAATATTTAAATATATTTATTGCACATTAAAATTTATAGCAAACAAGGATTATAAAGAAATTTTCTCAGCCTAATAAAAGGCATTTATTAAATGTTGGCACCTAGCACTATATTTCATGATAAAAAGCTCAATACTTTCTACTTTAGATCAGGAACAAGACAAGGATTTTCACACATACCACTTATGTTTAACATACAGTATGTATTATGTGAATCTATCAGGCAGAAAAATGATATCAAAGAAATCTCAATTTGAAAAGAAGATATTATGTTATCTTTATTCTCAGATAATTTATCTTATTTAAAAATTACCAAGAATCTTCTCCAAAAAGTTATGCTTAAGAGGACAGTTTTATTTAACATTGTAAGATAAAAGAAAAATACCAAAATCAATTGAAAATTTATAAAGAGCAATAAATAGCTTTAAATTAAAGGGAAGTAAAAGGTAACATTTTAACAGTATTGAAGTATGAGTTACCTATAAGAAAATATATATTTCTAGTTGGCGTCAGTGATAATACTGGATTTAAGGTACTTGTCTTACATTTAACTGATCCTGATTTGATCTCTGAGCTACCTACGTTCCACAGCATACTGCCAGGAATGACTCCGACCTCAGAACCAGCAGTAAGTGTTGAGGACTGTTGGATAATGGCCCTAAATCCAACATGATAAGCAAAAAAGAAAGATATAAATAAAGAAGAAAGAAAGAAAGAAAGAAAGAAAGAAAGAAAGAAAGAAAGAAAGAAAGAAAGAAGGGAGGGAGGGAGGGAGGGAGGGAGGGAGGGAGGGAGGGAGGAAGGAAGGAAGGAAGGAAGGAAGGAAGGAAGGAAGGAAGGAAGGAAGGAAAAGAAAGAAAGACAGACAGAAAGGAAGGAAGGAAGGAAGGAAGGAAGGAAGGAAGGAAGGAAAGAAGGCAAAGAAAAGAAAGGAAAGGAAGAAAAAGAAGGAAAGAAAGAAGGAAAGAAAGAAAGAAGGAAAGAAAGAAAGAAAGAAAGAAAGAGGGAGGGAGGGAGAGAGGGAGAAAAGGAGGGAGGGAGGAACAAAGGAAGTAAGAAAAAGAAAATGGAAGTAAAAATATTTTAAGAATTATCCTAAACATATTTTATTATATAAGGTATAAGACTTTGGGGGTAGGAGGTGATAGTTAAGCAGGTAGGTTGCTTGCCTGGCATCCTGTATTATCCCCAAAGTAGTGATTCCTAAAAGCAGAACCAAGAGTAAGCTTTGAACACTGTGGGTGTGGCCCCCAAACAAACAAAACGTGTAAGACTTTACACAGTGTGGTTATAGATTGGAAAATGATATGATAAGATGCCAGTTCTTGTCCATTGGATCAGAAGATCAAAATACTTACAACCGAAGTGCAGCACGTGTTTAAAATTAATGTTATCACAAAAATTGTAAACTTGATATGGAAAAAAATGAAAACTAAGATAATAAAAAAACTCTGGAAAGAACTACTACAGGGTCTCTTACAGTTTTTTTTTATTTTAATTATGTATAAATTCATTGATTGAACATGATTTTACAAGGGTATAAATGTTTATATGGTTTAGGGGTAGAATGTATCCATAAAATAACCATTGAAGTGTCAATAACCCTCTGTCACTGTGAATAAGACACTTCACTTCCACTATAATCTTTGATCACTTCAGTTCTGTCCTCATAGTCTAAGAGTTCATTTACAGTGGTTACTGTCCATTCCCTGGATTAATTTTAAATATCACAAGTCTATACTTATCAAGTAAAAAGGATATTAATATAAATAAACATATTTTATAGATCTACAAATAAACCCACAAATGTTGATTTTACTTTTAAAATGTGGGCTGGAACAATAGCACAGTGGGTAGGCTGTTTGCCTTGTACGCAGCCAATCTCGGTTCAATTCCTGCGCCCTTCTTGGAAAGCCCGGCAAGCTACCGAGAGTATCTCTCCCGCATGGCAAAGCTTCTCAATCTACCCGTAAGATATTCAATATGCCAAAAACAGTAACACAAGTCTCACAATTTGTTGTGAGATGTTACTGGTGCCTGCTCAAACAAATGGATGAACAACGGGTGGACAGTGCTACAGTGCTAGTTTTAAAATGCACTAGCCAAGAAAATAGTTCATCAGAGAAATTATATTCTTTAAAAACATAAACACTAGAATCATCTTTAAAAAGGGGGCAATTAAAAATTTAAATAACTATTAAAAATATAAAAGAAGATATGGAAATAGAAACACATAACCTGTTTATAGGTTGACAGGATTAATATTTTCAAAATGAAGATCCTACCAAAAAATATACAGATTCAATACAGTTCTTATACAAATGCCTATGGAATTTTATTTATTTATGTTTCATTTGGAGACTACACCTGATGGTCCTGACGGTTTACTCCTGGCTCTGCCAATTCACAAAACACTGCTGGCAGTTCTCAGGGAACCATAGGGGATGCTGGTGTTTGACTCAGGTTGGCCAAGTGCAAGGCAAAGGTTCTTCCTTTGTACTATCACTCTGTCCCTGAATGAAATTTTTAAAGAGAAAATAGTGTTGAAATTTACATGGAATAATACTCCAGCCCACAAATAGTCAAGAAGTTTTAGTAAGCTAGAATTCTAGTTTTGAAAACAAAAATAATGGCAATTTTTTTACCAACTTTAAATTATGCACAAAGTAATCAAGACAATGGGTGCAGGCATAAAGAGAGGCTTTCAGACAATAGATAAACTTGAGAGCCCAGAGCCAAATCTTGAAATATATGGACAGCTAATCTTTGACAAAGTAGCAGAGAGTATGAAGTGGAACAAGCAAAGAAACAGAATTAAAAGATAACTCACTGACTAGGAAAAAAATATTTGCCCACTATTTTTCTGATACAGGGTGAGTAACTAAGTATATAAAACCCTTACAAAACTGAGCATGTAAAACAAAACAACATTTAAAAATGCAGAGCAGGCCCAAGAGTTAGTGAAGCAGGTATGGTGAAGGTGCTGCATGTGGCCAACCTAGGCTTAATCCCTAGCACTGCATAAGGTGACCTTAGTCACTATAAGAGTGATCTCCTGAGCAATGAACTATGATTAAGCCCTGAGAAAGGCTTAATATGGCTCATAAACAAAATAAAAAATGACTGGGAAAAATCGATGAACATACATTCCCTCAAAGAGGACATACAGATGTCCAATAAGTATATGAAAAAATGCTCCGTATTACTTGCCATCAGCTAAATGCAAGTTAAAACAGCAATGAGATATGACCTCACCCTAAGGAGACTATCACAAAGAAACAAAAAAACAAAGAACAACAAATATTGGTGGAGAAAAGGAGATAAAAGAGGATCTCTCATCCACTGCTGTTAGAAATATCTCCTGGTCCAACCCTTTTGGGAAAACAAGATGGACACTTTCCAGAAAAACTATGAATTGAGATTCTATATGAACCCAAAATTATACATTTGGTATCTATTTCCAGGACCAAAAACACTATTCATAAAAGACTTCTGTCCTCCTATGTTCACTTAAGCACGAAACAGAATTGCCAAAATTTGGAAGCAAGCCACACCAAAAACATATGACAGATAAAGAAATTATGTTCTCTATACGCAATGGAATGCTACTTGGTAAAGAGGAAAGACAAAGTCATGAAATTAACCTCTACATGGATAGAACTCCAGAATATCATGCTAAGTAAACTTAGCCAGAAGGAGAGAGGCAAATACAGAATGATCTCTCTCATATGTGTGAGAGAGAGACAGTAAAGAACTAAATGGCCGGATACAACAGAACCTGAAAAATGGTCTACAGACCATGGTGTGGGGAGAAAAAAACCAGGGGCATTAGAAAGGGGTCTAAGTAATGATGCTAAAGGTCATTGGACACTGTGGTTGAGGGTGTGGTGCTGGAACATTATGCCAGTAAAACTCTACTATTAAATCATGGTGCTTAAAGTATTAAAATGTTTTAAAGGTAGCACAGGAAAACTTATCTCTGTAACCAGTGTATCTCAGTATATGATTCCAGATGCATGTATGAGAATAAAACTTAATGAAAACCGTAGTTTTATTTAAATTTCTATAACCCTTATTAAATTTCCTTGAAGAATAACTTTGGTTAGGATTTTAATTTTTTCACTGTCTCCAGAGTCTCCTGCCCCTGTGTCTGGCTGTATTTACCAGGGCCCCTTGGAGGGGGGCGGGTTGAGTTTCCCTCCCCACCTCGAGCAGAGCCCTGGCAGCCGAAGACCTCCAGAACCAGCCACAGCCATACTGAGACCACTCTCCACACGTCCGGACAAGCCTCATGCGTGAAGGAACTGGCAGAGGAACCCAGGCATGCAGGTCCCGGGGCTGAGATCTCCAAGCCTGCTCGGATTGGGACTGGGCGGGCCTTCTCCACCCAGATCCCCCATCTTCCAGAAGGTAGGCATTAAACCCACCAGCTGCGGCCGGTGCCAGGTGTTCCCATCAACGGCCCAGACCCAGAGACTATAAAACACAGCTCAACAAAGCGTGGCCACTTTCACAGCTGTGCGGCATCTTATTATCTCGTTTTCACATTGGAGAACCCGGCAGGGTACTGAAGGTATCTTTCCCGCACGGCAGAGTCTGGAAAACTCCCCATGGCATACTCAATATGCCAAATACCAATAACAATGATAGGTCTCATTCTCCTAACCCTGAAAGAGCATTGAATATGGAATTTTTAAAATCTTAGTGCTAGGAAGAAGGAGACGTTACTGGTGCCTGCTCCAGGCAATGAACGAAGAACAGGATGATCGTGATCGTGATCGTGACACTGTCTCCAATCCATGAGCACAAAAAAAAATCATTTTTTCAAGTCTGCTTAGATTTACTATATATTTTTATTCTTACTGTGCATTATTACTTCTATTCTTGAATCTTTTTTATTTTATTTAATTAATTTATAAAGTTTAAGTAACATGGTTACAATAATGCCAATATTATATTAATTAAAACGATGTAACACTGAGTTAAGGACAGACTCTCCAATCAATGAAATATAAAATGCTGAGACAGACAATCAGGTCAGTTAATCTTTGATAAAGGAACAAAAGTATAAGGTGGAATAAGGAAATCTTCAGCAGTGGTAATGAGAAAACTTATCTGCCACATGCAAAAAATAAAAAAAAATAACTCAGATCCTTTCTAAGACCATTCACAAAAGTCATATCAAAATGGTTTAAAGACCTCAATATCAAAAATTTTAAATCCATAAGGTATATAGAAAAATGTTTCCATGACATTGAATCTAGAGGTATCTTATGGATGAAACACCACTGAACAAGCAAGCAAAAACAAAGATAAATGAACAGGCATATTAAATTAAGAATCTTCTCCACCTGAAAGAACATGATGAGCATACAGCCGGAAGAGAAGGGCCACATGGAGGGCGGAACCCACAGCTCCCGGAGAAAAAGAAAAAAACAGGTTCCAAAAAGAGCCGAGAGCATCAGGAAGTCCTAGATGGGGTAGGTACCGCATCCCGCCTCCCCCAGATGGAACCCTGGTGACCAGAAGCCTCTACAAGCACAGCTCGAGTATGCGGGAACTAGGACTTTTCCTCAAATCTGCCGGGACTACAACCCCCAGGTAACCTCTGATTCCGGAAGTCATGCACACAGCCCGCCCCCCAGCGCCATCTTTACAGCATACAGCCAGAAGAGAAGGGCCACATGGAGGGCGGGACCCACAGCTCCCGGAGAAAAAGGAAAAAAAAACAGGTTCCAAAAAGAGCCGAGATCATCGGGAATCCCAGATGGGGTAGGTACCGCATCCCGCCTTCCCCAGATGGAACCCCGGTGACCAGAAGCCTCTACAAGCACAGCTCAAGTATGCGGGAACTAGGATATTTCCTCAAAACCACGCGGCCGCTTATGCGGCCGCGAGACATCTCTTTATATACAAAGTGATCAATGGGAAGTAAGCCACCCAATGTTTCTCCCTGAAAATCAGAGTTAAGTTTGGAGTACGGCCACAGCCCCAGAAACACAAGGACTTAATGCAGAACCCAGCAGCTTGGAGCAGAAAAGTGAACAGACTATGCATTAATCCAGGCCATCATGTCTGCCCGGAGGGGAAAGGGTGTTGCCCGATTCGCCCTCTCTTCTCTGGAAAGAAGGATGGCGGCCGCATGGGAGCCTTGTGGACAGCAGGTATGAGCCGGGGGTGTGGGGGCGACTAAAATCTCATGGGAATGGGGGCGTTCAGTCCGTCCTTCACGCCCTACCGAGGTCACCAGTTGCCCCCCACGAGCGGCTCTCCAGCACGGCCACAGCCCCAGAAGTACAAGGACATAATGCAGAACCCAGCAGCTTGGAGCAGAAAAGTGAAAGGACTATGCATTAATCCAGGCCATCATGTCTGCCCGGAGGGGAAAGGCTGTTGCTCCCTTCCACCCTCCTCCCTCTGGAAAGAAAGATGGTGGCCACATGGGAGCCTTGTGGACAGCAGGTATGAGCCGGGGGTGTGGGGGCGACTAAAACCTCATGGGAAGGGGGGCGTTCCAGTCCGTCCCTCACGCCCTACCGATGTCACCATTTGCCCCCCGCGAGCGGCTCTCCAGCACAGCCACGGCCCCAGAAGCACAAGGACATAATGCAGAACGCGGCAGCTCGGAGCAGAAAAGTGAACGGACTATGCGTTAATCCAGGCCATCATGTCTGTCCGGAGGGGAAAGGGTGTTGCCCCATTCGCCCTGTCCTCCCTGGAAAGAAAGATGGCGGCCACATGGGAGCCTTGTGGACAGCAGGTATGAGCCGGGGGTGTGGGGGCGACTAAAACCTCATGGGAAGGGGGGCGTTTTGGTCCTCCCTTCACGCCCTACTGAGGCCACTAGTTGCCCCCCACGAGTGGCTCTCCAGCACGGCCACGACTCCAGAGCACAGAAACCAATATCTTAACTATCTGACTTTCAGTAGAAATACTTCCAGGGTCAATAAGTAAAATAGCAGAAATCCAAAACCAACATTTAATTCTTGAACCCAGCTGTAGCAAGCAAATCACTTCACAATGCTTTTACAGCATGTCTGATTTGGGGGGGGGGGTAAACTCTAAATAATAGTGGTGAATCTTTAAATGAAACAATGAATCTAATCAAAGCAGATAGAGTGTTAACTAGAATTCATCTGCCTCACAGGGACTGGGAGGGGTGGGGGGTGGGGTCTTATTGGGGTTCTTCATGGTAAAAAATAAGTATTGGTAAAGGGAAATGTGTTTGATATTTGCATGACTGAGACCTAAACCTGAAAGCTTTGTAACCTTTCCCACAGTGATTCAATAAATAAATAAATTGAAAATCGGGTGCCAGGTCATTTGTCATGTAGAACTGTACTATGATGAGCATAGTACAAGACAGCAGGTTGGAAGAAACTATTTTCACACCACTTATCTGATAAAGGTTTAATACTAGAGATATATAAAGTGCTGGTAGAACTGTCACTTGATCACTTGATCACTTGACTTCCCGTTAATTGTCGATTTGCTTGAGCGGGCTCCAGTAACGTTTCCATTTGTACCTGTCGGGTGCTAGTGTAGCAAATGGCGTCTGTTCACTCTAGGAACACGAAGAGCCTCAAACCGATCGTTCATGATCTTGATGAAGAAGTCTGACCATCTGATAGGTGGGCGGCCACGTGGTCTTTTTACATCCCGTGGAATCCAGTCGGTAACAGCTCTAGTCCAGTGGTCATCTCTAAATCTCATTACGTGACCAGCCCATCTGATTTTTGACAACTTGGCAAAGGAGACAGCATCCCTGATTCTTGATCGTCGATGGAGGTCTGAACTCCGCATTCTTTCTCTCTTTTGAGTGAAACGTGATATTCCAAGCATAACTCTTTCAATTCCTCTTTGGGAGACATGAAGAGCATTCTCATCTTGTTTGCGTAGGGCCCAGGTCTCTGAGGCGTATGCTAATGCAGGAAGAACAGTGGAATCAAAGAAATGTGCCCGGAGCCGGAGGTTCTTCGTCCTCTTAGCTATTTCTTTGACGCTCTTGAAGGCGTTCCAAGCCGCTCTCTTCCTCCTGCGCAGCTCGGGTGCCAGGTCATTTGTCATGTAGAACTGTACAAAGAAAAAAGTCCAAGCCCATCAAAAATTTTGGAGAAGAGATTAACAGAAACTTAAAGAAGAAATAAAAATGAGCAAAAAACATGAAAAAATTCCAATATCGCTAATCATCATTTAAATGCAAATCACAAAACAATAAAACATTGCCTTCCACCAGAGATACTGGTACTCATTAAAAAGTTTGGCTTTTGGTGTTGGAGCAATAGCACATCAGGTAGGGCATTTGCTTTGCACGTGGCCGATCTGGGTTCGATTTCCAGCATCCCATTTGGTCCCCTGAGCACTGCCAGGAATAATTCCTGAGTGCATGAGCCAGGAATAACCCCTGTGAATCACTGAGTGTGACCCCCCACCAAATAAATAAATAACGAAAAGTTTGGTTTCATGAAAGACAGTTACTTTACCCATTGTACTATCTCAAAAAAGTAGTATGACGAACTCTGAATAAATTAATGTAAATCTACTATATATCCATCAATTCCTCTTCTAGATATCTATCAAAGGACATAAAATACTAATTAAAAAGCATTTATGATTACCACTTTGCTACATATAATAGCCAAGATAATGGAGATAACCCGAGTTACTAGCAACATATGAGTGGATAAAGAATTAATTGTATATTTACACAATGAAATCATGCCATTTACTACAACTTGGTTAGATCTGGTTTGGCGAGGCATCATATTAAGCAATATAAATCAGAAAAAGAAAGTCAAATAGCAAGATGATATGACTCGTGTGCAATCTAGAGAAGCAAAGTGAACAGAGAAGAGGAAAAATAAAACATATCAACTGAGATTACAGAACTGAGTTACCAGAAGTGTATGGTAATAAGATATTGAGGAAGTTATGGGCCTAATGGACTGTGGTGGATAGCTCTCTACTTTTGAAGTGATTTTGGTGATAGCACAGTGGGTAGGGTGTTTGCCTTGCATGTGGCCAACCCTGGTTTGATTTCTCCATTCCTCTCAGAGAGCCCGGCAAACTACCAAGAGTATTCTGCCCAAATGGCAGCGCCTGGCAAGCTCCCCATGGCATATGCAATATGCCAAAATCAGTAACAAGAAGTCTCTCAATGGAAATGTTATTGGTGCCTACTCAAGTAAATAGATGAAAAACGGGAATACAGTACTACAGTGTTGATATGATATATATATATATATATATATAATAACGCAAGCTACCCATTGTGTATTCGATATGACAAAACCAGTAATTACAAAGGACACCGACTGCTCTGACACCTCTTTTATCGCATGTTCCAAGGAATAATTCATCTCCAGTGTCGAAAACGGCGTGATGGGATTGGTGCCTTCTTGTCTCAGTCAGACCAATGATGTTGTACTTGATCTGACCCTGAAGGCGTCACCAATATGGCAGCATTGAGAAGGATGAGAAAGGAGAGGCCGATAAAATATCAAGGCAGAACTAGGCTGCTACAATAAAGGAAGACAAAAATGATCGTCTGTACTTTCAATGCATGTATGCTAGCATCAGATGCATTCATCGAGGACCTGATGGTACAAGCGTGAAAGATCAAGTACAACATCATTGGTCTGACTGAGACAAGAAGGCACCAATCTCATCACGCCGTTTTCGACACTGGAGATGAATTATTCCTTGGAATATGCGATAAAAGAGGTGTCAAAGGAGTCGGTGTCCTTGTCAACACAAACTTGGCCATGGGCATTGATTCATTCGAATGCCTAACAACCCAAATCAGATGTTTACATTTGAATAGATGTGGCTCACTGCCAGCAGTTTCTATCTTCGTTGTCTACGCACCAACATCCAATTATGATGAAGGAGAAATTGAGAAGTTCTACATGGAGCTGGAGAAATTCTATAAAGAAGACAACACCTTCTACAAGATCATTGTGAGTGATTTTAATGCCAATATAGGACCGAAAAAATCAGCCGAAGAACATCACATTGGGACCCATGGCCTAGAATGGAACGAACAGGGTGAGAGACTGCCTGAGTTCATCATGTCAACCAAGACCATTCATGATAACTCACAGTTCCAGAAGGCTGAATCTAAACGTTGGGGATGGGAATCTCCCGGTGAACGATTGCACAACGAAATAGACCACATCATATTCAATTGACGGTTTTGCCTGACTGATGTCACTGTTGTCCCAAAATTCCAAACGGTATCGGACCACCGTCTCCTTCGTGCAAAAATTCTACTTCACAGAGCAGGCAGAAAGGGCTGCAAAGTTTAAAAAAGAGAACTCCCAGAACGACCACCAACTGGGAGCTCTTTGGCACTATTGCGGCAACATGGGAAGATGCCGTTGTTGACAACATTGATGAGGAATGTGATCAACTGGCTCAACAACTCCATGATTGTGAGATGAATGCCAAGAGAGAGATAGCCACAAAAAAACACCTGTCTTCGAAAACTCTTGAGCTTATTCACCAACATGATTTGGTGCATAACTCAGGCAACCGCAAGTGAATGTCTGAGCTCGCAAAGCAGTGCAGAGATGGGATCAAGGAAGACCTCAAAGAGAGAAGAGCAGAAGTGGTAATAGATGCGGCAGAAGCCGGGAAAAGTATTCATAACGCCTGCCTGTCCTTCGCCAACTACAAGACCAAGAAGACTGCCCTCCTACCTCCCGATGGATCTATCACATCTTCCAGAAGGGCAATGGAGAAGATTATCCATGACGTCTACTCAAATCTCTTCGATAGCCATGTCCACCTGCCGACATACCAAATTTCACAGGATGGATATGTTGTTTCCAAATTCTCCCTTCTGAAATCGACACACCATTTCGTCAGTAAAGAAACGAACAGCACCCAGCCCAGACAAGGTCAGACCTGAACACCTGAAGAACCTGCTGTCAGTACTCATCAATACACTGGCTCGGCTCTTCACACACAACCCGTCTGAATGCAAGGTTCCGTCCCAATTGAAAACCAGCAGGACTGTACTACTGTAAAAGAAGGGAGACATCCACAACATTGGCAACTATCACCCAATCTGCTTATTATCTATTATCTATAAGTTGTTCACTCGAGTAATCCTAAATAGGATTGGCAGAACACTAGATGAAGGACAACCATGCGAGCAAGCCTGGTTCCGCAAAGGATTCAGCACCATCGACCATATCCACACGATAACCAAGCTCATTGAGGTTTCTCAGGAGTTCAAGATGCCGCTCTGTCTAATATTCATTGATTTAAAGAAGGTCTTTGATTCTGTTGAGACGGAAGTAGTCACTGAAGTCCTAGCCAATCAGGGCATTCATACTCAATACATCAGGATCCTCCATTTACTGTATTACAGATTCACTACCAGGATCTCACCATTCTACAGGGAGGTGATCATTGATGTCAAGATAGGGGTTCGGCAGGGTGATACCATTTCACCGAAACTCTTCAGTGCTACCCTCGACAACGTCATGAGACGACTTGAAAATGGGAAGGAATGGTAGTGAAGATAGACGGTCGGCAACTACACCACCTCCGCTTTGCTGATGACATTGTTTTAATAACACCAAATATTAGCCAAGTGTCACAAATGCTGGCTGACTTCGACCATGAGTGTGGAAAAGTCAGACTATCGCTGAATCTTACGAAGACAATGTTTATGAGAAACAGCCTCGTTCCTGATGCCCCATTCGCTCTCAACAGAACAACCATCTCCGAATGCAACAGTTATATGTACCTAGGTCGAGAAGTCAATATGAAAAATGTCCTGCCTTCGAGCTGCGCAGGAGGAAGAGAGGGGCTTGGAATGCCTTCAAGAGCCTTGAATAAATGCTAAGAGGACAAAGAACCTCCAGCTCTGGGCACATCTCTTGATTCCACTGTTCTTCCTGCATTAACATACGCCTCAGAGACCTGCGCCCTACGCAAACAGGATGAGAACTCTATTCGGGTCTCCCAAAGAGGAATTGAAAGAGCTATGCTTGGTGTATCACGATTCAGTCAAATTAGAGAAAGAATCCGGAGTTTCGACCTCCCTAGACAATCAATAAGGATGCTATCTCGTTTGCCAAGGTGTCAAAAATCAGATGGGCTGGTCACATAATGAGATTTAGAGATGACTGCTGGCTAGAGCTGTTACCAACTGGATTCCACGGGATGTCAAAAGACTGCGTGGCTGCCCACCTACCAGATGGTCAGACTTCTTCATCAAGATCATGAATGATCGGTTTGGGGCTCTGTTTGTTCCTAGAACAAACAGACACCACTGGGCTATACTAGCACGCAACAGGGACAAATGGAGACGTTACTGGCACCTGCTTGAGCAAATCCATGATTAATGGGAAGTCAAGTGATCAAGTGATCAAGTGATCAATTATAAGAAGTTTGAAATTACCACTAAAACACATAGTCATATAAACAGTTGTGTCAATAAAAGTAAAAAATAAGACCATAGCCATGCCGCTGGACCCCATACCAGGCTGTTTCATTTGGGACGACCCAGAGAGGGGTGGGTGAGTTCCACTCCCTGCTCCAGGGACTCAGCCCTGGCAGCTCAAAACCTCCATATCCCAACCGCTGCCACACTCATAACTACTCTCCACATGTTCAGACCAATCCTCACCAATGAGTGAATTCACAGAAAATCCAGGTATGTGGGACTGGTGACTAATAATTCTGGGTTCAACAGGACCGGTAACAGGTGTCCTCTCCCCATCGTCCCCTATTTCCCTTTACTTAGTAATCATGCCCACAAACTGCCTCTGGCTGGAGCCAGATAATTTCATCAACTGCCATGATCCAGAGACTCATTATAAATCTCTCGAAAGAGAGCACATGACTCCCATAGCCATGCCGTCAGACCCCTCACCAGGCTGTTTCATTCAGGGTGACCCGGAAGGGGACAGGTGAGGGGAAGCCGAAAACCTCCAGTCATACCTCACACCACTAATATTCCAAGAGTAGTGCACCAATGCACCAATTTGATGGGGATTAAAATTAAAGGCACCAATCTTAGAGGGAAATACATTTTTACAGATATATGCATATATATGTTTAACTGCAGTGACCTCCTGTTCATCCATTTGCTCGAGCGGGCACCAGTAATGTCTCCATTGTGACATTTGTTATTACTGTTTTGGCATATTGAATACGCCACAGGGAGCTTGCTAGGCTCTGCCGTGTGGGCAGAATACTCTCGGTAGCTTGCCGGGCTCTCTGAGAAGAATGGACAAATAGAACCATGGTTGGCCACATGCAAGGCAGGCGCCCTATCCACTGTGCTACCACTACAGCCCACATATATGTGTATATATATTTCAGTACATAAAGCTCAACCTGAAACAAAATGTTAGTAATCTCTTTTGGAAGGGCTAAATGGTCTCTGAGTGAAATACAACAATCTTCATGCACTCTTCTTTGTGGAAACTTTTTGGATCAATTTCAGCGTTTTTTTCATAACATGCAATACAAAATAAATTATTTTGGGTCTGCTTTGGGGCAGGGGTTGGAGTTTGTGATGTAAACTCCTGGAATATGGTAGTGGGAAGGTATAATGGTGGTGGGATTGTTTTTCAAAATATTAAAAGTTATCAAATATTGTGAACTAATTTATAAAAAATTAAAAAGTAAATTTAAAAATTCAGTCATATTTCACAATATCCCCCCAAGAAAAGTTATGAAAATATGTCACTGGCCATAACTGTACATAGAGGTTATAGATAATACATGACAATTTAAATTAAAATATTGATAAAAATCAAAGTTTAAAACTGCCAATATGGGTGAGAGATAGTAACAGTAGGTTGACTACTTGCCTTACACATATTTCACCCAGATTATGTATCTGGCACTTTATATAATCCCTGAAGCTTCTCTAGTACTGATCCATGAGCACAGAGCCAGGTATAAAAGCTAAGCAGTTACATGTGGCCTCCAATATTTTTTTAAAAACCTGCTATTCTTCAAAGTTGCAGTTCACAAAAATCATTAGTAAAAGACACACACAAGGAGAAAATACCTTTTGGATATTTACCTAAAGAAATAACTAATAGCTAAGAAGAAAAAGTGAAAAACTATAACTAAACTATAATAAGAAGACAAATTTTAAAATAAGCAAAGATTTGAACATTTATGAAATGACATTGCAGTTAAGCTCATAAAAATGATCACTATGATAAGTCATAAGAAAAATATGAATTAAAACCACAGTAAGATACCACTATATACCCACTATGTTATAGAAATTTTGTAAAACTTTATAAATAGTGCTGGCAAGAATGAGGAGAAAATTAAAATTCTGTATATTACTGGTTAGGGTGCAAATTATACAAGCATTTTTTGGGGGTCACACCCGGCAATGCACAGGGGTTACTCCTGGCTCTGCACTTGGGAATTACTCCTGGCACTACTCAGGGGACCATATGAGATGCTGGGAATCAAACCCGGATTGGTTGCATTGAAGGCAAGCACCTACCAGCTGTGCTATCTCTCCAGCCCTTACACAAGCATTTTAGAAGAGTTTGATGCTTTCTTCAAAAATTAAATCTACACCTCATATGAACTTACTCATTCAATTCTTGCAATTTTCCTAAAGGAAACCAAAACATATATCTACATAAATGCTTATGCACAAATATTCATAACAACTTTATTCACAAAATTCCCAAACTGGAAAAATTCCAAATGTTCATCAACTGGTGAATGGTTAAACAAACTTACAGAGTTACACAACAAGAAATATTTAGCAATAAAAATAAATGAACTACTAATATGCACAATTTCATAGAATATTCTCAAAGTATTATTTAATATGATGATTCACACACAAAATATTATAGTCATAATCATATATTTGTATTTATGTATGCATATATAGGATCAATATACACATATATTTACATTATTAATAGTATAATACAATATTGTAAGAATCAAAATTATAAAGACAAACTCAGGCCACTGTCTTCCAAAGAATGGGAGTGGGGTAACTGATTTTACTAAAAATAAACCCAGTGTCCTTCCAATGACATACAAGCTTAATATGATTACCACATTAGGTCTCTAACTCATTTTCTGCTCCACTTTCACAATTACTTCACGTCATTCACAATGGCCTTTCAGATTACTATAAACACACGATTATGTTGTCATTTTAAGGATTTTTCCACTAGTGTTATCCTGTGCCTGGGACATTGCTTTGAAAGATGTGTGGTTGGTTTGTTATCTCTATATCCTCAAATATTTCATCTTATCTTCTCAAGAGCTACCCTATCAAACTGTTCAGTATTGACTTCTCCGTTTTTCTATTATATTTGTGATGTTATAGCACACTAAACACTTACTTTGTTCATACTTGTTTGTACTCCTTCATTACAATGCAAATTTTAGGGTAGTTGATATCTTTATTTGATAATTTAACTGTTCAAGCAAAAATGATACTTAAAACTTGTTTGGTGAATAAAGATTGATATAGTAACTGAACAAACAAATATTATATATTTGAAAATTAATAATTTAATTGACTTTAAAAGAATTTTTACTTCTCATCATTATTTGGAATTTGATTGCAATGTGGTTTATTTCAATAGATCAAGCATGACTGATGATAAGCACATTATAGAACCCTTAATAAATAGAAGATTAATAATCAGAAATAGCTAATTCGTTCAAAAATTTACCCTCTATAGCTTGTCCAAAACATCAATTAATCATAGTTTCTCTTGGCCTGCTCAAGGATTTCTGTGTTTGAAACTTTTTCTTCTAAAGTGTGCCAGTGATGAATGGTAATGAAAAAGACTGCGTCCCACAATCACAGAAAATTTAAACTAAAAATTGGATTAATCTTCACAGAAATTGAAGAGGATAAATAGTCCACAACAAAGGACAAAAAAAGCCTCCAGATGGACTGAAGACAGACATATTCCCAAAGACAGAGATATCCACAATAGGGCAACAAGCTACAATCTGGAAGACATTTCTAAGGTGAAAAAATTTTATTCTGGGTACTGTGGGGTAGTCCTCTAAATAACTGCACTGCAATTACCTGATATCATAATCCTATAACAAGTAAGAAACCTTAAGTACAAATGCGTTGGAATCACTGGCAGGTGACATCTTGGTGACTTTTAACAGCTTTGCTAATAGTTTTGCTGGTATATGCAGAATTTTATCTCACTTTACATAATAATAGATTTAAGGTTAATTTCCTAAGGAGCATCGCACCAGCCTCTAACAAATATCTGAGCAATCTAAGGCCCAAGAAACAATTACAAATACTTAAGGGACTTCTATGAAAAGAACTTCTGTAAAAGGATCCCACTTATAAATAGTAAGATATCAGAAAATATAGAATGCAAAAGAAGAGAGTAATAAATGCAATTATTTACTTTAAATCTATTTATTATTTTCATATTTTTTCCATTTGATAAACATAACAGAATTAAAAAATATTTTTCAGTCTCCTGCAACAAAATATTAAATAAAAAATGAATATTATATCTCTGCTGAGATTTCATATAGATCCATTTATTATTACCGCCATATTTTCTATAATATCATTGAATGTAATTAAAATAAATATTTCATATTTTTTCTCAAACATTTGTCTGAAAAAATCAGCGTTTATCTCTATTGATTTTTACTTTTCTTTTTAAAAGAGAACAGGTTAATCTATATCAATTATTTTGTTAAATTATTTTGGATGACATTCCAGCTATTTTACTTATTATATTCTGAGTAAAGATATAATAAGTAAAATAGTGATGCCTTTTGTAACTTTATTTTCATATTTTAATTCAGTTAAACTCACACTGTGTTATTAGGTAATGCTTTCCTTTTATTTTGTTGATTTAAAATCATAAAAGCCTCCCATATATAATCTTGAACAATCTTTTTTCCTTATAGAACAAGTAAAGATCAATAAAAGACACACCACCACAGGCTTTAGGTGACAGTTTTAGTATGCAAGGGAATTTACTAAAAAGGTTGCCAACTACCCTGTTCTTTGGGAAATTACAAAACACATATCTTCTATATTCATCAACCAAATCTAACAAGTTTTCACAGAGAGTTTAATGCATTGACTTACATGTACCATCCAGATGTTTTCCAGACCATATAAAAAGCTCAATATTATGACTTGAGCAGATTCTGGGTAGCAGGTAAAATGATTATAGTTAACATTTCAAGGATGCAGAAATAAATTAGGAGGGTACAGTTACCAGGCTCCAGCTCACAGGTCAAATAGTTGCACCCTCTTGAAAACTTTCTCCAACAATATGTTCGATTTTATAAGCTACATTTTATAGCATTTATTAAGTAATTCACTTTAGGTATGAATGTTACTCATGTGGAAAAGACTCAGAATTTCAGCTGATAATTGTTCTAACTGATACAAGATAAACTTAAAATAATAATTACTAATATGAAGTAGCTATCCATATATAGGCATTAATTGAAAAACAATGTTCAATTTGTTTCAAGCAACAATCAGATATATTTTTTTAACATTTTCAGACAAGGTGACACTGCATTTGATTCTGGATTGTATATATTTAGATTGAAAAATTAGAAATCATTTGTTAAATGTCTACCAGAGTAGTTATTATTTTATGCATATAATAATGTATGGGTAAAAGCAATAGCCTTCCTTGTATGCTATGACATGACCCTCTTATATGGTCTCTGAACCCACCAAGATTTACCCGAGTGCCTGGATAAGTTCTGAGCACTGAAAAGTGTGGCTATAAACAGAAACAAATAAATATATATACATATATATGTGCAGAATGTCTAACTTAGAGTTGATATATCTGAACTTCATAGTTTATGACAAGCAAGAAAAGACCAATCAAGCACAAGATCTTTCCAAAAATAGGAAAAAACTTCCTGAAAAAAGTAATTCAGAGGGTCAATTGGTATATTTAAAATCTGTATCGCATATCAACAAAGAAATGCAAATCAAAACAACAATGATACCAGTAAGACTGAGACACATCACAAAGAACAAAAGCAACCAGTGTTGGCATGAAGGAAAAAGATGCTTCTTCACTGCTGGGTGGAATTTGGAACATTCACTGTTTCAACCTGTCTGGAAGATAATATGGACACACCTCAAAAAAAATTCAATTTGCATATAATCCACAATTCTACTTCCTAGCATCTACTCAAGATCTCAAAAATTCTATTCAGTAAAAATGATTTCAACTCCTATGTCTATTAAGAATACAAAATCTGTAAATAACCCACGTGTCCAAGAACGGATGACTTAGTAAAGAATAGTAAAGAATCGTTGTTATGTATACACAGTGAAATACTAGTCAGTTATAACAAAAGACAAAATTATTCAGTTTTCTACTATGTGGACAGATCGAGAGAGTAAAATGCTGAGTGAAATAAGTCAAAAGAAGATGAACAGATACATTTTGACCTCTGTCACTTGTAGTATATAAAGAAACATAGTAGGGCAATAACAAAAGGTCAAAACCAATAGTGAGAGGTATTCTATAGAAGTGATCATCAATAGTTTGGGGTGGGGTAGATTGTATAAGTGTGGGGACACTGGTGCAGGTAATGGTGTTGGAATATTGTATTTTGGAACGCCATAATTAACAGTGTTATAGATCACAGTGCTTAAAATAATAAAAATAAGCTGGGAAAAAGAAAAGTTGCATAGCACTTTAATAAAATTATATCAACATTTTTAAAACTAAAATTGAATTAACATAAAATAAAGTAGCTCCTTCAATGTTTATTTCAATACTGGATTTAAGTCTATGAACTACCTGATCTATGATTTTTTTTATGAATCTTTTATTCTATTTTATTTTATTATTATTTTTTTCACAGCGGTAGGGCGTTTGCCTTGCACGCAGCCAACATGGCCGACCCAAGTTTGATTCCTCCGCCCCTCTCGGAGAGCCCGGCAAGCTACCGAGAGTATCTCGCCAGCACAGCAGAGCCTGGCAAGCTACCCATGATGTATTCAATATGCCAAACACAGTAACAGCAAAATCTCCAATGGAGACATTAATGGCCCGCTCGAGCAAATTGATGAACAATGGGAGGACAGTGATCACACCCAGCAATGCTCAGAGGTTACTCCTTGCTTTGCACTTGGGAAACACTTCTGGTGGTGCATGGGGGACCATGTGGGATGCCAGGGATTGAACCTGGGTCAACAGCGTGCAAGGCAAACACCCAACCTGCTGTGCTATTGCTTCGGCCCCGATTTTTCTATGAATCTTTGTAACATTTCTTCAAATCTGGATAGAACATAACATATAGATTATGAATTTTTGTTTGTCAGATCTGTTTTATTGTTTGCCAAGCTATTGTTTTAGTTTTTTTGTAAAACTTGTGTCATTTGTGTGGAATAGCTATTGGACTAGCGTTCTGGTTCATATAGAGTATTCTTGATAAATTGTTCATTACACTGAATTTTCTTCCTTCCTTCCTTCCTTCCTTCCTTCCTTCCTTCCTTCCTTCCTTCCTTCCTTCTTTCTTTCTTTCTTTTCTTCTCTCTCTTCTTTTACCTCCTTCCTTCCTTCCTTCCTTCTTTCCTTCCTTCCTTCCTTCCTTCCTTCCTTCCTTCCTTCCTTCCTTCCTTCCTTCTTTCCTTGCGTTTTATTTCTGGCAAACATAATCTCGTTTGTTAGACTGGTTTGATTTTCATGGAGTTCCTTTTTTACATTAGTTCTTCTTTGATACCACTGGTTTCAATATTCTGTGTCTGGCTTTGTCTTTTGCCATTCTGATCTAATATTTTGCACAGTTTTTCTACTTGAGTTTCTTTTTACTGGGACCATTTGATCCTCTTGGACCTGAGTTCACGTACTACCGTACTACCCCACTATGGTAAATACTTATTTGTTTACTTTGACTAGTGGTTCTCATCAAATTTTTTCCACTGGGGCCAAAGTGATAGTACAATGGGTAGGGCAATTGTCTTGCAAATGTCTGACTTGAGTTCAATCTCTGACACCAATTTTGACCTCATCCCATCAAGAGTGATTCCTTAGTTCAGTACCTGGGGATATTCCCTAAGCACCATTCGATGTTGACTCTCCCCTTCAAATTATATATTTTCCTTCCCGTTTTTCAGGGACTTTAATGATTTTTTATTGTACCTCTTGAACTGATCCTGTAGGTCTCTGGTATGCTGTTCATTTCTTTCCAGACGTTTTTCATCTTATGTTGTTTTCTGGAAGTTTCCAATATCTTGGAACATTGATTTTTTCCTGCAGCTGTTACTACTCTGAGGCTGAGGATTTCTACTGAGTTTTTCTTTCATCTACCATAATTGATTTTTTTCACTTCTGGTTGTTGTTTTCCATTTTAACTCTTTATTAAGTCTGGTGCCTTACTGACTGTGTGTACCATTGTTTCTTTGGGGTCATTAAACATCCTCTTCATGGTATCTCTTAAGTAATTATCTGAGAGGTGACAGAGCATATTGCTGCTAGTAGACACTTCTGTGCTATTATCTTAACTCGTTGAACTTGGTGGGCTTCTACAGCTCCTCACCATTGCTGTTCTCTGAGGATGAATCTTTGTGGTTAACCCATGTAGGAGATATCTGAAGGATCAGACATGTACTTGCCTTTTCAGTCTTTACTGGTTTTACCCAGTATAGTAGGTATAATGATCTACAGGTGTATTGAGTATATCCATAGTGCAGAATCTCATAGTCAACCCACAAGGAGTGGTGATTGGAATTCTGGGTATTGGGAGTGTATGTGGGCCTGAGATATGAATGAATATGCAGAGGTTCTGGAGTCAGGATGTGGGTCTGCAAAAATGGCAAAGCTAAAATTATTTTATAATGAAAGATAGTAATAATATTTTTTGAAATGCATTCAATCTAATGACTTCAGAGTAAAGAAAAGCAAAGTTTCTACCAATAGGAGTTTCAGCTATTTGTCAGTTTTGCATAAAACTTCTGTGCTCAGATTAGAACTGCATATGTTTTAACAATATGCCCAGCTGACAGGTTAGTTTAAATCTTTTTATTTGAACTGCATATGAACATTACTGAATTTCAATGGACATCAGGCAATCACAGGATAGTTGAATGTGACAACTGTTGTGAAAACAATAGTTCTGGAGTCTGACTAAAATAAATTAGATAAATTAACTATTTTATTAACTCTTACTAGATCATAAAGAAAGCAAAAAGATATTATCCATGCTGTTAAGTACTTCACAGATTAAGAAACACTTTTCAATTATGTGAGAATAAATAAGTCAGGGTGCAAGGTGATGAACGTAGTAATAGAAAGAAAATTAATATGTTTTCAGAGTTTAGGACAAAGTAGTATTGATATTTGAATAGGAAAATATAAATATAATTATAATTTAATTAAGTATTAAAAAGATACTTATGGTTTAGACAAAGATATAAGAAAAGAAAGAAAAATGTTTTAGGAATAAGATGATTCAAACAATTGCTGATAAGTAGAATTCATATTTAGTAAACACAAGTAGTGTTGCATCACTGAATTGACAGTCTAGCAAAAGTATTGAAAGATCACAGTATCACGGTCATCCTGTTGTTCAATTTCCTTGAGCAGACACCAGTAACGTCTCCTTTGTCCTAGCCCAGAGATTTTAGAAGTGTCATATTCAAGGCTCTTTCAGGGTCAGGAGAATGAGACCCATCATTGTTACTGTTTTTTTGCATGTTGAGTATGCCACAGGGAGTTGGCCAGACTCTGCCGTGTGGGTAGGAGACTTTCAGTAGCCTGCTGGTTCTCCAGAGTAAGAACTAGATCATAAGATGTCGCACAGCCACAAATGCGGCCGTGAGCATCTGGGAACTGGGTTTTATAGTCTCTGGGTCTTGGCCGTTGATAGGATTGCCTGGCACCAGGTGCAGTTGGTGGGTGTAATGCCTAACTACTGGAAGATGGGGAATCTGGGTGGAGGAGGCCCAGTCATGATCAAAGCAGGCTTGGAGATCTCAGCCCCGGGACCCGCATGCCTGGGTTCCTCTGCTGGTTTCTTCATGAATGAGGCTTTTCTGAACATGTGGAGAGTGGTCTCAGCATGGCTGTGGCTGTTTTTGGAGGTCTTTGGCTGCTGGGGCTCTGCTCGGGGTGTGGCAGGAAATTCACCCCCCCCCCCCACTCCAAGGGGCCCCAGTGAGGACAGCCAGGCGCGGGGGCAGGAGACTCTGTGCTATTCTCTTCTGGGAACTGGGTTTTATAGTCTCTGGGTATTGGCCGTTGATGGGATTACCTGGTCCCGGTGGCAGTTGGTGGGTGTAACACCTCCCTACTGGAAGCTGGGGGATCTGGGTGGACTGAAAATAGAAGTTAATCACACACAGAAATGGAGAATCAAATCAAACACCTGGCAATTGAACAGCTCCCTACAAAACAATGAGTGGGGTAGAAAAGAAACCAAAAAGGAAGTCAAAAGATTCCTGGAAACCAACAAAAACAAGGACTTGAGATACCAGCAGTTGTGTTACCAGCAAAAGTGATGTAAAGAGGAAATTTTGTAGGTATACAAGTCCACATCAGGAGGGAAGAAAGGACCCACATCAATAACCTCACAGCTTAATATCGTGGAAAAAGACCAAGAAAGGGAGCCTAAACCAGGCAGGAAGAAGGAAATAAACAAACAAAACTTAGAGCAGGAATCAATGAGCTAGAATCCCAAAAGCACTACAAAAGATTGACGGAACCAGGAGCTGGTTCTTTGAGACAGTAAATAAGGTCAATAAATCTCTAGCAAGACTCATAAATAAACAGCCAGAAATGAAAGAGGGGACATTACAATGGAAACCACAGAAATTAAAAAGGATCATCAGACATTACTTTGAGAACCTTTTGTGCCTTGAAACAAGTAAACCTAGAAGAAACGGATAAATTCTTGGATAATCTACCGAGGCAGAAGCAAGATTTAGAATACCTGAACAGATCTGTCATTATTGAGGAAATTGAAATGGTAATCAGATATCTTCTCCAAAATAAAATCTCAGGCAAGGATGGATTCAGTAGTGAAATCTATCAAATTCTTTTCAAGCTTTTCCAAGAAATTGAAGAAATAGAAACAGATTCTATGAGGCAAATATCACCCTGATACCTAAAGTAGACAGAAACACCAGAAAGGGAATTACAGGCATATATCCCTAATGAACACAGGTGCAAAGACCCTAAACAAAATTCATGTAAATTTTGTTGTAAAAAAAAAATCATGACCAAGTAGGATTCATTCTGGAATGCAAGAATGGCTTAACATTTTCAAGTCAAGAACATAATATTCTGTATCAATAAAAAAAAATAAAACCATATGTTCATAATAATAGATGCATAGAAAAAAACTGACAAAATCCAGCACTAATTCATGGTAAAAAAAAGGACTCATTAAAGTGGGAGTTGAAGAAACATTACTCACTACAGTCAAAACCATCTACCTCAAACCCACAGCAAGCATTATTCTCACTTGCAATAAAAAAGTATTCTCTTTAAGATCAAGAACAAGACATGTGTGCCCACTCTCACTACTCCTCTTCAATATAGTACTAGAAGTGCTTACCATAGCAGTTAGGGAAGAAAAAGATATCAAGGGTGTTCAGATAGGAAAGGAAAAAGTAAAGTTCACTATCTACAGATGACAGGGTACTATATTTAGAAAATACTAAAAACCTACCCAAAAAGCTTCTAGAAATATGTGTATAGTAGCTGGCAGGTTGCAAAATCAATATACAAAACTTTATGGCTTTTCTATATACAAATAATGAAAGATAAGAAAAAGATATTTTAAAAAATATCTTCTTTCATAATTGTGTCTAGCAAAATCAAGTATCTTTAAATCAGATTAACCAAAGAGACTAAGGATCTAGAAAGATAAAATTATAAAACACTACTTCAAGGGGCTGGAGTGATAGCACAGCGGGTAGGGCGTTTGCCTTCCACATGGCCGACCCAGGTTCGATTCCCAGCATCCCATATGGTCCCCTGAGCACCGCTAGTAGTAACTCCTGAGTGCAGAGCCAGGAGTAACTTTTGTGCATCGCTGGGTGTGACCCAAAAAGACAAAAAACAAAAGCAAAAACAAAAAAAACACTACTTCAAGAAACAGACACTAAGAAATGGAAACACTTGTTCTGCTCATGGATTGGGAGGATTAACATTTTCAAATTTGCAATACTCACTAATGTATTACACACATTCAATACAGTCCTTATATGGATGCCCCATGACATTTAAAAAATAGAATAAAGTGTCCTGAAACTCATATGGAACAATAAGATCCCATAAGTAGTTAAATCAATCCTTGACTAAAAGAAGATGGGAGGCATACTCTTCCCCAAGTCCAAACTGTACTAAAAAGTGGTAGTAATTAAAGTATCATGGTATTGCAATTAAAACAGAACTGGAAATCAATGGAATAGAGTTGAAAATCCTGATACAGACCCTTAAATATAGGATCATTTAATTATCGATAAAGACAAGAGAAATGTAAAGTTGAGGAAAGGAAAGCCTTTTCAACAAGTGGTGCTGCGAAAATTGGACAATAATAAATATTTTTCAATAATAAATATTTTAATAAATATTTTTACTTAAAGATAATACTGAAAAATATTTATTATAAATTGGTTGGGATGGGTTCCTCGTATGCATTGCTTAATGTTTTATCCTGAGGAGCTTCTGAGGATTGGTCAACTAATGGATGTCTTGCCACTCAGAACTTTATTACTGACAGGACAGATACATGGCCAAATACAGTTCTTTTATACATGCCCAAGCATTTCTGATTGGCTTTACTTCCTCAAATATAACTAATTTTTTAGAGTTTAGGGCCTAATCAGAGTACACCTAAATCTCTGTGGCACAAATAAATCTAGTTTGTTTCTTTTTCTTCATATCCTAGTACTTTCACTTGACAGTTCCACATATGATGGATATTATGTGGAACATTAATGCCAGCTCAATGAAAGGAAAATAATACTAATATTAGATTGAACATGATGGGACAAATGGGAAATCTTCAGTCAAAATAGCTTATTGTATGGTTTTGAGAGTTGTTCTAGGCAACGTTATGCATGCTTAATATTGTGCCAAAATTTGTTGCTTCTTCAATCCAGGAATACAAGTTTGGCTAGGATCTAACATTATTTCAGTTAACATATATGTAGTCATTTCTGCTTCTACCAACTTTTCAATTTGACAGTTTTCAATAATACTTTTCACTATAGAAAAGAGAAACTTAATCCATTGATCCATTGCTAGAAGTGATATTATCTGGTTCAGTCTTTGTGGAAAGAAATAGGGATATCTACCAAAATAATAAGAATAGTTCTATTCAGAACTATCATATATTCCAGAGATACCACTTCTTGTCCTCTATCACTAAAACACAAAAACATTAATTTTAAAACATATGCACACCTATGTTCATCACCAGAGTACAATAGTCAAGCTATGGAAACAACCCAAATAGCCAACATACACATAATGGAATATTTTTCAACTCTAAGAAAAACAAAATCATACAATTTTCAGCATCATGGATTGAACTAGAGGATATCATACCAATTGAAGTCAGTCAGAAGGTTAAGGGATAGATACAGAATGATCTCTTTCACATGTGGGACTTAAAGATACATAAAAAGTTAGCAACAAAGGCAGCATAATGAGAGAACTGTTCCACACAATCGAATTGGGGTTGGGACGGGGTTGGGAGAAGGGATGATGAGGTCCTTGGGAGAGAGGAAGGGGTACACTGGTGATGGGTGTCATGTTGGAATTTTGCCCATGAGAAACTATTGTTAATTGCATTATTAGCCACAGGCCATCAATAAAATCATTTAAAAGAAAAAACCTTACTCTTTTTAAATTTTAATTGGCTCTATTTTAATATATAATGTATATAACATAGGCAGAGATAGAGATCCCTTTGAACTTCATTTACATGAATAACATAAGAATTAAATAATAATAATAATAATAATAATAATAATAATATAATTACTGAAGGTGCTGAAGCAGTCGATCATATTCCTCGTCAATGTTGTCAACGACGGCATCTTCTCATGTTGCCACAATAGTGCCAAAGAGCTCCCAGTTAGTGGTCGTTCTGGGAGTTCTCTTCTTAAACGTGCAGCCCTTTCTCCCTGCTCTGTGAAGTAGAATTTTGCACGAAGGAAACGGTGATCCGATCCCATTTGGAATTTTGGGACAACAGCGACATCAGTCAGGCAAAACTGTTGATTGAATAATGATGTGGTCAATTTCGTTGTGGAAACATCCACTGGGAGATTCCCATGTCCAAGTTTAGATTCAGCCTTCTGGAACTGTGAATTACCAGGGATGGTCTTGGTCTACATGATGAAATCAGACAATCTCTCACCCTGTTCATTCCATTCTACGCCATGGGTCCTGATGTGGACTTCTTCAGCTGATCTTCTCAGTCCTATCTTGGCATTAAAATCACGCACAATGATCTTGTAGAAGGGGTGGTCTTCTTCATAGAACTTCTCCAGCTCCATGTAGAACTTCTCAACATCTTCATCATAATGTTGGTGTGTAGACGACAAAGATAGAAACTACCAGCAGTGAGCCAAATCTATTCAAGTGTAATCATCTGATTCGGGTGTTAGGCATTCGAATGAATCAATGCTCATGGCCAAGTTCATGTTGACAAGGACACCAACGCCTCTAATGCCTCTTTTGTCACATGTTCCAAGGAACAGTTCTTCTCCAGTGTCAAAAACGGCATGATGCATTTGATGCCTTCTTGTCTCAGTCAGACCAATGATGTTGTAATTTATCTTTCAAGCTTGTATCATCAGGTCTTCGTTGGATGCATCTGATGCCAGTATACATTAAGTGAAAGTACAATCATTTTTGTCTTTCTTCGTTTTGGCAGCCTAGCTTGACCTTGAGATTTTATCAGCCTCTCCTTCCTCATCCTTCTCAGCGCTGCCATATCGGTGACTCCTTCAGGGTCAGGGGAATGAGACCCATTGTAATTATTGGTTTTGCCATATCAAATACACAACAGATAGCTTGCCAGGCTCTGCCAAGTGGGCGGAATATTCAAGACAGCATGCCAGGCTCTCCGAGAGGGATAGAGACTTTTGGGGCAACATCTAATCACCCTTGTATGTGTTCCCATAGTTCAAACTATTTGAACCCTATCAAATATGGTGCAGCAATCCTGGAAAATGGGTATTAAGTGTCATTTCATGTGTACAGAAAGCATCCTGGAGCATAATGGTGGCTGGGTAGTGGAGGTAGCGGAGCCTGTCTTCAAAAACTCTTGATCTTATTCGCCAAGTGGTCTGGAGCATGCCTCAGGAAACTGCAAGCAATTGTCTGACCGACGTTGCTGTTGTCCCAAAATTCCAAACGGGATCAGACAGTCTCCTTCTTGCAAAATTCTACTTCACAGAGTGGGGAGAAAGGGCGGCCAAGTTTAAAGAGAACTCCCAGAATGACCACCAACTGGGAGCTCTTTGGCACTATCTCAGCAATGTGGAAAGATGTCGTTGATGACAACATTGACAAGAAATACGATCAACTAGTTCAGCACCTCCATGATTGTGTGAAGAACACCGAGAAAGAGATAGCTACAAAAAGAAGACTGTGTTCGAAAACTCTCGAACTCATTTGCCAACGTGGCTTGGTGCAAGCCACAGGAAACTGCAAGCAAACATTCGAGCTCGCAGAGCTGTGCAGAGAAGTGATAAAGGAAGACCTCAAAGAGAGAAGAGCAGCAGTTCTGGCAGATGCGGCAGAAGCTGGGAAAAACATTCACAAAGCCCGCCTGTCCTTCACCAACTACAAGACCAAGATGACTGCCCTCTGACGTCCTGATGGATCTATCACATCTTCCGGAAGGGCAATGTAGAAGATTATCCATGACTTCTATTTGGATCTCTTCAATAGCCACGTTCACCTGCCGACATACCAAATTCCGCAGGATGGATATGTCGTTCCCAATGTTCTCCTGAAATCCAGCACGCTATTTTGTCGGTAAAGAAACGAACAGAATCCGGCCCAGACAAGGTCAGACCTGAACACCTCAAGAACCTGCCATCAGTACTCGTCAATGAAATGACTCAGTTTTTCACACTCTATCTTTCTGAATGCAAGGTTTTGTCCCAGTGTAAAACCGGCTGGACTGTACTACTGTTACATCCATGACATTGGCAACTATCACCTGATCTGCCTGTTGTCTGTCATCTATAAGCTGTTCACTCAAGTCATCCTGAATAGAATTGGCAGAACACTAGATGAAGGACAACCATGCAAGCAAGCCGTTTTCTGAAAAGGATTTAGCACAACTGACCATATCCACATGATAACCAAGCTCATTGAGGTTACTCGGGTGTTCAAGATGCCACTCTGTCTAATGTTCATTAATTTAAAGAAGGCCTTTGATTCTGTTGAGACTGAAGCAGTCATCAAAGCCGTAGCCAAACAGGGCATTCAAACTCAATACATCAGGATCCTCCGTGAGCTGTATTGCGGATTCACTACCAGGATCTCACCATTCTACAGGGAGGTGATCATTGATGTCAAGATAGGGGTTTGGCAGGGTGATACCATTTCACCAAAACTCTTCAGAGCTACCCTCGACAACATCATGAGACGACTTGAAAATGGGAAGGAATGGGAGTGAAGATAGATGGTAGGCAACTACACCACTTCCACTTTGCTGATGACAGCGTTCTAATAACACCAAACTTTAGCCAAGCAGCATAAATGCTGGCCGACTTCGACCATGAGTGTGGAAAGGTCGGACTCCAGCTGAATCTCATGAAGACAATGTTTACGAGAAACAGTCTCATTCCTGACGTTCCATTCACTCTCAACAGTACAACCATCTCTGAATGCAACAGTTATGTGTACCTAGATCGAGAAGTCAACATGACGAATGACCTGGCACCTGAGTTGTGCAGGAGGAAGAGAGCGACTTGGAATGCCTTCAAGAACATTGAAGCAATAGCTAAGAGGATGATGAACCTCTGGCTCTGGGCACATCTCTTTGATTCCACTGTTCTTCCTGCATTAACATACGCCTCAGAGACCTGGGCCCTATGAAAACAGGATGAGAATGCTATTCAGGTCTCACAAAGAGGAATTGAAAGAGCGATGCTTGGAGTATCACGTTTCACTCAAATTAGAGAAAGAATCCGGAGTTCTGACTCGTCGATGGTCAAGAATCTGGGATGCTGTCTCGTTTGCCAATGCTTCGAAAATCAGATTGGCTGGACACATAATGAGATTTGGAGATCACCGCTGGACTAGAGCTTTTACCAACTGGATTCCACGGGACATGAAAAGACCATGTGGCCGCCCACCTACAAGATGGTCAGACTTCTTCAAGAGCCTGAACAATCGGTTTGAGGCTCTTTGTTTTCCTAGAACAAACCGATGCCCTTGGGCTACACTAGCATGCAACAGGGACGAATGGAGACATTACTGGTGCCCTCTTAAGCAAATCAATGATTAACGGGAAATCAAGTGATCAATAATATAATCATCAGGGAAAAAGAGCTAAATTTTAGTAAGTATATATATATATATTTTAGTAAGTATATAAGCTTCTTCCATTGCATAATACTATGGATCATTGCAATAAGCAATGCCTTGACAAAGTTACCATATTATAGATTGTTGTAACTGTAACATTTTTAGGTAAAAATTGGGTCACTACTAAGTGCTAATAGAATAATGTGCGTTGTAAACAAGGAATTCCTAAGAAACTTATATGTATGGCTACACTGAATGTAATACATATGGTCTGACCCCCTATCCTCACACACATGCAAAAATTATGTGATCTATAGCCTAGGAGTTTTAGCATGTCAAAACTCTGATTGAACAAATTCTCATCATAACTAAGAGCAATAAAAGGTGTGTTGAAAACAATATTTTTGAAAAACAACTGTGTATTGGAGACAGTAATATCTGATAGCAAGCTACCCATGATGTATTCAATATGCCAAACACAGTAACAACAAAGTCTTCAATGGAGACGTTACTGGGCCCACTCGAGCAAATTGATGAACAATGGGAGGACCGTGACGGTGAATATCTGATAAAGAACTGATGAAGAATTCTTGCCTATGCACGAATTACCAGACATCAAGGTAAAAGAGAGGGAATGAGGGAATGCTGGATAAATTCTATAAGTAAAATTGGAAAAGGCAGCAATGAATTGCATGTGAGTTGGAGTCTGAGGAAGTATGATTGATCTGCTCTATATATGTGTTAGTGGAATGGATACGCGAGTCGATTTTAAGGATGATTCCTACATTATGGTTGATTCCTACTTCTGTCGGAAGGGATTTACTTCTTTACAATACTAACGCCAAATATGGATTTCATATATGTCAAGTTCAATAGAGAGGGACATGATTCCATCAGAAAGTGGTGTACATTGTGCACATTTTTAAATTACTAGAAGAATAATAGATTACAGTCTTAATATAAATAAGTAAGTTTTTCTGCCTCTCTCACTCCCTCCCAGCATGGCAAGAAAAGTGCAATAAATATTACTAACAAAGTAAGCACTGACTCAGGTTGAAGTTAGCTGTGAGACCAAGACTGTGAACAAATTTATTCAGAAAAAGAGAAAGTTACGGCATATTTTAAAGTAAATAAAACTACATCTATAAACTTCTGGCAGCACGTTAGGAGTTAGTAAGATAGTAGATAGAGGTGTACAAGGGAGTTTGATTAAAGGGTGTTATTAGAAGTAAATAATAGGCAAAATAGGAAAATTTCAAATAAAAGTCCATAACACATCCACACATGGAGACACTGAATTTCTCTTTTAAATGGCTAATTCCCTTCCATTTTCCCTTTTTTACTGTTGCAGGAATTTATTCAAATCATACATGTTGGTTACTACAAGACCACAGTGCTGAAACATTTAGATCCTAAGTACCTGTGACTTACTTAAGTAGACATTTTAAATTAAAATAAATCAAGTAGTGTTACTTGAATATTTCCAATAATAGGCGAAACAGTGGTAAATTAAAATAATCTTATGCAGTTTAATGAATTTTTGTTTTTAATAGTCTTTGCTCAGGATTCTGTAACGTTGATTGGTGGAGCATGTAACTCACTGAGAAAGTGTATGCTGTGCATATGTCTGAGGCCCTAGCTTAGATTCTCCCACACCTGATACTCTCATTCTATCTCCAAGCATAAAAAATAAAATGCACGATCTGTGTGGCTTTAATAACAGATAGTTATTTTCTCAAAATCCTGGAGGATAGCAGTCAGATCAAAGCTCCAGTGAGAGTTCTGGTGAAAATCATCTTCATGCTTTAAAGATAGTCACCTTTTCACTATAAGCTCACATGGTCTTTCTTTTGTGCATGGTGTGAAGAGAACGACCTCTGACAGTTCTTTTTATAAGGACACTGATCTCAATAGAGGCTTCACCAGCATGATTTCATCGACATTAAGTTACTTTAAAATTTCCCCCACCCCTGCCCCAGTCTAAACGTAATCACATTGGATGCATGACCTTGACAGGGACACACACAAAACATGTGGTATTAAAACTGTGCTATTGATACACACATAATAGGTGGACATATAAATATCATGTTGTATGAATTGTGCATCTTTATGTCTGGGAAGTTCCTCCATTGCCATTATCCCAACTCCAGCAAATAGTAATAGCAAAAAAGAAATATTTTTCCCGGGAGCAAATTTCAGTTTTCTTGGGGAGATAAAATTGGATGCCTATATTAATCAGGAGATACAACTATTTTTATAAGTGTGGAATCTGAAATTGAGAGAGGTGTTCAGGGACTTATTCAAATTCAAGAACCTAGTTACCAAGGAAGCACAAAAAATAATTCAAGTATCTTGAATCTTAGTAAGAGTTTCTATCTTAAAAAAAATACTGCTGACCTGAAAGCTTTAACAACTCCTTGGGTGTTCTTTGATAGGTATTCTCCTTTAGGATAGAAAGGTAACAGGTCATTTCTATAAAGAAATGTGAATTAAAGAAAGGCAAGACTTCAGCTATTTCTCAAATATGTGTAGTTCAGTTGTATCTGTCAGTGTGAATAACTCATGGAGCAAGGGAGATGTAAGAGTCAGGAGAGTTGAGTGAGGCCTTGCTGACATCACATTTTTTCAGAAGAAAAAGTCAAATTTCATTGTTATTTTAAAGAAGTTTAGAGAGTTGCTGTTGTGGCAAAATTGCATAGAGGCTGATTTTAAATGGAAAACAACTAGTCATGATTCTGAGTTTTTAATAAAGAAGGAACCCCAAGATATCAAGGAACAAAATAGTATACAGAACACAAACTGGGATCCCTTATAAGATAATTAGCTATCACTAGCAAATGATTAAGTAGATACATTTTAACTTAAATTATTTTTTCACAGAATTATAAGACTTCTAGAGAATTTTTCTTAAGTTAAACTAGTGATTTGGGAAGGAACCCTTTTATGCTATGCAACTCATATTCATAGGCAATATTTAAATACATTTATTTTTATTGAAAAAAAAATAAAAACTAAAGAACTAAGAAAAAGTTCAAGAGAACATAGGAATGTTAACTTCAGAGTTATAAATTTATCCCTTTTTACTAAATTTAATAATCATTTCCTCTGACAAGATATTGTCAAAACATTTATTATTTGTATCACTCTTTGTCCCGTTGCTCATCGATTTGCTCGAGTGGGTGCCAGTAACAACTCCATTCATCCCTGTCGCATGCTAGTGTAGCCCATTGGCGACTGCTCAATCCAGGAACATGAAGAGCCTCAAACCGTTTGTTTAGGGTCTTGATGAAGGAGTCTGACCATCTTGAAGATGGGCGGCCATATGTTTTTTTGGCGTCCCATGAAATCCAGTCCATAACAGGTCTAGCCCAGCGGTCATCTCCAAATGCCATTACGTGTCTTACCCATTTGATTTTCGACACCTTGACAAATGAGACAGCATCCCTGATTCTTTAACTTCGATGGAGTTTGGAACTCCGGATTCCTTCTCGCACTTGGGTGAAACGTGATATTCCAAGCATAGCTCTTTCGATTCCTCTTTAAGAGACCCGAATAGTGTTCTCATCCTATTTTCATAGGGCCCAGGTCTCTGAGGCATATGTTAGTGCAGGAAGAATGGTGGAGTCAAAAAGATGTGACAGGAGCCAGAGGTTCTTCGTCTTCTTAACCACTTCTTCAATGCTTTTGAATGTGATCCATGCCACGCTCACTCTCCTTCACAGTTCAGGTGCCAGGTCATTCATAATGTTGTGTTCTTGACCTAGGTACACATACCTGCTGCAAAACTTTTTGTTTTTTCAGGCCTTACTCCTAACTTTGTGTTCAGAGAATACTCCTGGGGACATAAGATATAACTCAGTGTATATGACTCTTGCCTCGCATAATACTAACCCCAGTTCTATCCCTGTTACTATATACTGTCCACAGAGCACCGCCAAGAATGTTCCGTGACCACAAATCTAGGAGTAAGGCCTGAAAACAACCTGTTATGAACCTCCCCGCCCCACCAAACAAAACAAACCCCCCCAAAAAAAGAATCACTTCTGGAAGTACTCAGGGAGTCATAACACATTTTTTATATCATTTTACTTATGTTCACTGGTTCTATTTAATTTGATTTTTTCTTGTATTTTTCATTTTATATTGATTGAGTTTCTGTTATTTATAATATTTTAATGATAGTTCCCTATGTACCTAAATCCAACATCACACCCATCAGTACTGAACTGATCTCCCTTTCTTTTAACCACCCAACCCTCTGTAATCTCAGTTGAGTAGATCAATTTTCCCATTGTGTTGCCATTGGCTCTTTGTTTCTACCTTTCTGAGTATCTTTAAATCCCACATTTGATTAAGATTATTCTATCTCTAATTCTAATAAAAATATGTGGTTTCACTAGGGAGTTCACATAGAAAATTCTGTTATATGTGTCAGTTTTGTTTGCCCTCTATAATTACTTTAGCAGTTCTCAGTTTTTATTTATTCTGTGGATTAAAACCACCAGTACATCATTTAGAAAAGTATTTGTAGTGCTTTCACTTGCCCACAATTTTAATAAAGTAAAATAATTTAATAAAGTAAAATAAAACACTTTTCACTTGCCAACAATTTTTTAATAGATTAAAATAATTTCATTTAGGGCTGGAGCGATAGCACAGTGGTAGGGCTTTTGCCTTGCACGCAGCCAACATGGCCGACCCGAGTTCGATTCCTCCGCCCCTCTCGGAGAGCCCGGCAAGCTACCGCGAGTATCTCGTCCGCAGGGCAGAGCCTGGCACGCTCCCCGTGAGGTATTCCATATGCCTAACACAGTAACAACAAAGTCTCCAATGGAGACGTTACTGGGCCCGCTTGAGCAAATCAATGATCAACAGGAGAGTCTTAATTTCATTTAGAGAAATGTATTTAGAGAAATATGATGGAAGAGACAGGTACATGTTCAAGAACTATCATGGGGTTCTTAGGAACACCACTTATGGAAATATACCCGGTGAGTCCAAAAACGTAAAGCAAAAATTTAATCTGTACATCTATGTTCATTGCAGCACTATTCATAATACCCAGTATCTGTAAACAACCTGAATGCCCAGGAACAGATGTATGGATAAAGAAAGTGTGACATATCTACACAATGGACTGCTACACAGCTGTTAGAAAAAATGAGATCATGAAATTTGCCTATAAATAGATGGACATATCATGCTGAGTGAAACAAGTCAAAAGGATTGGGATAGATATAGGATGACTGCATTCATTTGTAGCATATAAAAATAGTATGACTCTAATATCCAAGGCCAGGGAAAATGGGTCAGGAGGACTGGCCAATGGTTGAAAATTAACACAAGGGTGTGGTGGTGAAGGGTAGTTAAGATAGAGGAGGGTCCATTATGACAACATAATTGGATATGATCACTCTGAAAAATAATGTGTTGAAAGTGAGAGTGTTGAAAGGAATATACATGATAACCTTTCCGCATCTTTATTACAAAATGCCTAAAATGAGAGAGAGAGAGAGAGAGAGAGAGAGAGAGAGAGAGAGAGAGAGAGAGAGAGAGAGAGAGAGAAGGTAGATGCTTGCTATAGAGGCAGGCTGGATTGGGGGCTGATTTGGGAAGAGAGAAATTGCGACTTTTTAAAAAAACTTTTACAGACTTACAAACTTTCCTGATTACGTTTCAGCCATACAATGATCAAGTACCCATCACTCCACCAGTGCCCATCCTCCAGCACCAATATTCCCAGTATCCCTCCTGCCATTCCTACTCCATCCCTCGCCTGCCTGTGGCAGGCACATTTCCTCTTACTCTCTCTCTCCTTTTGGGTGTCATGGTTTGCAATATAGGCACTAAGTGGCCATCATATTTGGTCCATAATCTACTTTCAGCACACATCTCCCATCCTGAGCAAGCCCTCCAAGCATTATTTACTCAGTGGTTCCTTCTCTATCCCAGCTTCTTTTCCCCCAGCATGTGAGGCTGGCTTCCAAGTTGTGGAACGAACTTCCTGGCCCTTGTCTCCACTATCATTGGGTGTTAGTCTCCCCTTATGTTACTTTATATTTCACAAATGTGTGCTGGGATAAAGTGATAAAGTGATGGGTGTTGGAACATTGTATCACTGAAACTCAATCATGAACAACTTTGTAATGCTCTATCTCAAAGTGTTTCATTTTCTTTTAAAGTATTCAGTCCTAATACAAGTGATACCATACATTATTTCGGGTAGTAGAACTCAATATCTCATCACGGATTTTCCTGATTTTAATTGTGTTTCTTAACATCCTATCTTAAAACTGAAGTAATATTCTTGTAACATTCTTGTTTAAAATTGTCTAATGACATCTTAATACAAGTTCAATGGAATCCAAATTCTTAACATACCAACAAAAATTCTCATGATAAATATCTTGACAAGTTCTCTTTTTTTCCTACCCCATCTTATAAGTGTGTGTTTCACTGTCTGCACTGTCCTCCCATTGTTCATTGATTTGCTCGAGCAGGCCCAGTAACATATCCACCATGAGACTTAATAAATATTGATTATACACTCTGCTATCTGGGCTATGGGACACCAAGGCTAAGTGAGCTGCAGGCTGAGATAAGGCAAGTGAGCGCTCACATCACAGCCATGTACATCGCACATGGGCCTGAACATGCCTGGACATACACTCACCCAATATTCAATCATGACAGAAGCACGACAGGAGCGTGTACCCCCAAACCCACATGCCATAAGCTGCCTGAGCCCCTGATGCTGAACACAGTGTGGCCTCTCCCACTTCCACATCTCACTGGTAACACCCTCATTCTGAGCAGCACCACTTGGCATTATCTTTCGGGATGCAGGCTGTGGTCATCCAGTTGTTGTTTCAATATCCCCTCCTGGGTGCCAGAGAGAGAGGACAGTGGAAGGGCACTTTCGTGGATGCAGCTGACCCCGGTTGGGTTCCCTCACATCCCAATGTGCTCCCAACAATAATCTTACTTTACAGTATTGGACTTGAGCAATAGCACAGTGGGTAGGACATTTGCATTGAAGGTAGCCGATCCGGGTTCGATTTCTCTGTCCCTCTCGATGAGCCTGGCAGGCTACTGAGAGTATCCTGCCTGAACAGCAGAGCCCCACAAGCTCCCTGTAGTGTTTTCAATATGCCAAAAACAGTAACAAGTCTCTCAATGGCGATGTTACTGGTGCCCACTCGAGCAAATCAATAAACAATGGGATGACAGTGCTTTGCTTCATGCCACAAGTCAATCACTATCATATTTTCATTTATTTCCTTTACAGCACTTACTGGTTACTGAAATTATAATTATCAAACAATTGGTTAATTTATTTTCTAGTAGATACAAAGCCATAAAAGTAAGATTTCTGTTCATCAAGTCCACTTTGTTATTTCCTATAACTAGGGGTAAGTGTGAGATTGGAACATTGATAAAAAGATTTGGTCTGGGGCCAGAGACATAGTATAACAAGTAGGACATTTGCCTTGCTTGTGGTTCACCCAGGTTTTATCTCTGGCACCACATACAGTCTCTCCCAATCCCACCAGGATTGATCCTTGAGCTCAGAGCCAGGTTTGAGTTCTGAGCACTGCTGGGTGTGGCCCCAAATAAAAAAATAGTCCAATTCTTCCTTAAGAAATTTAAAATAAATCTATTTTTAATTTTGGAGGTGTGGCATAACTGGCAGTGCTCAGACTTATTAGAGTGTTCAAGAATTATTCTTAGAAGTGCCCAGAAGATTGAACTGGGATCAGCCTCATACGAAGCAAGCACTTTATTTCCTGTACTATCTCTCTGGATATTAAAGTTTACTTAAGCAGACATGAAACACTTTAAGAATTGTGGAGTACAATACACAGTTACTGACTGAAGTTAATTGAAAGCGATAAATGTCAAATAATGTTAAGATTAATATAGCTATATGTCTTCAGATTAAATATTACAAAGGCTATTGATTTAATTATGTCATCTAAAAACAAAACAAATATAAAAAGTTAAAAGTAAAATATTCATATGTGAAATTGTTACTTTTTTTCTTGGAAAAATTTACTATGAATATTAACTCATATGGAAATCTCCAAAATGTTTATTCTTTATATTTCTACTGACCACTGTTCTTTATCTTCATCAGAATAATTATCCACATATTATACTTTAATTCTGAATTTTATGAACTTACGAAAGGATCCACTAGAAAACAAATTTTATTCTCACAGAAATCCTGTAAGTGTGAACTAAGGAGAAACCCTCTGTAACTTTAACCTCTGATTTGTTTAAATTAAAAATGTGCTCTCACATATATACAAAACTTCATAAAAACCATTTCAGTCATAAAATGTAGTTTTTAACATGCAAAACAGTTCTGTGGTTTGCATTCATCTTTGCAAATGACATATGCTGCAAATGCAGTAGGAATTAGCTGTCAGTTGTGTTGTGTGGGCTGCTTATAACTTGAGACAGAGTTGTAGATTTAAGAGAATTTTTAGAAATCTCACAGAAATCTGATCAGGTAAAATAAGTAGATGATCATAAGCACAATAGAACAAACTTTTTTTTTAATTGAATCATCGTGAGAACAGTCACAAAGCCTTTCAGTTCAAGTCTCAGTCAGTCATACAATGATCAAACACCGTCCCTTCACTAGTGCACATTTTCCAACACCTAGAAACCCAATATACCCCCCTCCCACCCACCCCCCGCCTGTGTGGCAGATTTCCACTTTATTCTCTCTCTCTACGTTGATCACATTCAATATTACAACAAAAACCCAACATTGTTATTTGGAATTTTCCCCAATATTCAGACCTGCCACAAAGACATCATCAGAAAATTTGTTTTCTATTGCTGATTATGAAGAGCATATGATGTCGTGTGGCCACAATAGTGGCCATGCAGATTTGGATTTCTGATATTTTAGTAATAAACCTATAAGGATTACTTCCAGAAGACCCTGGGTTCTGAGATTTGTATGTGTGCCTTTGGGATCATGGTCCGTCAGACGTCGGAGGAGGCATTTGAGGATAGCAACCCAGAATATTGTTATGGTGGGGAGCAGGCCGATTCCACCCCCATCCCATGAAGCCCCACATGCCTCGTCAATGCAGTCTCATACCTGGCTGTTCATTAGTCACTAAAAGATGCAGGCCACCATGTTGCCGCCGTAAAGGGGAACAGGCGGAGTGATCGATACCCTTCCCCTCCCAGGGTGGCATAGCACCATAGTTAAATACACAGTCCAGATGTATTTCGGTTGGGCATTATCTTTTGCTCAGATTTTCCTACCACTAGTAAAGCCTGATTTTCAGGGACAAATGCTAGATCATTTACTTTCCATTGATCACTTTGCATATCCTGGTACCTGCATACCAGAGCCATGCTTGTAGAAGCTCATGGTCACTGGGATTTCATCTGGAGAAGGCAAGGAGACAGCACCTACCCAATCTGGGACCTCTCAGTGATATTGGCTCTGGATGGGGCCTGGAGAATTCTCTGGGAGCTATGGGGCCCTCCAGCTGGTTTTTCTCTTAGCTGTTGTGTGCTGTAAGATGGGTTTGGGGGCGGGTTGTGGGCGTGATTCTGGAATCAGAGGTTGCCCGGGAACCAGGGTGGCCCCATTGCAGTTCGGAAAAAAGTCCTGGTACCCGAATGCTAGAGCCATGCTTGTAGAAGCTCATGGTCACTGGGATTCCATGTGGAGAAGGTGAGAACAAACTTTTATGGTGTATTATTAGCCAAGATGGAAGAGAAGAATTAAAAAATAATGAGAGAGAGAAAGGGAGAAAGACTATCCTAAATCGTTCCACATTACTTAGGGTGATTTCTGTGGTATGAATAATACCACTTCATTCATTCATTCATTCATTCATCATCCTGTTAATCGTCGATTGCCTCGAGCAGGCCCCAGTAACGTCTCTTTCATCCTAGCCCTGAGATTATATTCAAGGCTTTTTAGGAGAATGAGATCCATCATTGTTACTGGTATTTGGCATATTTGGTGCGCCACGGGGAATTTGCCAGACTGCCCTGTGGGCAGGCTATATTCGATAGCCTGCAAGTTTGTCCAGATAGGAATGAGATAATGAGATATCATAAAAAGATGTCCAGATAAGATGTCGCGCGGCCGCGAATGCGGCCGCGCGGTTCCGGGAGCTGCATTTTGTAGTCTCTGAGTCTTGGCCGCTGATGGGATTACACGGCGCCAGGGGGCCAGGTGGTGGGTGTGACCCCCGCCTACTGGAATTTGAAGGATCTGGGTGGAGGATGCTCGACTCCAATTCGAGTAGGCTTGGAGATCTCGGCATTGGTATTGGATATTCGAGATCTCCAATACTACTTCATTGAGTAATAATTATGACTTCCAAAACTAGAAAAGAAATAAATTGAGATTTTTTTTGAGTCAAACTTGCAATGCTCATGAATTACTCCAGTCCTTGTTCTCAGGAATAACTTCTGGTGGTGCTTAGGGGATCATATGAGATGCCAGAGATCAAATCTGGGTTGCGTGTAAGGTAAAGGTAAAGGTAAAGGCCCTCCCGTTGATCGTCGATTTGCTCGAGCATGCCCAGTAACGTCTCCATTGGAGACTTTGTTGTTACTGTGTTTGGCATATCGAATACTCTCGGTAGCTTGCCGGGCTCTCCGAGAGGGGCGGAGGAATCGAACTCGGGTTGGCCATGTTGGCCGCTTGTAAGGCGAACGCCCTACCGCTGTGCTATCGCTCCACATGTGTGCAAGATAAACTCACTAACACTGTACTATGTATCCAAACCCAAACTGAAGTATTTTATAAAAAATATATATGACAGTTTTATGTTTTTCTTTAAATTTGTTTATTGAATCACTGTGGGAAAAGTTACAAAGCTTTCAGGTTTAAGTCTCGGTCATGCAATCATCAAACACATTTCCCTTCACCAATACTTATTTTTCACCACCAAGAACCCCAATAAACCCCCCATCCCAACCCTCCCAATGCCTGTGAGGCAGATGAATTCTAGTTAACACTCTATCTACTTTGATTAGATTCATTGTTTCGACAAAAGATGCACCATTATTATTTAGAGTTTACACCCCCCAAATCAGACATGCTGAAAAGACATTGTGAAATAATTTGTTTTCTACAGCTGGTTACAAGAATCAAATGATGTTGTGCAGCCGCAATAGCGGCCACACGATTTTGGATTTCTGGTGTTTTACTCATTAAGCCTGGAAGTATTTCTGCTGAGAGTCAGATACTTATGAGATTGGTTTCTGTGGCTCTGGAGCCATGGCTGTGCCAGAGAGCCGCTTGTGGGGGGCAACTAGTGACCTCGGTAGGGTGTGAAGCATGAGCCAGGAATACCCCCCTCCCCATGAGGTTTCAGTCACCGCTCACAACCAGCTCATACCTGGCTTTCCAAAAAGCTCCGAGGTGGCTACCATCTTTCTTTACAGAGGGAAAAAGGTGGAAGGGAGCAACACCCTTTCCCCTCCGGGCACGCATGGTTGCATGGATTAATGCATTGTCCATTCACTTTTCTGCCACAAGCTGTGGGGCTCTGCATTAAATCCTTGTGCTTCTGGAGCCATGGCCGTGCCAGGGAGCCGCTCGATGGGGGCAATTCGTGACCTTGGTAGGGCGTGAAGGACAAGCCGGGAATGCCCCCCTTCCCTTGAGGTTTCAATCGTCCCGTCATGACTGGCTCATACCTGGCTTTCCATAAAGCTCTGAAGCGGCTGCCATCTTTATTTCCAGATGGAAAAAGCCAGTTTTATGTTTTAGATATTATATAAGCAAGCATAATTTTTATTAGGAATATAATACAAAACATCAAAAAATCATTGCCCAGATATAAACACTACTGATAATAGGTATATTTACTTCCATTCTTTGTATTTCTGGTAATGAATATACCCTTTGTTATCTAATTTTTAGGACAAAATAAATGCACATACAATTTGCTAGTCAAAGCAATACAAGCTTAGAGCTTATCTCACAAACGCCAATCAGTGCTTTTGTTCTCATAGACATCATATTCTTCAATATTCTTCAAAATACTGATGGTGAGCACAATACTTTCAGCTACTTGATAAGCACTCTAAATACTAAGTTAAGAAATTTTAAAAATGAAAAATAAACTGCTACAGTATAAATGTGATTGAGAACTATGTAACCAAAACAATTATAGATTTATGTCCATGGGTTTTCATAATAAAGGGACTGTGAATTTCAGGCTTTGCATGTTGGAGTATCACATAGATGCTTTTGTCTGAAGGACTGGACTCTATACTGCAAATAAAACAAATACTAAGCACTTTTTGTCTCTGTTTTCAGTGTCTACCATGTACATTCTTGCTCTTAGATATGATTATTCCCTTTCTGACTGTAACTGGTGTCTTAAACTACCATTTAAAAGTAAACTAAGATTTCTGCAAGTTTTCTTTCACATCACTTTTCTGAATCATTAATCACCTTATATGGATTTGGTTTTGACCACTTTCTCATTTCCATTGTGATTTGGGTTTTAATACAGTGTGTGTGTGTGTGTGTGTGTGTTTTGTACCGAAGATCAAACTTCAGGGCTTCTTCTTGCAAGGAAAGTCACGTTAGCCAAACCTTCTGTCTTCTACATGATTTTTAAGAGTATCAGATCAGACACAGAAAGCAGAGATAAAAGTTGTTATCTTCAGCATGAATAGGGGTTGGGACAGAAGTTGGGGATGTAGACTTACGTAAGTGTTAATCAGAACCTGTGCTCCATTGTGTTGATTGTAGTCAAAATATATTAGGAGCTGTCACGGATGTTTGTGCTAATGCTGCCACCATTGAATCTCCATACTCTAAGTGTCAAAAAAATACAAAAATAACAAATATCAAGTCTCCAAACGAGGCATTGAGGATACATTATAGAGTCCATCAGAATTTAGAGTATCTTCACACTTATAATGCCCACCGAAATTACCTTTTCTCTCTCATATTAACAATTTGGAATTTGAGATTCTTCCAAATCCAGGAAGTCTTAAGCAAAATTGTGAAATCAAAAGGAAATAAAATAACATCCAACCCCATTTAAAATGGGGAGAAGAACTGAAATTTTCTCCAGGAAGACATTCAAATGGCTAAAAGCCACATGAAAAAACCTGTACATCATTAATCACCAGGAAGATATAAATTTAAAAAATGAGATATCTTCTCATACTACAGAGACTGACAGACATCCAAAAGAACAAAAACAATCAGTGCTGTTACTGATTCTGGAAGAAAGGTACTTTCATTCATTTTTGATGGGAATGTTGAATGGTCCAGAAGAGTTTCTTGTTTATTTGCTTGTTTTGTTTTTTTGATTTTTGGGTCATACCTAGTGATGTTCAGTGGTGAGTTTTGGCTGCACTCAGGAGTTACTCCTGGCGGTGCTTGGGGGACCATATGGGATGCTAAGGATTAAACCTGGGTCTACTGCATGCAAGGCAAACACCCTAAGTTCTGTACTATCACTCCGGCCCCATGGTCCAGAAGTTTTATGGACACTCCTCCTCCTCAAAAATATAAATGAATAAAATTAAAAACAAAGCTAGATATCAAGTTCTCATTTGATCCAGTAACACCACTTCTGGGAATATACCCTGGAATCCAGCAACAAACAGCAGAAAATAGATCTGCACTCCTATGTTCATTGCAGCACTATTTATAATAGCCGGAATCTGGAAAACAACACATGTGGCCAAGAACAGATAACTGGTTAAAGAAACTATGGTACAACTACAGAATGGTATACTATGCAGCAATTAGGAGAAATGAAGTCATGAAATTTGCTTATAAATCAATGGATATGGAGAGTAGCACTATAGCACTGTAATCCCATTGTTCATTGATTTGTTCAAGTGGGCACCAGTAACTTTTCCATTCATCCCAGCCCTGAGGTTTTTTCTTATATTTATTTATTTATTTATTTATAAATCGAATCACCTTGAGAACAGTTACAAAGCTTTCAGATTAAGTCTCAGTCATACAATTATCAAACACCCATCCCTTCACCAGTGCACATTTTCTACCACCAAGAACCCCAGTATACCCCCATCCCACCTCTCCCCCGTCAGTGTGACAGATGATTTCCACTTCACTCTCTTCCACTTTTATTACCATCCATTTTTCGACAGAAGACCTACCATTATTATTTGGAACTTTCCCCCAACATTCAAACCTGCCAAGAAAGCATCATTAGATAATTTGTTTTCTATTGCTGATAACAAAGAGAATATGATGCCGCATGGCTGTAATAGTGGCTGCGCAATTTTGCATTTCTGATATTTTATTAATTAAGTTCCGAGGGTTTTCTGCCAGAAGCCGCTGGGTTCTGAGATTGGTTTGTGCACCTCTGGGATAATGGCCATTCAGGAGCTGGAGGAGCTATTTGTGGGCGGCAATTCCAGGTCTGGTCGGGGCAGAAAAAAAGTCTAATTCCAGCTCCCATTCCATGAGGACCCATTTATCTCGTCACTGCAGGTCGTACCTCTCAGTCCAATAGGCTTTGAAAGATGGCGGTCACCGTGCTGCCAAGGGGAAGAAAGCGGAAGGGACAATAACCTCTTCCCCACACCCCGGTACAGCACGGGACAGTAGCTTAATTCACAGTCCAGAAGCATTTCTGCCAGATGCCACTGGGTTCTGAGATTGGTTTGTGTGCCTCTGGGATCAAAAAGTCCTGAGATTTTAATAGCCTCTCCTCTTGTCCTTCCCAACTCTGCCATGTTGGAGGCTCTTTCAGGGTCATGGCAATGAGACCCGTTATCGTTACTTTTTTTGCCATATTGAATATGCCATGGGTAGCTTGCCAGGCTCTGCCATGTAGGATATGGAGAGTATATATTTTAAATAAGTTTTATTGAATCACCGTGAGATACATTTACAAACTTGCATGATTACGTTTTGTTCATTTCGAGTACCCATCAGTCCACCAGTACACATATTCTACCACCATTGTTCCCAGTGTGACATGGAGAGTATATTGCTGATTAAAATGAGTCAGAAAGATAAAGGCAAATAGAATAATTGCACTCATTTGTGGAATATAAAAAATAGATAACATCAGGCTAATACCCAAGTACAGTATAAACAAGGGCAAGGAGTATTAGTCCATGGCTGAAAGCCTGCCTCAAGTGATGGGGAAGAAGGCAATTGCAATAGAGAATTGACCATTATGACAAAGGTAGTTGGAAATGATCACTCTGTATAGGAACTACATGCTAAAAATAGGTAAGGGAACAAAAGGAACAAACATAATAACCTCTCATTATCTGTGTTGCAGAACATAGTGCTCAGAAGTGGGGGAGAAAGAGAGAGAAAGAGAGAAACAGAAAAAGAGAAGAAAATACCTGCCATAGAGGCAGGGTCAGGGAGGGAAACTAGGGTCATTGGTAGTGGAAATAGACACTGGTATAGGGATGGATGTTGGGCTATTCTATGACTGAAACCCCAACAGTTTTGTAACTGTGTATGTCATAGTCACTCAATTAAAAAATAAAAATGAAAATAAATTTTAAAAAAGATGTTGAAGGAAAGCAAAGAAAAAACTTTTAAAAAATTGTGAAATCAACATGTAATTGCACAGTCCACCCACTTTTCTACCATATGTCTATCTTCCCTTGTGATATACTTAAAATATTAATAAAGTCCTCATATAACTAGAATTCATTAATGTAGTCCAATGTTCGAATTAAGTATACCCCACACTCTTAAATTTTCCTCATATGGTTTCCTCTTATAAAAATTTCTATGCTAATTATATTACCTTGGGATTATTCAAGAAAATGAAGAACATTTATTAAAATATGGAAGAATATTGCCACGGAAACATTTTGAGAGGGGCTTTTAATATCCAGTTCAATCGTTTTTGACTACTATTCAATCTCAGAACACTTTCCTCAAACAACATTTTGTAGATTAGCTGGCACTGGGAGTGCGGAAAATTTTAAGAAATTTTCATTCAATGGAGTTGTAAGTTTTTCTGATTATAATAGTAACACACGATTTTCACAAAAGACAATAGTGGTGTGATGTTAAAAAATATGAAATGAAAATAGATCCTTTATATCCTATCACCTAGCAGTTATATGATATATGTAACAAATATCATTTTGATATATAGTAACATTTTCATTATTATTCTATATTAATAGATTTTAACATTTGATATATACATTCTACAAAATAATATTATGTGAAAGAATAAATTGAATCTAAAACTTATGTGAGCACTATAGGCATTCAGGAATTGAATAATATAATAGAATACCTAGCACAGTGCCTGGACATAAAATACATTAAATTAGCATAATTAGTTTTTCAACTTTACATTTTGTGTTTCATTTTATTTCCCATGTCATCACCCTTATCAACAATTTTATGAACTTAGTATTTGTGTTCATATTTGTGTCTAGTCATTGCCTAATTCGTATGTGAAATATTTATCACTAAAATATAAGTGTTAGAATATGGAGTTTTTGGGAGGTGATTTAAGTCATGAAAGTAGAATTCTCGTGACTGCAGTATCTTAAAAAAGTGACCTCAAAGAGCGCTCTGGCTCTTTACACTATGTAAAAGCACACTGAAGATTGAAGCATATGATATATTAACCATCAAGTGGGACCTCTACCAGACAATTGATCTATTTGGTGGCGTTGTGGTGGGGCAGAGGGGTGTTAGATCAATTTTAGCACTACTCGGTATTTACTCCTGAGTTTGTGCTCAAGTATCACCCCAGGTGGTGGTGCTCAGGGAACCATGTGGAATGCAGAATTTCGAACTGCATGGGCAGAATAAAAGGCAAGCGATTTAAACCCTGTGCTGTCTCTGGCCCCAATCAATCTTAAAGACCCTAAGACTTTAGCAATGTAAGGCATACGTTTTTGTGATTGAATTCACATGGCCTCGGTAGATTTTGTATACCACCCCAAAAGAACTAAGGCAAGCAATGTTAACATTACTTTTTCTTTTTTAAAATTTATTTTATTTTATTAGTGAAACACCATGAGGTACAGTTGTAGACTTACAAACTTTCGTGCTTGGGTTTCAGTTATACAACGTTCGAGTACCCATCCTTCCACCAGTGCCCATTCTCCACCACCAATGATCCTAGTAGCCCTCCCACCCCCACATCCGATCCCCCTTACCCTCTCCCGAAAAGGGAATGCCATGACACAGCATTACTTTTTCTTGATAAGTCTTGTGAAGAGTGGATATTTCCAGTCCCTGAATATTTGAAGATATTTAATTCATTAGATTTCAATAAGAAATTTTTTTGCATGTGCCAATATTCAGCTCATTAGTCTGGTATACAGCCAGATTTGAGAATCTTTGTTTAGAGAAAGCAATCATTAAACTTTCAAAAGGCATTTCTCATGCCTTTTCCTAAAAATATTGACAAAAATTTCAAACAGCTTGCTGTGATATTGATGGTTGTATGAATCATCTTGATGTATAGACTAGAACATCTTCACACCCAGTATACTTTCATCATGTGCTTATGTCCTTGTATGTACTGTATTTTATTTCTGTTTTTTGTTTTTATGTCTTTTGTATTGTTTTTGTTTGGGGACAACAGCTGACGGTGCTCCGGGCATAGTCCTGAGTCTGTACTCAGGAATGACTACGGATTGAACTAAGGGGACATATGGGGTGCCGGGTATTAAACCCTGCAAATCAAGTGCCTTACCACAGTAATATATCTCTTATGTTTTCTTTGTTTGCCTCATTTTCCTCTATCCATGCATATCCCCTAATCCCAGCTCTCTATTAGATTCCCTAGGAGAATACAATTCAATTTTTGATACCTTTTTAGAGCCCCATATTAGCATAATGTGTTGTGCCTGGCCACAGATCAGTCAATATTATTGACTTACCAAATGAAGAATTTGGAAAAAAAATCAGTCAATACTGCATTAGTCCTAAAGGAAGGAATATAGAGTACACTTGTTTTCAACAGCTCCTATTTGTCCATTGTTGTTGAAATAACCAGTTCCCTCTGGGCACATTGAAGAATAGCTTTGTCTATGCTCTGTAAGATTTGTCCTTCTCTAGTTCCTGATAATTGTAGCCACAAGACTCTGGCTGAAATTTTATTTTGCGTTTTATACATGAGCCATTACATAAACTCAGAGATAGCCCTAAAATATTAATCCATCCTATCCTTCGTAGGAGGGCCTTTACCTATCCTTCGTAGAACTCTGCGTAATTCACCTATATATTTTCTTTTATTGCTCTCACATAAGAGCCCTAAATTATGAGGTACCTTCAAATCCATTAAGTTGAAAAAATTTTTACATTGTATTGGTAACATGTATGGTCATCAGAATCAAGCAGTCTGCAGCACAATGCCTGCTCTGACATTCACTTGTTTAAGCTTGGTCAAGGTTCAGGGACCGGAGTGACAGTACAGTGGTTAGGGCATTTGCTTTGCATGCAGCTGACGCCAAATTTGATCTCCAGCATCCCATATGGTCCCCTGAACATCACCAGGTGTAAATTCTCAGTGCAGAGCCAGGAGTAAGTTCTGAACATAGCCAGAAGTGACTCCCAAACAAACAAACAAACAAAAGCAAAAGGAAGCTTGGAGAAGATTCTAATCATCTCTGTGTATCAGTTTTCTTAGCTAATGAAAAAAAATGTGAAGACTTCAATATCAGTATCCATCTCTCAGTTTATATTAGGAGTAAATTTCAATCTTTTAAAGAAATTAACACTATAACTGACACCTGAAGAGCATTCTGAAAGTGTTAAGAAAGGATGTCGATGTTATTGGCACTTTCAAAGCTGTGAGCTATAGATTAGCATCAAGACGATGGGACCAAGGAAATCACATACATTTTTTCTAATACCAGATTTCAAAATGGTTTCTGGCTATCAAATCTGTGACACTGAATACGGAACCTGATAAGCAAATGAGAATATGGTATGGAATGAGGTACTAGAGTGTTACCAGTAAATTGTAGGAATCTCTATCAACTCCTCCATTGTCCATTGTCAAAGCCGTTAAGCATAATTTTCTCTTTTGAATGAAGATGTGGCAGCAGATAATGTCAGCTATGAATACTCCCAGTTGTATTCTGAAACTTTGTACGTAAAAAATATTGATTTCTACTCTCCTATCTTTTTTTTTTTTTTTTTTTTTTTTTTTTCCCCCCTTTATTTTATTTTATTTTTTTTAAAGTTGTAGATTTACAATTTTTTGTGCTTTGGTTTCAATTATACAATGATCAGATACCCATCCCTCCACCAGTGCCCATTTTCCACCACCATGGATAATATCCCTCCCACCCCCATCCCCCCATCCCCCCGTCTCTGTGGCAGGGCAATCCCCTGTGTTCTCTCTCTCCTTTTGGGTGTTGTGGTCTGCAAAAGAGGCATTGAGTGGCAAACATGTTCAGTCCATAGTCTACTTTCGACATGCATCTCCCCTCCTGGGAGGATCCTCCAAACATCCTTTATTTGGTGCTCCCTTCTCTATCTGAATAGCCCTTTCCTCTAGGATACAGTCTACAGAATGGGAAAGGATATTCACCGAATACACATCTGACAAGGGGTTGATATCCAGGATATACAAAATACTGGTTAAAGTCCACAAGAAGAAAACATCCTATCTTTGAATCATTAAGTGTGCACTAACTAGCTTTATAGCGATAGTCATTTTACAATATGTACATGTATCAAATCACCCATTTTTACACCTTAAACTTACATATTTCATGCCACCTATCTCTCAGTAAGGCTGGAGAAAAATGATATATTGTAGTTTGTCAAGGAGGCTGTCAACTTTAAGGATCACTTTACCCCTCAGGCTGGACCAGAACCTACTTTTCAGGGAAAACTTGGAAGAACACATTTTCTCCCTTACTTGAGAAGAAAAAGTACTGACTTGAATTGCAAATTCTGAAAACCATAGTGCTGAAATATGAGTTTTTGTCCTATACAGTAAGCTTTTGTAAAACTGACCACCCATGCTGTCTTTGCTACAGTTCCAGAATTACAGCCTGGGAAGAGTTTTGATTAGCTTTACCAACCTTTTACTTTTTTTGTTAAACTAAATTACCATGAGATAATAATTACAAAGTTGTTCATGATTGGGTTTTAGTAATACAATATTCCAACACTTATCTCTTTACCAGTGTATGTTTCCTGCCACCAGCATACTCAGTTTCCATCCTGCCTGCCCCAAAGAGCATGCCTCTATGGCAGGCACTTTTCTTCTCTCTCTCTCTCTCTCTCTCTCTCTCTCTCTCTCTCTCTCTCTCTCTCTCCCTCTCTCTCCCACTCTTTCTCTCTCTCTCTCTTTATCCTTTTTTTCCCTTTTAGGCACCGTGGTTTGCAGTACTGCTACTGAAAGGTTATCATGTATATCACCTTACTTCTTTTCAGGACTCAGTTTTTGTCCAGAATATCATTTCCAATTATCATCTTATCTTTACATCTTTTCTACCTTATTAATAAGGATTAGACTATATTCCCAGGTAACTGTCCTGGAATACTTGCAGCTCAATTAATACTTTATCTTCATACTAGTTCTCTCCCACTCATTTCCTTAGTTGCCAGAAATGTACTATAAATTATTTAAGAATTTCCATGACGTTACTTTCATTGTTTCTACTAAAATGCACTCCATTCTTTTGTCTGTTTAAGTTCTATTAATCTGTCAGCACCTATATAAATTTCTAACTTACTAATTAATCTTCTTCTGTTGGTTCTAATATATTTTGCTATGCTGGTCTTAATGCCCTCTGAGTTGATTTTTATAGAGTAAATCAATCACTAAGGTGCATTTTAAAAATAAATAATTCTGCTCTTTTTAGTATGAGTTAAAGGGCCTGAAGAACAATTTGATATTTGATATTTCTATTGTATTTCCTATAACAATTTATACAAACACTTTAAAATATATGAATATTACTTTATAAAATATAGTTAAAGCATAAAAGGAAAGAAAGGAATATTATATTTAAGAAAATGAAATAGCTAAGCAATAAATATTATAGAAGAAATATTTTAATATATATCTGTGCTATTCCATTTGTACTGTTTTTAAATGCTTGATAAAACTAATAGTGTCTATTACTACTTTTAAAATTCAAAATATTCTATGTCAATTCATTTTTACAAAAAAAATACAATGCCAATAGGATTTTTATCGCCACTTTGCATTTAAGAAAAGTGAATGCAGAAACCTTAAACAAATTTCTCTTATTTACAACATATAGGTATCATATTAAGTATTTTAGCTTAGCTCTGGTTTTATTTCAATGTCCATATTCATAGCTACCATAATCTGCTCTTCTGGGCTAGTTTAAAGCTCAATTATAGGGGGATTTATTAGCTTTTTCTGATCAGGGTTGTGGGAGGCAATATTTTAACAACGTTACGTTATGTAAATGTATTTAATATGGTAGACAATCTTCACTGAAGACAAAGCATCGATCTATGACATAACAATTACGAACTTCAAATCAGACATGCTTGTTTACATTTTCTGACTTTGTCAGTAATTAGTTGTGTGACAGAATGCAAGCTATTTAGCCTTTTTTAAATTCGGCTTTTTTTTTATAAAAAAGGAGGAAATTGAATAAAGTGATTTATAAGGTTCCTTCCAAAACTAACATTATATGAATTGAATAATGTAATTGTTCCTCCCAAATAAAAGAGATAACTACTTAAGTATTCTTAATAAAACAGACTAAAGGTAAAAATCTGGCTTAATAGATCTAAATGGGCTGGAGCGATAGCACAGCAGGTAGGGCATTCGCCTTACAAGCGGCCAACATGGCCGAACCGAGTTCGATTCCTCCGCCCCTCTCGGAGAGCCCGGCAAGCTACCGAGAGTATTCGATATGCCAGACACAGTAACAACAAAGTCTCCAATGGAGACGTTACTGGGCCCGCTCGAGCAAATCGACGATCAACGGGAGGGCCTTTACCTTACCTTACCTAATAGATCTAAATACATGTGCTTATCCTAATTCTATATATCAGCATTAAAAAACAAATATATCTTGCAATTAATATAGAATTTAGTGCAAATGGCAAAACAGTTCTAACACAGAGGGATTTGCATCCTTACACTGTTAAAATCTAAATTGAACATTTAAAAGTCCAGGCGATTTAGAGAAATCTACATTCACATCTTGAGAAATTAAAGCTATGGTATAGAATGTAGATTATTTCTGTATGTCTCAGAGGTTTGAACTGAAAACCTTCATGAATAAAATATTAGAATGCAATGTATGTTCTTATACTTTACCTTCCTCAGACTTCAAATTTATAAGAAACATTTTGTCTAAACCTCCTTGTGTTGATTCTAGCTGTTTGTTTGCACTTAAATTATGTAAGACTTCATATTCTAAGTTTCTGGGAATAAAGTTCTTTAGAAAGATAAAATAATTTATAGGTATGTTTATAACCAGATGTATCAAGATATTATTTATTGTGACTTCTTTGGTAGATTTATATTCACAAAAAAACCAAATCACACTATTTTCAATGGTATAAGTGTTACTTAGTTACAAGGTTTTGTTAACAACTGACATAAAATAAAGTCTGAGGTCATAGAAAAAACAAATTTATCTGTAATTATTGTATTGATGATTAATTATAAGTTGACAGTATTAGCCAATATATTTCATTCTAAAGAATCTCAGGATGAAATATGTGAATGACAGAAAATTCTAAATTGGAAACTTCACAAAATCTGACATACAAAGGCAAATGGTAGAAAAGAGTTAAGAAAACAATGCCCATGGAGGCCCAGCTCTGGGCAACAAAGCTGAACGCCTCCAATTCCAAATAGGTACAGCAAGCCCCCAAGGGCCTGGGAACCTCTCTGGGCATGCACAGCTAGATCCAACCCCTAGAAAGCCGGTTTTCAACCCCCGATCTGCGCGGGACGGGCACTGAGGCCCAGCTCTGGGCAACAAAGCGGAACGGCTCCAATTCCAAACAGGAAACGTTCCCAACTCCTCGCCCAGTGCCAGGGACTCTTTCCGGAGCCGTGGCCGCGTTATTTTCCCGCTACGTATGCCATAGGAACCATAAGCTACCTTCTTAGATGGAAACTTCTCTATTTTATCTCAGCCACTAGTAACACAGTACCCAATAACTCATAAGCCTATCTTAACTCACACTGCATATCAAGCAGAATAGTAACAGTGAACGTGAAGGACTAAACCACCCCTCTCACAACAGTAAAGCAATGCAAAAGCCCACCAAACTTTCATATTGAAGAGTCTAGCCCAGATGACACCAACAGTACTGTAGTGTTAGACAACCTTTCTGACAAGGAATTCAGAAGGGAGCTACTTAGGAAGCTTAGGGAACTAAAAGAAACAAGGGAAAGCAATGCCAATAGAAGACAAGAGGATCTGAAGGCAGAAATGAGGAAAATGCAATCAGAAATGTCAGACCTGAAAAATCTCGTAGGCGAATTGAAAAGCTCAGTGGAAGGCCTCAGCAGCAGAGTAACAGCTGCTGAGAATAGAATCAGTGAGCTCAAAGATGAAGTTCAGAGACTCTCCAGAAAAGAGCAGAAAATGGAAAAGAGACTCACAATTCGGGAACAGATGGCAAGAGAAGATCGTGATGAAGCCAAGAGGGATAACATAAGAATTATTGGAGTCCCAGAGGGACAGGAAGAAAACCTTGATGAAGAAGAAACTGTCAAAGACATCATTGCTACAACGTTTCCAGAACTGAAGAAAACTTGTGACCACATTCAGGAGGCCCGAAGGGTACCAGCTAGAAGAAATCCGAATAAAAATACCCCAAGACACATTCTGATCAAAATGACCAAAACCTTAGACAGAGACAAAATTCTGAAAGAAGCAAGATCGAAGAAAGAAATCTCTTACAAAGGAGCATCCTTGAAATTCACAGCTGATTTTTCTGATGAAACCCTCAGGGCCCGAAAACAGTGGTGGGACATAGTGAAAAAACTCAATGAAATAAATGCCTCCGCAAAAATACTTTTCCCAGCAAGACTCTCATTCATAATAGAAGGAACAACACACAGTTTCACAGACAAAAAACAGCTCAGGAACTTCATAGACTCAAAACCATGGTTACAAGAACAACTATATGGGCTACTTTAAGGCAAGAAAGGCCCCTCAAATACACCAAATTTTAACAGAAAAATGGGACAAAATCCCATAACAATAATCTCTCTCATTGTCAATGGGCTAAACGCACCAATTAAAAGACATAGAGTGGCAGGATGGATTAGAAAATTGAACCCAACATTCTGCTGCCTGCAAGAAATGCATGTCAATAGTCAAAGCAAACACAGACTCAGAGTCAAAGGCTGGAAAACAATCCTACAGGCAAACAGCTCCCATAAAAAAGCTGGGGTAGCCATCCTTATATCAAACCACATCGATTTCAGAGTGAGGAAGGTCATAAGAGACAGAAAGGCCATTTTTTATTGATCAAAGGATCTGTACAACAGGAAGAACTTACAATAATAAATGTATATGCACCTAATAAGAGACCAGCAAAGTACTTAAAACAACTACTCATAGATTTGGAAAAAGACATCAATAGCAACACAATACTAGTGGGAGATTTCAACATTGCTTTGTCACCTCTTGATAGATCAACCAGACTCAAGCTTAGCAAGGACATACTTCATTTGAGGGAAACAATGGAAGAAAGGGACTTAGTAGATATATACAGGATACTTCATCCACAAAAAGCTGAATACACATTCTTCTCAAGGGTACATGGAACATTCTCCAAGATAGACCACATGCTGAGCCACAAAACATGCCTCCATAAAATTGAGAAGGTAGAGATTGTATCCACAATCTTCTCAGATCATAATGCGCTGAAATTAGAAGTAAATCACACGCGAAAACAGAAAACAAAATCAAACACCTGGAAATTAAACAATGCACTATTGAACAACGAGTGGATTAGACAGGAAATCAAAGAGGAAATCAAAAGATTCCTAGAAACGAATGAAAATGAGAACACGAGTTACCAAAACTTATGGGACACAGCAAAGGCTGTGTTAAGAGGAAAGTTTATAGCTCTACAAGCATTCCTCAGGAAGGAGGAGCGAGCACACATAAGTAACCTAATCTCACAGCTTAAGAGCTTGGAGAAGGACCAAAAAAAGGAGTACAACCCGAACAGGAGAAAGGAAATAATAAAACTCAGAGCAGAGATAAACGAGATGGAAACCAAAAAAACAATCCGAAAGATCAATGAAACCAAAAGCTGGTTCTTTGAGAATATTAACAAGATCGATAAGCCTCTAGCAAAACTCACAAAGAAAGGGAGAGAGAAAACCCTAATAAACCGAATCAGAAATGAAAAGGGGGTCATTACAACAGAAACCACAGAAATTCAGAGGATCCTCAGGGAGTACTATGAGAAGCTTTATGCCATGGAACATCAAAACCTCGAAGGAATGGATAAATTCCTAGACTCCTACAGACTCCCAAGGCTGAACCAAGAAGACCTGGAATACCCGAACAGACCTATCATCATCAACGTAATTGAAATGGTAATAAAAAGTCTCCCCAAGCACAAAAGTCCTGGCCCGGATGGATTCACTAGTGAATTCTTCCAAATCTTTAAAGAGGACTTACTCCCAATCCTCTTTAAGCTTTTCCGCGAAATTGAAATATCAAAAACACTTCCGAACAGTTTCTACGAAGCAAATATCACATTGATACCAAAAGCAGACAGAGATACCACAAAGAAAGAGAATTACAGGCCGATATCCCTGATGAACACAGATGGAAAGATCCTCAACAAACTATTAGCAAATAGAATCCAACTACTCATCAAAAAGATCATACACCATAACCAAGTAGGATTCATCCCAGGGATGCAAGGATGGTTTAACATTCGAAAATCAATCAACATACTCCATCATATCAACAAAAGAAAAGATAAAAAGCATATGATTATATCAATAGATGCAGAGAAAGCATTTGACAAGATCCAGCACCCCTTTATGATGAAAATCCTAGCCAAAATGGGTATAGAGGTGACCTTCCTCAACATAATTAAAGCCATCTACCACAAGCCTACAGCAAGCATCATCCTCAATGGGGAAAAACTGAGAGCCTTCCCTCTAAGATCAGGGACGAGACAGGGATGCCCACTCTCTCCACTGCTGTTCAATATAGTACTGGAAGTACTTGCAATAGCGATTAGGCAAGAAAAAGATATTAAGGGCATTTAGGTAGGAAAGGAAAAAATCAAGATCTCACTATCCGCAGATGATATGATACTCTACTTATAGAACCCAATAACCTCCACCAAAAAACTCCTAGAAACAATAGACTCGTATAGTAAAGTTGCAGGCTATAAAATCAATACCCAAACGTCCATGGCTTTCCTATATGCAAACAGTGAGAGAGAAGAAAGCAACATGAAAAAAAAATCCCGTTCACAATTATGCCCCAGAAAATCAAGTACCTAGGAATCAGCTTACCTAAGGAAGTAAAGGACCTGTACAAAGAAAACTACAAAATGCCACTTCAGGAAATAAAAGAGGACATGAGGAAATGGAAAGATATCCCCTGCTCATGGGTCGTGAGACTTAACATTGTCAAAATGGCAATACTACCAAAAGCATTGTATAAATTCAATGCAATCCCTATAAGGATACCCATGACATTCTTCAAAGAAATGGAGCAAACACTCCTGAAATTTATATGGAACAATAAGCCCCCACGAATATCTAAAGCAATTCTTGGGAAAAAGAAAATGGGAGGAATCAACCTCCCTAACTTCAAACTGTACTACAAAGCAGTAATAATTAAAACAGCATGGTACTGGAACAAAGGCAGAACTGCAGACCAATGGAACAGGGTTGAATACACTGACATCTCCCCTCAATCATATGATCATCTAATCTTTGATAAAGGTGCAAGTAATGTGAAGTGGAGTAAGGAAAGCCTCTTTAATAAATTGTGTTGGCATCACTGGACGGCTACATGCAAAATATAGGCTCAGAACTCTGCCTAACACCGTGTACAAAAGTAAGATAAAAATGGATTAAAGACCTCAACATCAGACCAGAAACCATAAGGTACATTGAAGATAAAGTTAGCAAAACCCTCCATGACATTGAAGCTAATGGTATCTTCAAAGATGCCACGCCACTGGCCGAGCAAGTGAAAACAGAGATAGATAAATGGGACTATCTTAAACTAAGAAGCTTCTGCACCTCCAAAGAAACAGTGACCAAAATACAAAGACAGTCTACAGAATGGGAAAGGATATTCACCGAATACACATCTGACAAGGGGTTGATATCCAGGATATACAAAATACTGGTTAAACTCCACAAGAAGAAAACATCCAACCCCATCCAAAAATGGGGCAATGAAATGAACAGAAACTTTCTCAAAGAAGAAATCCGAATGGCAAAAAAGCACATGAGAAAATGCTCTACATCATTAATCATCAGGGAGATGCAGATCAAAACCACAATGAGATACCATCTCACACCTCAGAGCCTGGCCCACATTCAAAAGAACAAAAGCAACCGACGCTGGCGTGGATGTGGCGAGAAAGGGACACTCCTTCACTGTTGGTGGGAATGTCCACTGGTTCAGCCCTTCTGGAAAACAGTATGGACGATTCTCAAAAAATTAGAAATTGAGCTCCCATTTGACCCAGCTATACCACTCCTGGGAATATACCCCAGAGAGGCAAAAATGTGTAGTCGAAGTGACATCTGCACTTGTTTGTTCATTGCAGCACTCTTTACAATAGCCAGAAACTGGAAGAAACCTGAATGCCCAAGAACAGATGACTGGTTAAAGAAACTTTGGTACATCTACACAATGGAGTACTATGTAGCTCTTAGAAAAGATGAAGTCATGAAATTTACATACAAGTGGTACAATATGGAAAGTATCATGCTAAGCGAAATGAGTCAGAAAGAGAGGGATAGACATAGAAAGATTGCATTCATCTGAGGGATATAAAGTAACAAAATATGAGATTAATACCCAAGAATAGCTGAGATCAGCACCAGGAGGATTACTCCATAACTTAGAGGCCAGCTGGGTATCCTAGAGGAAAGGGCAGTTCAGATAGAGAAGGGAGCACCAAATAAAGGATGTTTGGAGGATCCTCCCAGAACGGGAGATGCATGTCGAAAGTAGACTATGGACTGAACATGTTTGCCACTCAATGCCTCTTTTGCAGACCAGAACACCCAAAAGGAGAGAGAGAACACAGGGGATTGCCCTGCCACAGAGACAGGGGGGATGGGGGGATGGGGGTGGAAAGGATATTATCCATGGTGGTGGAAAATGGGCACTGGTGGAGGGATGGGTATCTGATCATTGTATAATTGAAACCAAAGCACAAAAAATTGTAAATCTACAACTTTAAAAAAAAATAAAATAAAGGGAAAAAAAAGAAATAGTAAAAAAAAAAAAAGAAAAGATGAAGTCATGAAATTTACATACAAGTGGTACAATATGGAAAGTATCATGTTAAGCGAAATGAGTCAGAAAGAGAGGGATAGACATAGAAAGATTGCATTCATCTGGGGGATATAAAGTAACAAAGTATGAGATTAATACCCAAGAATAGCTGAGATCAGCACCAGGAGGATTACTCTATAACTTAAAGGCCAGCCGGGTATCCTAGAGGAAAGGGCAGCTCAGATAGAGAAGGGAGCACCAAATAAAGGATGTTTGGAGGATCCTCCCAGGAGGGGAGATGCATGTCGAAAGTAGACTATGGACTGAACATGTTTGGCACTCAATGCCTATTTTGCGGACCACAACACCCAAAAGGAGAGAGAGAACACAGGGGATTGCCCTGCCACAGATGCAGGGGGGGATGGGGGGATGGGGGTGGGGGGATATTATCCATGGTGGTGGAAAATGGGCACTGGTGGAGGGATGGGTATCTGATCATTGTATAATCGAAACCCAAGCACAAAAAATTGTAAATCTACAACTGTAAAAAAAAAATAAAAATAAAGGGAAAAAAAATAAATCCAAACATCACAAAAAAAAAAAGAAATAAAATTGGGAAATATTTGTACCAAAAAAAAAAACAATGGCCTTCAACTGCCTCATTTTAATGGTGCCTCATTTAAACTGTGGTTCTGTACACAGTATATAAAAGTAAGATAAAAAAGGAACTGGTCTGGATGGGAGATCTGTGCTGAAAGTAGATAATGGACCAAACATGATAACCTGTCAGTATCTGCATTGCAAACCATAATTCCCAAAAGTATAGAGAGAGTATGGGGAATATTGTCTGCCATGTAGGCTGGGGGAGGGTGGGAAAGGGGGCATATACCGGAGATAATGGTGGCAGAGAATGTGCACTGGTGGAGGGATGGGTGTTTGCTCATTGTGTGATTGTAACCCAAACATGAAGGCTTGTAACTATCTCACGGTGATTCAATAATGTCTAAAAAAAAAACAGAAAACAACAACAACAAAACAATCAGTAAGTTGAAAAAAAGCAGAATAAAACTTGAAAAAAAAAACGTAAGAGGACAATAAAAAAGAAAGGCCAGATACACAGAGAAATACAGGCAGACAATGGTAACTAAAAGGGAGAGGGGCAGAAAGATGGTACAACACTCTGAGCCATGTTTTATTTTCCAGAGGCCCAGATTAAATCCCTGGTACTGCTTAGTCCTCATTGCACTCCCAGTGTTGACCCTTAAACCAGAAAATCTCCCTGATCACTGAAATGTGCGGCCTAAAATTTCAAAGGGAACAAAGATGCAGTATATTATATTTTACTGCCAAATATGCTTGTTAATACATTCAGTTTTGGAAACTGATTCGTTCATTTCATTCATCATCCTGTTATTCGTCGATTGCCTCGAGCAGGCCCCAGTAACGTCTCTTTCATCTTAGCCCTGAGATTATATTCAAGGCTCTTTAGGAGAATGAGACCCATCATTGTTACTGGTATTTGGCATATTTGGTACGCCACGGGGAGTTTGCCAGACTCTGCCCTGTGGGCAGGCTACATTCGATAGCCTGCAAGTTTGTCCAAAGTAGGAATGAGATAATAAGATGTTATAAAAAGATGTCCTGATAAGATGTCGCGCGGCCGCAAATGCGGCCGTGCAGTTCCGGGGACTGGATTTTATAGTCTCTGAGTCTTGGCCGTTGATGGGATTACACAGCGCCAGGGGCCAGGTGGTGGGTGTGACCCTCGCCTACTGGAATTTGGAGGATCTGGGTGGAGGATGCTCGACTCCAATTCGAGTAGGCTTGGAGATCTCGGCCCCAGAACCCGTGTAGCTTTGTCCCTCTGCCAGTACCTTCATGTGTGCGGAGAGTGGTCTCAGCATGGTGGTGGCTGGTCCTGGAGGTCTTCAGCTGCCGGAGCCCTGGTCAGGGCGGGGAGGAAAGCTCAACCCGCTCCCCTCCAAGGGACCCCGGCGAGGAACAGCCAGGCGCAGGGGCAGGAGACTGATACTGCCCTTTAATTTACCCCATAGCTATATATTCACTTTCTTCCTATGACACTTGGCTTGTTAAGTTGTACCTAGGTCTATAATATAAATAGTTATACCTTTAAAAGTCCAGTGTTCCAAAAGAGTAACTTTTTTACAGTGAATTGAGTAGTTAGGAACATATGATGCCATTCTAGATAGTAGAATTCAAGATGTTATCTGCTGATAGTTTCTGTAAAGTATTTTCTTCTACAATCTACCATAAAGCATAGACCTAGCATGAGTCACCTTATGGCTCTGAACATGTTTTAGTTTCAAAAAGATCCAGGATTTTGTTTTCTTGTGTTTCTTCCTGCTTTGAACAAAGTGAACAAGGAAACAATGCTTGGAGCTATTTTAGTTGCCTAGTGACCAACGAAAGGTAAATAATAATTCTAGAGATGCCTCCCTACTACCCTGACATCATCAGTCTGCTGATTTAATCCTATCATCAGATTTTTCCTTTATGGAACACTAAATGTTCTTACACTTAAGCTTATTTTTTTCTACTCAATTTTTAAAATTTATTTTAAAACCGTAGTTTACAAAGTTGTTCACAATTCAGTTGTTTAGGGCTCTCAATGTTCCAACACCAATCCCACCTTTAGTGTGACCTTCTTTCCCCCTACCATTGTCCCTAGTTTTCCACTCATCCCCCATGCCTACTCCTTAGCAAGCACAGAATAATTTCATTTATATTGCTTGTTACAACATGATGACTAATGGAATTGTAGAAAAATGCTTTAGTAAAGAAAAATTTGTGAAAATTGTTATGTCTCACAATGGAGTTACTAAAGTCATTGTATGAGGATTTACTGAGCTGCTTGTTGCTAGTTGAACCTTCTGTGTTATTGTTTTTGTTTATTGAGCTAGCTGGCTTTTATTCTACTTTCCAATCTAATTTGGTATGCTCATACTGGGCTGTCAGTTTTGTGGAATTTGGAGGAGTCGTATGACAATGAACATGGCTGTGCACTCTAGGATATAGAACTGGAACAATTCTTGTCCCATATCCTTCGCAAGGGGGTCCCAGAGTTTTCGGTCAGAAGACCAGTAGACATGTGAGTTACAGAGTCTAACCTTACATCACTTCCAAGAAGTCCACAGACTTTACAGTCCCAAATCTGAAGCATCTGGATGTTTTGTTGCTTGGGCATCTCTGCAGAGATTAGTCATGAAGTAGTGAAGTTGTGCTGTTAGCATGGTGACAGCTGTAGGGTGTGGGTAGGGGTGCCACGTCTTTGGCATGGGGAGACTCAGTTCATCCCCCCTCCCATGGGTGTCCCTAGTTTTCAACCACAAAACTGAGGTACCTGTTAGTTTTGGTGATTTGACTTGTGGTTTATGATTCTGTTTGTTTTTTAAGATATTTAAAGCCATAAACATCTTCAATAATATAGGAACTGGCCCAGAAATGTAAGCCACTCATAAAGAGTTGCACTGAAGGTAGACAATCAATATTTTTAATTTAGAAAACACATGTGGCTTCATGACTTACCTCATATGTCAGCTTGACAGTAAATGTTTCCACATTTGCTTCTTTTCCTCTATCTTTCCACCATCTCCATGTACAGATCACATACTAAATCAGTTGGCTACATGGAGGATGGTTCCTTATTTATATATTTTACAATTATGTCATCTCTCCAACAGGATTATAAATTCCTTTAGGGAAATGTTTTATCTTATGACCATGACAACATCTAAAAGATCATTTATATGAGTTAAGTTTTCTTCTTTCAAGTCAGGTAAAATCTTATTTTTTTTCTAAGAACATCTTTAGCAATTTCTGTTCTTTTGTAATTCCATACAAATTTTTTGATTGGCCATTTTAAACCTCAAATAAGGATTTTTATGCATATTTCATTAAGTGTATATAAAACTTTGATAACATGGCCATTTTGACAATGTTGATTCTTGCAGTGTATATATATGAATATTTTTTTATTTCCTGAGGTCCCCTGCTGCTTATTTCATAAAGGTTATTTTTTTGCAGTTTTCAATGATTTCTCCTTCACATATTTTAATACTTTGATTTTTAGGAACTTGTTGTTTATGAGCTCTATTTTGAATGGAAGAGTTTTTTATTAATTTATCTTCTCATTCATTATTTGCATATAGAAATGTGACAGGTTTTTCTGTATTGATTTTGTAGTCTGCTACTTTGCTGTACTGGTTTGCTATTTTTAAAAGTTATTTTATATTGAAATCCTTAGGATCCTCTTGTATATTATCATGCAATCTGCAATAATTTCTTTAGTTCTCAAAATTTGATCCCTTTGAATTATTTTTCTTTACTCCTTTCTTGGGTTAGGATTTACAATACTGTATTAAATTCTAACTGATATAGTGGACATCTTTGCCTTGTGACTGATCTTAGAGGGGAGGCTTTTAGTTTTTGTCACCATTGAGTGCAATACTTACTATGTTTTTATTTTAAATGACTGTAAATATCTTTGGGAAGTTTCCTTCTATACTGATTTTATTAAGGGTTTTTATTTTATCATGGATGGTTGCTGAATTTTTTCAAAAGCTTCTCTGCCTTCTTTCATAAAATTACATGATTTTTTAACTATTTTTTCCAGGAAATTTTATTGAGACAGTTATTTACAAACTTGATCATAATACAGTCATTTCAGGCACATAACATTCTAATACCAATTCCATCACCAATGTCATCAGGTATCCTCCCATTCCCCAGCCTACACCTTTGGTAGGCATATAGCACATGCATGTCATGTTACATTAACCAATAAAACTTGACAGCATTATCAGAAAATATACCAATAAAATTCAAATTGTGATGATTAATTGCTATAGGTTTTTAACTTTTTTAAGATGTAGAGGCACATCATATGCATATGAATGAGTACCTTACTCACTATCACATGATGGAAAGTTTCTCCTGTTCTTTAAAGAAGCTTTTAGAATGCATTTTGCAAAACTATTTTCAAGGTTATGAATTTCCTTATCTGTGATATATAGAATTACAAGACAGGACTGGAATATATCAAAGGTGGAAAAATCCTTGGCTCTCGATTACAGAAATTAAAATACCTTGTAGAAGTCTACCAGTGTCTTGTATATCTTTGATATTAACCCCTTATCAAAAGGGTATTGAGTGACTAACCTTTCCTTTGTATCTTGGTCACTGGTTCTTTTGAAGTGTAGAAGCTTCTTAGTTTAAGGCAGTCCCATTTGTTCATCTTTGCTTCTACTTGCTTGGTCAATTGTGTTTCATCTTTGAAGATACCTTTAGCTTCAATATCATGAAGGATTTTTGCCTACATTTTTTTCATGTACCTTATGGATTAAGGTCTGATGTCGATGTCTTTTAACCAATTTTGATCAAACTTTTGTGCCAGGCATTAAACAGAGGCCTAAGTCCATTTTTGTATGTAGCTGTCCAGTTTTTGAGCATCACCTGTTAAAGAGGCTTTCCTTGTTCCACTTCAGATTTCTAGCCCCCATATCAAATATTAAATTATCATATATTTAACGCTCTATGTCAGGATATTCAAGTCTATTCCATTGGTCTTGGGTTTGACTTTATTCCACTATGGTGTTGTTTTAACCACTACCACTTTGAAGTACAGTTTGAAGTTAGAGAAGGTGATGCCTTCCATCTACTTTTTGTAAAGATTGCTTTAGCTATTCATAGGGGTTTACTGTTCCATATAAATTTCAGGAGTGTTTAATCAGGTTTTTTTTTGAAAAATATTGTGGGTATCCTTATAGGAACCACATTGAATCTGCACATTGTTAGAAAAATGGCCAGAAACTTCCTCAAAGAAGAAATTTGTATATACAAAACACACTTGAAAATATGCTCTTCATAATTAATTATAAGGAGATGAAAATTAAAACTACAATGAGATATCACCTTAAACCACAGAGACTGGCTACCCTGGAGCACATCCAAAAGAGCAAGAACAATAAGTGTTGGTGCAGAGGGTCTCTCATTTGTTGCTGGTGGGAATTCTGACTGGCCCAACTTTTAGAGAAAACAGTATGGACAGTTCTCAGAAAACTAGAAACTGAGTTCCCATTTGACACAGCAATACCACTTCTAGTAATATACCCTGGGGTCCCCAAAACACACTGCAGAAACACCATCTGCACTCCTGTGTTTGTTGCAGCAGTATTCACAATACCAAGAATCTGGAAACTACCTGAGTTCCCAAGAACAGACAAATGGATAAAGAAACTATGGCACTTCTAAAAATGGAATACTATGCAGCTATTAGGAAAAAATGAAGTAATGAAATTTGCCGATAAATGAACAAGAAGAGTATTATTCTGAGTGAAAATAGTCAGAAGGAGAGGAACATATATAGAATTACTACATTCATTTGTGATATATATTAATATTTGTCACTGTCACTATCCTCCCATTGTTCATTGAATTTGCTTGAGCGGGCCCAGTAATGTATCCATCGTGAGACTTGTTGTAACTGTGTTTGGCATATCGAATACATCACAGGTAGCTTGCCAGGCTTTGCCATGCGGGCAAGATACCCTCGATAGCTTGTGGGCTCTCTGAGAGGGACGGAGCAATTGAACTCGGGTTGGCCATGTTGGCTGCTTGCAAGGCAAATGCCCTACCCACTGTGCTATCATTCCAGTTCAATATATATATATATATATATATATATATATATATATATATATATTACAAGGCCAGGGAAAACAGGAGCTCGGATCACTGGTCTATTGTTGGTTGGCATCTACCACAAGTGTGTTTGGTGTGGAGGGTAGGTAAGATAGAGAAGGGACCAGTATGACAATAATAGTTGGAAATGATCACATTGGACAAGAACTGAGTGTAAAATGTAGATAAAAGTGTATACATGATAACTTTTCAGTATCTGAACTGCAAACCTCAAAGTCCAAAAGGAGGGAAAGAGAGGGACATAGAGAGAGGGGGGAATGGGAGTGGGAGAGGAAGAGGAAAAGGGAGATAGATGGAGAGAGAGAATAAAGTATCTGCCATAGAGGAAGGCTGAGGGAGTGATGGGATGGAAAAGAGATACTGGGGTCACTGGTGCTGGGAAATGTACACTTTTGAAGGGCTATGTGTTGGAACACTGACTGAAACCTTATGATGAATATCTTTTTAAGGGTCTGTATCACAATGACTTAATTTTAAAAATCTTCAAAAAAAGAGAAGTAAATAGTAAATAGAGAAATTAAAAGATAAATAGGAAGAGGTGGTTTGGAAATAACTGAGGCAATGGCCAGTGACCTTGGAATCACTAATGCTATAACAGTGAGGTATGTGTCCATAAAAACCATGAGAGTCAATGCAACTATAAGCTTGGAACCCAAACCACAATAATTAAACCTAAAAAGTATGTCTAGTAAGGGAGATAGGATATGAGTGATAAGGAATCTGAGGACATTAGTGGACATATGAGAACACTGTTAGTAGGATGGGTGTTAGAGTGTTGATGCCAGAAATTCAATTATTAACAGCTTAGTAAATCATGGAGCCTAAAATCTTTTAATATCTTTTTTGTCCTGTCTTTATGTTGCAGACTCTGAATATCAATTGTTACCTTCGAGTTGCTAGTGGGTGTACAATCATTTTCTTCTGGTTCTGGATGAACAAGCTTTTGATTTGTCCCTCAGCACATAGTACAGGTTTATTTAAGTACTTATTAAAATGATACAACTGCCACAGCAAACAGAGCATTCTTTTAACATAAGCATCTCTTCTCAAAACATCGAATTATCATTTTTGCAACTCACACCAGTTTTGTAAACAAAAATCTAAAATTTGTTGCAAACGTAATCAAAGAAAAGATATATCACAGGATATATTAATAATCCAAATATAGCTATTCTGTCAAATAAATGTAAAAGCCACACCTAAGTTTATCAATGTCACTATCATTTCAGAAATTTCATGAAATAGCAAAATCTTGAGTATTAAGAAGACACTCAAATCCTTTTGAATGTTTTCGGTACATTTCTTTGGTTCTGTGTCTTAGACAAATTAAACAATAGTGGAAGTGTTAAATAAAATAAGAAACAAACACATCTTACTACTATCAAGTATACAATGTTCTCAATCTAGAAAATTTGAAGTCAGATTTAAACATTTGTGGAAAAATACTTCAAAAAGCCACACAGTTTAATTTAATGCATTTATCTTCAACCTTTCAGGTTTTGTCACTGTCTAGATAAACTCTAGTTTACCAATATCAGTTGAAAAAAGAAATTTTGACATCCAGAAAATATAGACATTTCTTTCTTCTTACTAAAATACTAGGAAAATGCTTTCCCCAAAATCCTTAGCAATCCAAAGTAGATTCATTTGAGAAAAAAAAATGTAGCAGCCTCACCAATATATTACTTCAGTCCGTGAATTTCAGATAGATGTCATTTTACTTTTGGTTATCTCTTATTTGTTCCATGCCTTTCACTATGATCATTTTATTTAATGTAGAAGAGTTAAAGATAATGTCTTTCTTTGAACAAGTCCAAGATGAATGTCAGGAAGAACAGGCAATTAGAATTTTAGCACCTGCACAATTCAATTCCAAAGCACTTTAAACAACAGTGCTAAATTTACTATAGAAAAGCAAATGTTTATCTTAAATATGGTTTAATCCTCTCTTCCAGGAAGCTTATGTAACAAAAACACAGCTGGAGGCTATAGTGACCCATTTATAACCAAAGTTGGGTTTGTTAACAGGGAACCTGTCAAAATCAAAATTTGCTTAGTTTGTTTGAATAACTTATTTTGGATCCCTCTCCCTGTCCCAACACACACACACACACACACACACACATATCACAATACACACACACAACTTCGTTCTCATTTAATTTGAAAAGTCCAAACTCATTTAGTGAAACCAAACAGGAGAAAGAGTTTTATTTGACTTTGCGAACTCAGCAACATTGGAAAAAATGAAATAGAAGGCTATCCATCTGTTATGTTTGTTTCTGGGGTCACTTATTTGTCTCTATCTCTGTAGATTTTTTAACTTGGATAACTTTGTATTTTTTCCCGGCAAGCTACCGAGAGTATTCGATATGCCAAACACAGTAACAACAAAGTCTCCAATGGAGACGTTACTGGGCCCGCTCGAGCAAATCGACGATCAACGGGAGGGCCTTTACCTTTACCTTTAGTCATTATTTAAGGATAATAGAAAACCTACAAGTTATATAAAATTTGTAAATATATTTTAGGGAAAACTTTCAGTGTGTTGCACTGATTATGTTTGACCAGCAGACATGGTAAATTAGCATGAGAGAATCAAGCTTCCACTACTTAATCAAAATTTTGGCAACAACCCTTTGCATCATGCTTCAGAGAAGAAAGGATTAGAATCAAATTAGTCACTGCTAATATTTCTTTCATTACGGTTTTTCAGAATTTAACACAAGGACAGTCCGTGGTTGATCAATTACTTATTAATTGAACAGTGCCAACCAATAATCATTAATACCAATAATTATTAATTATCATTAACAATAACTGTTGGATTATTTCTTTACTATTGTGTTGCATATTTCTACAAACTAACAGGCTAAAAACCACATCACATCCTTTTGCTACCTTATCATTCTGTAGATAAGAAACATACTCAGGCTTGACGGGGTTCTCTATTCTGAGTCCTTAAAAATTTTTGTTCAATCAAAGTTGACCATGATGGGGCTCTAATCTGGAGATATATGGAGATGATCCAATTTACATTCAGACTCTCCTAGATTTCTAGAAGAATTTAATATCTTTGGTTATAGGACTAGGAAACTTTCTGATTTTCCTTAAAAGTTCAATGGTGTCAAGGATTCTAATAGATGCCCAGGTCTTCACTATCCTCTAATGTACTGTAGCACTGTCCTCCTGTTGCTCATCAATTTGCTCCAGCAGGCACCAGAAATGCCTCACAACAAATTGTGAGACTTGTTGTTACTATTTTTGGCATATTAAATACGTCATTGGGAGCTTGCCAGGTTTTGCCGTGTGGGCGAGATATTCTGGGTAGCTTGCTACTCTCTCCGAGAGGGGCAAAGGAATCGAACCCAGGCGGTCCACGTGCAAGACAAATGCCCTACCCTCTGTACTATCGCTCCAGCCCATCCTCTAATATGATAAACAAAATAACACCTAGAAAATGCAATTAACTTAAAACTTGATAGGAATTGAGCCACCATCAAAATTGTTTGGAAAGGATCTCAAATTCAGATAAGTAAAATGATTTATAATAAAAAGGGAAACTCTCTGATAAGCCTAATTGGAGGCTGTTGGCATATGAGGAAATTATATGGGAGCAGGGTAACAAGAAATTAGGTTTCCTATGTGACTACTTAGTGGTAGAGGTGCATAGCTTCCTCTCTCTGTATGGTTCTTATTGGAAAACAGGAACAAAAATTAGAGTTTTCTGTCATCAATCAAATTTAGCAATATGGGACCATTTGTTAGGGCTATTTTTTGGAAAATGAGTTGACGAGTTGTTTTTTTGGGTTGGAAATGTATATATATATATATACATATATATATATTATTTCCTTGTATGGCATTATTTTATTTTTACAAGTTAAAAAGACCTAGAGTTCACTAGAAATATTATAGAAGTATCATCCATTACAGGACTGAACAAGAAATATATAAAATGAAACCCCTACGCAATACTGCCAGGGAAATTTCAGTCCCAGCCACTTATTACTGTGCCAAATATACTTCACCCACCTCACACTCTAAGGGCAGGTAGCAAACTACTTGTTCTTAATATGATGTCAGTATACTCCCCATAAATGACCTGGAAACTGAAAGGTAGGGACTATATCAATATTTGCATATACCACTAAAATCTTTATATAGGCGAACTGAAGTATCCAAAATAAGAAAGCATAAAATAGTAGTCTATTAGTGTAAATTAATGAATCAGGGAAGTACTTAAATAATAAGGAATATAAAATTCCCCTGTAAGTACTCACAAAATCTGAGCAACAATGGGAAAACTAAGGAATTTACCTGCATTTGGCCAACTGGAATAATAATCCAAATAAGTCCTCAAGTTCCTCAAAACTCTACTCTGTGCGATGGCAATAGAAACTCAGCAACCACTGAAATAGAAATGCAATTAATTCAATGAAGAATTGATCCAATATATGAATGAATGCATACAGATGGAATTGATGGAACCAAACAATAGCAATAGCAATGCACAGCAACAGAATTCTGAATGTGAAGAGTCCTATCAGCTAACTTGAGAAAAACAATAAACTGGCATCAATAATGAAGTGGAAAAATTTAAAAAATGGTAAAATAATGGAGTAGAATGTAAAAGACTTAATGGATATTAGCAAGAGGAAAAATCTCAAAATTATAGGAATCCCAGAATGAGAAGAAAAAGAGAAAGGGGAAGAAAAATGTGCATAAGAAAAAATAGATCAGAAAATTCCCAGTCTCTGGAGGGTAGTTTTTTCAGGGATTCAACACCCTGCAATTAAAATGACAGGAACCAAAGAGAAAGAGAGAGAGAGAGAATCTACTTAAATCATCAGGAGAAAAAACTTAAAACACATGAGAAATAACATTATAATCATAGCAGATTTCCCATATGCAACTGTACAAGCAATAAAAGACTAAAATGGCATATTCAAAATACAGAATAAAAAATCTTTCAACTCAGAGTCTATTACCCTGAAAAGTTTTCATTTAGAATTGAGAGAGAGATAAATACATTTTCAGACAAACAAGAGCTGGCAATATTTGCCACAATTAAACTAACCCTGCAAGAATAACTGAAAGGATAATTATAAAAAGTCAATGGCAAATTACAAAAACAGCCACAAACAGAAAAATTGCAACACAGCCCTTTACACGAATAACTTTGATGTCAATGGATAAAACTATCACATCAAAAGGAAAAAAGAGGCTGGATGTGTCAAGAAACGATATCCATCTATTTTCCCTTTACAGAAAACACATCTAGATTCACAGTGTAAATATGGGCTTGGAGTGAAAGAATAGAAAACAAACATATAAGCCAGTAATTGAAAAAAATGCTGGACAGCCATACTTTTATCAGACCAAAGAGCACTCAACCTAAAGAAAATATTTAGAGATAAGGACAGAAACTACTTATTGATTAAGAAAACTCTTGATCAAGAAATATCCTCATAAGCTGTTATACAACAAATGAAGTGTTAGCAAAGTTTATGAAACTTATGCTCACAGTCCTAAAGAAATATATTGATGAAGACACACAGAGTAGTAGTGGAAGACTTAACATTCAACTTTCACAAATAGATCAACCCGACAGAATATTAGCAAAAATACAAGAATCCTAAGTGAGTATTTAGAGGAATTAGGATCAATTGACTGTGTAATCACTAAATGACTAGGAAGATCACGGCTCTCTCTTGCTGCCTGTGTCTGGTGGTGTCTTTCAGGCCACTTCCCTACCCAGGACAGCTGATGCAAGGGCAGAAGAAGGAGGAAATAAGGGCCAGGTTGGTTGGTGATCAGGTGCCATTTATTCCATTCTCCCCATGTGCCTATTCCAGTCTCACTAGGCTCCCCATTGAACTTTCATCCTGGTCCCCTTACTCTTCTCTGCACACTCTCACTGGCAGCCTTGGTCTCTCTCTAGTCTCTCCCAACCTCCCAGCATTGGCAGTAGCTACCACACCTAGGTTGGGTAGCACAATCGACATATCAAAGCCCTTCCCAATTGCCTGTAGCCAGGAGATAGGCTCAAGAACAAAATACTACCTAGGGGTTTTTCTCTTTTCCTTAGTTCAATAATCATTTAAATATTGATCTTAATTCTACTTCTTAATATTAGTCATTTTGTATGGATACAGTAAGAGATACAGAAAGTTTGTAGGGTGGTTCTCCTGGGGACATCTCACTATAGATCCCAGACTACAGTGCTCAGCCCAGATTAATCTTTTTTTTTTAAGATTCTTTTTTAGTGAAACACCATGAGGTACAGTTGTAGACTTACAAATTATTGTGCTTGGGTTTCGATTATACAATGAACAAATACCCATCCCTCCACCAGTGCCCATTTTCCACCACCATGGATCTCAGTATCCCTCCCACCCCCATCACCCCCATCCCACCCTGCCTCTGTGGCAGGGCATTCCTTTTGTTCTCTTTCTCCTTTTTGGTGTTGTGGTCTGCAAAAGAGGCATCAAGTGGCAATCATGTTCGGTCCATAGTCTACTTTCAACATGCATCTCCCATCCTGGGAGGATCCTCCACACACCCTTTATTTGGTGCATCCTTCTCTATCTGAGCTGCCCTTTCCTCTAGAATGCTCGGCTGGCCTCTAAGCCATGGAGTAATCCTCCTGGTACTGATCTCGGCTATTCTTGGGTATTAATCTCCTATTTTGTTACTTTATGTCCCCCAGATGAATGCAATCTTTTTATGTCTATCCCTCTCTTTCTGACTCATTTCGCTTAGCATGATACTTTCCATGTAGTACCACTTGTATGCAAATTACATGAGCATTGTCTTAACTTATAGTTAAGTATTATGGTGCTTGTCCTGGCCCATTTTGAAGCCACGGTAGCTCTGGCTTGCCCTGGGTCCATCCAGTCCCTCGTCAGGACCCTGCTTTTGAGGAGCTAGGAAGTAAGGGCAACTGAGGCTTAAATTGAGAGAACAGGTGCTCAGAAGAGAATATTATTCAGAGTCAATTAACTTCCTAGTTACAAAGGCATAGCATTAACTGTCTTTCTGTGTCTATACAAAAAGGGCATTGCTCTGAATTAACTAATTAAAAGACATAAGGAGAAGAGAAAAGCAATATTTACAAGTTAACCAAATCTGATTAGGAGACAAATGTGATTTACCAGTTGGGGAATCAGAGCACAAAGAAAGAGGTTACAGATAAACAAAGAGGAATGGGAGTACCTCAGGAGCACTGTGAATGGGTGCAACCCAATAAACCTAAATTCCCTGTAGCAAGGCAGAAAGGGGAAACCAATGTTGTCCTACAATTGACCTATACAGGGACATTGATCCTCAAAAAGTCAAACACACATTCTTCTCTTGTGCACATTGAACATTAGAACAGATCAAATAGTAGGACATAGCTCAAACGGTCACGGTCACGGTCTTCTTGTTAATCGATTTGCTCAAGCGGGCCCAGAAACATCTCCATCGTGAAACTTGTTACTGTGTTTGGCATATTGAATATGTCACAGGTAGCTTGCCAGGCTTTATTGTGTGGGCGAGATAATCTAGGTAGCTTGCCGGGCTCTCTAAGAGTGGCAGAGGAATTGAACCCTGCTCAACTGGGCTGGCTATGCGCAAGGCAAACACCCTACCGCTGTGCTATCGCTCCAACTCATAGCTAAAACATAAATAAGTAAACAATATAGAAAACATGCCAAGCATCTTCTCAGGTCTCAATTCTATTATAGTAGAAATTAATCATAAAAGATATGGGTATGTTCCATTTTTTTATCTTCTTGAATGTCTATAAGACTTACAGCAGATCTATCAAATGAGACCATGAACCAGAAAAAAATGAAGGGATATAGTAAAATTCTCAGGGAGCTGAATAAATAACTAAGGATATGCTATCACACTAGATTATCATTCAGATTTTAAGTAGCAATACTGAGATTCTTGGACTAGCAACAGCTTAGGGAATACATTGCCTTGAAACTAGTCTTGTAAGAAGCACTACAGGAGCTTCTAGAGAAGGGACAACCATGACAAAGATAGTTGGAAATGATCACTTTGGATAAGAATTGCGTGCTGAAAACAGGTAAAGGAACAAACATGATAACCTCTTAGAATCTGATTTGCAAACCAGAATGTCCCAAGGGGGCAGGGGGCAGAGAGAGAGACGATAGATAGATAGATAGATAGATAGATAGATAGATAGATAGATAGATAGATAAGGAAAGTGTCTGACATAGAGATAGGCTGGGGAGAGGGTAGCAGGAGGAAAACTGGGGACATTGGTGGTGGGAACTGTACACTGGTGGAAGGATGGATGCTGGAACACTGAATCCCAACCATGATCAGCTTTATAACTTTGTATCTCACAGTGAATCAGAAAAAAAATGAAAATAAATTTTAAAAATTAAAGGCATACTAGGGGTTAAAGAGATAACAGTGGGTAGGGCTCTTTCTTTGCACATGGCTGATCTAGGTTTGATTCCCAGCACCTCATATAGTACCCAAAGATTACTTAGAAACTATCATTTTGTGTGACATACACACATAGCACTTATTGTTGCTCTCTACTACCTTGGAAGAAATTTTTTTGCTCCTATCATGCTAAGGGACTTTATACATCCACAGTAAAAAATTAAGGTTTCATTTAGATCAAATTTTCTGTATCTGATCAAGTATTTTTATATCCATAGAGATTTAATTATAATCCTTTACTTATTAATTCAGACACATAAGTAGTATCAGTAATATAATGTTTTCTAACGAAGAGCCAATATCCTCTTTCTTAGGATAAAATACACTTATATTTCTATAGACTCTAGACTCTCACTTTAAAATTTCTTAGCCCTCTTCACCTTTACTAACTTTACGTTTGTCAGGTTAATCCATTTCTTGTAAATCTTAAAATGCATTAACACAGAATTATTAACTTGTGTCACTTGTCATCCCATCGCTCATCGATTTGCTCAAGCAGGTGCCAGTAAGGTCTCCATTCATCCCTATCACATGCTAGTGTAAACCAATGGCGTCTGCTCACTCCAGGAACATGAAGAGTCTAAAACTGTTCATTCGGGTCTTGACAAAGAAGTCTGATCATCTCGTAGGTGGGTAGCACGTGTTCTTTTGATGTCTCGTGGAGTCCAGTTGGTAACAGCTCTAGTCCAGCGGTCGTCTCGAACACTGGAGAAGCACTGTTCCTCGGAACACAGAATTATTAACAATATTAATTATAAATTTACCTGTGAAGAAAAAAGATACCTTTCTATATTTTTTATTTATCCATTAATTATTAATTTACTAAGTACGGGAACTTAGATATGGCCACATATATATGCATAGGTCTCATCACCTCCACAATAAAAAAAAAGAGATATATCACAAAATAAGATTAAAGAAAGAAATAGAGTAAGAGAACGATGAATGATCAAAGTCATCAGAACTGAAGATGAATAAATGATCTACATGGGTGTGTGGGTGGGGTGGTGTGCTTTATTACAGTTGAAAGAAGGTAAGATCTCTGCTGGTGAGATTGTTCTTGGAATGATGTGTCCATAGATTGTACAAGTATCAATTTTGTAAATTCTAATAAGGTAAAGGTAAAGGCCCTCCCGTTGATCGTTGATTTGCTCGAGCGGGCCCAGTAACGTCTCCATTGGAGACTTTGTTGTTACTGTGTCTGGCATATCGAATACTCTCGGTAGCTTGCCGGGCTCTCCGAGAGGGGTGGAGGAATCGAACTCGGGTCGGCCATGTTGGCCGCTTGTAAGGCGAACGCCCTACCCGCTGTGCTATCGCTCCAGCTCGGCCTTTTGGCTAAGATCAAGTGTAGTAAATTCTAATATCTAAATAAAAATGGTTTCAAAGAAAAGATGGGGAAAATCTTCAGCACTTACATGCTGAATAAAGTAATTCATAATAACAATTGGATGAGAGAGGAAATAAAAATATTACCAGAAATTAATGATAATGAAAAAATAAATTATCTATCTGTGAGACACAACAAAAGCTGTACTGAAGGGGAAGTTTATAGACATACAGGTTTATATTGGGAAAGAAGTAAAAGCTCCAATCATTGAGCAAAATACACATCTTAATCACATATCTTAAATACAGGGAGAAAGAACAACAAATGAAACCCCAAAGTAGTACAAGTGATTAGATGATAAAAATTAGAACAGAAATCAATGTTATAAAAATGAAGAAAATAATATAGTTAGTGAAATCAGGAGCTGGTTCTTCAAAATAATAAACTAGACAAACCTTTGGCTAGCCTCATGCAAGAATAGGCACAGGTGGAAGGATGGGTACTTGAACATTGTACGACTGAAACATAATCATGAAAGTTTGTAAGTCTGTATCTCTATCTCCAGGTAATTTATTAAAAATAATAAAATAAAAATAAAAAATTGAAAAAAGGATAAAATGCCAAATATATATTATATAGAAGGGGAGAATTACAACAGACTCCTCTGAAATTTTAGATACCATGTGTGAGTACTATGATGTTAATCTGCAGAAGCTAGATGAAGTGAGCAAAATTGTTAGTGTCTGGAAAACTCCAAAAATTTAGTAAAGAGGAAATGGAAATTCTCAACAGACAAATCACAAGCAAGAAAACTGAAATAGCAGTTAAGACTCACCCATGAACAAAAGCAGTGGTGCAGACAAGTTCACTAGTGAATTCTATCAAACCTTCAAAGAAGACATGATTCTTTTACTCCTTATTCACTTCCAAAATATAGAACAGGAATCCTTTCTAACATCACTTGATCACTTGACTTCCCATTAATTATCGATTTGCTCAAGCGGGCGCCAGTAATGTCTCCATTTGTCCCTGTCGCGTTCTAGTGTAGAGCAAAGGGGTCTGTTCATTTTAGGAACACAAAGAGCCTCAAACCGATCATTCAGGGACTTGATGAAGAAGTTTGACCATCTGGTAGGTCAGCGGCCACACTGTATTTTGACGTCCCATGGAATCCAGTCAGTAACAGCTTTAGTTCAGTGGTTGTCTCCACATCTCATTACATGACCAGCCCATCTGATTTTTGATGCCTTGGCAAAAGAGACAACGCCCCTGATTCTTGATTGGCGACAGAGGTCGGAACTCGGATTCTTTCTCTCATTTGAGTGAAGCGTGATACTCCAAGCATAGCTCTTTCGATTCTCTTTGGGAGACACAAATAGCGTTCTCATCATGTTTTCATAGGGCCCAGGTCTCTGAGGCGTATGTTAATGCAGGAAGAACAGTGGAATCAAAGAGTTTTGCCCGGAGCCGGAGGTTCTTCATCCTCTTAGCTATTTCTTTGACGCTCTTTGAAGCCGTTCCAAGCCGCTCTCTTCCTCCTGCTCAACTCAGCTGTCAGGTCATTTGTCATGTTGACTTCTCAACCTAGGTACATATAACTGTTGTATTCGATGATGGTCATTTCGTTGAGAGCAAATGGAGCGTCAGGAACAAGACTGTTTCTCATGAACATTGTCTTCGTGAGATTCAGCTTTAGTCCAACCTTTCCACACTCATGGTCGAAGTCGGCCAGCATTTGTGCTGCTTTGTTAATGTTTGGTGTTATTAGAATGATGTCATCAGCAAAGCAGAGGTGGTGTAGTTGCCAACTGTCTACTTCACTCCCATTCCTTCCCATTCCAGTCATTTCATGATGTTCATGAGGGTGGCACTGAGAGTTTTGGTGAAATGGTATCATCCTGCCAAACCCCTCTCTTGACATGGATGAACACTTCTTTGTAGAATGGTGAGATCCTGCTAGTGAATCTGTAATAAAGCTCACTGAGGATTCAGATGTATTGCATTTGAATGCCCTGATTGGCTAGGGCTTCAATGACCTCTCCAGTCTCAACAGAATCAAAGGCCTTCTTTAAATCAATTAATGTTAGACAGAATGGTATCTTGAACTCCCAAGAAACCTCAATGAGCTTGGTTATCACGTAGATATGGTAGATGGTGCTTAATCCTTTTCAGAACCCAACTTGCTATCATGGCTGGCCTTCATCTAGTGTTCTGCGGATCCTATTTAGGTAGACTCGAGTGAACAGCTTGTAGATGATAGACAATAGGCAGATTGGGTGGGTGATAGTTGCCAATGTCATGGATGTCTCCCTTCTTGTACAGTAGTATAGTCCTGCTGGTTTTCCATTGGGACGGAACCTTTCATTCAGACAAGTAGCTTGTCAAGAGCCGAGCCAACATATTGATGAGTACTGACGGCAGGTTCTTCAGGTGTTCAGGTCTGACCTTGTATGGGCCGGGTGCTGTTCGTTTCTTTACTGATGAAATGGCGTGTCGGATTTTGGAAGGGAGAACATTGGGAACGACATATCCATCCTGTGACATTTGGTATGTCGGCAGGTGGACATGGCTATCGAAGAGATTTGAGTAGAAGTCATGGATAATCTTCTCCATTTTCCTTCTGGAAGATGTGATAGATCCATCAGGACGTCGGAGGGCAGTCATCTTGGTCTTGTAGTTGGCAAAGGACGGCGGGTGTTATGAATGCTTTTCAAGGCTTCTATCTCATCTACCAGCACTTCTGCTCTTCTCTCTTTGAGGTCTTCCTTTATTGCATCTCTGCACTACGTTGCGAGCTCAGACATTTGCGTGTGGTTGCCTGAGGCATGCGCCAAAACACGTTGACGAATAACCTCAAGATTTTTCGAAGACGAGCGTTTTTTTGTGGCTGTTTCTCTCATTGCATTCCTCGCACAATCTTGGCATGCTGAACCAGTTATTGTATTCCTCATCAATGTTGTCAACAATGGCATCTTCCCATGTTGCAGCAATAGTGACGAAGAGATCCCAGTTGGTGGTCATTCTGGGAGTTCTCTTCTTAAACTTTGCAGCCCTTTCTCCCTGCTCTGTGAAGTAGAATTTTGCACGAAGGAGATGGTGGTCTGATCCCGTTTGAAATTTTGGGACAACAGTGACATTAGTCAGGCAAAACCATGGATTGAATATGAGGTGGTGTATTTAGAAATTGAGAAGTTCTAACATATTCTATGAAAACAATATAATACTAATATGAAAAACTGTTATAGGTACTGCTAAAAAGCAAAATTTCAGGCCAATTTCCCTTGGGAACATAAATGCAAAATCCTCGACAAAACCTTAGTGAACCAAATGCAATAGCATATGAAAAAGATCATATACCAATGATCAAGTAGGATTTTTCCCAAGGGTGTATGTATGGTTCAAAATGGGCAAGTAAATTAATGCAATACACCACATTAGTAAAAGGAAAGATAAAATCATATGATTGTATCAACTGATACAGAGAAAGTTTTTGACATGAGTAAACATCTATTCACGATTTTAAAAAATGAAATAAAAATAATAAACAAAATAAGGGTGGAAGAAATATTCCTCCAGAGAGTGGTGGCTGTCTACAACACACCCATAGCCAGCATTATTCTCAATGGAGAAAAACTAAAATCATTCTCTCTGAGTTCAGGCACAAAGCAAGGATGTTCAATTGATCATTTGATCACTTGACATTCCGTTACTCATTGATTTAATTGATTGTATGCCAGTAATGTCTCTATTTGTCCCTGTTGCGTGCTAGTATAGTCCAATGACATCTGCTCACTCCAGGAACACGAAGACCCTCAAACCGATCATTCAGGTTCTTGACGAAGAAGACTGACCATCTCGTAGGTGGGCAGCCATGTGATCTTTTGAGGTCCCGTGGAATCCAGTGGGTAGTGGCTCTAGACTAGGAGTCATCTCCAAAACGCATTGTGTATCCAGCCCATCTGATTTTGATGGTTTGTCAAACAAGACAGTGTCCCTGATTCTCTATCGTCAATTGAGGTCGGAACTCTGGATTCCTCCTATCACGTGAGTGAAGTGTTGTGTGTTTTCAAAAAAGACAGCAGCGGAGGTCACTCTGTCTCTCCTGTCACCCACATTTGGTAGTCTCACACCGGTTCCCCCACCCTGGGAAAGTGGATGGTGATGGACAGGCAAAGGAAGGAACGAGGGCCAGGCTGGTTGATGTCAGTTGCAGTTTATTCCAATCCTCTCTCCATCCACTCCTGTCTCTCTTGCCTCCCCTTTGCTATTTCATTCTCCTTCTCAATTCCCCTTCATGCTCCTTCTCGCTCTGGAATCTCTATTCTGATTTTGATTCTCTTTCTCCTCTTGCTCTGTAGTCTCAATTCTGATCCCCCAGCCCACTCTTACAGTACAGTTAAATCCAAAAGCATGAGGGGTTGGGGTAACAATCACACTACATAGGTGTGGTCACAATCAATATGGGTAGAATTATTTCCCTTGGGGAAAGCCGCTTCTAGGACAAATACTCTCTCAGCAGGATGACCCACCCTAAAACGGAATCCCCTGGGAGTGTTTCTCCTCTCCTTGTCCAACAAACATATAAGCATATATAATATTAATCATTTTGTATGTATACAGTAAGAAATACCTTAAACTTATAGAATTGCTCTCCTAGGGCCATCTCAATCTCAGATTACAGTGCTCAGGCCAGATAGTCTTTCCTATCCCTAGCAGGGTTCCTGGTCTTGTCATTACTTTTGGATCATGACAGCATTTGTCTATGATCAAGCTCTTAACTTATAGTTAAGAATCGTGGCACTTTGGCCTGGCCCATTTCGATGCCAGGGTAGGTCAACGCTTTCCCTGGGTCCATTAAGTCCCTCGTTGGGACCCTGCTTTTGGGGTGTTAGGAACCAAGGGCAACTGAGGCTTAAGTCGAGAAAGCCGATGCCCGGGAGTGAATAATATTCAAAGCCAAATAAATCCTAAGTTACAAAGCATAATATTAACGTTCTTTCATATCTATATAAAAAGGACATTGCTTTAAAGTAAACTACTCAAAAGACATAAGGAGAGGAGAAAGGCAGTATTAACTTACAATACAATTTCAGTGTCCTAGAAGGATCTGACCTCACAAATAGTTAATAGATTCTGATTAGGGGAAAAAGCTAATTAACTGGTTGGAGAAGAGAGCATAGAGAAGTGGTTACAAATAAAGGAAGGAAAGGGAGTGACTTGAGAGCACTGTGATGGGTGTAACCTGATAAATCTAAGCTCCTGTGGCAAGGGAGAAAGGACAAAGCAATGTTATCTTACAAAGCGTGATACTCCAAGCATAGCTCTTCCTTTCTTTCTTACTTCCTTTTATTTTAAATTTTATTGAATCATCATAAGATCGTGAGATAGTTACAATCTTTCATGTTTGGGTTACTATCACACAATGATCAAACACCCATACTTCCACTAGTGCACATTCCCTACCACCAATATCCCTGGTATACTCCCCCTTTCCCACCCTCCCTCTGCCTCCATGGGAGACATGATTCCCCATAATCTCCCTCTGGTTTTGGGCATTATGGTTTGCAATACAGACATTAAGAGGTTGTTATATTTGGTCCTTTATCTATTTTCTGCACACATATCCCATCCCAACTAATTTTTCCAGCCATCGTTTTCTTAGTGATCCCTTCTCTATTCTAGCTGCCTTCAACCCTTTGCTCATGAGGCAGACTTCCAGCTATGGAGCAATCTATCTGTCCCTTGTATCTACTATCTTTAGGTGTCAGCCTCATGTTATGTTGTTTTATACTCCACAATTGAGTACCATCCTTCTACATCTGTCCTCTTTCTGACTCATTTCACTTAGCATGTTACTCTCCATGTTTGTCCATTTATGAGCAAATTTCATAACTTCATCTCTCCTGACAGTTGCAGCATATTTCATTGTGTAGATGTATCAAAGTTTCTTTAACCAGTCATTGTGTAGATGTACCAAAAATTTCTTTAACCAGTCATCTGTTCTAGGGCACTTGGGTTATTTCCAGATTTTGGCTATTGTGAACAGTGTTTCAATGAACATATAGGTACAGATGTCATTTGTACTGTGCTTTTCTGCATCGTTGGGATATATTCCCAGAAGTGGTATTGCGGGGTCATATGGAAGTTCAATTTCTAGATATTGAAGGATTGTCAATATTGTTTTCCAGAAAGGCTGGACTAATGGGCATTCCCACCAACAGTGAAAGAGCATCCCTTTCCCCCCACATACATGCCAGCACTGGTTCTTTTGAATGTGTTCCAGTATCTGTGGTGTGAGATGATAACTCATTATTGTTTTAATTGGCATCTCCCTGATGGCTAGCGATGTGGAGCATTTTTTCATGTGCCTTTTGGCCATTTGTATTTCTTTTTTGAGGAAACTTCTGTTCATTTCTTGTCCCCATTTTTTGATGGGGTAGGAGGTTTTTTCTTGTACAATTCTACTAGTGTCTAGTATATCCTGGATATTAATCCCTTATCAGATGGGTATTGGGTAAATATTATTTCCCATTCTGTGGGCTCCTTCTGTACTTTGGTCACTGTTTCTTATCAAGAGCAGAAACTTCTTAGTTTGATGTAGTCCCATTTGTTTATGTTTGCTTCCACTTACATGGTCAGTGCTATTTCATCCTTAAAGATGCTTTTAGCTTCAATATCATGGAGAGTTCTGCCTACATTTTTCTCTATGTACCTTATGGATTCGTGTCAGATATTGAGGTCTTTAATCCATTCTGATATGACTTTTGTGCCTGCCATTAGACAGAGGTCAGAGTGCATTTTTTTGCAGGTAGCTATCCAGTTTTCCCAGCACCACTTGTTGAAGAGGCTTTCCTGGTTCCACTTCACATTTCTTGCTCCTTTTTCAAAAATTAAGTGGTCATATATTTGGGGGTCTGTGACAGAATATTCAACTCTGTTCCATTGGTCTGCAGGTCTGTTTCTAGCCCAGTACCATGCTGTCTTAATTACTACTGATTTGTGGTACAGTTTGAAGTTGGGAAGGGTGATGCCACCCATCTTCTTTTTTCCAAGGATTGTTTTAGCTATTTGTGGGGGTTTACCGTTCCATATGAATTTCAGGAGTGTTTTGTCTATTTCTTTGAAAAAATGTCATGGGTATCCTGATAGGACCACATTAAATTTCTCTAGTGCTTTGGGAAGTATTGCCATTTTGATATTAATCCTCCTTATCCATGAGCAGTGGATGTGTCTCCATTTCCTAGTGTCCTCTTTTATTTCTTGAAGTAGTGTTTTGTAATTTTCCTTGTATAGGTCCTTCACCTCTTTGGTTAAGCTGATGCCGAGGTACTTGGTTTTCTGAGGTGCTATTGTGAAAAGGATTTTTTCAATGTCTATTTCTTCTTTTTTGTTATTTGTATATAAGAAAGTCATGGACTTTTGGGTGTTGATTTTGTAGCCTGCCACTTTACTAAACAGACCTATTGTTTCTAGGAGCTTTTCTGTAGAATCTTTAGGGTTTTCAAAGTATAGTATCATATCGTCTGCAAATAATAATAGTTTGACCTCTTCTTTTCCTATCTATATTCCCTTGATATATTTATTTGTGTAACTGCAATGGCCATGAATTCTATTACTCTATTGAATCACTATCACTATCACTATTACCCCGTTGTTCATCGATTTGCTCGAGCGGGCACCAGTAACATCTCCATTCATCCCTGTCATGTGCTAGTGTAGCCCAACGGAATATTGGGGGCTCTTTTAGCGTCAGAGAAATGAGAACCTATCATTGTTACTCTTACTATATTGAATAGGAGTGACGAAACTGATCAACCTTGTCTTGTGCCCAATCTTAGAGGGAAGGCTTTTAGTTTTTCCACATTGAGAATGATACTTGATGTGAGTTGTGGTAGATGGCTTTGACTATATTGAGGAAAGTTCCTTCAATGCCTATTTTGCTGAGAGTTTTCATCATAAGCCAGTGCTGGATTGGGGGCTGGAGTGATAGCACAGTGGGTAGGGCATTTGCCTTACACGCACCTGACACGCGTTCAATTTCCAGCATCCCATATGGTCCCCCGAGCACCGCCAGGAGTAATTACTGAATGCATGAGCCAGGAATAACCCCTGTGTATTGCCGGGTATGACCCAAAAAGCAAAAATAAATAAATAAATTAAATTAAATTAAATTTAAAAAAACAGTGCTGGATCTTTTCAAATGCTTTCTCTGCATCTATTGATATGATCATACGTTTTTTATCTTTCTTTTTTTGGATATGATGGATTATGTTGATTGCTTTCCGAATGTTGAACCATCCTTGCATCCCTGGAATAAATCCTACTTGGACAAGGTGTATGATCTTTTTGATGAGTTGTTGGATTCTATTAGCTAGTAGTTTGTTGAGGATCTTTGCGTCTATGTTCATTAGGGATATTGGTCTGTAATTTTCTTGGAAGCAAGCTAATACACACGAATAAGTCACATGCCTATATGTAAATAATGAACTATAAGAAAATGTTTTTAGAGTCTCTCCATTCAAAATACTGTTTAAAAATATTAAATGCTTAGGAATTGTGTTAGTGGTCTATATCATCAAAACTACATATCACGTAGAAAGAGAAAAACCTAGGCAATGTAAAATTCCCCATGTTCCTGGACTGGAGGAATAAACATTTTCAAAATGACTACCCTGCCTAGATTACTATATTAAGTGTAACCTCAATTCAAATTCTAATGACATTCTTCAGGGACTTATAATAATCAATAAGATTTGTATGGAAATGTAAAACAAATAGATAAAGCCACACAGAGAAATAAATTTTAAGGCAACTCAATACTTAACTTAAAACTATATGACAAAGCTACAGTGATTAAAACTGCGTGATACTGCACTAATAATTTATTCTCTGACTAATAGAATTGACTACCGAAAGACTGCCCCCACTCCTGGCTGTCCTCACCAGGGCCCCTTGGAGGGGAGCGGGTTGAGCTTTCCTCCCACCCCACCCCCCCCCCCGACCAGGGCTCCGACAGCCAAAGACCTCCAGGACCAGCCACCACCATGCTGAGACCACTCTCCGCACACATGAAGGTACTGGCAGAGGGACAAAGCCACACGGGTTCCGGGGCCGAGATCTCCAAGCCTACTCAGATTGGGGCCGAGCATCCTCCACCCAGATCCTCCAAGTTCCAGTAGGTGGGGGTCACACCCACCAACTGGCCCCCTGGCGCCGTGTAATCCCATCAACGGCCAAGACTCAGAGACTATAAAAACTAGCTCCCAGAACCGCGCGGCTGCATGCGCGGCCACGCGACATCTTATTATGACATCTTATTATCTCATTCCTACTTTGGACAAACTGGCAGGCTACCGAATGTAACCTGCCCACATGGCAGAGTCTGGCAAACTCCCCGTGGTGTACCCAATATGCCAAATACCAGTAACAATGATGGGTCTCATTCTCCTAAAGAGCCTTGAATATAATCTCAGGGCTAGGATGAAGGAGACGTTACTGAGGCCTGCTTGAGGCAATCTACAAATAAATAAACGAAAGACAAATCTTCATATTAATCAATTCTTATGCTCAATTAATTTTTGTCAATGGAACTTAATATACAAAGTAAAGAATGATAGTCTCTTAAGTAGTGTCGGGAGAACTAGACAATCACATCTAAAATGTGATCTAGAACTAGACAATCACATATAAAAAACACACATCTAAAATTTGATCAAAGATAATGAGATCACAACAGAATTCATAAAATAAATTAAGAAAAATATCTTCAGACTGCTTTCTCTTTTTGAAGTAGGACAGGTTTCATTTGTATGTTTTTGTTTTTGCTTTGGTAGAGGGGAGAGTGAAAGTATCATGCTCAAGAGAGAACGTGGCCTTCTCCAGAGTTGAGAGTGATCCAGTACACATCCCAGCATTAAAGTACAAAAGCACACATCTCAAGTGTGTACATGTGAATGCCAGTTGCTCGGGTAGCATATGTGCACACTTCCTTTGTTCAAGTTGGCTTTTATAGGGTTTCTCCCAACCTGGCCCATGTGGAAATTTCTACCTAGCAAAACTCTTTTACTAGGATGGTTCCCAAGAAAGTAGAGTTGGGAATAGTTGATGGTCTTCTTTGATATTTTTTCTTGGCCTTCATTCCTGCTGGAGTTTTCCTAAGAGGGGAATCTAGCCTTCCTTAAGTCTGTGCTGGCACCAGGTAAGTCTTACTAGTCCTTATTTTCTGTTCTCCACTGGTGATTGTTTTATTTTATTTTTTAGTAGCATTATGTTTAGTTGATTTTATTACTTCCCAATGTAGCTACCTGCAAGCTTCAAATACACCCCCCCAACCTGCCAGAAATTTTAGTATCTTAAATCTTTAAGGGGAAAGTGAGTGAAAGTCCATATTCTTGATCTTCTTCACCCTGAGAAAAGGATTATAGGCTCTGCCTGCCTAAGGGGTAAAGCTTCATACTACTTTAGGGGCCCAGGCAATGAATCATTACATTTCTCTGTTGTCGGTCTGAAAGTATGAACAGAGAACATGATTAGAACTGGAGGAGGCAAAAGTCTTTTCTGTGTCCTTGGGAGGACAGAGCACTTTGCTGTTTTAGAAAACAATAGGATGGTAAGACAGAAGTTAAAATAACAAAACCAAAACAACATAGTGCTATACCTATTTATATGATTAGAAATACAAACAAAAAGTAATTTCTTTACCATAAGTTTGTTTGATGAAAAAAGGACTTCTGTCCAGGTTCTCTTTTAGACATGGAAAAATTAGGCCAAATTCTATAGTTGGAACTCGCAGTTGTTTTCAATGATCTTGTTCCATTGGCAAAGGCAACAGAAACAAAAATAAACAAATTAGACTTTATCAAATTAAAAGGTTTCTGAACGGCTGAAGAAATCTGGACTACAGTAAACAGAAAACCAACAGAATGGAAGAGAACATTTGTACTAAACAAATCAAGTAAAGGTTAATAGCAAACATATATAAAACACTCACAAAGATCAACAAAATAAATCCACAAATTCTGTCAAAATGGTTACAAGAAATGAACAGACACTATTCTGAAGAAAATAGGCAAAAGTCCAATAGACATGTGAACCAATACTTATCATAACTTATTATTACAGACATGCAAATCAAAAAGACAATGATATCATCTGACACCAGTGAGAAATGCACATATCAAAAAAAGTAAAAATCTGTGGTGACTAATATCTCATAAAAAAGAAATTCCCATCTGCTGCTGTTTGGAATGTTCACTGTTTCAACCACTATAGGTAACAATATGGATATTTCTCAGAAAAGAAAGAATAACTTCATAAGACACAGAAATTCATTATTGGCATCTACGCAGGACACAAAAGCGTTCAACCTAAAGCTTATATGAACATCATTATACATTGCAGCACAGAGCATAATGCTAGGATATTAACCTAGGTGCCACCAAATAGCTGAATGGATAATGAAGCATGTTATTCAACTACTTAGAAGTGTATTCATATACACATATTCTTACACATTAACAACGGAATACTATATGGCAGCAAGGAATGGTGAAAGCATGCAATTCATTGCAACTTGGATTGAACTGGAGGCTATCATGTTAAGTGAAGTGAGTCAGAAGGACAAATACAATGACCGGGGTACATAGTACAGTTAAGGGAAAAGAGAATTGAAGGTATCAAAGGGGAGGATATCCAGAATATCCTTGACCCTAGTTACAGAAATGAGAATGAAAAAAACGGAAAGAAACAGGAAGAGGGGGATGATTAGAAATGACCAGGAGGTAACAGGAGTAGGGGTCAGGAGTCTATGATAAACTGGTCGTATGGAGGTATGATATATATATATATATATATATATATATATATATATATACAGAGCTGACAATACTGTAAGCTTAAAATCAAAACTATTACAGGCATATTTAAAAATGTGCCTGTTGAAGAGGCAGGCTGGGGAATGAGAGGGAACTTAGAGACACTGGTAAATAGAAGTTGACACTGGCTGTGAGACCTGTGTTTTAAAACTGAAATTTGACTATGAAAAACTTTTAAATCATCACCTCATCACATGATATCCCATTACTCATCGATTTGCTCGAACAGGCACCAGTAACATCTCCATTCATCCCTGTTGTGTGCTAGCATAGCCCAATGGCATCTGCTCATTCTAGGAACACAAAGAGCCTCAAACCGATCATTCAGGGTCTTGATGAAGAAGTTTGACCATATCGTAAGTGAGTCGCCACACGATCATTTGATGTCCATTGGAATCCAGTTGGTAATGGCTCTACTATAGCAGTTGTCTCTAAATCTCATTACGTGTCCAGGCCATCTGAATTTCTGTTCCTTGGCAAATGAGATAGCATCCATGATTCTTGAGCGTTGACAGAGGTCGGAACTCTGGATTCTTTCTCTCATTTGAGTGAAGCGTGACATTCCAAGCATAGCTCTTTCGATTCCTCTTTGAGAGACACGAATAGCGTTCTCATCCTGTTTTCATAGGGCCCAGGTATCTTAGGCATGTGTTAATGCAGGAAGAACAGTGGAATCGAAGAGATGTGCTCAGAGCTGGAGGTTCTTGGTCCTATTAGTTTATTTATTCGAAGCTCCTGAAGGCGTTGCAAGCCTCGCTCTTCATTCTGCTCAACTCAGGTGCCAGGTCATTTGTCATATTGACTTCTCGACCTAGGTACACATAACTGTTGCATTCAGAGATGGTTGTTCCGTTGAGAGTGAATGGAACATCAGGAACAAGACTGTTTCTCATGAACATTGTCTTTGTGAGATTCAGCTGTAATCCGACCATTCCACACTCAGGGTCGAAGTTGGTCAGCATATGTGCTGCTTGGCTGGTTTTGGTGTTATTAGAACGATGTCAGCAGCAAAACAGAAGTGGTGTAGTTGTCAACCATCAATATTGACTCCCATTCCTTCCCATTGTGGTCGTCCCATGACATTCTCGAGGGTGGCACTGAAGAGTTTCATTGAAACAGTATCACCCTGCCGAACCCTTCTCTTGACATGGATGATCACTTCTTTGTAGAATGGAGAGATCCTGGTAGTGAATCCATAATAAAGCTCACGGAGTATCCTGATGTATTGAGTTTGAGCACCCTGATTGGCTAGGGCTACAATGGCCGCTTCCATCTCAACAGAATCAAAAGCCTTCTTTAAATCAATGAATGTTAGACAGAGCAGCATGTTGAACTCCCAAGAAACCTCAATGAGCTTGGTTATCGTGTGGATGTGGTCGATGGTACTGAATACTTTTTGGATCCTGGCTTGCTCGCATGATTGTCTTTCATCTAGTGTTCTGCCAATCCTATTCAGGATGACTCCAGTGAACAGCTTGTAGATGACGGACAATAGGCAGATTGGGTGATATTTGCCAAAGTCGTGGATGTCTCCCTTCTTGTACAGTAGTACAGTCCTGCTGGTTTTCCACTGGATGGAACCTTGCATTCAGACAGATAGCATGTGAACAGCTGAGCCAGTGTATCGATGAGTACTGACGGCAGGTTCTTCAGGTGTTCAGGTCTGACTTTTTCTGAGTCAGGTGCTGTTTGTTTCTTTACCGACAAAATGGCATATCAGATTTTGGGAGGGAGAACACTGGAAATGACATATCCATCCTGCGGAATTTGGTATGTGGGCAAGTGGATGTGACTACTAAAGATATTTAAGTAGAAGTCATGAATAATCTTCTCCATTCCCCTTCTGGAAGATGTGATAGATCCATCAGGATGTCGGAGGGCAGTCATCTTTGTCTTGTAGTTGGTGAAGGACAGGTGGGCATTGCGAATGCTTTTCCTGGCTTATGCTGCATCTGCCAGCACTGCTGCTCTTCTCTCTTTGAGGTCTTCCTTTATCACTTCTCTGGGCTGCTTTGCGAGCTCGGACATTTGCTTGCAGTTTCCTGTGGCTTGCACCAAGCCACGTTGGCGAATGAGTTTGAGAGTTTTCAAACACAGTCATCTTTTTGTAGCTATCTCATTCTCGACGTCCTTCGCACAGTCATGGAGGTGCTGAACTAGTCGATTGTATTTCTTGTCGATGTTGTCAACGACGGTATCTTTCCACATTGCTGCAATAGTGCCAAAGAGCTCCCAGTTGGTGGTCTTTCTGGAAGTTCTCTTTAAACTTTGCAGTCCTTTCTCCCCACTCTGTGAAGTAGAATTTTGCAAGAAGGAGATGGTGGTCCAATCCCATTTGGAACTTTGGGATAACAGCAACATCAGTCAGGCAGGACCATCGATTGAGTATGATGTGGTTAATTTCGTTGTGGAACCATCCACATTGAGACTCCCATGCCCAACTCTTAGATTTGGCCTTCTGGAACTGTGAGTTACCATGGATGGTCTTGTTTGATATGATGAACTCTTACAGTCTGTCACCCTGTTCGTTCCACTCTAGGCCATGGGTCCCGATGTGGAGTTCTTCAGCTGATCTTCTCGGTCCTATCTTGGCATTAAAATTACCCATAATGATCTTGTAGAAGGTGTGGTCTTCTTTATAGGACTTCTCCAGCTCCCTGCAGAACTTCTCAATTTCTCCTTCACCATAATTGGATGTTGGTTTGTAGACAACTAAGATAGCAACTGCCTGCAGTGAGCTACATCTATTCAAGTGTAATCATCCGATTCGGGTTGTTAGGCATTTGAATGAATCAATGCTCATGTATATGTTCGTGTTGACAAGGACACTGACACCACCGACACCTCTTTTGTCCCATGTTCCAAGGAACAGTTCTTCTCCAGTGTTGAAAATGGCGTGATGTGTTTGATGCCTTCTCATCTCGGTCAGACCAATGATGTCGTACTTGATCTTTCGCACTTGTAGCATCAGGTCCTCGATGGATGCATCAGATGCCAGCGTATGTGCATTGAAAGTACAGTCATTTTTTTTTATTATTGAGACATATGAGGTACAGGAGAACATGCTGAAAGTAGACTATAGACCAAACATGATTATCAGACAGTCATTTTTGTCTTTTTTCATTTTGGCAGCCTAGTTCGGCCTTGAGATTTTATCAGCCTCTCCATCCACATCCTTCTCAATGCTGCCGTATTCAGGGTCAGGGGAATGAGACCCATTGTATTTATTGGATTTGGCATATCAAATATACCACAAATAGCTTGCCAGGCTCTGCCATGTGGGTGAGATATTCTCAGTAGCCTGAAAACACAAATAAACTTTACAGGTGTTCCAATTCAGGCATATGTGCTGGTATGATACTCTCAGGAGTTGGACGTGTTCTCTGAGAGCAAAAATTAGAGAATAAGAAGGCATTCGTGGCCGTGTGCTTCCGGGAGCTTGGTGTTATAGTCTCTGGATCCTGGCCGGTGATGGGGTTACATGGCTGTTGGTTACATGTCTAGCTACTTGAATCCCTAGACCCGAACCGAGCAGGCTTGGAGATTTCAGCCCCGGGTTCCGCACACCTGGGTTCCTCTGCTGGTTCCTTCATGCATGAGGCTCATTCAAGCATGTGGAGAGTGGTCTCAGCATGGCTTTGGCTGGGTCCAGTAGGTCTTCAGCTGTCGGGCCTGGTGAGGACAGGCAGGCACGGTGGTAGGAGACTCTGCTTTGTTCTCTTTCGGGAGCTTGGTCTCTGGATCCTGGCCATTGATGGGGTTACACGGCAGTTGGTGGGTGTAATTGTTTAGCTACTGGAAGGCGCAGTCCCAAACCGAGCAGGCTTGGAGATTTCAGCCCCAGGTCCCGCACGGCTGGGTTCCTCAGCTGGTTCCTTCATGCGTGAGGCTCATCCAAGCGTGTGGAGAGTGGTCTCAGCATGGTTTTGTCTGGGTCCTGGAGGTCTACAGCTGTCAGGCCCTGGTGAGGACAGTCAGGCACGGGGGTAGGAGACTCTTTAAATCATGGTGACGTCATTAAAAAAACTCCAATGTAAAAAGTTTTAATTTGTTTGGGAGCCTCTTCTGTTGACGCTCAGTGGTTACTCATGGCTCTGCACTCTGGAATCACTCAGGGTGGTGTTCTGTAAACCACATGGAATAAAAGGTTTGAACCCAGGTCATGCACAAGCAAGGGAAAATATCTACCTCCTATTCTATTGCTCTGGCCCCTAAGGAAAAATTTTTGAATAAATAATGATTTTTAAAAGTTAATGGTATTGCTAAAGTTTACAGTAATATAAATTACAATATCTCAATAAAATTGGTTTGAAGAATACATTTAAACTAAAAGTTAAGAGTATTGTTAAAGTATACAGTTTTGTAAATTACAGGACCTCAATAAACATGCTTTTTGTTTGCTGTTTGATTGATTTTTTTTTATTTTTGAGTACACCAAACAATGCTCAGGGGTTATTCCAGACTGTGAACACAGAAGTTACTCTTGTCTGTGCTTGGGCGATCACATAGGATGCCAGAGATAAAACCCGGGTTGGCCACATGCAAGGCAAACACCCTACCTTCTGTACTATCACTCAGGCCTCATGGTTTTTTTTTTTAGGAAAGAAATATATAAAATTATCCTGGAATAAGTTTTAGCATTAGCAAATAAAGTAGTGATGATGTGATGATGATGATGATGATGATGATGATGATGACAATGATATCAATAGTTATTATAGTACTAATAACCCAAATAGTATGTCAAATAACTCAAGAGCCAAATATAGGAGCTTTCAAAGACAAAAGCTGAAATACTTTGGGTAACAAAATAAATATTTGATAATGCACACAAAACTGTTAGATTATAAGAGCTTAATATAGATGTCCATGAATCTATACTGATATAAATAAAAAAAGTGTTGGTGCTAGATAATGTTCCTATGCAAAACTTTATATGGTTTATATAAATACTTTTCTTCAAAGAGGTAGAGCATAACCATCAACTTTTCAACATGCGCTGCATATACTGACTTCCAAACAGATAATATAGTACAGAGATGGATGGAAGAAAGATAAATATTTTATAATGGAGAAACTTGACGTATAGTACTTCAACAAATGGAACAAGGCTGAGATCAATAATCATAAATAATACTAATTACATGTATCATTGGTATAATATAATTAGAATAGCACTTTAAATCATTTGCTTTAACAGTAACCATTTAACCATAGTTTAATAGTAGAAAAGTAAGGGACGATTTCCATATAGAGAAAATTCTACAAAATACCTCACCAGTGGTCCTCAAACTGTTATGCATGTTAACAAATCGTCAGTATAAGGAGACTTGAAATATAATTTAATATTCCAGGTAAGTCAATATAATGGATAAGTGGCATTAAGTAAAAATGAAGAAATTCTGAAAAAAGGATGGATTTTAAATCCAAATAACTGTTAATATTGGTTCACCATTTATGATTAATATATTCAGCTAGTGCATTACCATGGGTAGTCTTGGTCCGCGTGATGAACTCAGATAGTAACTTACCCTATTCATTCCATTTTAGGTCAAGGGTCCCGATGCGGAGTTCTTCGGCTGATCTTCTCAGTCTTCTCTTGGAATTAAAATCAACAACAATCATCTTCTACGCATTGTCTTCTTTATAGAACTTCTCCAGCTCCATGTAGAACTTCTCAATTTCTTCTTCATTATAGTTGGATGTTGGTATAAATGGCTGAAGATAGAAATGGCTGGCATTGAGCCACATCTATTCAAGTGTAATCATCCAATTTGGGTTGTTAGGCATTAGAATGAATCAGTGATCATGGCCAAGTTCATGTCGACAAGGACACCAATACCACCGATGCCTCTGTCGTCACATGTTCTAAGGAACAGTTCTTTTCCAGTGTTTAAAATAGGGTGATGTGATCGATGTTTTCTCATCTCATTCAGACCAATGATGTCGTACTGATGTTGCACCATCAGGTCCTTGATGGATGGTTCCAATGCCAGCATATATGCCTTGAAAATACAGACAGTCATTTTAGCCCCTCTTCATTTTGGCAGCCTAGTTTGGCCCTGAGATTTTATCAGCCTCTCATGACTCAACCTTTTTAATGCTGCCATACTGGGGGCTATTTCAGGGTCAGGGGAATGAGGCCCATTGTTTTTACTGTTTTTGGCATATGGAATACATCACAGTAGCTTGCCAGGCTTTGCGGTGTAGGCAAGATACTCTCGATAGCTTACTGGGGATCTCCAAGAGAGGAGGCTTTTAGGGCAGCCTCTAATCACCCTCACAGGTGAACCCATGGTTCACACCATATTTGAATCCCAACAAATGTGGTGCGGAAAATAGGTATTAAGTGTCTTATTATGCTTCGCGGCCACAGAAAGAGGCATGGAGCATGGCAGTGGCTGGGTACTTCGAGTTCATCATGACCATCCATGCTAACTCACAGTTTCAGAAGGCCAAATCTAAACATTGAACATGGGAGTATGCTGGTGGAAAGTTCTGCAAGGAAATTGACCACATCATATTCAATCGATGGTTTTCCCTGACCGATACCGCTGTTGTCCCAAAATTCCAAATGGGATTGGACCACCGTCTCCTCATGCAAAATTCTACTTCACAGAGTGGGGAGAAAAGACTGCAAAGTTTAAGAATAAAACTCCCAGAATGACCACCAACTGGGAGCCCTTTGGCACTATTGCAGCAACGTAGGTAGATGCTGTCATTGACAACATCGACAAGAAATACAATCAACTGGTTCAGCACCTCCATGATTCTGCGAGGAATGACAAGAATGGGAAAGCTACGAAAAGACCCTTGTCTTTGGAAATTGTCAATCTCATTCACCAACTGGCTTGGCACGAGCCTCAGGCAACCACAAGCTAATGTCCGAGCTCACAAAGCTGTGCAGAGAAGCGATAAAGGAAGACATCAAAAAGAGAAGAGCAGCAGTGTTGGCCAATGCTGCAGAAGCCAAGAAAAGTACTCGCAACAATTGCCTGTCCTTCACCAATTACAAGACCAAGATGACTGCCCTCCGACATCCTGATGGATCTATCACATCTTCCAAAAGGACAATGGAGAAGATTATCCAACACTTCTACTCAGATATCTTCGATAGCCACACTCAGCTGCCCACATACCAAATTCCACAGGATGGATATGTCATTCCCAGCGCTCTCCCTTCCAAAATCTGATGCACCATTTAGTTGATAAAGAAGCATACAGACAAGGTAAGACCCGAACACCTGAAGTATCTGCCGTCAGTATTCATCAATTCACTGGTTCGACTCTTCACACCTTCACCTGTCTGAATGCAAAGTTCAGTCCCAATGGAAAACCAGGAGTACCGTTTTGTACAAGAAGGGAGACATCCATGACATTGGCAACTATCACCCGATCTGCCTCTTGTCAGTCATCTACAAGTTGTTCACTGAGTCATCTTGAGTAGAATAGACAGAACACTAGATGAAGGACAACCATGCGAGCCAGCAAGGTTCCAAAAAGGATTCAGTACGATCAACATGTTGACCAAGCTCATTGAGGTTTCATGAGAGTACAAGATGCCGTTATGTCTAACATTCATGGATTTGAAGAAGGCCGTTGATTCTGTTGATACTGAAGCGGTCATCAAAGCCCTAGCCAAACAGTGTGTTCAAACTCAGTACATCATATTCCTCCTCAAGCTGTATTATGGATTCACCACCAGGATATCACCATTCTACAAGGAACTGATCAACCATGTCAAGAGAGGGCTTCAGCAGGGTGATGCAATTTCACCAAAACTCTTCAGTGCCACCCTCAAGAACCTCATGCGATGACTAGAATGGGAAGAAATGGGAGTGAAGATAGACAGTTTGCAACTACACCACCTCTGCTTCACTGATGAAATTGTTCTAATAACACCAAATATTACCCAGGTGGCAAAAAAGCTGACCAACTTTGACCGTGAATGTGGAAATGTCGGACTGCAGTTCAATATCAACAAGACAATGATCATGAAAAATGAACTAGTCCCTGACATTCCATTTGCTCTCAATGGAACGAACATCTCTGAATGCAGCAGCTATGTGTACCTGAGACGAGAACTCAACATGAGGAATGACTTGGCACCAGAACTGCGCAGAAGGAAGAGAGTGGTGTGGAGCACCTTCTAGAATATTGAAGAAGTTGTTAAGAGGATGAAGAACCTCCAGCTCTGGGCACATCTTTTCAACTCTACTGTTCTTCCTGAGCTAACACACACCTCAGAGACCTGAGCCCTACAAAAATAGGCTAAGAATCCTACTTGGGTATCCCAAAGAAGAATCGAAAGAGCTACGCTTCACTCAAATGAGAGGAGGAATCTGGAGTTCTGACCTCCGTTGATGATCAAGAATCATGGACACTGTCTTGTTTGCCAACGCGTTGAAAATCAGATGAGCCAGACACATGATGCAATTGAGAGACAACCACTGGACTAGAGCTGTTACCAGCTGGATTCCATGGGACATCAAAAAACGCATGGCCACCCACTACGAGATGGTCAGACTTCTTCATCAAAACCCTGAACAAATCATTTGAGGATCTTCATGTTCCTGGAATGAACATATGCCATTGAGCTACATTAGCATGCAACAGGGATGAATTGAGATGTTACTGCCACCCGCTTGAGCAAATCAACGATCAGTGGGATAACAAGTTATACAAGTGATATTAAGCTAGTGTATGATGTTAACAATAGGGGATCTTATATATGTGTCATATGAAAAGTTAGCATAGTGTCTTTCAAAACTCTTGTGTAAGTCTAAAGCCATGCTAAAACATTATTTTTCTTTTAAAGGCAAATATGTTCTACACTGCGCCCTATGTGGTTTCAAACAAAACAAAACAGTTGGTTGGGCTCTAGAATGCTGCAATTTTATATCAGGATCACAGAGAAAGCAACTTTGGCTTCTTCCATAGTTTCTTCCACAGGACTTTAGATACTGTATAGTGGCTACTATTAAATATTTGTGACAGGGGAGATAAATAAAACTCACTGGAAGCTGCCCCATTTATTGCTGAGTTGAGATCAATAATGAACAACGTCAATAACCTCAAGATGTTAGATGGCAACAACAGCAATATTAGACATTAGTACATATCAGTTTACCAGACAATACTAGAATATCCTAGGTATAAAAGAAATATTTTGGGAGGGGGCTTTGGTGGGTTTGGCTCCATGTGGAGTACATTTAGTGGGTACAAGTTAATGGAGAATTGCAGTTTGAAAGGTATTAAATTTACAGGTTTGCTTAGAGAAATAAAGAATTTAGTTCTTTTGAAGTAGCATAGCAGAATGCAAAAATATGGATCTGAACTAGAGTATGTCCCACATTGGTATTAACTAAGAAAAGACATAGTTCTGCATTGATTAAAAATTTAAGAATTATAAACGTTAATCCAGGGTAAATCATTCTTGTGAACCATAAAGAACGTAACTTTTTATGAAATTATTTGTTCAGAAATCCACCAGGGTAGTGATCTAGCAGAGATACAGACACAATAAAGAAGCCTAAAATAGGGAAATTAATCATCCTCATCTTTTAAAGATTAAGTCCTGCTTAGAGAAATAAGTCTCATAAAACAGAATCTGGGGAAAATCCCAGGGCAAATCTTTATTCTGATTTTGATGTTTTAAACCAACTGACTATGGACTTAAATTGGTTTGTGGTTTATTTGAGACAAATCAGTGTCCTTTCACCCTAAAACTTTCAGAACATTTGTGCAGTGTCTTGTTATTTATCTTGTGTACATTTTACAGTTAGCGTTTCAGAAAATAACTGCTTTTCATACACATTATAAATTATTCCATTTTGGTGCTTATAGTTGTAAGAGGCAGAATTATTTTATGATATTCTTTATAAAATAGAAGAAAGTTGAAGTACAAAGTAAGTGATCAAATATTTTGAGGTATTTCAAAGTTACAAACACAGATTTTGACTCATATTTATTGATTTTCCATCCAGCACTCTTTCGTTCATATTGTTTCTCAATAAATAGCCTAGTACCTGTAACTCATTGATTTTGCCAACATACCAAACTCTAAAATTTCAGGGAAAAGAGTTGGGTGAGCATACAATGTAAACAAGAGTAACTATGTAATTGAAATAGCAATATAAAGGTCATCTTATAGAATATAAGCATGAAATGACACCAGGTTGTTTCTTCCTGGTCAGGACTACTTGCTGCTTGACACATCTAAAGGCATAAGTGTTTATTGAGACCACGTTCAAGATAATTGACTGATGACTTGTCAGAAAGAGCTGGTGATGTATCATAATTATGTGGGTAAAATACGTTTTCAGTGACAGAAATACATTTTTAATATAATAACTTACTTGATAGAGTAAAGCCGACTTCAGAGTTCAAATCAAAATGTTTGGCATCCAAAAGTCTTAGCCAAACAATATTTAGTCTTTTATTTGTAGTACCTGTCAGTTTTACTTTAATCATGTGGTTCTCAAGACATTAATGAGTTGCTGCTTAATTTATCCCACCCTTTAAATGAATGTTTAGTGTCATGGTAGATAAGAGATAAGGAAATAATGAGGATAGGAACAGCACATCTCTGTTGCCTAATGGCTAAAAATCTCCTTCTGTCAAATGAGGGAAACCAACCAGATATCCAAGTCAGTGATCCTACGTGCAATGAGGATTGATATAATGGGGGAGACTTCATCAGTCCCTAGACTTAGGGTAAAAGTAAAAGTCTTAAAAATAATAAAACAATTCTTAAAAGATCAGAAATATACTTGAATTTTGTTATTAAATGTTAATTATAGATATTTTAAATGTCTAATGTGGGCACCTATATACGAAGGTTATACTTAACAGTTTAAATGATTGGACCTATTTAAAATATTAGAATTAAAGATATAGATATACAGCTATGTATCAAATTACATGGATTTTCTAGTTTTTAATAATTTTTTCAGCAAATACTAGCATTAGTGGTTTGGTAAAAAATCTAGAATTCCTGTTGCCGTGGATGATAAAATTTTGTAATTTTTCAAAATAGTGACAATTTTGCATTTTGTGTTTTAAAATTGGATCAATGAAATTACATCACTTGATCACTTGACATCCTGTTACTCATCTATTTGCTCCAGTGGATGCCAGTAATGTCTCCATTTGTCCCTGTCGTGTGCTAATGTAGTCCAATGATGTCAGCTTGTTCTAGAATACGGACAGCCTCAAACCGATCGATCAGGGTCTTGACGAAGTCTGACCAGCTCATAGGTGGGCAGACAGGTGATCTTTTGACATCCCGTGGAATCCAGTAGGTAATGGCTCTAGTCCTGCAGTCGTATCCAAATCTCATTACATGTCCAGCCCATCTGATTTTCGATGGCTTGGGAAAAGAAACAACATCCCTGATTCTTGATCATTGACGGAGATCGGAACTATGGATTCATTCTCTTATTTGAGTAAAGCATGGTACTCCAAGCATAGCTCTTCTGATTCCTCCTTGGGAGACCCAAAAGCGTTCTCCTCCTGTTTTTGTAGGGCCCAGGTCTCTGCAGCATATGTTAATGCAGTAAGAACAGTGGAATCAAAGAGATGTCCCGGACCCAAGGTTCTTTGTCCTCTTAGCTATTTCTTGGATATTATTGAAGGCGTTCCATGCCACTCCCTTCTTCCTGCACAACTCAGGTGCCAGGTAATTCGTCATGTTGACTTCTTGACCTCGGTACACATAACTGTTACATTTGGAGATGTTAATCCTGTTGAGAGTGAATGGAACGTTAGGAAAAAGACCGTTCATAAAAATTGTCTTCATGTGATTCAGCTGTAGTCTAACCTGATTTCAACAGTCATGGTCGAAGTCGGCCAACATTTGTGCTGCTTAGCTGATGTTTGGTGTTATTAGAATGATGTCATCAGTGAAGCGGAGGTGGTGTAGTTGTTGACCATCAATATTCACTCCCATTCCTTCCCATTCCAGTCATCGCATGACATCTCGAGGGTGGCACTGAAGAGTTTCGGTGAAATGGTATCAACATGCCGAACCCCTATCTTAACATCAATGATCACCTCCCTGTAGAATGGTGAGATTTTGGTAGTGAATCCGCAATACAACTCACAGAGAATCCTATTGTATTGAGTTTGAATGCCCTGTTTGGCTAGGGTTTCGATGGCCGCTTCCATCTCAACAGAATCAAAGGTCTTCTTTAAATCAATGAATGTTAGACAGAGCAGCATGTCGAACTCCTGAGAAACCTCAATGAGCTTGGTTATTGGGTGGATATGATCGATGGTACTGAATCCTTTTTGGATCCTGGCTTGCTCGCATGATTGTCCTTCATCTAGTGTTCTGCCAATCCTATTCAGGACGGCTTGAGTGAACAGCTTGTAGATGACAGACAACAGGTAGATCAGGCGATAGTTGCCAATGTTCTGGATGTACAGTACTACAGTCCGCTGGTTTTACATTGGGACGAAACCTTGCATTCAGAAAGATAGAGTGTGAAGAACCGAGTCAGTTTATTGATGAGTACTGACGGGCAGGTTCTTGAGGTGTTCAGGTCTGACCTTGCTGGATCAGATTCTGTTCATTTCTTTACTGAAGAAATGGCGTGTTGCTCGTCTCTCTTTGAGGTCTTCCTTTATCACTTCTCTGTACTGCTTTGCAAGCTCAGAAGTTTGCTTGCGGTTTCCTGTGGCTTGTACCAAGCCACATTGGCGAACACAGTCGTCTTTTTGTAGCTATCTCTTTCTCGGCGTTCTTCGCACAATCATGGAGGTGCTGAACTAGTCGATCATATTTCTCATCAATGTTGTCAACGACAGTATCTTCCCACATTGATGCAATAGTGCCAAAGAGCTGGGAGTTGGTGGTCGTTCTGGGAGTTCTCTTTAAACTTTGCAGTCCTTTCTCCCCACTATGTGAAGCAGAATTTTGCAAGAAGGAGATGGTGGTCTGATCCTGTTTGGAATTTTGGGACAACAGCGACATCGGTAAGGCAAGACTGTATTGAATATGATGTGCTCAAATTCATTGTGGAATTGTCCACCTGGAAACTCTCATGTCCAACGTTTAGATTCCGCCTTCTGGAACTGTGAGTTATCGTGGATGGTCTTGGTTGACATGATGAACTCAGACAGTCTCTCACCCTGTTCATTCCATTCTAGGTGATGGGTCCCGATGTGGAGTTTTCAGCTGATCTTCTTGATCCTATCTTGGCATTAAAATCACTGATAATTATCTTGTAGAAGGTATGGTCTTCTTTATAGAACTTCTCCAGCTCCATGTGGAACTTCTCAATTTCTCCTTCATCGTAATTGGATGTTGGTGTGTAGAAAACAAAGATAGAAACTGCCGGCATTGAACCACATCTATTCAAGTTTAATTGTACGGGTTGTTCAGCATTTGACTGAATCAATGCTCATTGCTACGTTCATGTTGACAAGAACACCAACACCACCGATGCCTCTTTTGTCGCAGGTTCCAAGGAACAGTTCTTCCCCAGTGTCGAAAATGGCATGATGTGAATGATACCTTCTTGTCTCAGTCAGACCAATGGTATCTTACTTGATCTTTCACACTTGCACCATCAAGTCCTCGATGGATGCATCTGATGCCAGAGTACGTGCATTGAAAGTACAGACAGTCTTTTTTGTCCTTCTTTGTTTTGCCAGCCTAGGTCGGCCTGGAGATTTTGTCAGCCTCTCCTTCCTCATCCCTTTTAACGCTGCCATATTGGTGGCTCTTTCAGGTTCAGGGGAATTAGATTCTTTGTATTTGCTGGTTTTGGCATATCAAATACACAACTGATAGCTTGCCAGGCTCTGCCATGTGGGTGGAACACTCTTGGTAGCTTGCCAGGTTCTCCAAGAGAAATAGAGACTTTCAGGTCAGCCTCTGATCGTCCTTGCAGGTGTTCCCATGGTTCAAACCATATTTCAATGCAATTTAATATGGTGAAGTAGTCTTGTATTAAGTGTTTTATGATGTGGCCACACAGTCCAAAAAGCATCCTGGAGCATGTCTGTGGCTGGGTAGTGGAGGTTGTGGAGGTAATGGAGGTCTGCCGGGCTGCTGGGAGCAGGCAGAGGATCTCTGTTCCCAGGTCCATTGAACCTGAGTTTCGAGGTCACAAAGTTCTGCTTTCCTCACTCTGTGGGGCTTCACTCGTGCATGAGTCTCGACCTGAGTGCCCGGAAATTATCCTGAAGCATACTTGCTGCTCGGTGGTGGAGGTAGTGGAGGTAATGGAGGTTGGCCTGGCTACTTATGAAATTACATGACTTGTATAATTTTTAATGTAAATGCAATGCAACATATTTTTAAAAATAAACATTTTTAATGTATGCTTTTGTTTTCCAATACAAATATACTTTTGTGTATTTTTTATTTTTGTTAAATAATTTTTACTTACAAAGGTATTTATAGTTTCATTTTAGAAATATAATATTTCAACATCAATGCCACCACCAATGTCAACCTCCTTCCACCAGTATTTCCATATTCTTATCCCGCCAAACCCCACTCTGTCCCTTCTTGTCAACTTTACAGGCACATTACAAAGTTTCAACATAATTTTAATATATCCACTGTAGGACTGTCCTCCCATTGTTCATAGATTTGCTCAAGCGGGCACCAGCAATGTCTCAAAACAAAGTGTGAGACTTGTTACTGTTTTTGGCATATCGAATACGCCACGGGTAGCTTGCCAGGCTCTGCTGTGTGGTCGAGATACTCTCTATAGCTTGCCTGTTTCACCAAGAGGGGCAGAGGAATCGAACCTGGGTCAGGCATGTGAAATGCAAATGCCCTTCCCGCTGTGGTATTACTCCAGTCCAATTTAATATATAGATAATGCAATATATTATCAAATAAAGGTCATAAAATTAAAGTAATAAAATTTTAAAAGGATCTCAAAATATATGCTGTTTCATGCCCTGGTCTTTCGACAAATGTAAAATGAATTTGTTTTCAATGATATTCGTTGCTTAATTCCTTTTATTTTTACCAGACAACAAACACTCAAGACAGATAGATAGTTGAAAGAGATATAACACTATGATTTTGTTACTTTCCCTGCTCTGTAAACAACTTAACACTTCCTTCCTATGCTTCAAGAGATTTTTTTAAATTTTATTGAATCACCGAGAGATAGTTACAAGATTTCATGTTTGTGTTTCAGTCACACAATGATCAAACACCCATCCCTCCACCAGTGCACACCCCCCCCCCGCACAAATCTCCCCAGTATACCCTCCCTTCCCCACCCTCCCCATGACTCCATGGCAGACAATATTACCCATACTCTCTCTACTTTTGGGGATTATGGTTTGCAATACAGACACTGAAAGGACATCATGTTTTGTCCATTATCTAATTTCAGCATACATTTCCCATCCCTAACAATTCCTCCAGCCATCATTTTCTTAGTAATTCCTAATCTATTCCAGCTGCCTTCTCCCTTTGCTCATGAGGCAGGCTTCCAGCTATGGAGCAATCTTCCTGGCCCTTTTACCTACTGTCCTTTGGTGTCAGCCTCATGTTACTCCACAATTGAATTCAGTCCTTCTATCTTTCCCTTTCTTTCTGACTCATTTCACTTAGCATGATACTCTCCATGTCTATCTATTTATAAGCAAATTTCACGACTTCATCTTTCCTAACAGCTGCATAGTATTCCATTGTGTAGATGTACAAAAGTTTCTTTAACCAGTCATCTGTTCTAGGGCACTTGGGTTGTTTCCAGATTTTGGCTATTGTGAACAATGCTGCAGTGAATATGTAGGTACAGAAGTCATTTCTACTGTGCTTTTTTGCATCCTTGGGATATATTCCCAGAAGTGCTATTTTGTGATGGGGTCATATGGAAGCTCAATTTCTAGTTTTTTAAGAACTGTCCATATTGTTTTCCAGAAAGGCTGGACTGGTGGGCATTCCCACCAACAGTGAAAGACTGTCCCTTTTTCCCCACATACACACCAGCACTGGTTGCTTTTGCTCTTTTGAATGTGTGCCAGCCTCTGTGGTTTGAGATGATAACTCATAGTTGTATTTATTTGTGTCTCCCTGATGACTAGCGATATGGAGCATTTTTCATGTGCCTTTGGCCATTTGTATTTCTTGTTGAAAAACTTCTGTTCATTTCCTTTGTACAAGGTTTTTTCCTTGTACAATTCTACTAGTGTCTTGTATATCCTGAATATTAATCCCTCATCAGATGGGTATTGGGTAAATATTCTTCCCCATTCTGTGGGCTCTTTCTGTATTTTGGTCACTTTTGCTATTGAACTGCAGAAGCTCCTTAGTTTGATGTAGTCCCATTTGTTTATGTTTGCTTCCACTTGTATGGTCAGTGCTGTTTCATTCTTAAAGATGCTTTTAGCTTCAATGTCATGTAGATTTCTGCCTACATTTTCCTCTATGTACCCTATGGATTCATGTCTGATATTTAAGTCTTTAATGCATTTTGATCTTATTTTTGTGCCTGCCATTAGCAGAGGCCAAAGTTCATTTTTTGCAGGTAGCTATCCAGTTTTCCCACCACAACATGTTGTAGAGGCTTTCCTTGTTCCACTTCACATTTCTTGCTCCTTTGTCAAAGATAAATGGTCATATACTTGGGAGTCTGTGACAGAATATCCAACTCTGTTTCATTGGTCTGCAGGTTTGATTCCAGCATAATACCATGCTGTTTAATTACTACTGCTTTGTAGTATTGCTTGAAGTTGAAGAAGGTGATGCCACTCATCTTCTTTTTCCCAAGGATTGTTTTAGCTATTCGTGGGGGGTTATTGTTCCATATGAATCTCAGGAGTTTTTTTGTCTATCTCTTTGAAAAATGTCATAGGTATTCTGTTAGGAACCACATTAAATTTGTATAGTGCTTTGGAAAGTATTGCCATTTTGATAATATTATTCTTCTCTATCCATGAGCAGGAGATGTGTCTCCATTTCCTAGTGTCCTCTGTTATTTCTTAAAGTAGTGTTTTGTAATTTTCCTTGTATTGGTTCTTCACCTCTTTGGTTAAGCTGATTCCAAGGTACTTGATTTTATGAGGTATTATTGTGAACAGGATTGTATTTTTTAATGTCTCTTTCTTCTCTTTTGTTATTTGTATATAAGACAGTCATGGTCTTTCGGGTATTGATTTTGTGGCCTGCCACTTAACTATACCGACCTATTGTTTCTAGGAGCTATTCTCTAGAGTTTTTAGGGTTTTCTGTGTATAGTATCCTTTGAGATTTTTTTCTTTTGAGAAATTCTGCCACAGACAAGTGGTCTGAAATTACTGTATACTTGGCCAGACATTATTTACACATCATGCTATTCCCAAAGTTAACTAGCTTATGTTTAAGTGCTATAAAAACAAAAGCACATCCCAAACCATAATTTAAACTTACCCCCATTAATCTGTCATAATGACTGAAATTCCAGTCCTGTCATACCTTAGGAATGATAATGAATATCCAATATGTCATCATTATCTATAGGAAGGTTATTGAAGGCAAACCAAATGATATGAACTAACTTTAACTTTGAAGGGTTAGTGATGAACAAGTCCTGACGTTCCTTTTCAGAGCTAATAGCTGTTAAAAAAGCAAGTAAACTTACTATTAAAAGTTGTTATAGATAAATAAATCCTATGAGAAAAAAATGGCATCTGAATCCATAGGGCATACTCAGGTAAGACTTTTTAAAAGTATTGACATTTAAATTATATTTTAATGAACAAATAATAAAGGCAAAAAGAGAGAGGAAACATAAAGCCTCAGCCAAATTAAAATACATGATTCACTGAGTACATGAAAGCAATTTAGCACACCTAAAGAAAGACAAGACTATTATGTAGAGTAGTGAGTGGTAGTGAGTTCCAACAATAGAAAGGTAAACCATAGGTTAAATTATTAAAGTTCTTGTAGACCGCACTAAGGGATTTAGAGTCTCTTGAAAGAAGTATACAGTCACAAAGTTTTGGACAGAAGAGCTTATTTGAATTGAGTTCACAACATTATATTACATGGAAATAGCTGTATTTTAGTACAAGTAATTCCTAGTCAGGAATTAGTCACAAAAGGAATGAACAGAATTAAGCAGGAGTCGAGGTCAGGGAGAGTGCATGCTAATCTGGATTGCAGGGCTGGGAATAGATGAATTCTGCTCTGCTTGGTATATTAGAATATATACATATGAATGAACAGCAAAGCTCATAGTTGTCAATGATATTTTTCTTTCTATTATACCATCTTCTTTGTTTCTCCATTTTGAGTTTTGATAGCTAGTAAACAAGCAGGATCTCAGAAAACAGGGCATGCTTCTGACTTTGCTCAGTGTTCATTATGGAGAGGAGTAAAGTGATATTCATGATACCTCATCAGTAATATATTGTAATCCACAGTGCCAAAAATGAAATATAAAGGAAAGAAAGAAAAAGATGCCTGAGATAGAAGTAGACTGGGGGTCAGAAGGGAAACTGGGGATAGCAGTGGAGGCAAATGAACAGTAGTGAAGGGATTGGTGTGGAAACATTGTACACCTGAAACTTACTCATGAATAATTCTGATTTTGTAATTCCTTGTGATTAAATTTAGAAAGAAATAAGGATTTTATCAGCCATTTTATTGCCCTATGCTAATATTGCCTGAAATAAAAGAGTAGACAGCTCATAATGTCAGTTTGACTCAACCTTAGTGCTATGCTATACCCTCCTAGTTACTTTTCTTTTTTTTTCCCTTAAATTTTTATTAGTGAAACACCATGAGGTACAGTTGTAGACTTACAAATTGTTGTGCTTAGGTTTCAGTTATACAATGATCAAGTACCTACTAGTTACTTTCTTGGTTACATATTTTTAATAATTACTTAGCAAGTCAGCCATTATCAGTAAGAATTGGAGCTTCCCCCATGCAGAGCTTAAATATATTCCATGAGAGAAAGTTAGAAATCCATTTGAGTATATATGTTTAAATTATGTGTGAACACTCCAACCTTTACATCTGGTTAACAATTCACAGGGCATAACCTTCAAAAGAACTTATACTCGTCCCATATAAGACATTGATACAGCCTTTGGGCAGTATTCAGGCTGAAAATAATATCACCTTGCATTAATAATTAATTCCGATTTCTGTCTTGAAAGATACAAAACTGCAGAGTGTTAGCAAGTGTAGAAAGAATAAGAGTTCAACTTTCAAATGTATTGAGCTACTGGGACTGGAGCAATAGCACAGCAGGTATGGCGTTTGCCTTGCATGCGGCAGACTTAGGTTTGATTCCCAGCATCCCATATGCACCGCCAGGAGTAATTCCTGAGTTCATGAACCAGGAGTAACTCCTGTGCATCACCAGGTATGACCCAAAAAGCAAAAAAAAAATGTATTGAGCTACCCATGATTTGAGATATATATATCAGGAAAATTAGAGATTAATAATTTGATTAAAAGTTTTTTCTGAGTCAGCTATGAATAACTGTGGCATATACACAATATTTTATACTATCTTTGATTTTAGCTTGCTCTAATTAATTATGGGTAACACATTTTAAGGAAAAATTCATCTTCTAATACAATGCTCAAATAAAACAATACATGATAATTGAGTGATGAAAGTAAATAGACTACTGCCACTTTGATGAGCCATGGCAAAATTGCTACCTGGTATTAGTTCTTTCAGTTCCTCAAAAAGTGACCTTGAGGGAAGTTTCTGTAGTTGTTTTTTTTTTTCTGTACCTATGAGTTTGTAATGCTTTGAAGGTAGAACAATAAGTATTTACTTTCTAAAAAATATATAAATGAAAAATATAAAGACATATACAAAAACTGCAATGGGTATATGAATAGTCGTGAATCATTGAATGAAACAGACATTGAGAATTGGAAGGGATCTTAAAGTTCATAAATTAAATCTACTCTTTCTACAGATAAGAACTATGACTGGAGATATAGTAAAAGTCTAAGACTTGTCCTACACATATTCTACCCCAGCTTGATTCCTGACACTGCATAATGGTTCCCCAAGCACAACCAGGTGTGATCCCTGAGTAGTATAAAACCAGCATTAAGCCCCTTACCACAGTGAGGTGTGGCCTCAAAATAAAAAGTAAGAAAAAATAAAATTGAGTGCATAAAGGTCGGGTGATTTTCCCAATGACAAATTCTCACTAAGAATCACCTTCCACCCAGTCTTTCTCTCCCACTGACCACTTTGCTTCATGTAAGTCATGATGTATAGGTAAAAAAGACTTGGTGGGAGTAGAATGAATCAGAAATTAGAGAACTGTTAAGTCTGAGCAACCAAGAAGTGTACTGACAATTAGAAATAATGTCTGCACTCAGAATGCTACTTAGTGATACTGTACTGAAGAAACTTAATCATACCAGAAATTTTACCAGACTGCCGCCAATCCAAATTGAATCATGTGCAACAAGAAATTTTGACAGAGGGAGACAAGTAGTATTGGATAGGGCTTAGATCATTGATCATTATTCCACTGTACAAAAATCTAATGAGTTAATTTAAACTTAATGAAATACTCTCTTTAACAGGACATTTAAATTTTTGATAAAGCAGAAAATGTGTTTTTCTCTGTAGAATTCAATTATTTCTATTAATTCTATCATTACTTACTAGTGTTTCCACTCTATCAATAATACATAATGGTTAAAGTCACTATCGCCTTTGAACAGTTATTGGAATAGCCTCTTAGCAAGTCTCCTTGCTTCCACGATTCATGCCTATAATATAGTGTTAAATTGGTCCACCATTGTGTTAAGATATAAGACATAGGACGATGTGTCAACCTGAAAATTCTTAAGTCTAATCACATTGGCTTTCAAAGCCCATCACTTAATCTTTCCTGATATCTCTCTTCTCTGATCTGCTGCTACTCACCACTTCAATATTTGCTCCAATCATGTTGGCTGTTTCTGAACTATTCTAAATGTGGTGGCAACTCGGGATTTATTATTCTGCTATAATATCTGTCTGTAATATTATTTAGCATGTCTTTTTACAAAATGTATATCCAAACATCACTTAGAGAGGAATTCCTGATATATATAAATAGATGCCTACTCACACCTTCCATTACCCTGATGGATAGTTCTTCATTTTACATCTTACCATAGTTCTGTTACTACAACTAATAGAAGTATAAAATTAGAGAATTCTGTACTGTTTATTTTAGGTTGGTTATTATTTTCTTTGTTTTTATTTTTATTTATGTGCTATGATTTATAATACTGTTAATAGTAATAATCATGCAAACAATGTTGCTGTACCACATCCACCATCAGATTATCAGTTTCTTTCCACCAAAGTCTCAAGTTCCCCTCTCTTCCTATTTACCCATGATGCCCTTAGAAAATACAATTGTGTAGGCAAACTCTGAGTCTATTATGATTGCGCATATTTAATCCCCTTTGCTATATTTTTTATATTGTACAGGCACAAGATATCACTTGATATTTGTTTTCCTTTCAGCGTATTTCATTGAGCATGATGCCTGTCAACTTTCATCTGAATAGCAACTAGCCACGTGATTTAATCCATTTTCCCTGTGGATTTTAGGATCACAGACAGAGGAGGTCAGGGAAGATTCTTGAGTCTGCACTTAGGAATTATTACCATTGGGCTCAGGGGACCATCTGCGATTTTCTGGATGGAACCCCTGTGCAAAACAAATACCTTATCTACTATACTATTGCTCTGGTCCCAAAGTCATCCTTTCTCTCAGCTGGGTAGTTATTGCAGTGTGTATGTATGTATATCACAGTTTCTTGATCCACTCTTCTCTGTTTTTAGGGACTTGACTCGTTTCCAGATCAAGGCCATTGTGCATAGATCTGCAATATATATAGGAGTGCAAATATCTTTTTTTAAATACCGTTTTGAGCTCTTGGGATAGATGCTAAGAAGCCTAATCAACAGACTATATGGAAGCTCAATAATCAATTTTTGAAAAGTCTTCATACTGCTTTTCTTAGGGGCTGAATCAGACAACATTATCACCAACAGTGGATGAGGGTTCTTTTTCCCCAAAAAACCCCTGTCAGCACTAGCTATTTCTACTCTTTTTATGTTTTAGTCTCACTCGTGTGAAGTGTTATATCATTTTCATTTAGATTTAAATTTCCCTGAAAATTATGAAATTTTTTGTATACCAATTTCCTATCTTATATATTCTCTGTGGAAGTTTCCATTCAGTTTTTCTCCAAAATTTTCATGGTGTTGTTTATTGTTGCTAATTTTTGTGAGTGTTTTATACCTTTTGGATATTAATCCTTTTTCTGATGTCTGAAAAGCAATTTTTCCCCAGTACTGTATCTATTTCATTTAGTCAGCACTTCTTTTACAGTGCAGATGATTCTTAATTTGAGGTAATTACATTTCTTTATTTTCACTTCAGTATCCTTGGCCAATGGCATTCAATAATTGAAAAAGTCTCTGTAAAAAATATCTAAGTCATAGATATAGTAAAGGGTGTAAGGCATACGCTTTGCATGCTGTGAATTCCCATTTAGAATCCCAGCACCATATATGATTACCTGAGCACTGCCAGAAGTGATCCTTGAACACAGAGCTTGGAGAAAGTCCTGAGCACTGCTGGGTATAGCCCCAAATTTTTAAAAAGAGTTAAAATATATATAGCAAATATGACAGAAGTTTCATACAATGCTGTTCATATTTCTATGGATCTATAATTAACCTGGGGGCTGCAGCAATAGCACAGTGGGTAAGGCGTTTTCCTTGCACGTGGCCAACATGGCTGACTTGGGTTCGATTCTTCTGCCCCTCTCAGAGAGCCCCACAAGCTACTGAGAGTATTTCTCCCGCATGGAAAAGCCTGGCAAGCTACCCGTGAAGTATTTGATATGCCAGAAAACACTAACAACAAGTCTCACAGTTTGTTGTGAGATGTTACTGGTGCCCACTCAAGCAAATGATGAACAACAGGAGGACAATGACAGTGCTATATAATTAATAAGGAGGTCTTTAATGCATTTTTATTTAGCCTCTGTGTCTCATGTAAGATATATATACAGATTCATTTCTTTTGTCAGTGTCTAACCAATTTTCCCAGCATCATTGTATAAGTTCATTATTTTTAAGTCCTTTGTAAAATATTTAGAGTTTCCTAAATAAACTATCATGTCATCTGCAAATAGTGATGCCTGGATGACTTTTTTGGGGGGGTCACACCTGGCGATACACAGGGGTTACACCTGGCTCTGCACTCAGGAATTACTCCTGGCGGTGCTCAGGGGACCATAAGGAATACTGGTAATAGAACCCGAGTCAGCCCCATTCAAAGAAATTGCCTTACCCACTGTGCTATTGCTCCAACCCCTCGATGACTTCTTTTCCTATCTGAATCCCTTTAATATTTTTTTTCCCTTTATTTTATTTTATTTTTTTTAAGTTGTAGATTTACAATTTTTTGTGCTTTGGTTTCAATTATACAATGATCAGATACCCATCCCTCCACCAGTGCCCATTTTCCACCACCATGGATAATATCCCTCCCACCCCCATCCCCCCATCCCCCCTGTCTCTGTGGCAGGGCAATCCCCTGTGTTCTCTCTCTCCTTTTGGGTGTTGTGGTCTGCAAAAGAGGCATTGAGTGGCAAACATGTTCAGTCCATAGTCTACTTTCTACATGCATCTCCCCTCCTGGGAGGATCCTCCAAACATCCTTTATTTGGTGCTCCCTTCTCTATCTGAACAGCCCTTTCCTCTAGGATAACCGGCTGGCCTCTAAGTTATGGAGTAATCCTCCTGGTGCTGATCTCAGCTATTCTTGGGTATTAATCTCATACTTTGTTACTTTATATCCCCCAGATGAATGCAATCTTTCTATGTCTATCCCTCTCTTTCTGATTCATTTCGCTTAGCATGATACTTTCCATATTGTACCACTTGTATGTAAATTTCATGACTTCATCTTTTCTAAGAGCTACATAGTACTCCATTGTGTAGATGTACCAAAGTTTCTTTAACCAGTCATCTGTTCTTGGGCATTCAGGTTTCTTCCAGTTTCTGGCTATTGTAAAGAGTGCTGCAATGAACAAACAAGTGCAGATGTCGCTTCGACTATACATTTTTGCCTCTCTGGGATATATTCCCAGGAGTGGTATTGCTGGGTCAAATGGGAGCTCAATTTCTAATTTTTTGAGAATCGTCCATACTGTTTTCCAGAAGGGCTGAACCAGTGGACATTCCCACCAACAGTGAAGGAGTGTCCCTTTCTCGCCACATCCACGCCAGCATCGGTTGCTTTTGTTCTTTTGAATGTGGTCCAGTCTCTGAGGTGTGAGATGGTATCTCATTGTGGTTTTGATCTGCATCTCCCTGATGATTAATGATGTAGAGCATTTTCTCATGTGCTTTTTTGCCATTCGGATTTCTTCTTTGAGAAAGTTTCTGTTCATTTCATTGCCCCATTTTTGGATGGGGTTGGATGTTTTCTTCTTGTGGAGTTTAACCAGTATTTTGTATATCCTGGATATCAACCCCTTGTCAGATGTGTATTCGGTGAATATCCTTTCCCATTCTGTAGACTGTCTTTGTATTTTGGTCACTCTTTCTTTGGAGGTGCAGAAGCTTCTTAGTTTAAGATAGTCCCATTTATCTATCTCTGTTTTCACTTGCTCGGCCAGTGGCGTGGCATCTTTGAAGATACCATTAGCTTCAATGTCATGGAGGGTTTTGCCAACTTTATCTTCAATGTACCTTATGGTTTCTGGTCTGATGTTGAGGTCTTTAATCCATTTTGATCTTACTTTTGTACATGGTGTTAGGCAGAGTTCTGAGCCTATTTTTTTGCATGTAGCCGTCCAGTGATGCCAACACAATTTATTAAAGAGGCTTTCCTTACTCCACTTCACATTACTTGCACCTTTATCAAAGATTAGATGAGCATATGATTGAGGAGAGATGTCAGTGTATTCAACCCTGTTCCATTGGTCTGCAGTTCTGCCTTTGTTCCAGTACCATGCTGTTTTAATTATTACTGCTTTGTAGTACAGTTTGAAGTTCGGGAGGTTGATTCCTCCCATTTTCTTTTTCCCAAGAATTGCTTTAGCTATTCGTGGGGGCTTATTGTTCCATATAAATTTCAAGAGTGTTTGCTCCATTTCTTTGAAGAATGTCATGGGTATCCTTATAGGGATTGCATTGAATTTATACAATGCTTTCGGTAGTATTGCCATTTTGACAATGTTAAGTCTCCCGACCCATGAGCAGGGGATATCTTTCCATTTCCTCATGTCCTTTTTTATTTCCTGAAGTAGCGTTTTGTAGTTTTCTTTGTACAGGTCCTTTACTTCCTTAGTTAAGCTGATTCCTAGGTACTTGATTTTCTGGGGCACAATTGTGAATTAGAATCCCTTTAATATTTTATTCTTGCCTAATTACTGCTGAAAAAACTTCCAATGCCATGTTGAATTATGGTGGTAAGAGTGCATATCCTTGGTCTTGTGCCTGATCTTAGAGGAAAATCATAGTTTTCATAAGAGTATAATGTTAGCTGTGAATTTGTGCCAAATCACCTTCATCATATCCAAGGGAAATTCCATCTATCCCCATTTTGTTGATAGTTTTTCATCATAAATGGGAGTTGGATCTTGCCAAATGCTTTCTTTTCTGCATCTCTTGATATGATGAGATGTTGGAGTACAAGGAGCTTAGGTCTATCAGGTTGCACCCATCACAGTGCTCCCGAGTCATTCCCATTACTTTGTTTGTCTGTAACTACTTCTTTGTGCTCTCTTCCCCAATCAGTTTGTAAGGTCGGATCCTTCTAGGACACTGAACTTGTACTATAATATTGCCTTTCTCCTCTCTTAAGTCTTTTGAATAGTTTACTTTAATACAATAGCCTTTTTGTATAAATACAGGAAGACAATTAATATTATGCTTTATAACTTAGGAATTAATTGGCTTTGAATATTGCTCACTCCCGGGCATCTGCTTTCTCAATTTAAGCCTCAGTTGCCCTCCTCAGCGCCCCCAAAAGCAGGGTCCCTACTAGGGACTGCATGGAACCAGGGCAAGCCAGTATGTTATGTGCTACCCTGGCATAGAGATGGGCCAGGCCAAGGTGCCATGATTCTTAACTATTGGTTAAGAGTTTGATCATAGGCAAATGCTGTCATGATCCAAAAGTAATGATGAGACTAGGACCCTACTAGGAATAGGAAAGATATCTGGCCTGAGTACTGCAGTCTGAGATAGAGATGGCCCTAGGAGATCAATTCTATAAGCTTAAAGTATTTCTTACTGTGTCCATACAAAATGATTTATATTATGTATGCTTATATGTTGGTTGGACAAGGAGAGGAGAAACACACCCAGGGAATTCTGTTCTAGGGTGGGTTGATCTGCTAAATGAGAATCTGTCCTAGAAGCAGCTTTCCCTTGTGTCCTGACTAGCTTGGATGAGACTGAACATTTCTCCCCTTCAACTGCCTTCAGTAAATAATTTCAGTATATTGTGAAAGGCAGCTTCCCTTTTCTCACAGAAACCTAGCAGGTCTTAGATATGCAGATCTCAGGTGCTAACCAGGCCTGATCTTTGGGATGTAGATTCCAAGCTCTAGAAGACTGGTCTTTGGGTTGCAAATCCAAGTGCTTGTAGCTTGTGAAAGGTTTCAGTCTTGGTTTTGTATCTTATTTCTAGAGGCCAAAATTACTGGCCTGCATATGTAAAGAAACAATGTATGTTTTGTTGCCTTCTCCTCAATGTTCTTTCTGTAACTCCTTTTGATGTCATCACTGTATTGAGCCCTTTAGAGGTACTATGATCTATATAAGGGAGATTTCAGGGCTCTCTGGGGGAACACATGCCTGAGAGAATGGGGAAAACAGGCTGAGAGAATCTGGAACAGGTACTTTAGAGAACCTGGGGTTATGTGCTGAGAGAACCAAAGAGACAGGTCTGAGAGAATGGGGACAGAAGCTGAGAGAACAGGAGAGCACGTGCTTGAGAGATCCTGGGCCCTCTATGACATATGTTTCTTCCACGTAATAAACTGCTACTAAGACAAATCAGCCTGGCCCTCGTTTCCTTCCTTCGCCTGCCCATCTCCATCAACCTCCCTGGAGTGGGGAAATGGCGTGAGACTACCGAACACAGGCAGTGGGAGAGATAGACCCCTACCGTCCCTTTGCCCGTCCTTTTTGTGTGATTACACAATTTATCTTTCTTTGAATTAATATGACATGTCACATTGATTGATATTCATATACTGAAATATCCTGGCATACATGTAATAGATCCCATGTGATTTTGGTGCATGTTTCTTTAAATGTATTGCTAGAGTCAGTCCATTGTGATTTTGTTAAGGATAGTTGCATGAATGTTCAACAGGAATGTTGCTCTAAAATTATAGTATTTAGTCATGTCTCTGTCTTATTTATTATCAGGATAATTTTGGCCTCAGAGAAATTATTTTGCAGAAAGCCTATTTCTTAGATTTTCTGGAATAACCTAAAAAGTATAGGAAGAAACTTCTCCTTGAATATATGGAATAACATACTGTTGAAGCCATCTGTGCCTGGGATTTTGTTTTGGGAGTGAACTTTGATTACTATTCTGGTGTCTGTGTTAGTAATTAGTTCTTCAGGTATTCTGCTTCCTCAGAACTCAGTCATGGAAAGATATAGGATTCCAAAAATTGACTCATTTCTTCTTCGTTTTCCAATATAATGGAATAAAGGTTTTCAGAGTAATCTTGAATGAGCTTATGAATTTATGTGATATCTGAAATAAAAGCTCTCCTTTAATTTCTGATCGAGTTTGTTAGCATTCTTATTTATTTGTAAGTGTATCTAATGGTGTTTTGATATTGCCTATTATTAAAAATCTCAGTTTTGTTGATTTTTTTGGTTTCTATTTTGATTATTTCGATTCTAAGTCATATTTCCCTGCTTCTGCTTACTTTATGTTTCTCACTTTCTGCTTTTCTCCTTACTTACTTATCTTCGTTGTTATTTTTCTAATAACTTAAGATTCACAGCTTTATCTGAATCTTTTCTAACTTCCTAATGATGCTTGATCACTACATGCTCCTGATTAAAACGACTTTAACTGTTTCCCATATATTTTGGAACTTACATTCAACTTTTTAAATATTTTTATTTTTATTAATTTTTCTCCAATTATTTTTACTGCTTCAATTTCCTCTTTAACCCACCAATTATTTAGTAGTAAGTTGCTTGAGTTGCAATGATTGAGTTTCCTTCCCTCTTGAGTTTATGAGTACTTTCCCTTTTAAGTACTTTCCCCTTTTCAAGTAATTTTCCCTCTTCAAGATTTGTGATATAAGAAGATGCTTACAATGATTTCTATCCTCTTGATTTTATAGAAACCTGTTATATTTTCCTGGTTTTGTCTTGACTAATGTATCCTGATATCTAAATAAGGTCCAATGTATAGTACAGGGGCTGGAGCAATAGCACAGCGGTAGGGCATTTGCCTTGCACGTAGCCAACATGGCCAACTCGAGTTCGATTCCTCCGCCCCTCTCGGAGAGCCCGGCAAGCTACCGAGAGTATCTTCCCGCACAGCAGAGACTGGCAAGCTACCCGTGATGTATTCAATATGCCAAACACAGTAACAACAAAGTCTCACAATGGAGACGTTATTGGGCCCGCTCAAGAAAATCGATGAACAACGGGAGGACAGTGTTTGTTTTGGACAGTGTATAGTACAGATGCCAGGCTCTCCGAGAGGGGTGGAGGAATCGAACTCCTGTAGCCATGTTGACTGCGTGCAGGCAAATGCCCTACTGCTGTGCTATCACTCCAGCCCAGCGGTAGGGCATTTGCCTTGCACGCAGCCAGCATGGTCAATTCGAGTTCGATTCCTCCGCCCCTCTCGGAGAGCCCGGCAAGCTACCAAGATTATCTCGCCCGCACGGCAGAGCCTGGCAAGCTCCCCGTGACGTATTCTATATGCCAGACACAGTAACAACAAAGTCTCCAATGGAGACGTTACTGGGCCTGCTCGAGCAAATCGATGATCAACGGGAGGGCCTTTACTTTTTACTTTATAGTACAGATGCAATAAGTATTTTTAAACTATACTAATAATTGTAAAAGCAATAAAATGCCTCTGACTTTTATGTGATAGGCACTGCACTAAGTACTTTGCAACCATTGCCTCATTTAATTCTTATACACAGAAACATTAATTTAGGTAAATATAGTTAGTTATTTCATTCCTAGAAGAGAAAAATGAGAAGTGGAATAATTTGTTCAAGGTCACATATCTAATTATAGCTCAATTAGAAGTCATTAAAATCCAAGTATGGCTGAGTCCCAAAGTCCACATACTTAGATAGCATGAAATATTGCCATTTTAGTTCCAATCAGATATTAAATTCACCTGCCCTTTCTTTTGCTCACCTTGTTTTATGGGAATAATGAACTTTATATATGTCACTGTTCAGAAAAAACTTTCCCTGCCTACTAAATATCAATCTGGTAAGTGATGGAATATCAAATAGGATATCATTAAGTTTAATTTTATTTGAAGCACTGTGATTTACAACACTGTTAATGATAAACAAATGAATCTAAATGCTAATCAGTTCAAATGGAAAAGGACTCAGAGTGTGTAATGCACATAGACCTACCCAGCACACGAACTCCATGTAAGTTCAATGTTTACCTGATGTTCAGCTTGCCAAAGAGCTTTTGAACACCTAGAGAATTGAAATTTAACACCCACAGAAAAAAAGGCATTGGATTTTGGATACAAATTTCAAATATTCATGTTCAATTGTCATCTTGTTGAAAACAATACTTAAATCAGCCCATGTCCCTATTGACAATGATACTTTCATAAGGAATAAAGCAGGCATAAAATTACCTAATCCAGACAAACCACCCATAGACCATAAGAAGATGTGAATTTATTCATACTTATAATCTTAAGTCATAGGTTTACTGCACAAAATGTTAATTACAGTTTTAAAACTTGTGATATAAAGAGTTACATCTACACAATGGAGTACTATGTAGCTCTTAGAAAAGATGAAGTCATGAAATTTACATACAAGTGGTACAATATGGAAAGTATCATGCTAAGCGAAATGAGTCAGAAAGAGAGGGATAGACATAGAAAGATTGCATTCATCTGGGGGATATAAAGTAACAAAGTAAGAGATTAATACCCAAGAATAGCTGAGATCAGCACCAGGAGGATTACTCCATAACTTAGAGGCCAGCCGGGTATCCTAGAGGAAAGGGCAGTTCAGATAGAGAAGGGAGCACCAAATTAAGGATGTTTGGAGGATCCTCCCAGGAGGGAAGATGCATGTCGAAAGTAGACTATGGACTGAACATGTTTGCCACTCAATGCCTCTTTTGCAGACCACAACACCCAAAAGGAGAGAGAGAACACAGGGGATTGCCCTGCCACAGAGACAGGGGGGATGGGGGGATGGGGGTGGGAGGGATATTATCCATGCTGGTGGAAAATGGGCACTGGTGGAGGGATGGGTATCTGATCATTGTATAATTGAAACCAAAGCACAAAAAATTGTAAATCTACAACTTTAAAAAAAAAATACAATAAAGGGAAAAAAAAAGAAAAAAAAATACAAAAAAAAAAGATATTAAGGAAAATGCACACATTCTAACAAAAAAAAAAGAGTTACAAAGTTGTCCATGATTATGTTTAGGTCATGCAGTGTTCTAACACCAGTCCCTTCACCAGTGTACATTTCCCATCACCAATGTCTCCAGTCCCACCCCCTCCCTCTTGGCAGGAACTTCTCTCTCTCTCTCTCTCTCTCTCTCTCTCTCTCTCTCTCTCTCTCTCTCTCTCTCTCATGCTCATACACAAACACAAAACTTCGGTCATTATGGTTTGCAAGAAAAATACTGAAAGGTTATCATATATGTCCCTTTACCTACTTTTAACACTCAGTTCTTATCCAAAGTGACCACTTCCAACCACTATTGTCATATTGGTCCTTTCTCTATCCTAACTTCCCTCTGCACCCACATATTTATACTTGTGGCAAGTTTCCAACCATTAACCAGTCCTCCTGGCCCCTGTTTTCCCTGACCTTGGATATTAGTGTCATATTTTTATATACCAAAAATGAATGCAGCCATTCTCTATCTGTCACTCTCCTGACTAATTTTATTTAGCATGATAATATCCATGTCCATCCATTTATAAGTAAAATTTATTACTTAATTTTTCCTAACAACTGCATAATATTCTATTGTGTAGATGTACCATAGTTTCTTTATTTTTTGTCTGATCTTGGGCACTCAGGTTGTCTCCATATACTGGCTATTGTGCATAGCATAGCAATGAACACAGCAGATGGTGTTTCTGCTGTGTGTTTTTGGGCCCCCAGGAAATACTACCAGAAGTGATATTGCTGGATCAAATGGGGGCTCAATTTCTAGTTTTTTTAAGGATTGTCCATATTGTTTGCCGAAAAGTCTGGCCAGTCATCATCATCCCCACTAATTACATATATATTATATATTTTCTTGACAATTATTAGAGAGATTTCACTGATATTATTATAGTTTATGCTTTGAATATCTTGAATGCAGATGAAGAAACCAGGTGCCAGTCATATGATAACTAATTAGTGCCACAGCCTGAACTAATATTCAGAGTTTCTAACTCACAATCTTGTCTTCTCCATATGATAAACAGCATTCTTCAATTTTCTGCGTATTCTTATAAACTAAAGGTATATTGATTCCAGGCATACTTAACTGTGATAAACATTAAATGCCACAGATGCATTTATTTTTTGTTGATGTTGTTATTTGGGTCACAGTGGCAGTGCTCGTGGATGATTCCTAGCTCTTCTCTATGGAATTACTACTGGCAAGGCTACAGGTACAATATGTAGTGCTGTGGATTGAACCTAGGTTGGCCACATACCAGACAAATATCCTACAGATTGTCCTATCTCTCTGGCCCTATCATAGGCACAAACTTAACTGCAGCAATAAGAATAATAGATAGAGATTCCCGCCTGAAGCCCAGTGGGGAAAGTGCCCGTCCAGCTCCGGGGGACCAACCAACAGTCCGTCCGCCCCTCCCCTCCAGGTGGGTCGGGGGAGTCCAGCCGGGAAGTGCTCCTGCCCCCCCAGCCGCGCCTCAGATTCCCGCCTGAAGCCCAGTGGGGAAAGTGCCCCTCCAGCTCCGGGGGACCTACCACCAGTCCTTCTGCCCCTCCCCTCCAGCCCACTCGCCTACTCAAGTTCCAACAAAGACCTGTTTGAAAACAGCTGTATAAGCTCAGTACCAAATAGCACCTCCTCCAAAAGTTTCACTCATTGTCGGTTATAAAACAAAGAATAACACCTGACTGAGAAGAACATCAAACTCAGAAACGTAGAAGGGTGCCTACCATCGACAAAACCTTATCCATAATCCTTTCCCACTATAAGAGGGAATAGTATAATCTGTGCCAGACGGGAACCGAGGCCCATTGTTCAGCAACAAAACTGAACGGCTCCTGGCAGTCTCTCCTCATTCAACCAGGTACAGCCTGCCCCACAGCTTGGGACTCCCCCAGGGAATGCGCAGCTGGCTCGATCCCCTAGAATTGCCGTTTTTATCCCTTGACCTGCGCAGGACGGGAACTGAGGCAACATCAGATCCCGTGGCAACAAAGCTGAAGGGATCCGGGAACTCTCTCCTCACTCAAACAGAATAGTAACAGTGAACGTGAAGGACTAAAGCACACTGGTCACAATGGTAAAGCAAAGCAAAAGCCCACCAAACTTTCTTATTGAAGAGGCTAGCCCAGAAGACACCATATTTTAGTATTAGACAACCTCTCTGACAAGGAATTCAGAAGGGAGCTACTTAGGATGCTTAGGGAACTAAAAGAAACAATGGAAAGCAATGCTAATAAATGAGAAGAGGATTTGAAGGCAGAAATGAGAAAAATGCAATCGGAAATGTCACACCTGAAAACCCTGGTAGGCGAATTGAAAACCTTAGTGGAAGGCCTCAGAAGCAGAGTAACAGCTGCTGAGAACAGAATCAGTGAGCTCAAAGATGAAGTTCAGAGACTCGCCAGAAAAAGAGAAGAAAATGGAAAAGAGTCTCACAATTCGGGAACAGATGGCAAGAGAAGATCGTGATGAAGCCAAGAGGGGTAAAATAAGAATTATTGGAGTCCCAGAGGGACAGGAAGAAAACCTTGATGAAGAAGAAACTGTCAAAGACATCATTGCTACAACATTTCCAGAGCTGAAGAAAACTTGTGACCACATTCAGGAGGCCCGAAGGGTACCAGCTAGAAGAAATCCGAACAAAAATACTCCAAGACACATCCTGATCAAAATGACCAAAACTTTAGACAGAGACAAAATTCTGAAAGCAGCAAGATCGAAGAAAGAAATCTCTTACAAAGGAGCATCCTTAAAATTCACAGCTGATTTTTCTGATGAAACCCTCAGGGCCCGAAAACAGTGGTGGGACATAGTGAAAAAACTCAATGAAATAAATGCCTCTCCAAAAATACTTTACCCAGCGAGACTCTCATTCATAATAGAAGGAACAACACACAGTTTCACAGACAAACAACAGCTCAGGAACTTCATAGACTCAAGACCATGGTTACAAGTACAACTAAATGGGCTAATTTAAGACAGGGCAGGCCCCTCAAATACACCTAATTTCAACAGAACAATGGGACAAAATCCCATAACAATAATCTCTCTCAATGTCAATGGACTAAACGCACCAATTAAAAGACACAGAGTGGTAGGATGGATTAGAAAATTGAACCCAACATTCTGCTGCCTGCAAGAAACGTACCTTAATAGTCAAAGCAAACACAGACTCAGAGTCAAAGGCTGGAAAACAATCCTACAGGCAAACAGCTCCCATAAAAAAGCTGGGGTAGCCACCTTAATATCAGAACACATCGATTTCATAGTGAAGAAGGTCATAAGAGACAGTGAAGGCCATTTCTTAGTGATCAAAGGATCTGTACAACAGGAAGAAATTATAATAATAAATGTATATGCACCTAATGAGAGACCAGCAAAGTACTTAAAACAACTACTCATAGATTTGGAAAAAGACATCAATAGCAACACAATACTAGTGGGAGACTTCAACACCGCTTTGTCACCTCTGGATAGATCAACCAGACTCAAGCTTATCAAGGACATACTTAATCTGAGGGAAACAATGGAAGAAAGGGACTTAGTATATATATACAGGACACTTCATCCTCAAAAGGCTGAATACACATTCTTCTCAAGCGTACATGGAACATTCTCCAACATAGACCACATGCAGAGCAACAAAACATACCTCCATAAAATTAAGAAGATAGACATTGTATCAACAATCTACTCAGACCACAATGCGCTTAAATTAGAAGTAAATCACACACAAAAACAGAAAACTAAATCAAACACCTGGAAATTAAACAGTGCGCTATTGAACAACGAGTGGCTTAGACAGGAAATCAAAGAGGAAATCAAAAGATTCCTACAAAGGAATGAAAATGAGGACACGAGTTACCAAAACTTATGGGACACAGCAAAAGCTGTCTTAAGAGGAAAGTTTATAGCTCTACAAGTATTCCTCAGAAAGGAGGAGTGAGCCCACATAAATAAACTAACCTCACAGCTTTAGAGCTTGAAGAAGGACCAACAAAAGGAGCACAACCCGAACAGGAGGAAGGAAATAATGAAACTCAGAGAAGAGATTAACGAGATGGAAACCCAAAAAACAATCTGAAAGATCAATGAAACCAAGAGCTGGTTCTTTGAGAAAATTAACAAGATTGTTAAGCCTCTAGCAAAACTCACAAAGAAGGGGAGAGAGAAAACCCTAATAAACCGAATCAGAAATGAAAAGGGGGTCATCACAACAGAAACTACAGAAATTCAAAGGATCCTCAGGGAGTACTTTGAGAAGATTTATGCCACGGAACATCAAAACCTCGAGGAAATGGATAAATTTCTAGACTCCTACAGACTCCCAAGGCTGAACCAAGAAGACCTGGAATACCTGAACAGACCTATCACCACCAAGGAAATAAAAATGGTAAGAAAAAGGCTCCCCAAGCACAAAAGTCCTGGCCCAGATGGATTCACTAGTGAATTCTTCCAAATCTTTAAAGAAGACTTACTCCCAAATCTCTTTAAGCTTTTCCATGAAATTGAAATATCAAAAACACTTCCGAATAGTTTCTAAGAAGCTAATATCACACTGATACCAAAAGCAGACAGAGATACCACAAAGAAAGAGAATTACAGGCCGATATCCCTGATGAACACAGATGCAAAGATCCTCAACAAACTACTAGCAAATAGAATCCAACTACTCATCAAAAAGATCATACACCATAACCAAGTAGGATTCATCTCAGGGATGCAAGGATGGTATAACATTCGGAAATCAATCAACATAATCCACCATATCAACAAAAGAAAAGATAAAATGCATACGATCATATAAATAGATGCAGAGAAAGCATTTGACAAGATCCAGCACCCCTTATGATGAAAACCCTAGCCAAAATGGGTATAGAGGGGACTTTCCTCATCAGAGTTAAAGCCATCTACCACAAGCCTACAGCAAGCATCATCGTCAATGGGGAAAAACTGAGAGCCTTCCCTCTAAGATCAGGGACGAGAAAAGGATGCCCACTCTCTCCACTGCTGTTCAATATAATACTGGAAGTACTTGCAATAGCGATTAGGCAAGAAAAAGATATTAAGGGCATTCAGGTAGGAAAGGAAGAAATCAAGCTCTCACTATTCGCAGATGATATGTTACTATACTTAGAGAACCCAATAACCTCCACCAAAAAACTCCTAGAAACAATAAACTCGTATAGTAAAGTTGCAGGCTATAAAATCAATACCCAAAATCCATGGCTTTCCTATACGCAAATGGTTAGAGAGAAGAAAGCAACATGAAAAAAACAATCCCGTTCACAATTGTGCCCCAGAAAATCAAGTACCTAGGAATCAGCTTAATTAAGGAAGTAAAGGACCTGTACAAAGAAAATTACAAAACGCTACTTCAGGAAATAAAGAGGACATGAGGAAATGGAAAGATATCCCCTTCTTATGGGTCGGGAGACTTAACATTGTCAAAATGGCAATAATACCAAAAGCATTGTATAAATTCAATGCAATTCCTATAAGGATACCCATCACATTCTTCAAAGAAATGGAGCAAACACTCCTGAAATTTATATGGAACAATAAGCCCCCACGAATAGCTAAAGCAATTCTTGGGAAAAAGAAAATGGGAGGAATTAACCTCCCGAACTTCAAACTCTACTACAAAGCAGTAATAATTAAAACAGTGTGGTACTGGAACAAAAGCAGAACTGCAGACCAATGGAACAGGGTTGAATACACTAACATCTCCCCTCAATCATATGATCATCTAATCTTTGATAAAGTTGCAAGAAATGTGAAGTGGAGTAAGGAAAGCCTCTTTAACAAATTGTGCTGGCATCACTGGACGGCTACATGCAAAAAAATGGGCTCAGAACTCTGCCTAACACCATGTACAAAAGTTAGATCAAAATGGATTAAAGACCTCAACATCAGACACCATAAGGTACATTGAAGACAAAGTTGGCAAAACCCTCCATGACATTGAGGCTAATGGTACTTTCAAAGATGCCACGCCACTGGCTGAGCAAGTAAAAACAGAGATAGATAAATGGGACTATCTTAAACTAAGAAGCTTCTGCACTTCCAAAGAAACAGTGAACAAAATACAAAGACAGTCTACAGAATGGGAAGGGATATTCACCGAATACACATCTGACAAGGGGTTGATATCAAGGATATACAAATTACTGGTTGAACTCCACAAGAAAAAAACATCCAACCCCATCAAAAAATGGGGCAATGGAATGAACAGAAACTTTCTCAAAGAAGAAATCCGACCGGCAAAAAAGCACCTGAGAAAATGCTCTACATCATTAATTATCAGGGAGATGCAGATCAAAACCACAATGAGATACCATCTCACACCTCAGATACTGGCCCACATTCAAAAGCAACCGATGCTGGCGTGGATGTGGTGAGAAAGGGACACTCCTTCACTGTTGGTGAGAATGCCGACTAGTTCAGCCCTTTTGGAAAACAGTATGGACGTTTCTCAAAAAATTAGAAATTGAGCTCCCATTTGACCCAGCAATACCACTCCTGGGAATATACCCCAGAGAGGCAAAAATGTGTAGTCGAAGTGACATCTGCACTTGTTTGTTCATTGCAGCACTCTTTACAATAGCCAGAAACTGGAAGAAACCTGAGTGCCCAAGAACAGATGACTGGTTAAAGAAACTTTGGTACATCTACACAATGGAGTACTATGTAGCTCTTAGAAAAGATGAAGTCATGAAATTTACATACAAGTGGTACAATATGGAAAGTATCATGCTAAGCGAAATGAGTCAGAAAGAGAGGGATAGACATAGAAAGATTGCATTCATCTGGGGACTATAAAGCAACAAAATATGAGATTAATACCTAAGAATAGCTGAGATCAACACCAGGAGGATTACTGCATAGCTTAGAGGCCAGCCGGGTATTCTAGGGGAAAAGGCAGTTCAGATAGAGAAGGGAGCAGCAAATAAAGGGTATTTGGAGGATCCTCCCAGGAGGGGAAATGCGTGTTGTAAGTAGACTATGGACTGAACATGTTTGCCACTCAATGCCTCTTTTGCAGACCACAACACCCAAAAGGAGAGAGAGAACAAAGGGGAATGCCCTGCCACAGAGGCAGGGTGGGAGGGGGGTAGGGGGGGATATTATCCATGGTGGTGGAAAATGGGCACTGGTGGAGGGATGTGTATGTGATCATTGTATGGCCGAAACCCAAGCACAAAGATTTGTAAATCTACAACTGTACCTCATGGTGCTTCACTAATAAAAATAATAGTTATTAAAGCTCAAAAAAAAGAATAATAGATAGGTGCTGGCTTAACATAAATGTTAGAAATACTACTGAAAATAGCTGAGCATGAATAATTTGTCTCCCCCTATTTGGCCTAAAACTGTATACAATTAAGCAATCAGCAGGGAATCATAGGAATTATATAGTAATTCTATGTGGTAAATCAATGTATCTATTTATTATTTCCTCAAAATCTTTTAAAAATGGGACATTGGGACAAAGATATTTTAATGGGAGAAGGGGGATAAATTGGAGGAAGAAGTAGGCCTGGTTAACTAGATGTAACCTGGAATAGGGAAGGTAGAATCTTTGATGGGATATGGGTGGAGGAGTGATGAGTCTCCAAACAAAAAATATTATTTGTAAGTGCCACAATGATAAATGATATTATGTAAGCATCTAGCTTTTCAATGTATTCTAGTATGTTAGCCAGTTAAGATGGAACTGATTTTCTAGAAAGATAATGACCTACATGAATAATGGAACCTACAAATGGTACCAGTCAGGAATATTACTTTGAACTATACTGCATGCTGTTGATTTTTCCTTTCCCCCCTTAGAAACTTTTAAAACTGCATATTCCTATATAGATATAATTATCTGTATTGTTATATATTCATTCTCTTAAATTCATACACAAACACAAGTATTCATATACATATAGTCAATATGGGCTGGAGGGATAGCACAGCAGCAGGGCATTTGCCTTGTGCACAACCAGCCCAGCAGAGCCAGGTTCGATTCCTCTGCCCCTCTCAGAGAGCTCAGCAAGCTACCGAGAGTTTCTTGTCTGCACGGCAAAGTCTGGCAAGCTACCCGTGATGTATTCAATATGCCAAACACAGTAACAACAAGGCTCAATATGGAGACATTACTGGGCCCACTCGAGTAAATCTATGAACAACGGGAGGACAGAGTGGACAGTATATAGTCAATATATAAATGTACAAAAAAAAGAGCTTTGTACTAAATCACTAAAACTTATATACATGTACATGATACAACATTTCAGTCATTTGCATGTTTGTGTATTTTTTTCTGCATTTTTGTTTTGTTTTGTTCTGTTTGGTTACCAACCCATCTGTGCTTGGGGCTTCCTTCTGGCTTTACACTCAGAGTTCAATCACAGCATACTTATGGGTGCAATATATGGTGCACACCACACACAAAACAAGGGCCCTACACTCTATACTATCTCTCTCATTCCAGTCAGTTGCTTTTTAAATTTATTTAAAATTGAAAAAAATCATCCAGAACTATTGCAATAGTTGTCAAGACTATTACAATAGTTGTCAAAACTATTACAATAAGTTAAAAACAAGCAAAATACTATGGCAAAAAGGGAGAGAAACAACAAATTGCTACAAATACAGCAAAGGCACCTGAAGATGCATAACCAACTGAATTATCATGATTCTTGTAATATCTGATATTTACAGGCTGAAGTCAGGACTTAGTGACCAAGTCAAGTTGAAAGAAAACTTTCAACCTCACCGATTCTAAGATTTAGCCAAAAGAATAGCTTAATCACACCTTATGGTCCAACTTGATGGCTGATCCAGTTCTAGCATGCCACTCTTAATCCAATCAGAAGGAAGGTCAAAGAACTGCCAAAAATAGCTTCACTTGTCTTCAGGACAGTTGTAAGAAGTTGCACAAATAAACTTTCTTACATTTTGCTGTCCATTACATAGTTATATGGTTAGGTTTAGCTGCAAGGTACAAAATGGAGTTTAATTTAAGTGATCATCTTAACATTTGAAAGTTTGTAGAAAACAGTGTAAGGAATATTGAGATACCAGAAGCAATATGAAAAAGGTATGGTTAAGATCGTGATTTTAAGGTAATATTTGGGTAATTCTCAGCCCTGGTCTTATTTGCCTTACTTTTAGGCATCATAGTTTACAATAATGGTTTCAGGCATACAATGTTTGAACTCTATGCCCATCACAAGTGTCATCATCCCTCTACCAATATTTTATGCCCCCCATTCCCTTTTGGAGGACTCGTTTTAAAAATTACTTATTATAGTCTGGGTCAGATGTTAATATTAGTGTTAATGCTTATGGTTTCTATTTTCCTCATTTATCCATCACTAGTGCTCACAATTTTTGACAGATGTTCCTATGTCATCTCAAATAAACCACATCATTCTGTTCCCAACTTGGTATTCTCAGTTTTACAATCCAGAACCAAAGGTTTCTTATTATTTGAAATATTCAGTTCCCTTGCCTTTTTCCTCTATATTCCTTAAATGGATGAGATTATCCAGTATCTATTCTTCATGCTCTGACTTCATTTAACATGATACTTGATGGCTCTAATTTGCGGCAAATGGCATGATGTCCTGTTTTCATTGGCTCCATTATGTATATATACCACAACTTCTGTATTCATTCATCTGTCTTTCAACATTGGGTTGTGTCCATACCTTATTATAATCAGTGAGACAATGAATATAGGTGTGTACTTTTCTTACTTGTTCCGTTTTGTTTTGGCTTTGGGGACACACTTTGCTGCACAAAGAGTTTACTACTAGTTCTCTTGCTCGGGTATCATTCCTGGTGGGGCTCAGGGGACCATATATGCAGCCAGAGATTGAATCTAGGTCAATTGCAGGGAAGGCAACCACTGTACTATATCTTTAGCACATCTTTTGATACCATGTTCTTATTGTGGAGGGGTGGGATACATATCAAAAAGTGGGATAACTGGGTCATATAGAAGCTCTTACCAACTTTTTTTGAAAATATCCACACTATTTTTCATAGAGATTGAATCATAAAACATTCCCACCAACAGTGAATCAATGCTTATAATCAGAAACACATGGTTTCTTTTGTAGTTCTGATGTATATTTTCCTAGTAATAACGGACAATGAATACCTGTTTATATGATTATTGGTCATCTGTATATATTCTTATGGAAGTGTCCATTCCTCTGTTATTCGACTTTTTGTGAGGACTATTAGTTTTTTGTTTGCTGAACATTGTAAATGTCTTAAATATCTTGCATATTAACTTTTCTATATCTGATATATGGCATGCAAATATCTTTTCCCTTTTGGTAGGGGGTCTTCATTTTAGTCTGAGTGTCTTTTGACATTTAAAAACTTTTAAATTGATGTATTGCAATTTATTTGTTTTTATTATCTTTGGCATTGGACGCAAGTCATTAAAGATCCCTCTGAGGACCATATCCTAGAGACTTTCTCATATGTTTTCCAAAGTGTATTTTTTAAAAATTTTTATTAGTGAGACATCATGAGGTACAGTTGTAAACTTACAAATTTTTGAGCTCGGGTTTCAATTATACAATGATCAAATACCCATTCCTTCACGAGTGCCCATTTCCCACCTCCACGGATCCCAGTATCCCTCCCACCCCCCAACCCCCCATCCCACACTGCCTCAGTGGCAGGGCATTCCCTTTTGTTCTCTCTCTCTTATTGGGTGTTGTGGTTTGCAAAAGAGGCAATGGGTGACAATCATTTTTGGTCTATAGTCTACTTTCAGCATGCTTCTCCCACCCTGGGAGGATCCGCCCAACACCCTTTATTTGGTGCTCCCTTCTCTATCTGAGCTCCGTTTTCCCCTAGCATGTGTGCCTGGCCTCTAAGCCATAGAGTAAAATTCCTGGTACTAATCTCGGCCATTCTTGGATGTTAGTCTCCTATTTTGTTACTTTATATTTCCCAGATGAATGCAATCTTTCTATGTCTATCCCTCTCTTTCTGACTCATTTCACTTAACATGATACCCCTTGTATGTAAATTTCATGACTTCGTCTTTTCTAACAGCTACATAGTACTCCTTTGTGTAGATGTACCAAAGCTTCTATAACTAGTCATCTGTTCTCGGACACTCAGATATTTTTCCAGATTCCGGGTATTGCAAGGAGTGCTGCAATGAACAAAAAATTGCAGATGTCACTTTGACTATACTTTTCTGCCTTTCTGGAATATATTCCAGGAGTGGTATTGCTGGGTAAAATGGGAGCTCAATTTCTAATTTTTTTTTTTGAGAATTGTCCATACTGTTTTCCAAAAGGGCTGAACCAGTCGGCATTCCCACCAGCAGTGAAAGAGGGTCCCTTTCTTGCCACATCTGCGCCAGCACTGGTTGCTTTTGTTCTTGTTGATATGGGCCAGTCTCTGTGGTGTGAAATGATATCTCATTGTGGTTTTGATCTGCATCTCCCTGATGATTAATGATGTGGAGCATTTCCTCATGTGCCTTTTAGCCATTCAGATTTCTTCTTTGAGAAAGTTTCTATTCATTTCATCTCCCCACTTTTTGATGGGGTTGAATGTTTTCTTCTTGTGGAGTTCAATCAGTACTTTGTATATCCTTGATATCAACCCCTTATCAGATGTGTTTTTGGCAAATATCCTTTCCCATTCTGTAGACTGTCATTGTATTTTGGTCACTGTTTCTTTTGAGGTGCAGAAGTTTCTTAGTTTAAGATAACCCCGTTTGTCTATCTCTGTTTTTACATGCTTGGCAAGCGGTGTGTCGTCCTTCAAGATACCATTAACTTCAATATCATGGAGGCTTTTCCACTGTTGTTCAATATAGCACTGGAAGTACTTGCAATAGCGATTAGGCAAGAAAAAGATATTAAGGGCATCCAGGTAGGAAAGGAAGAAATCAATCTCTCACTATTCACATATGATATGATACTATACTTAGAGAACCCTAAAACCTCTACCAAGAAACTCCTAGAAACAATAGGCTTGTATAATAAAGTTTCAGGCTATAAAATCAATACCCAAAAGTTCATGGCTTTCCTATATGCAAATAATGAGAGAGAAGAAAACGACATGAAGTAAACAATCCCGTTCACAATTGTGCCCCAGAAAATCAAGTACCTAGAAATCACCTTAACTAAGGAAGTAAGGGACCTGTACAAAGAAAACTACAAAACGCTACTTCAGGAAATAAAAGAGGACACAAAATATCCCCTGCTCATGAATCGGGAGAATTAGCATTGTCAAAATGGCAATACTTCCCAAAGCACTGTATAAATTCAAGCGATCCCTATTAGACTATCCATGACATTCTTCAAAGAAATGGAGCAAACACTTCTGAAATTTATATGGAACAATAAACCCCCAGGAATAGCTAAAGCAATTCTTGGGAAAAAGAAAATGGGAGGAATCAACCTCCCTAACTTCAAACTCTACTACAAAGCAGTAATAATTAAAACAGCATGGTACTGGAAAAAAGGCAAAGCTGTAGACCAATGGAACAGGGTTGAATATACTGACATCTCCCCCCAAGCATACGACCATCTAGTCTTCGATAGGGGGACAAGAAAAGTGAAGTGGGGAAAGGAAAGCCTCTTTAACAAATTGTGCTGGCAAAACTGGACGGTTACATGCAAAAAAGTGGTGTCAGATCTCTGCCTAACTCCATGTATAAAAGTAAGATCAAAATGGATTAAAGACCTCAATATCAGACAGTAATCCATAAGGTACATTGAGGAAAAAGTTGGCAATTCCTCAGTGTTTTTTTATATATTATGGCCTAGTATTGAATGGTAAAAAATTTTCATTGCAATGTTGGCAGTGAGTTTCTTGTAAATGTCTATGTCTGTCTTGAGGTGTGTTTCTTATATCTCCATTATTTTGATGGCTTAGTCTTAAATAGATGTTAAATCTCGTCAAAAGAGTTCTCTGTGTCAATTATATGTTCATATCATATTTATCTATTCCTTTGTGATATATGATCCTTTTGTGGATATGGTTCACTAAAATTTTATTGAGATTCTTTGCATGAATATTCATAAGTTATATTTTCTGTTTTAGTAATATCTCTGTCTGATTTTGGCATTAGGCTAATGTTAGCTTCTTATTAGATTTTAAGAAGGATTTGTGTGAATGATATTTTCGAAGTGCTTGAGGTGTGCAGACAGTTTTTATGAAGGTTGGTAGAACTCAATAGTAAACCTGTCTGGACTAGAGACTTCTTTCCTGGGTTACATTTAATTCTGAATTACACTTAATTTCTTTCTCATGATTGGTCTCATCAAGTGCTCTGGGTTATGTTCTGGGAGCTTATATGGTTCTTTCTAATGGCATTTTCATCTAGTGACATAGAATTGTTCATATTGACATTTATGAACTTTTGTTTCTGAGGCATAAATTGTAATTTCTACCTTTTTATTTCTGACTCATTTTATTTGTGATTTTCCCTTCCAGTGTAAGTCATTCTTGTTAATTCGTTCAAAATACAAGCTTTATAAAACTTTGCATTATTGTATTTATTTACATCTCATTTATTTTTGTTTTGGTCCCACACATGGTGATGCTCGGCATTATTCCTGGCTCTGTTTTCAGGAATTACTCATTGCAGTGCTCAGGGGACGATATAGGATGTCAGTGCTTGAACCTGGGTACGCCACGTTAAAAGCAAATTCCCTAGCCTCTATACTATCATTCTGCCCTCGATATTTATTTCTGCTGTCATTTTGTTTACTTCCTTCTGCTTCAATTGGGGTACATTTGTTGTACTTTTACTGCTTCCTTAAGCTTAAAACAAGATTATTGATTTGAGCTTCCTTTTTTTCCATTGCCCGTTCATATTGCTGTGAATATCCCCCTTTGTACAGCATTTGCTGTGCCTAAAGGTTTTGATAGTTTGCATTTTTATTCTCATTGGTTTCCAGGAATATTTTTATTTTTTTATTTCATCTTTGAAAAAAAGTAATATAGCAGTATGTTGTTCTGTTCCCAAATGTTGGAACTCTTATCAGGTTTCTTTTTGTGTTCACTTTTTGTATTCAACATTTATGGAACTGAGACCTAAAAAGATACTTGGTGTGATTTCTATTTTTGCAAATTTATGGGTATTCAACTCATGCTCAAGTATGTGGTCTTTCCTGGAGAACATTCATTGTATGCTATAGACTTAATTTTTAGAATGCAAGGCACTGTCTATCTACCAATCCTAGATCTTCGAATTCCACATTTAGACATCGTGCTTTCTTAGTGATATTGTATGTTTGATCTGACAAGTGTCAAAAGTGGGGTGTTAAAATCTTCCTGTATTAATGTCCTGTCATTGATTTATCAGTTCTGGTCTGTTAGAAGTTGCATTATAAAATTTGCTGCCCCTGCGTTTGGTGCATGTATGTTGAGTTAAATAATCCTCATTTATTGATTTATTTAACCAGTTAGAAAGTCCTTTTATAGATCTTACTCCTTTCTTTAGCTTGAATGATATTTGGTCTAATACAAGCATAAACATCCCTGCTGTTTTAAATCTGCAATTTCTTTCTAAGGCTGCTTTTCATCCTTTCATGCTGGGTCTGTATTTGTCATGTAATTCAAGTGTGCTTCCTGTAAACAACAGAAAGTTGGATTTTGTTTTCTGATCCATACAACCACTCTGTGCTTATTCATAGGAGAGTCCATTCCATAATTAGAGAGATTATTAATGTTAAGTGGTTTGTTTACAATTTTCTTTTAGAATATAAGCTGTTGCTGTTTTTTCTATGTGTTTTTGTTAGGCCATTCAGTATTTCATGCAGAGTTGATTTGAATACAGCAAATTTCCTTTATGTTATTTTAATTTTTTAAATAATTCTTAAGCTATTGTTTGTCCAAAAATGTTTTTATAAATTCCTCAAATATGAGTAATAATCGACCAATGAAAATGGTTTTTAGTGGAAGGTTCTTTACATTAAGTACTTTGAATATATCATTTCATTTCCTTTTTGTTTATAGTATTTTATTTGAGAAATATGGTGTTTCTTTTGTGACGTTTCCTTTGAATTTGAGACTTGGTTGTCTTTGGTTGTGAAATTAAGTAGTATTTATATTTGGTTCTTGCCATTCTTACCATTTTGATTACAACATGTCTTCGTGTAATTTTGTTTGAATTTATTTTCTTATTACTCTTTGTGTCTGCTGTATCAGTGTACAAGTCTCTCTTCAGACTGGAGCATTTCTTACTTATTATTTCTTCAATCTACCCTCCTCCTCCTTTCTATTTTCCCCTCTCCTGTATTATTACAAAATTCCTCTCTTAGAGAAGAAAAGTACCTTCCATAGAGTCAGGCTGGGAGAGGGGGGCAGGAGGGAAACTGGGGTCATTGGAGGTGGGAGATGGACACTAGTGGATGGATGGGTATTGGAACATTGTATTACTGAAACCTGATCATGAACAGCTTTGTAACTGTATATTTCACAGTGACTCAAAAAATTTTAAAAAAATTAAAAATCCTCTTTTCTATAAGGTGATAGAAATTTTTATTGATGGCTTTGTATTCCTTGTCATTGGTGTCACTTGCCCATTTTTCCCTTTTGTTCTACTGCTGGGTTTTGCTACTGTATTCCTTAACTCCTCTGTTTCCTTTTCAGTGAATTTTTGTCTTACATTTTTCTTTGATTTTACTGAATATCTTCACAATGATTCTTCAGTTCTGCGAGCATTCAAAGAAATGCTTTTCTCAGGTCTTAGGTCATCCTCAGCCAGAGCAAAATGTTCAGATCTACCAGAAAATTTAGCAAGCTTCTGTTCTCACCTGTTGAAGTTGCTGACTCCCTTTATTTTTCTTTTTTTCTGGAGTTTCTTGAGTATTAAAAATGAAATTCCAAGTTACAACTGATGTGAGTAGTAATCCAGTGCTCCCTTTCACATTACCAAGCTTTTTGTGTCTCTAGTGAGTTTTCACAGTCACTGATGCCTTTTCTTGACACTACTCTTGGGGGTAGAGTTGTAATCCTAGTATCTTAATAGAAAGATATAAAGGAGCGGCTAGGAGCAGAGCAAGAAATTTTGGGATTATCTAAGGAGACAGAACATATAAAGAGTGGGAAGTATAGCAAGCATGGGGAGGCAAGCAGAAGAACAGCATGGGCAGGGATAAGGGACCAGTAAGTAGTAAGAGAGAAGGATGACACAGAAGTTACCTCTCGATTATCTGTAACCTGGGCAGCAGTGCAGGGATTTTTGAGAGGCCATATTCTGTAATTTTTGAATGTATTTTAGTAGTACACATTGGTCAATAATTGTTGTTAATGTAGTAACAACAGAAACAAGATTATTTTTTATTGGAAAAGTCATTGATATTTACTTACAGAAGTATTTTTAAAGCATTTCAAATTACACATTTCTACTATTGTCTTTTCATTCTGCCCTAGTAATACATTTGTAATCCTTTTCTAAAATCATATGTAAAATTAGGAAAAAGCTTTAAGAGAAATGGTATCACATATCATAAGGAACTCTTCTAGTTATCCACCATTTCTGATTGTCATTGAATTAAGTTTTTCTCTTTTAAACAATATCAGACACTTAATATAGTAACCTTTGTTTCTCTGCCTAAGGAAGCCTATGAAAGTACAGATCACATTTACACAGGAGTGATAGAACAAATATGTTCTAGTAGGACTCATTTAAAAGACACTTCCACCTTCCACATAATCCTGACAAAACTTTGTTTATGGATAGAAGTAGCCAAGTTCATGAAGGAACTCAAAAACCTGCATACGCTGACCAAGATACTGAAGCTACAGCTTAGTCGGGGAAATTTCAACACAGAAAGCAGAATTAATTGCTCTCATTCAAGCCTTCAACTGACTAAAGAACTTTGGATTAACATCTGTACTGATTCTAAATATTGTTTCTTAGTCTTGCATGCTCATGCCACAATATTGAAGATAAAGGGGTTTTCTAAAGCTAAAATTAATCTAATTAAACATGGAGAAGGAATTTTAATTCTATTATAAACAATGAAGATCCCAAAAGAAATAGAAGTTATGCACTACAGGGGCCATATAAAAGGTGATATTGAGATAATTAAGAAAAATAGCAAAGTTCATGCCATAGCTTAGGAAGACTGCCCTTAATTCAATCATGAAAAGTACAGTTCATCCAGAGAAAAAGTTCAATTAAGCCAGAATACCCCAAAGGGAAGGACTAATGGGCATCTCAACAGGTTTTCAAATGGAAATTGAAGGATGGTTTATTGAAGATGGGAAAATACTTTTTTCCTGGTCAAATTTAGTGGGAAATATATAAAGGATTGCATGAGGCCTAACAGTTAGGAAGAGATGCTTTAACAACATTAGTAAAAAAGAAAATGTCTTCTATGAGATATGATTAAAGAAAACAGTTAGAGGAGTAACGTAGACCTGTTCTTTGCATGCTGTTAACCTAGTGGGACTACTGGGCCTCCTCTTCTGATAACACCTGTTCAACATCAAGGAACCTATCCCTGGGAGAACTATCCTTGGCAGGACTGACAGCTTGACTTCACACAGATGCCCTATACACTCAGGTTATACATATATATTTGTTCTTTTAACACCTTCATTGGGCAGGTAGAAACTTTCCCCGTGAGAAAGTCATAGAAGTGTCTGCAGTCTTACTTAAGAAAATAATCCCTAGATTTGGCTTACTCAGGGCACTACATAGTGAAAATGGTACTCCCTTCACTTCTAAAGTTACCCAAGAATTAGTCTCTGCTTTAAAAATAAATTATCAGCTCTACACAGCCTAGCACTCCCAATCATCAGGAAAAGTAGAGAAATTTAATCACACTCCAAAAAAAGATATTGGGAAAATTTTGCCAAGAAATTTTGAGTCTTGGCTTTCACACTTGCCTATAGCCCTTTTCAGATACAGAATAGCTCCTAAGGCAAAACTTCAGTTTAGTTTAGGCCCTTTTAAAAACAGACTTCTTTTTTTCCTTTATTTTTTTAATTAGTAAAGCACCATGAGTTACTTCTTAATAGACTCAGAGAGTTTAAAATGTACTAAGTATATTATTCATTTAGGACAGGAATAGCATGCAATTCAAGAATATGGAAATGCTCTTTTACTTCACCCAAATAGAATTAACCCCAATTAAGATTCAGCCTGGTAGTTGGGTCTTACTAAAAACCTAGAAAATTGGGTCCTCTTGCAAACAACTACTGCAAAAGTGTAAGGGACTTTGTCAAGTTATCTTAGGTAACAAGATTGCTGTAAAACCTAATGGAATTTCTAGTTACTGATGCAGATGATACTGGAGCAGTGATGGCCAGTCTCTGTTCATATGCAATTCCCAGTTTTTAAAATTTTTTCAGGAATGAAAATATTGACAAATAATTTCAGGCTCAGAGGAGGAAAGTAGAAAAGTTTATTGGATTGTAGAAGAAAAAGGATCTCCCCAAGAGGGAAGAAACTTAGTCTAGGACTAAGTTAAAAGTAAGGGTATTTTGTGAAGGTCTTTTTAAAGGTTTTGTGGTCAATTGAATTTCTGATCAATTGACAAATGTTACAGAGAATGCAAAGAAGTTACAGGCAAAGGGTCTTCCTGTGGGCCCTTTTAGGTGGAAATTTAGGTGGATCTTTACATTTGATCAACTTCTAAGTATTATAGAGGATGTAAGGAAATTACTAGTTTGTCTTTCTAAGCATTTGAATTAGGCATTGTGGGCTCCCTGTGAGACTAAGCTCTAATGCAGAATTTTATGGTTCTGGGGAATTTCTAAAATGTTAAGACAGGACCTTGGGGATGAAGTATGTGTTAGGTCAATGAGGGAGAGATGAAGCATCTAGTAAGAGGAAAGCTGTGGCAGAGGAAATTGTGACTTCATCTTTCACTGGCAAAGGAAAACTGAGATTTCCTCTTTCATTAGATTCATCTCTGCAGGATAAAGTTAGCTCCACCCATGTCAACAAGGGACCAGACTCTAGGAAGCAAATCAAACTGATGCCAGATGGGGTCCTGGGTGACATGTGAAGTGGCGGGGGAGACAGGCTGTTGCTTCAAGAAGGGAATCTGCTGTTTTCTACCAATCCACCTCTGTCAATTTGAGAATGGCTGGGGAAATATAAGACAAATGAGTCTGTTGTGAATCTTGCTCTTTGCAGGAAAGTAAAATCAGTCCTAGACCTTACCAAGACCTTTGACCTTTCAGGTTCTTTCCTTTCTCTCAAGAAAAAAAAATTCAGGAGAAGATAAGCAGGGTAGTATAACACATTTACTGGAAGTTTAGAGAACGGGATGGGGTGGAGGCTAGGGAAACATGCACAAAAGAGAAGGCTGGCTTCTCTAGAGAGAGATGGAGCCCCCATACACATCCAAGCATTAGATGTGAAAGTCTGAAAGTACACATCGAAGAGGGGAGATAAAGGACAACATATGTTTTGTGCAGCACATGTGCTCAGCAGCAACACATGTGTACAGGCAGCATATGCTCATGCTTCCTTTGTTCAAGCTGGCTTTTACAAGGTTTGTCCCAATCTACCCCATGTGGGGCTTTGTACCTGCTGGAGTTTCTCTTGGAGGGGAATCCGAGCCTCTGAGCTGGATCTTTGATGGTGCCAGGCATAGATCTTATCAGGCATTATCAGTTCCTGTGTCCACAAAATGGGTACTGATAGCTTTAGTGATGTACACAGGCAAGTAGACAGGAAAGCGCGCCTATGTCAATGGAATTCCTTGGAAATAATGAAACCAATAGTCCTAAGGCCCTCAAGAGCTACCTTGTGAACACAGGAACTAAGTCCTTATAAGACCTTCACCTGGCATCAGTAAGAGACCCAGAGAAGGCCAGACAACCCCTCCCCTGCCCCCCAGAGAAGCTTCAGCAGGAACAAAAGGCCAGGAAAGGGGTTTCAAAAAAGAGCATTGACCACTCCCAGCTCATTCCCCTTGGCAATATCGCTGGAACAGACTATTATCTAGCTAGAAAACCCACATAGGGCAACCTTGCAAAAACCCTGTAAAAGCCACCTGGAACAAAGAAAGGGCATACACATGTTGCCAGAGCCCATATGCTGCTTCTGCCCAAGTGGCCAAGCACATGTGGTGCCTGCATCTCCCCTCTTGAGATGTGTACTTTCATGCTTCCATGTCTAATGTTGGGGAATGTTGGGGTTCTCTCTATATCTCTGTAGAAGCCCAGGATCTTCCTTGCACATGTTACTCTCTCTCCCTTTTCTCTCCCTTCTTCCCCTTTCTAAAAACCTACAAATAAAATCTGTTTTTAATTCACGGCTTTTCTACTCCTGAAATTCACTTCTGTGAGACAGGAAAAAGCCTGGGTAAGGCCTAGGACTGACTTCTAAGATTTTATCAGTCCTAGCCTTTGCAGCTGGTCCAGGAATGGCAGAGGCAGATAGGGAGAAAGTGACCGACTCTCTCCTCCCTGCCTCACATAAGCCACCCTTGGGGGCCTACCAATTTCATTAGGGCTAGTTGGTTTTATAACTTCCCAAGAACTCATTGCCATAAGGAACCCTTCCCTATCTACATACCTGTCTGCTTCAAAACTATTGATTGATCCTACGAAGGACTAGAACTCCTTTTTCAGAAAACTCAACACTGAAAAGCCTGTTCTGTTAACCTTGAACTTGTGTTTTTTCTTTTTTTTTTAGTGAAATACCATGAGGTGCAGTTGTAGATTTACAAGTTTTTGTGCTTGGGTTTCAAATATACAGTGATCAAACACCCATCCCTCCACCAGTGCCCATTTTCCACCACCACGGGTCCCAGTATCCCTCCCACCTCCCATCCTTACAGGTAACCAGTGAAAGCCAAAACTACATGCTTCTTTTTCCACAAATTTTTCAGTATTCAAAGGTTCATTAAAGCTCCACCTACAGCCATTGTGTTGTTAATAAGCTGCTTTGCCCTCCCAAGGAGACAGAAAAGGTTTTTTTAGATCTGTTTCTAATCATACCCTTCTCTATTTCAGACTTTAAGACTGATAACTCTGAAACAAAATAAAGCATTGTCTGGGTTCATTATTACAAAGTTAAAATGAGATTTAAGGTCTTCTTCCTTCCTCAGGTCAGTAATTACTCGAACCCAGGACTTGGCTTTCTCTGCTTACATGCCCGGGCTTCCCCTAGGACCCTGAGACACTCACCATCCCTGAGCCTCTTCCTGTTCATCCCCAAAACTGTGCCCAATCCGGTCCTCTTCCTCCCACAGCCATATGGTCCTGGAAAGCGGCTTGTAGAGTCTCAGCAGCTGTGTAGTGGAGGTCGGCCAATGAGGTCAGTCATTACTCAAACACAGGACTTGACTTTCTCCACGTATGCACCTCAGGCATCCTCTAGGACGCTGGGACCCTCTCCACCCCTGAGCTTGCTCCTGTCCATCTCCAACGCTGTGCCCAGTCTTCTTCCTCCCCTAGGTTGTAGCCCCCCCCACACACACACATACCAAGTACCCGCTTGGGAGTGGCCTCTTTAGAAGTGGGCGTGGCCTCTGTAGAAGTGAGCGTGGTCTGATATTGGGCAACAGGTAGTTTACTCATACCAGCAATCTCGTGTAACATCTCAGTCTCTGTACATCCACACCAACATGAAGAAAAAACGTAAATCCCCACCATGAGGGGAGGATGATGAAAAGAGTCCAGAAGCCTCAGTAAGCGATACTCACCTAAGGGACTTCTCTGAGAAAGAAATCAGATATGAAGTAATGAAGATGTTCAATTAACTCAATGAAACAGTGAGACAGATATCCAGTAAATTAAAGGAGAACATGAGAGAAACAGTCGAGAAAATACAGGAAGAAATGAGAGCAGAAACTCTAAAGCTATGCACAGAAATGTCACGAATAAAAGATTCGTTAGATGAAATAAACTCAGTATGTACCCTCAACAGTAGAATGGCCACAGCTGAAGACAGAATCAGTGAGCTGGAAGATCAGCTGCAGAAAGACTACAGGCAACAACAAACAATGGCAAAGGAACTCAAAATAGCTCCAGAGTGAATCAGAGTCCTTGGAGATGACTCCAAGAAAAAAATATTAGAATCATTGGAGAACCAGAAGGTCAGTGAAACAATACTAGTGAAAAAGCCACAGTTAAACAAATCATTGATGAAAAGTTCCCAGAGCTGGACAATGCAGCCATTCAGATTCAAGGAGCCTGAAGGGCGCCAGCTAAAAGAGATACTAACAAAAACACTCCAATACATACCATAGTTAGAATGATGGGTGCTGCGGATAGAGACACAATACTGCAAGCACCAAGGTCATAAAAGGAAATCACATACAAAGGAGCACCCCTTAGATTCACAGCTGACCTATCAGAGGAAACCCTCCAAAACCAAAAGCAATGGTGGTATATAGTGAAAAAAAAAGTCACTGAAATGAACGCTTCACCAAGAATACTTTCTCTGGATAAACTCTCACTCAAAATCGAAGGAATGGTACACTATTTTGTGGATAAACAGCAACTCATGAACTTAATAGACTCAAAACCAAACTAAAAGAATGGCTATAGTGCCTACTATAAGACAAGAAAAACCCTACAAGCACAACAGACCCTTACAGAAAGATGACACAAAACCCCATAACAATAATCTCTCCCAACGTCAATGGTCTAAATTCATCAATTGAGACACAGAGTGGCAAAATGGATTCAGAAACAAAATCCAACATTCTGCTGCCTACAAGAAACTCATCTGAGCGGTCAGAGCAAACACTGACTGCTCAGACAAACACTGACTAACTCAAAGTTAAAGGATGGAAAACAATCCTGCAAGCAAACAGCTCCCTCAAAAAAAAAAAACAGGAATGGCCAAACTAGTATCAGACAACATAAATTTCAGGTTAAAAAAGATGAGAAGGGACAGTGAAGGTCATTTTCTATTCATCAAGGGATACGTACAACAGGAAGAAATCACACTCTTAAATGTATACACATCTAATGAGGGAACAGTTAAATATTTAAAACAACAGCTAACAGATTTTAAGGAGGACATTGCTAGCAACAAAATAGTAGCCGGAGACTTCAATATCGCCTCATCATATCTGGATTGATCAACAAGAAAAAGGCTCAGCAAGGAAACATTGGCTTTGAAGGAAGAAATAAAAGAGAGAGGACTTACATACCCATACAGGGTCCTACACCACATAAAGAAAGAATACACATTCTTCTCCTATTCACATGAAACATTTTCCAAAATAGACCATGTGATAGGCCACAAAACATACCTCAACAAAATCAGGAAAATAGAAATAGTATCAACAGTCTTTTCAGACCACAATGAAATAAATCAAACACCTGGAAACTAAACAACTCAATGCTGAATATGAGTGGGTCAGGACGGAAGTCAAGGAAGAAATCAAAAGATACCTGGAAACAAATGAGAATGAAAACTCGAGCTACCAGAACCTATGGGATGCAGCTAACGCCGTGTAAAGGGGAAAATTCATAGCTCTTCAAGCATTTCTCAGGAAGCAAGAAATGGCCCACATAAACAACTTGACTTCATAGTTCAAGATCTTAGAAAAGGACCAACAAAAGAAGCCCAAACCAGGAGAAGGAAAGAGATCATAAAACTTAGAGCAGAAATCAACGACATGGAAACCCAAAACACAATTCAAAAGATCATTGAAACAAACAGCTGGTTCTATGAGCAAACAAACAAGATAGATAAACCACTAGTGGGACTCACAAAGAAAGGGAGAGAGAGAACTATAATAAACCAAATCAGAAATGAGAAGGGGAATATCACAACAGAAAACAAAGAAATCCGAAAGATCATCATCAGAGACTACTTTGAAAGTCTGTATGCCACGAAACAAGAGAATCTAGAAGAAATGGATAAATTCCTGGATTCCTATAATCTGCCAAGACTGAATCAAGAAGATCTAGAGTACCAGAATAGTCCTAGTAACATCACAGAAATTGAAACTGTAATCAAAAGTCTTCCAAAAAACAAAAGCCTAGGTCCAGATGGATTACTAATGAATTTTTTCAAATATTATAAGAGGACCTATTGCAAGTACCTTGCAAGCTTTTCCAGGAAAATGAAGAAACAGAAAGAGTTTCTATGAAGCTTAAATCTCCCAAATAACAAAAGAAAACAAAGACACCACAAGAAAAGAAAACTACAGACTGATATACCTGATGAACACAGATGCGAAGATTCTCAACAAAATACTAGCAAATAGTATTCAACAACTCATCAAAAAGATCATACACTATGATCAAGTAGGATTTATCTCGGGGATGCAAAGGATGTTTAACATTTGTAAATCAATCGACATAATCCATCATATCAACATGAGAAAAGATAAAAATCATATTATCATATCATAAGTTGCAGAGAAAGCATTTGACAAGATTCAGCACCCGTTTATGATGAAAACCCTTGCCAAAATGGTTATAGATGGGACTTTCCTCAATATAGTTAAAGCCATCTACCACAAGCCTACAGCAAGCAACATCCTCAATGAAGAAAAACTGAGAGACTTCCCTCTAAGATCAGGGACTAGACAAGGATTCCCACTCTATCCACTGCTGTTCAAATAATACTTGAACTATTTGCAATAGTAGTTAGGCAAGAAAAAGATATTAAGGGCTTTCAGGTAAGAATGGAGGAAATCAAGCTCTCACTAATCGCAGATGATATGATACTATACTTAGAGCACCCTAAAATTTCTACCAAGATACTCCTTGAAACAATAACCTTGAATAGTAAAGTTGCAGGCTATAAAATCAATATCCAAAAGTCCATGGCTTTCCTATACGGAAATAGTGAGAGAGAAGAAAGTGACATAAAAAAACAATCCCGTTCAAAATTGTGCCTAGAAAATCAAGTACCCAGGAATCAGCTTAACTAAGGACCTGTGAAAAGAAAACTACAAAACGCTACTTCAGGAAATAAAAGAGGACATGAAAAAGTAAAAGATACCCCATGCTCATGGTCGGGAGAATTAGCATCGTCAAAATGGCAATACTCCCCAAAGCATTGTACAAATTCAATGTGATCCCTATTATAATACCCATGACATTATTCAAAGAAATGGAGCAAACAATTCTGAAATTCATATGGAAGAATAAGCCCCCACAAATTGTTAAAGCAATTCTCGGGTAAAACAAAATGGGAGGAATCAATCTCCCTAACTTCAAACTATGTTACAAAGCAGTGATAATTAAAACAGCATGGTATTGGAACAAAGGCAGAGCTGCAGACCAATGGTTGAATACACTGACATCTTCTCCCAAACATATGATCATCTAATCTTTGATAAGGGAGCAAGAAATGTGAAGTGAAGCAAGGAAAACCCCTTTAACAAATTTTGCTGACAAAACTGGACAGTTACATGCAAAAAATGGGCTCAGATCTCTGCCTAACACCATGTAAAAAAAGTAAGATCAAAATGGATTGAAAACCTCAACATCAGACCAGAACCCATTAGGTGCATTGAAGATAAGGTTGGCAAAACCCTCAACTATATTGAAGCTAAAGCTATCTTCAAAGATGACACTCCACTGACCAACAAAGTGAAAACAGAGATAAACAAATGGGACTATATTAAACTAAGGAGCTTCTTCACCTCAAAAGAAACAGTGACCAAAATACAAAGACAGTCTACAGAATGGGAAAGGATATTCCCCCAATATCCATTCAACAAGGGGTTGATATCAAGTATATACAAATCACTGGTTGAACTCCACAAGAATAAAACTTCCAATCCCATCTAAATATGGGGCAACAAAATGAACAGAAATTTTCTCAAAGAGAAATCTGAATGGCAAAAAGGCATATGAGAAATTGCTCTACATCATTAATCATCAGGGAGATGCAGATCAAAACCACAATGAGATATCATCTCACACCAGAGACTGGCTCACATCCAAAAGACCAAAAGCAACTGGTGTTACTGCGAATGTAGCAAGAAAGGGACCCTCAATAACTGCTGGTGGAAATACCTACTGGTTCATCCCTTTTGGAAAACTGCATGGACCATTCTCAAAAAATTAGAATTGAGCTCCCATTTGACCCAGCAATACCACTCCTGGGAATATATCCCGGAGAGGAAAAAAAATACAGTTGAAATGACATCTGCACTTCTATGTTCATTGATGCACTGTTCACAATAGCCAAAATCTGGAATTAATCTGAATGCCCGAGAACAGATAACAGGTTAAAGAAACTTTAGTACATCTACACAATGGAATACTATGCAGCTGTTAGAAAATATGAAGTTATGAAATTTACAAACAAGTGGTACTGCATGGAAGGTATCATGCTAAGTGAAATGAATCAGAAAGAGAGGGACAGACATAGAATGATTTCATTCATCTGGGCAATATAAAGTAACAAAATAGGAGACTAACACCCAAGAATAGCTAATATAAGTACCAGAACGTTCACTCCACGGCCAGGAGGCCAGCTATACATGCTAGGGGAAAAGGCAGCTCAGATACAGAAGGGAGCACCAAGTAAAGGGTGTTGGGACGATCTTCCCAGGATAGTAGATTCATGCTGAAAGTAGACTCTAGACCAAACATGATTACCACTCAATGCCTCTTTTGCAAACCACAACACCCAAAAGGAAAGAGAGAACAAAGGGAGTGCCCTGCCATAGAGGCGGGGTGTGATGGGGGGATGGAGGTGTGGAAAGGATACTGGGATCATTGGTGGTGGAGAATGGACACTGTGGTGAAGGGATGGGTACTCGATCATTGTTTAACTGAAACCCAAACACAAAAATTTACAAGTGTACAACTGTACCTTATGGTGTTTCACTAATATAAATTTAAAAAAACAATACATATAGCATAAAACTAATGGAAAAATATGAGATTTCACATCCTAACATAGGTAGAATCTGAACCTTTTGTCAGGATAGCAATTACAGAAGACAGACCTTTACCCATACACACGTTAAAGAGTCCAGGGGTGAAACTCTAAAGGATTTGTTGAAGTCTGGAATATAGGGAAAGCCTGTTAGTTTATGCTGAGAAAACAAGTCTCTGGAACCTGAAAAAACATTGGAAGGCACTGGAGACTTTTGACCCAAAAGACCAGGAGGACTGGCCCATGGTTGCAAGTTTGTCACAAGTGGAGGTAAGAGGGTAGTTAGGATAAAGATGGGGTTGCTATGACAATGTTTGTTGGAAATGCTCTTTCTGGACAATAACTGAGTTCTAAAAGGAAGTACATGGATATACATGATGTCTTTTCAGTACCTGAATTGCAAACTATAAGACCCAAAATGAAAGAGAGAGCAAGCATGAAATAGAGAATAAGTGTCTGCCATAGAGGCAGACAGTGTGGGAGGGATGAAGGGAAACTGGGGACACTGGTGGTGGGAAATGTAAACTGGTGAAGGGACAGGTATTGGAACACTATATTAGTGAAACCAAGTCATGAACAACTTTGTAACTATGTATCTCATGTGATTTAATTTTAAAAAAATTAAAAATCACCCATCTCTGAAGACTGGAAAACTATTGTTATGGAGAATTACAGACCCAAGCACTGATGTATAACAGAACAGAGGAGCCAGGAATGCATGGAGAAAGGTTGCAATAGGAAGAACCCTATTAACTCTTACTGTGTAAATAATTTGAGACAAAGGTGAATATCCATACTTAACCTTTCCAAAAATGCTACTTTGGACTTTTCTCTGTTCTGGAGAAGATCTTAGTCTCTTTTAAGCTTGTATCTTTATCTACCTCTCTCTTTCCTCACTTAATTCTTCCAATAAACTTGTTTTACTTAAAACATGCTCGATTTGCTCGAGCGGGCCCAGTAACGTCTCCATTGGAGACTTTGTTGTTACTGTGTCTGGCATATCGAATACTCTCGGTAGCTTGCCGGGCTCTCCGAGAGGGGCGGAGGAATCGAACTCGGGTCGGCCATGTTGGCTGCGTGCAAGGCAGACGCCCTACCCGCTGTGCTATCGCTCCAGCCCTGCTATCGCTCCAGCCCACTTAAAACATGTATTTACTATTTTTTTACAGTAGCACCAATAATTTAGTTTTATACTTTCTTTTTTATTTTATTTTATTATTTATTTATTTATTTATTTTGAATACCCATCCCTCCACCAGTGACCATTTCCCACCACCATGGATCCCAGTATCCCTCCCACCCCCCACCCCCCATCCCACCCTGCCTCTGTGGCAGGGTATTCCCTTTTGTTCTCTCTCTCCTATTGGGTGTTGTGGTTTGTGTAAGAATTAAGCCTGATTTTCAGGGAGAAACGTTGGATGATTTACTTTCCATTGATCACTTTGTATATAGGGAGATTTCACGTGACTGCTTATGCGGCAGCGTGGTTTGGAGTAAAGGTCCTGGTTCCTGCATACTCGAGCTATGCTTGTAGAGGCTCATGGTCACCGGAGTTCCATCTGGAGGAGGCGGGATGTGGCACCTACCCCATATGGGACTTCCCGGTGATCTCGGCTCTTTTTGGGACCTGGTGCATTCTCCGGGAGTTGTGGAGCCGCCCAGCGGCCTTTCTTCTCTCTAGTTTTATACTTTCAATGCTGCAATACCATGAGCACAAACAGAATACAAGGATTCCTCCACCATTATTCCAATATCTTGATCTATCCCACTTAGGATCCTCATCACAGTATCACATATCAGGGATGTTTCCATTAGAAATTATACAATTATTTGTTTTATTTTTTATATTCTACATGAGTGAAAGGTACTTGTTATTTCATTTCTGGTTCACATTATTTAGCATGACACTTTCTAGTCCCATACAAGTTGCAGCAAACTACAAGACTTCATCTTTTTATATAGCTGAGTAATATTTCATTGCGTGTATGTAATAAAATTTCTTTATTCATTCATCTATTTTGAAACACGAATTGTTTCTAAAACTTGTCTCTAGTAAATATGCTATGATTAACATGATTATGCATAGGTCCTTTAGAATTCATGTGTTTGTTTGTTTGTTTGTTTTGGGGGGTAGATACCCATGAGTGCAATAGGGCCATAAGGAAGATACATTATTAGTTTTTTTGAGAAGCATTTAAATCATTTTACCAAAGAAGCTAAACAAAACAATAGTCCCATTAGCGGTGAATAAGAGCATCCTCACCCTTTGGGGACTCAGCAGCCAGCCTGAGACTTTGACCAAAACTCCTTTCCCTGAAAGCAACAGGGGCCCAGGGGCTTGCTCCAGCATTCCATGCACGTAGGCATGTCTCCTCTGCTTGAGGAGACAATGGCGTGACAGTTAACATTCGCCTGAGCTGATTAACCCGGCCCTGAGATTGGGGAACACAAATCTTTAGCTGGCATCTGTACTGAGCTCAGCGAGAAAAAATGCGGTACGTCTGTGGAATGACACCCCCACCCCATTGTGTGCATAAAAAAACCCCGTGTAAGAGGGTTTTATTTATTTACTTATTTATTTATTCTCCCAATAAACGGAGAACTGCTTGACCACCAGACTTCCCTCCATTCTACTTCCCTCCATTCTGTGGCATTCTTTCTCGTTTTTTTTCTTGGCGGGGGGGGGGGGGGGGGGCAGGAATCTCGCAGTGAGCAGAGAGACAGGGCAGAGGCTTCTCTCCTTCCCACTCCCTCTCCCATAGGGAGTAAGTCTAGCGACTCCAGGGAATCATCTCCAGTGTGCAGGGCTTGACTGAACAGGACTCCAACACTCGCCAGTACTTACTGTTCTTGAAGGGCTGGAGCGATAGCACAGCGGTAGGGCGTTTGCCATGCATGCGGACAACATGGTCGACCAGAGTTCAATTCCTCTGCCCCTCGCGGAGAGCCCGGCAAGCTACCGAGAGTATCTTGCCCGCACGGTAGAGCCTGGCAAGCTCCCCGAGTCGTATTTGATATGCCAAACACAGTAACAACAAAGTCTCCAATGGAGACGTTACTGGGCCCGCTTGAGCAAATCGACGAACAACAGGAGGGCCTTTACCTTTACCATATATATATGTATATAATTTTTGTTTATGTGAGATACCTCATCATCACTTGAATTTGAATTTTCCTGATAATCAGTAATGGTGAAAAGTTTTTCATATGCATTTGCTCATATGTCATCTTTGTGGAAATGTCTGTTCATCTCTTCTTTCTTGATAGGATTGGTTTTTATGGTTATTGATTTTGTTTTATTTTGTTATATTGTTTAAAGTTGAGAGTACATCTTGAATATTAGTCGATTGCTTGATGTGTGATGTACGGCATTTGTTCCATTAAGTGTGGGGTTTCTTAATTTAGGGCTCATTTCTTTTGTAGTGCATAAATATTTTAATTTTATGTATTTCTGTTTGTATATTTCTGACTTTTTCTTTTCTAACAGGATCATATCACTGATGGACTCCTTTGAAGGCTTAATCTTGGAAATTCTAAGATAACAGACTTTTCTTAGATGTATTTCATGGCAGCCAGTTTGATATAAATGTCTTTCATTCATGGACTATTCCTTTTGGTTTCACAGAAAATCTGTGAATTCAGTCACATTATAATATTATTGACAGTTTATTGCAATAACATAATCTAGAACCATGTATATTTCTATTATATTGGTTTTAAATATTGTTTAACAAGATAAAGTTTGTGTGTATTATTGGTCTAATTTTGTCACACCATCAAGCTGTCAATATTCCTTCACCCCAGTCTATTTGATTTTTATGTTCACTCCCAGGGTTCTTGGTAACATTATTTCTATCAGTAAAGGATAAAAAATTTGTTTTCATTCTACATTTTTGCATTGTTTTTTATATATAATATGTGAATGAGAAAATGTTGTATTTGTCATCGTTTCTAAATTATCTTGCCTAAACTGACATAGTAAAGTTCTATACATGTTGTAGAAAAAGGCAAGATTGCTCTTTTCTTGTAGTTGAGTAGTATACATTTTCCTTTTCTTTTGACATATATATGTTTATAAGCTTATATATAAGACATATACGTGTATATATGTATCTATAGATACATTTATGTACATATATAAACATATGTATATATTTATAGAGAGAGATAAAAAAGTTTTTTCTACTGGGTTTTGATTTTATTTGGCACTTGGATTATATTCAAAATTTAGCTTTTATAATAGTGCTATAATAAACAAAGGTATGCATATATTCTTTGTGTTGATATTTTTGTTATTAGGATAAATGCTGAAACATGCTATGGATCATTCTTACTTATTTGAGGTGATATCCTGTCATACTGATTTCATTTTCTTAGTAATCAATAAGGAATATATTCATACATCAGTTGCCCACATGTATGCCTTCTTTGGGAAACTTTATATTAATATTTTTCCGTATTTTTGATGGGGTTGCTAGTAATCTTCGTTATTGAGTCCTTTATAGATGTTGTATATTAGTCCTTTGTCCAAAGTATAATTTGGGAATACTTTTTTCTACTCAGTGGATTTCTTTTTATCTTAGTCAACTTTGGTTATGTAGAACCTTCTTAATTTGGTGAATTTTTACGTGATATTTTTGCACCCATTTACATTGCCAATAGACAAATCACTAAAGATAACATGAATGTTAGCATCACAGTATGTCTGCCCATGTTTCACTGTATGTATATGTTAAGACCTAATATCTGTCTATATTGCATTTTGAGAAACTTTGTAGCATGGTGTGAGATAGAAATCCAAATTCATTCTTTCGTATATGGATATGTAGTTTCCCCAAAGATCAATTGTTGAAGAGGCATTCTTCACTGTATGCTCCTTGCTCCATTGCTATAAATTAATTGCCTCTATTTCTGATGATTTATTAATGACTCTCAAATTTCATTCCATTGGTCTGAGTAACTGTTGTTATTCTAATACCATACTGTTTTGATTACCATAGCTTTGTAGTCAGATAAAGTCAGGTATTGGAAAGTCATCTCTTCTTTTTCTTCAGAAGTGTTTTGACTATAAAGGAGGGAATTTATGAATCCATAAATATTTTATTAATATTTGTCCGATATTCTTGAACTATACCACTGGAAATTTGATAGGGATTGTCTTGGATCTGCATAATACTTTTGGTAGAATATTTATTTTAATAATGTTCCCTCTTATAATACACAAATGGAGAATATTTTCTATTACCCTGTTGTAGGATAACATTGGTTTGTCCTTTCTGCCTTGCCATAAGGAGCTTAGGTTTATTGGGTAACTCCCATCACAGTGCTCCAATTCCTCTGTGTTTACTTGTAATCTCTTTGTGCTCTGTTTCCCCAACTCGTCAATCACCTTTATCTCCTAACCAGACTGACTCTGTTAACTTTTAAATATTGCTTTTCTCTTCTGCTTATGTCCTTTGCATAGTTAATTCAGAGCAATGTCCTTTTTGTATAGAGACAGGAAGACAGTTAATACTATGCTTTTGTAACCTGCAGTTAATTGACTTCGAATGATTTTCACTCCTGATTACCTATTCTCTCGATTTACGCCTCAGTTGCCTTTACTTCCTAGCACCCAAAAAGCAGGGTCCCAACGAGTTTTTGGATGGACTCAGGGCAAGCTGTGAGCTACCCTGGCATTGAAATAGGCCAGGCCAAAGTGACATTATACTTAACTATAAGTTAAGAGCATGGTCATGGACAAGTTCTGTCATGATCCAAAACGTAACAGCTGGATTAGGACCCTGCTTGTATTAAGAAAGATTAATCTGGCCTGACCACTGTAATCTTAGATCTATAGTGAGATGTCCCCAGCAGAGCCACCACACAAGCTTAATGTATCTCTTACTGTGTCCATACAAAATAATTAATATTAAGTAGTAGAATTGAAATGTTAATTAAGTTATTGGACTAAGGAAAGGAATAACATCCCTAAGTGGTATTTTGGCCTTGAGCAGCAGAAGGGCTTTCATATGTTGATTGTGCTACCAGCCTGGGTGTGGTGGCTACCCCCAATTCACGGAGTTGGAGAGAGACTGGAGAAAGACCAAGGTGGTGAGTTGGATCGTGGAGAGATGAGCAGGGGAGACAGGAGGAAATGGGAATGAGGGGCTTAGTGAGATTAGCACAAGTGCATGGGGAGAATGGGATAAATGGCAACTGATCACGAAACAGCCTGGCCCTCTCGAGTTTCCTCCTTCGTCTACCTGCAGCATTGGCCTTCCCGGGTGGGGAAGCAGCTTGAGACCACTGAACACAGGTGGTTAGAAAGAGAGCTCTTGGATTTCCCTAGACTGGTGATTACACACTCTGTGTTTCCTATTTATTTATACAGTGACTTGTGTTTATAAATGTATATCCCATCCCACCAAAGGCCTTTGATTCTGTTGAGAAGGAAGCGGTCATTGAAGCCCTAGCCAATCAGGGCGTACAAACTCAATACATCAGGATCCTCCGTGAGCTCTATTATGGATTCACTACCAGGATCTCAACATTCTACAAAGAAGTAATTATCCGTGTCAAAAGAGGGGTTCGGCAGGGTGATACCATTTCACCAAAACTCTTCAGTGCCACCTTCTAGAACATCATGCAACGACTGGAATGGGAAGGAATGGGAGTGAAGATAGATGGTCGGCAACTACACCACCTCCGCTTTGCTGATGACATCATTCTAATAACACCAAACATCAGCCAAGCGGCAGAAATGCTAACCAACATCGACTGTGAATGTGGAAAGGTCTGATTACAAATGAATCTCACAAAGACAATGTTCATGAGAAACAGTCTTGTTCCTGATGTTCCATTCACTCTCAACGGAACTACCATCTCCGAATGCAACAGTTATATATATATACATAGGTGGAGAAATCAACATGATGAATAACCTGGCACCTAAGTTACGCAGGAGGAAGAGAGTGACTTGGAATGCCTTCAAGAGTGTTGAAGAAATAACTAAGAGGACAAAGAACCTCCAGCTCCGAGCACATCTCTTCAATTCCACTGTTCTTCCTGCATTAACATATGCCTCAGAGACCTGGGCCCTACAAAAACAGGATGAGAACACTATTTGGGTCTCTCAAAGAGGAATCGAAAGAGCTATGCTTGGAGTATCACTCTTCACTCAAATGAGAGATAGAATCCGGAGTTCTGATTTCTGTCAACACTCAAGAATCAGGGACGCTGTCTCATTTGCCAAGGCATCAAAAGTCAGATGGGTTGGACACATACTGAGGTTTAAAGACGACCGCTGGACTAGAGCCATTACTGACTGGATTCCACGGGACGTCAAAAGATCTCATGGACTCCCACCTACAAGATGGTAAGACTTCTTTGTCAAGACCCTGAATGATCGGTTTGAGGCTCTGTATGTTCCTAGAACGAGCAGATGCCATTGGGCTACGCTAGCATGCAACAGGGATGAATGGAGACATTACTGGCACCCGTTCGAGTACATCAATGACTAACGGGAAATCAAGTGATCAAGTGATCCCATGTCTTTGCTTCACCAGTTCTTTAAGTTCTTAATTTTTTTGATGCATTTGTGAATGAAATATTTTTTTATTTCTCTTTTAGTCAGTTGTTTGCATACAGCAGTGAAACATACTGTTGTTGTAGTTGTTTTCATTTTTGGGCTATACTTGAATGTGCTCTGTGCTTAATCCTGGCTCTGTGTTCAGGCATCACTGCTACAAGGCTCAGGAGATGATAAGGTGAAGTGGGGAATGAACACAGATTTTCATTGTGGAAGGGAAATAGCCTATGTGGTGCACAATTGCTCTGACCCCTAAAACATAATCTGTATATGGATTTTGTAGCCTACTTTGTGTGTGTTTTAATATATGTAATATATATTTATGTCTGATTCTAATATTTATTTATTTTTATTGAATCACCATGAGATATATTGTTGCGGTTCCACAGCTGTTCATGGTTGAGTTTCAAACAATTTTCAAAAACCCATATCTTCACCAGTGTACATATCCCACTATCAATATCCCCAGTCTCTCTACTGTGCATCCCTACACACCCTGTTTCTATGTGAAGTGCCCTCTTCCTTCTCTCTCTATTTGGGAATCATTGTTTGCAACACAGTTTATTCTGGATTATTTTGGATTATTTTTGGTTTTCTCCATATATTATCATGTCATCAGCAAATAGTGATAATTCAATTATTTTCTAATTTAATGGTTTCTATGGGCTGGAGCCATAGCACAGCAGGTAGGACGTTTGCCTTGCACGTGACCAACCCGGCACCCAGTTTTGATTCCTTCACCCCTCTCAGAGAGCCCGGCAAGCTACCAAAAGTATCTCGCCTGCATGGCAAAGTCTGGCAAGCTACCCGTGACGTATTTGATATGCTAAACATAGTAACAAGTCTCACAATGGAGACGTTACTGCCCCACTTGAGCAAATCTATGAACAATGGGAGGATACTGGTTTGTATTTGTTTTTCTGCCTAACTGATTTGACTGGAAATTCTAAACTTTAATGAACGATGGTGATAAAAATGGTCATTCTTATTTTGTCCCTAATCTTAGAGAAAAAGTTTGTAGTCATTTCTTTGTCTCAGTGTGGATTTTCCAAGGAAGCTCAGTGACCTTTTCTTGAGTATTCTGGCAGGAACACCCTAGAGGTAGTTAGGGGCCTTCAAGGTAGTTCTTGGGGTCTCTTAGGATATGTCCAGCAATCTGTCGATTGAACCAGAGCCAGTTTTATTCAAGGCATTGGCTTAATCTTTGTACTTATTTACTCTTCAGTACAAGTTTTCAGCTTTTTTACTGTATATAGTGTCAGCTATGAGTTCATCAAGAATATTAATTTGTAGTTTTAATATTTGATATGCCTCGGTGTCATTTTTCTAATCAGAGTAGTGCTGGACTTTTAGAAGCTGTTTAGAAAATTTCTGATTTCCTCAACTTTTTTCTATATATAATTGTTTTTTAATTTTTTTTATTAGTGAAACACCTTGAGGTACAGTTGTAGACATACAAACTTTGGTAGTTGGGTTTCAGTTACACAATGATCAAGTGTCCATCCCTCCAACAGTGCCCATTCTCCATCACCAATGATCTCAGTATCCCTCCCACAACCACCACCCTATCCCCCCCACCCCACCACGTCTTTGTGGCAGCGCATTCCCTTTTGTTCTTTCTCTCCTTTTGGGTGTTGTGGTTTGCAGTAGAGGTACTGAGTGGCCACCGTGTTTGGTCTATACTCCACTTTCAGCATGCATCTCCAATCCCGAGCAGATCCTCCAAACACCCTTTACTTAGTGTTCCCTTTTCTACCTAAGTTGCCTTTTCCCCCAAGCATGTGTGGCTGGCTTACAAACCATGGAGCAAACCTCCTGATACTTATCTCAACTATTCTTTTGTGTTAGTCTCACATTGTGTCACTTTATATTCCACAGATGAGTGCAATCTTTCTATGTCTGTCCCTCTACTTCTGACTCATTTCACTTAGCATGATACTTTCCATGTTGATCCACTTTTATGCAAATTTCATGACTTCATCTTTTCTAACAGCTGCATAGAATTTCATTGTGTAAACGTACCAAAGTTCTTGGGCACTCAGGATTTTTCCAGATTCTGGCTATTGTAAACAGTGCTTCAATGAACAAACAAGTGCAGATGTCACTTCGACTGTACTCTTTTGCCTCTCTGGGATATATTCCCAAGAGTGGTATTGCTGAGTCAAATGGGAGCTCAATTTCTAATTTTATGAGAATTGTCCATACTGTTTTCCAAAAGGGCTGAACCAGTCGGCATTGCCACCAGGAGTAAATGAGGTACCCTTTCTTCCTGTATCCATTCCAACACTAGTGGCTTTTGTACCTTTAGATGTGTGCCAATCTCTGTGGTGTGAGGTGATATTTCATTGTTGTTTTGATCTGCATCTCCCTGATGATTAGTAATAAAGAGCATTTTTGTGTGCCTTTTGGCCATTCGTATTTCTTCCTTGGGAAAGTTTCAGTTCATTTTATTGCCCATCTGATGGGGTGGGATATTTTCTTCTTGTAGAGTTCAACAAGTTCCATATACATGCTTGATATTAACCCCTTATCAGATGGGTATTAGGTGAACATCCTTTCCCAATTCTATAGATTGTCTTTGTGTTTTGGTCACTGTATCTTTTTGAGGTGCAGAAGCTTCTTAGTTTAATATAGTCCCATTTGTTTATCTCTGTTTTCACTTTGTTGGTCAGTGTAGTGTCATCTTTGAAGATAACTTTAGCTTCAGTATAGTGGAGGGTTTTTCCAACCTTGTCTTCAATGTATCTAATGGATTCTGGTCTGATGTTGAGGTCTTTAATACATTTTGATCTGACTTTTGTGCATAGTGTTAGGTTGAGTTCTAAACCCATTTTTTGCATGTGGTTATACAGTTATGCCAGCACTATTTTTTTTTTGCTTTTTGGGTCACACCCGGTGATGCACAGGGGTTACTGCTGGATCTTCACTCAGGAATTACTCCTGGTGGTGCTTGAGGATGCTGGGAATCAAACCCGGGTCGGCCGCGTACAAGGCAAATGCCCTACCCACTGTGTTTTTGCTCCAGCGCCACCAGCACTATTTGTTAAAGAGGCTTTCCTTGCTTCACTTCATATTTCTTGCTCCTTTATCGAAGATTAGCTGTTCATATATTTGGGGTTGTATGTAATAATAGTCAATCCTGTTCCATTGGTCTGAGGCTCTGCCTTCGTTCCAGTACCATGCTGTTTTAATTGTTACTGCTTTGTAGTAGAGTTTGAAGTTGGGAAGGGTGAAGCATCCCAACGTCTTTTTTCCAAGAATTGTTTTGGATATTCGTGGGGGTTTGTTGTTCCATATGAATATCAGGAGTGTTTGATCCATTTCTTTGAAGAATATTATGGGTATCCTTATAGGAATTGCATCGAATCTGTATAATGCTTTGTGGAGTATTGCCATTTTGACAATGTAAATTCTCCCAATTCATGAGAAGTATATATGTTTCCATTTTCTTTTGTCCTCTTTTATATCTTGGAACAGCATTTTGTAGTTTTTTTTTTTTTGTACAGGTCCTTTACCTCCTTAGTTAAGCTGATTCTAAAGTACTTGATTTTCTGGGGCATATTTGTGAACGGGATTGCTTTTTTCATGTCACTTTTCTCTGCCTCATTATTTGCGTATAGGAAAGCTATGGACTTTTGGGTGGTGTTTTTATACCCTGCGACTTTAATGTACAAGTCTATTGTTTCTAGGAGTTTCTTGGTAGAGAATTTAGGGTACTATAGATATAGTATCATATCATCTGCGAATAGTGAGAGCTTGATTCCTTCCTTTCCTATCTGGATACGCTTAATATCTTTTTCTTGCCTAATCGCTATTGCAAGTACTTCCAGTACTATATTGAACAGAACTGGTGAGTGGGCAACCTTGTCTTGTCCATGACCTTAGTGGAAAGGCCTTTAGTTTTCTCCTTTCAGAATAATGCTTGCCATAGGTTTGTGGCAGATACCTTTGACTTTCTTTTTTTTTAATTTTATTAGTGAAACACCATGAGGTACAGTTGTAGACTTAAAAAATTTTGTGCTTGGGTTTAAATTATACAATGATCAAATACCCATCCCTCCACCAGTGCCCATTTCCCACCACCACCAGTGCCCATTTCCCACCACCACGGGTCCCAGTATCCCTCTCTATCTGAGCTCCCTTTTCCCCTAGTATGTGTGGCTGGCCTCCAAGCCATGGAGTAAAATTCCTGGTACTAATCTCGGCCATTCTTGGGTGTTAGTCTCCTATTTTGTTACTTTATGTTCCCCAGATGAATGCGATTTTTCTATGTCTATCCCTTTCTTTCTGAGTCATTTCGCTTACAAGATACTTTCCATGTAGTACCACTTGTATGTAAATTTCATGACTTCGTCTTTTCTAACAGCTACATAGTACTCCATTGTGTAAATGTACCAGTTTCTTTAACCAGTCATCTGTTCTCGGGCACTCAGATTTTTTCCAGAATCTGGCTATTGTAAAGAGTGCTGCAATGAAAAAACAAATGCAGATGTCACTTGGACTATACTTTTTTTGCCTCTCTGAGATATATTCCCAGGAGTGGTATTGCTGGATCAAATGGGAGCTCAATTTCTAATTTTTTGAAAATTGTCTATATTGTTTTCCAAAAGGGCTGAACCAGTCGGCATTCCCACCAACAGTGAAGGAGGGTCCCTTTCTCACAACATCTGCGCCAGCACGGGTTGCTTTTGCTCTTGTGGATATGGGCCAGTCTCTGTGGTGTGAAATATCTCATTGTGGTTTTGATCTGCTTCTCCCTGATGATTAATGATGTGGAGCATTTTCTCATGTGCCTTTTAGCCATTCCAATTTCTTTTTTGTGAAAGTTTCTAATCATTTATCTCCCCATTTTTTGATGGGGTTGGATGTTTTCTTTTTGTGGAGTTCAACCGGTACTTTGTATACCCTTGATATCAACCCCTTATCGGATGTGTATTGGGTGAATATCCTTTCCCATTCTGTAGACTGTCTTTGTATTTTGGTCACTGTTTCTTTTGAGGTGCAGACACTTCTTAGTTTAAGATAGTCCCATTTGTCCATCTCTATTTTCACTTGCTTGGTCAGCGGTATGACATCTTTGAAGACACCATTAGCTTCTATGTCACGGAGGGTTTTGCCAACTTGTTCCTCAATGTACCTTGCAGATTCTGGTCTGATGTTGAGGTCTTTAATCCACTTTGATCTTACTTTTGTACATGGCATTAGGCTGAGATATGAGCCCACTTTTTTGCATGTTGCCATCCAGTTTTGCCAGCACAATTTTTTAAAAAAAAGGTTTTTCCTGCTCCACTTTACTTTTCTTGCCGCCTTATCGAAAATTAGATGCTCGTATGCTTGGGGGGAGATGTCAGTTCATTCAACCCTCTTTAATTGGTCTACAGTTCTGCCTTTGTTTCAGTACCATGCTGTTTTAATTATTACTGCTTTGTAGTAGAGTTTGAAGTTAAGGAGGTTGATTCCTCCCATTTTCTTTTTCCCAAGAATTGCTTTAGCTATTCCTGGGGGCTTATTGATCCATATAAATTTCAGGAGTGTTTGCTCCATTTCTTTGAAGAATGTCATGAGTATCCTAATAGGGATCACATTGAATTTATATAGTGCTTTGGGAAGTATTGCCATTTTGACAGTGTTAATTCTCCCGATACATGAGCAGGGGATATTGTGTGACCTCTTTTATTTCCTGAAGTAGCGTTTTGTAGTTTTCTTTGTACAGGTCCTTTACTTCCTAAGTTAAGGTGAGTCCTAGGTACTTGATTTTCTGGGGCACAATTTTGAAAGGGATTGTTTTCTTCATGTCACTTTCTTCTCTTTCACTATTTGCATATAGGAAAGCCATGAACTTTTGGGTACTGATTTTATAGCCTGCAACTTTACTATACAAGCCTATTGTTTCTAGGACTTTCTTGGTAGAGGTTTTAGGGTTCTCTAAGTATAGTATCATATCGTCTTTTAATAGTGAGAGCTTGATTTCTTCCTTTCCTACCTGGATGCCCCTAATATCTTTTTTCTTGCCTAATCGCTATTGCAAGTACCCCAGTATTATATTGAACAGCAGTGGAGAGAGTGAACATCCTTGTCTAGTCCCTGATCTTAGAGGGGAGTCTCTCAGCTTTTCCCCATTTAGGATGATGCTCGCTGTAGGCTTGTGGTAGATGGCTTTAACTATATTGAGGAAAGTCCCCTCTATCCCCATTTTGGTGAGGGTTTTCATCATAAACGGGTGCTGGATCATGTCAAATGCTTTCTCTGCATCTATTGATATGATCATATGATTTTTATCTTTTTTTGTTGATATGCTGGATTATGTTGATTGATGTCCAAGTGTTAAACAAATCTTGCATCCCCAGGATGAATCCTACTTGGTCATGGTGTATGATCATTTTGATGAGTAGTTGAATTCTATTTGCTAGTATTTTGTTGAGAACCTTCGCATCCCTTTTCATCAGGGATATCGGCCTCTAGTTTTATTTTCTCTTAGTGTCTTTGTTTCCTTTTGGTATAAGAGAGATATGGGCTTCATAGAAACTGTTTGGGAGAGTTTCTGTTTTTCTATTTCCTGGAAAAGCTCGAGAAGGACTGGCAGTAGGTCCTCTTTAAATGTTTGAAAAAATTCACTAATGAATCCATCTGGACCTGGGGGTTTGTTTTTGGGAAGATTTTTCATTACAGTTTAGATTTTCTTGATGCTAATTGATATATTCAGATACTCTAGATCTTCCTTATTCAGCTTTGGGAGATTAAAGGAATCCAGGAATTTATCCATTTCATCTAGGTTCTCTAGTTTCGTGGCATACAGATTTTCAAAGTAGTCTCTGATGATCTTTTGTATTTCTTTGTTTTCTGTTGTGATATCCCCCTTCTCATTTCTGATTCGGTTGATTAGGGTTCTTTCTCTCTGTTTCTTTGTGAGTGTTGCTAGTGGTTTATCTATCTTGTTTATTTTCTCGAAGAACCAGCTTTTAGTTTCATTAATCTTTTGGATTGTTTCTTTGGTTTCCATGTCATTTATTTCTGCTCTAAGTTTTCTGATCTCTTTCCTTCTGCCTGATTTAGGCTCTTTCTGTTGATCCTTTTATAAGTTCTTGAGCTGTGGGGTCAAGTTGTTTATGTGCATCCTTTCTACAGACCTAAGATATGCTTGTAGAGCTATAAATTTTCCCCTTAATACGGCTTGTGCTGCATCCCATAGGTTCTGGTAGCTCATGTCTTCATTCGCATTTGATTCAAGGTATCTTTTGATTTCGTCCTTGACTTCCTTCCTGACCCACTCGTTGTTCAGCATTGAGTTGTTTAATTTCCAGGTGTTTGATTTGGTTCTCCGTGTCTGTGTGTGATTCACTTCTATCCTCAGTGCATCGGTCACGGTCCTCCCGTTGTTCATTGATTTGCTCAAGCGGGCCCAGTAACATCTCCATTGGAGACTTTGTTGTTACTGTGTTTGGCATATTGAATACTTCACGGGTAGCTTGCCAGGCTCTGCCATGCGGGCGAGATACTCTCGGTAGTTTGTCGAGCTCTCCGAGAGGGGCGGAGTAATCGAACTCGAGTCGGCCATGTTGGCTGCGTGAAAGGCAAACGCCCTACCGCTGTGCTATCGCTCCAGCCCGCTCAGTGCATCATTGTCTGAAAAGATGGTTGATACTATTTCCATCTTCCTGATTCTGTTGAGGTATGTTTTGTGTCCTAGAACATGGTATATTTTGGAAAATGTTCCATGTGCACTGGAGAAGAATGTGTATTCTTTCTTTTTTAGGTGTAAAGCCCTGTATAGGTCTATAAACCCTTTCTCTTCTATTTTTTCTTTCAAAGCCAATGATTCCTTGCTGGGTTTTGTTGTTGTTGATCTATCCAGAGGTGATAAGGCGATGTTGAAGTCTCCAAGTTCTACTGTGTTTGTCGCAATGTCCTCCTTAAAATCTGTTAGCAGTTGTTTCAAATATTTAGCTGTTTCCTCATTAGGTGTGTATATATTTAAGAGTTTGATTTCTTCCTGTTGTACGTATCTCTTGATGAAGAGAAGATAGCCTTCGCTATCCCTTCTAATCTTTTTCAACGTGAAATTAATGTCGGATACTAGTATGGGCACCCTGCTTTTTTGAAGGAGCTGTTTGCTTGCAGGATTGTTTTCCATCCTTTGACTTTGAGTCTGTGTTTGCTCTGACTGTTGAGATGAGTTTCTTGTAGGCAGCAGAATGTTGGGTTCTGTCTCTGTATCCATTTTGCCACTCTTGTGTCTCTTAAATGTTGAATTTAGACCATTGACATTGAGAGAGTTTATTGTTATGGGGTTTTGTGTCTTCTTTCTGTAAGGGTCTATTGTGATTGTAGGGGTTGTCTTGTCTTATAGTAGCCCCTTTAGCCCTTGTTTTAGGTTTGGTTTTGAGTCAATGTAGTTCATGAGCTGCTGTTTATCCACAAAATATTCTACCATTCCTTTGATTCTGAGTGAGAGTTTAGCCGGGTAGAGTATTCTTGGTGAAGCATTCATTTCAGTGACATTTTTCACTATATCTCTCCACTGCCTTCGGGCTTGCAGGGTTTCCTCTGATAGGTCTGCTGTGAATCTAAGGGGTGCTCCTTTGCATGTGATTTCCTACTTTGCCCTTGCTGCTTGCAGTATTGTATCTCTATTGGCATCATCGATCATTCTAACTATGATATGTCTTGGAGTGTTTTTGCTCGGGTCTCTTTTAGCTGGCACCCTTCGGCTTCTTGAATCTGAATGGCTGCATTGTGGAGCTCTGGGAATTTTTGGCGATGATTTGTTTAACCATGGGTTTTTCATTGGGATTGTTTTCCTGAGCTTCTGGTAGTCCAATGATTCTAATATTGTTTCTTTTGGAATCGTCTCCTAGGACTCTGATTCTCTGTAGAGCTATTTTGAGGTCCTTTGCCACTGTTTGTTGTTGCCTGTTGGCTTTGTGCTGCTGATCTTCCAGCTCACTAATTCTTTCCTCAGCTGTGGTCATTCTATTTTTGAGGGCACAGACTGAGTTTTTGATTTCACCTATGGAATCTTTGATCCATGCCCTTTCTGTGCAAAGCTTTCCAATTTCCGCTCTCATTTCTTTCTGTATTTTGTCGATTGTGCGATCCATTGTTTCTTTCATGTACTCTTTCAATTTATTGGATATGTGTCTGTTTAATTGAGTTTCTGAACATGTTGATGACTTCATATCTGAATTCTTTGTGAGAGAGGTCCCTTAGGTGGCAAGCACTTACTGAGGTTTCTGGACTCGTTTCCTCATCCTCTCCCTAGGGCTGGGATTTGTGTTGTTTCTTCATGTTGGTGTGTAGGTGTAGGGATTAGATTTCTTGGTATGAGTAAACTACTTGCCGCCCGCGTAAGTGTTGGCCTGCCGAAAATTAGGCCACGCCCACTTCTAAAGTGGCCACACTCCCACGGGTACCTGGTGTGTGTCAGGGGAGTAAAGACTGGGTGGGAAAAGAGACCAGCTCAGCTTGGGCGACGGAAAGGGAGAGGCAGAGAGGCTCAGAGCTGCTTTGTCTCCCGGCCTCCAGGGGATGCCTGGGGGCTTGCTTGCCGGGTGACATCCAAGTTCCGGGTTCAAGTAGTGGCGGATAAACTGACCTGGGTGGGGAGAAGAGACCAGCTCAGCTTGGGCGACGGAAAGGGGGAGGCAGAGAGGCTCAGAGCTGCTTTGTCTCCTGGCATCCAGGGGACGCCTCTGGCTTTGACTTTCTTGAGGAAGTTTCCTTCAAAACCCATTTCAGTGAGAGTTTTCATCATAAATGGGTGCTGGATCTTGTCAAATCCTTTTTCCACATCTATTAATATGATCATATAGTTTTTATCTTTTCTTTTGTTGATATGATGGATTATGTTGATTTATTTCCGAATGTTAAACCATCTTTCCATCCCCGGGATAAATCCCACTTGGTCGTGGTGTTTGATCTTTTTGATAAGTTGGATTCTATTTGCTAATATTTTATTGAGGATATTCTCATCCGTGTTCATCAGGGATATTGGTCTATAGTTTTTTTTTGTGGTGTCTTTGTTTTTGATATTAGAGAGATATGTTCCTCATAGAAACTTTTTTGAGAGTTGCTCTTTCATCAATTTCTTGGAAAAACTTGAGAAGAATTGGCAACAGGTACTATTTAAAGGTTTGGAAGAATTCACTAATAAATCCATCTGGACCTGGACTTTTGTTTTTGGGAAAACTTTTAATTACAGTTTCAATTTCCTTGATATTATTGGTATTCAGGTATTCAGGTATTCATGCATTCCAAGTATTCAGGTATTCAGGTATTCATGTATTCAGTTATTCCAAGTCTTCTTGGTTCAATCTTGGGAGATTATAGGAATCCAGGAATTTATCCATTTCTTCTAGGTTCTCTTGTTTCGTGGATATAGATTTTCGAAGTAGTCTCTAATAATCTTTTGAATTTCATTGTTTTCTGTTGTGATGTTCCCCTTTTAATTTCTGATTTGGTTTATTAGGGTTCTATCTCTATCTCTTTCTTTGTGAGTCTTGCTAGTGGTTTATCAATCTTGTTTATTTTCTCAAAGAACCACCTCTTGGCTTCACTAATCTTTTGGATTGTTTTTTTGGTTTCCATGTCATTAATTTTGGCTCCAAATTTTGTTATTTCTTTCCTCCTGCCTGGTTTGGGCTCCTTTTTTGGTCCTTTTCTAAGACCTTGAGCTGTGAAATCAAGTCATTGAAGTGTGCCCTTTCCTTCTTCCTGGGAAATGCTTGCAGCACAAGAAATTTTCCCCTTAACAAGCCATTTCTTTGGTAAAGATGTGAACATATCCTGGCCCAGACAAGGTCAGACCCAAACACCTGAAGAACCTACCGTCAGTAAGTACTCATCAATACATTGGCTCGGCTCTTCACACGCTACCTGTCTGAATGCAAGCTTCCGTCCCAATGGAAAATCAGCAGTAATGCACTACTGTACAAGAAAGGAGACATCCAGGACACTGACAACTATCGCCTGATCTACCTGTTGTCTGTTTTCTTAAGCTGTTCACTCAAGCTATGCTGAATAGGATTGGCAGAACACTAGATGAAGGACAACCATGCGAGCAAGCCGGGTTCTGCAAAGGAGTCAGCATGATTGACCATATCCACATGGTAACCTAGATCATTGAGATTTCTTTGGAGTTCGAGATGCTGCTCATGCTGCTTTGTCTAACGTTCATTGATTTAAAGAAGGCCTTTGATTCTGTAGAGACCGAATTGGTCATCAAAGCCCTAGCCAAACAGGGCGTTCAAGTTCAATACAGCAGGATCCTCCGCGAACTGTATTACGGATTCACTACCAGGTTCTCACCATTCTACAAGGAAGTGATCATCCATATCAAGAGAGGGGTTCTGCAGGGTGATACCATTTAACCGAAACTCTTCAGTGCCACAATTGAGAATGTCATGCGAGGACTGGAGTGGGAAGGAATGGGAGTGAAGATAGATGGGAGGCAACTACATCATCTCTGCTTCGCTGATGACATTGTTCTAATAACACCAAACATTAGCCAAGTGGCACAAATCCTGGCAGATTTTGACCATCAGTTTGGAAAGGTCGGACTACAGCTGAATCTCACAAAAACATTGTTTAGGAGACAAAGTCTCGTTCCTGACGTTCCATTCGCTCTCAATGGAATGAATATCTCTGAATGCAACAGTTATGTGTACTAGGTCGAGAAGTCAACATGACGAATGATCTGGCACCTGAGTTTCTCAGGAGGAAGAGAGAGGCTTGGAATGCCTTCAAGAGCATCAAAGAAACAAGAGGATGAAGAACCTCTGGCTCCAGGCACATCTCTTCAATTCCACTGTTCTTCCTGCATTAAAATACACTTCAGAGACCTGGGCCCTACGAAAATAGGATGAGAACACTATTCAGGCTTCCCAAAGAGAAATAAAAAGAGCTACGCTTGGAGTAGTATCACACTTCACTCAAATGAGAGAAAGAATCCAGAGTTCCAACATCGGGTGACGATCAGAATCAGCGATGCTGTCTCATTTGCCAAGGGATGGAAAATCAGATGGGCTGGATATGTAATGAGATTTGGAGAAGACCACTGGACTAGAGCCATTACCGATTGGATTCCACGGGACTTCAAAAGATCCTGTGGCCGCCCACCTAAGAGATGGTCTGACTTCTTCGTCAAGACCCTAACCATTTGGTTTGAGGCTCTTCTTGTTCCTAGAACGATCAGTCATGTCTAGTGATATATTTATTACATATTTTATTTATTATATTTCATAATTTTTATTTTATTTTGTTTTTTTTTTGTGGGCTATACCCAGCAGTGCTCAAAGGCATAGCCTTGCCTCTGCACTCAGGAGTCAACCCTGAGTTGCTCAGAGGGCCATATGTGTATCTGAAGATTGAACTTTGGGTCAGCCATATGCAATACAAATGTCCTACCCACTATCCTATCACTCCAGTCCTGAATTTATTTTCCTGTATTATCTATGAACTCCTTATACATAAATATTTTGACAATATCATATTTGATAGGTTGATTTTCTGTTCTCTTCAGCTTTTCTTTTTGTGTGTCAAAACTGTTGAATGTAATGTACTCTCACCTGATTTGTAGAACTGCTGCTTGTGGAGTTTATATATGTGTATCATATTAAAATAATATCACTGTCAATACCAAAGAGCTTTTTCCTATGATTTTTCAAGTAGTTATAAAAATTGGGTTCTAATTTTATTATTTTACCTGTGGATCTTGATTTTTTCAACATTGTCTATCAATGAGATGAATAATAAGAGTTCTTGGCTCCCTTAGCATTTGCTAGTTGATAATATATGCATTGGTTTACTTCTGATCTTTCAATTCTCAATTCTCCTCATCTAATCTTTGTATCTGTTCAGGTCTATTTATCAGTGTCACAACTGTTCTGTTAAATATGCGATCTGTAATATAGTTCACTAATTGGCATAATGTTTGTTGTGAGTTTATCACAAATTTCTATATTTTTGTGCAGTGTGTTCCTTCTATATTATTTTGCTGTTTTCATCATGAAGAAAGCTGAATTTGTCAAAATTTTTTCATCTGTGAGATGTTCATATTTTTGTCTTTCATTCTGTTAATGTGATGCATAGCATTTGTTGACTTGCATATATTGAAATTCCTTGAATCCCATGAATAAATTCAATTTCATCATAATGTAAAGTTTTTTAAATGTGCAATTGAGTTGGTTTGGTACCATTTTGATGCAAAAAAGTTCATGTATATTCATCAGGAATATTTACTTATATTTTTCTTTACTTGTGATGTCTTTATCTGGACTGGTATGACAGTAATACTGGTCTTACTAAATGACTTTGGGAATATCTCCCCTTTTAGAAGATTTTAAAGAAAATTATTATTAATCCTAAAAAATACTAGTTAGAATTTACCCATGAAATCATGTGCTTCTGCATTTCCTCTGTTGGTATAATTTTATTATTGATTATATTTCATTACTTGTTATTTCTGTATTTGAATTTTCTATTTCTACATGATGGAAAATTATTAGTTTATATTTTATTAGAATAATCATTTTTGTCCTTTTTGTGCATAGTTATTAATAACAATCTCATGATCCTTGCATTTCTTTGGTATCAGTTATAATTTACTTTAACATTTTTTATTTCAAATTTTATTTGAGTACTTTTTGAATCTTGATTACTCTGAATATTTTTCTCATTTGATCTGTTTAAAACTCTGTTATTCAGAACTTTCATACTGCTTTTTAAATAATTTGTACTGTCTTTTAATCTCATTTATTTACTTTTGCTTTGATCAGGCTTTATCTCCTTACTAATGTTAACTTTGGTTGTATGTTATTGTTTTCTTTTTTTATTGAATCACCATGAGGTACAGTTACAAAGCTTTCATACAATGACTGAAACTCAAACATGAAACACCTATCCCTCCACCAGTGCTCATTTTCCAAAACCAGTGTCCCCAGTATCTCTCCTTCTAACCCCAACCCATCCTACACCCTGCCTCTGTGGCAGGCACCTTTCTTCTTACTCTCTCTACTTTGGGGAACATGGTAAGTAATAAAGATACTGAGGGGCCATCATGTTTGGTCCTTAACCTACTTTCAGCACACATCTTCCATGCAAGCTATCCCTCCAACCATCATTGACTTTGTGCTCCCTTCTCATCCCTACTGCCTTCTCTTCCAGCCCAAAGGGCAGGCTACCAAACCATGGAGTAATCCTCCTGGCCCTTGTCTCTATTGTCCTTTGGTGTTTGTCTCATACTATGTTATTTTATATTCCACGAATGAGTGTAGTCATTCAATGCCTGTCCCTCTCTTTCTGACTCATTTCACTTAGCACGATATTCTAAAGTGAAGTACCTATAAAAAGAAAACAACAAAATACTACTTCAAGGAATAAATGAGGGCACTAGTAAATGGAGACACATTCCCTGCTAAAGTATTAGGAGGATTAAATTTGTCAAAATGCCAATGCTCCCAAAAGCATCCTACAGATTTAATGCATTCCCTATAATGATACCCATGACATTTTTCAAAGAACTAGGCAAAGCACTCCTGAAATACATATGGAACAATAAAGCTACGAATACCTAAAGCAATTTTTGTGAAAAAAAATGGGTGACAACACCTTTTCCAACTCAAACTGTATACAAAGCAGTAATAATTAAAACAACATGGTATTGGAACAGAAACAGAGGCACAGACCAATGGAATAGAGTTGAATTTTTTGGCACAGGCTCTCAAGTATATGATCACTTAAATCTTTGATAAAGGAACAATAAATATGAAGTGAAGCAAGGAAAGCCTCTTGAACAAGTGTTCTTGTTTTTTTTGTTCCTGGGATTTGGGGGTTGAATAGCTAGATGTTTTAGTTGATATTATCTTTCTTTTATTTTATTTTTATTTAAAATTTTTGTTTGACTAAAATATAAGGCTAATTTTTAAAAAATGTATTAATTTTCATTGAATCACCATGTGCAATACATAGTTAATTGATCAGGTTTCAGTAACAGAATGTTCCAACACCCATTCCTCCACCAGATTACATTTCCCATTACGAATGACCCAAGTTTCCCTCCTGCCACACCACCCCCACTCCCAACCTGTCTCTAATGCAGATACTTTCTTCTCTATCCTTCCCTCTCTCCCTCCTCTATTTTCCCCCCTCTCTTCCCTTTTGAGCATTATGGTTTGCACTTCATATATTGAGAAGTTATCATGTTTGCTCCTTTACCTACTTTAAGCACACAGTTGCTATCTAGAGTGATCATTTCCAACTAATTCCCAACTATCATTGCCATAGCGGTTCCTTCTCTCTCCCAACCGCCTTCTTTCTCAGCACCTGAGGCAGGCTTCCACCCTTGGACCTATTCTCTTGGCCCATGTTTCTATGTCCATGAACATTAGTCTCATACTATGATTTTTCGGTCCCACAAATGAGTGCAATCATTACATATCTGCCCCTCTCCTTCTAAGTCATTTCACTGAGCATGATGTTTTCCATGTTCATCCATTTATAAGTGAATTTCATTTCCTTTGTAATTTTATTAAGCATAAAATGCAGTCATTCATTATTGGATTTCAACACTCATAAATTCCCCATTGTCCATTTTTCTCCCTCAACTGATCCCCTCCATCCCTCATTTGCATCCCTCATACCAGTGTTCTACAAGATGCACTATATATGTAGATTTGGCAGCATATATATATATATATATATATATATATATATATATTTGCTGTTGTACTGCCGGCTGGAGGCATAGCACAGTGCGTAAGGCGTCTGCCTTGTGCTTGACCAATCCAGGTTCGATTCCTCTCCCCCTCTCAGAGAGCCCAGCAAGCTACAAAAGTATCTTGCCTGCACGGCAAAACCTGGCAAGCTACCCATGGCTATCTGATATGCCAAAATCAGTAACAACAAGTTCACAATTTGTTATGAGACGTTACTGGTTCCTACTCGAGCAAATCGATGAACAACAGGAGGACAGTGCTACAGTGCTGCTGTTGCACTATAGATTACAGTACTGTTGCTGATAGGATTTCATACATCACACTACCTACCACCTTTGAGCACCACCTCCTCCTCTTGGTTAAACACTTCCCTACACCATATATATTGCCCCCTCTCTGTCCTACTCCATAGTTTCCTCAAGTGTATGTTTTGTACTGAATAAATGTTTATGTTTGTTTTCATTGTCTTTGGATATTTGCCATTCCATCATTATGTTTCTTTATACCCCACATATGTTAGAGATCATTCTGTATTAGTCTCTCTCCTTCTGACTAACCTCACTCAGCATTATACACTCCAGGTAAACATTTGCACCACTATGTATCTCGCAGTATTGTCCAAAATAACCAAAATCTAGAAATAACTCAAATGCCCAAGAATAGATGACTGAGTAAAGAAACTATGGTAAATAAGCATAGTGGAGTACTGCTTGATTATAAGACAAGATAAAGTCATGTAATTTGCTGCTACAATGAGGGACCTAGAAAGTATCATGTCTTCTCTTTCTTATTAAAGTGAGAATTCGGTACTTGAAATTTCCTTCTTTGCACTATGTTTGCTGTACTACATACTTTTCTGAATATTTTGATTTTTCAATCTATTTTTATTAAGGAGGATTTTATTTGACTTTTTAAAGTAAATACTACTTATCCCTTAATATTTATGAAATGCATGAAATAAAATAAAATTAATGTTATTGTTTTCATCACCATAGTATAATGGTCAGAAAGGATAATTCATGTGATTGATAGTTTTTCAATATTCTAAAACTTGTTTTATCACCTAGCATATAATGTATTCAGAGAAATGTTTCTTTGAAGAATGTATATTGTGCTACTATTAGAGGGAGCTGTCTGTATGTGTCAGTTTCATTGTTTCTAAAATATAATTTTCATTCCATGTTTTCTCATTAACTTTCAGCTTAGATGTGCTCCTATTAGAGGGAGCATTCTGTATGTGTCAGTTTCATTTTTTTCTAAAATATAGTTTACATCCAATGTTTTCTCATTAATTTTGAGCTTATATTACCTATTCGAGGAACCCAGGTGTGTGGGACCCGGGGCTGAGATCTCCAAGCCTGCACGGTTTGGGACTGGACCTATCAGTAGCTAGACAGTTACAACCTCCAACTGCCGTGTAACCCCAACAACGGCCAGGATCCAGAGATTATCACAACAAGCTCCCAGGAGAGCACAAGGCAGAGTCTCCTACCCTGTGCCTGACTATCCTCGCCAGGGCCCAACAGCTGAAGACCTCCAGGCCCCAGCCAAGGCCTTACTGGGGCCACTCTCCACACACTTGGATAAGCCTCAGGCATAACAGAACTGGCAGAGGAACCCAGGTGTGTGGGACCCGGGGCTGAGATCTCCAAGCCTGCACGGTTTGGGACTGGACCTGTCAGTAGCTAGACAGTTACACCCTCCAACTGCCGTGTAACCCCAACAATGGCCAGGATCCAGAGATTATCACAACAAGCTCCCGGGAATATTTATTTACTTTTCTCTAAGTTTTCAGGGTACCTTAAATATCCAACCCACACTGAAGAGCCTGGCAAGCTATCCGTGGTCTATGCCAAATAGACCAAATTGATATGCCAAATCCAGTAATAAATGGATCTCATTTCCCTAACCCTGAATATGCAGAGTCGAGAAGGATATGGAAGGAGAGGCTGATAAAATACCAAGGCAGAAATAGGCTGCCAAAACGCAGAAAAACAAAAATGATTGTCTGTACTTTTAATGCTCGTACGCTGGCATCTGCTGCATCCATTAAAGATCTTATGGTACAAGCGCAAAAGATCAAGTACGACATCATTGGTCTGACCGAAACGAGAAGACATCAATCACATCATGCCATTTTCGACACTGGAGAAGAACTGTTCCTTGGAACATATGATAAAAGAGGCGTCGGTGGTGTCGGTATCCTTGTCAACACAAACTTAGTCACGAGCATTGATTCATTCGAATGCCTAACAACCTGAAACGGACGATTACACTTGAATAAATGTGGCTCACTACCGGCAGTTTCTATCTTTGTTGTCTATGCACCAATATCCTGTTATGGTGAAAGAGAAACTGAGAAATTCTACATGGAGCTAGAGAAGTTCTATAAAGAAGATCACACCGTCTACAAGATCATTGTCGGAGATTTTAATGCCAAGATAGGACCAAGAAGATCAGTCGATGAATTCCACATCAGGACCCATGGCCTGGAATGAAACGAACAGGGTGACAGACTGTCTGAGTTCATCATGTCAACCAAAACCTTCCATGGTAACTCACAGTTCCAAAAGGCTGAATGTAAACGTTGGACATGGGAGTCTCCCGATGGACGGTTCCACAATGAAATAGACCACATCATATTCAATCGGTGGTTTTGCCTAACCGATGTTGCTGTTGTCCCAAAATTCCAAACGGGATCAGACCACCGTTTTCTTCGTGCAAAATTCTACCTCACAGAACGAGGAGAAAAGAATGCAAGGTTTAAGAAGAGGACTCCCAGAACAACCACCAACTGGGAGCTCTTTGGCTCTGTTGCGGCAACATGGGAAGATGCCGTCATTGACAACATTGATGACGAATACGATCGAATGATTCAGCACCTCCATGATTGTGCAAGGAATGCCAAGAGAGAGATAACCACAAAAAAACTGCCTTTCTTCAAACACTCTTGAACTTATCGCCAACGTGGCTTGGCACATGCCTCAGGCAACCACAAGCGAACATCCGAACTGGCAAAACAGTGCAGAGAAGCCATCAAGGATGACCTCAAAAACAGGAGAGCAGAGTACTGGTATATGCGGCAGAAGCTGGGAAAAGCATTCGTAATGCCCACCTGTCCTTCACCAACTACAAAACCAAGATGACTGCCCTCCGACATCATGATGGATTTATCACATCTTCCAGAAGGGCAATGGAGAAGATTATTCATAACTTCTACTCAGATCTCTTTAATAACCACATCCACTTGCCCAAATACCACATAACGCATGATGGATATGTCGTTCCCAATGTTCTCCCTTCCGAAATCCAACATGCCATCTCGTCGGTAAAGAAACAAAGAGCACCTAGACCAGACAAGATCAGACCTGAACACCTGAAGAACTTACCATCAGTACTCATCAATACATTGGCTCGGCTCTTCACACGCTACCTGTCTGAATGCAAGGTTCCATCCCAATGGAAAACCAGCAGGACTGTACTACTATACAAGAAAGGAGACATCCACGACATTGGCAACTATCGCCCAATCTGCCTATCGTCTGTCATCTACAAACTATTCACTCGAGTCATCCTGAATAGGATTAGCAGAACACTAGATGAAGGACAACCATGTGAACAAGCTGGATTCCGAAAAGGATTCAGTACCATCGACCATATCCACACGATTACTAAGCTCATTGAGGTTTCTCAGGAGTTCAAGATGCCGCTCTGTCTAACGTTCATTGATTTAAAGAAGGCCTTTGATTCTGTTGAGATGGAAGCGGTCATGGAAGCCCTAGCCAATCAGGGCGTACAAACTCAATACATCAGGATCCTTCGTGAGCTCTATTGCGGATTCACTACCATGATCTCACCATTCTACAAAAAAGTAATCATCCATATCAAGAGAGGGGCTCGGCAGGGTGATACCATTTCACCAAAACTCTTCAGTGCCACCCTCGAGAACATCATGCGATGACTGGAATGGGAAAGCATGGGAGTGAAGATAGATGGTCGGCAACTACACCATCTCCACTTTTCTGATGACATCGTTCTAATAACACCAAACATCAGCCAAGCAGCACAAATGCTGAACGACTTTTGACTGTGAATGTGGAAAGGTCGGACTACAGCTGAATCTTACGAAGACAATGTTTATGAGAAACAGCCTTGTTCCTGACGCTCCATTCGCTCTCAATGGAACCACCATCTCCGAATGCAACAGTTATATATACCTAGGTCGAAAAATCAACATGATGAATGACCTGGCACCTGAATTGCGCAGGAGGAAGAGAGCGGCTTGGAATGCCTTCAAGAGCATTGAAGAAATAACTAAAAGGACAAAGAACCTCCAGCTACGAGCACATCTCTTTGATTCCACTGTTCTTCCTGCATTAACATATGCCTCAGAGACCTGGACCCTACGAAAACAGGATGAGAATGCTATTCGGGTCTCTCAAAGAGGAATCAAAAGAACTATGCTTGGAATATCACGATTCACTCAAATGAGAGATAGAATCCGGAGTTCTGATCTTCGTCAATGCTCAAGAATCAGGGACGCTGTCTCATTTGCCAAGACATCAAAAATCAGATGGGCTGGACATGTAATGAGGTTTACAGACAACCGCTGGACTAGAGCCATTACTGATTGGATTCCACGGGACATCAAAAGATCACGTGGACGCCCACCTACAAGATGGTCAGACTTCTTCGTCAAGACCCTAAATGATCGGTTTGAGGCTCTGCATGTTCATAGAACAAATAGATACCACTGGGCTACGCTAGCACGCAACCGGGATGAATGGAGACGTTACTGGCACCCGCTCGAATAAATCGATGAATAACGGGGATTAAGTGATTAAGTGATTAAGTGATTACCTATTCATTGATAAAAGTAATATTACTTTTTGATGCACACAGACACACACACATATGCACTCAACATTGGAGGACCAATGCATATTAAGTAAATTTAATTCATAAATTTATGTATAAATGCATATACTTATAATAGGTATATGTTCTTGATAAATTTACTATCATCATTATAAAATGATCATTCTAATGCATGTTATAGATATTTTAATTAACCTATTTTGTTTAATAAATATAATAATCCTAGCTCTCGTTTTCTTTCCACTGATGTAAAATCACTTTTTAATTCCTTTATTTTGAGTCTTTTATCTTAAAGATAAAGTCAATCAATTATGGACAGGTCTAGGTATGCATTGAGATGTTTTATGAGTTTTCAAAGGATAATATAGTCAATTTATTTACTTTTACATTAGTGTTTTATCAATACAGATTAATTGCTAAAATCATGCTTCTTTGTTATTACAGTTTTGTAATCCAGTGTATTCGATATTCCAAAACCAGTAAATACAATGGGTCTCATTCCCCTGACCCTGAAAGAGCCACCAATATGGCAGCATTATTAAAGATGAGGAAGGAGAGGCTTATAAAATCTCAGGGCTGAACTAGGCTGCCAAAATGAAGAAAGACAAAAATGACTATACTTTCAATGCTTGTACACTGGCATCGGATGCATCTATTGAGAACCTGATGGTACAAGCGCGAAAGATCAAGTATGACATCATTGTTCTGACTAGACAAGATGGCATCAATCACATCACGCTGTTATCGACACTGGAGAAGAACTGTTCCTTGAAACATGTGAAAAAAGAGGCGTCGGAGTTCTTGTCAACACAAACTTGGTAATGAGCATTGATTCATTCGAATGCCTAACAACCAGAATCGGATGATTACACTTGCATAGATGTGGCTCACTGCAGGCAGTTTCTATCTTCGTTGTCTATGTACCAACATCCAATTATGATCAAGGAGAAATTGAGAAGTTCTATATGGAGCTGGAGAATTTCTATAAAGAAGACCACACCTTCTACAAGATCATTGTCGGTGATTTTCATCCCAAAATAGGACCGAGAAGATCAGCCGAAGAACTCCACATCGGGACCCATGGCCTAGAATGGAAGGAACAGGGTGAGAGAGTGTCTGAGTTCATCATGTTGAACAAGAACATCCATGGTAATGCACAGTTCCAGAAGGCCGAATCTAAACGCTGGACGTGAAAGTCTCCAGGTGGACGATTCTACAATGAATTTGACCACATCATATTCAGTCGATGGTTTCGCCTGACCGATGTCACTGTTGTCACAAAATTCCAAATGGGCTCAGACCCCCATATCCTTCGGGTGAAATTCTACTTCACAGAGAGGAGAAAAAGGGCTGCAATGTTTAAGAAGAGAACTCTCAGAACAACCAACAACTGGTAGCTCTTTGGCACTATCACAGCCACATGGGAAGATGCCGTCATTGACAATATCGATGAGGAATACAATTGACTGGTTCAGCACCTCGATCATTGTGAAAGGAATGCCAAGAGAGAGATATCCACACAAAAACACCCATCTTCGAAAACTCTTATTATTCACCAACGTGGCTCGGAGCAAGCCTCAAGTAACCGCATGCAAACATCTATGCTTGCAAAGCAGTGCAGAGAAGTGATAAAGGAAGACTTCAAAGAGAGAAGGACAGCAATGCTGGTAGAGCGGCAGAAGCCGAGAAAAGCATTTGCAATGTCCACCTATCCTTCGCCAACTACAAGACCAAGAGAATTGCCCTCCGACATCCTGATGGATCTATCACATCTTCTAGAAGGGCAATGGAGAAGATTATCTATGACTTCTACTTGGATCTCTTCGATAGCTTTGTGTACCTGCCCAAAGAGATGGAGCAAACACTCCTGAAATTCATATGGAACAATAAGCACCCACGAATAGCTAAAGCAATTCTTGGGAAAAAGAAAATGGGAGGAATCAAGGATCTATAAAGTATTGGTTGAACTCCACAAGAAGAAAACATCCAACCCCATCAATAAATGGGGCAATGAAATGAACAGAAGATTTCTCAAAGAAGAAATCCGAATTGCAAAAAAGCACATGAGAAAGTGCTCTACATCATAAATCATCAGGGAGATGCATATCAAAACCACAATGAGATACCATCTCACACTTCAGAGACTGGCCCATATCTAAAAGAACAAAAACAACTTATTCTGGCCCAGATGTGACGAGAAAGGGACACTCCACTGTTGGTGGGAATGCCGACTGGTTCAGCCCTTTTGGAAAACAGTATGGAACATTCTCAAGAAATTAGAAATTGAGCTGCCATTTGGCCCAGCAATACCATTCCTGGGAATATATCCCAGAGAGGCAAAAATGTATAGTCGAAGTGACATCTGCACTTGTTTGTTCATTGCAGCACTCTTTACAATAACCAGAATCTGGAAAAAACCTGAGTGCCCAAGAACAGATGACTGGTTAAAGAAACTTTGGTACATCTACACAATGGAGTACTATGTAGCTGTTAGAAAAGATGAAGTCATAAATTTTACATACAAGTGGTACCACATGGAAAGTATCATGATAAGTGGAATGAGTCAGAAATAGAGGGATAGACATAAAAAGATTGCATTCATCTGGGGAACATAAAGTAAAGGACCTGTACAAAGAAAGCCATAAAAGGCTACTTCAGGAAATAAAAGAGGACATAAGAAAATAGAAAGATATCCCCTGCTCATGGGTCGGGAGATTTAACATTGTGAAAATGGCAATACTACCCAAGGCACTGTACAAATTCAATGCAATCCCTATAAGGATACCCATGACATTCTTCATCCCACGCAGATCCACCACTCCAAATTTTATAGTTTTAATATCACAATTTATAACTATTTATATGAATGCATTAATAAGTATAATTACAACTATTTTTCAAATTTTCATCTTAAAAGCTTACAATAAAGTCATTAATATACTACCATATTTCAGTTATTTAATATTCTATCTCTGACAATACTTTCACATTTACCAATATATTTGATATATATTTTCATGTTAGTTCCCTTTATAGCATTCCTCTTACTGCAGAGCTATTGGTGACAAACCTATAAAGCTTTAGTTTATTCAGAAAAATGATTACCTTAACTTTATTTCTGAAGAACAATTTTGAAAACTAAAGTAGCCTAATTGGTATTTCTTTCTGGTAGCACTGAGAGTATGCCATCCATTATTGAACCTCTTATAAGGCCTCTGATAAGAATTTTACTGATAACCTCATCCTGGTTTCCTTCCAGAAAAGAAAGTTTTCTACTATTTTTTAAAATGCTTCCAGTTTAGAATATTTTATCATAATATATTGTAAAGATTATTTTGGATTGCAATTTTAAGGTGATAAATGGAGACGTTACTGACACCCGCTCGAGTAATTCGATGATTAACGGGGGATCAAGTGATGTTATTTTATAAACTTATGTCCAAATATCTCCCTGTCACTTGTCCTCCCGTTGTTCATTGATTTGCTCATGTGGGCCCAGTAACGTCTCCATCGTGAGAATTCTTGTTACTGTGTTTTGGCATATTGAATACCTCACAGGTAGCTTGCCAGGCTTTGCCTTGCGGGCAGGATACTCTCGGTAGCTTCCCGGGCTCTTCCAGAGGGGTGGAGAAATCAAACTCGGGTCGCCCGGTCTGGCTGCGTGCAAGGCAAATGCCCTACAGCTGTGCTATTGCTCCAACCCATAGCACAGCGGTAGGGCGTTTGCCTTGCACGCAGCCAACATGGCCGACCCGAGTCGATTCCTCCGCCCCTCTCGGAGAGCCCGGCAAGCTACTGAGAGTATCTCGCCCGCACGGCAGAGCCTGGCAAGCTCCCCGTGACGTATTCGATATGCCAGACACAGTAACAACAAAGTCTCCAATGGAGACGTTACTGGGCCTGCTCGAGCAAATATCTCCCTAAATGCTAGAAATTCTTAGTCATTATTTATTTAAATATACCTTATATTCCATTCTCCTCTTCTACTGCAATATCTATGAAAGGCCTATGATATACCACTCTACCATATTAGTGAAATCATTTTATTTGTACTAGTTTTATCTCATATTTGAAGTTTGAGCAACATGTCACCTTATCAAGGTGTAATGAGACAAAGTATCCACAATCTCCATCTTCATTGTGTTTAGTAACAGTTTCTTCTGTATTTATGTACACTCTTAAGATGAAGATGGGCATTGTTGTATTCAATGCACAAAGAGACTACAAAGTAATTGCCCATGCAAACTGCTTGATATATCTTTTAATTCTTTGTATATATTATAGTTGCATTTTCTCCATCTCTACTCCACCAAAACTACCTTTTATAAGGTTCCCATTGATGCATGTCTTGAAAAACAAATGTATACTTTTTATGTATCATCTTAGTCAGAATTTATAACTCTCTCCTTTCAGAAAAGAAAATTGTTCTATACTGTTTCTGACACTATACTATATTATTTTATTAACTGTTCATCTTAAATATACTTTTCTAATTTACCTTGTGGCAAAGACTGGCTAGATTTTCTTTAAACCCATTTCCTATTCTTCCTTGGCACGCATTTCACCCACATTTCCCAGCTTCTCTGCAGTTCATTTCAATTACATAAATGAGTACACCCTAATGGCAAAAAGAGACAATTTATTTGCTCATATATCAAACCTGGTCCCTACCATATTAACATTAAAAATCTTTCAAAATCATTCTATTTTTAAAAGACCAATGGATAATTTTAAAGTTAAATGCAATGACTATGACCACCCAAGCACTACAATTAGTTGAAATAATACATAGATTAGTGGGGGAAAGTCCCCCAACTCCCAGTTGTGGCATCGATTTTAGAATTTGCATATAAATAATATGTAAACGTATATTTTATAAAGATATTTAGTAACTTTTATGACAACTAATGTTTAATTTTTGTTTTATAATTTATGATGCACATGTGACATTGATTCAGGTATTAATTCATATATTTATATTAATTCATGCATTTTTTATTTTACTTTATAAACGGGTTTTTTTTTTGGCTTTTTGAGTCACACCTGGCGATGCACAGGGGTTACTCCTGGCTCTGTAATCAGGAATTACTCCTGGCAGTAGCTCAGAGGACCATATGTGATGCTGGAAATCAAACCCGGGTTGGCCATGTGCAAGGCAAACGGCCTATCCACTGTGCTATCACTCCAGTCAGCCCCTGTGTCTTTTCTTGTATATGTTTCCTATATACATTATCTTGTATACATTTCTCATTGATCATCTTATCTGGTCAGTAAGTGAATGATACACAAATTTGTATATCTTGCAAGGCTCCTCACCTAAAGTTGTATGAACCTTACAACATTAAGTGAATTTGAATGTTAATTATGTAAACGAAACCAAATTATCCCCTAAACCTGTTTCCTGTTTCTCATACTCTTATGCACTACTAAACAATTTTTATTAATTTAGTAACTTCAATTTTTCTTTCTTTTTTTATAATTTTTATTAGTGAAACACCATGAGGTACAGTTGTAGACTTACAAATTTTTGTGTAACTGCAATTTTTCTAGTCAGAATTCTGAAACACTGGCGTTATACTTTACTCATATATTTTATTTTTAAAATTAGTTTATTGTAGTTGAGGCAACAGTTTTGCAATAATGTCCACATATAGATTTTGTTTTTGGTGTATAAAGTCACTGCACTTCATGAATAAACAAAGTGCTCAAAATCTTTTATCACTCTTCCTTTCCCTAAGCCTCTTCCTTCAACTGTTTGGCAACCTCAGTACTTTTGCCCAAGTCAATAATGTATTATCATTGAATACTGTTGATTTCCTTTTGTTTCTTTATATATGACATGTAAATAATGTCATCTTGTTTATACCCATTTCCCTCAGAATTATTTTAATTAACATAAGATCCTCTGGTTCCATCTATGTGGCAAAAGGCAAGAGTTCATCTTTTTCAAACTTGAGTAGGATTCCTTTATTTACATAAGTCATTTAAAAATTTTATACAATCATCTATCCTTCAATATTTGGGTTGCTTCCAGATTTTAGCTATTGTAATTAGCACTGCATTGACTATAAATGTACATATGTCCTTTTTGTTTGTTTTGGAACTACATCCCTTGGTACTCTGGAGCTACTCTTGACTCAATATTCAAGGGGAATTCCTGGCAGTGTTCAGGGGAATATGTAATGTCAGGGACTAAACTTGGCCTACTACCAAATATAATGTACTCACTCCAGAACTTTATCCTTAATTTGGATAATAAGGCTAATAATCTGACTTCAAATATATTTTCCTGTTTCTATTACCTTGATTGCTTTCTAAAACCGTATTCACCTGTCTGATAAATATATAAGTAACACTCCTACTTCAAATTCCTTTGTAGAAAGTGGACAGAAAGTACAGCAGGTAAGTGACGTGTCTTGCATGTGCCTCCCCCAGGTTCAATCCCTGTCATTCATTCTGTGTGATCCCCTAAGCACCACTAGGTATAATTTGAGCACAGAGCCAGGAGTAACTCCTGAGTATCATTGGCTATGTTACCAAAGCAAAGCAACAAATTCTTTTGTAAGTCCTGTTCTTATTGGTTAGAATATCATTTTCAACTTGTTCCAGTCATCAATCTAACATTCTTTTTATCTTTAGTCTAGTGCAGTTTTCTTAAGTCAATACTCACATTCATGAAATATGAAATCCCTGTAATCCACCATGCACTGTAGCACTGTCCTCCCATTGTTAATCAATTTGCTCAAGCGGGCCCAGTAACATCCCCTTTGTGAGACTTGCTGTTACTGTGTTTGGCATATCGAATATGTCACGGGTAGCTTGCCAGGCTTTGCTGTGTGGGCAAGATATTCTCGGTAGCTAGCCGGGATCTCCAAGAGGAGCAGAGGAATCAAACCTGGGCCGACAAGGTTGGCCGCGTGCAAGGCAAACACCCTATCTGCTGTGCTATTGCTCCAGTCCATCATCTCCATACATAATTTTTATTCCTGTTTTGATTTTTATCCACATAGTTTATCCGTATCTAATGTAATATCCATTTCACTTTGTTGTCATTTTCCACAAAAGATAATTTAAACTATATATATACACATCGGGCTGGAGCGATAGCACAGCGGGTAGGGCGTTCGCCTTACACGCAGCCAACATGGCCGACCTGAGTTCGATTCCTCTGCCCCTCTCGGAGAGCCTGGCAAGCTACCGAGAGTGTTCGATATGCCAGACACAATAACAACAAAGTCTCCAATGGAGACGTTACTGGGCCCGCTCGAGCAAATCGACGATCAACGGGAGGGCCTTTACCTATAAACACATATATTATGAGATTCAAAGTGGATTATTAACATATATGTAAAGATTGTTACTGTGTCTGGCATATCGAATACTCTCGGTAGCTTGCCGGGCTCTTCGAGAGGGGCAGAGGAATCGAACTCGGGTCGGCCATGTTGGCCGCTTGTAAGGTGAACGCCCTACCCGCTGTGCTCAAGCATATTTTCTGATCACAACAGAATTATATTAGAAATTAATAGGAAAAATGAGAAAAACATCAAACATTATGTAGTCTAAAGACAATACTTTTAATAACTCTGGGGTCAATGCAGGAATGAAGAAGAAATGAAAATTTACTTTTCTTATTTATAGGGGAAAAGAGAAAAGTACTAGGTTCTATGAAATGCAGCAAAAACTGTATTAAGAGGAAAGTACACTATAAGATAGGGCCACATAATTAAATAAGAATAGTCTTATAAAATAATGTAACCTCACACTCAAAAGGAAAAAAAAAGGAACAAACAGAAGCAAAACTCATCAGAAGTAAAAAAAAGGAATAAAATTTATAGCAATTCAGAAGAATAGGGACAGGTTTAGAATTATTTCACTCATTTGTGGAACATAAAAAATCATAATATGAAACAAATACCAAAAGAGTAGAAAAAAGGGCCAGGAGGATTGGTCCACAGATGGAAGCCTGCCTCAAGTGCTGGGGGAGAAGGAAGTTAAGATAGAGAAGGAACCACTATGACAAAGATAGTTGGACATGATCACTCTGGATAAGAACTGCATGCAGTGGAGTTAAAAATGGGTAACCTCCCCTCATCTCTCTGTGTTTCCAGTAGCCTGGCAGTCAAACCCACAAATTGCCTCTGGTGCCATTTAAGCTCCTTAATAGCCATGATCCAACACTGTAACAATGTAGCACAGTCCTTCCGTTGTTCATCGATTTGCTTGAGCAGGCACCAGTAACATCTCCATTGTGAGACTTGTTGTTACTGTTTTTGGCATATCAAATACACCATGAGGAGCTTGCAAAGCTCTGCTGTATATGTGGGATACTCTCAGTAGCTTGCTGGGCAATCTGAGAGGGATGGAGAAATCAAACCCAGGTCGGCCACTTGCAAGGCAAACCCCCTACCCACTGTGCTATGATTCAGAGACTCACAAATAAACTTTGGAAGAGGAAGACAGCAACACATCACAGAGATGCCACCGGACCCGCCACCAGGCTGTTTCATTCTCGACAACCTGGAGGGGAGCAAATGAGTCCCACTATCCACCCTAACAAACCCCGAAAGCTGAAAATCTCCAGAATCCAGTCACTGTCATGCTCACAGCTGATCTCCACAGGCTCAGATGAGCCTCATCCACAAGTGAATCTGCTGAAAAAACCCAGGTATATGCTACTTGTGACTGAAATCTCTAGGCTCATATGGAGTCAGGAATGGGTGACCTTTCCCAATCACCCTGTGCTTCTGGTATCCTGACAGTCATACCCACGAATTGCCTCTGGTGCCATTTAAGCTTCCTATAGGCTACGATCCAGAAACTAACAAATAAACCTTGGAAGAGGAAGAGAGCAACACACTGCAGAAATGTCTCCAGACCTCAAAGTCACCATACAGTTAAAAATTTAAGCTGAAATACCCTATTAAAACTAGAATTCCTGGACTGCACAGAGTCATTAAGCCCTCCAGTCATTAAACCCTTCTCATACACTATGCAAGGGCTTAATGCCTCCAGGGTGATACAAAAATCTTCACACATTTTCCTCTAAGCAAACTTTTTTCAATTCTCTATAGCGAATTATTCATAACAAGTAACACAAAAGAAATTACTTAGGTCCTGCTTTGGGGGAAGGCTTTGGTGATTGGGGTGGTATAATTCAAAATATGGTGGTGAGAAGGTATAATAGTGGTGGGATTGGTGTTGGAATATTGAATGTAATAAGCTACTTTGAAAAACTATTAATATAAAATAAATTATTTAGGTTCTGCTTTGGGGCAGGCTTTGGGGATCGGGGTGGAATAATTCAAAATATGATGGTGGGAAGGTATAATGGTGGTAGTTTTGGTGTTGGAATATTGACTGTAATCAGTTATTGTGAAAATCTTTATAAAAATAAAATTAAATTAACAAAAAAGAGCTGCATGTTGAAAATAGGTAAAGAAATGAGCAGGATAACTTCTCAGTATCTGCCTTGCAAACAATAATGTCCAAAAGTGAGGACATGGGAGAGAGTGAGAGAGAGACTGAAAGAAAGAGAGACAGAAATACAGAGACAGAAGGAAAATGCCTGCCAAAGAGGTGGCTAGGTGGGAGCAGCAGGAAGATGCATGGAGGGAGGTAAACTGGGGACATTGGTAGTGAGAAATGTACACTGGGGGAAGGATGGGTGTTGGGATATTGTATGACTGACATGGACTATAAGCAAATTTGTAACTGTGTCTCTCATGGTGGTTCAATAAGTAAATAAAAATGAAAATATGCCACACCATAAAAGAAAATAAATAGAGCAGAAAAATAAATAAACCATTAAGTTAACAAAATGATTAGTAAAACCCATAGATGGTTCTTTGAAAATCTCATAATTTGACTAAACCCTTTGCTAAATTCACTAATTAAAGAAAAATACCTAATATAAACAAATCAGAAGAGAAAGAAACAAAGTTAAAATTAATGATATCATGGGCAAAAGAAATAGTAAGGAGGAAGGGTGATTACCTTGTGCAAGGCCAAGTCAGGCTTGAGTTCCAGCACCACATATGATCCCTGATGCCTAGCAAAAGTAATCTCTAAGCACTGATACTGTTATAACCCCTGATCACAACATGGTGTAACCTGAAAACCAAACAAAAAACATACAATGTAGAAATAAAAAGGGTAATATGATAATTATATTTTAATACTTATATGCCAAATAATTTAATAACCTTGAAAAATAAGAAATAACTTAGAATAATACAATGTTCCAAAATTAAACCAGGAAGAAGGCACATATCTTGAACAAACCATTCCAAGTACAGAAATACAAACATCAATCAAGTCTTCCTAAGTGAGAAAATATCCCAGCACCAGATGTCTTCACAAATTAAATCTATAGAATTTTCAAAGCTGAACATACACACACCAAACTAAAAAAATTTAAAATAATCAAAGATGGAGGAGCTCCTTCACATGTCCCATAAGATCAGCATAAATATAATCCCCAATTTAGAAAAGGAATGCATACACACAAAAGAAAATTAAAGATTAACATACTTGATAAACATAGATTTAAAAATCCTCTGGTAAATCTTGTCAAATTGAATAGGACGGCACATAAGAAAACCATTCACCATGAATGAGTGAGATTCATCCTAACTATGCAATTTGTGGTTCAACAGATACAAACCAATTAATACAATACACCACATTAACGAAAATAGAAAAATAATTGATATTATTAATCAAACTTTAAGATAAGAAAATTTGACTAGAAATAGAAGGAGCATACATGGAATAAAACAATCTATGACTACCTACAGCTAATATCATACTCAGTGGTGAAAACTAGTAATTTTTAAAGTCTTAAATGAGACAAGGATGTCCACTAACTATTATGACCTTTCAACATAATTATGTAAATCCTAAACAGGATAATTAAATGAAACTAACAGCAGGATTTATTTTAGTTATGATAAAAGATAGAAATATTATTATTAAAATTGGGGAAAAAGTAACATTGTCACTATTTACCAATGACATGAAAATACATAGAAAACTCTGAAACTCCAGAAAAAAATCTCCTAGAAAATTCTAGTTCAGCAAAGTAGCACTATATAAAGTGAATACACATAAATCTGTTGTAATTATACATGTAATCCATGAATTAAAAAAGAGAAGTTGAAAAGCAAGCTTGTCTAAATTTAAAATAAAAATATAAAATACCTGGGAGTAATCTTTAAAATAAAGTGGAAAATTTATGCACTAACAGTTTTTAGACATTGCTAAAAAAAGAAATAGAAAACACAAAAATTAACATATTTCTCACATTTGTGAATAAGAAGAAAAATATTATTCAAATGACTATTTTACTAAAAAGAATCTAAGCTTTACCACAATCCCTATCAAAATACCAGTGACATTTTTCAAGGAATGAAAACAAACAGAATAGATGGATTTTGAAGATAAATACATAAAGTGAAAGACAATTGCCAAATAGTTTTCTTCATAGAATATGAATAACAGAAGCAAAAGAATTGGCCAAAATCCATTAAACCAACTCCTGTACTTGGGAGAAGACATGATGATTACTGGAGGAAAAGGGAAAAAGGAAAAAGAATGAACAGAGAAGTATTTGCAAAGTAGAATGGTACTGGAGCTTCAGTAGTGGAAGAGGTAAGTGCTATACACATACACATATGATTTTGTGAAGCAAAATCCTTGAAAATCCATACTATTGTAAAGCAATTATAAACAATAAAAATGTGGAGAAGAGCATTAGGCCACATGAAATCAGAAATTTTGCTCAGTGCTCTCTTCCAAGGACTTTTGGGAACATTTTCTTTGGAAATAAGCATACAAAGGTTCACAGTACATGAGTTAGATTGATGTATGTTTGCATCGCTGTCTCTTAAATTCTTTCTATCAGAAGCAAACAGATATTCCTACACAATCCACAGAGCACTGCAGAAACAGGCAAGCCAAGAATCCTTCCCTTTCAGGTTTAGTCGTGTTTTCTAGAAGATATGAGTCTTCCAGTCACCTGTCAAGGAACACAGATAATTCTCATTCCACTTGAGTTAGCATATATCACCTGGCTGCACTTGCCATGCCTCTCAGGCTGTGGCTAAAAAGTCTGTCCCGGTGGCTTCCTTGACTAGGCAGAATCTATCTGTGTTGACTTCTATTCCATATCCTCCCGGCCTATTTGAACCTCTCTTACTGTTGTAAGGGCTGATAAATAACTATCTTCTTCCTGGCATTGCAAATTTTCCTCGCCTCTTTCTTCAGATGCACATGATTTCTTTTTACAGCACACTCTTGGGAGTGGAAAAAATCCCTCCTGTACTTGTTTGTTATGAGTTTCATTCCTTTTATCCGTATTGTGCTGAAATCTGTAAGTCATTTGCCTGAATCTGCCTGTAGTTTTCTTCTTGATCACTTTCAGTTTGTAGTTTAACATGCTCTGATCCATAGACAATCAGCATATTTTGTTATATGTTTTGAGTAGCCCATTTTGAGTGCAACATTATTAGGATGGATATTTTAGAAAAAAATAATTACATATTTTTGGTGATTACAGGTTAGTCATAAGTACACTTATGGATTACCTTTTCCAATATATTTAAATTATGTGTGGAGAAACAGAGTCTTCGAGAATCTATAGTTTCTTTGCATTTTCAAGATGATTTTACAAATATCTCCATGCTTTAATATATACAGGGAGAAAGTTATTATAGATATTTTGTATATAAGGTGACTGAAAACTGGGGCTTTGCAAGTTTTAATGGTTTCCAAATGTTAACACACATACAGTGGATATATAATAAATATTACATAAAAAAGTCAGGATTCTGCTCCTGTGCTCTTTGCATCATGCCTCATTGCTTTCTGTAAAAACCTCATAAAAAAGAGAGATTCTCAGCTTTTAAGTTTGTGGGATGTAAATGGGGAGAAAGAACGGTTGTGCAGGGAATAAATTTATCTACAGTTAACCTGATTATTCTCAGGAAGAACTAAATTCTACTTCTACGTCTTTGCCATTACTCTTTTTAGATAGCTGATGTGATGAGGATAATTTGCCAAGGACATAAGAGGACATTAAGATTGGTTTAGACATAAGGCTTAAAAGGAGGTTTAAGTTTTAGGCGTATGGCCTAAAATTAGACTTTATCACTATGCAACCTCAATATAGTCAATTGACAAACAAAATAGTGGTTCAATTCATGCTCTGTTAATTATTTGATTATGAGAAAATATATGACTGGTTTTCCCTGCTTAGAGTACTTATTTTCAAAATTCTATGGTCAAATGGTATATACTATATTCTATAACAAACTTGCTCTTACTTTTCTAGATATTATACTCTTAGCTCTGAGAGACTGAAAGTTCAGATGATTATTTATATCTGTATAGGTTATGCTAAAGTGATGTTCAATTTTGGTATTAATTGAATTTGGGTATAAGATCTTCCCAGAAAACATGTTGCTCTCTGTAAAGCATTCAGGAAAAAAAGTCTCCAAACACTTAATAAAATTACCTGGCCAGTGAAGAATACTTGATAAGGCTTACATAGATCTCCATATAGTTATGGGGACATAATGCTGGACATCTGTACTTTGTTTATTTGTTTGTGGCCATACCCTGTGTTGCTAGTGCTTACTCCTTGCTCTGCACTCAGGGATCACTCCTTTTCAGCTTGGGTGATCATTTGGCAAAAAGCCTTACCCACTGTAGTACCCACTCCATTGTTCTGTCCTCACCTCTACTTTTATTTAAAAAGTCTACTCTCATATAGATTCTAGAAGTTCCCAAATATCTTTTGGGAACATAAGAAATATATAGTTGTTGGTATGTATTATATTTTAAAGTTTTGTATTGTATTTTACCAATGCCATGGAATTCAAGGAATTATCTTATAATCATATAAATTCTATAATTTTACCTTCCCAATAATATCAGTGGCTTACTCAATATTTCTGGGTAAATATAATAAATAAAAAATATCTTCTAAAAATAAATCTTGAACGAGATCAACAAGATACAGAAGATTCCCCCTGATATCTGCACAAGGCCGACTACTCCAAGGTAACCAGATGAGTGACAGGTCAGCCCAGTACCCACCCTGACCAAATAGAGCCACTGCAGCATAAAGCTCCCACACTCCACAAATATCTGCTGCTTGCCCCTCGCCCAGACTCTGCTGCCTCAGGATGAGCCTCACAATAAATTAATCTTCTTAAAAAGTCAGATATGTGGGTATTGTGACTGAAATCTCCTGGCTTTCACGAGTTGGAATGAATTATCCTCCCTCCCCCCCCCCCCCCCGTTACCCATACCCAGTTAAAACTTTAACTGCATCTGCATCAACCCATTAAAAATTCTGGACTTCCTGGAGTGACATCTAAAACTACAACACTGATACATCAGGAGTAGCACACAAGATTGGATTGGCTGTAATGTAGAAGGTAACCAATCTCTATTAACAAAACATAAACACAGAAGGCTTAACCTATAATAACATCTTAGTAATCTCTTATACAAGGAATTACTGGCAACATAGTGAGATACAACAATGTTCACTAGCTTTCTTCTAGGGGAACATTTTTTGATCATTTTGTTAGCAAATTATTGATAATTAGCACTATAAAATAAATTATTGAGGGCATTCTATAGGGGCAGGCTTAAGGGTTGATTGGGAAAATTGGAGATAATGGTGGAGGGAAGGTGTAATGGTCATGGAATTGCTGTTAGAATATTGAATGCCTGTAACAAATCATCATGAACAACTTTGTAAAACACAATGTTTACATAAAGTGTAAGGGAAAATTCACATATGTAGGCTATACGTACTCCATGTAAAATCTAAAATATATTAACACAGTACTGCTTTAAAAGACATTTTAATGACAGGTGAGACATGATTATTACCAGAATGATTTCTAAACATAAAATAAAATTCAATGTAATATACTTTAGATTTCAGAGTTTAAAATGTATATATGTAAATGAAAATAAACATTTTATATTGTATTAGATGTTTTTAATTTTCTTATTTATATAGTTTAAAAGTATATAATAAACATTAATTAGTCCTTACTGATATATTCCTTGATAATTCACTTTGTCAGTTTTAAAAGTTTTGTTAGAATAAGCAATATAAGGTAAATTTTTATATGCTAAAGGGGGCAAATTTGGATTGGGAGGGAAACTGAGGATATTGGTGTAGGGAAAGTCACACTGGTGGTGCTGGAACACTTAATGTTTGAAACAACTGTTTAATGAACAAATTTGTAAATCACAGTGCTTTTAATAAAATTTATTATAAAATGGGAAAAAACTAAAAAAGAAACAAAGAACAAAACATCCAGAATTTGTGGTAGGATTAAACAGAGATAAGAGGAATTGAGAGGTAGTACTGTGATATTTACCTCTCATTTTACATTGTTCCTTAGGAATGTTATCTGTAAATCAGACTAATAGTTCTAAAAATGTTCGAGTACATCATACTAATAAAAATAGAACTTTTGTTCACTTTTAAACACTTTTCTGCACAAAAAGAATGAATAAAAATAACCACAAAATAAACTGGTTGTAATGTAGTGGGTAGTAGCCTGTCTTGCACGTGGCATACTCAGGTTGAATTCCAGCATTCCATATGGTCCCCTAAGCCTGAAAGGGGTAATTTCTGAGTGCAGAACCAGGAGTAAACCCTGAATATCATCAGATTTGCCTTCCTCTGTTGTTTTTTGAGAACTGGTTGATTTTTCTTTTATTCAGTAAATATGATTTGATTTAGATTTCTGGATTAAGAATGTATCTTTCATATTGGTTATATGCATTTTGGTTATATGCAAATGAGGGTAATGTAAACCAACAATAATGGGTATTGTCACAGAAAATTTTTAAGAAGGAAATAAAAACTATTTGGATACAGGTTATGTAAAAATAAATTTCTAACTTGGTTCTCTGCCCCTTTATACCATTCTACACACTAGGATTGTGAAGATTATTTAAAATGTAAATATAAAATGCACTAATTATAATTATTCCCTTAAATATCTTTAGTGGATTCATGTTATACTTTAAATCAAGTCCAAATTTTTTAGGCGGTGCCACACTCAGCTGTTTTCAGGGCTTATTCCTGGTTCTGTGCTAAGCAATCAAACCTGGCAGTGTTCGGGGGACCATACTGTGTATGGGGATTAAACCTTGATCGGGATAGCATGGGCTGGAGCTACAATAAAGCGGGTAGGGTGTTTACCTTGCATGCAGCCACATGGCCAAACTGAGTTCAATTCCTTGGCCCCTCTTGGAGAGCCCAACAAGATACCGAGAGCCCAGCAAAATACCGAGAGTATCTTGCTCGCACGACAAAGCCTGGCAAGCTCCCTGTGACATATTCGATATGCCAAACACAGGAACAAGTCTCATAATATTACTGGCCCGCTTGAGCAAACCGATGAACAATGGGAGGACAGTGATACAGTGAACTAAATAAACATGCTCTCCTCCATACATTAAATATTCATATTATTAAAAAGTGACTTTAATTTGCATTTGTTGCTTTCTCTGCTTGAAGAACTTTCTAAAGTGAGATATTTTTCTCTTCCTCACCCACACACCATCCTCTTTCTCCCATTGTCATAATAGCGCACATTCATTCTTCAAATTTCAGCTTGAATACACATTTCAAAATGCTCTAGACTATGTCAAGTTCTTATAATATCTTGTAAATCTCATGTGATAGATCACAATGTATTACAACTGCTTGATTTAAATTTTTAATTTATGTTACTGGACTCTATGACCTCCTTAAAGGTATTAACTATCATTCACCATTGCATGCAGTTTAACACAATAGTTTTGATTGCAATCTCTAGAATAACTGTCCTGGCAGTATTTTACATGGGAAAGTTTATTTGACCAGACAGTTTTCTTGTTTCTCTCATTTATAAAGTACAATGACAATAAAATGTATTTCAAATTGTTGCCAATATGTTCATAAGCGTTCATAAACGTTATTTACATAAAACACTTTGCTAGAGACAGTGTTCAATTCATATTAGTTACTATTTGTGGTGAGAGGCAAATCCAACAGTGCTATAAAGGAATGGTTCTGTAAGCACTTCTATGACATCCACACAAAAGTTCATAAAAACTAAATGAAGCAAAGTAAAAAAATGTATAGCCTCAGGGAGACAGCTCCTTGGAAGGCAAAGCAGCAGGCATGTCCATATCTAAGGATACTTCCTCTGGATGGGAGGATGGGAGAAGCAACAAAGGAAATAGAAATAAGAGAAAAAAATCCAGCACCTTGTATCAAAGATGAAACACAAACTATAGCAGGAGGGTACTCGACACAAAGGACTTTGGCATCATTGGTATTTTGCTAGCACTTAGTAATTTGAAAAAGAATTGAGCTTGAGGCCAGAGTGACAATACAGGGGGTTGGCACTTTTCTTGCACAGGGCCGACCTGTATTCTATCCTTGGCACGTTATATGATTCCTTGAGCACCAGCATGAGTACTTTGTGTGTGCAAAACCTTGAGTCAGACCTTAGCATTGCCACATGTGTCCTCAAACAACAACAAAATGACTTAAGGATTGTCAAATCCAACACAATGAACTTCCTCACCAAGCACAAGTGGGCAACACTCATTACTGATCTGATCCATGCTCTGTAGGGTTGCTGTCTTGGATAAACCTGACAAGCCAAAGCCTGAGTTGCCTTAAACATATTTCACTTGACAGAATTCAGTTTTATGAGGAATCTCAGGAATTATAGTCTTGGGACTTGTTAAATCCAACAAAAGGTGCAGCCACACCAGGCTTTGTCTAGGAGCAAATATTCCCTCAGTATACACTGGCCAGCTGGGTCAAAGTCTCAGCTCTAGCAAACCACAGGTGCCAACCTGACAGGGCCACAGGCTTGACCCCTTTTGTAGACTCCCAATTCCAAATCCACTCTTTAGACAATCTGACAGGTTTGTCACCATAGCCAGCTCAGAACAAAAGTAAGCTCCTCCATAGTGAATGTATTAGACTTGATTACGAACCTAAGTCAAAGGATAACAAACAAACAAACAAAACTAAACAAAAAAAATTTGCATTTGTGCTGCGTCTGAAAGAGATGAAAAAGCAACAGCGCCCAGCTTAGACAGAGTACAGTTTCCCTGCCAAAGCAACTGCTACTGAGAAATTATCTGAGGGCTGCCATGTTAAGGATTCAGTGGTATCAAGCACCCCAGTGTTGAGACCCACCAATTAACCATAGTTCAGACCAGTCCTTTTCAAACTGCAACTGGCATATATTAAACCCCCCTGAGAGCTATGAAGATCAGATTTCTAAACAACTGTTATCAGATATATTATGACCACAATTTCCAGTCACTACTAAATTGAGGTGGGTGCCACATAAACAGCAAGATAATAGGAATTATGTAGCCTGAGCCAGATACCAGGCCAGTTAAAAATTGGTGGTACAGCAGCTACATACAGGACATTGGTACCACAAATCTACATACGGTATCTATGTGAAAAGATCAGTGTGATAGAAATCAGTTCAACCTTGCAAGCATTTAATAAATCCTTGCAAGAAATTTCCTCCCAGAAATTATAGTCACTAGCCTGATATTGCAAATAGGAGTACTGCACAACTGCTTGGACCATTTGGAAATTGAAACTCTAACCTTAGCTCTCACAAAAATCGAGCAATGAAAAAATGAGGGCTTTCAGCCACATTATTGGGTGGTGACAAAAGTCTAGGAAAGACCCCATACATCAGAAATTTTGAAGGTGCCTGAGGATGACTTCAGAGCAACAATCCTCTCAATGTTCACTGAACTGAGAAAATCACTGGAAGAGAGATTAAATGAACTCCAAGAAAGATTGATGGAAAAAATGAAAGAAATCATTCAAACAGAAATGAAGGAGCTAAAGAATGTCATAGCAAGTCTCAGTAGCAGAATAAACGAAGTCAAATATTAAATCAATGACCTCGAGGACAAGGCACATGAAATAGTCAATAAACAAGAGGGAATAAAAAAGAGATTGGGTGGAAATGAAGAAAATTTAAGGAATGTATTTGGCAATGCTGGGAGGAACAACTCTGCATCATAAGAATTCTAAAAGCAAAGGTATAGAGAAAGGTAAAGAATGACTGGTGGAAGAGACAATATGTGAGAAATCCCTCAGTCTGAGGAGAATGACTCATAGCAAATGAGAAGGAAAAATAAAGAAAAATCTTTTTACTTTTGTAAACATTAAAGAAGTTACTTCCAAAATACTTATTTTTGTTCAATACACCCACTGATTACTGAAAATTAGATCTGATAGAGAATGGCTTTGAAAAGCAGGATTTGAACTTCTGAGTTAAGCCTGTAGTTATCAGTAAAGAAATGCATAGGCATGCATGAGAAAGATGCACAATTTTTGACAGAGTCTAGTAGAAAACAGAAGTTTAAATCCTAGTGATGCAATTTTATGAAAGATATGTAGTCCGTAACATAGTCTAGAAGAAAAGAGTGAAGAGATTTTATTCTAATGTGATAACTTCTGAACACCATAATCTTGGAAAAGTTAAATGATCTCTCAAAGCCTATGTGTTTTCCATCTAAAAATGGGAATCATATTGACATCACACTATATAATTGCTGTAAGACTAAATATGATACTAACACCCAAGAACAGCCGAGATAAGTACCAGGAGGTTTTCTCCATGGCATTGAGACCAGCCACACATGCTAGGGGAAAAGGCAGCTCAGATAGAGAAGGGAGCACCAAATAAAGGGTGTTGGGAGAATCCTCCCAGGATGGGAGATGCATGCTGAAAGTAGACTATAGACCAAACATGATTGCCACTCAATGCCTCTTTTGCAAACCACAGCACCCAAAAGGAGAGAGAGAACAAAAGGTAATGCCCTGCCACAGAGGTAGGGTGGCATGGGGGGTGGGAGGGTGGGAGGGATACTGGGGTCAGTGGTGGTGGAGAATGGGCACTGATGGAGGGATGGGTATTCGATAATTGCATAACTGAAACCCAAGCACAAAAATTTGTAAGTCTACAACTGTACCTCATGGTGTTTCACTAATTTAAATTCTAATAAATAAATAAATAAATAAAATTAAAAGAAAATATGATCCTATACACAAAGTGTATAACATGGAACCTGATATATGAAAACTATTCAACAAATTTAAGTATTTTTTATCATTATGAGCTTTAACCCATATAATCTTAATTTGTTGGTTGTGTAATCTGAGCAAGCAAGCATACAGCAGTATCTTGTACTACAATGAGCAGCTGCAGGAGATTTTTCTGTATAAGTGGCATAGACAGAGATTCTTGTCCTCAGAGTAAAGTAGAACATTTAGTCTTTACTCCTCAATTTCCTATGATCTTGTCTAAATTACTTAGAAGTCTTGTGCCATAAGTTTTCTCTTTCATAAAGTTGGAAATAATAATTTTTATCTACCACAGAGAGTTGTCATGAGAATTAAATTAAAATGAGACCCAGCACATTGTATAAACCTAAGTGCTGGTAATGATAATACTGAAAGGTCCCTTCCTATTGTTGAAACCCACCTGATACCCTCTTGATGTGATGAAGTGGGCAGACAGGTTTAAAGGAACCCCTTGTCAATAGGTCATTCAGATACAATAAAGCCAAGAGATTGTATTTGAAGAAATTACTCTGTCATTTAGGCCAAAACTGCTGAAAACATTCTTGCCAATTTAACTTTGTGAACACAGGACTTGAAATCTGATAAGACTTTTAACAGAGAGCCAACACAGGCCTGAAGAAGTCTGAAGCCCCTCTAAAAGAAGCTCTAGGCAGGAATAAAGATTTGTGATCAGACATGGAGTGAACAATCAAAAGTTTCAAACTCTTCTCCTCTACATCATAGTTATAGACTCTTTACTACATAGAAATCCCCATCTGGGGGGAGTTTGGAAAAAGTTTATATAAACTTTTATTTAAACTCTTTCTTTAAAGGCCAGGAAGATTGCTCCATAGCTTGGAAGATGGCCTCAAATGCTGGGGGGAAAAGCAGCTGGAATAGGGAAGGGACCAGAAAGTGAATGATGCTTGGAGTTCTTGCTCAGGATGGGAGATGTGTGCTGAAAGTACACTATACCAAATATGATGGTCACTTAGTGCATGTATTGCAAACCATAACACCCATAACGAGAGATTGAGAGAGTAAAAGGGACTGTGCCTGCCACAGAGGTGAAGGGGGAGGGTTAGGATGGGGGTGGTTGGAGGGATACTGGGAACATTGGTGGTGGAGAATGGGCACTAGTGGAGGGATGGGCCCTTGATCGTTGTATGACTGAAACATAATCATGAAAGTTTGTAAGTCTGTTACTGTATCTCACAGTGATTTCTTAAAAAATATTTAAAAAACAAACAATAAATAAATGAAGTCTTGCCAGCCCATGCTGTCTGTGCTCATGTTGTCTGTGTATATGCCACAGTACCTGTCCACCTGATTTGTGAACTCTCAGCTGTTTCCACTTTTAGAGATGCCCATGTGCTCTCTTTAACACATTGCTCTCTTTCTCTATCCCCTCCCTCATATCTCCATATAAATGTTGCTTTATTTTATTAGTCATCTACTGCGAAATTATTTTCTGTGAGGGCAAGCCAACAGACGTGATTCCTAGGTAAAGTCTAGGACTTTCCTTTTCTGCCAACCAGCAATTTCTCACTCCAGCCTGACTCCACATCTCCTCAAGAAATCAGGTGGTAGGGATCATCTCTCAGGTCAGGCAGAACAAGCGGATGTCAGGCACAGCTTGGTGGCTGCCTCATGGGACTTGAAAGACCTGAGTGTCTCTGTTGTGCATGGGCTCACATGGTCCTAGATCTCCTAGGTGTTCTTGGGGTGACAACGGTGAATACAGAGAAAGCAGTAAATTTCTTTCTTGAGGATTTTACCTCTCTCCAACAAACTTCACATAAGTCCGCTTGGGAACCTTCACTGGCACAAATCACAATCACAAATCATCCTGTTATTCGTCGATTGCCTCGAGCAGGCCCCAGTAACGTCTCTTTCATCCTAGCCCTGAGATTATATTCAAGGCTCTTTAGGAGAATGAGACCCATCATCGTTACTGGTATTTGGCATATTGGATACGCCACAGGGAGTTTGCCAGACTCTGCCGTGTGGGCAGGCTACATTTGATAACCTGCCAGTTTGTCCAAAGTAGGAATGAGATAATAGGATGTCATAATAAGATGTCGTGTGGCCGCAAATGCGGCCACACGGTTCCGGGAGCTGGTTTTTATAGTCTCTGAGTCTTGGCCTTTGATGGGATTACACGGCGCCAGAGGGCCAGTTGGTGGGTGTGACCCCCGCCTACTGGAATTTGGAGGATCTGGGTGTAGGATGTTCGGCCCCAATCCGAGTTGGCTTGGAGATCTCAGCCCCGGAATCCGCGTGGCTTTGTCCCTCTGCCAGTACCTTCATGTCTGTGGAGAGTGGTCTCAGCATGGTGGTGGCTGGTCCTGGAGGTCTTCAGCTGCCGGAGCCCTGGTCGGGGTGGGGAGGAAAGCTCAACCCACTCCCCTCCAAGGGGCCACGGCGAGGACAGCCAGGCGCGGGGGCAGCAAAACTTATCCAAAACCCTTTCAAATCTGTGAATGATAAGGTTTCAGTCATACAGTGTTCCAAGACCCAGCCCTTTACCAGTGTACATTTCCCAGCACCAGTGTGTTCAGTCGAAAGGAGCTTTCCTTCTCTCTCTCTTTCTTTCTCTCTCTATCTATTTAGGAAAGTTTCTTTCTTGAGGAAAATTTCTTTCTTGAGGATTTCACCTCTCTCCAACATACTTCACATAAGTCCGCTTGGGAACCTCCACTGGCAATACATTAAAAAGTCATATATCATTTTTTAATTTATTGCATTTATTTGTTAATAGAATATGAGATAAAGCATTACAAAGCTGTTCATGATTGTGTTGCAGTCATAAAAGTATTCCAACACCCATCCATCCACCAGTGTAATTTCTAAACATCAGTGGTCCCAGTTTCCCTCCCATCCCTTCAAGCCATCCCCCCATCCCCGCCTGACTCTATGGCAGGCACCTCTATTCTCTCTTTCTCTTTCTCTCTCCTTTTGGGCATTGTGGTTTGCAACACAGATGCTTAAAGGTTATCAGGAATATCCCTTTACCTACTTTTAACACTCATTTCTTGTCCAACACAATCATTTCCCAGTTATTATTGTCATTCTGTTCCCTTCTCTATCTTACTTCCCCTCTTTTCCACACACCCCTGTGGTTTATTCCAATAATTGACTAGTACTCCTACACCCAGAGTGCAGGAAAACAGATGAATGGATAAAGAAACTATGTACATCTACACAATGTAATACTACATAGCTGTTAGGAAAAATGAAATCATGAGAGAAAGAGAATGAGAAATAAATAGAGAGAGAAAGAAAGAGAGAGAGAGAGAAGGAAAGCTCCTATCGACTGGACACACTGGTGCTGGGAAATGTACACTGGTAAAAGGCTGGGTCTTGGAACAATGTGTAACTGAAACCTTATCATTCACAGCTTTGAAAGGGTTTTGGATAACACTGAATTGTCCTTGCTGTTCCCATAGGAAGCTTAAGTTTTATTGAGACACTTCTACAATAGTGCCACTGAGGCACAACTAATAATCCTATTTTGCTTTTATCTTTACATCATTTGTATGGTTTATTTAGCAATGTCTTTTTTGTTTAGACACAGGAATACAATTGATGCTATCCTAAGCAACATGAGAGTTAATTGACTCCAAAATAATATTTACTCCTGGGCATGCATATTTACTTGACTTAAGGCTCAGTTTCTCCTAGTTTGTACCACTCCAAGAACAGGATGCTGACGAGGGACTGATGGATCCATGGCTCTGAGCTGTGAGCTAGCATCAAAATGGGCTAGGCCAAACACCGTGATACTTAACTATAAGTTAAGAGCACAGTCATGAACAAACTCTGTCATGACCCAAAAAAGAGGTAATTTGCTGGGGTTGGAAAGGCTAACCTGGCTTGAGAACTGTGGTCTGCACTATATAGTGAGATATCCCCAAGAAGAACCAAACTTTAAGCTTAATATGTCTCTTACTGTGATCATACAAAATGACATTGCTAGAAATATTATACGAAGTAAATTTACTATAACTATTTAAGTTGATTACTAGATGCGGAGAATGCAATACACCCTGAATGAAATTCCACCCTTGGGCAGATCTCCTAGTAGCACTGTAGCACTGTCCTCCCGTTGTTCATCAAATTGCTCGAGCAGGTCAAGTAATGTTATTGTGAGACTTGCTGTTACTGTATTTGGCATATCAAATACATAATGGGTAGCTTTCCAGGCTTCGCCATGCAGGCGAGATATTCTCGGTAGCTTGCTGGGCTCTCCGAGAGGGGCAGAGGAATTGAACTCGGGTCTGCCAGTTCAGCCACATGCAAGGCAAATGCCCTACCATTGTGCTATCACTCCTCTAGTGGTGTAATCAGTGAGAGCATGGTACTTATATGGCAGTGCGAGTAGATTTCCTTGTAATCTTGAGTAACTCCTTAAATGAGATTTTGTCCTTGAGAAGGAGTGGCCTTTACCTCTTTTTGTCAATTTGTTAATGTTCAACTCCACCTTTGTATTCCTACCCTACATGATTCCTATGTAACTGTGCTGTAAGGGGTTGTTTGGGGACAAGAATGAGAAGACAACGGCAGAGGATAAAGGGAAGTCAATGGCAGCAGACTAGAGACCAGGAGACAGAGAGAGAGAGACAGAGACAGAGACTGAGGAAGACAGAGACTCGGGGTTAGAGAAAACACACAGAGAAGACTTAGAAAGACGAGGTGGAGAACTGAGACTTTGGAGACTTTGAAGTCTGTGAAGAGTTTTGGATGATGGAACTCTGATGACTGGGACTACGGCCATAATGACGACTACAACTGTGTCATAAAAGGAGAGATAGGACAATGCCAGGGTGTCTGCCCATTGCCCGTCCTTCACCCATGGTCCAGCAGATCCTGGGGTAGGCAACTCCAGGTCACTGAACGCCACTGCTGAGTCCTACCTGTGTGCGAGCTCACCACCACAACCTTTCTATCTACACTTTATCTTCATTGTTCTTGTGTTGTTGTGAAAACCTTATCTTTATCTTACAGTGATTCAATTACATTTTCTTTAAAAAGCCTGAATTAGGACCTATGCTGAGAACTGTCTGACATCAGTACCAGTGTTTTCTTTTTTTCTCACATCTTTAATCTCATTAGGAATTTGTTTACCATATTAGCTAGCGATCATCAATAGGATACAGGGTCCCTAATGAAGAGAGAGAAGGTGAGAAAGTTCAAGGTAGATGGAGAACAAAAGAAAACATCCTAAGTATGAATGGCCTCAGGCTGCTTCTGATTTAGGCTTTAGTGTCTGGTAATTTGTTTAGTTATCTCTAGATACAACAGTTTACTTTGTGCTTTTGCCTAAGGTTTCTATTTTTCTAAGCTATGAAAATCCATTCTCAATATCAGTGTTTTCATTTCCATAACACTATGTGAAACACTATGAGTGTCTATTGTGTTTGTTGACTTGCTTTATTTTCTATTCTATTTGCATAGACTTTCCATTCACCTTTTAATTACAAAGCATTTTCTGTTTTACACCTTCTCAATGCATTCACTAGTAGTGATAAGTGTCCAAAATAGACACCGAGAAAAACAGCATCATACAGGAGGAGGGGGTATTATTTAAAAGCAGTATATGAGATTCCCAATTAAGTCTCTAGTAGATACACACCAAGCAGCTAAAGTTTATGAATCACCAATCCCCAAAGCAGAAAACTCCCGGCACTTCCAGGAAGTGGGCTCAGCCACATCTTACCACTGCTACCATACCAAAGGCTCACTCCACCAAATTTCATGAGTGTTTTCTCTAAAGATGCCAAGTTGAAAATGATTTCAGGTAACCAGTGGTCAGGCTGAGAACTCTGATATTTCTCTGAGGTTGGGTGGGCAACCTCTCCCCACCAGCCCATATTTGAGGAATCATTCATCTACATTTCTATTTTTCCATATAGGTCAAGGTTTACTTTTCCCTTCTTACATTATATACCTGGGCTGGAGGGATAGGACAGTGGGTAGGGTATTTGCTTTGCAAGTGGCTGACCCAGGTTTGATTCCTCTGCCCGTCTTGGAGAGCCCAGTAAGCTATTGAGAGTATCCTACCTGGACAGCAGAGCCTGGAAAGCTCACCGTGGAGTTTTTGGTATGCCAGAAACAGTAACAACAAGTCTCACAATGGACATTACTGGTGCCCTCTCGAGCAAATCAATGAACAATGGAGGGACAGTGACAGTGACATTATTAGCCTAGACATGTAGAATAATTTGTGACATAACAGATAAAGTCAAATGGAAAATCACAGTTTTCTATATTAAATAAATATAAAATGTATAAGATGCCAAATCAAGAAAGTGACTAAATACTGATGTGTCAATGAAACCGCAACATTTCTAAAGTGAACACTGAACATTCTAAAGACCTAGATGTTGGATGTAAACTTCTTTGGTATCTGAATACACATCAGGCAAACAAGAAGGGGGTATTCCTTTATTTCCAGGTCTTTAAAATTCCTGAAAACATGTATTATACTTGGCTAAATTGAGTTAACATATGATGGGTGACATTACATAAGCAAGGGAACTTCACTAAAATTATTAGGATAATAATAGGTAAGATCAAACATTTTTAACTTGAAATAAATTGGACAACCTTCCTAGATTAAGACTTAAGATTAAATCATCAATAAATAATATACAGCAACTAAGACTTGTATTCATTGGAGTTCTATTTATATCACCTACTAGGATATTGTGCTTTGAATTAATTTTTATTTTTCCATTATTAGAGTAGCCAATCATGAATAACAGCTATAAGAACATAGATTTTGTTAATACAAGTCAATTACATAGTTTCATTTGCTATAGAATATACAAATTAATAAAATGTTTTCCAAAATAATAGGCCTTAAAATGAAGGAATATAGTATCTAAGTAATGTTTATATAAATGGTTACGCTACAAAGAAGAACCACCAATAGGACCCTCCCTAAATGACCCTATATTTTCTACTAAACTGTTCTCATATACATTAGTCAAGTTTATGTTTTAGCCAGGGCAGGTTTTTAATTAAAATATTTTTATTTAGACACCATGGTTTACAAAGTTGTTTACATTAGGAGCAATAGGGGTTCAGACATATAATGTTCCCACTTCCAATCCCCAAACCCCAGGAACTCATCCCTCTACCAACAACCTCAATTTCTTCCAACTCCCCAACCTTACTCCTTGATAGATACTTTTAAAAATTTAATTATTTTATGGCAGTTATTTAGTTAAATCACATGGTTGAAAATAGCCAAGCCTTCTGACTTATTCAGCAACAAAGTATTAGAATGATAAAGCCAAACTTTTTCTGACTAAAAGTTGAAAAATTACCATTTCTCTTTCTTCAATTATCTCACATATGTGCCCCATTTTTGCTTTCTTTTCCCTATGCTGAGATAAAGGTATTTAATTGTAAACTTTATGTTATTAGTTGGAATTATGAAAATAAGATGTTTGGTATTCATTGAGAGGCATCTATTAATGCCTTTCTTCTTCTGCCTAATGTAAGACTCCAGTAGGTTTATTCCTGGAGTTAAAAACTTAACTGAATGGTGCCAGTAGTACAAAGAGTAGGATATTTGCCTTACATCATCAGACCTGGGCTCAATCATGGTACCACATATGGTCCCTGAGCACAACCAGGAGTGATCTGTCAGCACAGAGCCAGGAGTAAGTCCTGAGAACTGCCATGTGTGGCTTCAGAAAACAAAACAAAACAAAAACAACTAAAGAGACTAATGTGCCTTGTTACTGTAGAAATTCCTAAGAGTGACTTCTATTTTCTTTTTATATACATTAATATCTCTACTCAAACAAATTAAATATAATAATTCTTTTATGTGATAAGATGATGGAAAGTCATGTATTTTGAACTTTCAGCTTAAAAACTTTTAAATATAAGTAGTTTATTTAACTTCCATAGAGATTTTCACACACTATATATCAAAACTGTTTTCCTTTCATTTTACATATTGAGCAATTTAAGCATATTTATTTCTCCGTGATAGATATCTGTTTGCAGAGAATTAGAGGAAGCACAACTGGCCCATATTCAGGGCTTAATTCTGATCTTTACTCAGGGATCACTTCTAGTTATGATGGATTTTTAACGGTTATTTCTGACTAGTCACAGCATAAAAATTATGTTGCCACTGGTATTATGATATCTTCTGACAAAGGAAAATAAAATATTGTTCTTTAATCTAACTGTTCCTATGGTCACGGTCCTCCCGTTGTTCATCGATTTGCTCAAGCAGGCCCAGTAACGTTTCCATCATGAGACTTGTAGGCTCTGCCCTGCGGGTGAGATACTCTCGGAAACTTGCAGGGCTCTCTGAGAGGGGCAGAGGAATCAAACTCAGCTTGGCCATGTTGGCCACTTGTAAGGCAAATGCCCTACCGCTGTTCTATCGCTCCAGCCCAGCAGATAGGGCATTTGCATTGCACATGGCCGACCGGGGTTCGATTTCCAGCATCCCATATGGTCCCCCGAGCACCGCTAGGAGTAATTCCTGAATGAAGGGCCAGGAGAAACCCCTGTGCATCACCGGCTGTGACCAAAAAAGGAAAAAAAACTGTTCCTAGGTCAACTTAAAGTTTATTGATATAACTATCCAGTGTATATGCCAGATGACTATTGCGGATCCACCAATCTTCAAACTTATAATGAGCTTTCAAAATCCATTTCAAAATATTTTAAAGGTACTATCTTTGCAAATTTTAATAAAACTAAGAATACTTCATATTAAAGACCTGAGACAAAGTACAGTGGGTTAGAATCCTGTTTAGCATGCAGCCAATCCAGATTTGATCCCCAGTACCCTATTATGGTCCATGATCCTTTTAGGAGTGATCTCTAAGCTTAGAGACAGGAGTAAGCCCTGATCACAGCTGTATGTGGTCTTAAAGCAAAACAATCAAATTTTTAGTCTACCTCAAATTTGAAAATATTAAAGAGAGAAACAGAAGGACAATTTTTATTAAGTTCTGAATATTAGTCTGCTGGAGCTATAGCACAGTGGGTAGAGCGTTTTGCCTTGCATGCGGCCAACCCGGATTCAATTTCTCCATCCTTCTTGGAATGCCTGGCAGAGCCTGACAAGCTCCCTGTGGCGTATCCGATATGACAAAAACAGTAAAAAACAAGTCTCAAAATAGAGACTTTACTTGTGCCCACTGGTGCAAATCGATGAACAATGGGAGGATAGTGCTGCAGCGCTACAGTGCTCTGAATAATAGTAAATAATTGCATGGAGTCCCATTGTAATTACTGGTATTGGCATATTGAATCTCATCATTATACAAAGAAGTGGTCATCCATGTCAAGAGAAGGGTTCAGCAGGGTGATACCATTTCACCGAAACTCTTCAGTACCACCCTCGAAAACGTCATGCAATGACTGGAATGGGAAGGAATGGGAGTGAAAATAGATGCTCGGCAACTACACCACCTCCACTTTGCTGATGACATCATTCTAATAACACCAAACATTAGCCAAGTGGCACAAATGTTGGCCGACTTCGACTGTGAGTGTAGAAAGGTTGGACTCCAGCTGAATCTCACAAAGACAATGTTTATGAGAAACAGTATCATTCCTGACGTTCCATTCTCCCTCAACGGAATGACCATCTCCAAATGCAACAGTTATATGTACTTAGGTAGGGAAGTCAACATGATGAATGACCTGGCACCTGAGTTGCGCAGGAGGAAGAGAGTGGCTTGGAACGCCTTCAAGAGTGCCAAAGAAATAGCTAAGAGGAAGAAGAACCTCTGGCTCTGGGCACATCTCTTCGAGTTTACTGTTCTTCCTGCATTAACATACACCTCAGAGACCTGGGCCCTACCAAAACAGGATGAGAGCAATCTTCAGATCTCCCAAAGAGAAATCAAAGGAGCTATGCATGGAGTATTATGCTTCACTCAAATGAGATTAAGAATCTGGAGTTCCAACCTCCATCAGCGGTCAAAAATCTGGGACTCTGTCTCCTTTGCTAAGGCGTCGAAAATCAGAAGTGCTGGACACATAATGAGATTTGGGGACGACTGCTGGACTAGAGCCGTTACCAAATGGATTCCTCTTGACGACAAAAGACTGAGTGGCCATGCACCTATGAGATGGTCAGACTTTGTGAAGACCCTGAATGATCAGTTTGAGGCTCTTCTTGTTCCTAGAACAAGCAGACATCATTGGGCTACACTAGCACGCAACTGGGACAAATGGAGACGTTACTTGAGCCCGCTTGAGTAAAACAATGAGTAAGGGATGTCAAGTGATCAAGTGATCAATTGCATGGAAAATAATTATATTTGCCAGCGATGATAAAGTAAAGTGGTAACAAACCGAGAACAAATCTATTAATTGTAGTGCATACTGAGGAGTTAGATACTAAGTGGGTGTTGCAGTACAGTAAGTTTCCATATAAATGATTTAATATCAAAGGCACCAAGAATTACATGTTTAGGGGTTTTTGGAGAGAACATAGCACAGAAAACCAAGAATGGAAAAGGTCCTACAAATATTGACAAGCAGTCTGTGAGTTACAAGCATTATGTTTGTATTTGTTTTCTATCACTATTATAACAATGTACCACAAGTAATAAGTTAAACATGGCTTTCATTTATTACTAATAGTACTCTAGAATAAGAAGTCAGATGAGAGCTGTAGAGAAACTGCAGTTTGCAGTTTGTTTGCACTTTCTCTAGGCAGGATATTTGCTTGCATGCAGTTGACCCTGGTTTGATCCCCAGCACCACATGTCATCCTTTGAGTGTTGCCATGAGTGATTCCTGAATGCAGAGTCAGGAATAAGCCCTAAGCACAGATGGTTGTGTCCCGGCAGGGCCCCCTTTCAGGTCTTTCCCAAAAAGGGAAAGAAATGAAAAGGAAAGGAATGAATAAAAGACAATAAAGAAATCAGGCTTTCCTAGGTAGTTAGCTTCTTTCATGAGCAAATTCAAGGTGTTGACCAACAGATTTGGGTGAGATTTTCAGGGAGAATATCTATCTAGCATCATCTTGGCTGAAATAAACTTCAGATCTTTATCAGACTAACTTTCCATTTCCTTTCTGGTTGTCAAATACAGATAGCTATCAGCTTGTAGAGATCGCCCACATTCTTCTACATTCCCTGACTCGTAGCTATTTTCATCTTCAAAAACAGCAATATACAGGATGTGGAAAACTTCTTATGCATCAAATATTGTCAATGTTCTTTCCTGTTTTTATAACTTTTAAAAGCTCTCATAATTATATTTGTCCATTATATCCATTCCCCAGTAATCCGGTATAATGTAAAATTTGAAAATCAATTTGTTAATAACTTTGGTAAAGTCTGTTGAATTATAGATTGTGTGAACAGCGGTACCAATAATTTTTGTTTCTTTGTTTGTTTTGTTTTGTTTTATTTTTGTTTGGTTGGTTGGGGCCATACCCAGCTGTGTGCAGGGCTTTCTCCTGTCTGCACTCAGGGGTCACCCCTGGAGGTGCTTGGATTGAACCTGAGTAGGTCTCATGCAAGGCAAATGACCTACACACTATTCTATCACTCTAGTCCCAGTCCTGAGAATTTTTGAACAAACACTCTTTGGATGTTTAATGTTTAGGTACATCCTAATGTCATATATTATGCAATTTCTGTCAATAACTGTCCTTTGTTCTTATTAACTCGGTGAATGCATGATGATATTAATGATACAGGTATAAAAGCTTTCACCAGAATTCTGCTGACATGCATTTCCCGTAATACCACTGCACTGCATTTTCACATAAACATTGAACACTGATTAACATAAAATTATATAAAAACATCCAAATTATGAATAACTTTACAGCATATTTTAACTGTAAATATCTATGTCAAAATCTTAGTTCATACAATGTTTAAAATAGTGTTCACGTGGGTGTGAAAAGTAACATTTTCAAATGATACTTCTGCAGTGCTCTTATATATACATTCATAAGAGAGAAAATCACCTTTGATCTAAAATCCTGTAACATCAGACATGTAGGAGGAAGATATACATTGCTTAACATTTCCCACAAATCTAAACTCAGATTAGCCATTTTTCATTTTTTTTTTTGGTAGGAAAATTTAAAGTACAAAGAACCTGCTCTTGAAAACTAATGAGAACTAAAAGGCTTGTTGTAAATCTATTTACCAAAGAAGAAACAAGCAGAAAGCCTCTAATACCCCTTCTGAAACTGATTCTCTTCCTCTATTTTTGAAGAACTGACTATAGAACCTCATTACAAGCCTTGCGTACTGACAGAGTAAAACACAATATTTAAAAGTACACACAAAGCACCAGAAATCATAGCACTGTTCCTTTATTAATACTCCAAAGTATTGGTCTCAGTGATATCTGGTCTACAGGTCAGTCATATACTTTCTGCATTTTGAAATGTAAACAAATTCAAAGAATTGGTTAAAATTACTTTAATCTGTCATTATTGATATTCAGGTAAAGAACATAAGAATAAGAAAAATTAACGTTCTTGTAGATCTCATCTAGAACTGGAATGAGTTCATTTAAAAGGCTTTTCCCATCAACAACTGTGATTGACTTGTCCATATATATTTAGAAGAACCCTTCACTTAATGATTAGTAAGTAAAGGGGTTTGTCAAGAAAAGGAGACTTCATTACCATTGCAAATTCGTTACTTTCAGAGAAGCATTGTCTGCTGTTTTGTCTTAAATACCTACCTTTAATGCTCTTTATCTAAGCAGACACATTTACTTTACTCAAGAAAACAATAGTTGTCTTAGAGGATTAAGGAGTATTTCCTTAGCTTTCAAGGAAACATCATTTTTCTCTTTGTGTGTGTGATTTTCATTTGCACTTCAGTTTTCTCCACATTGGATTCATTAACCCTAAATACAGAAATGACTACTTGATGTGTTGTATGCTATTTTACTCTTGGTTAATATATTTTCTTCTCCTAACACTTTCTGAACCTTCACATTTAAAGACAATGAATTTTCTGCTTGTACTCTATAAATAGAGATGGTAAGTCTTAATTATACATTCATATTGCTGAATCTGTTTCCAGCTGTGCATATGAATGCTTCTGATCAGGATGTATGTTCCAGTATGTTTATTTTTAATCCCAAATTATATATATGTGTGTATATATATTATAAATATATATATATATCACAGACAAGACCAAATGTGAAATGATCAACATTTATTGGCAGACACATGTCAACTGCTTGTTAATAGTTGTATTCTTATAACATTGATATAGCTATCAGAGAATTTTCTTCTGCATGTAATCTGGATGAGGACTTGAGACTAAAATATTTCTCTCTGAATGGTTAGTATGCCAAGTATAATTCTCAGAGCTTACCAAGAATGGTATCTCGTTTTTGATAGGCATAGGTGTTTCCACGTATCCCTTTAAGTCTTCTCTGGATAGTCATAAGAGAATTTGGAAAAACTGTAGCACTGTAGCACTGTCCTCCCCTTGTTCATCAATTTGCTCAAGCGGGCCCAGTAACGTCTCCATCATGAGACTTGTTGTTACTGTGTTTGGCATATCAAATATGTCACTGGTAGCTTGCCAGGCTCTGCGGTGCGGGTGAGATACTCTGGGTACCTTGCCGGGCTCTCCGAGAGGGGTGGAGGAATCGAACTTGGGTTGGCCGGGTTGACCTCATGCAAGGCAAATGCTCTACCCACTGAGCTATCACTCCAGCCTGAAAAACTGTACTACTTAAAAAGAAAATTTAGATTTGAAATTTGAGCCAGGTGCATTCCTATATACTATTCACAAAATTTCATAAGTGAGCTGCAACATGTACTTAAGGCATATTCTTATATAGTTTCTAACTAATTATAAAGAAAAGCCTACAATAAAGTGTGCAATGAAGGAGCATGTTTAAAACTTACCCACAGTAAAAACTTATTTATTTCCTATTTGTCTCTAGAAAGTTTCCCATATAGGCTGAGATCTCTCCCCAACCTGTTATACCCTTCTTGATGTAGGCAAGTAGACACGGAAGGACCCTACATGGCAATGGAACTCCTAGGTTCTAATAAAACCAATAGGGCCAAGGCAGCAATCACAGGAACAAAGGCCTGATAAGACTGTCACTTAGCACCAGTAGCATACTCAGAGAAGGCTGGACCACTGCTCTGAGAGTAGCTCCAGCAGGAACAAAAGGCCAGGAAAAGAATTTCAAAGACAAACATCAAATACTCCCATTTGTACCCACTTGGCAACAGACTCTTACCTAGCTAGAAAGCCCTACAGAGCAGATTGGAGAAACCCTATAAAAGCCACCTTGATCAAAGGAAGGATGCTGCCCAAGCCCATGTGCTGCTAGTGCTCACATGGCCAAGCATATGTGGTGCTCGAGAAGTGTGTTTTCCACATCTCCCCTCTTGAGATGAGTGCTTTCATGCTTCGTATTTAAATCTGGGATGTGTGGAGAGGCTTCTTGGCATTGGAGAAGCCCAACCAAGAGCTGTGTTTACTCTTCAGCGAGTTAATCTCTCTCTTTCTCTCCCTCCTTCCCCTTCCAAATAAAATCTTTTTTATTTTTTTTAATTCACTGCTCCTCTACACCTGAAATTACTTTCTGTGAGAAAGAAAAAGAATCTGTAAACCCTGGGTAAGGTCTAGGACTGGCTTCCAGACTTTATTAGTCCTAAATAGCCCAGCCGGTCCTGGGGTGGCAGAAGCAGATTGGGAGAAAGTGACTGTCTCTCTCTTCTCTACCTCACATAAGCCAATCATGGGGACCCAAAGTCTTCATGTCTTCATTTCAACTAAAAAATTAGTATTTTTGATCATTTAGTAAGCCAGTATTTTTAATACCTTTCCTGGGAAGTCTTAAGGGAGATAGTTATTGAAACATGTATGGTTTTATGAATAGTTCCACAAATACAAAAAAGATAAAAGTATTTTAAGTTTCAAACTGACCTATAAACAAATGTGGTGGAAGTACTTATTATTATAAAGGAAGTGGCCTTTATAATATTTATTATTTTTATTTTTTTAGATATTATTGGGCTGGAGTGATAGAAAAGCGGGTAGGGCGTTTGCCTTGCATGAGACTGACCCAGGTTCGATTCCTCTGCCCCTCTCGGAGAGCCCAGCAAGCTACCAAGGGTATCTCGCCTGCGGCAAAGCCTGACAAGCTACCCGTGACATATTTGATATGCCAAAAAAAACAGTAACAAAAAATCTCACAATTTGTTGTGAGATGTTACTGGTGCCCGCTGGAGCAAATCGATGAAAAACGGGAGGCCAGTTACAGTGCTTGTCATAGGATAGATATTATTATACTGTAGTGTACTGTACTTTCCTCCTGTTGTTCAATGATTTGTTTGAGCAGGCACTAGTAACATCTCACAACAAATTGTGAGACTTTTTGTTACTGTTTTTGTCATATCAAATACGTCACAGGTAGCTTGCCAGGCTTTGCCATGCAGGCGAGATACTCTCGGTAGCTTGCCGGGCTCTCTGAGAGGGGTGAAGGAATCAAACTCGGGCAGGCCATGTAGGCTGCCTGCAAGGCAAATGCCCTACCAGCTGTGCTATAGCTCCAGCCCAGATATTATTATACATATGTATTTTTGATTAGCTACTATCAATATTATACACATGATATGGCTAAAAGACTTAATTTGTGGATGTGTTGGCTATTTACAAAAATTATTCCATAAGGTTTTATTGATTGACAACACCAGCTCAAGAAGTTTTAGCTGTAAATACATGTAAATTTTTATATGGGAATAGGAAAATGTTACTTGATTTATATTTGATGACATATCAGGCTTTCAAACACTGAAGAGTCAAGTAAGTATTACCTGTAGCAAAAGTTAAATACATCTAATCGGTATTATTTGGTTTCAATAGATCTTTCTCGTTTGGTACATCTGTGTCCCATACAATATATAAATTTCACTTTATAAAATTATAGTCTTATTACCAGAAAGCACTTATGTTTTAGATATAAGTTTCATGAAAACATCCAAGATTTTTAGAATACAAATATGGCACTAAAAGTAATGCTTACATAGCAATCCACAATGATTCAAATGTTGTGTAGGAGAGTTTGAAGTATATATGGACAATGTATTTTATTCACATATGAACTACAGTTGTCTAGTAACCAAATGGCTAAATCTTTTAAATTTCTCTTCCCATAAAAAGCTACTTCAATATAAGTGAGTGACAGCATTAGCTCAAACAAAACCTAGACTTTATTGATTTTGCTTTCTATTCACACATATTCTAACTGTGTAACTCATTAGTCAATTCTGTCTGCTCTACTACAGAAGATAAATTGAGTCTCGCCATTTGCCTTGATATCGACCAATCCAAGTTACCATCATTTCTTATTTGGACCACTACAACTAAATCCCATATATTCTCTCTGCTTCTATTTTGACTCCCTGTAGTCTAATCTTATATTTCAGAGTAATATAATACAAATTTAACTTAGATTGTGTACTTCTACACTAATATACCAAATGATTGACAGTTTTTGTGGTACATAGAGGTAAATCAATATCTTATTGCTGACCCACAAATAAAATTACTCACTATATATTCAATTGCGTTTTGTAAGACCCTCCTTTTTCACTACCCTAATACTATAGTGGCCTTTATTAAATTTTTCAAATGTCCATGAATATTACAACCACATAGGCTTGACACTTTCCCTTCTCTCATTGAAATCCCATTCCCCATATTTTCCCATATTTTCCCCATATTTTTCCCCAAATCCCATATTTTTCCCAGAGTTTGCTCTTTGTTAACATTAGAGTCCAAGTTTAAATAGTATTTTTTATATAAAATTATATTGTCCACTTGATATAAAGTAGCTCTTTTCTCTTTATTATTAAATGTTACCAGTATTAATGAATTCTGTGCATTTAGACCACTGTCTCTATGTTTACATACAGTATGCCTAAAATCTTTTTCGGTAGGCATTTAAATATTTGATAAACATAATTCATGAATGAATTTCATTATTATTTTGTGCATATTTGATAACTTTTGCCTTCTTTTTTTCAAACCAAACTATGACATCTGAGAAATTTTTCAAAAGCATTTATTTACCCCTGATGTCAAGAATTATCTGGATTGTAAAATCTGTTAATAGTTGATAATGCTACCCATAAATGCACTCATCTTATGTATGCAATCAGTACACCATGCCAGGTGGTTTTTGTGTGTGTGTATTGTCGCAAAGATGTTCTTCTTTTATTGATTATATGATCTTATGATATTGAGTTGATTGTGTCATGAACATGTCGAGATCCATATCTTTCAGAATAAAATTTCCCCTCTAAACTTGATATTTTAGAGTTTGCATTTCTCTAGATATTAGAACATTTAGTTAAATGAGTCATCTTAATTTATGTGATGAAAAATTACAAACACCAATGATAAGTGAGTCATGAGTCTCTTTATGTTCAGGAAAATAGGTTCCCTACAGTTTCCTTATGTATAAATTCAAAGTTCAGTGAGATGAACTTTAAGATTTAACATCTTTCTTCATTATTCTCTGCTATTAAAGATACTTCCTTTTGTGTAAATTAGACTAGTTTCTACCAAGAATGAAGAAGACAAAATGGAAACAATGACTCAACTAAGTACTTGTTATTGTATATGCAGAGTGATTGTCAGGAAGATGAAAAAAATCCAAATAAATAGGATTTACAGATATATAAAGTGTTACAACATACTATTCTTGCCAGGGATTATAGAAATGCTCTTTGCTGGTGGGAGTCTAAATCGGTACAATCTTTATCAAAAGTAAGCAGACTTTGTCCACAAAAATTACAAGTATATTGTTTTGATATTATATAATCAAGGCATCATACTACTTATATATTTTACTATGCTTATATCAGTGACCATAACCCCAGAGTCTGTCAGTCCAGCAACTTTTTTTTTTTTTGCTTTTTGGGTCATACCCGCAATGCAGAGGGGTTATTCCTGGCTCTCTATTCAGAAATTACTCCTCCTGGCAGTGCTCAGGGGACCATATGGGATGCTGGGAATCAAACTCAGGTAAGCCACATGCAAGGCAAATGCCCTATCTGCTGTACTATCACTCCAGCCCCCAGCAACTTTTTTTTAAATTTTATTGAATCACCAAATTCCACAGGATGGGTATGTTGTTCCCAACGTTCTCCCTTCCGAAATCCGACACGCCATTTCGTCAGTAAAGAAGCAAACAGCACCCGGCCCAGACAAGGTCAGACCTGAACACCTGAAGAATCTGCCGTCAGTACTCATCAATACACTGGCTCGGCTCTTCACTCGCTACCTGTCTGAATGCAAGGTTCCATCTCAATGGAAAACCAGCAGGACCGTACTACTGTTCAAGAAGGGAGACATCCATGACATTGGCAACTATCGCCCGATCTGCCTATTGTCTGTCATCTACAAGTTGTTCACTCGAGTCATCCTGAATAGGATTGGCAGAACACTAGATGAAGGACAACCATGTGAGCAAGCAGGGTTCCGCAAAGGATTCAGCACCATCGACCATATCCACACGATAACCAAACTCATTGAGGTTTCTCGGGAGTTCAAGATGCCGCTCTGCTTAACGTTCATTGATTTAAAGAAGGCCTTTGATTCTGTTGAGACGGAAGCGGTCATTGAAGCCCCAGCCAATCAGGGCATTCAAGCCCAATACATCAGGATCCTCCGTGAGCTGTATTGCGGATTCACTAGCAGGATCTCACCATTCTACAAAGAAGTGATCGTTGATGTCAAGAGAGGGGTGCGGCAGGGTGATACTATTTCACCAAAACTCTTCAGTGCCACCCTCGAGAACATCATGCGACGACTGGAATGGGAAGGAATGGGAGTGAAGATAGATGGTTGGCAACTACACCACCTCCGCTTTGCTGATGACATTGTTTTAATAACACCAAACATCAGCCAAGCGGCACAAATGCTGGCCGACTTTGACCGTGAGTGTGGAAAGGTAGGACTACAGCTGAATCTTACGAAGACAATGTTTATGAGAAACAGCCTTGTTCCTGACGCCCCATTCACTCTCAATGGAACGACCATCTCCGAATGCAACAGCTATGTATACCTAGGTCGAGAGGTCAACATGACAAATGACCTGGCACCTGAGCTGCGCAGGAGGAAGAGAGTGGCTTGGAACGCCTTCAAGAACGTCGAAGAAATAGCTAAGAGGACGAAGAACCTCCGGCTCCGGGCACATCTCTTTGATTCCACTGTTCTTCCTGCATTAACATATGCCTCAGAGACCTGGGCCCTACGCAAACAAGATGAGAACGCCATTCAGGTCTCCCAAAGAAGAATAGAAAGAGCTATGCTTGGAATATCACGTTTCACTCAAATGAGAGAACGAATCCGGAGTTCTGACATCCGTCGACGATCAAGGATCAGGGACGCTGTCTCATTTGCCAAGGTGTTGAAAATCAGATGGGCTGGTCACGTAATGAGATTTAAAGACGACCGCTGGACTAGAGCTGTTACTGATTGGATTCCACGGGATGTCAAGAGACCGCGTGGCCGCCCACCTACCAGATGGTCAGATTTCTTTGTCAAGGTCATGAACGATCGGTTTGAGGCCCTCCATGTTCCCGGAGCGAAGAGATGCCATTGGGCTACACTAGCACGCGACAGGGACAAATGGAGACGTTACTGGCGCCCGCTCGAGCAAATCGACGACTAACGGGAAGTTAAGTGATTAAGTGAAGTGATTGAATCACCATGAGAAAGTTACAAGCTTTCATGTTTGGGTGACAATCACACAATGATTAAACACCCATCCCTTCACCAGTGCACATTCCCCAACACCAATCTCCCCAGTATACCCCCCTTTCCCACCTTCCCCCTGCCTCCATGGCAGACGTGATTCCCCATAATCTCTCTCTACTTTGGGGCATTATGGTTGCAATACAGACACTGAGAAGTTATCATGTTTGGTCCATTATCTACTTTCAGCACACATTTCCCGTCTGACTGATTCCTCGATCCATCATTTTCTTAGTGATTCCTTCCCTACTCCATCTGCCTTCACCTCTCTGCTCATGAGGTAGGCTTCCAGCTATGGGGCAATCCTCCTGGCCCTTGTATCTACTGTCCTTGGGTGTCAGCCTCAAGTTATGTTATTCTACACTCCACAAATGAGTACAGTCCTTCTATGTCTGTCCCTCTCTTTCTGACTCACTTCACTTAGCATGATACTCTTCCTTTCTAGTCCAGCAACTTTGGCTCCATCCCACAAAGTCAGTCACAAGGAATGGAATACAGAAGCTTGTTCAGCTCACAATCTATCACAGACAATAGTGGAATAAAGAGCTCCCTAATATTTTTTATTGAATATAGTCAGAAAAGCCCCTCTCCCCATTCCTGGTATATATACAATTTGCAGTTAGTTTGCACATATCAGTAGGAAAAAATATAAGCTATATGTGTAGCTGTAGTCATGTGGGAATATATGGCAGATAAGCAATCTACACACTTCAAATATTGCCTTGAGTATATGGGATTGCATGACTTTTCATGTCAGAATTCTCTGTACTGGACTATCTGACACACAGACCCCATAAATATGCTTAAGCTTGTAATATCCCTAGCAATATATTCCCTGCTTAGGTCTAAACTTTCCTATATTTACCAATGTCTAGATTTTTCCTAGCAACATGTTTCTTGCTTTGCTGCACAATTTGCAGCTCTTGGAACCTTTCCTAAAGCCTGTTTTTCTCAGAATAATACCCAGAAATTAGAACCTGCATTTTTATAAAGTTATTTTCCACATGTTAATAATTATAATTAGCAATATTTACTGAAATATATATGTGATAGATATTAAAAATTGGTTCATGGTAATGTGAAGGCAGAAGTTTTCTGCTTTCTGCTAGATGGTTATATAAACTTTAATTCTAGCTCGAAGGGTTGAAACCAGAAAATTATACTGATTGTATGTATATCCTAGACCAAAAGCAACTTATTTGTCAGCTGTAATAATCAAGGGACATTCCATTATTTTATATTTTTATATATATATATGATTATGTAATAATTCCACGGGACATCAAAAGATCACGTGGACGCCCACCTACAAGATGGCCAGACTTCTTCGTCAAGACCCTGAGTGATCGGTTTGAGGCTCTGCATGTTCCTAGAACGAACAGATACCATTGGGCTACGCTAGCACGCAACCGGGATGAATGGAGACGTTACTGGCACCTGCTCAAGTAAATCGATGAATAACGGGGATTAAGTGATTAAGTGAATAATCAAGGTAAAAGATAATTGAGAATTCCACATTTTGTTCTATTTAAGTCTTTTTTTAATTTTTTTGTTATATTTATTTATTTAATCACTGTGGGAAAAGTTACAAAACTGTCAGGTTTAAGTCTTGGTAATATAATGATCAAATACCTTTCCCTTCACCAGTACTTATTTTTCACCACCAATAAACCCAATATATCCCCCCTCCCAACCTTTCCAATGCCTGTGAGGCATATGATTTCTACTTAACTCTCTCTCTACTTTGATTACATTCATTGTTTCAACGAAAGATGCACCATTATTGTTGAGAGTTTCCACCCAACAATCAGAACTGTTGAAATGGCATTGTGAAATAATTTGTTTTCTATAGCTGGTTTATGAGAACCAAATGATGTCGTGTGGCCGCTATTGCAGCCACGTGATTTTAGATTTCTGATATTTTACTCATTAAGTCTGGAGGAATTTCTGTCAAGAGCCAGATAATTACGAGATTGGTTTCTGTGTCTCTGGATCCATGGCCGTGCCAGAGAGCGCTCATGGGAGGCAATTTGTGACCTCGGTAGGGCATGAAGGATGAGCCGGTACTGCCCCCCTTCCAATGAGGCTGCAGTTGCCCCGACACCGGCAGCTCATACCTGGCTTTCCAATAAGCTCTGGGGTGGCGGCCACCTTGCTGCCAGGGGGGAAAAAGGTGGAAGGGAGAGAGACACCCTTTCCCTCCCAGGAAGTCTTAAATGGATTAGATTATAGCCATCCACACTAGGAAGGGTAATCTGTTTTATTCAGACTGCTAATAAAAATTCTAAATCCTATTATTATTATTATTATTAAAATTTTATAGAAGTACCATGCTTTTAAAGGTTATTCATAGTAGAGTTTCAGACATGTAATATTTCCAACAACAAACAGACCATTGTTATCAACTTCCCTTGATCAATGTCCCCAGGTTTCCACCAAACTCTAGTCTCTGCAGTTATGTGTACACAGGTTGAGAACTCAACATGACAAATGATCTGGCACCTGAGTTACGCAGGAGGAAGAGAGTGGCATGGAACACCTTCAAGAGTGTCAAAAAAATAGCTAAGAGGATGAAGATCCTACAGTTCCAGGCACATCTTTTCGACTCCACCATTCTCCCTGCACTGACATATGCCTCAGAGATCTGGGCCCTACGAAAACAGGATGAGATTTTCATTCCATTGAGAGCAAATGGAACATCAGGAACTAGTATGTTTCTCATGAACATTGTCTTTGTGAGATTCAGCTGCAGTCTGATCGTTCCACACTCACAGTTGAAGTCGGCCATCATTCGTGCCGCTTGGCTAATGTTTGGTGTTTTTAGAACAATGTCATCAGCAAAGCGGAGGTGGTATAGTTGCCGACCATCTATCTTCACTCCCATTCCTTCCCAGTCCAGTCATCACAAGACATTCTCGAGGATGGCACTGAAGAGTTTCGGTGCAATGGTACTGCCTTGCTGAACCCCTCTCTTTATGTTGATGATCACTTCCTTTTAGAATGGTGAGATCTTGTTGGTGAAACCGTAATACAGCTCATGGAGGATCCTTATATATTGAGTTTGAAAGCCCTGTTTGGCTAGGGCTTCGATGACTGCTTCAGTCTCAATAGAATCAAAGTGCTTATTTAAATCGAAGTTTAGACAGAGCAACATCTTGAACTTTCGCGAAAACTCAATGAGCTTGGTCACTGTGTGGATATCGTCGATTGTGCTGAATCCTTTTCAGAATCCGGCTTGCACGCATGGTTGTCCTTCATTGAGAGTTCTGCCAATTCTATTCAGCATGACTCAAGTGAAGAGCTTGTAGACGACGGACAACAGGCAGATCAGGCGATAGTTGCCAATGTTGTGGATGTCTCCCTTCTTGTACAGTAGAACGGTCCTGCTGGTTTTCCATTGGGATGGAACCTTGCATTCAGACAGGTAGCAAGTGAAGAGCAGAGCAACTGGCAGCAGATTCTTCAGGTGTTCGGGTCTGACCTTGTCTGGACCGGGTGCTGTTCACATCTTTACCAACGAAATGGCCTGTTGGATTTTAGAAGGGAGAACATTGGGAACGACATATCCATCCTGTGGAATTTGGTATGTGGGCAGTTGGGCATGGTTATCGAAGAGATCTGAGTAGAAGTTTTGGATAACTTCTCCATTGCCGTTCTGGAAGATGTGATAGATCCATCAGGAGGTCAGAGGGTAGTCATCTTGGTCTTGTAGATGGCGAAGGACAGGCGGACATTGGAAATACTTTTCCTGGCTTCTGCTGCACTGCTGCTCTTCTCTCTTTGAGGTCTTCCTTTATCACTCCAATGCACTGCTTTGTGAGCTCAGACTTTAGCTTGTGGTTTCCTGAGGCTCGCACCAAGTCACGTTGGCAAATGAGCTAGAGGGTTTCCAAAGACACACATCTTTTTGTGGCTCTCTCTCTCTCGGCATTCCTTGCAATATCATGGAGGTGCTGAACCAGTTAATAGTATTCTTCGTGGATGCCTTAAATGACAGCATCTTCCCACACTGCCACAATAGTGCCAAAGAGCTCCCAGTTGGTGGTAGTTCATTCTGGGAGTTCTAGTCTTAAAATTTGCAGCCTTTTCTTCCCACTACCTGAATTAGAATTTTGCACAAAGGAGACAGTGTTCCGATCCCATTTGGAACTTTGGGACAACAGTAACACTGGTCAGGCAAAACCATCAATTGGATATGATGTGGTCAATTTTGTTGTGGAACTGTCCCCATGTCCAGTTTTTAGATTCAGCCTTCTGGAACTGTGATTATCATGGATAGTTTTGGTCTGCATGATGAAGTCAGACATATATATATATATATATATATGCATGTGTATATGTACATATATATATATATATATATAATTGAATTATCACATAGATGGAAAGTCACTTTACTCCAAAAGAGGTAAACATAAAATGGAGAAGAAATAGTCTTTCTCCATAAATACTTCTCCATAATCTCTCTCTGTCTTTACTCATATTTTTGGAAAAACTGATATATATGTGGATAGGAATGAAACTGTATTCCCATTTCATATCACACACAAAATTTGACTCAAAATAGATTAAATATTTGCATGATAGACCCAAAAGCAATAACATATACTGGAAAATACATATAAAAGAAATCCAAAATATTAAATTTCAGAGTTTATCAGGAATATTTGTCATCCTTGAACATTTCTCATAAACTCACAGATGTACACAAAAACAAATTTTATTAGACATCTAAGTATTCTTTGATCTAATCATGTTAAAATACGATTTAACTATCACATATATATTTTGCCTATTATGTACATATTTTATGTATATATTCAAATGCCAAAATACGTACTCGATTTATTATGGAAACTTATTTTTTCTAAAAGTTTGTGAGACCTACTAAAATTAGTTTTAATTCTCCAAAACATATAGAAATGCATATCAAGAAATATTCTGAGAAACTTAAAACACCTAAAACAATCATTTTTCTTCTAGTTTTGTCTCTCTTTGTACTTTATGCACTCTTCCTTCTTTTCTATACTCTAGATGGTGTTCTATCCCTATATATTTCTCTTACTAATAGGTTCTTGAATTCTGGACCATTTTCAGGATATTTTTAGGTGATTACCTGCTATCTAATTTTCTTATTCTCATTAAATTTTAATGAATGATAATTTTATCTATTATTCTTATCATCAAATTTTATATTAAACATGATGTGATTAAAAAGATAGTACAGGAGTTAGGCACTTGTTTGGCATGCAGTGGACCCCAGTTCTGTATTTGGTTGTGTTCCTCTGATACGCATGAGTAGTGATCCCTGAACACAGAGCCACGACTAAATCCTGAACATTGTGAAGTGAGGTAAGAAAAAAGAATTTTGCCCCTTTTTGGTGGGAGGGGGCACATCTGACAATGCTCAAGTTTTACTCCTAGCTCTGCCAAGCTTACAAGTAAAGTAATTTTTATGTTATGGAGAAGAAAGTAGTGATCTCACCCTTCTACCTCATTACTGCCTCATATTTAATTTAGGGCAGGTACGTCACAGAACTTAAAATATATTTTCTTGATTTTGAGTATTGTAAGAAACATTACCTGAAATTGTCTAGAAAATATCTAAAATCAAAATATGCATTCAGAATACAGAAAATATTAATTTGAGAGAAAATTACATTTTCTCCAATGACAGGAGAAGGCATTTTCTTGAGGGCCATATATGAACCCCTCAAAGAGTAATAAACACTTAGGCATCCAAAAAGAAATACTTCCTCCCAAGGATGCTGAAGATATATTCCAGGAAACCCTAAATAAACTTCTTCAGATGGAGAGTATTATAAAAACTCTACAAATATATTCAACCAGAGAGAGAACTGCATATGAATATTGGCCATACACAAAAAATTAGTATCAAGTAAAACCCTATAAGTGTTTTCTTATATAACTCTAATATTAGAGGAACAAGAGTCAGTAAATTGAATTACAGTGGAGAGAGGAAGAAAGAAAATAGGAATATGAGTCTCATTTGTTCTTCCATTAATTCTCTGATTTTTCATTCTAATTCTTCTTGAGAACTTCATCTTTTGGTCTGTCTTGAAATTTGGCATTACCAAAGATTCAGTTCTGGGATTTATGTTCTTTACATACTAGTTTCCCAAAATTCTATTTATTTCTACAGTTTCAACAAACATACTCTATATACTTCATAACACTTAATACTATAAAATTACTTTTGTTTTTTATGTATTTATCATCTGTCCTCCACCAGGATATATACTTGGTAGTAGAAACTGCTTAATCTCCCACATCTAGTAAAATGTAATCTATATAAATATTATGTTATCAGAAACTATGGACAGTGACTTGAATACCGAGTCAAAATAACAAGGTGTGATCTTCATCAATTCTCTACATAATAGACAAAAAGCTAAATCTGAACAATAACTGTCATATAATTAAATTAATGCAGAATGTGGTTTTCAAAAAGAGGTGATTTACTGCTGCAAAAAGCTTGGAGAAGTTTCATGCTAGCTATTTATTAGAGGATTAGGTAAAAGGTAAAGGCCCTCCTGTTGATCGTCGATTTTGCTCGAGCGGGCCCAGTAACGTCTCCATTGGAGACTTTGTTGTTACTGTGTCTGGCATATCGAATACTCTCGGTAGCTTGCCGGGCTCTCCGAGAGGGGCGGAAGAATCGAACTCGGGTCGGCCATGTTGGCCACGTGTAAGGCGAACGCCCTACCACTGTGCTATCACTCCAGCAAATTTATCAGGTGGGACAGGAAGGGAAGGAAGCAAAGACATGGAGATATGACAATAAATGACACAATCTCATCGTTAAAATAATTCACAATTATGAAACAGTAAAGAAGGAAACAACAACCTGAAGGTGAAGCTGAACTGTGACACTTCTGATACTTGATAAACAGATGTTCACAAAAGAGTCCAGTACATGAAGTCCATAGTCTGGCTCATTCAGAAAATAAAACTATATCCCTGCCTCTTTATTTTGGGTCGGATATGTTAGGCTAGTTACCTGCTCTGCTCTGGAGCTTGTAGCAAAGAATTGCTACAATTGCTACAATTCAATGTTATTCATTGAACTAAGTGGGAAAAGATAACTGCCACTCCCTGCAAGCTAAATCTATGGAGTGGGCCTTGAATGACCAGTTCATTTAAGAACTGTATAGACTCCCTGGCTTGAACAGCAAACCACCTATATCTTTTTCCCTGTGGAAAATGTCAATGTCATACAGACTCCCACCCCATCTGTAAACCAAATCAGACCCAAGAGGTGCAGTGTGTTTGTGTGTATGGGTGTGGGTGTTGTATGTTGGGGAAGAAGGGGTATAAGTGTGTTCTTCAGTGTATCAGATAGACAAATTGAATTGTTAATGTTTTAACATATGATCCAATCTACCAATATACTATTAACTCTTCTTAATTAGCAAGTTCTTCAACTAGACAAGTATCTATCATGTCACATTTTCATTGTCACTCCTGCAAGGAGGAGATTAAGGAAATGGGAGGGAATTATGCAGGCAACTCAGATTCTGTTCTTTAATTTAAAGGCTGAAAAACTGAAAAAAAAAAAAACTTTCTGAAAGTTTTAAAAGCTTTTAAAATGTTCTGCTTTTTCTATTCTGGAAAATTGTGTTAGAATTTTACTGAAACCCTTTACATATTGTGGAGTTAATTAACCCACAATAATAAACTCTGACTGTTATGCTTGTTTCCTGTAATTTTATAATATTTTTCTTGTGTTTTTTCCTTCCTAGTCTATAAAATGGGAAAGTACTAGTCTCTAATTTTTCTTTTTCTCTTTTCTCCCTAATACATAGATATTGCAATGTATTCATTATGATTCTACAAATTATTTCAGAGAACAAAATTTATTTTGACACTTCAGGGACAAAAAATTTCAATGTGTTATTACTCTCTGTTCTATAAGACATTAACCCTTCTTTTAGATTATCATTCTCAAAATAGATAATCATTTGATCTTTCTATTTAAATAATGCATTCCTCAAATGAATTGAGCCAGATACATTGCATTCTCTTGATACATTTATCTGAGTTCCATTCTGTACTCTAGCTGAAAAAAAAATGGGTCATTTCCCAGTAGACAAAAAATAAAAATAGTCCATCCCCAAATAACAAAGTACATTCAAATACCATGCAATTTCCGGTTTTAAGGAAAACTCATACAATTATGGTCTACATAATTGTGAGGTTAAGGTCTTCCTTATATTTTAAGGTAAATTTCTCTTTTTTCTCTCTCTTTTTTTAAATTTTATTGAATCACAGTGAGATAGTTACAAACTTTCATGTTTGGGTTACAATCACAAAATGATCAAACACCCATCCCTGCACCAGTGCACATTTCCCACCACCAATCTCCCCGGTATACCCCCCTTTCCCACCCTCCCTTACGTCCATGGCAGACAATAGTCTCCATACTCTCTCTCTCTACTTTTGGGCATTATGGTTTGCAATATAGACACTGAGAGGTTATCATGTTTGGTCCTTTATCTACTTTCATCACACATCTCCCATCAACCTTCCATGTTAAATGTTGTTAAAAACATATAATTATGTCATTTTGGCATGAGGTTTGTATGGATATATATGTATATTACATACCCTATAATTTATAGTGTAGGATAACATTGTTTTGTCCTTGCTGCATAGCCTCAGGTAGTTTGGGTTTATTGAGCTGCTCACATCACAGTCCTTCCTTTCCTATGTGTTTATTTGTATCTTTTTTCTTTGTTCTCCATTAACTTGTAAATATTGTTTTTCTCTTCTCCTTAAGTCCTTTGTATAATTTATTCAGAGCAATGTCCTTTTCATATGGGCACAGGAAAATAGTAGTAGATGCTATGTTTTTGTTATGTGGGAGTCATTTGACTCTAAATGATATTTTCCTCCTGGGCATCTGTTCTCTTGACCTAAGCCTCAGTTACCCTTACTTCCTAGCACCCCCAAAAGCAGGGTCCTGACGAGGGAATGGATGGACCCAGGGCAAGGGGTGAGCTGTGTGCTACCCTGGCATCAATATGGGCCTCGCCAAAGTGCCTAATGCTTAACTATATGTTTAGAGTTTGGTCATGGAAAGATGATGTCATGATCCAAAAAGTAACAAGTAGATTTGGACCCTTCTAGGGTTAGGGATGATTAATCTGGCCTGAGCTCTGCAGTCTGAGTCTGTGGCAAGATGTTCCCAGGGGAGCTGCCCTACAAGTGTCAAGGTATCTCTTACTGTGTCCATATAAAAATAACTAATGAGAAAAACACCTTAAAAGGTATTTTGCCTATGGCCTGTCAGGAAGGGCTTCCTTTTGGTGTTTTTGCTTCCAGGCTGGGTGGGGCATGGGCCCAGAGGCAAGGTGGAGAGAGATAAATAAGGGTGGAGAGATAAGTGGGGGTTCAGAATGGAGAGAAGAGAGGGAGATCCCAGGCTGCTAGACACAGCAGTGACAGATGAGCAGAAATTGAGGAATAAGGGGCAAGGAAGGAAGAATGCGTGAGATTGGGGAGATGAGAAATTAAATAAACTGTAACTAATCAGCAACCAGCGTGGTCCCTGTTCTTCCTTCGCCTGCCCATGGCCTACAGCCATCCCGATCCTGTCCACACACAGTGGGTCAAGAGCACCGAACAAAGGCGGTGATAGTAAGCCAGCGGGAGAGCACATGAACACACATCCTTCCACGGAAGTGTTCTTTACAATATATTATTTATTATGTTATGTGAAATATCCATATCCTGGTTTAAGGGAAGATAGCTGAGAGGAGTATGTGAACTGAAACCCACAGTCACTTTACCCTGGTGAATGGGCAGGCTGCTTGTTTACTGGCAAGATTCAGGTGCAAATGTGGCCCTGCTTTTTCATTAGCAATGTAATTTCAGTCACATTCTCCCCATGAATACACAGGATATTATTCATTAATTAGGATGTAATTGCAAAGTCGCCTTAGTAATCTAACAAATGTGTTAATTAGACCCTCTCTAAATTACAGTGATTACATTTACTTCCTTTGGTGACATATTCTTGAGATGTAAACGGACTCTGACACCCATTTTTGGCTCTCTTTTTGTAAAGTGTACAAGCACAACTATTTTCCCATTCTGCCCCAATTCACATGGACACAAACCTCCTTGGGGTGTAGGCTAGAAATTAGTGGAGCTATAAACTGAAAGGACTAAGAGCTTAGGGTAAATAAATACCTTTGTCAGTCAATAAAGCCCTGGCAAATAACATTCTGAAGCTCACTTCTTTCTATACAATGAAAGAATATACAAACTGAAGAATTGGTTCATAGAGTAGTACAAAGCTAGCTAAGTGAGTAGGGGAGCATATCTTTGATGATAACTCCTTATGCAGGAATGCCTCCTTCACTGCAAGCCAGTCTCTCTAAAGTGTTGAATAACCTCAGGTTACTTTTGACTGTGCATTGAAAGTCTTCTAAGCATTTCCTTTCAAGTTTCCCCATCAACCCCTGTTCCAAAACCATTCCTTATCTATTTGTCTGTTTTATTTTGTTCACATTTTTGTTTTTGTCTTGTGGGGTTAATATGACAATCAATGTCAGTCATCTCACTATTTCTGTCATCTTTAAAACGTATTTCTCTTTCCTAGGGTCTTCTATGCCTCAACATAAAGGAATGCTAATTACATTACTTATAGATGGTTATTGAAAGCTCAACCCATGACTCAAAACTGCCTGTTCAAAGGGTAAGTACTTCTAGACTCATTGATTTTTTTCTGTGATTCCTGAAGGGATTCTTTTCTATTTTTTAGGTCTTCAGTTGGAAAATGATGCTCATGAGTTTCAACCCAAAGTTGAAAATAATTATTAGGAAACATCTGGAAGTGCTCTCAGAAGCCATCTGGACTAGGAATTGCAAATAGGTTTTGTCCCAAAGGCCAACATTTTTTCTATTGGTACTGACTGCCTGTTGTGTACTATTAGAATCCTAAGGCCTTGTCTGGGTTCAGTAGTAATTAACACCATAATTAATAAATACTTGCCACACTGGTGCAAAAACAGAATGTGGTATCTTTTATGTTAGTCATCTTACGCATTTTAGTTTTATTTTATGCCATGGATATCTCAATAAAATTGCCATATTCCTATATGATGAGAAATAAATATGATCATTGGTTTAAATACATTATAGCTAAGAGATTGTGCAAAAAATGAGCTATAGATTTCTATACCTGCCCCATCCAAAAAAGTGTGTTTGTAAACAATTAAGAACTTAAAGCAAATATTACTATAAACAGTTTCAATGCTGATGGAAAACAGTAACCAAAAAGTTCTATTTGTAACATTTCCATCATTAAAGTAATTACTTTCTACTGAAAGTAGTAGATATAGTATAACAAAAATATTTTGTGTACAACAAAACAAGAACATCCTCATTAGCAACTAGTATTCATATTAGATGATATCAAATTTGTTCTAAAACTATATTGGTAGGCAAAACTGGGCCTTGACAAGGGCATGGCATTTTACATAGAATAAATAACATAGAAGGGTAACAATTTGAGCACAGATCAAGAAATATATATATCCTTTTGTGGAAGAAATTATTGAAAATATCATTTATAAGAGTTCTAGAACCCAAAAGAGACAGTCAAATTGCTGATGTTTACTCCTCTGTAATTTAACAGATAAAATGATTTACTATGTGTGTGGTGGGGGGGGTGGTTAATGAGAGAGAATAAAGGTAAAAGAAGAGGGGAAGAGCTTGAAAATGGTGTGCATGTGGAAGAGAGACAAAGAGCAGTGGGAATTAGAGAGAGAGAGGGAAAATAACAGGGATGTGTGTGTTGGTTTAAAAGGCAGGTAGGTTTTAAAAGGCAATGACTCACAGAGTAACTTGTGTGTAGTTTTCAGTATTAACCACAGCTTCTCACATACTTGATTAGGGTTAGGGGTTTATAGTATTTTGCAGCTGTGTCTTTGTGGTACAGCTTTCAGGAGGTTAGGGGTGTTTGAAAGGAGGTCAGTCATATTAACAATAGTTAGCAGCAGTGCTGAGAAGATCATAAACCAGAAAGCAGATTCATCCACTTCCATAAAAAGCACAGTCAAGTTCAGCTTCTAGGCTATGCTCTCTAAAGCTAGGCAAACCCAGGTTCCTGTTTCTAGGGCAGTGATGCCAAAGGCAGCAGCATTTACTTGCCTGGATGATTTTTCTATTGCATTATATAATTACACTGGAAACTTGCTTTTAAAAATTAAAATTGTAATTTAGCTCCAGGGCTCCTAGTGGACTGAATATTCTGCCCTACTTACCCTATACTAGAATATTGGTCAAGACATGGGGCTTGGAATCAGTTAGCATTGATTTTGGGAATAAAGATAAATTATTCTAAATATTTATGTCGCAGTTTCTCATCTTTTATAGTGGATCTAGACCTTTCCTGGCGTGTTTCACGTTATTAATTGCCACAGCCATGTACCTTACTAGTTGTTCAGTGAGAAACTAGTGCTAGTGAGAAACTAGTGAGAAATACATTTTGCTCGAGGCAATCGACGAATCTCTAGGGTTACCATAATAAAATACTACTGATTGGGTAGCATGAATAGTAAATATTTATTTCTCATGGTTCTGGAGGCTAAGAATCTAAGATCAAGATGTTGACACTTTGCCTAAATTCTGTTTCCTTTACTGAAACATAATGACTTTCTCTGTGTGTCCTCATATAGTTTTCCCGTTTTGTAAGTGTATCCCTTGTTATCTCTTCCTCATGTTTTAAGGGGACCAATCCTATTGCATTAGGATCACCCTTATGATTTCATTTAACCTTCCTTACTTCCTTAATTATCCCAGCTCCAAATATAGTCAAATTAGGAGTTAAAAATATGAGCTATAGAATTTGGAGTGCTCAATTTAGTTCATACCAAAGTATTAGTGTTCATAACAAAGTATGTATTAGGGTTCAATTTCTAAAACTAATGTATCACAATGTGTCCTTTACCAGAGATGAACTCCCTGATTATGGATGTTTTGTTGTGACAAAGGCACTGTGTACATGCCTCATGCCTCATCCATGGTTGGTGCTGGAAAGCACCAAACTGGATCCCTATATCAAACCACACACAAAAACTAACACCAAGTAGAAAAGGCCTTAAATTTAGTCCAGAATACTATTAATATATTGAGTAAATCATAGATAAAACTAGGATAGAGGTCTCAGATATGTCTCCAGTAATTTGATGTAATTGTCAATAAATAAACAAATGAGACTACATAAAATTGAAAAGTGTCCATATAGCAAAAGAAACTCAGAGGCTGGAGCGCAATAAATGTTAGGTTGCTTACTTTGCATGCAGCTGATCTATGGCACCCCAGATAGACCTCTGAGCCCCCACCAGGAGTGATCACAGTGTATAGCTGAGAGTAACATCTGAACACCACTGGTTGTGCCTCCCCCCCCAAAAAAAAACCAACTATGGTATATCATCTACACAAGGAACAACTGAACAACTATGAGAAAATCTTGCTGTTCGCTGCAATTTGGATGGAATTATAGGATATCATGCTAGGTGAACTATCTTGGGGGGAGGCAACAAATTCTAAATGACTTCAATCAAATGAGGTATGCAGAGAAAAAACAAAGGAATATGCAGAAATAATGACAAACCCTTGCCATTGTACTACAAAATTCAGATTACCAAATAGTGGGAGGAAATGTGGGAAGAATAAAGGGGTGGATAAGTAGTAAAACAAGGGTAAGAAAAGAGGCTAATGAGCACTTTGTGGTAGTCAGTTGTAGTAACTGTATACATCAAAATTATAAACATTAAAATGATTCTGAAGTGGTTATCTAAACTGTAACTTTTAAAGTGTTATCTCAAAAAAGACTTGAAAAAATATATTAAGTCTATGTCTTATACAATCAACTAGTCCTAGTTGTCATGAATCCTTTTTGCCCAAATGAATATAATCACTTCCTCCTCTCATATTTTTCAATCATCTTCATTCCCTAATCTAATAAGCAAGAGAGACTATTTCAGAACATATATTTGAATGAGTAATTCTCCTCTAAAATATTTTGCTGGCCTTTTATGGTCTGATATCTTTAGCATACTTACCACATGATCTGACCTTTTTCTAACTCCAAAGCTCCATGTCTACCATGTTAATTTTTAGTCTTTTATTGCTACCACAGTTTCCTGATTTTGCAGTTTTCAGAAAAGTCTAACAATCCCTCTCCTACAGGATTTTTCATAGGCTATTTCCTTCACTTATACTTGTTCCATAAGAAAAGCCTTCCTTGACCTTCACAATTTCATAAATTATCATATCTATGTAATCTTCTAACAATTTTTAATAGTTGCCTCAATTGTTATTTTAATTTATTTATTGTATTGTTTGATTATTATTTACCTTTTCCAGTAGACTGTAAGCCCTTTTAAAGTATTCTGTCACGACTGAATGAGGTAATGAATTTTAAAATACTGTATCAAGAACCTGACTTGTAGGAAGTGCTAAAATTACTTTAGCATTTATTATTATTATTGTAGCACAATAATTTTCAGCCACTACATATGTAGTTAGTATTGATTGGGTGTAGTTTTCAAATAATATTCATTTCTTTTTTTCCCCTTTTCTAAATTTTTGCTGTGTCTAGTATATGGCTAATTCTTAATAATATTTTCTTGTGTTGTTAATATTATTCACTCATTTTTTCTATGTAGCTTCATTTCTATGACACGTATTATTAGTTCTATAGCCTTGGGCATTTTGCCTAACTTCTCTGATTATAATGAGGTAGACTTCAGCCAGAAGCTATAAGAATTAGCCAAATACAATGACCTGAAGAAAATGAGTGCTTAGATAAATTGTTTCCCGTATCTGACTATCTATTCTTAGGATTCAGATTTTCCCTTTCTTAAAGATCTGAAAAATAATTGCCTCTTTTATTAAAATACTTGATATTCAAAACAAACCATTAATTTAATAAAAAATATTAATTGATTTCAGACGCACTTAGGGAATCAGCACTATTGTGATCTCAAATGCCAAGAGAATGTTCATAAACAAACCTTTCTTTAATGACATAGCAAAAGGAATGCCAAATATAAACTTTTTATCCTTTGTGGAGTCTTTGAGGACCAATGTATATGCATCCAACGATGACTTGCCTCTATCTTTTTTATGGTAATCAGCTCGGTCTTAAATATATGCTAAATATGGGATTACTATAACACGGTATACTCCCATATTCAATTTTCAAATTGATGATTTGGGGAGTCATTATTTTCATTACTTGATTTCATTCTGACAAAAGAGTAACTGACAATTAACTTTTAACAGTCACATCCTCTAGTGAATTAAAGTATTCATCCAGAAGTCACTGAGTTAAAGAAAGGAATTGGAGAAGAGTGTAGTAAAGTGAAAGAGAAAAGCAAAATCATTTGAGTTACAGATATAATAACTGTGCTATGATAAAGTAATTATAAATGAATGTAAGAAACTAAAAAATCATGAACCTGATAAATGGAAAGTGATTTGTAATCCCTCCATTTTTGGACATATTTATATGAGTTATTTTATCTCTAAAAACTGTAGGTTGATTAAAAGACTCTATACACTAGATGGACTGTTAGAATCAAAGTATGTCAGAACTAAAATGGAACATAAATGGACACAAGCAGAAACAGGAACACTCTACTGCAGAATTATACATTCACCCAGACCTTATTGCCATTTGAGAACATGATTATGACATGGTGAAAAGGTTTTGGCTCTAAATAATAAAGAAAATGAAAGAAATATGAAATTTCATCTCTACGTTCCACACTCGCTTTCTATTTAGTGGTACAGCACTAGATAGAGTTAAGTACTTAATGCTGTGAAGATTGTCTACACTAAAATCTGTATTTACAAATATGACCTTGAGTAAGTTGTTTAGTTTTAGAATTTCAATCTTCTCATCTTTAAACTATGTATACAAATATCAATGCAAGGTTAAAATAGTTCAATAATTATATTTATATAAAACACAAACTGTCTAATCATAACATAGATGCAAAAATAGATATTATTTCTTCATTTTTATTATGCTATTAGAATTATTAATATTAACACTAATATTGAGAATGAGTCTAGAATTTGTCCATAAGTTAAATGCAGATATTTATATAAAATATCTCTTAAGGGCGTTCCTCACACAATCATGGAGGTGCTGAACTAGTCTATCATATTCCTTGTCGAAATTGTCAAAGACGGCATCTTCCAATGCTGCTGCAATAGTGCGAAAGAGCTCCCAGTTGGTGGTCGTTCGTTCTGGGAGTTCTCTTCTTAAACTTTGCAGCCTTGTCTCCCCACTCCATGAAGTAGAATTTTCAACGAAGGAGACAGTGGTCTGATCCTGTTTGGAAATTTGGAAAAACAGTGACATCAGTCAGGCAAAACCGTCAATTGAATATGATGTAGTAAATTTCGTTGTGGAACCATCCGCCAGGAGACTCCCAAGTCCAACATTTATATTCGGCCTTCTGGAACTGTGAGTTGCCACGGATGGTCTTGGTCAACATGATGAACTCAGACAGTATCTCACCATGTTCGTTTCATTCTAGGCCATGGGTCCTGATGTGGAGTTCTTTGGCCGATCTTCTCGGTCCTATTTTGGCAGTGAAATAACGACAATGATCTTGTAGATAGTGTGGTCTTCTTTATAGAATTTCTCTAGCTACATTTAGAACTTCTCAATTTCTCCTTCATCATAATTAGATGTTGGTGCACAGACAGCGAAGATAGAAACTACCAGCAGTGAGCCACATCTATTCAAGTGTAATCATCCAATTCGGGTTGTTAGGCATTCAAATGAATCAATGCTCATGGGCAAGTTCGTGTTGACATGGACACCGACACATCCAACTCCTATTTTTCGCAATATCATGGAGGTGCTCCACTACCTGCACTACCTAGACACCGCCACGCTCCAGGATGCTTTTATCCAGGATACATCATAAGACACTTAATACACATCTTCCAATATTGCCGCAACGTATTTGATAGTGTTCAAAAACTCTTGAGCTTATTCACTATCATGGCTTGGTGCAAGCATCAGACAACCAAAAGCGAAAGTCCGAGCGTGAAAATCAGTGCAGAGAAGCGATAAAGGGAGAACTCAAAGAGAGAAGAGCATCAGTGCTAGCAGACGCGGCAGAAGCTGTGAAAAGCATACGCAATGCCCACCTGTCTGTTGCCAACTACAAGACAAGATGAATGCCCTCCGATGCCCTGATGGATCTATCACATCTTTCAGAAGAGCAATGGAGAATATTACCCATGACTTCTACTCGGATCTCTTCGATAGCCACGTCCACCTGCCCACAAACCAAATTCCACAGGATGGATATGTTGTACCCAGTGTTTTCCCTTCTGAAATCCGAAATGCCATTTCGTCAGTAAAGAAGAAAACAGCACCTCACAGAGACAAGGTCAGATCCAAACACCTGAAGAATCTGCCATCAGTACTCTCATCAATACACTGGCTCAGCACTTCACACGCTACCCGTCTGAATGCAAGGTTCTGTCCCAATGAAAAACCAGCAGGACTGTACTACTGTACAAAAAGCTAGACATCCACAACATTTACAACTATTGTCTGATATGCCAATTGTCTGTCATCTATGGACTGTTCACTCAAGTCATTCTGAATAGGATTGGCAGAACACTAGATGAAGGAAAACCTTCTGTCAGTACTCATCAATACATAGCCTCGGTTCTTCAAATGCTTCCTGTCTGAATGCACGGTTTCATCCCAATGGAAAACCAGCAGGACTGTACTACTGTACAAGAAGGGAGACATCCACGACATTGGCAACTATTGCCCAGCCTGCTTGTTGTCTGTCGTCTACAAGCTATTCACTCGCGTCATCCTGAATAGGATTGGCAGATCACTAGATGAAGGACAAATATGGGAGCAAGCGGGGTTCCTCAAAGGATTCAGCACAATAGACCATATCCACACGATAACCAAGCTCATTGAGGTTTCTAGGGAGTTAAGATGCTGCTCTCTACCGTTCTTTGATTTAAAGAAGGCCTTTGATTCTGTTGAGATGGAAGCAGTCATCGAAGCTCTTGGCAAACACGGCATTCAAACTCAGGATCCTCTGTGAGCTGTATTATGGATTCACTACCAGGATTTCACCATTCTAAAAGAAGTGATCATCCCTGTCAAGTGAGGGTTTTGGCAGGATGATACCATTTCACTGAAACTCTTCAGTGCCACCCTCGAGAATGTCATATGTCGACTGGAATGGGAAGGAGTGGGAGTGAATTAGACGGTCTCTTTCTTTTTGCTATTTTAGGCATTAAGGCTTGTGATACAGATGCTGAAAGTTTATCATCTATATACCTTTTCCTGCTTTCAACACTCAGTTCTCAGTTCTTGTCCAGAGTGATATTGCCAACTAGTATTGCCATAATTGAGACATAATCTTAACTCCCTCCATCTCCAACCATAGACCCACCATTGACAGTCCTCCTGTCCCATTTTCCCTTGCCTTGGATATTAGTTTCATACCATTTTTATATGTCCCACAAATGAATGCAAGTCATTCTATAACTGTCCCTCTCCTTCTGACTCAGTTCACTCATCATGATGCTCTCCAAGTCAATCCATTTATAGACACATTTTATGACCTCATTATTCCTAACAGCTATGTAGTATTCTGTTTCTTTATCCTTAAGTATGTTCTTGGGTACTCAAGTTGTTTCCACATTCTGGCTATTTTGTACAGTGCTGTAATTAACACAGATGTGCAGATGGAGTTTCTGCTGTATGTTTTTGGACTGCCAGAGTATATTCCCAGAAGTGGCATTGCTAGGTTAAATGGGAGCTCAATTTCTAGTTTTGTGAGGAATGTCCATATTGTTTTCAACAACGGCTGGACAAGTTAGCATTTCCACCAGCAGTAAATGAGGGTTCCTTTCTCTCAGCGTCCACAGAAGAATCTTTTTTAACTTCCCAACTGTCATTAACAAAGAAAAAGCAAAGAGGATAGTTGTAACATAAAGACAATGATCATTAGTGAGAAAGGTATGTATTCATAGTGCCAATCAGTGGAGTCTAAGGTATTACATGATGGTCTACAGTGCAATGAGAAATGATTTATCTATTGAAAAAACATATCTAAAAATCTGAAAACTTATGAACAATAGATAAGTAACACATAGGTGACAATAAAGTAATACATTATCATCCATCCCATATATGTATTATAGACTGTCACTGTCACTGTCCTCCTTTGTTCATCGATTTGCTCGGGTGGGCCCAGTAATGTCTCCATTGTGACAATTGTTACTGTGTTTGGCATATAGAATACGTCAAGGGTAGCTTGCCAGACTTTGCTGTGTGGGCGAGATACTCTCGGTAGCTTGCTGGGTTCTCTGAGAGGGCCGAGGAATCAAACTCGGGTCGGTCATGTTGGCTGCTTGCAAGGCAAACAACCTACCTGCTGTGCTATCGCTCCAGCAAATATGATAGACATATTATTTTATTTGGAGAGAAGAGATATACCAATTCCTTAAAATGTCTATATATCCATGGTTAGATTGTGACTTTAATTTTATTTAAATCAATAATCTTAAAATCTATGACAAAGAGAAATAATCTATCTCTTTGCTTTGTCTTTCTGGGTCACACATGGTAACATTCAGGGTTTACTTCCGACTCTGTACTCAAGAATTACTCCTGGTGGTGCTCTGGAGATCCTATGGGATGCTGGGATTGAACCAGGTCGTCCACGTGCAAGGCAAATGCCCTACTGGATATACTGTCTCTCCAACCATGGGTTACTTCACTTCTGTCCCCTCAAATATCTGCCAAGTTTTGACTAGTGGTGGGAAAGAGAAAATAATAATTATCAGAGAACTGAAGAAAAGCTATCAGAACTTATGAAACACAGCAAATGCAGTGCTAAGAAGAAAGCCCATACGTATGTAAGCATGTAACAGAAGAGATGAAGAAAGGGCCCACTTAAATACCCTAAAGCTTCCATCCCTCTTGGAGAGCCTGGCAAGCTACCGAGGGTATCCCGCCCACACGGCAGAACCTGACAAGCTAACCGTGATGTACTCAATATGTCAAAAACAGTAACAGTGATTGGTCCCCATTCCCCTGATCCCGAAGGAGCCCCCGAAATGTCATCGGGCCACACTACCACGTGACAGGGATGAATGGAGACATTACTGTGCCTGCTCTAGCAAATTGATGAACAACGGGGTGATAGTGATAGTAATAATGATAGAGAGAGGAGGTGGACGGAGGTCGGAACTCTGAATTCTTTCTCTCATATGATAAAGTGTGATACTCCAAGCATAGCTCTTTCTATTCCTCTTTGGGAGAACAGAATAGCATTCTCATCCTGTTTTCGAGGGGCTCAGGTCTCTGAGGTATATGTTAGTGCATGAAGACCAGTGGAATCTAAGAGATGTGCCTGGATCCGGAGGTTCTTGTCCTCTTAGCTATTTCTTCGAGGATCTTGAAGGTGTTTCAAGCCGCACTCTTCCTCCTGCACAACTCAAGTGCCAAATCATTCGTCATGTTGACTTGTTGACCTAGGTACACATTGCATTCATAAATGTCTGTTCCCTTGAGAGTGAATGGAACATCAGGAACGAGTCCATTTCTCATAAACATTGTCTTCATGAGATTCTGCAGTAGTCTGACATTTCCAAACTCATGGTGGAAGTTGGCCAGCATTTGTGAAACTTGGCTAATGTTTGGTGTAATTAGGAAGATATCATCAGCGAAGTGGAGGTGGTGTAGTTGCCAAACATCTATCTTCACTCCCATTCCTTCCCATTCCAGTCGTCGCATTACATTCTTGCATGTGGCACTGAAGAGTTTCGGTGCAATGGTATCACCCTGCCAAACATCTCACTTGACATGGATGATCACATTCTTGTAGAATGGTCAGATCCTGGCAGTGAATCCATAATACAGCTCACGGAGGATCCTGATGTATTGAGTTTGATGCCTGTTTGGCTAGGGCTTCGATGACTGCTTCAGTCTCAAAAGAATCAAAGGCCTTCTTTAAATCAATGAATGTTAGACACAATGGCATCTTGAACTCCCGAGAAACCTCAATGAGCTTGGTTAAATATGGATATGGTTGATCGTGCTTAATCCTTTTTGGAACCTGGCTTGCTTGCATGGTTATTATTCATCTAGTGTTCTGCCAATACTATTCAAGATGATTTGAGTGAACAGCTTGTAGAAGACGGACAACAGGCAGTTTGGGAGATAGTTGCCAATGTCATGGATGTCTCCCTTCTTTTACAGTAGAAAGGTCCTGCTGGTTTACCATTGGGATGGAACCTTGCATTCAGACAGGTAGCATGTTAAGAGCCAAGCTAGTGTATTGATGAGTACCTACAGCAGGTTCTTCAGGTGTTTGGGTCTGACCTTGTCTCTGCGAGGTGCTGTTCGCTTCTTTACTGACGAAATGGCATTTCGGATTTCGGAAGGGAGAACATTGGGAATGACATATCCATCCTGCAGAATTTGGTATGTGGGCAGGTGGACGAGGCTATCGAAGAGATCCAAGTAGAAATCATAGATAATCTTCTCCATTGCCCTTCTGGAAGATGTGATAAATCCATCAGGATGTCAGAGGGCATTCATCTTGGTCTTGTAGTTGGCGAAGAACAGGCAAGCATTACAAATGCTTTTCAGGGCTTCTACTGTATCTACCAGCACTGTGGACCTTCGCTCTTTGAGGTATTTCTTTATGGCTTCTCTGCACTACTTTGCGAGCTCAGACATTCGCTTGCAGTTGCCTTAGGCTTGCACCGAGCCACGTTGGTGGATGAGCTTGATAGTTTTTGAAGACAGGCATCTTTTTGTGGCTCTCTTTCTCTCGGATTTCCTCTCACAATCATGGAAGTGCTGAACCAGTTGGTCATATTCCTTGTCAATGTTGTCAATGACAGCATCTTCACACGTTGCTGAAAAAGTGCCAAAGAGCTCCCAATTTGTGGTTGTTTGTTCTGGGAATTCTCTTCTTAAACTGTGCAGCCCTTTATCCCCACTCCATGAAGTAGAATTTGACATGAAGGAGATGGTGGTCCGATCCCGTTTGAAATTTTGGGACAACAGCGACATCTGTCAGGAAAAAACTGTTGATTGAATATGATGTGGTCAATATTGCCATGGAACCATCCACTGGGAGACTCACATATTCAATGTTAAATTCGGCCTTCTGGAACTGAGTTACCATGGATGGTTTTGCTCAACATGAACTCAGATAGTCACTCAACATGTTCGCTCCTTTCTAGGCCATAGGTCCTGATGTGGAGTTCTTTGGCTAATTTTCTCGGTCCTATCTTGGCATTGAAATGACCCACAATGATCTTGTAGAAGGTGTGGTCTTCTTTGTAGAACTTCTCCAGCTCCATGTAGAACTTCTCAATTTCTCCTTCATCATAATTGGATGTTGGTGCGTAGACAACAAAGATATAAACTGCTGGCAGTGAGCCACATCTATTCAAGTGTAGTCATCCGATTCTGGTTGTTAGACTTTCGAATTAATCAATGCTCATGGCCAAGTTCATGTTGACAAGGACACCAATGCCTCTGACGCCTCTTTTGTCGCATGTTCCGAGGAATAGTCCTTCTCCAGTGTTGAAAATGGCATGATGTGATTGATGCCTTCTTGCTCGGTCTGACTAATGATGTTGTACTTAATCTTTCATGCTTGTATCATCAGGTCCTCGATGGATGCATCTGATGCCAGCATACGTGCATTGAAAGTACAGGCAGTCATTTTTGTCTTTCCTCATTTTGGCAGCCTAGTTCAGCCTTAATATTATATCAGACTTTCCTTCCTCATCCTTCTTCATGGTGCTCTATTGGTGGCTCTCTCATGGTCAGGGGAATGAGTCCCATTGTATTTACTGTTTTGGACATATCAAATATGCCACGGATAACTTGCCAGGCTCTTCCATATGGGCGGGATACTTTCAGTAGCTTACCAGTCTCTCTGAAAGTGATAGAGTCTTTTAGGGTAGCCTTTAATCGCCCTTGAAGGTGTTCCCATAGTTCAAACCATATTTGTTTTCTTTTTAATTTTTATTAATTTTATTCAATTACTGTGAGATAGTTTTAAGCTTTCATGTTTGAGTTACAATCACACAATGATCAAACACCCATCCCTCCACCAGTGCACATTCCCTACCACCAATATCCCCAGTGTAACCTCCCTTTCCCACCCTCCCCCTGCCTCCATGGCAGACATGATTTCCCATAATCTCTCTCTACTTTTGGGCATTATGGTTTGCAATACAGACCCTGAGAGGTTATCATGTTTGGTCCTTTATCTACTTTCTGCAGACATGTCCCATCCAGACCGATTTCTCCAGCCATCTTTTTCTTAGTGATCCCTTCTCTATTCCAGCTGCCTTCTCCCCTTTGCTCATGAGGCAGGCTTCCATCTATGGAGAAATCTATCTGTCCCATGTATCAACTGTCCTTAGGTGTCAGCCTGATGTTATGTTGTTTTATACTACACAAATAAAAGCAGTCATTCTATGTCTGTCCCTCTCTTTCTGACTCATTTCACTTAGCATGATACTCTCCATGTCTGTCCGTTTATAAGCAATGTTCATGACTTCATCTCTCCTAACAGCTACATAGTATTCTGTTCTGTAGATGTACCAAAGTTTCTTTAACCAGTCATCTGTTCTGGGGCACTTCGGTTGTTTTCAGATTTCGGCTATTGTGAACAGAGTTTCTATGAACATATAGGTACAAATGTCATTTCTGCTGTGCTTTTTTGCATCATTGGGATATATTACTAGAAGTGGTATTGCAGGGTCATATGGAAGCTTAATTTCTAGTTTTTGAAGGACTGTCCATACTGTTTTCCAGAAAGGATGGACTGGTGGGCATTCCTACCAGCAGTGAAAGAGTGTTCCCTTTCCCCCACATCCATCATCCATGCCAGTACTGGTTGCTTTTGTTCTTTTGAATGTGTGCCAGTCTCTTTGGTGTGAGATGATATCTCATTGTTGTTTTGATTTGCATCTTCCTGATGGCTAGAGATGTGGAGCATTTTTTCATGTGCCTTTTGGCCATTTGTGTTTCTTTTTTGAGGAAATTTCTGTTCAATTGTTCTCCCCATTTTTGATGGGATTGGATTTTTTTTTCTTGTACAATTCTACTAGTGTCTTGTATATCCTGGACATTAATCCCTTATCAGATGGGTATTGGGTATATATTCTTCTGATTCTGTGGGCTCTCTGTATTTTGGTCACTGTTCAGTTTGATGTATTCCCATTTGTTTATGCCAAACCATATTTGAACACCATCAAATATGGTGCAATAATCTTCCAAAATGGGTATAAAGTGTCTTATGATGTATCGTGCACAGACACATCATACTACAGATACTACTTAAATATATGTATTAATAATTAAAGGATTATAAACAAAATATCTATGGAAGTAAAAACGAAGCACCTTATCAGATATATAGCATTCAATATAAATGAAGTTTTTATTTGTTACTATGAATCTATATGTCCCTGAGCCTGACTGGAGTAAATAAACCTTTCTCAATATAGTAAATGTCAACCATAAGCTCCTGAAGTGAGTGACATACTCAATACCAACTGTTACGTTTTTTGTCTTGCCTTTTCAAAAATTCCTTTAATGATTCTTGCATGACAGCTTTCAAGTCTATGAATTACCTTTACCTAAGATGCTGCCTATTTCTCAAGTTCTAAATTGGTCCTTCAAATCTGAATGATAGTCTAGCTGCTAAATTATTATTGGTGATGTGTTCACTTCATTGTTTTTGGTTTTTTTATTTGCTTGTTTGTTTACTATATCCTTAATTTTCTTTTGTCTTAGAGTCTCTTTTTAAAGACCTATTATGACCCCTTTGTATGTACATTCGTTTTTTGAAATTGCTGCCTCCATTTCTGTGTTTTGGCACTTTGAGTACAGTATGTCTTGGAGTTTTCCTACTTGAGTTTATTTTTTCTGGAATCCTTCAGACCTTTTGAATCACAGTGTCTGTATTCCTCAACTCTGGTCAATTCTTCTCTAAGACTTTTGTTTAGAAAATCATTGTTTCTTTGTAGAATTTGCCTTCCTATTTTCCAGGGACTTTAATAATTATTCTATTGTTACCTTTGAACTCATTCAATAGTTCTCTGGTATTCTATTAATTTCTTTTCTGACTATTTTCCACATTCTGTTTTATAGTGGTTTCTTCCATCTCATATTGGAGCTTCTTAATCTTTCCTCAGCTGCTGTTTATCTGCTGCTCATAGCTTCTATTTAATTTTTCATTTCACCCACATATTCTTCATTTATGCTTATAGTTTGCTCATGTTGGCTCTCATACTTTCTCAAGCTTTCCTGACTACCTATGCAATTGTTTCCTTGAGTTCATTAAACATCTCCATAATTTTATCACAAAAGTAACTGTCTAATGATTTACTGAACTGGTTGGTGATGGTTGAGCTTCCTATGTAATTATTTTCTCATTGAAGTCAATAGGTTTCCCCATGTCTATTTCATTGAGTTTGCTGTTCTGCTATGTTGAAGGGTAATCTTTGCAGTTACAACCCGTTCCTCTCTGAAAGATTATGTGGAATTTGCTCTTTTGATTCCTGCCCATATTTACCCACTAATAGGAGGTATAACTGTGAGTAGTGTGAAATTTGATGATGAAATGTTAGGTGCTGTGAAGTTGAGTCTCCTGAAAAGGTGGAGGTCTGGTGCAGAGGCTTTCAGAGCACAGTCAGAGGGAGGAAATATGCCACCAGTTCCAAAAAGCCTTCTCGAAGTTGTTAATTGGGAGGGGTGGTACAGCAAATAGAAGTTTAAGGACCTTTGGATGTAGGCCCACTAAAATGGTGAGTCACTTCAACAGATGAAGAAATCTGCAGAGTCAGATTGAAAACAAAGAAGCTTTTGTCCTCATGGATTTGAGGTCAACAGGATGGCACATAGCATTATGACTCACTAACCAAGAATTTCTGAATGCCTGCTTACTTTATGAAGGCACAACCAATGAAACATCAGTAAATACATGTATAGGAGCTAAAAAAGAAGTCAAACCTGTAAAAACAAAACAGCATAATTGTGGTTAACATAAAATGTATGTATACAAATCTCATGCAATATACACCCAAGTTTATATAGTGTTGCATGTCACATTTATTCAAAAATATTTTATTTATATTATTAAGTAAGTATATATACCAAAATAGTAAATAGTTTAATATTTATATATCTAGTAAACTTTTCACATATACTCTAGAACTAATTTAAATTTACTCAGTGATAAGTTTTTACATCACTTAATCACTTAAGTGATGTCACTTAATCACTTAACTTCCCGTTAGTCGTCGATTTGCTCGAGCGGGTGCCAGTAACGTCTCCATTTGTCCCTGTCGCGTGCTAGTGTAGCCCAATGGTATCTCTTCGCTCCGGGAACATGGAGGGCCTCAAACCGATCGTTCATGATCTTGACAAAGAAGTCTGACCATCTGGTAGGTGGGCGGCCACGCGGTCTCTTGACATCCCGTGGAATCCAATCAGTAACAGCTCTAGTCCAACGGTCGTCTTTAAATCTCATTACGTGACCAGCCCATCTGATTTTCGACACCTTGGCATATGAGACAGCGTCCCTGATCCTTGATCGTCGACGGATGTCAGAACTCCGGATTCGTTCTCTCATTTGAGTGAAACGTGATATTCCAAGCATAGCTCTTTCTATTCTTCTTTGGGAGACCTGAATGGCGTTCTCATCTTGTTTGCGTAGGGCCCAGGTCTCTGAGGCATATGTTAATGCAGGAAGAACAGTGGAATCAAAGAGATGTGCCCGGAGCCGGAGGTTCTTCGTCCTCTTAGCTATTTCTTCGACGTTCTTGAAGGCGTTCCAAGCCGCTCTCTTCCTCCTGCGCAGCTCGGGTGCCAGGTCATTTCTCATGTTGACTTCTCGACCTAGGTACACATAGCTGTTGCATTCGGAGATGGTCGTTCCATTGAGAGCGAATGGGGCGTCAGGAACAAGGCTGTTTCTCATAAACATTGTCTTCGTAAGATTCAGCTGTAGTCCTACCTTTCCACACTCACGGTCAAAGTCGGCCAGCATTTGTGCCGCTTGGCTGATGTTTGGTGTTATTAAAACAATGTCATCAGCAAAGCGGAGGTGGTGTAGTTGCCGACCATCTATCTTCACTCCCATACCTTCCCATTCCAGTCGTCGCATGATGTTCTCGAGGGTGGCACTGAAGAGTTTTGGTGAAATGGTATCACCCTGTCGCACCCCTCTCTTGATATCAACGATCACTTCTTTGTAGAATGGTGAGATCCTGCTAGTGAATCCGCAATACAGCTCACGGAGGATCCTGATGTATTGGGCTTGAATGCCCTGATTGGCTAGGGCTTCAATGACCGCTTCCGTCTCAACAGAATCAAAGGCCTTCTTTAAATCAATGAACGTTAAGCAGAGCGGCATCTTGAACTCCCGAGAAACCTCAATGAGCTTGGTTACCGTGTGGATATGGTCGATGGTGCTGAATCCTTTGCGGAACCCTGCTTGCTCGCATGGTTGTCCTTCATCTAGTGTTCTGCCAATCCTATTCAGGATGACTCGAGTGAACAGCTTGTAGATGACAGACAATAGGCAGATCGGGCGATAGTTGCCAATGTCATGGATGTCTCCCTTCTTGAACGGTCCTGCTGGTTTTCCATTGGGACGGAAGCTTGCATTCAGACAGGTAGCGATTGAAGAGCCGAGCCAGTGTATTGATGAGTACTGACGGCAGGTTCTTCAGGTGTTCAGGTCTGACCTTGTCTGGGCCGGGTGCTGTTTGCTTCTTTACCAACGAAATGGCGTGTCGGATTTCGGAAGGGAGAACGTTAGGAACGACATATCCATCCTGTGGAATTTGGTATGTCGGCAAGTGGACATGGCTATCGAAGAGATTTGAGTAGAAGTCATGGATAATCTTCTCCATTGCCGTTCTGGAGGATGTGATGGATCCATCAGGACGTCGGAGGGCAGTCATCTTGGTCTTGTAGTTGGCGAAGGACAGGCGGGCGTTACGAATACTTTTCCCGGCTTCTGCCGCATCTACCAGTACTTCTGCTCTTCTCTCTTTGAGGTCTTCCTTGATCGCATCTCTGCACTGCTTTGCAAGCTCGGACGTTAGCTTGCGGTTGCCTGAGGCATGCGCCAAACCACGCTGGCGAATTAGCTCAAGAGTTTTCGAAGATAGGCGACTTTTTGTGGCTATCTCTCTCTTGGCGTTCCTCGCACATTCATGGAGGTGCTGAACCAGTCGATCGTATTCCTCGTCAATGTTGTCAACAATGGCATCTTCCCATGTTGCTGCAATAGTACCAAAGAGTTCCCAGTTGGTGGTCATTCTGGGAGTTCTCTTTTTGAACTTTGCAGCCCTTTCTCCCCGCTCTGTGAAGTAGAATTTTGCACGAAGGAGACGGTGGTCCGATCCCGTTCGAAATTTTGGGACAACAGCGACATCAGTCAGGCAAAACCGTCGATTGAATATGATGTGGTCTATTTCGTTGTGGAATCGTCCACCGGGAGACTCCCATGTCCATCGTTTAGATTCTGCCTTCTGGAACTGTGAGTTACCATGAATGGTCTTGGTCGACATGATGAACTCATACAGTCTCTCAGCCTGTTCGTTCCATTCTAGGCCATGGGTCCCGATGTGAAGTTCTTCAGCTGATCTTCTCGGTCCTATCTTGGCATTAAAATCACCCACAATGATCTTGTAGAAGGTGTGGTCTTCTTTATAGAACTTCTCCAGCTCCATGTAGAACTTCTCGATTTCTCTTTCATCATAATGAGATGTTGGTGCGTAGACAACGAAGATAGAAACTGCAGGCAGTGAGCCACATCTATTCAAATGTAAACGTCCGATTCGGGTTGTTAGGCATTCGAATGAATCAATGCTCTTGGCCAAGTTTGTGTTGACAAGGACACCGACGCCTCCAACACCTCTTTTATCGCATGTTCCGAGGAACAATTCTTCTCCAGTGTCGAAAACGGCATGGTGAGATTCGTGCCTTCTTGTCTCGGTCAGACCAATGATGTCGTACTTGATCATTCGTGCTTGTACCATCAGGTCCTCGATGGATGCATCTGATGCTAGCGTACGTGCATTGAAAGTACAGACGATCATTTTTGTCTTCCTTCGTTGTGGCAGCCTAGGTCGGCCTTGAGATTTTGTCGGCCTCTCCTTTCTCATCCTTCTCAGTGCTGCCATGTCGGTGAAGCCTTCAGGGTCAGGTGAATGAGACCAGTTGTAGTTACTGGTTTTGGCATATCGAATACACAGCGGATAGCTTGCCAGGCTCTTCCGTGCGGGCGGAATACTCTCGGTAGCTTGCCAGTCTTTCCGAGAGGGATAGAGGCTTTTGGGGTGACCTCTAATCACCCTTGTAGGTGTTACCATATTTGAACCCTATCAAATATGGTACGACAATTCCAACTTTAAGACACTAAATACCCATCTTCAAGTTTTTACATGAAGATAATTAAATACAATTTTAAGTATATTATTATCCATGTAATCCTTTACAGATGAAATTTTTTTCTGATTATCTGTGTATTACAACCAGTGTAAAGTACATTGTACACATTTTATTGTAAATATTTATAAGAAACTTTTGAGTTCTGTAAGTGAAAACACATTTCAGTTTTTCTCAAACATCACCATTTGTTTCCCTAGAAATTATAGTTTATATTTCCACCAATATTCCTATTTAATTGCACTTTTTTGGGGGGGTGGGGGACACAAGTAGCTGGCTGTGCTCTGAGCTTACTTCCAGCTCAATGCTCAGTGTTCATCCCTGGTAAAGCTCAAGCTTCCATATCCAGTTCCAGGGATCAAACTAGATTGGTCATTTACAAGTCAAGTACCTTGCCTGCTATATTATCTCCCTTTACTGCACTTATTTTTACATTTTATATCACCAGATAATTATTTTAAATTTAGTACTATCCAATAATATTAATCAGGGATGTTAAATTTTGCCCTTAACAAGTTGCTGGGCATTTGTTAGGCTTCATTTTTCCCTCTTTTGAACTAGACTTCTATGAACATTTGTGTTTTATTCTTTGTGCAGACATTGTTTAGTGTATCTTGAGTCAGTACCTAGATGTAAAATTGCTAGTCAATTTCCATTTAGAAATATGGACTATTTGTACTTTTCCCTATTTTCGCACTAGATATAACTAAAGACCTTGCTTCCATATTAATCTTATATAGAAGAAAAATTAAAAGTATATTAAAATTAAAGAAATGATAACAAAACATTAGACTCTGGCAACAAGACTAAGATTACCAAGGGAGGTAGGAAGGTAAAGATTGAAAGCTTCATACTGAGGACAGTGTTGGAGAGATATTGGTAGTAAATATGGTGTGGTAACACTAACACCTAAAACATAAAATATACACTCCTATAATCCAACAATACCTTCATAGAGAAAATATTAATTAAACTGGATAAAAAGCTTACTGGGCTAGAGTGCATGCTTTGCATACTGGTGGCCCTGGACCAATCCTAACACTGCACGACCTCCCAAGCACCACCAGGAGTGATACTGCTGAGCCTGGAATACTCATATGTCTGCCCCTAAAAGTATAAAAATATAATAAAAATGTATAAATATGCTTGATGCAAATTATAATCTTTCAAACATTTAAATACAAGTTCAAGGTTATTAATTTAATAACTTTATAATGCATTTAAAGTACACATTTGTGGTGCTGAAGCTATAGCACAGAGGGTAGGGTTGTTTGCCTTGCACAAAGCTGACTTGGGTCTGATTCTCAACCATCCCATATGGTTCCCTGAGCACCGCCAGGAGTAATTCCTGAGTGCAGTGCCAGGAATAACCCCGGTGCATTGCCAGGTGTGACCCAAAAAGAAAAAAATTAAAAATAAAAAATAAAGTAAATATTCGTAAGTTTCTGTGCAATCAATGTCTCTTTTTTATTTTATTTATTTACATATTTAGGTTTTGAGGCCACAGCTTGATGCGCTCAGGGTTTACTCCTCTTCTGTGCTCAGGAATCACTCCTGGAGGGGCTCAGGGGATTATATGGGGTGCTGGGAATTGAATCCAGCCAGGTCATGTGTAATGCAAATGCTCTACCCACTGTACTATCACTACAGAACTCCTCTTTTTTAATTAATTTTGAATTTTACTTAAAAAACAATGATTTACAAACTTTTAGGCATATACTATTTTAACATCAATCTCTCCACCACTATCAAATCCCCTATATTAGTGTTGCCATAATTCATTCTCCCCTCCTTACCCATCCCTGCCTGTCATATTGACAGACACGTTACTAAATTCACTGGTCGCACCTTAGATCTCATGCTTTCAGTATTATTGAGTATGTGATTTGATTGTGTACTAAACCACTCTCTTACATCATCAGTTTAACTGAAGTCCCAACTGCTGTTTACCATTCCTTTCCTTTCTAAACTATTTCTTTCCCACATTGATTTCTTTTTTCCTCTGTCCTCTTTCCTAAACTCTGGGACCAAGGGTGATCTTGACATTCTCTCTTTAATATATTACATTTCTTCATCCAATTATTCTCTATACCACAGATAAGTGTGACCATCCTATGTTTGCCTTTCTTTTTCTGGCTTACTTCACCTAACATGATATTTTCCAGTTACAACCAAGTTGCAATAAATTGCATGATTTTGTCATTGCTAACAGCTGCACAGTATTCCATTGTGTATATATGCTACATCTCCATAATGCATTCATTCATCTGTTGTTGTACACCTAGGATGATTTCATGTCTCAGCGTTTGTACTAATTGCAGAAACATATGGTGTGCACATGTTCTTTTGAAAGAATACTTTAAAATCCCGGGTGAGATGCCCCAAAGTAGAAATGCTGAGTCATACAGTCACTCGATTAGAAGTTTACTGAAGACTCTTCATACTGTTTTCTACAGGTGTTGAGCCAGGCAACATTCCCATTTGTAGTGAATGAGTTCCCCTTTTCACCACATCCCCGAGAGCACATATTGTTCCTACTAATTTTTATACTTGCCATTCTCACTGGTGTGAAATTATATCTCATTGGCAACTTGATTTGGATTTCCCTAATGCTAAGTGACGCTGAGCCCTTTTTTACGTGCATATTGGCCAGGTTCCAAGTGTGGAAAGATTTCCCCATCTTCTTTCTGTGCTTAAATGTCTACTTTCATGCCATTATGGTCTGAGAAGCCACTTTTACAATTTCTATAATTGTAAATTTATTTATGTTTCAGTTATGCCGTAGTATGTAATATATTCTGGAGAATATTCCATATGCACTAGAGAAGAAAGTGTATTCTTCTTTGAGGGGATGAAGAACCCCCTGTATATCCAACAATACCAGTAATTTTAGCTGATTATTTAGGACTATTTTCGCTTTATTGATATTTTGTTTGGCTGACCTGTCTAGTGGCAAGAGTAAAATGTCGACATCTTCAACTACTGTTTTGTTTTTGTTAATGTGTTTCTTAATTCTTGTGAACAGAAACTTGATGCACTATGCTGACTCTAATTTGATGTATAAATTCCGATGGCAGTATTTCTTGATCTACTATTCCTTTAAATAAGTAGTGTTTTTCACTGTCCCTAATCACTTTCTTTATATTAAATGCTATTTTGTCTGATATAAGTATAGCTAACCCAGATTTTTCATCTTACATTGGCTTATATGATTGTTTTCCATCCAATAATTTTGAATTTATATTTATCCTGTAAGTTTTGGTGGTTTTTTTGTAGATAGCATATGGTTGTATTTTTTCCTGATCCATTCAGCTACTTGATGACATTTTATCGGGGAATTTAGTTCATTCGCATTGAGAGAAATTAATGAGAAGGGCTTGTATTGCCATTTTTGTTTATGTATGTGAAATCAAGTTGTTTTAGTTTACTCTTGGAAAACTCTTTGTATTTGTTTTTATGTTATATGCTTACAGTGATTCTTAAAGTATTGGTTTAGCTATTGCAAATGCTGCCAGCTTTTGTTTTTCTGAAAATATTCTTATAATTCCCTCAAGTCTAAGTGATTGCTTTTTCAGGGTAGTGAACTCAAGGCTGGATTTTTTTTTCACTCAGTATTTTGAATATGTCATTCCACTCTTCCTTGGCTTGTAATATGCAATGCAGAAGGTGTTGTGTTTCTCCTTTCCCTTATATTTGAGAGTTTTCTTCTCTCTTGATGCTTTAGTTTGTATTTTTCTTTTATTTAACCATCTGACTACTACATGTCTCTACATACTTCTTTTTGAGTCTATTTTGCTTGGTCCTCTTTGGCAACCTTGAATCGGTGCAGGAGCCTCTCTCAATGTATCAGGATAGTTCTCAGTTATATTTTATTTGACAAGCTGTTCTTACCCTTTATCTCTTCCCTCTCCTTCAGATATTCCTATGATTAGATATCATTTCTCATGCTATTATCTATAAAGAATAATACTTTCTCTTCCAGTTGCTTACTAATTTTTTCTTTTCTCACTTCATTACTGATAATGGTTAATATTTTGTCTTCAATAACACATGTGGTTCTTCATATGCTGTGATTTGCTATAGTATTTTTTAACTTCTTCAGTGGCATTTGTATGGACTCTTTGATATCCTGAATCAGTTCATCTTTGAGTTTGTTGAATCTTTCTTCCAGTTACTTCTTTATTTTTATGCTCATTGCATGAAGTATTGGTTTAAGTTCCTCATTTATGGGAATTGAGGGTTTATTTGGTTTAAGTTCCTCATGGATGGGGGTTAAGGATTTATTTGAGTCCAATGATTTTCCAGGTATAATTTTCTTGTCTTCCAGAGCAAGTGAATTCCTTTGTATCACAATAGTTCATAAAGATTTGGGGATGCTTGCTTCAACTTACATGGCCAGTGCTGTTTCATCCTTAAAGATGCTTTTAGCTTCAATGTCGTGGAGAGTTCTGCCTACATTTTCCTCTATGTACCTTATGGACTCATGTCTGATATTGAGATTTAATCCACTTTGATCTGACTGTTGTGCCTGGCATTAGACAGAGGTCAGAGTTCATATTTTTGCAGATAGCTATCCAGTTCTCCCAGCACCACTTGTTGAAGAGGCTTTCCTGGTTCCACTTCACATTTCTTGCTCCATGTTAAAGATTAAGTGGTCATATATTTGGGGGTCTGTAACAGAATATTCAACTCTGTTCCATTGGTCTGCAGGTCTGTTTCTAGCTTTATACTATGCTGCTTTAATTACTACTGCTTTCTAGTAGAGTGTGATTATAACCCAAACATGAAAGCTTGTAACTATCTCACGGTGATTCAATAATTTTTTTTAAAAAAAACTTTAGGGTACAAATAACCAACAACAACAACACAAAAGATTTGGGAATGCTTGATTTGAGATTCAGAATCCCAATTATCTGAGATATTGTCTCTTCTGTTATATTTAAGCAAACTGCTATTCCTGATAATCTGATAGCCTAATAATTTCTGTGCCCTTAGGTTGCTCCTTCAGTAGTCACGCAAGTCAGTGTCTAATATTTCCACTTGCAGAAATAGTTATTTTGAAAGTATTTGAGGAAAAATACCAATAACAAAATCAACAACTGACATGTGGTGGAGTTTCACGGGTGTAAATAGTGCAGGGTAAATGTTAAATAAGGCAGGTAAATGGAGCAGGAAGAGGGTGAGAGCTCTTGAAGCACCAAAATTGACAAAAGAGGCAAGTGTCAGCATTACAGGTCAATAAGGGATGTTTCCTAGGTTGGAGAGGTGGGTCGTGGCATCCTTCATTCAGTGAACTCAGAGTTCACACTGCAGGGATGAGTAATGGGGTAGGAAAAACATCAGAGCTTTTTATGCACCTAAATAGAGAAAGTGGTCAACCTACAGACACTGTTTCTATAAACATGTAGATACTTGAATAATTCATTGCCAATGATGTCACAAGAATATTATCCTATAAAAATTAAAGTAATAATAATTTTATAGCAAACTATTATGTCCTAAGACTTAACATTTAATTTTCTATTTTTATTTACCTTAATTATTCTATATCTAAAGGATAGTGAAATATTATTATTATTGTGAAAATGTATTAAACCCCCCTTTTGTTTTCTTTTTGTTTTGTTTTTGTTTTGTTTTGGGGTCATGCCTTGTGGTATTCAGGGACTACACCTGTCCTCTCTCATGCAAAATGTGTGCTCTGTTCAATGAGCTTACTCTGGTCCCACACACATCTTCTTTATAAAATAAATAAATAAATAGGTTTAGAGAGAAGCATACAAACTTTTTAGTTATCTTAAGTCACAAAAAAACCGTCATGAGGTCTCTGAGCATTTATTTTGTCCCATACTTCTTGAATTAGAGCTGAAAAATCTGGCGATAAATATAGAGAGTATCTCTCCTGCAAATACTGGCAAGCTCCCTGTGACGTATTTGCGTATTCGATATGCCAAACACAGTAACAACAAGTCTCACGATGAAGACATTACTGGGCCCGCTCGAGCCAATCGATGAACAATGGGAGGACCGTGACTACAGTCCCAACATTCCTGAGTACCTATCAGACAAAAGAAAAAGTATGAGACTTATAATGCCCTGAAGGAAGTAGATGGGTCCATAGCTCAAATGATATAGCACATGCCTTCCATGTATGAGTTCAAATAGGACCAAAATGACCAACTATGCCAACCATATCACCCAGCATAGCCATAGAGACCAGGAGCAACTCCAGCCCAAGCACTGAAAGATGATTCCCACAGAGCATAGTTGAGTGTCCTCAGGCTCCTTGATCACTGGTTGGGGTGACCCTAATTTTTCAAAGAGAAGAGTATTCAAAGAAATAATGTTTGAAATTTCCCCATATTTAGTTGGCAAAAGATATAAGACTACAAATTCAAGAAGCCAAGTAGACACTAATAGGTGAAAAACAATCAGGATAAACACAAAGAAATATACACCAAGACAGACCGCAAGAAACTTACAAAAATAGTCAAAAATATCTGGAAAGAAGCAGACAAAAATGACATTTTACATGTAAGAAATGCACAATTTAATTGACAGTAGTTGTTACTCAGGAGAGCAAAGATGCAGTCAGTTATACAAAACCAAGCCAATATTTTAAATAAATTGATTTAATCTACCTTATTAACAGGCTAAAGAAAGATAAGCATATCAATGTAAAAAGAAATTGACCAAATTTAACGTACATTCATGATTAAAAAGGCAATCTCAGCAGATAGGAAATGTGAGAGATCTTCCTCAACTTGCTAAAGAGCATCTATGAAATTCCAGCAGCTAATGTTATATCTAAATTAGAAAGACTGAAATTTTTTCTACTATATCTGGAAATAAAATTCATCTATTTCCATTACTCTTGTTCAGCACAGTTCTAGATTTCTAAACATGACAGTAAAACTAGAAATATAGGACATGCAGATTAGATAAGGTAAGAATTGGCACTATTTGTAGATGCTTTGAATTACCAGAAAGAGCAAACCAATAAAATCATTGTAAAAATAATACAAGCATTTGGGGAGGGAGAAATAGTGAAGCAGATAGGATGCTTGCCTTGTATATGCCTGACCTGGGTTTTCTCCTTGGCAACCCATGTGGTTCCCCAAGCCCCAGTAGGTGTGTTCCCTGAAAGCAGAGACAGAAGTAAGACTTGAGCACCACAAGGTGGGGCCCAAAAATATGAGAGAGTTTATAAGATTTCCATAACGTTAGCAAATCAAGATAAGCAAACTACAATAAATTTCATCTTTTCTATATAGAGATTAGTATTAAATAGTCACAAAATTAAAGATACAATAACGTACAATTTATCTAAAATGATAAATATTGTTTACAGAATTTTTATGCTTAAATCTATAATGCAATGCAGATGAAAGAAAAAACTACCTAAATAAATGGGCAGAAACTGTAGTAAAGGTTCACAAGACTCAAAACAGAAACCGTCAGTTCTCCTTAAATTGATAAATAGGTTTGTTTCAGTATTCTTCAAGAGCTCAGGAAGAAGTCATATTTTAGACACAAGCAAGGTATTTCTAAAATATATATATATATATATATATATATATACATATGTGTATGTATATACTTTCTAGGAAACTAGAACAGAGGCTAGAAATATAGTATCGGGATTAAGGGGCTTTTATACCCAATCACCAGTTTTATACCCTATGTCATATGTAATCTTCTGAGCAATGCCATGGGTGACCAGTGAGTCACCTATGTCAGGGGTAGCTCCTGCACACTGCCAAATGTTGTCCCCAACAAACAAAAATAAATAATTAGAGCATTAAAAATTCGAAAAAAATAAAGTTTAAAAAAAATCATTCTAAGTCACACTTAAAACGTAGTAATCTGACTCCACGCCAGGCTGCGGGGCAGGTGAGAGCCCTCCCCACTGCAAGGGACCCAGCCTAAGTAGCCGACCTCCACTTCCCAACCACTGCCAACCTCCAGGCTGCTTTCCAGAGCTTATGACACATTATTAGACACTTCCTACATTATTAGACACTTCCTACCCATTTTTTACAATTACTACACCAATTGCTGGAGCGATAGCACAGGGGTAGGGCTTTTGCCTCTTTTGCCTTGCACACAGCCAACATGGCCAACCCGAGTTCAATTCCTCCGCCCCTCTCGGAGAATCCAGCAAGCTACCGAGAGTATCTCTCCCACATGGCAGCGTCTGGCAAGCCACCCGTGATGTATTGGATATGCCAAACACAGTAACAACAAAATCTCCAGTGGAGACGTTACTGGGTCCGCTCGAGCAAATCGATGAACAATGAGAGGGCCTTTACCTTTACCTTTTACTACACCAAATATGATAGGGTTCAGACAGTAGGCAACACGTCATAGAGAAAAATATATAAAAATATGCCTCTCAGAGAGCCCAGCAAGCTACCGAGAGTATCTCACATGCACGGGCAGAGTCTGGCAAGCTCTCCGTGGCGTATTCAATATGCCAAATTCCAGTAACAATAACAGGTCTCATTCACCTGACCCTGAAAGAGTCTCCAATTGTTGGGAAAAGACGAGTAAGAAGAGGCTGCTAAAATCTCATGGCTGAGAGAATAAAGACGTTACTGGCACCCACTCAAATAATTCAATGATCAACGGGATGACAGTAATACGGTGATACGGTGAATCATATATTTATAACAGTATCGTTATATAGCATTTTGTACTGTTATATTTAGTACTGTTATATATTACTATAAGTATATAAATTATGATAATCAAGATTTTGAGTTATTATCGGACATATATGGTGTAAATTAATATAACATAACAGATGCTGAAACAGATTCAAACAACTCAAACATACCCAACAAATTTTTGACAAAAGCACTTCATTAAAGAAAATTTAACATCTTCAACACATGGTACTAAAGGAATTGAACATCTATATGTAAATAAAAACAACAAAGGCATAGACATATCTCACATTTTATACAAAATTAACTCAACTTAAAGTATGAAAATACTAAATGGCAAATAATACTTATATTTATCACCAAAGGGATGATCTATAAAAATAAAAAAACATTGCATTTCATCAAAATTATTATTTTTCTCAGGAAGACTGTTAAGACTGCAAATTGAGATTTGAGAGGTTAGGGTGCTTGTCTTGCACGCAGATGACTGGACTTCAATCCCCAAGGCTGTATTTGATGCCCTGTGGATTATCAACAGTTATACCTCAAAACAGAGCCAGGGGTAAGCCCATAAATCCAAGTTCCACTGGATTTATGTGACCATCCCCCCAAAAGAAAACAAAATAAAAAATTAAAGAGAGTGAAAATACAAGTTATAGACTGCATCAATGTATTAGCAAGCCATGTATCTGACGAAAGTCTAGTATCTAAGATATGTAAGGAATGCTTAATTTCAACAGTAATAAGAATAGTAAAGAATTAAAAGACATGAACAAGCATATTTCTGGAAAGTTGACATATGAGATATATCACTGTCACTGTCACTGTCCTCCTGTTGTTCATCGATTTGCTCGAGCGGGCCTAGTACCGTCTACATTGTGACACTTGTTACTGTGTTTGGCATATCGAATATGTCACAGGTAGCTTGCCACGCTTTGGCGTGCAGGGGAGATACTGTTGGTAGCTTGCCGGGCTCTCTGAGAGGGGCGGAGGAATCGAACTCGGGTCGACCATGTTGGCTGCATGCAAGGCAAATGCCCTACTCACTGTGCTCTCACTCCAGCCCATGAGATATATAAGACATATAAATGGCATATCATACTATTACTAGTTGCATATATATTTAATACAAAAAAGATCAATTTCAGAATGGTTAACTACTTTTTACTAGGTTTCTTGTGGAGTTTCCTATTGATCCTGAGTACAGAGTCAGAAGTAAGCCCTTAGCACAGCCAGGTGTGGTACAAGAAGAAAGAGAGGGAGAGAGAGAGGGAGATAGGGAGAGAGAGAGAGAGAGAGAGAAAGAGAGAGAGAGAGAGAGAGAAGAAATATGTGTCTATGCATCTTTTAAAGTATTCATAAGATTAAAAATATAAGTTACCTACCAACATATAATTAATTCATTCTACTCAATTTACATACTACTAGCACTCTACTCCAAAATTCTCAAAAGAAAATCCTTACTAGTCACATTTTTATTTGTTTGTCTGTTTATAGCATACCTATTTTCTTAATCTTTCCACTTTAAATGGAATATATTTACCTTCTGTTTTATAAAAACTAAATTCAAGGACCTATCTTCAAGGTACTAAATGTAATAATCATAAGAATTCTAAATAGGTACAAAGCAATGTCATATAAGAAAAATAGAACCTAGAACCTAGAAGAGAGCTGAAATAGATGGAGGCAATGCTTTGCAATTGTGAGGGCCTTATCTATGGTGCAGTATTGTTCCCCAGATATGATCTAAAAATCCCTGAGTGAACTGTGCAGTGATTATCTCCTGGGCACACACAGATGTAACCCCAGAACCAAAACAAAACAAAACAGATGATAGTTGTCTTCAGTCAGTTGAAGGTCAGTTGAAGGGCTATCATGACAGATTTCTGCATGTACAATAGATGCAAAACCTTTAGAATTAGCATAAGAAAAATTTTACAATTGTAATACAGGGCTATATAAAGAAGGTAGTAAGATATTACTAAAAGTGTTTCAGTAGAAGCTTGCCTATTTAGAGGAAGGTTAGAAGAACTCAAATATAAATTAGGTAATGTGGATTAAGTCACATTTGAAATATTTCCAATGTAAAAATATGTAAATAATACAGCAATTTCATAGTTTTTAGGATCTCTTATGGTTAAAAAACTGTAATATTATGACATTAGTACCAATAATAATATGTCTGAAATAGCCAGTTTTATGTCTAGTTAGGAGGTAAGAAGCTGCTACATATTGAATGAGAGACCTGAACTTTGAAATCTCTTTGTTCCTACCAAATATTTTCCATTGTGAATTTTGCGCTAAGATACAACTAGTTCTTTGGGGACACAAAAGGAATTAAGAAGGAGTTTGCAGTTAGTCATTACTCTTATAAGTCATAGCCAATGAACTGGAAAGGAGAAAGAGGAAAGAAACAGAGAATAAAGGGTGAGGATAACATGATTGTGCCTGAGGACTAGGGACTTTGATGTTACAGAGCAAGAAAGTAGATTATCAATATGTCAAGAGTACTAAAGAGATCCTTTTTTCCACATTGTTTTCCTGTTGGACCAAATTGATTCAGAATGGAAACCCAATGGAAACAGGCATCAAACCTCAGTGAAATAATGAAGAAGGCAAACCTGCTGCATCATATTTGGCTAGCATTATTAGGTAAAATTCAATACAAAATATTAATTTTCATATTACAGTTTCATCTCAGTATGTTATATTATGGAATCATAGGAAGTAATGCATACTACTAAGTTATTGACTTACCCATATATGTGTGTGTATTCATGCAAAGCCCACAAAATTTGTCATGAATGCAAATATGCACTTACTCTTAAAGGTATGAGTGCAAATTAAATATGCAGAGTGAAATTTTTTCAAAGATGTGCTTCAATGATTCCAATAAAACTATATTTTTCAATAGTATAGGAACATTTTTTAAGTGATTCTCAAATTATATATTCTTCCAGAGAATAATTTGTTTTATTTAAGTGGTGACATCTTTTCCTACCCCATGATCATTCCCTCCCGCACCTCCAGAAACACACACATGCGTGAACTTCTGATTATATCCAGAAATATCTCTCTGCTCCCAGAAAAGGAGCTAAGGAAAAGATGTACCATAAGTTCATTTATTTGTGAAATCATAAATTGGTTGTAACAATTCTAGAGAAATATACTTAAGTTTACCACAAAAGAGTCTTTCAAAAAGACTGATGAATAGAATTGACCTTATTTAATCTGGAAAAAATCAACAGGGGTGAAGTAGTAAAAAGTCATAAGTTCAATAAGGGAGTCAGTAGCATGATGCTTATCATGAAGCTCTATACTATTGACGTAAAGTAAAGAAACATAAATATAAACAATGACATGGAATGTTAATCGGATTTCCACTTTAAGGAATTGTATAATCTTGATTTTCAAAATTTCTTAGTTATGCCATGCAGCAACCGTGACAGTCATAGGTAAGAACTAATGTGTTATAAATCAAGCTTTCATGAAACACAATTACTTTTATAATATTCATCTTTGGTTCACAGATATATTTCAGTTGGCACAACCTTGTCCATGGTCAATCCAGAATCAATATCCAGCACTATATATATGACCTACAAAGTCCATCAGGAGTGATTCCTGTGTACAGAAATAAACCCTGAGCACAGCCAGTAATGCAAAACACTCCCCACCCAAAATAACCAAATATTCACCTTTAAGGAAGTTTTTACATATTTATTTTTCACAACACTTGCTGCTTATTTTTTTACATGACTCAAACCCCTGCTGTCTTCTCCTCAGATAAGCTTAGTTCTATTGTCAATATTCACAATTTTGTAATTTGTTTTGTCTATTCAATAAGTTTATATCCTTATATTGCACACAATCTAACTATATAATGCACACATTATACTAAGTTATTAAGTATTTTGCTTAGCATAGCTGCCTTAAGTTCCTTCCATACTGCTAAAAATGGCAAATTTTCACATCTTTAATAACAGAATAGTATTCTATAATTTTTTTTGACTTTTTGGGTCACACCTAGGGATGCATGGGGGCTCACGCACTCAAGAATTACTCCTGGCGGTGCTCGGGGGACCATATGGGATGCTGGGAATCGAACCCGTGTTGGCTGCATGCAAGGTAAACGCCCTACCCATTGTGCTATAGCTCCAGCCCCCTCTATTATATAATTATATCACATTTTCTTTTTATAGTAGAAGATTCCCAGATTTTATTGAAATACAATATTTGGGGAAGAAATATGTAACAGGGATGACTGAGCACCCCAAATATGTGAAAGCTTTTTTCCATTACTTAGCACTGGTGTCCTGGCTTTCTTCTTTTTATTTTCAAAAAATTGTATAAAAGTTGTTCACAAGAAGTTATTACATTCAATATTTCAACACCATACCACCACTATTACACCTTCCCACCACCATTATTTTGAATTTTCCCAGCCCCCCTCAAGCCTGTCCCAAAGGCAAATGCTAAATAATATATTTTGCATTCTTGCTATTCATATCTACTACAAATTATCCAAAAATTTGGATAGGGGAAAGCGTGTGAAAATTGTTGTATCTTACCTTGGAGCTATTAAGTCCCTGTATGTTGCCCCTTTAACATGTTGTTACAGGTTGATCCTCGTGTGCTAATATATATACATATATATATATATTTATACATATACATACATATATATGATTTTTTATCAAAATAGGTTGCCTTCTACTTTACACCCCATCAAATGTGGTGTGCTACTCTCGGTCTATCAGTGGAATAAAGTACGAGATGTTGCATAGCAGTGAATGTGGCCATGTGCTCCAGGAATTCTAAAGTTTAGATATGATGTTATGGCTGGAGTTAAAGTTTTAAGTGGATGGTGATTTAGGGGTCTGTATGTATCTCTCCAGCGTGTCGCTCTCTTCCGAGATTTATTTGTGTGTCTCTGTATCATGATTGTTAATGACCTTATATGGCACCCAGAGGGATTTTGTGGATGTGACTGCCATGCACCCAGAAGCAAAGGGAGATGGGGTTGTAGGGTGTTCCTTGCCTATTCCAAGCAAGCCTGGAGATTTCAGTCACAAGTCCCATATAACTGGGTTTTTCAGCATATTCATTCTCATGCTACTATCACATTTTCTTAATCTAATAATTTATCTATGGAAAGTTAGTTTCACATTAGATATCATATAAAATGTTGAAGTGAACATTGGGGGTAAATATAACTTTATTAATAACGCTTTGTTATTTTTTAATATTCTTCAGATAAATGCCCAAAGATTGGTTTGTTGTATCATATGATGCTGCATCATTAGCTTCTTGTAAAACTCCATATATGTATTTTCAAAATGGTTGCATCAATTTACATAAAATATTTTGCATATTGTGAACTATTTGTTTAATTTATAACTAGATTACTAACTGAAATCATAAGACAATTTGAACAATGGGTAGTATTAAAATTATTAGTAAATTATTTATATGATTATATCTTATAATGATCCATGGCTCATAAATATTCTCATATGACCTTTGAACAGTATTTTGGGGAAATGAGTCAGTTGAGTGGTCATATACCAGATGAATATGATTAATAGGAGTATAAAGTCAGAAAAGAGATGGGAAGAACTGTCTGAAAAGTCCATGCAGCCTCTCTGTACAATTTCAAATTCCTGTGCCTCAAAAATTATTTAAAGTAAAATGTTTTTTGAAAGTACATCCATACTTATTAAGTGGCCAAATCATTCCCATTATATTGATCACTTGACTGAAAATGCTGTGACCTCTCAAAAAGAGGGACAGAATATACCTTTCCCCTGTGGATAGGCCCAGCTGCCACCACGCCTGACCTCTTCCAACATATAAACAACCCAGCTTCACAATTGACCCTCAACAAGCCATCAAACCAACAAATTATCACAGGCAGATTGCTCTCCAAGATGTAACCTCTGTGGCCTTCTCAGGATGGGGGAAGGAAAATTTCTCTCCCTTTTAGATAGACTCAGAAGCTGCTATATCCAACCTCCTAAAATATAAACCACCCAGCTCCACAGCAACTCGAATATGTGGGTCCATATAAATACCAAGCCACAAGACACCCTCTTGAAATTTCACAGTTTCCACAGTCCGGTAAAAGCACAGAAAATTTGATTGAAAAGTTGCATAAAAACCCTCAAAGCACAGTGAGCAAAATCAGTAACACAGAAGGCTCAACCAGCACCAACAACTCAGTAAATCCCTACATATGACTTTAGTAACATCATTGTGAATCTTAATAATTATCACAAATAGAGTTTTATTGATCCATTTTCTGAGAATTTCGTCTGACATTTTTTAACAAGCAATATGTAGCAAATGTTTTATGCCTGCTGTGGGTGTAAGTGTGGTGATTGTGTGGAAACCTGGAGGGAAGACCATACTGGAGAGATTGGTATTGGAACACTGAATGCCTGAAACAATTGTATTATAAACAGCTTTGTAAATCACAGTATTTAAATGAAAGGTAAGAAAAAATCATCCAAACTGAGTGAATATTAAGCAAACATTAAGAATTAAACACACATCAAAAAACTAAATAGGACCAGGGAGATTGTTTAAAGAACTAGAGCATATACTTTCTATGCTGGAGGCCCAGGTTCAATTCTCAGTACTACATAGACCTGTGAGCACTGTAGAGTTTTGAGGAGGAGGAAGGGAAGAACAGGAACAAAAAGAACAAAAAATAAGAGAGCAAAAAGAAGAGAGAGAACACAAGGGATTGCCCTGCCACAGAGACAGGGTGGGATGGGGGAATGGGGGGGATATTATCCATGGTGGTGGAAAATGGGCACTGGTGGAGGGATGGGTATTTGATCATTGTATAATCGAAACCCAAGCACAAAAAGTTGTAAATCTACAACTGTACCTCATGGTGTTTCAGTAATAATAATAAAAAAAGTGGTTAAAAAAATAAGAGGGCAAATAGGAACAACAAGAAAAAAAATAAGAATGGGAAAAGGAACAAGAGTAAAATCAGGAAGGAAAATTAGTGATAGTTGGGATACAGGAAATAAAATGAATCATGATCTATAGGGTGAATTAACCACATGTAGCACTGTTTCCAATCCCTGCATATGACTCAAAACATTGCCTAGTAAAAGTTGTTTTATGATTCTTCAGGTAGTAACAACTATAAAATGTAACTTCTGAGCATTGCAGTCAGGAAGAATGACAATCATCTAAATTTCTGCTTTCAAGAAGATATAACATGTTCTTAGGTTCATGACAAAAATAGAACATTAGTTGTTACCATCCATGAATTAATATTCATCATCTCCTTCCATTCCCAAAGCTCACTCACTAAAGAGTTGCTGGACTTAAGTAACATTTTTATTTCCTGACTGTGGCTCTCTTACAAGATTTTTTTTCTTTTCTAGGCTGCTGTCTTACTGCTTGGCTCCTAGTCTCCTTCTGTAACCCTTTGACATCATTTCACCTGTGACACCTTTGGAATATCTTAGACTAGAGAGTCCATATGTTCCATGTGTATAATTGCTGTTCAAATGTATATTTATATAATGTCAAAATACCTATGGTTGATAAAGAGAAGCTTCCATGATTCAACTGAACATAATATCCTAAAAGTTTTCATTATTATGGATAGTCCCACCAGGCCCACTTAAAACCTCTTTCAGAAATAAAAAAAAAGGATCTGGGAGATAGTTCAGAGAGCCAGAGTGTATGCCTTGCATGTGTAAGGTTTTGGGTTCGATGTTTGTCATCACTGGGCCCTTTAAGCAACACAGGGTATGGATCTGGTGATCTTTCTGTACCATTAGGCCTTAACATTGAACCAAAAAGCCAACATAGTCATATAAAATAGAGAGTATGCAAGAAATTTTCTGCCATAGAGGCAGGGATACTAGCGTGGGTGGATACTGGGGACACTTGTGTTGGAAAATGTGCACTGGTGGAGGGATGGATGTTTGATCATGGTATGATGAAACTCAAACATGAAAACTTTGTAGCTGTATCTCACGGTGATTCAATAAAAAAATACTGCAGGAATGGCCTCTGTACTCCTTGAGCGCTGTTTTGTAATCCTCACTTTAAAATAGAATAAATCCTTCTTTGAAACTTACTTTATTATAAAATTATATTTATATTATACTTTGTAAACTTTATTATAAAATGGTGTTTCCCAATGGAGTCCTGTGTAGTGGTTAGAAAAGATGAATTCATGAAATTTACATACAAGTGGTACTACATGGAAAGTATTATGCTAAGTGAAATTAGTCAGAAAGTGAGGGACAGACATAAAAAGATTGCATTAATCTGGGGGACATAAAGTAACAAAATAGGAGATTAATACCCAATAATAGCCGAGATAAGTACCAGGAGGATTACTCCATGGCTTAGAGGCCAGTCGGGCATGCTAGGGGAAAAGGCAGCTCAGATAGAGAAAGGAGCACCAAATAAAGAGTGTTTGGAGGATTCTCCCAGGATGAGAGATGCATGTTGAAAGTAGACTATAGACCAAACATTTTTGACACTCAATGCCTCTTTTGCAGACCACAACACCCAAAAGGAGAGAGAGAACAAAAGGGAATGCTCTGCCACAGAGGCAGGGTGGGATGGGGAAATGGCGGTGGGAGGGATACTGGGATCCATGGTGATGGAAAATGGGCACTGGTGGAGGGATAGGTATTTGATCATTGTATAATTGAAACCTAAGCACAAAAATTTGTAAGTCTACAACTGTATTTCATGGTGTTTCACTAATAAAAATTTTAAAAAAAAATAGTGTTTCCAACTATAGTAGCCTCTGCATATCTAGATATAGTAAGCTAAAGAAGATACCCCCCCCACACACACACACACAGACACTCTTGTAACTTCTTTTTAAATGTTAGCTCTTCACATCCATAGTTCTGCTGATTCCGGAAGACATAAATGCTCGACTTGTCTGTGGGATGAAAAGAAATGGCTGTTAATATGCAGGATCTTAATGTTAATCTTGTACTGGATAAATTCTGTAGTGAAAGCATATATTAAGCATTTATTACTATTTTATTTATTATAGCACAGTGGGTAAGGCATTTGCCTTGCACGCAGCCAACATGGCCAACACGGGTTCGATTCCCCTACTCCTCTTGGAGAGCCCGGCAAGCTACCGAGAGTATCTCGCTGGCACGGCATAGCCTGGAAAGCTACCGGTGACATATTCAGTATGCCAAAAACAGTAACAACAAGTTACTCCAATTTTTTGTGAGAGGTTACTGCTGCCCACTCGAGCGAATCGATGAACAACAGGAGGACAGTGCTACAGTGCTACAATGTAGATACCAATAACTTCCAGAAAGGGGGGTAAAAAAATAAGGAGTTGTAAATAGAGTAGGGATAATGGCTTATTATCTTGGACCACTTTGAGTTTCACTTTGGTAAATGAAAATACAAACGTTCTTTCCAGGCATTAACAAGTTAACTGGTAAGCTGGATGTCACTCCTATATCCTTCAAGTCCATATTTAAATGAAATGTTCATTATCTCCTGCTTGTCTTGGTGGGGGGGACTGGGAGGAATTCTCAGTGGTGCCCATGGCTTGCTCCTTACTCCTGATTCTGTGTGTAAGAACCACTCCTGGAAGTGCTTAAGGAATCAAAACTGCTGCATGACACCTCCAATTCTAAATAAAATATTCATTAAGCCCCCCATCTGTATCTCTAATGCCAACTGTACTCCTGATGCCACCTGCAATAAGATAAATGTTACCTTTGAGTCCATCACATTTTTTAAGTTAATGAGACATTAAAACATGTTGCTGTAATTTGAATGCAGTCATTTCAGTTTTTAAAGCAGTGGAAGCAATAAAATTTGCTTCTTTGCTGCATCATTACCAGGTGACTAAAAATAGAGAGTATAGGTGGACTTTCCCCTCTCTATTTCTATTATCTTGAGATTCAAACTAATGCATTGTTTTAGGGATAAATTTTGTTACTTAAAGCATGCTTCACATCCCTTTTGCTTGAGTCACCAACAAAACGAACATTTGCCAGGTTACAGTTAAGTACCTTTACTATTCGATTGCACCATATCTAGATTTTAGCTATTCATAGCATCAAAAGTAGTTGCAAATAAGTTACTCAGAACAAACTATTAGATTAAATTGGACTTATAAAGAGAGCCATATAGGAGAAAGTACAGTGTCAAACAAAATTTTCTCAGGTCCCAGATGGTGTTAAGCTTTTGTGGTGATATGCCTTGGAAAGTTAAGAAAATATGATATATTTACCCATATACCTGAAGACTAAAACAAGAAGTTACCACCAATTGATGCTGCAGGCAAATTAGAGGCACATGTTTTTTTAATTGAATCATTTCCCACCACCAATATCTCCAGACATGTGACTTTTAAAAGTTTGCAAAACTGTTAATAATTAGTTTTCGGTATTCAATATTTTAAATTCAATCCCAGCACCAGTACCAGCATCTCTCTATCAATATCAATATACTGTGTATTTGCATCTATGCCTCAGCTCAGCTTTTAAAGAAGACCAGTTTTCTTTTCAATTGTTGTAAGTTGGGTTCCATGTGTATAATATTGCTGACAATAGTGGTACTGATATATACAGATAACTCGCTTCTGTACAATTAATGTGCACAAGACACCTGATCATTGTTTCTGCTACCTCTAGAACATAAACTCTCCTTCGCTGTCACCATCTTCTACTTCCTTGGTGGTTTTATTAATGTAATTTGTACCAAAGATTTGTCCTCTTTCATACATTCCATTCCCTGGTCTTGTGATTCTTATATGACACAGATAAACAAGGTATGTAAGACAATCCAGTATTTGTTCCTGTCCTTATGACTTCACTTAACACAAAATCTTGCAGTTCTGCCCAATTTGAAGGATAATGCATGACTTCAACATTCCTTGTGGCTACATAGTGTTCCGTGGTTTATGTGTACCATAACTTCATTATCCATTTATCTGTCATTGTATATGAAGTGAGTAAAGTTTCTTCAACAAATGATGTTAGAAAAATTAGATGATCAAAAGGAAAAATTAAACTGGATCTATACATCACAACTTACACAAAAATCAACTTAAGATAGATTAGAAACCTTGATATTTCATTAGAATCCATAAAATACATTGAGGAAAATTCAGGGAAGAATTCTCTTGGATTCAAATGTCGGATATGTCTTTAAGGATATAATCCCAGTTTCAAAGACAAGAGAAACAAAAACAAGCAAATGGAACTACTTCAAATTAAGAAGTTTCATATTGGAAAAAAATTAATACAGTCTAAAATTCAAAGACACCCTCCTGGATGGGAGAAAATATTTGAACAAAACATATCAGAAAAGGGGATTCTATCCAAAATACAGCACTCACAGATATCAATGACAAAAATTCCATTAACCCCAATAAAAATGGGAAGAGGTGATAAACAGACAATTCTTAAAGAAGAAATGTAGGTCTAAGGGTGACTTTTTTTGAAATAGCTGAATTTTCTTTTCTTTTTTTTTTTATTAGTGAAACACCATGAGGTACAATTGTGGACATTACAAGCTTTTGTGCTTGGGTTTCAGTTATACAGAGTTCGAGTACCCATCCCTCCACCAGTGCCCATTCTCTACCCCCAATGATCCCAGTATCCCTTCCACCCCCCACCTCCCCATCCCACCCTGCCTCTATGGCAGGGCATTCCCTTTTGTTCTCTATCTCCTTTTGTTTGCTGAGGTTTGCAAAAAAGGCATTGAGTGGCAATCATGTTCTGTCTATAGTCTAGTTTCAGCATGCATCTCCCATTCTGGGAGAATCCTCCCAAAATAAGGTTGACTTTTTTTTTATTATATTTATTTATTTTTTAATAGTGAGGCACCATGAGGTACAGTTGTAGATTTACACATTTTTGTGCTTGGGTTTTGATTATACAATGATCAAACACCCATCCCTCCACCAGTGCGCATTTCCCACCACCACGGATCCCAGCATCCCCTCCCCCCCCAGCCCCTATCCCACCCTGCAGGGGGACCATGAGGAAATACGTCCAGAAGCCTCAGTAGGTGCTAGCCACCTTAGGGACCTCTCTGACAAGGAATTCAGATATGAAGTCATCAAGATGTTCAATCAACTCGATGAAACAGTCACACACATATCCGCTAAACTGAAAGAGGACATGAAAGAAACAATCGATCTCACAATTGACAAAATACAGCAAGAAATGAGAGCCAAAATTGGAAAGCTCCGCACAGTAATGGCACGCATCACAGATTCCATAGATGAAGTCAAAACCTCACTCACTGCCCTCAAAAATAGACCGACCACAGCTGAGGAAAGAATCAGTGACTTGGAAGATCAGCTGCACCAAGCCAACAGACAACAGCAAACAATGGCAAGTGACCTCAAAATAGTTTAAGAGCGAATCAGAGTCCTATGAGATAATTCCAGAAGAAACAACATTAGAATCATTGGACTACCAGAAGCTCAAGGAAACAACATTAGAATCATTGGACTACCAGAAGCTCAAGGAAACAATCCCAATGAAAAAACCATGCTGAAGGTTGACTTTTTAAAGGCTTATTAGCCCTACCTCCTAATCATTCATAAGGCAGTGCTTTCTTTAAGTATGAGATATTTCCATTTCAAAGAGTCCTGGATGAAGCGACTCACTGAAATAAATTATTTTAAAGTTAGCCTTACTGCCTCCTTAGCTATGAACCTTCCTACAAATAAGAAAAATAGTACCTGTATGTGGGAGAGGGAGAAAAGCCTCTAAAGAATATCCAATACAGCAGTGACATATTCAGTAGTATTGTATTAAATATGTTCAATAAATATTAATCTCAGTGACAAATCTCTAGACATCCTATTGCTAGAAATTATTATTGAAAAGGATAAGCACCCATACAGATATGGATATCCAGGTTTGGAAAACATTGCCTTTGCCACAACACTCATCAAATTCTCAGAAATTATTGAAGCACCATGTTGTCATAGCTCAAAACCAAAAGATATGGAATTTGAAAAAAAAAACAAAAGATATGGAATTTGTTTAGGTCTATGTTAGACAATTAACAAAAATCTGCATTTATAATCTGCATATTGATGTGCAAAATTTATTCAGCTACCTCCAGAGCATTAAATTTTTTGAGTACTTGAAAGTGGTCAAGTGTGGCAAAAGTTGGACAGTGGGAAATTAAAATCAAGCCTAAGATAAAACCAGCTACCTAATTCATGGGACCCAGTAAAGAAATTAAAATGTGGTATGTTTGTTCAAAAATTAAGACTGTCAAGACAGTAACAGCAGATCACTAATTTCATAATAAAATTCTTTTGAACGGAGAGTCCTGGTTGATAGCCCAGAACTCAAGACCATGAAGCTGGTTCTGGTACAAGATATGGAATTTTTAAGGTTATACTGATGAATAAGACATCTACTTTACCTCCAATCATGTATTTAATATAAATTTCAGTGTATTAGGGTTATAAGAAGAAGCAAGATATGAAGGAATAAAGAATTTTGTGATTTTGTCATTGTTGGATTTTAATATTCACTTTATCTTTTGTTATTGTTCTTGATTCCTTATGTGACAACTTTTTGAAGAGGAAAGTGTGAACATCAAATATTTTTGACAGGAATAAGTTTGAACTCAAGTGCTGGGCCACAACCTTTCTTGACAAGAGTGGGGAAAAAATTCCATTTTGGCACATCCTGAGGATTAATCACTATATTGTATTAGCAATCCTAGATTCAACTACAGTTAAACTGTGCAATGCTCAAATAATTTATGACCTTCCTGTGGCACTCTGAATAATTCATACCACTGTTTCTCTCAGAAAAAAATGGCCTTGAGATACTGTGTCTGCTATTACTGAAATCTTGGTAAAAACTGTAAAGGGTTTGGTTCTGAGGGGGATGTTTCTAGTACCAAACAGTGTCTCCTGTGACCTGGAAACATGATGAACACTGGTCATGCCATAACACATTGCATACTAAGAGAGGGGAAAGAGAGGTCTGTTGTTTAAAAGGTCAAGGTCAAAAATTCGGTCCCAGCTGTGTTCATTAATTTTGTTTTTATGTAATTATATAATGAATACAAATTTAGTATCAGTCTGGGCCTTGACCTTGGTGAACTGTTTTGTAGCACTAATGTTAATAAGGTTTAAGAACGAGAGGACAGATAAATCAGTTTAATTCATTTTAGATTGGAGTTCTCCAATATAGATATTTTTACTGAGATTTCTTCCTTATTTATATGCCCATTGAATATTTGCACCTGGATATCCCCAACAAAATATAAATTTTATATTTTCAGTGATAGATTTCTCTTCCATTCTAACCATATCCTTGCACTATCTCTCATGCTGTTTATCTTTCTTCTACTTGATCCTTATAGTCACATTTTAAATTATTATTGATTTTTGTGACAATTTCTCAGAATTAAGTGGAAATTAATAAATAATTAGATAACATGGGATTAGTAACATAGAATAATTCTCAAGGTTATGCCATTATTTTACTATAATATGAGAGCCAGTACATATGATATATGATGTTGATAGATGTAAAGGACAAATATAATAATTGAAGTACAGACCCAAATGGAGGTCAAAGAAGAAATGACAATAAACGCAAGAATCAGAGAATAGGACCAGGTTTAAATCCCAATGACACCACTAATGGGTGTTCTGCCCTTTCCTTCTTCCCCTTCATTTAGTTTACCCTATAGTAGGATGGAGGTAAACAAAGCTGCTGTTTGATTTTTTGTTGTTTTGTGAAGATACAAGTAGTAAATATTTTAGCAAATAATTGATTCTGCAATTGAAACAGGGAAAATAATCATTGACACTGTATTTAAATTACTAAGGTTGTATTTTAATCTGTCACTGTCCTCCCATTGTTCATCAATTTGCTCGAGCGGGCCCAGTAACGTCTCCATCGTGAGACTTTGTTGTTACTGTGTTTGGCATGTTTGGCATATCGAATACGTCACGAGTAGCTTGCCAGGCTTTGCCGTGCGGCTAAGATACTCTCGGTAGCTTGCCGGGCTCTCCGAGAGGGGCGGAGGAATAGAACTCGGGTCAGCCATGTTGGCTGCATGCAAGGCAAACACCCTACCCACTGAGCTAACTTTATTTATAAAATTGTATTGTAAGCCACATTTTACTGACTGGTTATAGTTTAGAAATGTACAAACCCACATGTGCTTTCGAATACTCAACACTGTGGTAACCAATTGGTCTCAAAATCTAGAGACAGAACATAACAAAACTTAATTTGTTACTTTTTTTGCTAACATCATGCATAAAATAAATGATATTTTCCTCTATCTTATAGATAAAACATCTGACAAATATGGACTCCAATGTAGTATAGAAATGCATAGGAAACTAAAGGATTTTATTAGTACAAGAAGTAACTTCATATCTTTTTTCCATAACCCATTGGCCAAAACGCAGTCTCATTGCCTGAACTTACTGAAAGGGAAGAAAGATCAAGTAGTAGAGTAGATGAATATTTGGTGAACAACTCACAGACCTTGCCATATGATATGACAATAATGTTTGTTTTGTATAATTGAGAGGATAAAATATGCATGAAATATTTAGTGCAGTGCATTACACTTCGGACGCAAGAGTCAAGCATACTAGTTCCATTTGCCTGAAATTTTCACTCTTGCTTATGTTCTCTAACTACCTAAAAAATAATTATTTGGTGTCTTCTTAAAGGAAAATTTCCCATATTTACTATGAATAGAATAATAAGCATATTGTAATGCTATTAATTATACATGCATGCTTTTAGGTAACAGTGAACTCCATGATAAAGAGCAGTATGATATCTAGTCAGGATTTTTGCAATTACATATAACAGATCATCGATAAGTTTTCATTAACTAGAGTTCTGGTGGAAATTTCAGATCCTAGGCAGCCTGAAATCATAGTAAGAGAGACTTGAAAATGAGTAGGTTTTACTATTTTTGAAAATTATACCCCCAGTGTCTTGTTAGCACCACAATGAGGTCTGATACCAAAGAAGAATTTATTACAAAGTTTTTTTTAAATATACAAAGAATATAAAGCAGAAAGGGTAGTTATTATGTGCTACTACATAGACCACCTTGTAATTTTAAAACTTTGCCATGAAAGCTGGTCAATAGAGTTACGGTAAGTGTTGTAGACAAAGTGATATGTGTTTGTATGAATATACATATATTTCCCAGAGCATATCCTCTGTCATTAAAATGTGGGATTATAAGATAATTATTTACAAAGCTGATTTAAATCAGCCATATGTAACCCAGAACATGCTGATCCTGCCACTTCCTCTGCCACACACAGCCACCAGCTTCTTTCCCTGAGCATTTTTGTTTAGAGAGACTTCTAGATAAGCACTAACACTCAATATTGCTACCCCTTACACTCACAGTTGAAATAAATAAAAAGATATTAGTAAAATTAATCCCTATCCATCCCAGAGAGATATTGATTTCTCAGCAAACTGTTTCTGAAGATGTAGCAAATAACGTCTTATATTTTTTCAACTTCACATTACATTCAGTACTTTTATATCTTGATTATTATTACTATTTAAAAAGTAATCATAATTGTAGCCACCATTTGTTGAGTCAGGAACTTTGTATGAAATGTATTCTGTATTTTGGAAACATAAAAATATCTCTCCTGGGTAATGGGCACGGGTGGAGGGATGGGTACTCGAACATTGTATGACTGAAACGTAATCATGCAAGTTTATAAATCTGTAACTGTATCTAATGTTGATTCATTAAAATTAAAATAGTTTAGAATAAAAATTAAATGTGCATCCAAAAAAATCTCTCCTGACCTGGGAAAATTCAGTTAATCCTACTGGTTCTTTTTGGTAACAAGGAAAATCACCATGGCATTCAAATATCAGAAAGTCTGCAAGGGAGGCCATCATGTAATATATAACCTTGTGTTCAAATCTCTGATACTTAACAATTGTATGATATTAAACCAGTTCCTTGATTTCCATGAACTTATTCCTTTTATGTAAAATAGGACTGGGAATATAACTTATTTCAAAGAGATTTCAAAGAGGTGAAGAAAAATTGATTTGTCAAGCACCTGATGGTCTTAGAAATATAGCAGGCTCATAGTTATTAATGCTGTTGTAATTTTTTGACACTATCGCTAAAACAGACTATCAAATATCTTGATGGTGTGGGATAATAGTCCATCTTGAATATCAATAGGGAGTAAACCTGTTCTCTGATTCTTGGAAGAAAATTAGTATGTCTGCTGTGAAAACTGTAAAATGGCCAAGGAGGAAAAATGGGAAGATATAGCATTGTAAGCAGTAGTATTTGGTGAAGTAACTTCAATATATGTATTAAGAAATACATCTGTGAGACCAAAAGAATACACGGGGGTAGAAAGGATTATTGTATTTTGCTTTTACTCCATAAAGCATTACTTTAATGTGTATTTTGGTTCTAAAGAAAGTAATTACAATGACCAGAAGACATCTATTCCTGCCAAATTTGTGATTTGTGGCAGCCTGAATAATGATTTCTCTATCTGAGATAGAAAATGGGCAAAGGTGTCATTTCTAATGTATTATGGCCCAACATAGAGAGCAGTAACTGGGAGGAGTCTAAGAGTTTCTATTTCATTTCAGACTAAATCTTAAGTTTCCTAAGCAATCTCTCAAGAGTCTCTTGACTACCCAATACCTGTTTTAGCATCTGTAAAGTGACATTCAAAATTACTTTAGTTTAAATAAATGTCTGTTTCAAGTTTTAAAAGGGGGTTGAGTGATAGCATAGCGGGTAGGGTGTTTGCCTTGCATACAGCCGACATGAGTTTGATTCCTCTGCCCCTTTCAGAGAGCCTAGCAAACTACCAAGAGTATCTCACCCACAGGTTGAAGCCTGACAAGCTACCCGTGATGTATTTGATATGCCAAACACAGTAACAACAAAGTCTCACAATGGAGACATCCTGGGCCTGCTCGAGCAAATCAATGAACAATGGGAGGACAATGCTACAGTGCTACAGTAATATTAATAATAATAATCGCTACCAAATAACTAACATAACCATTTGACTATTTGATTATAACTTCTTAAAAAAAATTTCCTCAAATTGATTGGTCTTTTATTGCCTAATGCTCACCTCTTTTTTCCCCTCACTGAATAGTTACTTATTTTTTTTAATTTAAAAATCTGTGATTTACAGTTGTTGATAGTTGAGTTTTAGATATGTAATATTTCAACACCAATCTCACCACCAGTGTCAGCTTCCATCTACCAGTGTGCAGTTATTTCATCCCCACACCCTAACCCAGCCTCATGCCCCTCCTTTTAACTTGACAGAGAGAACATGAATAATAGCTGAACTGGCATCAGGACATCAGTTATACTGATGATATGTGTGAGTGCTATAGTCATATATCTGAAACACATATTAAACAACAGTGAAAACATGAGATCTAAGATGCAACCACTAGATCTTTATAATGATCACCTCTTAAAGCTAATTAGTATCTACTTTGGTTTCACTGAATTACAGGAGTTCCCTGACCCTGGGGCATATTTCTTTGACCAGAGTCAATGCTATGGTTTTATATGTGGATTCTCTGTGAAGCTGAACATGTTCCTTGTTTATGGTCTCTGCTTTCTGAGACATACCTAGTGGTGCTTGGGGCTTATTTTTATTTCTGTGTTCAGAGATCATCCCTGGCAGTGCTGGCATACAATATTCAATGCAAGGCATTGTACGTGGGTTGGTGGCATTGGGGTTAAGAACCTTAATCTCCATACTATTTCTCTGGACTGACTTGGAAAATTTTAGAAGCACTTGAACAGTTCAGTATTTAGTCAGAAGCTATATAAAGTTTAAAGTGTGATAGATACCTAGTACCTTCTAAGATTAACTAGTCCTTCCATTAAAAATGAACAATGGGAATGGATCTCGCGGACGTTCGAACAAGCCGCTGCTTGGGGGTTCGCTGTTCCCACGCGTGATGTCTGATGCTTCCACGCCCGGGGCCAGGAGGCGGTCCAAGGCTTCCAGGCGCTGGCGAGAGCGCGGCGTGTGCCATCGTCAGGTGGATCTTTTGCCCAGGCTCCGAGTTGGGTGAAATTTGAGGTGGAGACGGGCACGGAGGCCCAGCTCTGGGCAATCAAGCTGAACGGCTGCTATTCCAACCAGGTACAGCCCGCCCCCAAGGGCCTGGGACCCACTGTGTGCATGCACAGCTAGCTCCACCTCCTAGAAAGCCAGTTTTCTCCCATGATCTGCACGGGACGGGAACGGAGGCCCAGCTCTGGGCAACCAAGCTGAACGGCTGCTATTCCAACCAGGTACAGCACGCCGCCAAGGGCCTGGGACCCTCTGTGTGCATGCACAGCTAGCTCCACCTCCTAGAAAGCCGGTTTTCTCCCCTGATCTGCGCGGGACGGGCACGGAGGCCCAGCTCTGGGCAACCAAGCTGAACGGCTGCTATTCCAACCAGGTACAGCCCGCCCCCAAGGGCCTGGGACCCTCTGTGTGCATGCACAGCTAGCTCCAACTCCTAGAAAGCCAGTTTTCTACCCTGATCTGCGCGGGACGGGCACGGAGGCCCAGCTCTGGGCAACCAAGCTGAACGGCTGCTATTCCAACCAGGTACAGCCCTCCCCCAAGGGCCTGGGACCCTCTGTGTGCATGCACAGCTAGCTCCACCTCCTAGAAAGCCGGTTTTCTCCCCTGATCTGCCTGGGACAGGCACGGAGGCCCAGCTCTGGGCAACCAAGCTGAACGGCTGCTATTCCAAGCAGGTACAGCCTGCCCCCCAAGGGCCTGAGACCCTCTGTGTGCATGCACAGCTAGCTCCACTTCCTAGAAAGCCGGTTTTCTCCCCTGATCTGCGTGGGACGGTCACGGAGGCCCAGCTCTGGGCAACCAAGCTGAACGGCTGCTATTCCAACCAGGTACAGCCCGCCCCCAAGGGCCTGGGACCCTCTGTGTGCATGCACAGCTAGCTCCACCTCCTAGAAAGCCGGTTTTCTCCCCTGATCTGCGCGGGACTGGCACGGAGGCCCAGCTCTGGGCAACGAAGCTGAACGGCTGCTATTCCAACCAGGTACAGCCGCCCCCAAGGGCCTGGGATCCTCTGTGTGCATGCACAGCTAGCTCCACCTCCTAGAAAGCCGGTTTTCTCCCCTGATCTGTGTGGGACGGGCACGGAGGCCCAGCTCTGGGTAAGCAAGCTGCACGGCTGCTATTCCAAGCAGGTACAGCCCGCCCCCAAGGGCCTGGGACCCTCTGTGTGCATGCACAGCTAGCTCCACTTCCTAGAAAGCCGGTTTTCTCCCCTGATCTGCGCAGGACGGGCATGGAGGCCCAGCTCTGGGCAACCAAGCTGAACGGCTGCTATTCCAACCAGGTACAGCCGCCCCCAAGGGCCTGGGACCCTCTGTATGCATGCACAGCTAGCTCCACCTCCTAGAAAGCCGGTTTTCTCCCCTGATCTGTGCGGGGCGGGCACGGAGGCCCAGCTCTGGGCAACCAAGCTGAGTGGCTGCTATTTCAACCAGGTAGAGCTGTCCACCAAGGGCCTGGGACCCTCTCTGCGCATGCACAGCTAGCTCCATCGACGTTCCCAACTCCTCGCTCAGTGCCAGGGACTCTTTCCGGAGCTGCAGCCGCTAATGCGGCTGCGAAATATTTTCCCACTACATATGCTATAGGAACCATAAGCTACCTTCTTCGATGGAAACTTCTCTAGTCTAGCTCAGTCACTTGAAACACAGTAGCCAATAACTCATAAGCCTATCTCCACTCACACTGCATATCAAGCAGAATAGTAACAGTGAACGTGAAGGACTAAACCACACTTTTCCCAATGGTAAAGTAACGCAAAAGCCCACCAAACTTTCTTATTGAACAGTCTAGCCCAGATGACACCAACAGTACTGCAGTGTTCGACAACCTCTCTGACAAGGAATTCAGGAGGGAACTACTTAGTATGCTTAGGGAACTAAAAGAAACAATGGAAAGCAATGCCAATAGAAGACAAGAGGATCTGAAGGCAGAAATGAGGAAAATGCAATCAGAAATATCAGACCTGAAAAATCTCGTAGGCGTATTGAAAAACTCAGTGGAAGGCCTCAGCAGCAGAGTAAGAGCTGCTGAGAACAGAATCAGTGAGCTCGAAGATGAAGCTCAGAGACTCGCCAGAAAAGAGCAGAAAATGGAAAAGAGACTCACAATTCGGGAACAGATGGCAAGAGAAGATCGTGATGAAGCCAAGAGGGGTAACATAAGAATTATTGGAGTCCCAGAGGTACAGGAAGAAAACCTTGATGAAGAAGAAACTGTCAAAGACATCATTGTTACAATGTTTCCAGAGCTGAAGAAAACTTGTGACCATATTCCGGAGGCCCGAAGGATACCAGCTAGAAGAAATCCGAAAAAAAAATACCCCAAGACACATTCTGATCAAAATGCCCAAAACCTTAGACAGAGACAAAATTCTGAAAGCAGCAAGATCGAAGAAAGAAATCTCTTACAAAGGAGCATCCTTAAAATTCACAGCTGATTTTTCTGATGAAACCCTCATGGCCCGAAAACAGTGGTGGGACATAGTAAAAAAACTCAATGAAATAAATGCCTCCCCAAAAATACTTTACCCAGCGAGACTCTCATTCATAATAGAAGGAACAACACACAGTTTCACAGACAAACAACAGCTCAGGAACTTCATAGACTCAAAACCGTGGTTACAAGAACAACTAAATGGGCTACTTTAAGGCAAGAAAGACCCCACAAATACACCAAATTTCAACAGAACAATGGGACAAAATCCCATAACAATAATCTCTCTCAATGTCAATGGGCTAAACGCACCAATTATAAGACATAGAGTGGCAGGATGGATTAGAAAATTGAACCCAACATTCTGCTGCCTGCAGGAAACACATCTCAATAGTCAAAGCAAACACAGACTCAGAGTCAAAGGCTGGAAAACAATCCTACAGGCAAACAGCTCCCATAAAAAAGCTGGGGTAGCCATCCTAATATCAGACCACATCGATTTCAGAGTGAGGAAGGTCATAAGAGACATTGAAGGCCATTTCTTATTGACCAAAGGATCTGTACAACAGTACGAACTTACAATAATAAATGTATATGCACCTAATGAGAGACCAGCAAAATACTTAAAACAACTACTCATAGATTTGGAAAGAGACATCAATAGCAACACAATACTAGTGGGAGACTTCAACACCACTTTGTCACCTCTGGATATATCAACCAGACTCAACCTTAGCAAGGACATACTTCATTTGAGGGGAACAATGGAAGAAAGGGACTTAGTAGATATATACAGGACACTTCATCCACAAAATGCTGAATACACATTCTGCTCAAGCGGACATTGGACATTCTCCAAGATAGACCACATGCTGAGCCACAAAACATGCCTCCAAAAAATTAAGAAGATAGAGATTGTATCGACAATCTTCTCAGACCATAATGCGCTGAAATTAGAAGTAAATTGCATACAAAAACAGAAAACTACATCAAACACCTGGAAATTAAACAGTGCTCTATTGAACAATGAGTGGCTTAGACAGGAAATCAAAGAGGAAATCAAAAGGTTCCTAGAAATGAATGAAAATGAGAACACGAGTTACCAAAACTTATGGGACACAGTAAAAGCTGTGTTAAGAGGAAAGTTTATAGCTCTACAAGCATTCCTCAGGAAGGAGGAGCGAGCACACATAAGTAACCTAACCTCACAGCTTAAGAGCTTGGAGAAGGACCAAAAAAAGAGCACAAACCGAACAGGAGAAAGGAAGTAATAAAACTCAGAGCAGAGATTAACGAGATGGAAACCCAAAAAACAATCCGAAAGATCAATGAAACAAAGAGCTGGTTCTTCGAGAAAATTAACAAGATTGATAAGCCTCTAGCAAAACTCACAAAGAAAGGGAGAGAGAAAACCCTAATAAACCGAATCAGAAATGAAAAGGGGGTCATTACAACAGAAACTACAGAAAATCAAAGGATACTCAGGGAGTACTTTGAGAAACTGTATGCCACGGAACATCAAAACCTCGAGGAAATGGATAAATTCCTAGACTCCTACAGACTCCCAAGGCTGAACCAAGAAGACCTGGAATACCTGAACAGACCTATCACCATCAAGGAAATTGAAATGGTAATAAAAAGTCTCCCCAAGCACAAAAGTCCTGGCCTGGATGGATTCACTAGCGAATTCTTCCAAATCTTTAAAGAGGACTTACTCCCATTCCTCTTTAAGCTTTTCCACGAAATTGAAATATCAAAAACACTTCCAAACAGTTTCTACAAAGCAAATATCACACTGATACCAAAAGCAGGCAGAGATACCACAAAGAAAGAGAATTACAGACCGATATCCGTGATGAACACAGATGCAAAGATCCTCAACAAACTACTAGCAAATAGAATCCAACTACTCATCAAAAAGATCGTACACCATGACCAAGTAGGATTCATCCCAGGGATGCAAGGATGGTTCAACATTCGGAAATCAATCAACATAATACATCATATTAACAAAAGAAAAGATAAAAAGCATATGATTATATCAATAGATGCAGAGAAAGCATTTGACAAGATCCAGCACCGCTTTATGATGAAAACCCTAGCCAAAATGGGTATAGAGGGGACCTTCCTCAACATAATTAAAGCCATCTACCACAAGCCTACAGCAAGCATCATCCTCAATGGGGAAAAACTGAGAGCCTTCCCTCTAAGATCAGGGACGAGACAAGGATGCCCACTCTCTCCACTGCTGTTCAATATAGTACTGGAAGTACTTGCAATAGCGATTAAGCAAGAAAAAGATATTAAGGGCATTCAGGTAGTAAAGGAAGAAATCAAGTTCTCACTATTCGCAGATGATATGATACTATACTTATAGAACCCAATAACCTCCACCAAAAAACTCCTAGAAACAATAGACTCGTATAGTAAAGTTGCAGGCTATAAAATCAATACCCAAACGTCCATGGCTTTCCTATATATAAACAGTGAGAGAGAAGAAAGTAACATGAAAAAAACAATCCCGTTCACAATTGTGTCCCAGAAAATCAAGTACTTAGGAATCAGCTTAACTAAGGAAGTAAAGGACCTGTACAAAGAAAACTACAAAACTCTACTTCAGGAAATAAAAGAGGACATGAGGAAATGGAAAGATATCCCCTGCTCATGGGTCGGGAGACTTAACATTGTCAAAATGGCAATACTACCGAAAGCATTGTATAAATTCAATGCAATCCCTATAAGGATACCCATGACATTCTTCAAAGAAATGGAGCAAACACTCCTGAAATTTATATGGAACAATAAGCCCCCACGAATGGCTAAAGCAATTCTTGGGAAAAAGAAAATGGGAGGAATCAACCTCCCAAACTTCAAAGCAGTAATAATTAAAACAGCATGGTACTGGAACAAAGGCAGAACTGCAGACCAATGGAACAGGGCTGAATACACTGACATCTCCCCTCAATCATATGATCATCTAATCTTTGATACAGGTGCAAGTAATGTGAAGTGGAGTAAGGAAAGCCTCTTTAACAAATTGTGCTGGCAGAACTGGACGGCTACATGAAAAAAAGTGGGCTCAGAACTCTGCCTAACACCATGTACAAAAGTAAGATCAAAATGGATTAAAGACCTCAACATCAGACCAGAAACCATAAGGTACATTGAAGACAAAGTTGGCAAAACCCTCCATGACATTGAAGCTAATGGTATCTTCAAAGATGCCACACCACTGTCTGAGCAAGTGAAAACAGAGATAGATAAATGGGACTATCTTAAACTAAGAAGCTTCTGCACCTCCAAAGAAACAGTGACCAAAATACAAAGACAGTCTACAGAATGGGAAAGTATATTCACCGAATACACATCTAACAAGGGGTTGATATCCAGGATATACAAAATACTGGTTAAACTCCACAAGAAGAAAACATCCAACCCCATCCAAAAATGGGGCAATGAAATGAACAGAAACTTTCTCAAAGAAGAAATCCGAATGGCAAAAAAGCACATGAGAAAATGCTCTACATTATTAATCATCAGGGAGATACAGATCAAAACCACAATGAGATACCATCTCACACCTCAGAGACTGGCCCACATTCAAAAGAACAAAAGCAACCGATGCTGGCGCGGATTTGGCGAGAAAGGGACACTCCTTCACTGTTGGTGGGAATGTCGACTGGTTCAGCCCTTCTGGAAAACAGTATGGACGATTCTCAAAAAATTAGAAATTGAGCTCCCATTTGACCCAGCAATAGCACTCCTGAGAATATATCCCAGAGAGGCAAAACTGTATAGTCGAAGTGACATCTGCACTTGTTTGTTCATTGCAGCACTCTTTACAATAGCCAGAAACTGGAAGAAACCTGAATGCCCAAGAACAGATGACTGGTTAAAGAAACTTTGGTACATCTACACAATGGAGTACTATGTAGCTCTTAGAAAAGATGAAGTCATGAAATTTACATACAAGTGGTACAACATGGAAAGTATCATGCTAAGCGAAATGAGTCAGAAAGAGAGGGATAGATATAGAAAGATTGCATTCATCTGGGGGACATAAAGTAACAAAATATGAAATTAATACCCAAGAATAGCTGAGATCAGCACCAGGTGGAGTACTCCACAGTTTAGTGGCCAGTCGGGCATTCTAGAGGAAAGGGCACCTCAGATAGAGAAGGGAAAACCAAATAAAGGGTGTTTGGAGGATCCTCCCAGGAGGGGAGATGCATGTCGAAAGTGGACTATGGACTGAAAATGTTTGCCACTCAATGCCTCTTTAGCAGACCACAACACCCAAAAGGAGAGAGAGAACACAGGGGATTGCCCTGCCACAGAGGCAGGGGGGGATGGGGGAATGGGAGTGGTGGGATATTATCCATGGTGGTGGAAAATGGGCACTGGTGGAGGGATGGGTATCTGATCATTGTATAATCAAACCCAAGCACAAAAAATTGTAAATCTATAACTGTACCTCATGGTGTTTCACTAATAAAAAAAATTTTAAAAAAATGAACAATGGAACAATCTCTTTGTAGAATAAAATGATTTTTTTTCTACAAGTAAGCAAAAGCCTGCACCTTTACAATGTATCTGAGGTGTACACGTAAATGTTTAAATTTGTAGCGGCAACTCATTAGTTGTTGAGAGGACTAGGATAAAAAGCAGAAACGAATTAAATTATACTCATGTCACTAAGGCATAGAACACAATTCGACTTCTTTTGAAAAGAGATAAATTTTTTAAGACTTGACTTGAATACCAGCTCTAAAATCTTCATTTTCTTGTATTTAAAGTGGGAGTGGGAAAAGTAATCCCGGACTCACATGACTGGAGTGAAGTTTTGCAGTAAATGTTAAATGGATGCTTCTTCATAAACACATTCACCTGTCCAGCATAGGGAATAAAAAAGAGTTGAAAAAGAAAAAATTCCAGGAACATAGTGTTAACTATTTCTGAGTTCACTTTTGCTAATGGGACACTGTTTTAACTTGAATGGAGGACTTCAAAACAAAGGAGACATGGCTGGGTCTTAGAAGAGACAATGAGAAAAATTTTCTCAGGACTATTTTGGGGAAAGTGACAACTATATGCTTTTGTAACAGGAATCTAATCAGGACTAAACATGAGCATTGAAATAGATGCACATTATACAATGTGACTGATCTGAACTATTTAAAATATGAAGTTCAGGAAACAATGCCTGAGGAATAATTCCAAATTAATGACAACTCAATTTATTGAAATTATTGAGAAATATTATTATAAACTTTTAGTTCAGTAGTAGATTTTTATGATGGCATAATTTTACTGTAGTTATGTAAAATAATTTGTCTCTAGCAAATATATGCTGAAGTATTTATGAGTAAAGAAGAACAACATAACTATTTGAAATAAATAATGGAACTAAATTAATTGGTCACTCTTTCTAACACCATGCACAGAAGTCTAATCAAGTATATTAAAGACCTTGCTATCAGATCTGAATAAACAAGGTATATAGAGGAAAATGTAGGTAAAACTCTCCTGGAGGTTGAAACTAAAGAGGTTTACAAGGATGAATCATCACTGACCATGCAAATGGAAGAAAAAAATTTCAAATATGAAAATTTTCAAATGTCTATATTAAATTAACAAACTGTTCACTTCAAAGTAAATTATAACCAGGATACAAAGACAATCCACAGAATGGTAGAAATGATTTACTCATCTGAAAACAGTTACTATCAAAGATATGTAAGGCATTAGCAGAACTTTACAAGAAAAAAAAACAGCCTCATCGAAAAATGGGGAGAAGAGATGAACAGAAACTTCCTCAAGGAAGAAATATAAAAGGCCAAAAGACACATGAAATAATGATCTGAATCATTCTTTATCCGGGAATGCAAATCAAAACAACACTGAGATATCATCTCACACCACAGAGACTAGCACATATCAAAAAGCATAAGAGCAACAGTGTTGGAGTGTATGCAGGGAGAAAAAGAACTCTCATTCATTGCTGTTGTTGTTGTCAATTCCAGCAGTCTTTCTGGCAAACAATTTGGGCGTTTTTAAAAAGCTTGGGATTGAGTTTTCATTTGACCCAGCAATCGCACTTTGTTTGAATAGGCCCCAAGGGCACAAAACTGGATAGAAATCATTGACACATTGCCTGCAGCACTATCCATATTAGCCACAATCTAGAAATAATCCAAGTTTTTAAGAAGACATGGCTGAATAAAATAACTATAGTACATATATACAAATGGTATTTCTACACATAATGGGACCTCTAAAGTATCATGCTGAGTGAAGTTAATCAGGAGAGAGATTGATACATAATGGTCTCTCTATGTGGAATATAAAATAAATAATGGTAGAATAACAAATACCTAGAGATAACACAAACAAAGAACATGATAATTGGTATGTAGTAAGAAAAATGCCACTTGGGAGGAATGGGAAATAGAACAAAAAGGGGAGAAAGCATGAAGACTGAAGAAATACATAGAAAGAAGCAGTCTTATAAGACACCACTCAACAGAACAGGTCAGGCCATGCCAGGCATCTTCCAATTCTTCACCCTAACAACAAGCATTTCAAGTATGTTCATGATATCCCTGAACAGAACTGTGGTCCTAAATGTAGGTACCATCTTGCACCAATATGGACCTCACAATAAGCTTTTGGGGTAAGCACATTCCTTCTCTTCTGGATCTGATAGTCCCTTTTCCTAGGGAGACCAGATAGAAGAGGGAATCTTGTCAAAGCAGCACCCAGTTACAAAGTAACCTTTGTATAAATATATCACAGAATTCTATATTATACAGAAACAAAGCCAGATATCCACATGATTCACTCAGTAGAGATTCCCCACATAAGATGTGGTCATACCAAGAATCAATATGTACTTGCTGTACCTGAGACTACTTCTTCCACCTTGACACAGAGTAACACTAGCAGGAAGGATAATATAACAAGTTTAATTTATTACTGCAGACTATAAACTCTTCCATCCACTTAAAGAGAATTTCTGTCATTATAGGCAGTATCATCAGGGATCAGCATGATCACCAATGACACAATACAAATCATAATGACAATAACATTACTTAGAAAATTAAACTGTCATTGAAACTGCAACCCATAAAAGTAGACCAGAAACTGCATTAAAACAAAATAGAGTCACTATCTGCTGCAAAAATAAATTATAATAATATCCAGAATATTCTAACATTATAAAAATGTTAGGGAAATAGGCTTGCTCTTCAAACCCAGGCTTTCCCTTGAACTTGTATCTTGCTTGCTTGTCTCTTTGTTTCTTTGCTTGCTTATTTCCAGTTGAGAAGCCTGTGTTCTCTTTCAAATATGGACTTCTTCCTCTCTATCCCATCACATCTTTATAAATAAGTTTCAATAAACTTTCTTCCTTCATAGAAAAGTTCACAAAGTAGTATAAAATAGCAAATCCCAATAAGAACCAGTAAGATTCAAAATTAAATGTTTTTTGAAATGAATTGAACTGTCATCAAGATAAAATATATAATGGAATTATATGAAAGTATTTTTAAAAAGCTTTCATAAAAATGTTATTCAACACAAAAAAGTTACAAATTCTCTTGAAAAGAATTTCAAAATACAAAAATTCGCATAATAAATAGAGTATTCCCACATTTTTATTGAGGTACTATTGATATTTTCTCACATACATTGTTCCAACACCATGGTCATCAACAGAATGTTTGCTTCTTTTACCAATATCCCAAAGGCCCGTTTATCTAGACCCTACTCCTACCTAAGGAAATTTTGTTCTCTAGACTAGGTCTCAATTTATGCTGTCTTTTGGGCAATTTATCCCTTGCTGTTAATCTCTTTATTCCACATATGAGAGACTTACTTCTGTATCAGTCACTTTCATTCTAACTGACTACAATCAAAATGATGCCAAGTCCCTAAAAATTGCAGGCTTACTTAGGGATAAATAATCCTGAACTACTACCATGCCCTTGGACATTTTGTATTGCAGGCTTTTCTGTACACTGCAGAGTAAGTAGATTTTTTATTTGGTGTCATAGGATGGGAGTGGGGAGCATTTCATATCACATACCCAGTGGTGCTCAGGGCTTATTTTTGATTCTGTGCACAAGAATCACTCCTGGCAGTTCTCAGGAGACCAGATGTGATATCAGAAATTGAACCTGGATAAACTGTATACAAGGCAAGTATCATAAACACTGTACTACATCTCTGGAGCCAGCAAAGAGATTTTAAATATAGAATTTTATAGTTAAGAGAATATATAAAATATATAAAAGAAATCTAGTCCATACTTCTTCCTAATCCCAGTATTTTGCCTTAAATTGGACAACAAAACCTCCACCTTTTCCTTTAATGCCTTTAGTGAAAGTCTGTCATTTCAAGAAGTACCCCATCCCATGTTTTCAACTCTAATAAACAGTTTTTTGTCCTCTATTTCAAACCATAAAATACAGCTCTTTACATTGTATCCATCACTTTGATTTTAAAATATTAGAAAAGGAAAAATATCAAGCTTAAAATTTTAAAATTACAAGAGTTTCCATAAAAGATTTTAAAAGTATCTGTATTGCAAACCCTAATTCCCCGAAGTAGAGGGAGAATAAGAAGGAAGGTGTCTGCAACAGAACCAGGGAGTGGGGTAGAATGGGGGTGTCAGGAAGGATACTGGGGACATTAGTGATGGGAAAAATACACTGATAGACGGATGGGTGTTTGAATATTGTATGACTGAAACTCAATCATGAAAGTTTTGTAACTGTATCTTTAGGTGATTCAATAAAATATATTAATAATTAAAAAAAAACAAGTAAATATTACATTAGACCAACTAAAGGTAGTGGCCAAAGTAAAATTTATAGCAGAAGATATTCTTGCTGCATTTTTATTTTCTGTGATTGATATTCAAAATATAGAAAGATATCTTCTCTCAGGCCTCTTAGAGGATAACATGTGTTTTAGTGATCTGAATGTCAAATAATTGGGCAATCAAAGGAGGGAAATTCAACGCTTTGAAAAATCCTACATTATTATCAGTTTCTGATTTTTGACTGGGCTACAAGTGGTGATAATTATTGCTTCAGAAACAAATCTGAGGATTGAGCAAGTTTGCTAAGATTTGGAAATGGGAATTTACTCACAGCAATCATTATTCCATCATGATTAACCAAAAACTAATGGGTTAGCATTTTAAGTAGCAGTTAGGTTTTTCTGTTATAATTTCCTACTTAATTATAACAATTACTATGTAAGAATCATTGTAAGTTATAGATTCAGCCTACAACTTCACTACTATATCCATCTAACTCAGAGCTCTGAGTTTGCCATGAAACATCCCCATAAGAGCTCTGACAGCATTTTCCAATAAACCTCTCTGGGTCATGACAAAAATTTTATGCTTTGCATAAATCTCATGTTGCTTAAAGTTCCAGATCATTAGGAAGAAATGACAAATATTTTCCATTAATTAAACATATTGCTTAAATATTACAATAGATATGAAATATATTTTCTTTCTTTTTTTAACAAGTTACAACAAGGCAAGAGAAATAAAAGGTGAGAATTGGAACATAGGAATGAAATTTTCCACTGGATGATTTGAAGTAAATCAATCTTTGACTCAGTATAAACTTACTGACCAAACAAGTTATTATTGACAAAAAGATAAATGACAAATATACACACATCCTCAAACTATTATAGTGACACAATTTGTCAATGAATAATGTAAACATTTTCTATATCTGCTTATATAAAAGTACTTTAAAATTAATATATGATCACTATATAAAATGTGTTTAATTTATGAGTATTAGGTAACAGAGCAACTGGAATTTTATTGAAAGGTAACTTAAACTGTTTCATGGTAAAATATTTTTCATTTCTCATATTAATGATATGTCTTTTCAGTTAGAAGTATTCTGATTTTTAGTATTCAAAAATAGAAGGTTGCCCAATGAACACACTCTGAGTAGATAGTTTTTGTGCACATGTTAAATTAAAACTTGGTCACTTGATGACTTGATATCCCGTTACTCATCGATTTGCTCTAGTGGGCACCAGTAACGTCTCCATTCGCCCCTGTAGTGTGCTAGTGTAGCCCAATGGCATCTGCTCGTTCTAAGAACATGAAGAGGCTGAACTGATCATTCAGAGTCTTGAAAAATAAGTCTGACCATCTCATAGGTGGGCAGCCACACAAATTTTTGATGTCCCATGGAACCCAGTAGGCAATGGCTCTAGTACAGTGGTCGTCTCCAAATCTCATTACGTGTCCAGCCATCTGATTTTCGATGCCTTGGCAAACAAGACAGCATCCCTGATTCTTGACCCTCGATGAAGTGCAAACTTCGAATTCTTTCTTTCATTTGATAAAGCATGATACTACAAGCATAGCTCTTTTGATTCCTCTTTGGGAGACCGGAATAGCGTTCTTTACCTGTTTTCGTAGGGCCCAGGTCTCTGAGGCGTATGTTAATGCAAGAATAATAGTGGAATCGAAGAGATGTGCTCAGAGGCGGAGGTTCTTCGTGCTCTTAGTGAAGAGGTTCTTCGCCCTCTTAGCGAAGAGGTTCTTTGACGCTCTTGAAGGCATTCCAAGCCTCTGTCTTCCTCCTGTGTAACTCAGGTGCCAGGTCATTCATCATGTTGACCTCTCAACCTAGGTACATATAATTGTTGCATTCGGAGATGTTTGTCCCATTGAGAGTGAATGAAATGTCAGGAATGAGACTGTTTCTCATAAACATTGTCTTCATGAGATTCACCTGGAGTCCAACCTTTCCACATTCACGGTTGAAGTCGGCCAGCATTTGTGCTGCTTGGCTAATGTTTCATGTTATTAGAACGATGTCATCAGCAAAGAGGAGGTGGTGTAGTTGCCAACTATCTTCACTCCCATTCCTTCCAATTCCAGTCATCACATGACATTCTCAAGGGTGGCACTGAAGAGATTCGGTGAAATGGTATCACCCTGCGAACCCCTCTCTTGACATGGATGATCACTTTTTTGTGCAATGGTGAGAAGGTGGTAGTGAATCCGTAATACAACTCACAGTTGATCCTGATGTATGAGTTTGAACTTCCTGTTTGGCTAGAGCTTCGATGACTGCATTCTTCTCAACAGAATCAAAGACATTCTTTAATCAATGAACGTTAGACAGAGCGGCATCTTGAACTCCCGAGAAAACTCAATGACCTAGGTTATCATGTGGGTATGGTCGATTGTGCTGAATCCTTTGTGGAACCCAGCTTGCCTTTATGGATTTCCTTTATCTAGTGTTCTGCCAATTGTATGCAGGATGACTCCAGTGAACAGCTTGTAGATGACAGACAATGGGCAGATCGGGCAATAGTTGCCATTGTCGTAGATATCTCCCTTTTTGTACAGTAGTACAGTCCTACTGGTTTTCCATTGGGATGGAATCTTGCATTCAGACAGGTAGTGTGTGAAGAGCCGAGCCAGTGTATTGATGAGTAGTGAATGCAGATTCTTCAGGTGTTCCGGTCTGACATTGTCTGAGCCAGGTGCTGTTCGCTTTTTTACCGATGAAATGGCGTGTCAGATTTAGGAAGGGAGAACACTGGGAATGACATATCCATTCTGCGGAATTTGGTATGTGAGCAGGTGGAGGTGGCTATCAAAGAGGTCCGAGGAGAAGTCATGGATAATCTTCTCCATTGCCCTTCTGGAAGATGTGATAAATCCATCAGGACATCGGAGAGCAGTCATCTTGGTTTTGTAGTTGGCAAAGGACAGGCGGCTGTTGTGAATGTTTTTCCTGGCTTCTGCCACATCTGCAAGTACTGCTGCTCTTCTTACTTTGAAGTTCCTTTATCACTTCTCTGCACTGTTTTGCGGGTTTGCACGTTCTTTGCAGTTGCTAGAGGCTTGCACCAAGCCACGTTGGCGAATAAGCTCAAGAGTTTTCGAAGACAGGCGTTTTTTTTGTTTGTTTGTTTTGTTTTGTTTTTTTTGTGGCTATCTCTCTCTTGGCATTCCTCGCACAATCATGGAGGTGCTGAAGCAGTTGATCGTATTCCTAGTCAATGTTGTCAACGATGGCATCTTCCCATGTTGCCACAATAGTGCCAAAGAACTCCCAGTTGATGGTCATTCTGGGAGTTTTCTTAAACTTTGCAGCCCTTTCTCCCCGCTCTATGAAGTAGAATTTTGCACAAAGGAGATGGTGGTCTGATCCCGTTTGGAATTTTGGGACAAAAGCGACATCAGTTAGGCAAAGCTGTCATTGAATATGATGTGGTTAGTTTCGTTTGGAACCATTCATTGGGAGTCTCCAAGTCCAACATTTAAATTCAGCTCTTGAACCTGTGAGTTACCATGGATGGTCTTGGTCGACATGATGAACTCAGACAGTCTCTCACCTTGTTTGTTCCGTTCTAGGCCATAGGTCCCAATGTGCAGTCCTACAGCTCATCTTCTTGGTCCTGTCTTGGCATTAAAATCACTGACAATGATCTTGTAGAAGGTGTGGTCTTCTTTATAGAACTTCTCCAGCTCCATGTATAACTTCTCAATTTCTCCTTTATCATAATTGGATGTTGGTGCATAGACATAAAGATAGAAACTGCCAGCAATTACCCACATCTGTTCAAGTGTAATCATCCAATTCGGGTTTTTAGGCATTTGAATGAATAAATGCTCATGGCCAAGTTCGTGTTCACAAGGACGCCAACACCACGGACGCCTCTTTTGCACATGTTCCGAGGAAGAGTTCTTCTCTAGTGTCAAAAGTGGCTTGATGTGATTGGTGCCTTCTTGTCTTGGTCAGACCAATGATGTAGTACCTGATCTTTCGCATTTGTACCATCAAGTCCTCGATGGATGAATCCTATGCCAGCCTAAGTGCATTGAAAATACAGTCAATTGTGTCTTTCTTCATTTTGGCAGCCTTGTACAGCCTTGAAATTTTATCACCCTCTCCTTCCTCATCCTTCTTAATGCTGCCATATTGTGGACTCTTTCAGGGTCAGGGGAATGTATTTACTCATTTTGGCATATCAAATATGCCATGGATAGCTTTCCAGGTTCTGCCATGCAGGAGGGATACTCTCAGTAGCTTGCCAGGCTCTCTGAGAGAGAGAGAGAGGCTTTTAGGGCATCCTCTAATCGCCCTTGCAGGTGTTCCCATGTTTCAAACTGTATTTGAACCCTATCAAATATGGTGTGGCAACATAAATTAAAATAATGCAACATAATTCAGAGAACAATCATGAAATATCTGGAAGCTAAATGGTATCCAGGTATCGACTTATCTGGGGTGTGTTATCTTGAATACATGATAGCGTCCCAGAATTCCTCAGCTTATCAACTTCAAAATGCATGAAGAAGGTCTACATTACCTTTCTATTTTAATATTTATTCAGGACTTTTACCATAAATATATTGAATATGCCTGTTCATTAGCATATATCTAACATTGCTTCATAATATTTAGCAAAAAATAAAAACCTGTTTTGATTGTTTGGAATAACTTTTTAAATTCTTACCTTAATAATACTTAGGTAATTTTCTGTGGCTTGGTAATTTGCTTTGAACCATATCTGGCAGTGCTTCGAGTCAGGAACATGAAGTTCTGGTGCCAGGGCTCCTGTATGCAAATGTGCTTCAATACTTTGATCCTTCTCTGTGACCTTTGATAGTTTTTTTATTCATGTAATATTAGCCTTGAGGGGATATGGTGACACCAGCAGGTCAATCTGTACCTGTGAGGCGAGTGCATCAGCCCTGTGATGGTGCTGTGAGACTTTCAGATACCCCAAAATTGCTGCTGTGCTTTTTACCAGACCCCAAAAACTTGGGGCAGAGTTTAACAAGAAAGTAAACAGCCAAAAGTTAGGTATGTGGGAGACACACACAAACCCCCTCAGGCTCAGCTATATAATTGGAGGCATGGCCTCTCTGGTTTCTGATCAAGCTGATTAAAGGCTATGATCCCAGAGACTGAGAAATGAATCTTGGAACCCAACGGTTTTTTGGGCAGAAATGCATCCTGTTCCTGCAGTAGGTTACTGGCACTGGGCCACTCCAAGTGGGAATAGGTTTCGGGCCTTGGCCTGTTCCCCCTGGCGGCTCAGTGATTGTCATCCCCAGAGGCCACTGGACAGTCAGATTTGGGCCCACAGTGATGAGACACAAGGGGCCTCACTGAATGGGAGTGGAGCCAGCCCTTTCCTCCCCACTCCAACAAGACCCCGAGTCGCCGCCTACAAATGGCCTTTCTGGCTCCTGATGAAGCTGCTTAATGGCCATGATCCAAGAGACTCAGAAACAAATCTTGGAATCCAGCAGGTTTTGGCAGAAATCCCTCCAGATTTAAGTCTTGAAACTTCGGAATTTCAAAATTGAGCGGCCACTACTTCAGCCACGCAACATCATATGTTATTCATATCTAGAAATAGAAAACAAATTGTCTACTGTTGCCTTTTCAGCAGATCTGAGTGTTGGGGTAAAATCCCAAATAATAATGGTGGGTCTGGTGTCAAAATATTGAATGTAATCAAAGTAGAGAGAGTAATCTGGAAGTCATCTGCCCCACAGGTAGGGGGACGGTGTGGAATGGGTGAATACTCTGGTTTTTGGTGGAGGAGAATGGGCACTGGTGAAGGTATGGGTGTTTCATTGTATGACCAAGACTTAAACCTGAAAGCTTTGTAACTGCTCTCATGGTGACTCAATAAATATAATTATAAAAAAAATGAAAAAAGTAAGGTGGAGTCCATGCCCAAATCAATCAGCTAATCAGTTGCTGACTAAATAACAGTACTCCTACATAAAAAAAGAAAGAAAAAGAAAAATCAGCCTTGAAAGTAAGTATCAAGGAATTTTATTTATCCACTTTATAAAAGGCATCAGTTGGGGTTTTCTTTGTGTGAATTTGAAGGGGAAAAACTTAAATAAGGGAACATTGAAAATATTCAAGCTGTTTAAGCATAATTAAAGCTTCAATTATTGTTTAGATAGTCATCGTCACCCTTACTTTCCCTTACTGTTGCACTTTAAACAGGGTTATCTTATTGGTTAGGGACTAGAACTGATTAATAGTTATGGTCAACATCATAGGAGAAATTTTCAATAAATTGAATTATTTTCTATGAAATCATAATTGTTAGCCTTAAGCATCTTTAATCATTTACCAATTAGGAATAAATACTCTTAAGCTCCCAGTGATTAACAATTATTACCCCAAGTTGATCCTATGGTCTCTTCTACTTACTTAAAGACAGAATGGAATGACAAACTGTTAGAATATTAACCTTTCCATAGTGAAGTTTGTGTCCACTCATATGAAATATTTTTTCCGGAAAAATGTGTTCTTTTTTACAATGAAAATAATGTCTTAAGGTCTAAAATATTTTAATCAAGCTCTAGGCAAAACTAGCTTTAGAGAATGCAGATTTCTGGATTGTATAAATAGAAAAAAAAGACCAAGAGTCAGGAGATCTACATTTTAGTTCACACTTAGTATGAACAAAATGACTTAGAGGATGCAGAAATTCTCTGGATCTAGGTTTCCACAGACAAAATTAAGGATAATTTTAATCAATACAAATCCTTCATGGTCAGTAGGAACATGAAAAAATGTTCAGCATCACTTATCATCAGAGAAATCCAAATAAAGATGACAAGATATCATCTCACACAGGTGAAAATGGTACATATGTAAGATAATTGGAACAATCTGTGTTAGTGGGATGTGGTCCAAAAGACTCTCATCCACTGCTGGTGGAAGTTTTGTCTAGTGCAACCCCTGTAAGAAACAGTGTGGAGAGTTTTAAGTAAACGTGGAATTAAACTGTCATATGACCCAGCAATCCCTTTGGGCATCTACATCCAGGACACAAAAACACTCTCTTAAAAGGATATATGTACACCAGTATCCATTGCTCCATTCAGCACAATAGGTAAGATATGGAATCAAGGTAGGTGTCAAATACAATTTAATGACTTATGAAGATGTGGTATATATACAAATAGAATACTATACATCTGCAAGAAATAATGAAATCGTTATTTTGATGCATATAATGTTGAGTAAAGTAAGCCAGAAGAAAGACAAACAGGGGGAGCTCTCATTTGTCTGTGTTATATACAATACTGGATGAGAAAATGCACTATAGTAAAGGGGGGATGACTAGAATAACCCTTAATCCAGTGTTTAGAAAGAAAGAATTAAAGGCAAAAGAGAAGAATGGGAAGTAATGGCTGAACAGGCATCAGGACTTCAGTTATACTGGTGAAATGAGTGAGAAATATAGTCACATATCAAAAACAGAGAATCAACAAAACTGAAAACATGAGATGTAAGCTGCAACTCCTGAAACTTTATAAAGTGCCTGTCAAGTTTAAAAAGGAGATTGGGTGGGGATTGAGATGGGAAGGGAATATGGCAACACTGGTGGAAGGAATTTGACGATGTTGGGGTGATTGATATTGAAATATTATGTGCCTAAATGCAACCATCAATAACTTTGTAAACCACAGTTAATTAATAAATGAAAAATCCATCATCTGTGATATTCTGTAAATTTACTCTATGCTCTGAAGTTAGCTAACAGATATGGATTCAGAGAAGCAATTTAATTTATATACAGAAAAACAGACATTGGCATATTAGATTATTCCACCAATTTTAACATTAGTCAGTTACAAAAATATGAACTGAAATATAGCTCCAGAAATTAAGCAATATGACTCTAGCAATGAATTGTGCATTTCTAAGTTATGCAAAATAAATCTAGCAATACAGTGTTTGTGCATTCCCAAGGAATTCACAAAACTTCTATTCTAACTATCACTTGACCGCTTGACATCCTGTTACTCATTGATTTGCTCGATTGGGCACTAGTAATGTTTCCATTCATCCCTGTCACGTGCTAGTGTATCCCAATGGTGACTGTTCGTTCTAGGAACATGAAGAGCCTCAAGTACACGTCAAGCCTTCAGGGTTTTGACAAAGGAGTCTAACCATCTCATAGGTGGGTGGTCACATGATTTTTTGACATCCCGTGGAATCCAGTCGGTAACAGCTCTAGTCCAGCAGTCATCTCCAAATCTCATTACTTGTCCAGCCCATCTGATTTTTGATGCCTTGGCAAATGAGACAGCATCCCTGATTCTTGACCGTCAACAGAGGTCGGAACTTTGGATTCTTTCTCTTATTTGAGTGAAGCGTAATACTCCAAGCATAGTTCTTTCAATTCCTCTTTGGGAGACCCGAATAGCATTCTCATTCTGTTTTTGTAGGGCCCAGGTCTCTGAGTCATATGTTAATGCAGGAAAAACAGTGAATGAAAGCGATGTGCCCAGAGCTGAGATTCTTCGTCCTCTTAGCTATTTCTTCCACGCTCTTGAAGTCGTTTCAAGCCACTCTCTGCCTCCTGCGCAACTCGGGTGCCAGGTCATTTGTCATGTTAACTTCTCGACCTAGGTACACATAACTGTTGCATTCTGAGATGTTTGTTCCATTGAGAGTGAATGGAGCATTAGGAATAAGACCATTTCTCATAAACATTGTCTTTGTGAGATTCATCTGTAGTCAGATCCAATAAATACAATGGGTCTCATTCTAACTATATCGGTAGCACTGTAACACTGTCCTCCCGTTGTTCATCCATTTGCTCGAGCGGGCCCAGTAATGTCTCCATTGTGATTATTGTTACTGTGTTTGGCATATAAAATACTTCACGGGTACCTTGCCAGGCTTTGCTGTGTGTGCAAGATACTCTCGGTAGCTTACCAGGCTATCCAACAGGGGCAGAGGAATCGAAGCCGGCTCAGCTGGGCCAGCCATGCATGAGGCAAACGCACTACATCTGTGCTATCGCTCCTGCCCCAACTATATAGATATAAATTTATAAATATTTTGAGGCAACTTCTCCGTGGCTAATTGATATTTTTTTGGAGGAAGGTGCTCCCAATCTGACTGTTATCAGACAGAAAACTTATGGGTTTCCCATTATGAATCAAGGCACATGTTGTACCATGCCTGGACTGAAACAAATGTCACTGGAGACCATATTATAATGTTCTGAGTAACAATTCTTTTCATATAATAGAACATGTTTTAACAACAAATTTTTCTTTAAGAAGTCATCATAATAATGATTATGAATGTTTACTAATAGCCATACTGAATATAATTCTAAGCCAGAGGTAAAAAATAATCTTGAAAACCCCATTTAGGCATATGAAAAGATAACCTGAAATAGGTCTTGCCCTTAATGACAGCAAAAAAGGAGTGCTAAATTGATCTGTATAAAATAATGAAAAATTGGGGGCTGGAGCAATAGCACAGCAGGTAGGGTGTTTGCCTTGCATGCAGCCAACCTGGGTGCGATTGCCAGTATCCCATATAGTCCCCTGAGCACCGCCATGAGTAATTCCTGAGTGCAGAGCCAGAAATAACCCCAGTGCATCACTAGGTGTGACCCAAAAAGCGAAAACAAGAAGGTCACCCAAAGAACTCCACATTAGGACCAATGGCATAGAATGGAACGAACAGGGTAAGAGACTATCTCAGTTCATCAAGTCGACCAAGACCATCCATGGTACCTTGCAGTTCCAGAAATCTAAATCTAAACATTGGACATGGAAGTCTCCTGGTGTACAGTTCCAAAATGAAATTGACCACTACCATTACTACCGAGCCGTCACCATGCTCCAGGCAGCTTTCCAGACACACCATAAGGCAATTAATACCCATTTTCCACACCATATTTGAATGGGTATGATGTGAACTATGAGATAACGTGTAAGGATGATTAGAGGATGCCCTAAAAGCCTCCATCCCTCTCAGAGAGCCCAGCATGCTACTGAGAGCATCCCGCACACCCGGTAGAGCCTGGCAAGCTATCCATGGCATATTCGATATGCCAAAACCAGTAAAAACAATGGGCCTCATTCCCCCTGACCCTGAAAGAGCCCCCAATATGGCAGCATTAAGAAGGATGAGCAAGAAGAGGCTGATAAAATCTCAGGGCCGAACTTGGCTGCCAAAATGAAGAAGGACTAAAATTACTGTCTGTACTTTCAAAGCTGGCATCAGAAACATCCATCATGATGGTGCAAGCACAGAAGAGCAAGTACGACATCATTGATCAGACCGAGACGAGAAGGCATTGGTCACATCATGCCATTTTCAACACTGGAGAAGAATTGTTTCTCGGAACATGTGACGATAGAGGCATCGGTGGTGTCAGTGTCCTTGTCAACACGAACTTGGCCATGAGCATTGATTCATTCAAATGCCTAAGAACCAGAATCGGATGACTACACTTGAACAGATGTGGCTCAATGCCGGCAGTTTCTATCTTCATCGCCTATGCACCAACATCCAATTATGATGAAGGAGAAATAGAGAAGTTCTACATGGAGCTGGAGAAGTTCTATAAAGATCACGTGTTCTACAAGATCATTGTCTGTGATTTTAATGCCAAGATAGGACTGAGAAATTCACCCGAAGAACTCCACATCAGGACCCATCGCCTAGAATGAAAGAATAGGGTGAGAGACGACTGAGTTCATCATGTTGACCAAGACCATCTGTGGCAACTCACAGTTCCAGAAGGTCAAATCTAAATGTTGAACATGGGAGTTCCCCGGTGGAAAGTTCCACAACGAAACTGACCACATCATATACAATTGTCAATTTTTCCTTACCCATGTCACTGTTGTCCTAAAATTCCAAATGGGAGCTGACCACCATCTCCTTTGTGCAATATTCTACTCCACAGAGTGGGGAGAACAGGCTGCAAAGTTTAAGAAGAGAACCCCCAGAATGATCACCAACTGGGGGCTCTTTGGCAGTATTGCGGCATCTATTTATACTCTATAAAAATTCCTAGCTTCTTAATCATCTGAGTTTTGCATGCAAATATTTCATACAATAGTCAAGATTCTACCAGCTTAGGAAAATTCACTTTTGCGGTAATGGGCCAGGGAACTCTTTTATCCTCCAGGGCCTGCCTAATTATTTTTAAAAAAATACCTAATCTATCTGATTTCTCCTTAAGAGTCACAACTTTGAAACCCAATAAAGTATCACCTGGGCTCCATTAATATTGAGATTTAACACACATAGGCCGGGAGTGTATCCTTTTATAAGCGTGGAAAAGTTACCTTCACCCACGTTCCCCTTAAATCTTTCACAAGGAGCGATAACACAGCAGTAGGACATTTGCCTTGCGTGCAGTCAAGCTGGGTTCGATTCTTCTGCCCCTCTCGGAGAGCCTGGCAAGCTACCCGTGAAGTATTCAATATGCGAAACACAGTAACGACAAGTCTCAAAATGGATATGTCACTGGGCCCACTCAAGCAAATCAATGAACAATGGGAGGACAGTGTTTGTTTTTGATATTCTTAGGGCATGGGAGTATTGAAGGCAGAGAGCTAAGGAACCTGGTACTGAGGTTTTTAGGAAAAAATTAACAAGAAATTTTCCAGACCTGAAGTATCTCATAGGCATGAATAATACATACCTTTGAGTGTCAAATCATGATCTTTTTGGTGATGGAGAGACTGATGAATTATCCAGATGCAGAATGTGAAGCAATGTCCAGAGAAGAGCTGACTTCTCCCCACAGAAAAGGAGAAATTAGAGGAAAATACAAATGTCAGTAAGAATATAGACAGACTTTAAAGAGTACAAGGCTTTCCCTGGACAATAATTAACATTTATGTACTCAGTGTATTAGGCCAACACAAATTGGAGAAATGATATATAATTCCCTTTCAAAAAGTTGATTGTTGTCTGCTTTTTTTCTACTTTGGAGTTGTCGGTGTTCCCTCTGGATCATGTATCTCTCTTATCTTCCTCTCTTATTCCTCTAAATTTCTTTCAATAAGTATTACTTTACTTCACTAAAAGGAAGCAATAAACAGAATTAATTACAAGACAAAAAGTATATAATTCCTCTATTAAAAGAAAAATTTAACTAGAAAATATGTAAAACTCGTTGTTTTTAAAATATGTTGTTTAAATAAGAGTGTAAATGGTTTCTTTGATAAAGTCAATTTTTTGGTGTTAAAGAAAACGTTACTTGGTTCTTGGCCTAACCTCTAAAATTTGTAACGCCATTTACTCATAACTTCTAGATGTTATGATAAATAAAGGTTTGTTAAATGCCAAAAATAATTGGAATATTAATTGCATCCATTTAGGATAAAATTGTTAACTTTTTATTGTTTATTGTTCTATTCCTCCGCCCCTCTTGGAGAGCCCGGCAAGCTACCGAGAGTATCTCGCCCGCACGGCAGAGCCTGGCAAGCTCCCTGTGACGTATTTGATATGCCAAACACAGTAACAACAAAGTCTCCAATGGAGACGTTACTGGGCCCGCTCGAGCAAATCGACGATCAACGGGAGGGCCTTTACCTTTTATTGTTACAGGCATAATTTCTATAAAATGTTCAATATTTGATATAGTGGAAGAGGAAGGATACAGAGTCAAGTGAACTAATTAATTTAGTGATCATTTTAAATATCACCAACAAATAAGTATCCAGTCAAAAATCACTAAGAGCAACCAATGCTGGTGTGGATGCAGGGAAAGGGGAAACGTCTTTATTGTTGGTGGGAATGCTGACTGGTTCAACCTTTTGAAAAACCAATATTGGCATTCCTCAAAAAGCTATACATTGAGCTTCCATATGACCCAGTATATACCACTTCTAGGAATATACTCTCTGAGCCCAAAAAACACAGCAGAAATTCAATCTGCACTTCTTTTTTCATTGCAGCATTATTAACAATAGCCAGAATCTGGAAACAATCCAAAGGCCTGAGAACAGATAACTGGCTAACGAAGCTATGGTACATGGACATAATTGAATACTACAAGCTTTCAGAAAAAAGAATGAAATTAGCGATAGCACAGAAGGTAGGGTATTTGCCTTGCACGCTGCTGACCCAGGTTTGATTCTTCTGTCCCTCTCGGAGAGATTGGCAAGCTACTGAGAGTATCCCACCCCACGGCAGCGCCTGACAAGTTCCCAGTGGCGTATCCAATATGCCAAAAACAATAACATCAAGTTCCACAATGGAGACCTTACTGATGCCCGCTTGAGCAAACTGATGAACAATGGGACAACAGTGCTACAGTGCTTATAAAGAGATAGACATGGAGAGTATCACGCTGAGTGAAATGAGTCAGAAGGAGAAAGACAGACATAGAATCATTGGGCTCTTGTGGGAGATTAAAAAAAACATAATGTGAAACTAATACACAATGACAGTAGAAACAAAGGCTCAAAGGATTGGTCAATAATTGGAAGCTTGCCTTAGGTGCTAGGGGAGAAGACAACTGGGATAGAGAAGGGACCACTATGATAGAGATAGTTGGAAATGATCACTCAGGACAAGAACTGCATTCTACCAATAAAGGAACAACAGAATAATCTTTCTGTATATATATTGCAAAAGGCAGAGAGAGGAGAGAAAGAGAAAGAGAGGGAGAGGGAGAGAGAGAGATAGAGAGAGAGAGAGAAGGGAAGTGCCTGCCATAAAGAAAGGCTGGAGGAGGGTGGCAGGAGGGAAGAAATTGGGACAGTGATGGTGAGAAATGTACATTGGTTGAAGTATGGGTGTTGGAACACTATGACTGAAACACAACCATGAACAGCTTTGAAACTTTGTATTTTATGGTGGTTCAATAAAAAAAATATAGAATTAATCTGCACTGAAGCACTGTCCTCTCATTGTTCATAGAATTGCTCGAGTGGGCCCAGTAACGTCTACATCGTGAGACTTATTGTTACTGTGTTTGGCATATTGAATACATCATGGGTAGCTTGCTAGGCTTTGACGGGTGGGTGAGATACACTTCTGTAGCTTGTCAGGCTCTCTGAGAATTAATCATTGCAAAAATATAAATAAAGAACGGCTAGACTGGACAACAGCAAAAGATAAAAGGAAGCACCCAACCAGTCAGGAAATGAGGTTCTCTCTTCACCCACTCACCTAGTCCCAGACAGACAGCAGGAACAGGCAGAGCTCTTATTTTGAGACTGAAGACAGAACAGTATCTCACCTATGTGGACATGGCTGAAGCCAAAGACTAAGAAAATCTGGTAAGACAAGAAACTGCAGGGTACAGTCTTAGACCCAGTGAAAAGATTTCAAAATAAACAGCATGCTTTGGACAGAGAACAGCATAGGGACAATACCAGGCCACCCTACATTGGAAGCAAGCAGACAACAAAGGATAGAACTTTAGACATTGTATACTGCACCGGCCATAAATGGACAGGACAAATGAAGTTATACATGGGTCAAAAAAATAAAATAAGAAACTTGGGCTTTGGAAAGAGACTCAAACCCATGTACTTGAACTATACAATAAACTTTAACTTTTAAAGCTTCTGAATTTTATATGCCAATATTTTACACAATTCTCAGGAACCTAGGAGCTCAGTAACATATTTGTGGACAGGAATATTTTGTAAATGATTAATGAAACATATGCGTATTAGTGACCTCCTCCCACACCTTTGAAACATATTTATAGTACCTTTTTAGTAGTATTACACTATTGTGGACATTTTAAATTTATTTCAGTTGGTGTTGTGAAAGGTTTTAACTGACTCACTGAAATTGTAGTTTTATAGCTGTCATTCCAGAACTTGTGGCAATAAAGAAATAAAGTGATCAAAATGAGAAAACCAAAGATAAGATATAATGGGAGGGTGGCAGGAATAAAGGGAGTCATAGAGGGAGTGAAAAAGAAAGGTATTGGGGGAGGGAGGAAAAGAGGGAATAAAGGTGAATATTGGGTATGAGAGGTGAACTGTGTGGTGAAAGATGGAAAAATGCTTTTAGTGATTATAGAAGTATAATTTTAATGATAAGTTTAAACATTTTGAAGATGCACACCTAAAGCATATTATAATTTAGTATCATGTACATTGAAAGTTTTCTAAAAAGAGATTTAGTAACCAAGACTATTGTGCTGTTCATTAGTCTACTAAATTTCTGAATCTTTGGCTATAGCATATCTGTTAATATGTTTTGTTAGAGAATTGTGCAGAAAAGCTCAGAAAATGAACGCACAATTTCAAAGGGACGTTACAAAATAATCAAATGTGTCTATTATTTTCTGGTGTCAACAATTTCCAAGTAGATTATTTCTCACCATCCTTTGTGAACTTTCATGTGAGATCAGTAAGTGCTCTGAAACACACACACACACATGTGTTCATATATACATGAACACACTTTTGTTGACTCAGGATGTAATCAGATATTTACTGCTTATTTTCATATGTTGTATTTATTTATTTTTAATTTAAATTTTATTGAATCACCGTGAGATAGTTATAAGCTTTCATTTTTGGGTTACAATTACACAATGATCAAACACGCATCCCTCCACCAGTGCATATTCCCCACCACCAATATCCCCAGTATAACCCGCCTTTACAACCATCCCTGTGCCTCCATGGCAGACAATATTCCCCATTCTCTCTCTCTACTTCTGGTCACCATGATTTTCAATACAAATATGAGAGGTCACCATTTTTGGTCCATTATCTACTTTCAGCACACATATTCCATCCCAACAGGTTCCTCTAGCCATCATTTTCTTAGTGATCCCTTCTCTATTCCAGCTGCCTTATTCCCCTTTGCGCATGAGGCAGGCTTCCAGCTATGGAGTAATCTATATTTCCCATGTATCTACTAGCCTTAGGTGTCAGCCTGATATTATGTTGTTTTATACTACACAAAGGAGTGCAGTTCTTCCATGTCTCTCCCTCTCTTTCTGACTCATTTCATTCAGCATGACACTCTCCATGTCTATCCATTTATAAGCAAAGTTCATGACTTCATATCTCCTGACAGCTGCATAGTATTCCATTCTGTAGATGTACCAAATTTTCTTTAACCAGCCATCTATTCCAGGGCACTTGGATTGTTTCCAGATTTTGGCTATTGTGAACAATGCTGCAGTGAACATATAGGTACAGATGTTATTTCTACTGTGCTTTTTTGCATCTTCGGGATATATTCCGAGAAGTGGTATTGCGGGATCATATGGAAGCTCAATTTCTTGTTTTTGAAGCACTGTCCATATTGTTTTCCAGAAAGGCCTGACTAGTGGGAATTCCCACCAACAGTGAAAGAGCGTCCCTATTTCCCCACATCCATGCCAGAATTGGTTACTTTTGTCCTTTTGAATGTGTGCCAGTCTCTATGGTGTGAGATGATATCTCATTTTTGTTTTCATTTGCATCTCCCTGATAGCTACCAATGTAGAGCATTTTATCATGTGCTATTTGGCCATTTGTATTTCTTTTTGAGGAAGCTTCGGTTCATTTCTTCGTCCCATCATTTGATGGGGGTGGAGGTCTTTTCTTGTACAATTATACTAGTGTACTGTATATCCTGGATATTAATCCCTTATCAGATGGGTATTGGATAAATATTCTTTCCAATTCTCTTTATGTATTTTGTCACTATTTTTTTGAAGTGCAGAAGCTTCTTAGTTTGATGTAGTTCCATTTGTTTATGTTAGCTTCCACTCGTATGGTCAGTGCTGTTTCGCCCATAAAGATGCTTTTAGCTTCAATATCAAGGAGAGTTCTGCCTACATTTTCCACTATGTAACATATGGATTCATGTATGATATTGAGGTCTTTAATCCACTTTGATCTGACATTTGTGCCTGGTATTAGACAGAGCTCAGAGTTCATTTTTTGCAGGTAGCTATCCAATATTCCCTGCACCACTTGTTGAAGGGGCTTTCCTTGTTCCACTTCACATTTCTCGCTCCTTAGTCAAAGATTAAGTGGTCATATATTTGGGGATCTGTGCCAGTATATTCAACTCTGTTCCATTGGTCCGCAGGTCTGTTTCTAGAAAAATACAGTGCTGTTTTAATTACTACTGCTTTGTAGTACAGTTTGAAGCTGGAGAGGGTGATGTCACCCATCTTCTTTTTCCCAAGAATTTCTTTAGCTATTCGTGGAGGTTTATTGTTCCATAGGAATTTCAGGAGTGTTTTTTCTATTTCTTTAAAAATGTCTTGGGTATCCTGATAGAGACCACATTAAATTTCTATAGTGCATTGGGCAGTATTGCCCTTTTGATAATGTTAATCCTCCCTATCCATGAGCAGGGGATGTGTCTCCATTTCCTGGTGTTCGTTTTTATTTCTTGAAGTAGTGTTTTGTAATTTTTCCTTGTATCTTTGCATTTGATTTCAAGGTACTTGATTTTCTGAGGTACTATTGTGAATGAGATTGTTTTTAATGTCTCTTTCTTCTTTTTTGTTCTTTGTATATAAGAAAGTCATGAATATGTGGGTGTTGATTTTGTAGTCTGCCACATTACTATATCAACCTATTGTTTCTAGGAGCTTTTCTGTAGAGTCTTTAGGGTTTTCTAAGTATAGTATCATATTTTCTGTAAATAGTGATAGTTTGACCTCTTCCTTTTCTACCTGTATGCCCTTGATACCTTTCCCTTGCTTAACTGGAATGGCCAGGACCTCCAGTACTATACTGAGCAGGAGTGGCAAAAGTGGGCAATCTTTTCTTGTACCTTATCTTAGAGGGAAGGCTTTTAATTTTTCCCCATTGAGAATGATACTTTCCGTGGGCTTGTGGTAGATGGCTTTGACTATATTGAGGAAAGTTCCTTTGATGCCCATTTTGCTAAGAGTTTTCATCATAAACAGGTGCTGGATCTTTTCAAATGCTTTCTCTGCTGTATTGATATGATCATATGGTTTTTGATATGATGGATTATGTTGATCAATTTACGAATTTTAAACCATTCTTTCATCCCTGGGATGAATCCTACTTGTTTATGGTGTATGATCTTTTTGATGAGTCATTGGATTCTATTTGCTAGTAGTTTTCTGAGGATCTTTTCATCTGTGTTCATTCGTTATATCAGTCTGTAATTCTCTTTCTTTGTGGCATCTCTGTCTGCTTTTGCTATAAGGGTGATATTTGCTTCAAAGAAACTGTTTGGATGTGTTTCTGATACTTCAATTTCCTGGGAAAGCTTGAAGAGGATTGGGAGTAAGTCTTCTTTAAAGTTTTGGAAGAATTCACTAGTGAATCCATCTGGGCCAGGACTTTTGTGCTTGGGGAGACTTTTTATTGCCATTTCAATTTCATTGATGGTCCTAGATCTGTTCAGGTATTCCAGGTCTTCTTGGGTCAGCCTTGGGATGCTATAGGAATCCAGGAATTTATCCATTTCCTCAAGGTTTAATCGTTTTTGTGGCATAAAGCTTCTCAAAATTTTATGAGGATTCTTTGAATTTCTGTAGTTTCTGTTATGATGCTTTCCTTTTAGTTTCTGATTAGGTTTATTGAGGTTTTTATTTCTCTCCCTTTCTTTGTTGGTCTGCTAGAGGCTTATGGATCTTGTTTATTTTCTCAAAGAACCAGCTCTTGTTTTCATTGGTCTTTTGTATAGTTTTTGGGTTTCCAAATAATTAATTTCTCCTACGAATTTTATTATTTCCTTGCTCCTGTTCGGATTGGGCTCCTTTTGTTGGTCCTTCTCCAAGGTCTTCCTTCCTGAGGAATGCTTGTAAAGCTATAAACTTTCGTCTTAACACAGCTTTTGCTGTGTCCCATAAGTTTTGGTAACTTGTGTCCTATTTAGTTCGTTTTCAGGAATCTTTTGATTTCCTCTTTGATTTCCTTTCTAAGCTACTCATTGTCCAATAGTGAGCTGTTTAATTTCCAAGTGTCTGATTTGGTTTTCTTTGTGTGTGTGTGATTAACTTCTACCTTCAGTGCATCGTGGTCTGAGAAGATTATTGATACAATCTCTATCTTCTTAATTTTATGGAAGTATGTTTTGTGGTTCAGAATTTGATCTAATTTGGAGAATGTTCCATGTACACTTTAGAATAATGTGTATTCAGCTTTTTGAGGATGCAGTGTCATGCATATATATATATATATATATATATATATATATATATACATACTAAGCCCCTTTCCTCCATTTCTTCCCTCAGATGAAGCATGTCCTTGCTAAGCTTGTGTCTGGCTGATCTATCTAGAAGTGATAACGTGGTGTTGAAGTCTCCACTAGTATTGTGTTGCTATCAATGTCTTTCTTCGAGTCTATTAGGAGTTGTTTTAAGTAATTTGCTGGTCCCTCATTAGGTGCATAGACATTTAGTATTGTAAGTTCTTCCTGTTGTACAGATCCCTTGATCCATAAGAAATGATCTTCACTGTCTCTTGTGACCTTCTTCAGTCTGATATTAATGTGGTCTGATGCTAAGATGGGTACCCCAGCTTTTTTGGGAGTTTTTTGCCTGTAGGATTGTTTTTCCAGCCTTTGACTTAGAGCTTGTGTTTTCTCTGACTGTTGAGATGTATTTCTTGTAGGTAACGGAGTGTTGGGTTCAATTTTCTAATCCATCCTGCCATTCTGTGTCTTTTAATTGGTGTGTTTAGCCCATCGACATTGACAGATTATTTTTATGGGGTTTTGTACCATTTTTCTGCTGAAATTTGGTGCATTTGAGGGGCCTATCTTGTCTTAAAGTATGCCATTTATTTGTTCTTTTAACCATGGTTTTGAGTTTATGAAATTCCTGAGCTTTTGTTTGTCTGTGAAACTGTGTTGTTTCTTCTTTTATGAATGAGAGTCTAGCTGGGTAAAGTATTTTTGGTGAGGCATTTAATTCATTGAGTTTTTTTTTTCACTATATCCCACCATTGTTTTCAGGCCATGAGGGTTTCATAAGACAAGTCGGCTGTGAATCTTAAGGATGCTCCTTTATTGGCAATTTCTTTCTTTAGTCTCGCTGCTTTCAGAATTTTGTCTCTCTCTAGGGTTTTGGTCATTTTGATGAGAATGTGCCTTGGGGTATTTTTATTTAGATTTCTTCTAGCTGGTACCCTTCGGGCCTCCTGAATGTGGTCGTATGTTTTCTTCAGCTCTGGGAACGTCATAGGAATGATGTCTTTGACAGTTTCTTATTCATCAGGGATTTCTTCCTGTCCCTCTGGCACTCCAATAATTATTATGTAACTCCTCTTGGCTTCGTCACGATCTTCAGTCTTCGCTTGCTATCTGTTCCCAGATTGTGAGTCTCTTTTCCATTTTTTGCTCTTTTCTGAATAGTCCCTGGACTTTATCTTCGAGCTCACTGATTCCGTCCTCAGCAGCTGTTACTCTGCTGCTGAGACATTCAACTGAGTGTTTCAATTCACCTAGGAGGTTTTTCTGGTCTGATATTTTCATTTGTAATTTTTTTTGCATTTTCTGCTTTTCTACTTTAAAATCCTTTTGTATTTTATTGATATTGCTTTCCAGTGCTTCTTTTTAGCTCCCTATGCATCCTCAGTAACTCCCTCTTAAATTACTTGTCAGAGAGGTTGTCTAGCACTTCATTCCTGTTGGGATCTTCTGGGCTAGTCTCTTCAATAAGTAAGCTTGGTGGGCTTCTGCGTTGCTTTACTATTGTGACCTGTGTGGTTTAGCCATTCATGCTCACTGCTACTATTATGCTTATGATGTAGTATTAATTGAGTTGGGCTTAATGAATTATTGGCTAATGTTTTTCTGGTGGTTAAGGTCACCTAGTTAAAATTCCACCTAAAAGGGTAATTTATGGTTATTATGAGATATGGGCTGGAGCGATAGCACAGCGGTAGGGCGTTTGCCTTGCACACAGCCAACATGGCCGACCCGAGCTCGATTCCTCCACCCCTCTCAGAAAACCCGGCAAGCTACTGAGAGTATCTCACCCGCACGGCAGATCCTGGCAAGCTACCCGTGATGTATTCGATATGCCAAACACAGTAACAACAAAGTCTCCAATAGAGACGTTACTGGGCCCGCTGGAGCAAATCGATGAACAACGGGAGAACAGTGACAGTGACAGTGATGAGATATGGAGGGGAAGAATAAAGCGGCCACAGCTCCAGGAATGTGCCCTGATACTGGACGGGTACCAGTATGGGATGAGCAGATGGTGCCCTGAATACTGGAGCTTTAGGTGCTCGAGGTGTGCCTCAATTCCAATCCCCCACAGATCAAGGATGAAAACTGGCTGCCCAGGGGCTACTTAGACATGTTGCTCTGGGAAGTAACCTGAAACCTGGCTGTACCTGGATGGGATGAGCAGAGGGTTCCTGGAACGTATCAGTTGTATTTTAAATATACCTAGTTTTGGCCTGGAAGTTAGAAATCATAAATTAATTTTAAAAAATCTAACTATTTTTATAGCTTTATTACTTGGCTGATTGGGAATATTGCAAGAATGTGTATATACCAAAACAACAAATAATGCACAAGTGAATCTAAATTTGTAGAGGCAGCATTCATCTTCATTGAGGATATAGACATTTCTTTGATCTAAATTTTGAATCAAGACAAGTAGAGTAATAGAGTAAGGACTTCAAAAATATATCCACTCTCACATAAATAAAACTCTTCTCAGAGTATGCTGTGACTAAAGGCAGAGAGTTTCAGATACAACCAGCTCACTGTGGAGTCAGGTAAGTGGAGTCACCCAGCCCCTCCAACCAGGTCTGTAAAATATGGTACCAGCAGCATGCGTGTTAATATGGCCATGAAATTACACTGCTTCTGCATGTACCACATGGAACCCTTCTTTTCTGAGAGCAGAACAAGAAACTCAAAAAGGAATACTAACAAATTTCATTGGATTTCTTCGACAGGGAACAAAGAGATCACCAAATGGCTGTTCTACCCAGAGAGCTCTGCAGTGGTGGAAGGGCCCAAGCAGTGAATTATAGGAACTCATTCCAAGTCTTCAACAGATGCAATCGGGAAGCCACAGAGAATCACACTATGCTTAGAAATCAAAAAGTGTAGCCCTAATGGCAACCAGTACTAACCAACTATATAACCTCTCAGATAATAACTTCTTAGGGAAAATGTAGAAGATGTTTAGTAAGCCAATGAAATAATGTAAAGACATGTAATAAAATATTAGAGGATGTTAGAGTATAAATAAAGAAACTACAAGTAGAAATGACAGAGCTAAGGGTATTGATAGTTGAAATAAAAAGAACTCACTGGAAGACCTCGGCAGTAGAGAGAGTAAAGTGGATGTGGACAAAAATCAATGACCTACAAGATGAGATGCAGTAAACCTCTGAACAACAGCAGAAGATGGGAGGAAAAAGGTCTCAAACTTTCCCAGAAACTGGGGCTGGAGCAATAGCACAGCGGGTAGGGCATTTGCCTTGCATGCAGCTGACCTAGGTTCGATTCCCAGCATCTCATATGGTCCCCCACGCACCGCCAAGAATAATTCCTAAGTGCATAAACCAGGTGTAACTCCTGTGCATCGCCAGGTGTGACTCAAAAAGCAAAAAAAAAATCTTTCCCAGAATGCTTCATACACCGAAGTTCAATGCATTTAATAATAAAATGTTTCACAACTTGCATTTTCCCATAACTGCAAAAAATAATCATCAAAATCCAGATCTCACACATGTCATGTAATCTGAAAAGCATGTAACTAATAAAATATTTCACCTGTTAATAAAACAAATGAAGAGCAGACAAGAGAAATTAGGATAAATATACAAGAAGCAACAGAAGAATCATTAGGCTACAAGAAGCCCAGGAACTCAATTTCAATGAAGAGGCAACAGTCAAAGATATCACCACTAAGAAGTTTCTAAACATGAATGGTACATGTACCAAGGTTCAGGATTCCTGAAGGGTAACAACTAAAAGAGACCCAAAGTAAAGCACACCATGGCACATTATAATCAGAATGACAAAAACCAAATATCTAAATGAAATGTGGAAAATAGAAATATAAATCAATGAAATTACACACATCTTATTATCTCATTCCTACTTTGAACAAACTTGCAGGCTATCGAATGTAGCCTGCCCACAGGTCAGAGTCTGGCAAACTCCCTGTGGCGTACCAAATATGCCAAATACCAGTAACAATGATGGGTCTCATTCTCCTAAAGAGCCGTGAATATAATCTCAGGGCTAGGATGAAAGAGACGTTACTGGGGCCTGCTCGAGGCAATCGACGATTAACAGGATGATGAAATGAAATGAAATGAAATGAAATTACACACAAAGGAACACCCTTAAGGTTTACAGCAGATTTATCAGACATGGATATGTGGACCCAAAGAAAATGGTGGAATAGAGCAAACAAACAAACAAAGAAAATCAACTTAGTGGAATGAATGCCTCATAAAAACAAAGAGAGCAAAGAAGTGAGAATTTCAGACTAATGTTCCGGAAGTACATAGATGGTGAACTCTTTGCAAGAAAAGTGTGTTTTGTGGCATTGAAATTTGTCTCTTCCTTGTATCATTTCAAACTGTGATAATCTTTAAAATCCATGACTTCACAGTGAAAAATTATCAATCATAATGAAAACCTGCGACTTTTTTGCCATAAAAAGAAGCAGCAGAATAGGATTAACGTTTCTCCAAAACCATATTGCTAAAGAATTACCGTTTGTTGATTTGCTTGGGGGTTTCCTGGAAAGACTATTCACAAGGAAGAATCAGACATCTTCCAATTAAAATAACCCTTTATCTAAGCAAGTATGTGAAAAAAAATCATCAAACCAATTTTTGAGTAGCATGGTTGAGTGAAGCACAGCAGGCAAGTGGTCACCTTGCTAACTGGCTATGCTTTAGATGGTGTGGCATGTTTGTTAGGGTCATCTGTGGACTGGGAGTTACTGAGTATGGCTAGGAAAGATTTATCTCTTGTTGCTTTCCTTTTGTCTTGGGTTGTGTTGCTTCAGGAGTGAGGTCTTCCTTCTCCTTGCAAGATTATAGAGTGGCACCTCCCACTGGTTCTTCTATATGAGTATCCTGACACCTATGCTGATGTTGCAAAAAAACTGATGATTGATGTTGATGTACAGGAATTTGGTGTAATTCCCCTTTTTTCCAGGACAGTGATAAGTACCGTACAAATATATTCCAAGTTAATTTCTGTTTTCTATGATTAGATTCCAGATGTTAATGTTCCCTTTCATACTGCATCTTGTTGCTAAACGTGAGTTCCCTACAATTATTCCCAACTCAGTTTTGCTTCTAAGTAATCCGTATGTCCTGAGAGATGTACTTTCAGGCACTGTCACTGTCACTGGCCTCCCATTGTTCATCGATTTGCTCCAGCGGGCCCAGTAACATTGTGAGACTTCTTGTTACTGTGTTTGGCATATGGAATATGCCACCGGGAGCTTGCCAGGCTCTCCTGTGGGGGCGAGATACTCTCGGTAGCTTGCCAAGCTCTCCAAGAGGGGCGGAGGAATCGAACTCAGGTCAGCCGGGTTAGCTGCATGCAAGGCAACTACCCTACCCACTGTGATATCGCTCCAGCCCACTTTCAGGCAAATTCTGTAAATAATCCAATCATTTGGTATAAAACATTTATAGAAAATGGATAAGGCTGAGACGGGAATGGCCTCTTTGACCACAATTCAAAACTGCGTTTATGTAAAAGATCAATAATATTGATGGATTTTTGTCAAGAATTTTAAAAATGACAAGTAAACTACTAATATTAGAAATAAAAGATGAACATTACTATAGAACCTACATAAATGTAAAAATGTTGTAGAGATTGTTAAGAGAATCTGTATAGTAACAAACTAGATGAACCAGAAAAACTGACAGATATTTAAAATATTTTATAGCTAAACCTTGTGCAAGAAGAATTAGACAAAAATTCATTACGAATAAAAATATTTATTCAGTAGTTAAAGAACTCGATATGAGGAAAAACCCAGGATTGGATGTCTTCACTGTTAAAACCTTTCAAATATTTAAAGAATCCATTCCTTCTCAAAACATTTTAAAAAATAGAATACAAAGGAGAACTTCCTTATTGAGGTAAGTATCACCATAATATTAAAGCCAAATAAATTTAATACAAAAAGCTATAGAATAATAACTTCTACAATATAAACTGAAATGTTAACAAGATATCAACAAATTGAGTACATCAATCTACAGAATCTATTAAAATTATGTCCATATCAAGTAAGTTATCTAGCTACATACAGCGCAAGCTTCAACTTATCTGAAAGCATCTTTATTTCTCCTTTATTTTGATGGACAGTTTTGTTAGGTATGGAAACTGACTGCCATCTTTTTTCTTTTCAATGCTTTCAATATTTTGTTCCAGAATATACAATTATTATTAATTAGCTTTTATTAGAAATAGAAATCCAGGTTTCTTAGGTACTGTTAAACTTTCTTTAATTATTTTAATTTTGCCTTTTCAGATTTATAATTTAATTTACTAGTGAAAGGGAAAGAAGGGGACATCACGAAATGGAAAAATGCTTTATGTTCACGAACCTGAGGAATTAACAATATCAAAATTACTGTGTTACTCTAAAGTATTATAAAGATTCAATGCAATACCTATTTAAATTCAATTACATTCTTGAGGGATTTAGAACAATCTTCTAAAAATTGTATGAAACCATATAACAGGCTACATAATAACCCCAAATAGTCATGGAAATCCTGAGAATAAAAATATGATAGCTACTGGATTTTCCGATTTCATTGTACTATAAAACTACAGTAATGAAACTTTGTGGTGATTGGAATAAAGGTAGACTCACAAGACAATGAAATAGAAATGAGAGCATAGAGATAAACCCTAAGACTAACGAACACTTAATCAATGAAAAAGAATCTGGATACATGGCATAGAGCAAGAAAGGTCTCTTCAACATAAGGTTCTGATAAAAAACAGATAGTCACTTCTATCTAAACACTAACAGTGAATAGTATGGAAAAATATTAGTAACATACTCCATTTATAATAAAACCAAACCAAATAAAATACTTAAGAATCAAGCTGAGAAGTTGAACAACTTGTATGCTGAGAACTAAAACAGGTGATTGAAAATAATTAAAGATGGCATAAATAGAAAAGTGTCCATTTACATGGACTCAAGATTTAATATTGTTAAGATACCAACATGAAGTACAGAAATTCAATGAAACTGCTTTAAAAATCATATTTTTAAATAGAAACAGAGAAATCCACCCTAAGCTTATAGGAACATAAACTGAACCCTCAGATACCTAAAAGCAGTCTGTATAGAAACAAGCCACTGAATCCACATTTTTATGAGTTCAAAACTCACCACTAAATTATGGCAATAAAAATATTGTGTTACTTACATAAAGACAAACAAATATACCAATAAGATATTATTCATACCACAGAAATAAGCACACACACACACACACACACACACACACTGATTCTGAAGAAGGATTTCAATAGTTTGGAGAAAAGGCATTCTTCAATAAATGATATAAGAGAATTTGTATCCACATATAAAGAATAAAGTTACACTGCTGCCTTGAACCATATACAAAAATAAATGAAAATTCAACTGAATATCCTACCACTGCCTTACAAGCGGCCAACATGGCCGACCCGAGTTCGATTCCTCCGCCCCTCTCGGAGAGCCCGGCAAGCTACCGAGAGTATTCGATATGCCAGACACAGTAACAACAAAGTCTCCAATGGAGACGTTACTGGGCCCGCTCGAGCAAATTCACGATCAACGGGAGGGCCTTTACCTTTACCACAGAAGTAAGATTCTTAAAATTTTGAAACCCTTAGAAAATATAGATAAAGCTTCATGACATCTAACTTGGAATATTTTTCAGTATAACACCAGAAAGGTAGGGAACAAAAGAAAAAATAAATATATTGTACTTTATTAAAATTAGAATTCTTTGTGCATCATAAGAATATGGATTAGTGCTTAGCATGAACCACATAAGGTTCCCAGGGGTAAGCCATGAGTACTGTTGGGTGTGCCCCCCCTAAAAAATAATTTGAAGAATACAATTATGTAGCAATACAAACATTGGAAGAAATTATCAGTGAATCATTTACCTAATAAGGGATTAATATCTAGAATGCATAAGACATTTCTGAAACTTAAAAATAAACCTAATTTTCTACACATAGCTGACCACAATTTGATTCCTGGCATCCCGTAAAGTCCCTCCAGTACTGCCAGGAGTAAATCCTGAGCACAGAGCCAGAAAGATGTAGCTAGCATTGCTGAGTGAGACCCGTAAAGCAAAGCCAAATAAATTAAAAGCCTGATTAGCAATATCACTGTCACTGTCATTGTCCTCCCGTTGTTCATCGATTTGCTCGTGCGGGCCCAGTAACGTCTTCAGTATGAGACGTGTTGTTACTGTGTTTGGCATATCTACTACATCACGGGTAGCTTGCCAGGCTTTGCCATGCAGGCTAGATACTCTCAGTAGCTTGCCAGGCTCTCCGAGAGGAGTGGAGGATTCGAACCTGGGTTGGCTGAGTTGGCCGCATGCAAGGTAAACTCCCTACACACTGTGCTATCGCTCCAGCCCATTTTCAATATGGTTTTCTAAAATTAGTTATATATGTTTCTCCGAAGAAAACATGCAAACTACCAGTGATCACATGAAAAGATGTTCAAAAATTCTATTCTTTAGGGAAATGTAAATTAAAACCATAGCAAGATATTAGTTCATACCCATTAAATGGCTATTATTTTAAATCTAAACAATATAAATCTAAACAATCTAAATTAAACTAAAACAGAAAATAGTAAGTGTTAATTAGTATGTTAAAAGCATAACCCTTGCACTGGTAGGAATGTAAAATTGAAGAACAGTGTGGAAGACATTATGACAATTCACACACAAACAATAAAAACCAAATCTAGAATTGAAAAATGATCTAGCATCCTTAGGATATATGTCAAACATAACTTAAATTAGAAAGCTTAGCTAAAATTAAAAGTAGCTTCTTAGAAACATTTTACACCAATGCTATTAGCATTATTATTCATAGTAAGCAAATAATAGAATAAATAATTCTGTGTGTTGATATGTGCATACAATACAATATCATTTTTCTTAAAATACGAGAAAATATTATAGATTTTGCAATAGGAATGAAGCTTGATGATATTATATAAAGTGAAGTAAGCCATCCATGAATAACAAATATTCTATGATTCTTCTTACATGTGATAGTTGGAGTAATAAATTCATAGAAATGTAAAATTTCATTATTTTTGCTGGGAGAGTAGAGGAATAAGTATGGAGTTTCAGATTGGAAATACAGAATTATCCTGAAAATTGATGGTGTTGATGACTTCACAACAATCTGAATTAATTTTCTACTACTGCACTTTACAGTTAAAAAGATCAAGTGATAAATTCTGTGTTATGAATATTGGCTATGATAAAAAGGAATAAAATTGTGATCTTTGTTATATGAAACAATATGTTTGAACTTTGAAAATATTTCATTAATTGACATGAAATAACATCAGAAAAACAAATATTATTCTAAACATACTGTCCTTCCACTTATATGAGTAAGATTATTAAACTTAATAAAGAAAAAAAGAAGGCAGGTGTTTACTGGGATTTGAGTGGAGGGATATCAGGGAGTTATTTTTATGGTTTTAGTTTAGAGGCTAGATCTAATCACTTGTATCACTTGTTATCCCATTGATCTTCAATTTTCTCGAGCGGGTGCCAGTAACATCTCCATTCGTCCCTGTTGAGTGCTAGTGTAGCCCAATGGCATCTGCTCTCTCCAGGAGAACAAGAAGAGCCTCAAACCGTTTGTTCAGGGTTTTGATGAAGAAGTCTGAGCATCTCGTAGGAGGGCAGCCACGCATACTTTTGTCAATCCGTGGAATCCAGTTGGTAATAGCTGTAGTCCAGCAGTCCTCTCTAAATTGCATTACGTGTCCGGCCCATCTGATTTTCAGTGCTTTGGAAAACAAGACTGCGTCACTGATTCTTGTTTGTCGATGGAGGTCAGAACTCCGGATTCCTTCCCTCACTTGAGTGAAGTGTGATACTCCAAGCATAGCTCTTCCGACTTCTCTTTGGGAGACCCAAATAGCGTTTTTGTTCAGTTTTCATAGGGCCCAGGTCTCTGAGGCAAGAAGAACAGTAGAGTCAAAAAGATATGCCCAGAATCAGAGGTTCTTCATCCTCCTAACAACTTCTTTGATGCTCTTGAAGGCGCTTCATGCTGCTCTATTCCTCCTGTGCAATTCTGGCACAAAGACATTCCTCATATTGAGTTCTCAACCCAGGTACACATACCTGCTGCATTCGGTGATGTTTGTTCTGTTGAGAGCAAATGGAACATCGGGGACTAGTTCATTTTTCATGAGCATTGTCTTGGTGAGATTCAGCTGCGGCCAGCACTTTCCACACTCATGGTCAAAGTTGGCCAGCATTTGTGCTGTTTGACTAGTGTTTGGTGTTATAAGAATGATGTCAAGAGTGAGCGAAGCTAGTATAGTTGCCGACTGTCTATCTTCACTCCCATTTCTTCCCATTCCAGTCGTCGCATGTTATTGAGGGTGGCACTGAAGAGTTTTGGTGAAATGGTATCACCCTGCCGAACCTCTCTCTTGACATGGATGATCACTTCCTTGTAGAATGGTTAGATCCTGGCGGTGAATCCGTAATACAGCTTGTGGAGGATCCTGATGTACTGAGTTTGAACGCCCTGTTTGGCTAGGGCTTCAATTACCACTTCAGTCTCAACAGAATCAAAGGCCTTCTTTAAATCAATGAACGTTAGACAGAGTGGCATCTTGAACTTTTGCAAAACCATAATGAGCTTGGTCACTGTGTGGATACGGTCAATTGGGCTTAATTCTTTTCTGAATTCAGCTTGGTTGCATGGTTATCCTTCGTCTAGTGTTCTGTCTACTCTATTCAGGATGACTCACGTGAACAACTTGTAGATGATGGACAACAGGAAGATAGGGCGATACTGTGAGTATCCTGCCTGCACGGCATAGCCTAGCAAGTTATCCATGGAATATTCCATATGCCAAAAACAGTAAAAACAATGGGCCTCATTCCCCCTGACCTTGAAAGAACCCCCAATACAGCACTGTTAAAAGGTTGAACAATGAGAGGCTTACAAAATCTTAGGGACAAACGAGGTTGCCAAAATGATCCCTTGATCACTTGACTTCCCGTTAATCGTCGATTTGCTCGAGCGGGCACCAGTAACGTCTCCATTTGTCCCTGTCGCGTGCTAGTGTAGCCCAATGGCGTCTGTTCGCTTTAGGAACATGAAGAGCCTCAAACCGATCGTTCATGATCTTGATGAAGAAGACTGACCATCTGGTAGGTGGGCGGCCACATGGTCTTTTGACATCTCGTGGAATCCAGTCAGTAACAGCTCTAGTCCAGCGGTCATCTTTAAATCTCATTACGTGACCAGCCCACCTGATTTTTGACACCTTGGCAAACAAGACAGCGTCCCTGATGTTTGATCTTCGACGGATGTCAGAACTCCGGATTCTTTCTCTCATTTGAGTGAAACGTGATATTCCAAGCATAGCTCTTTCAATTCCTATTTGGGAGACCCGAATAGCGTTCTCATCCTGTTTGCATAGGGCCAAGGTCTCTGAGGCATATGTTAATGCAGGATGAACAGTGGAATAGAAGAGATCTGCCAAGAGCTGGAGGTTCTTTGTCCTCTTAGCTATTTCTTCGATGCTCTTGAAGGCGTTCCAAGCCACTCTCTTCCTCCTGTGCAGCTCGGGTGCCAAGTCATTTGTCATGTTGACTTCTCGATCTAGGTACACATAGCTGTTGCATTCGGAGATGGTCGTTCCATTGAGAGCGAATAGGGCATCAGGAATGAGGCTGTTTCTCATAAACATTGTCTTTGTAAGATTCAGCTGTAGTCTGACCTTTCCACACTCACGGTCAAAGTTGGCCAGCATTTGTGCCACTTGGCTGATGTTTGGTGTTATTAAAACAATGTCATCAGCAAAGCGGAGGTGTAGTTGCCGACCATCTATCTTCACTCCCATTTCTTCTCAATCCAGTTGCCAAAATGAAGAAGGACTAAAATGACTGTTCTTTCAACACACATACGCTGGCATTGAAAGCATCCATTGAGGAGCTGATTGTGCATGCACAGAAGAACATGTACGACATCATTGGTCTGACTAAGCTGAGAAGGCATCAATCACATCACGCCATTTTCAACACTGGAGAAGAACTTTTCCTTGGAACATGTGATGACAGAGGCAATGGTGGTATCCGTGTCCTTGTCAACACAAACTTGGCCAAGAGCATTGCTTCATTTTAATGTCTAACAACCTGAATCAGACAATTACGCTTGAATAGTTGTGGCTCACTGCCATAAATTTCTATCTTCATTGTTTATGCACCAACATCCAACTATGATGAAGAAGAAATAGAGAATTTGTACATGGAGCTGGAGAAGTTCTGTAAGGAAGACCAAACCTTCTACAAGATCATTGTCAGTGATTTTAATGCCAAGATAGGACTGAAAAGGTCTCCCAAAGAACTCCATATGGGGACCCATAGCCTAGAAAGGAATGAACAGGTCGAGAGACTGTCTGAGTTCCTCATGTCGAACAAGACCATCTATGGCAACTCACAGTTCCAGAAGGTCAAATCTAAACGTTGGACATGGGTGTCTCCCGGTATAAATTTCCATCATGAAATTGACCACATCATATTCAATCATTGGTTTTGCCTGACCCAAGTAACTGTTGTCCCAAAATTTCAAATGGTATCGGACCACCGTCTCCTTTGTGCAAAATTCTACTTCACAAAGGGGATAATGGGCTGCAAAGTTTAAGAAGAGAACTCCCAGAATATCCACCAACTGGGATCTCTTTGTCACTATTGCAGCAAGATAAGATGATAACATCCTTGGTAACATCAACGAGGAATACAGTCGACTGGTTCAGAGCCTCCATGACTGGGCTAGGAATGCCGAGAGTGGGAAAGCCACAAAAAGATGCCTGTCTTCGAAAACTTTTGAGCTCATTCGCCAACGTGGTTTGGTAGGAGGTCATGGAACCACAAGCTAACATCAGAGCATGCAAAACTGTTCAGAGAAGTGACCCACCATCTACAAGTTTTTCACTCGAGTCATCCTGAATAGAATAGGAAGAACACTAGATCAAGGACAACCATAAGAGCAAGTCAGGTACAAAAATAATTCATCACTGTCGACCATATCAACAAAGTGACCATGCTCATTGAGGTTTTGCAAGAGTTCAAGATGCCGCTTTGTCTAACGTCCATCGATTTAAAGAAGGCCTTTGATTCTGTTGAGACTCAAGTGGTCATCGAATCCCTAGCCAAACAGGGCATTCAAACTTAGTACTTCAGGATCCTCCATAAGCTGTATTGCAGATTCATCATCAGGATCTCACCATTCTACAAAGAAGTGATCATCATGTCAACAGAGGGGTTTGGCAGGGTGATATCATTTCACAGAAACTCTTCAGTGCCACCCTCGAGAACATCATGCGATGACAGGAATGGGAAGATATGGGAGGTGAATATAGACGCTCAGCATCTACACCACCTCCACTTCGCTGATGACATCATTCTAATAACACCAAATATTAGCCAAGAAGCACAAATGCTGGCTGATTTCGACCGTAAGTACGGAAAGGTCTGGCTGCAGCTGAATCTCACTAAGACAATGTTCATGAAAAATGAACTAGAACCTCGTGTTTTATTTGCTCTCAACAGAACAGACATCTCCGAATGCAGCAGGTATGTGTACCTGGGTCGAGAACGTAACATGAGGAATGACTTGGCACCAGAACTGCGCAGGAGGAAGAGAGCTGCGTGGAGCACCTTCAAGAGCATCAAAGAAATTGTTAAGAGGACGAAGAACCTCTGGTTCTGGGTACATCTTTACAACTCTACTGTTCTTCGTATGCTAACATAAGCCTCAGAGACATGGGTCCTACAAAAACTGGACGAGAACGCTATTCGAGTATCCCAAAGAGGAATTGGAAGAGCTATGCTTGGAGTATCACGCTTCACTCAAGCGAGAGAAGGAAATGGAGTTTCGACCTCCATAGACAATCAAGAATCACAAACGTTGTCTTGTTTCCCAAGAGTTCGAAAATCATATGGGCTAGACACATAATGCGATTTAGAGACAACTACTGGCCTAGAGCTGTTACCAACTGGATTCCATGAGACGTCAAAAAGACGCTTGGCCACCCAACTTTGAGATGGTTAGACTTCTTCATCAAAACCCTGAACAAACGGTTTGAGGTTCTTCTTGTTCCTGGAGTGAGCAAGTGCCACTTGGGCAAATCGAAGATCAACGGGATGACAAGTGATACAAGTGACAAGTGATAAGTAGATTGGTCCTGGTACCACCCTAATATCCAGACCTCTCTTTTCCCCTGTGTACTATTTCATTTGTCTCGTGATGCCCAGTCCAAGTGTAAGACTGTAAGTCCTGTCCTTTGTCATCTGCTTGCCTCCAGTGTATGGAAGCCTGGTCTTATCCCTACTCTCCTATCTATACAATGTATGATTTCTGAATCTGAGGTCTTGTCAAAGGCCTCTCTCAGATTTTTTGAAAGCAGTTGCCTGTTGTCCCAGCTTTCCTTAGTCTCTGGCCAAGGCAATGTGCATGTGGGTGAGATATCTGTGCTCTGTATATTTTCTTGTGCCTCTCTCAGAATTTACCCCAGCAGTACCCTATAGTCCCATTCTATCTTTACCTAGTCTCCAGTTATCAACATATGATCTTGGGTGAGACATCCATGCTCACTACCTCGTCATTGCTAGGGTTCATGAGTCCTGCCTGAATCTGTCATCTGTCTGGGCATGCGAATCTCCTCTGATCCTTCAGTTTCCATGGATATATGCAAAGAGACAAAGAGAAAGACAGAGACAGAGAGTCTGGCCGGATGCTTCCTATTATCTACCATTATTTCCCACCTCCAACCATCACATTATCTATTTTGACTGGATACCTTTTCTATGAGTGAAATTTAACTTCCAATTCCTCTGTATTAGGCCCAAGAAAGGCAGTGTTTAAGGCAAGAGAATAATGGTCATAGCATAAGATTTTCTTTCTTTCTTTTTGATTCTGATGTGTCTGCTGTAAAAAGAAATTAAGTTTCTGCTACTACTGACCACCTGTAAAGGCATGTTCCAAGACACAATTTAGGTCTTAGTGTTGGATTTTCTTAAAATAAGTTTCAGGTCCTTGATGGATTCACAGCAATAGTTTGATTTGCTCTCTGCCAGAGTAAGATCACTGGATGAAAAATGGAGCTGATTTTATTCTGAGAAGATGAACCCAACTAGGAATTCCATTATGTTTTACAAAAGTGTGAGTACTTAAGATTACTTCATAAAGTCCCTTCCATTTTGACAGTAGTTTGAATGTAGGGGATCAGTTTTCCATGTTTTCATAAGATTCAACTACAAGGCTAAATTTTGTTTGAGATTAAGTCTCTGTTCGGCTGAGATAAAGAAGCGTTTTCATATTTCTGAATTGCCTACTGCACCTGTTTTAAATGAATAAAACTTATAATTAATTTTTACTCTCTGAGTTCAATAAGAAGTCTGTCCCTAATATACATTAGTTTAAAGGAAATAAGCTGATATATTGCCATAGGTGCTATTCTGTACCTGAGAAATGCCATAAGTAAGAGTAAGAGTCAAGACATAGAAGTTACCTGACATAATTTCTTTAATATAATTTATAGGTTGTGATTAAATTTCTCTGCTCTTCCTGATAATTGGGTGTCCCATACTGTGTGGAGTTGATAATTTTAAATCAAAGGCTAAATATTGTGTGGCTTTAGAAGTGAAATAAGTGTCATTGACACTCTGTAGTGACCTAAGCATGCCAAATCTAGGGATCATTTTCTTAAGTAACACTTTAAATAGTTCTCTTTCTCAGTGTGGGTGGGAAAAGCTTCTACTCACTCAGTTAAGGTGTTAATAAGAATCAATGAAGATTGGTAGCATGGGAAGTTAGACATTTATTAAATTAAGCTGCCATTTCTTCTTTGGGTAGGTCCCTCAATGCTGAAAAGGTAGTGCAGGAAGTAAGGCTAGGATTATCACTAGATTCATTAACAGCACACAAATAACAGAGTTGAGATATTCTATTATTATCCTGTTTTCCTCCTTCCTATGGAAGATAGTTCTTACTAATGTTGAAGCTTCTCTTCCTATATGGGGAGTCTCATGTAAGTCTTTAAGTCTTCTCCACTGTATTGGGCCAGGAATAACAATTTACCTTCTTTAATAAACCATTCATTATTTTTTGAAAACATTGTTTTTTTGAAAACCTATTTGTTGTACATTATTCAACAATATGAACAATGAATATTGTTCATTTCTTTCAGAGTATTTATCTTAATAGAAATTTGCTCTGGGTGTGTAATAAATCCCATAACTGAACAAAAATTAAGGGCCGTTACCCTAGCTATTACATCTGCTTGGCTATTTCCCTAATAACCCCCAAATCTCCCCTTTGATGACCTATTCAGTGCATAACTGCTAATACTTTGGTGGCTGAACTGCTTCCAATAGCTTTAAATTTTCCTTTTAATGCTTTATAGAACCATTTTTAGCTGTTAGATAGTCCTAACATTTTCCTTCCATATAGTGGCAAGAGCACGTAAGACTATGAAAGCCTATTTGGAAGCAATATAGATATTTATCCTGAGTACTTTTGCCAATTGGCAGGGCTGGGGAGAACGACTAATTCTGATTTTTGTGTCAAAGTTTACCCTGGCAAGTCTGTAGCTTCCACTGCCTCTTTAGACTCATAACACCATATGAAGCCTTTCAAGTCCTTCCATGCACTAGGCTTTTTCCATTAGTAAATCAAGTTTTGTCTGAATTATACAGAGGTAAGTAAACCTACTAGAATATACTTCTTTTATCACATGTGTATATCATTTTATTTTCACAGGTTTCCTCAGGGAGGGAAGTAATGGTTGCTGGATTAAGTATCTGACAAGTCCTGAAAGTTACTTCTGGAGAGTCTAACAGTAGGGTTTGGTACCTTGCAAGTCTTCCACCTGTCATCTATTTTGGCCTTTTGTTTCCAGCACACTGTGAAATAAATGAGAAATCTGGATTTCTAGCAGTTTTTCTAGTATGAGTTCATGGACTTCTCTACTGTACTGCCACTGCTTGGAGACAGTGACTTGTCTAGTTGACCTTTTCTTTGCTTAGAGGTTTGATATGCTGATTGGTTGGTAACGAATATCGTTTACTGCTTGGGTGTTTTTCAAATTTTGGTCCTGCACTAGGCGATGCTCAGGGGTTACTTCTGGCTCTGCACTCAGGAATTACTTCTGATGGTTATGATCATATGGGATACTGGGGAACTAAACCCCAGTTGACCACGTACAAGGCAAACACCCTACCTGCTGTACTAGCACTCCAGGCCCAAATTCAGTTTCATTTGACTTCCCCTTAATCATCGATTTGCTCTAGTGGGCGCCAGTAAAGTCTCCATTTGTTCCTGTCGCGTGCTAGTGTAGCCCAAAGGCCTCTGATCGTTCTAGGAACACGAAGAGCCTCAAACCGATTGTTCAGGGTCTTGACGAAGAAGTCTGACCATCTGGTAGGTGGGTGGCTATGCAGTCTTTTGACATCCAGTGGAATCCAGTTGGTAACAGCTCTAGTCCAGTCTAAATCTCATTATGTGTCCAGTCCATCTGATTTTCAACACCTTGGCAAATGAAACAGCATCCCTGATTCTTGATCATCGATGGAGTTCGGAACTCTGGATTCTTTCTCTCATTTTAGTGAAACGTGATACTCCAAGCATAGCTCTTTTGATTCCTCTTTGGGAAACAAATTCAGTTTATTGTTTTTAATATAATAATTCTGAGAGGGGAAATGGGAAAGAGAATGTCAGTGTATGGAAAAACTAAAAGTTGATTGATTTCAATCAAGTAGAGTTTTACCCTATGAGTAAAATGTTCCGTGTTGACTGTACTTGAAATATTCTTATTTTTTTTAAAAAAAAGTCACTAGTTTGAATACCTCTTGATTTCTCTTTGTTCAAGAAAAGTTTTTAAGAAAGGGCTCTAGGAGATTGGAAGGGAAATGTGTGTTGACAGATGGGTGAGTCTTCCAGTGCTCTGCTGCCACGTAAAATAAGTCCACTGGAGTTGTGATCCAGTTCTTCCACAGCTGCAAGGCGGCTGGAGGCATATTTCACTACATGTTAGTGCAGACCCAGTCCATTTGGAAACTGTCACAGGAAATAACAACTTGACATTTAATAATTCATTCATTGCTAAAGCCAATATTTTCTAATGGTATTTGAAACATCCCAACTTAATAGCAAAAGCTTGAGCTGGTAAAGTCATAAAATGCCCTGGCTTTGAAGCTTAGAATTTATTATTACCAAAAAAGAAGGTGCTTTGTACCAACATGGAAACTTAAGGAAAATTGTGATCGTTAATTTTCTGAAGAAAATTAAATACTTCCTTTTAAAAACTACAATGTGCAAGTTCAATTATGCAGAGATTATACGGTACTCCTTTCCTAGAAGTTCATACATCTAGAAAACGTTAAACACATTCATGATGGGCTAAAGCAGTAGAACAGCAGGTAGGGCGCTTGCTTGTATAGAGCTGACCTTAGTTCAATTCTTGGAACCCCATACAGTCCCTTGTGCCACACCAGGAGTGATTCCTGAGTGCAAAGCCCAGGTGTATATCCTAAGCAAGGCCGAGTTTGGCCCACAAACCAAAAATAACTTGATCACTTGAAATCTCGTTACTCAAAGATTTGCATGAGAAGGCGCCAGTAACACCTCCATCTGTCCCTGTCGCGCGCCAGTGTAGCACAATGGCGTCTGTTCATTCTAGAAACCAGGACAGCCTTAAACTGATCGTTCAGGGTCATGATGAAGAAGGCTGACCATATCATAAGTGGGTGGTCATGTGATATTTTGATGTCCCATGGAATCCAGTCAGTAATAGCTCTAGTCCAGTGGTCATCTCCAAATCTTATTACATGTTCAGCCCATCTGATTTTTGACACCTTGGCAAATGAGACAGCATCCCTCATTCTTGATCATCGACGGAGGTTGGAACTCTGGATTCTTTCTCTCATTTGAGTGAAGCATGATCTCCAAGCATAGCTCTTTCAATTCCTCTTTGGGAGACCCGAAGAGCGTTCTCATCCTGTTTTTATAGGACCAGGTCTCTGAGGCGTATGATAATGTAGGAAGAACAGTGGAATAGAAGAGATATGCCAAGAGCTGGAGGTTCTTTGTCCTCTTAGCTATTTCTTTCTTGCTCTTGAAGGCATTCCAAGCCGCTCTCTTCCTCCTGTGCAACTCAGGTGCCAGGTCATTTGTCATGTTGACTTATTGACATAGGTACACGTGCATTAGGGGATGTTCATCCTGGTTAGAGTGAATGAAACATCAGGAATGCTACCTTTTCTCATAAACATTGTCTTTATGAGATTTAGCTGGAGTCCGACCTTTCCATACTCACAGTTGAAGTTGGCCAGCATTTGTGCTGCTTGGCTGATGCTTGGTGTTAGAACAATGTCATCAGCAAAGTGGAGGTGGGGTAGTTGCCGACCGTCTATCTTCACTCCCATTCCTTCTCATTGCAGTCATCACATGACATTCTCAAGGGTGGCACTGAAGAGTTTCGGCGAAATGATATCACGCTGCTGAACCCCTCTCTTGACATGGATGATAACTTCTTAGTAGAATGGTGAGATCCTGGTAGTGAAATACCAATACAGCTGGAAGATGCTGATGTATTGAGTTTGAACGCCTTATTTGGATAGCGCTTCGATGACCACTTCCATCTCAACAAAATAAAAGGCCTTCTTTAAATTAATGAACATTAGATACAGCAGCATCTTAAATGCCCAAATAACCTCAATGAGTTTGGTTATCATGTGGATATGGTTGATTGTGCTGTATCCTTTTCGGAAACCGGCTTTCTTGCATGGATGTCCTTCATCTAGTGTTCTGCCAATCCTATTCAGAATTACTCGAATGAACAGCTTGTGGACAACAGACAACAGAAAGATCAGGCGATAGTTGCCAATGTTGTGGATGTCTCTCTTTTTGTACAGTAGTAAAGTCCTGCTGGTTTTCCATTGAGACGAAAACTTGTATTCAGACAGGTAGCATGAGAAGAGCCAAGCCCGTGTATTAATGAGTACTGATGGCAGGTTTTTCAGTTGTCCGGGTCTGACCTTGTCTCTGTGAGGTGCTGTTTGCTTCTTTACTGGCATGTCAGATTTTGGAAGGGAGAATGTTGTGAACGATATATCTATCCTGTGGAATTTGGTATTCCAGCAGGTGGACATGACTATTGAAAATTTCTGAGTATAAGTCATGGATAATCTTCTCCATGCCCTTCTGGAAGGTGTGATAGATCCATCAGGACTTCGGAGGGCAGTCATGCTGGTCTTGTAGTTGGCAATGGACAATGGGCATTGTGAATGCTTTTCCCAGCTTCTGCCGCATCGGCCAGCACTACTGCTCTTCTCTCTTTGAGATCTTCCTTTATCGCTTCTCTGCACTACTTGCGAGCTCGGATGTTTGTGTGCAGTTGCCTGAGGTTTGCGCCAAGTCACATTGTCAAATGAGCTCGAGAGTTTTCAAAGACAGGCATCTTTTGTGACTATCTCTCTCTAGGCATTCTTCACACAATCTTGGAGGCACTGAACCAGTCAAAGTTGTCAATGACTGCATCTTCCCATGTTGCCACAATCATGCTAAAGATCTCCCAGTTGGTGGTTGTTCTGGGAGTTCTCTTATTAAACTTTGCAGCCCTTTCTCCCTGCTCTATGAAGTAGAATTTTGCACGAAGGAGATGGTGGTCTGATCCCGTTTGGAATTTGGGGACAACAGTGACATCAGTCAGGCAAGACTGTCGATTGAATATGATGTGGTCAATTTTGTTGTGAAACCATCCACTGGGAGACTCCCATGTCCAACAATTACATTCTGCATTGTGTAATTGTTAGTTTCCATGGATGGTCTTGGTTGACATGATGAACTCAGACAGTCTCTCACCCTGTTCATTCTATTTTAGGCATGGGTCCTGATGTGGAGTTCTTCGGTTGATCTTCTCGGTTCTATCTTGGCATTAAAATCACTGACAATGATCTTATAGAAGGTGTGGTCTTCTTTATAGAACTTCTCCAGATCCATGTATAACTTCTCGATTTCTCCTTCATCATAATTGGATGTTGGTGCGTAGACAACGAAGATAGAAACTGCCAGCAGTTAGCCACTTCCATTCAAGTGTAATAATCTAATTCGGGTTGTTAGGCATTCAAATGAATCAATGCTCATGGCTAAGTTCTTGTTGACAAGGACACCGATACCACTGACACCTCTTTTGTTGCATGTTCTGAGGAACAGTTCTTCTCCAGTGTCAAGAATGGTGTGATGTGACTGATGCCTTCTTGTCTCGGTCAGACCAATGATGTCATAGTTGATCTTTTGTATTTGTACCATTAGGTCCTTGATGGATGCATCTGATGCCAGCATATGTGCATTGAACTTTCAGACAGTTATTTTTGTCCTTCATTTTGGCAGCCTAGTTCAGCCCTGAGATTTTATCAGCCTCTCCTTCCTCATCCTTCTTAACACTGCCATATTGGTGGCTCTTTCACAGTCAGGGCAATGAGACCCATTGTATTTACTGGTTTGGGCATATGGAATACACCACGGATAGCTTTCCAGGCTCTACCGTGTGGATGGGACACTCTCAGTAGCTTGCCAGGCTGTCCATGAGGAATAGAGGCTTATTAGGGAGGCCTCTAATCATCCTTGTAGGGGTTCCCATGGTTTAAACCATATTTGAATGCCACCAAATATGGTGTGGTAATATTTTATTAAGTGTTTTCTGTTGTGTCATGCGGCCACTCTGCTGAAAGCGTCCTGGAGCATGGAGGCGACTGGGTGGGTCATCGAGATAGTGGAGGTAGTGGAGGTCTGCCTGGCCGCTAGGAGCAGGCAGCGGATCTCTATCTTCGGGTCCATTGAGCCTGGAGTCCACGGTCACAGTTTCACTTCCCTGGTTCTGTGGGGCTTCACTCATGTCTGAGTCTCTGCCCAAGTGTCTGGAAAGTGTCCTGGAGTGTGGCGGATGCTGGGTAATGGAGATTAATACTCAGAAAATCGAAAGGTGGGGAAATATATACTGTGCCAACACACACATGCACACACAAACACACACAAAAACACACAGAGACATAAAATTAATTTTCCTAAACAAACTTGAAGTATTGGGATCACCATTTCACTGTCATCCTTTCATGAGTATCATTCCTTAACAAGTAATTAAAATGAGATTATATTGGCTAGATCAATAGCACAGCGGGTAGGTCCTTTGCCTTGCACGCAACCAACCTGGGTTTGATACTCCTCCCCTCTCAGAGATCTTGGCAAGCTACTGTGAGTATCCAGCCCACATGGCAGAGCCTGGTAAGCTCTCCGTGGTGTATTCAATATGCCAAAATCAGCAACAACAAGTCTCACAATGGAGACATTACTGGGCCCTCTCCAGCAAATCAATGAACAATGGGAGGACAGTGCTACAGTGCTATAAAAGTATAAGTTCATTTGCAATAGATCACACAACTACTAAGTTAATTATTGAGATTTGTCCAATTTGAAAGTGTTCATAACCTCTATTATATGATGCTATTCTCTAATCATTGTAGGTTTATATTACCCCAGTTTAAAATAAAAAGGGAAGTAGAGATATTTCAACAGGGTTTTTATTCTTTGCATGTAGGAGTTCTGGGTTTGAGTGCATATCCAGAACACAGAACCCTCAAACACCTCCAGAGTGTTCTCTGACCATAGAGACTGTCAGTAACTTCCAAATATCACTAGGTATGGCAAAAAAAAAAAGAGAGACAAAAGCCAAAGAACAAACTTAGTGGTCATTACTACAGTTTCAATGTCTAAGAAATAATAATGAAAAATTATTATTAAAAATAATATCACTTCATTACTGGAAGATGTGCTAAGGTATACCATTATGAATTTTTATTTTATGTTCTATACCACTAAAATGTAAAAGAAACATTAAAGAACACATAATTCTCTCTGCTGTTTGAATAATTTTTCTCCAAATTCCATACAACATTAGTACTAAGGAATTTTTAAGGATTGCTTTCTGATTCTGGAGGATTAGTTAGTTTGAAAATATACTGAATTAAAGGTAAACATATTACCGCTAGGAGTGATTCCTGAGTGCAGAGTCAGGAGTAACGCCTAGCCATCACCGGATGTGACCCAAAAATCAAAGAAAAAATGGTAAACATATTTTTTCATATTAAAATTTTAGAAACTTTTAATATGTTAAAATTTTCAGCAAACTTCCCAGAGGAACTATGGAAATATAAACTAACTAAATGAATTATCGATAAGAATTTACATCACCAGCCTTTTTTCCCAGAAGGGAGCATAACATGATGCTCACCATAACCATGCAGCTGGACCCAGTGACAGGCAGTTTCACTCAGGGCACCCCTGAAGGGGGAAGGCGAGACCCCTCTCCACCCAAGGGACCCAGCCCCGCCAGCCCAAATCCTCCTGAACTCAAGTGTTGCCATGCTCACGGCCACTGTACACACATTCCAGCCGAGTCTCACCCACAAGTGAACCTTTTCCTGGGCCAAGACACTTCACTGGACACACCCTACCCATACTCCAAGAGTAAGGTAAAGGTAAAGGTAAAGGCCCTCCCGTTGATCGTCGATTTGCTCGAGCAGGTCCAGTAACGTCTCCATTGGAGACTTTGTTGTTACTGTGTTTGGCAAGCGATAGATAGCACAGCAGTAGGGTGTTCGCCTTACAAGCGGCCAACATGGCCGACCCGAGTTCGATTTCTCCGCCCCTCTCGGAGAGCCTGGCAAGCTACCGAGAGTATTCAATATGCCAAACTCCAAGAGTACCATACTATATTTGATGGGGTTCAAAGTAGTAGGTAACTAATCTTAGAGGGAAATATTTTTTTACAGATAAGGTAAAGGTAAGGTAAAGGCCCTCCCGTTGATCGTCGATTTGCTCGAGCGGGCCCAGTAACGTCTCCATTGGAGACTTTGTTGTTACTGTGTCTGGCATATCGAATACTCTTGTTTTTACAGATATATATATCTGTTTTTACAGATTTTTTACAGATATATATATCTATATATATATAGATATATATATTTTACAGATATATATATATTTTTACAGATATATATATATACATATATATGTATATATATATCACACAAGGCTCAACCTTTAACATCTTAGTGATCTCTTATAGAAGGGCTTAATAGCCCCTGGGTAAAATACAAAAATCTTCACACTCTTTCCTCTAAGGATACCTTTTGGTAGCATTTTCAGCATTTTTTCCTAACAAACAATACAAAATGTATTATGATATTATTTTGGGACAGGGATTGGGGTTCAGGATGGAAACATCTGAAATATCGTGGTGGGAAGGTGTAATAGTGGTAGGGTTGGTGTTTGAATATTAAATGTAATCGAGTATTGAGAATTACTTCACAAAATAAAAAGTAATAAAAAATAATTTACGTTACCAAATTTGTTTCACAGAACATCAGCTTAAGAGATTCTCTTTGTTGTTTTAGTTACTTATACCAAGAATGAAGGAAGACAGATAAATCAAGGAAAAAGAAGAACATTTTTGAAACCTAGTTTCCAAGGAGATATTCTTACAAATTAGACTATTTAGGGAATCTAGAGGTTCCGCTAAACATGTATATACTTCACAAGGCTTGAGGTCAGGTGTTCCTGAAGAAATGCATCAGAAGCAACACTTGCGGTCTGAGGACCCAACATAATTTTATTTTATAGACTAACATGTGGTTGTCTCTGGAAATTGGTGGAATTTTTTGCTTCCATGGCTCTTAATTATGCAGATAAAATTTCAATTTTTTGTTTATTAAGTATGGTTCAGCACTAAATAACCATATTAAAGTAACTACGAGTAACCAAACCACAGAGTGCTATTAATAGATGCCTACAAAGGCCAAATTGAATGAGTGTATCTCTCATTAATTAATAAATTGTTAATCTTATATTGTAAAGAAAGGATGGTTCTTAAGTGTAATTCTTTGCTCCCAAATATCTTTCTGCCTCCCACCATAAAAAAGTCTAGAAGGTTTCTATTAAAGATATATGTTTTGAGCTAAGCATTTCCCACTATACACATGATTTAGAAAATACATCCATAAAAGTGAAAATAGTTATAACTTATTTATCAGACAATTTTCTTCTGTGATGGGAAAAATGGGACCAACATACATTATTATATAGGTAGATAGATAGATAGTTGTAGGATACCCAAATAAAACTTTGCTTCTAAGTTTGATTATAGGTTTTGAGCTCTCCCTCCCTGAAAAAATGGACAGCTTCAAAGGAGCTCTCCAAACTTCATCACTATTTGTCAGTTATCTTGCCTCTATTTTAAGAAATTGCAATACCTACTCTACACTTTATAGCTAATAGAATTGTATGCTTCGTTGTAGTAATATGGATTCCTCATCCAATAAAATAAAATTTCAATAAAATGTTATTGAAATTATATGTAATTAAAAATGTTTCCCTTAAAGTGGAAGTTGGGATATGAATCTCAAATAATGGCTATGGAAGAATGACTTTCCAAGGAGCTAGTATTTCTAAGATCAAACATCTAAACACCTGGGCTAAGAAAGAACAATAGAATGTATTCTCCACCACTGAGATTCTTATACAAATTACAGAACTTTAAATAAGGAATCTCTAATCATCTCTCAACTTCATTTTATTAAATTGTCTTATGCCAACCTTATTATGGAAAAATTTTATTTCATTTGAGTTCAAAATATGTTAATGGTTTAAAATTAATTGAAATAGTCTTAAGTATGCTGTGAGAATGCTCAAACTGAAACTGATTAAATATATGAAAACTGAAAGTATATATCTCAATTTGTGCTAGTTTCTGGCACCATATCAGACTGGATCTACTAATGGCTATGATTTTGTGGTTTTGTAGAGGAATTATAGGGACAAAATATGTTTCATTTAATTTTCTTCTTGCTGCTCTAAGTATTTAATTCCATCTCAAAAATCACAGAACCCTCTGTTCTTTCCAATATATTCTTGGTATTTATGAATTTAAGATTATATTTGTATATATTGTGTTGAGTGACTATGTTTTACTTTAATCCCCAGCAATTTTGTATGTTTCCCTTGAAGATAACACTTTGTATTTTGTTGTCATAGTAACAAAATTTGCCACTGGGCTGAAAACTGACATTTCCCCCTGGCATTTATTATTCATGATGCAGACACCATTTTCCCCCATCTCCTCCATCAGAATTAATGGGACTCTCCATTTAAATGCTAATTGACCATTAAATATAAATTTTAATAATTACAATTTTACTGACCATGAAAGATGTTTGTCTTTGCCATGTTTTCTTTCTTTCTGTTTTTCTGTGCTTCTAATTCAATACCTCCATAAAGGGTATGCTTTTTATAAGGTGAAGGGACTTTAACGGTTCTGAAAAATCTAGGACATTTCTTATCAACAATAATAAACCTATGAGAGAGAAAATTGTCGTTACTAACAAAAAATAACCCTGGGTAGTATTTGTACACATACATTTACACTTTTAAAATTATTTGTACAGGGACTGGAGAGATAGTCCAGCTGGTAGGGTGTTTGCCTTGCACGCACCCAGGTTCAATTCCCAGCATCCCTTATGGTCCCCGAGCACCACCAGGAGTAATTCCTGAGTGCATGAGAAAGGAGTAACCCCCGAGCAACACCAGGTGTGACCCAAAAAGTAAAAAAAATATATAAAATTATTTGTATAAACATCTCAATTTATTTTCTCTCATATACTACACAGGTTTAAAGTCAAAAGTCTTTTTCGTAGTTTTCAAAACAAAGGAACACACAATCAGTCTGGTTCCAACTTCAAAATATGACATTACTATTCCTTCAATTTGAATTTGTATAAAGGTGTTTTTCTATTCAGATAAAACACAAACAAACACTGTCCTCCCGTTGTTCATTGATTTGCTGGAGCAGGCCCAGTAATGTCTCCATTTTGAGACTTGTTGTTATTGTGTTTGGCATATTGAATACGTCACTGGTAGCTTGCCAGGTAGCTTACCAGGCTTTGCCATGCGGGTGAGATACTCGTGGTAGCTTGCCGGGTTTTCTGAGAGGGGCAGACGAATTGAACCTGGCTCTGCTGGGTTGGCTGCATGCAAGGCAAACACCCTACAGCTCTGCTATAGCTCCAGTAATATAGGTCTATGAAATTCAGAGAAGGTAGGCTTCCCACTAATCTTATCAAACCACTCTTTCTTCAAACAGCATTCTCAGTATATGCTCCTTTTTCTCCTTTCCAAAACACAGGATTCAAAACACCATGTAATTTTCAGTTGACCTAAAATCATGTAAAGAAGTACATTTAGTGAATATCTCTTTCTTTGTTCATTAAAATATTTTTATTTTAAATAAACAAAAATGTCCTTTCAGTTATCATTACTGATATAATATAATGGATATGGCTGAAGATTTGATCTGACCATGTTTAATCAATTATACAAATGACAAGAATTTTTATTGATAATCTTGGATAAATTTTCTAAGGTTTACTCCAACCCCATGTCATTAAACTTTTGAAGAGCTCTCATATAAATAGAGTAATCCTAATATATTTAGAAGCCCCTGGGTAGGGAATGGAAATTGCCTTTATTTCTCTTAATTGATTCTAGGATTTTTTAAAATTTATGATGCACATTCCTGGAGTCATACATAAGGAAGGAAAAATACTAGTGTTTGAATTTGTCTCTTTGTAGTTGCATTATTACTGTTGTTGTTAATGTACTTATTTTATACTGGAACATTAATGAATACAGTGGCAAGAGAGCATGAGAATATCATTGCATACTTAGGCAATAATATCAGCCATACTTTGATTTTGCTGGAGCAGAAACAGGCTCATGTTATGAAGCACAGAAGATTTTGAAAAACACAAAAGACATCTCCAAATGCCAAGTAAGTTTATTAAAGGTAGAGGACAGCACAATCCATAGGGATACAAGAGGGCAGCTGAAGAGCATACAGCCCAGAGTGAACACAGGGTGTTGGTTCTAACTGACATCTCTATACTATTTTTCACTTTTTAATTTTTAATTTTTATTGAATCACTGTGAATTAAAAAGTTTAAAAGATTTTTATGATTGAGGTTCAGGCATGTATTGTTCCAACACTACCCTTCTACCAGTGCTAGCTACTGTCCACCAATGTCCCCAGTTTTCCTCCTAATGCTACCACCTCCCCCAGACTGCCTCTGTGGCAGGCACTTTTCCCCTCCTGCATTGTTCTAGTGTTACCCTCCCTAACTCATCCCCCTCATCCCTTCCTCAGTGCCATGTTTACTACTGAAGACCAGTTCTCCTGCTCTTTGTTTATATTGCCAGTGGGCATTTGATATTTCCCTATGACGTTATTTTATATCTCTCACATGAGAGAGATCATGCTGAGTATTTTCATTCCCTCAATGTATTTTCTCTCCCTTTCTTGACTCAATAGGATACACTCCAGATCCATTCACATTGTAGCAACTTGCTTAGCTATATATTTTCTTAAGGCTTCATAGTATTCTATTGTGTATATTTGGATAGTTTCCATATATTTCTATTTCATATGGTGCTGAAATAAACATAGCAGTACAGATGTCTTTGCTGATTTGTACTTTTGGACCCTTGGAATATATTTTCAGAAGAGGAATTGCTAGGTCACATGGCAGTACAATTCCTTTCCTTGGCAACCCATATAATCACCCAAGGGATATTTTTTTAGGAATGTCCATATTGCTTTCCGTAAAGGTTTGACAGTTGATATTACCACCAGCAATGAATGAGTTTCCCTTTTCCACACATACTCATTAACACTGGTTATTGTTGCTATTTTTGATGACTGTCAGTCTCCTGTCTCTGTGGTGTGAGAAGGTATCTCAATGTTGCTTAGAATTGCATTTCCCTGATGATTAGTTATGTAGAATTTTTTTGGTCATTTGTATTTCTTCTTTGAAGAAGTTTCTGTTAATTTCTTATCCCCATTTTTATCGGGTTTGATTTTTTTGTAGAGTTATACCAGTGCTTTATATATCTTGGTTATTAACACTTTTTCCGATGAGTGGTAGGCAAATAGTTTTTTCCCAGTCTCTGGACTGTCTTTATATTCTGGTTATCAATTCCTTTGAAGTGAAGAAATAACCAAAATCTGCCAGTAAATGATTCTTCACAATATCTTCATAAAATTAAAAGTATGAAAGAACATTAAAGTCACTTAATTAGAAACAATTCCAGATACATGTTTACATCATTATCTTAAAGATTTCCACAAAGTATCTGATATACAAGCATCTCTTTCCGTATCTACTTGGAAATATTATACCTAAAGTTTTAAGTAATTTTCTTTTATTTTAAGATGAAAAAATGACATATTTCCACATTTGCTTTAATCACCTATATGAGAGCCATAATTTTATCACAGAGAGACCATCAGATTTTTGTTTGTTTGTTTTTGTGCCACACTCGGTGGTGCTCAGAGCTTATGCCTGATGTTGTGCAAAGGGAAAACTCCTGGCAGTCTGTGGGGGATTATATGGGGTACCAAGAAAAAAACATAGATTGGTAACATGCAAGGCGAATGCCTCATCTCTCTGACCCCAGCCCTCAAATCTTAAAATGGTGTAAGAAACTTCCCGGAAGAATTCATCTGATGACAAGAAAAAAATCTCCCACAATTGCTATCATTAGAACTTGCCTGTCTAAGGTCATAAAGTCAAAAATGTCTGGCTAAGATTGAAACCCAAATCCCTCAGATTCCATGTCGGTTCTGTGGGCTGTTTAGTTTATGACAGGTGTTAACGGTTTTCTTAGTTTAGGCTTTCCTTATACGGAAGCTTGAGATAAGAATATGAGCGAAAATACCTTATTTTCAAAGTGTTATGAAGAAGTACAATAAGTGAGAGATATCAAAAGCAGAAAAGTCAGTTAAGTATGTCATTGAAATCATTGCCTTATGAACAATTGGTACTTAGTCCCTTTACACATCATGCTCTGTGGCTGACATCTGGTTCTGTGCTCATGGATCACTCTTTGTGGGGCTTGGGGATCAAATGCAGGGCTGGGGATCAAATTCCTTGCCAAAGGCAATGCAAAGCTGTACTATCTCTCCAGCACCTTCTCTGAAACTGTTCTTTTTCTGTTTTTTGCTAGACTACTTACATTGAAGTTTCTTCCCTCATGAAAACATTTAACACATGTATTATACAAATTCAAGTTGCTTAAAGAAATAGTCAGGTTACAAAAATGATATACCACCACTAATTTCCTTTATATAATTTTCCATTTTCAGTCTCTTGGAAATGAAAAGTTCAGAGCCATGTCTTAAAGGTTTTCTGTAGATATACTTACATCAGAGAAGTTCAACTCTCAAACACCTGGCCTTCTTGAATTCATTTTCTAAAACTGCTGCATTTACTCCTGGATGCTACCAAGTCAGCAGTAATCATTTCTATGACTGTTATAATATATGACTCAGAGAAAACTGCTGAAGCTTTACTTCTATTCTACTTAAAAGTAGAAAATATTTTTTTCTTTATAGGCCAGTCAGATTTTGTTTACCTATTTCTACTCTCTTTCTCTTATTTTTGACTAACCTAATCAGCACTAAAACCAATGCAATGAACTCTACTAACAAGACAGACATAGCAAACTCATTGAGTATTTGACTTCCATAAAACATCTGGAGGCTTTCCAGGTTGCCGGTTATTACCTGCACTCCCAGAATTTTGGGTACTTGAGGCAGTTTTGGTGAATAAATACCAGTAAACATTGCAAATGTCTTACAAAAGCATTCCAGATCTCCAAACTGGATGATGAATGTGCCAGGATGCATTTATTCTTTTCTCCCATTTATCCTCACAAATAAATTGGTCCATTTATTATAGTCCTTTACCTATATGAGCATGACGATTTCCATTGGACAAGCTAAGGGAAGAATTCTCAGATTTCCTTCAAAATGATTCAGCACTTTGGGGCTTAATGATGGCACTTAATTATAGTACCTTTATTATTCTATAATTAAATTTGTTTCCATGCCACCACACTCCCATCCCCAGTGTTTCATGCAATTGCTTTGCTTTAAGCTACCCCTTATAAAATCTGAATTCCTATAAAAGAACTATTAACAATGTTATTAAAATAACATTGAATTGAACTGAAAATTAATAAATGGTAGATATGAGGAGAAAATAAGATGAAAAACCATAAAGACATTTATGTTTAATTAATTTTATTTTCCTTTATTATTATATTAATAATTTAATTATGGACAATATGGAATGACTGGGATTGAACTTGGGTTGATCACATGCAAGGCTAATTCACTACTTGCTGTACTATCACTCTGGCCCCAATTTTAGTTTTTTTTTTCTCTGTATCATATGTATAGTTGTAAACATATGAAATAATATGGAGAAAATTATTTTCCCTGAAACTGAGATATATTGAAACAATGGAAAATCAGTCAGAAAAATTCCAAATTTCAATTCAAACTGAGTCTTGAAAGTAAAAGAAATATTTCAGTATTTGTCTTGTCCTGATAAAACAGTAATACAATGTTTCAGACACAGTGAACAATAGTAAGAGAAAATATACTAAGGTGGTGAAATAACAACTTCAAATTAACTAAGACATAATATTCATGGAGGAGAATAGTAACTGATAAAACTACAATAAATAGTAATTGATCAGACTTAAAGCCCAGTCACAGGGTGCACTGAATGATATACTGAGGAATTCTGACTTAATTGAGTAGATTTTGTGGTATCACTAATAAACTTTCTAATCTATAGTCCAGCACTCTTTCATGGGTCACTCCTAGCCATCAGGCCAAATCTTGTGGGCATGACCCCATTTTATTAATCCAGGGTTCAAGTGGTGCCAGGTATGAAACTCAGGGCCTCATACATGTCAGACACATAGTTTACTACTCAATCTATCTTTTTGATTCTAGTATGGATTAAATTTTAACTGGAAATATCCTGTGTTGAGACTGTCTTTTGAAGGAAAATCTGATAGTTCTATATGAAATGGATTAGCAGTGAGAAGGAAAGTGGAGGTCAATAAATGTTTCAAATTGAAGTGGAGATACATAGAAATAAATTTTAAATGTGCACATATACCCATGTACACACAACTATTTTAAACCTATTCATATTTAATCATGATAATCAATATAACATGAAAACCCCCTTTGTTTTTATTACATTTTTATTATTTAAAATATTTATAAAAAATTGTTTACAACATATAGGACTTAGGCTTACAGCACTATAATTTGATCACCACTCAAAGTCTAGTTTTCATAAGTGACCATTCTGTTGCTGTGGAAGTAACACTTTCAAAACATTGTTATTTTGTTTGTCCAGCATGTCACTTAAGAAATCTATACCCTTGAAATTAATGTATTTGAAATGTGAACACGGGTATGTGTTTAGGAACAATCAAACATATGTAGGGCATTCATACTATGAGTATCACACCACTCTGGCTGCTTTCATTAAAATGCATTAGTAAAGCACATGCACTTTGCATCTGCATATAATTATTCTTAAATTCCTGCCAACTACTTTAAATAGTGTATCAGAAAGGAATGAAGGATTTTAATCCTAAAATGGCTATTGGCACCATGAATGTTTTACAGTCTATCAGTCAATTTTCAAAGTGATATCTTCAAATAGTATTCAAATGTTTGAATACACATTGATTTGTTTGTGTTTGGTTTTGGTGCTCAGGGTCACACCCAGTGGTTCTTTGGAGAGGATGAGGTCTTAGGGATTGGCCCCAGAAATCCAGCATGTAAGGCATATACTCCAGACCTTTGATTTTCATACTGACACTTATGTACATCTTTTGTAACCTAATTCTACATCAAATCTGTGATTTCAATATCTTGTGTTTACCTAAGTAACACTAGTCAAAGAGGGACTAGAAAACAGAGATGTAAATGAACTTTATGTCATAAATAATGTCATAAATAAATCTATAGCCATAGTTCAGCTGATTTATAACTCCTAAATTTGAGAGCTAGGTAGACTATAAACATAGAAGATTTGAGATATACATTGTTAGTGAGAGAAATCATGAGATAAATATTGAGCTGTCTTTGGCAACCTAATGAAGAATCCATATATTCAACATAAAGTTATAAATATGGATCTGGACTTACACCAGTGATTCCTAAACTTTACTAAACTTTGGAACCACTTACAGAATACTTAAAATAGTTATACTTTACTGCTGTTGTAAAAATTGTGTTCTGAACAACCTTGGTATTGAGAATTTTATTAGATCTTTAGGTGTTTCTAATTTTCACTAACTTCTGGAAACCACTGAGATAGAAACATGAAAATTATATATAAAAACTTATGACTCAGACACAAAGAGATAATGACAGAATCACTGTGAGTGATAGAAATTTCTTATCAGACAGAATAAAAGAATTATAGAAACAGAGACTTGGAGAGTTCTGTGCCCTAATTGGCTATGAGAAATTAATGTATAACTGGGATTAAGGATATGACCTCTGGTCACACACAAGCAAAAAAATCAATGTCAAGAATGCTATTATACAAATATTGATAAATGATAAATTCTATGTGACAGTAACTACATTTATTATTTCACATTTATTATTGTACACTATTATCCTCATCATCACCATTATCCTCACAAATATTAAAATTCGAGATTACAATTAATATGTGATGAGTTTTTCATACTAATTCAATTAATCTTCACAACAATGGTATATTCCAATTTCATAAATTAAATAAAGATGTTTGGAAAGATTAAGTAATATTCAAATTCACATATTGGTAAAAAGCCTTGACTCAATAAACATTTAACCCAAAGGCTTGACATATAAAATTGAATTATAGTCTTATATTTACAGTTAATAACCTATAATAATGATAAAATTAGAATTAAATTCACAAACCATTTTAATATCTTTCCTTTACTGTTATTGTTCTAAGTTTGCAGATGTAAATACATACAAAGTTATCATATGTCTTCCTTAAGTCCACATAAGTTTATTCATTAAATTGAATAGATTTGTGCATATATATAGATTATATAATAATAAGGGTATTTTTTATAGAACAATAAAGACTTTTATTGCATGAACAGAGGATTTATTTGCCTTTCTGGACCTTGACTTTTTCTTAGATAGAATTCCATCTTCTTGCCCTCTAGCACATAGCCATCTGCCTGGCCACACTGGCCCGGTCTTGAAGGAATGAATGCAAAACACTTGCCCTGCTGTAAGTGCTCCTCCATAAGACCGTTAATTTTGACATTCTTTTACCTTTCCTGTATTATTATTATTTCTTCTTCTTCTTCTTCTTCTTCTTCTTCTTCTTCTTCTTCTTCTTCTTCTTCTTCTTCTTCTTCTTCTTCTTCTTCTTCTTCTTCTTCTTCTTCTTCTTCTCCTCCTTCTCCTCCTCCTTCTCCTCCATCTTCTTTTCCTCTTTTTTCTCTTCTTTCTCTTCCTCTTCTTCCTCCTCTTCCTCTTCTCCCTCCTCTACCTTTTCCTTTCCTTCTCCTCTTCCTCCTCCTCCTTCTTCTTCTCCTTCTTCTTCTTCTCCTCTTCTTTTTCTTCTTTCTCTTCCTCTTCTTCCTCCTCTTCCTCTTCTCCCTCCTCTACCTTTTCCTTTCTTCCTCCTCTTCCTCCTCCTCCTCCTCCTTCTTCTTCTTCTACTTCTCCTCCTTCTTCTTCTCTTCTTTTTTCTTCTTTCTCTTCCTCTTCTTCTTCCTCCTCTTCCTCTTCTTCCTCCTCTTCCTCTTCTTCCTCCTCTTCCTCTTCTCCCTCCTCTTCCTTTTCCTTTCCTCCTCCTCTTCCTCCTCCTCCTACTTCTTCTTCTTCTTCTTCTTCTTCTTCTTATTATTATTATTATTATTATTCTCCACCACCTCCTCCTCCTCTTCCTCCTCCTCCTCCTCCTCCTCCTCCTCCTTCTTCTTCTTCCTCCTCCTCCTTTTTTAAAAAGTTCCATATAAATTTCTCATTCCCCTTCTTCCTATTCTCTTCTTCCTCTTCTTTTTTCTTCTTTTCTTCCTCTTCCTCTTCTTCCTCTTCTTTCTCCTCCTCCTCCTTCCTCCTTCCTCCTCCTCCTCCTCCTCCTCCTCCTCTTCTTCTTCTTCTTCTTCTAGCTTCTTCTTTTCTTCCTCTTCTTCTTCTGTTCCTTATTCACCTCCCCCTTCTCCTTCATAGGGCTGAAGTGAGGGCATGAGTAAAACAGGGGTTATTGGTGTTGGGAAACAGAAACTGATGGTGGGATAATTATTGGAACATTGTATGACTGAAACTCGATCATAAAAGCTTTGTAACGGTATCACATGGTGATTCACTAAAAGTGAAAATGAAAGAAAGTGAAAAAATAAATAGAGAAAGAAAGAAGGAAGGAAAAAAGGAAGGAAAAGAAAGAAAGAAAGAAAGAAAGAAAGAAAGAGAGAGAGAGAAAGAGAGAGAGAGAGAAAGAAAGAAAAAAGAAAGAGAAAAATGAGGAAAGAAATATTACATAACATTCCTTTCTGAATTATTTCCATGACTCACTATGTCTCCTTGACTCTATCAAATGCTATCTTCCTGTGTACCCAAAGCACTATGCTTTTTCTTATGAAAACACTTATCATACCATTTTCTATTAGTCACTTATCCATCTCTATTATAAGACTCCAAACTTATTTACAGCAAAAATCTTTAAGCTTTTTCCACTGTGGAGTGTCCTACGTACGCTCCTGAGCACATATCTCTCTGTTTTTGTCCCCTTAGTTTTACTTAAGTAATTCTTTAAAAGTAAAACCATTTTTATTTCACTAAAAACAGATACTGTCTTACTTTCATGTTCAAAGTCTTAAAATTGTACCTAGTATCTATCAGTTACTTTTTTTCATCATCACTTATTGACTTTTATTGATTTCTTTTCTTTTTTTTATAAGTTACTTTAAAATGACTGCTTGAAATGAATTGAATTCATTAAACCCTTCTAGCTGATCTTTTGAGAATAAATATTTAAGGCCAACTATTTCTTTTATTTATCCAGGCTCACTTAAAACTGAAGGCACTATTTACTCTAAGCACTATAATAGTTTCAAAAATGTTGCAAGAGAAAATAATAAAGGTAACTTTGTAATCATAGAGTTTATTACTTCTACCTAGTAAAACATAGAAGTTCTATCTTTATTTTTATACCCCCACTTACTGTAACTGGTATCACAAATTTATAAAATAGACTTGGCAAGCCCAAATTCAAAGTCAGTTTTGAAGTAGGACTTCAACAGGTTCTGCATTAATTCTGTTCCTCATAGCATAAAGGGAAAGGAACATTTGTCTTAACATAAATTGAGGCAAAACCACTATAGATGGTTTCATATTTGTGAACTTGACTGCATTTTTGATGTGCACTAAAAATTGATTATATTAGAACAGAGGACACATTTATATGAAAGTTAAATAATGAAGTTTGTTTCCTATAGTATTCAGCTTTCTTCCAAACTCTCTTGCATTGCAGATACTAAATGTAAACATATGGGCCATTTTCTTGAGGTAATTCAGTTGACAAAGATGAATTGGATTGACATGAAATCAGCTAAATTAGACCCTTAAGGGATGATCAAAGACAGAATAAATGAACCTGTTTTCTACAAAAATTTAGTAGGGAATAGTAAAGTGTCAGAAAGTTCAGATAGGAGACCAGTCTATGTATGAACATTAATGGAAGGGAAGAATTTAATGTATGAAAGAGCTCCAGGCTTAACAAAAACCTAAGGCACATGAATACATACACCTAGAATCCTACTGCCATTTTCTTTAAGACTAATTTCATGGAATGTGGAAGAGCTTTGCTATGACCTCAAGTGGAGAAAGAAGTTTTAACCTCAAGCAAAAAATTAATGTAGGCTAGGGCATTGGCATTTAAATGTGTCTAAATCAGTATTTCAGAAAATTTTCAAGTTCTGTAGATTGCTTTCCTTAATCAGAGAAATGTCTCTGACTTCCCAGTAATATATTTTGTTGCCAGAATGCCCAATATTAGGTACTGCATTTGGCTTATTCTAAGAAAAAACCTAACTGGAAATTCAGCAGGAACAATTTTCAATACTTCTACTTAATGTCATTATATATTTGCCTTCAATTTTCAGTTTTTACAAAACAAGTCATTTCAGGGAATGAATTAGACAAGAGAGTCATGATGGAATGGAAAGATTCAGAACACAGAATTCAAAAGACCAAATATAAGAGATCATGTAGATAACTCGTGATATCAAGGATTTCATAAAAATGTATTATGGTAATAGTCAGCATAATTAGTACTTTATGGTATCTAAACTAGTTACATAGACAGAGGTTTCACTACCTATAAAGGGACAATTGCTAAATGCCTCTGTTCCGTTAGCTAGGAAACAAAAAGTTCATTCTTATTTGTCCTATCTAAGCTACCCATTCGCAGTAACATTTTAGTTTTGTATTGGGGTCACACTGACAGTAATCATGGTATGCTCCTGGCTCTATGCTCAGAAAAACACTCCTGGTAGTGCTGGGGACCCATATGGTGTGCCAGGACTTGTACTCGGGTTGGTTGTATGCAAGGCAAGAGCTCTTTCCACTCTATTATTGCTTCCCTCCATCTAGTTAATATTTTTGATCCATTTCATTGTCATAAGAATCTGCATCCCTCCTGAGATAACTAATTCAGGTATCTCATTTTACAATACAACTTCTTTTTTTTCCAGTTCAGTTGATCATATAGCTTTGCTAAACAAGTCTTCTATATCATTAAGATATTCATTAACCTCTTCATTTTCTCTGTACTTAGTTACCTCCTACTTCATTTCCTACCTATTCAGAATGTGTAAGATGGTTCAAAATTAAGAGCATCCATTTTCTACACCAGACTCTTGAAAATTCTAGTAATGCTTTTTTTTTATTCTTCCTTTACCCCTCCTACATATACAACACTCTATGGATGCTGTTATCTACATGATCTGTCACTACAACTGAAACATTTTAGAGAAAATTATAGAGACTATTACTTATAAATTTGTGATAAAAATCATGTTGGCATTAAGTACTGCAAAAGTCTCATTGCACTTCTCTAGAAGACTTATTTTTTTTCCTTTTCAGCAAGTAGTTTTTGTTTCCTTTCTTTTAATTCACCAAATATACTTTGACACTACTAATCTCATTTGAAGAGTAACTTGCCCCATATTTTATGGGAAACAGCTTAGAGGCATCACTCCACTTTCAATGCCAAGTATATAAATCTGTTTGTGACCATTCATTCACTTGTCATTTATAACAGAAATGTAGCACTCGTGATATGAAAGATCAGATCCTTTATATAAGCTTTGCATCACCTCCCCACAGATCTTTTGCAGTCACTATTCAACGGTGCTTTATTGACCCTCATGACAAATAATGTACTTTATCCCATATTTTCCTAATGTTGATCTATGTCTAGTGTGAATAAAGTCACGTTTCCCAAAGAAGTTATCCCTAACTATGCATCCTAACTCCATATCCTAACTCCACTTCATTACTTCTCACTTTTCTATGAATGCATTTTTCATCAATTCACTGAAATATCTCATAGTTAATTTGCTACTACTGACATTCATATTGCAAAATATAATCTATGCATTTTAGTTGTCATCTTTCTTGACCTTCTGAAATCAATATTTGACTAAATATACCACTGTCTCCATGTGAAACCCCATTGTTTCCCTTCTAACTTTGTATCTATTCCTTTTCAGGTTAATTTTACTCCTGTTGTCAATTGCTTATTTTCAAGCTCCAGATATATATGAAAATTTTAATACTTAACTGGCATTGATTTTTTTCACAGGTGTCACAGAGTCAATATGTCTAGATATACATTCAAACTCCTTAGCACATTAAAAGAAAAATTTCCTTCTCCTAACGTCCCTGTTCTCTGAAATAGTACCATTTTGTTTTAATTAACTTAAAAGAAAATTAAAAAGCCTTGACAAAAATCGTGAATTTCCAACTGCTGATCACCTCTCCTATTTATACTTGACCAGCACTCTTTCCTATCCATTGAGATTCATCCCTTCTAATTTTATTTCAAGGCTTCAAATAATGTATCTTAGTCTTGGTAGATACTTTTCATCATTTGGAACTCTTCTTAAGGAGGGCACATTTATCTTTTGGATTCAGTGTAAATGTGTTTTATTTAGAGTAGGTAAATAAAATTTTATTATAAATTTATTTTCATAGTTAACTGGTTAATATCTATCCAGTGAGAAAGATATCAAGAAGTAGAAAAATTATGAGTAAGTTTGAGAAAAATTCTTTTATTTTAAAATTTTATTAGTGAAACACCATTAATACAGCTGTAGACTTACAAATTTTTGTGCTTGAATTTCAATTATACAATGATCAAATACTCATCCCTCCACCAGTGCCCATTTTCCACCACCAAAAGTCCCAGTAACTCTCCCAATCCACACACCCCACATCCCAACCTGCCTCTGTGACAGGGCATTCTTTTTGGTTCTCTCTCTCCTTTTGGGTGTTTTGGTTTGCAAAAGAGACATTGAGTGGCAATCATGTTATGTCTATAGTCTACTTTCAGCATGCATCTCCCATCCTGGGAGGATTCTCCCAACCCCTTTAGCTTCGTTCTCCCTTCTCTATTTGAACTGCTTTTACCCAAGAGGTGCCAGTTGGCCTCCAAGCCATAGAGTGAAGCTCCTGGTACTTATATCAGCTGTTCTTGGGTATTAGTCTCCTATTTTGTTACTTTATATTCCCCAGATGAATGCAATCTTTCTAAGTCTGTCTGTCTCTTTCTGACTCATTTCACTTAGCATGATACTTTCCATGTAGTACCACTTGTATGTAAATTTCATGACTTCATCCTTTCTAACATCCACATAGTACTCCATTGTGTAGATGTACCAAATTATCTTTAACCAGTCATCTGTTCTTGGGCACTCAGGTTCTTTCCAGGTTCTGGCTATTGTAAAGAGTGCTGCAATGAACAAACAACTGCAGATATCACTTCAACTATACTTCTTTTGCCTCCCTGGGATATATTCCCAGGAGTGGTATTGCTGGGTCAGATGGGAGCTCAATTTCTAATTTTTTGAGAATCATCCATACTGTTTTCCAAAAGGGCTGAAACAGTCAGCATTCTCACCAGCAGCGAAGGAGTGTCCCTTTCTCGCCACATCCACGCCAGCACTGGTTGCTTTTGTACTTGTGGATGTGGGCCAGTCTCTGTGGTGTGAAATGATATCTCATTGTGGTTTTGATCTGCATCTCCCTGATGAATAATGATGTAGAGCATTTTATCATATCCCCTTTAGCCATTCGGATATCTTCTTTGAGAAAGTTTCTGTTCATTTCGTTGCCCATTTTTTGATGGGGTTGGATGTTTTCTTCTTGCAGAGTTCAACCAGTACTTTGTATATCCTTAAAATCAACACCTTGAATTGTATGTGAATTTGGCTAATATCCTTTCCCATTCTATAGACTGTCTTTGTATTTTGGTCACTGATTCCTTGAGGGGCAGAACCTTCTTAGTTTAAGATAGTCCCATTTGTCTATCTCTGTTTTCACTTGCTTGGCCAGTGGTGTGATATCTTTGAAGACACTATTAGCTTCAATGTCATGGAGGATTTTGCCAACTTTTTCTTCAATGTACCTATGGATTCCGGTCTGATGTTGAGGTATTTAATCCATTTTGATCTTACTTTTGTACATGGCGTTAGGCAGAGATCTGAGCCCACTTTTTTTGCATGTAGCCGTCAAGTTTTGCCAGCACAATTTGTTAAAGAGGCTTTATTTACTATACTTCACTTCTCTTGCCCCCTGATCGAAGATTAGACGATCATATGCTTGGGGGGAGATGTCAGTATATTCAACCCTGTTCCATTGGTCTACAGCTCTGCTTTTGTTCCAGAACCATGCTGATTTAATTATTACTGCTTTGTAGTAGAGTTTAAAGTTAGGGAGGTTGATTCCTCTCATTTTCTTTTTCCCAAGAATTGCTATAGCTATTCGTAGGGGCTTATTGTTCCATATAAATTTCAGGAGAGTTTGCTCCATTTCTTTGAAAAATGTCATGGGTAGCCGAAGAGAAGGACCACATGGAGGGCGGGAACCACAGATCCCGGAAAAAAATTAAAAAACGGGTTCCAAAAAGAGCCGAGATCACCGGGAAGTCCCAGATGGGGTAGGTACCACATCCCGCCTCCCCCAGATGGAACCCCGGTGACCAGAAGCCTCTACAAGCACAGCTCGAGTATGCGGGAACTAGGACTTTTTCTCAAATCTGCCGGGACTACAGCTCCCAGATAACCTCTGACTCCGGAAGTCACGCCCACAGCCCGCCCCCCAGCGACATCTTTACAACATACAGCCAAAGAGAAGGACCACATGGAGGGCGGGAACCACAGATCCCGGAGGAAAAAAAAAACAGGTTCCAAAAAGAGCCAAGATCACCGGGAAGTCCCAGATGGGGTAGGTACCGCATCTCGCCTCCTCCAGATGGAACTCAGGTGACCAGAAGCCTCTACAAGCACAGCTCGAGTATGCGGGAACTAGGACTTTTTCTCAAAACCGCACAGCCGCTTACGCGGCCGAGTGACATCTCTTTATATACAAAGTGATCAATGAGAAGTAAACCACCCAACCTTTCTCCCTGAAAATCAGAGTTAAGTTTGGAGCACGGTCACAGCCCCAGAAGCACAAGGACTTAATGCAGAATCCAGCAGCTTGGAGCAGAAAAGTGAAAGGACTATGCATTAATCCAGGCCATCATGTATGCCCGGAGAGGAAAGGGTGTTGCCCCATTCGCCCTCTCTTCTCTGGAAAGAAGTATAGCGGCCGCATGGGAGCCTTGTGGACAGCAGGTATGAGCCGGGGGTGTGGGGGCGACTAAAACCTCATGGGAAGGGGAGCATTCCGGTCCGTCCTTCACGCCCTACAGAGGCCACCAGTTGCACCCCACGAGCGGCTCTCCAGCACGGCCATAGCCCCAGAAGCACAAGGACTTAATGCAGAACCCAGCAGCTTGGAGCAGAAAAGTGGAAGGACTATGCGTTAATCCAGACCATCAAGTCTGCCGGAGGGAAAAGGGTGTTGCCCCATTCGCTCTCTCCTCTCTGGAAAGAAAGATGGCGGCCAAATGGGAGCCTTGTGGACAGCAGGTATGAGCCGGGGGTGTGGGGGCGACTAAAACCTCATGGGACGGGGGCGTTTTGGTCCGCCCTTCACGCCCTACCGAGGTCACCAGTTGCCCCCCACGAGCGGCTCTCCAGCAAGGCCACAACTCCAGAACACAGAAACCAATTTCTTAACTATCTGACTTTCAGTAGAAATACTTCCAGGGTCAATAGGTAAAATAGCAGAAATCCAAAACCAACATTTAATTCTTGAACCCAGCTGTGGAAAGCAAATCACTTCACAATGCTTTTTCAGCATGTCTGATTTGGGGGGGTAAACTCTAAATAATAGTGGTGAATCTTTTATTGAAACAATGAATCTAATCAAAGCAGATAGAGTGTTAACTAGAATTCATCTGCCTCACAGGGACTGGGAGGGGTGGTGGGTGGGGAACTCCAATAAAAATTGGGGTTCTTCATGGTAAAAAATAAGTATTGGTAAAGGGAAATGTGTTTGATATTTGCATGACTGAGACCTAAACCTGAAAGCTTTGTAACCTTTCCCACAGTGATTCAATAAATAAATAAAAAAATAAATAAATAAATAAATAAATAAAAATGTCATGGGTATCATAGTAGGGATTGCCTTGAATTTGTACAGTGCTTTGTGAAGTATTGCCATTTTGACAGTGTTAATTCTCCCGATCCATTAACAGGGAATATTTTTTCCATTTCCTCGTGTCTTCGTTTATTTCCTGAAGTAGGGTTTTTTTTTTTTCAATGTTAGTTATTAGTATTTTTTTTCCCCCTTTATTTTATTTTATTTTTTTTAAAGTTGTAGATTTACAATTTTTTGTGCTTTGGTTTCAATTATACAATGATCAGATACCCATCCCTCCACCAGTGCCCATTTTCCACCACCATGGATAATATCCCTCCCACCCCCATCCCCCCATCCCCCCGTCTCTGTGGCAGGGCAATCCCCTGTGTCCTCTCTCTCCTTTTGGGTGTTGTGGTCTGCAAAAGAGGCATTGAGTGGCAAACATGTTCAGTCCATAGTCTACTTTCGACATGCATCTCCCCTCCTGGGAGGATCCTCCAAACATCCTTTATTTGGTGCTCCCTTCTCTATCTGAATAGCCCTTTCCTCTAGGATACCCGGCTGGCCTCTAAGTTATGAAGTAATCCTCCTGGTGCTGATCTCAGCTATTCTTGGGTATTAATCTCATACTTTGTTACTTTATATCCCCCAGATGAATGCAATCTTTCTATGTCTATCCCTCTCTTTCTGACTCATTTCGCTTAGCATGATACTTTCCATATTGTACCACTTGTATGTAAATTTCATGACTTCATCTTTTCTAAGAGCTACATAGTACTCCATTGTGTAGATGTACCAAAGTTTCTTTAACCAGTCATCTGTTCTTGGGCATTCAGGTTTCTTCCAGTTTCTGGCTATTGTAAAGAGGGCTGCAATGAACAAACAAGTGCAGATGTCACTTCGACTATACATTTTTGCCTCTCTGGGATATATTCCCAGGAGTGGTATTGCTGGGTCAAACGGGAGCTCAATTTCTTATTTTTTGAGAATCGTCCATACTGTTTTCCAGAAGGGCTGAACCAGTGGACATTCCCACCAACAGTGAAGGAGTGTCCCTTTCTCGCCACATCCACGCCAGCATCGGTTGCTTTTGTTCTTTTGAATTTGGGCCAGTCTCTGAGGTGTGAGATGGTATCTCATTGTGGTTTTGATCTGCATCTCCCTGATGATTAATGATGTAGAGCATTTTCTCATGTGCTTTTTTGCCATTCGGATTTCTTCTTTGAGAAAGTTTCTGTTCATTTCATTGCCCCATTTTTGGATGGGGTTGGATGTTTTCTTCTTGTGGAGTTTAACCAGTATTTTGTATATCCTGGATATCAACCCCTTGTCAGATGTGTATTCGGTGAATATCCTTTCCCATTCTGTAGACTGTCTTTGTATTTTGGTCACTGTTTCTTTGGAGGTGCAGAAGCTTCTTAGTTTAAGATAGTCCCATTTATCTATCTCTGTTTTCACTTGCTCGGCCAGTGGCGTGGCATCTTTGAAGATACCATTAGCTTCAATGTCATGGAGGGTTTTGCCAACTTTATCTTCAATGTACCTTATGGTTTCTGGTCTGATGTTGAGGTCTTTAATCCATTTTGATCTTACTTTTGTACATGGTGTTAGGCAGAGTTCTGAGCCTATTTTTTTGCATGTAGCCGTCCAGTGATGCCAACACAATTTATTAAAGAGGCTTTCCTTACTCCACTTCACATTACTTGCACCTTTATCAAAGATTAGATGAGCATATGATTGAGGAGAGATGTCAGTGTATTCAAACCTGTTCCATTGGTCTGCAGTTCTGCCTTTGTTCCAGTACCATGCTGTTTTAATTATTACTGCTTTGTAGTACAGTTTGAAGTTCGGGAGGTTGATTCCTCCCATTTTCTTTTTCCCAAGAATTGCTTTAGCTATTCGTGGGGGCTTATTGTTCCATATAAATTTCAAGAGTGTTTGCTCCATTTCTTTGAAGAATGTCATGGGTATCCTTATAGGGATTGCATTGAATTTATACAATGCTTTCGGTAGTATTGCCATTTTGACAATGTTAAGTCTCCCGACCCATGAGCAGGGGATATCTTTCCATTTCCTCATGTCCTCTTTTATTTCCTGAAGTAGCGTTTTGTAGTTTTCTTTGTACAGGTCCTTTACTTCCTTAGTTAAGCTGATTCCTAGGTACTTGATTTTCTGGGGCACAATTTTGAACGGGATTGTTTTTTTCATGTTGCTTTCTTCTCTCTCACTGTTTGCGTATAGGAAAGCCATGGACTTTTGGGTATTGATTTTATAACCTGCAACTTTACTATACGAGTCTATTGTTTCTAAGAGTTTTTTGGTGGAAGTTATTGGGTTCTCTACGTAGAGTATCATATCATCTGCGAATAGTGAGAGCTTGATTTCTTCCTTTCCTACCTGAATGCCCTTAATATCTTTTTCCTGCCTAATCGCTATTGCAAGTACTTCCAGTAATTTTAACATAACAATGGGACAAAATCCCATAACAATAATCTCTCTCAATGTCAATGGGCTAAACGCACCAATTAAAAGACATAGAGTGGCAGGATGGATTAGAAAATTGAACCCAACATTCTGCTGCCTGCAAGAAACGCATCTCAATAGTCAAAGCAAACACAGACTCAGAGTCAAAGGCTGGAAAACAATCCTACAGGCAAACAGCTCCCATAAAAAAGCTGGGGTAGCCATCCTTATATCAGACCACATTGATTTCAGAGTGAGGAAGGTCATAAGAGACAGTGAAGGCCATTACTTATTGATCAGAGGATCTGTACAACAGGAAGAACTTACAATAATAAATGTATATGCACCTAATGAGAGACCAGCAAATTACTTAAAACAACTACTCATAGATTTGGAAAAAGACATCAATAGCAACACAATACTAGTGGGAGACTTCAACACTGCTTTGTCACCTCTTGATAGATCAACCAGACTCAAGCTTAGCAAGGACATACTTCATTTGAGGGAAACAATGGAAGAAAGGGACTTAGTAGATATATACAGGACACTTCATCCACAAAAAGCTGAATACACATTCTTCTCAAGCGTACATGGAACATTCTCCAAGATAGACCACATGCTGAGCCACAAAACATGCCTCCATAAAATTAAGAAGATAGAGATTGTAGCAACAATCTTCTCAGACCATAATGCGCTGAAATTAGAAGTAAATCACACACAAAAACAGAAAACTAAATCAAACACCTGGAAATTAAACAGTGCACTATTGAACAACGAGTGGATTAGACAGGAAATCAAAGAGGAAATCAAAAGATTCCTAGAAACGAATGAAAATGAGAACACGAGTTACCAAAACTTATGGGACACAGCAAAGGCTGTGTTAAGAGGAAAGTTTATAGCTCTACAAGCATTCCTCAGGAAGGAGGAGCGAGCACACATAAGTAACCTAACCTCACAGCTTAAGAGCTTGGAGATGGACCAAAAAAAGGAGCACAACCCGAACAGGAGAAAGGAAATAATAAAACTCAGAGCAGAGATCATCTGCAAATAGTGAGAGCTTGATTTCTTCCTTTCTTTCCTGGATGCCCTTAATATCTTTTTCTTGCCTAATCGCTATTGCAAGTACTTCCAGTATTATATTGAACAGTAGTGGAGAGAGTAGGCATCCTTTTCTTATCCCTGATCTTAAGGGGAAGGCTCTCAGTTTTTCTCCATGAGGATGATGCTCGCTGTAGGCTTGTGGTAGATGGCTTTAACTATATTGAGCAAAGTCCCCTCTCTTCCCATTTTGGCGAGGGTATTCGTTCATCATAAATGGGTGCTAGATCTTTTCAAATTCTTTCTCTGCATCTATTGATATGATCATATGGTTTTTATCTTTTCTTTTGTTGATATGATGGATTATGCTGTTTGATTTCCGAATGTTAAACCATCCTTGCATCCCCAGGATGAATCCCATTTGGTCATGATGTATGATCTTTTTGATGAGTTGTTGAATTCTATTTGCTAGTATTTTGTTGAGAATCTTCGCATCTGTGTTCATAGGGATATTGGCCTGTAGTTTAATTTTCTTGTGGTGTTTTTGTTTCCTTTTGTTATTAGAGAGATATGGGCTTCATAGAAAATGTTTTGGAGTGTTTCTGTTTTTCCAATTTCCTGGAAAAGCTTGAGAAGAACTGGCAATAGGTCCTCTTTAAATGTTTGGAAAAATTCGCTAGTGAATCCATTTGGACCTAGGCTTTTGTTTTTTGGAAGACTTTTGATTACCGTTTCAATTTCCTTGATGTTAATAGGTCTATTCAGGTACTCTATATATTCTTGATTCAGCTTTGAGAGATTATAAGAATCCAGGAATTTATCCATTTCTTCTAGATTCTCTTGATTCGTGGCACACAGACTTTCAAAGTAGTCTCTGATGATCTTTTGAATTTCTTTGGTTTCTGTTGTGATATCCCCATTGGTATTTCTGATTCGGTTTATTAGGGTTCTCTATGTCTGTTTTTTTGTGAGTGTTGCCAGTCGTTTGTCTATCTCATTTATTTTCTCAAAGTACCAGCTCTTGATTTCATTGATCTTTTGGATTGTTTCTTTGTTTTACATGTCATTGATTTCTTTTTTTTTTCATTTTTTTTTAATTTATTTATTGAATCACTGTGGGAAAGGTTACAAAGCTTTCAGGTTTATGTCTCAGTCATGCAAATATCAAACACATTTCCCTTTACCAATACTTATTTTTTACCATGAAGAACCCCAAAAAAACCCCACCCCCCACCCCTCCCCGTCCCTGTGAGGCAGATGAATTCTAGTTAACACTCTATCTGCTTTGATTAGATTCATTGTTTCAATAAAAGGTTCACCACTATTATTTAGAGTTTACCCCCCCCCAAATCAGACATGCTGAAAAAGCATTGTGAAGTGATTTGCTTTCTACAGCTGGGTTCAAGAATTATATGTTGGTTTTGGATTTCTGCTATTTTACCTATTGACCCTGGAAGTATTTCTACTGAAAGTCAGATAGTTAAGAAATTGGTTTCTGTGTTCTGGAGTCGTGGCCGTGCTGGAGCGCTGCTCGCGGGGGGCAACTGGTGGCCTCGGTAGGGCGTGAAGGGTGGAGTGAAACGCCCCCCTTCACATGAGGTTTTAGTCGCCCCCACACTCCCGGCTCATACCTGCTGTCCACAAGGCTCCCATGTGGCCGCCATCTTTCTTTCCAGAGAGGAGAGGGCGAATGGGGCAACACCCTTTCCCCTCCGGGCAGACATGATGGCCTGGATTAACGCATAGTCCGTTCACTTTTCTGCTCCAAGCTGCTGGGTTCTGCATTAAGTCCTTGTGCTTCTGGGGCCATGGCCGTGCTGGAGAGCCGCTCGTGGGGGGCGACTGGTGACCTCGGTCGGGCGTGAAGGACGGACCGGAACGCCCCCCGACCCATGAGGTTTTAGTCTCCCCCACTCCCCCGGCTCATACCTGCTGTCCACAAGGCTCCCATGTGGCCGCCATCTTTCTTTCCAGAGGGAGGAGGGTGGAAGGGAGCAACACCCTTTCCCCTCTGGGCAGAAATGATTGCCTGGATTAACGCATAGTCCTTTCACTTTTCTGCTCCAAGCTGCTGGGTTCTGCATTAGGTCATTGTGCTTCTGGGGCTGTGGCCATGCTGGAGAGCCGCTCGTGGGGGCAACTGGTGGCCTCGGTAGGGCGTGAAGGGCGGACCGAAACGCCCCCCTTCCCATGAGGTTTTAGTCGCCCCCACACCCCCGGCTCATACCTGCTGTCCACAAGGCTCCCATGTGGCTGCCATCTTTCTTTCCAGAGAGGAGAGGGCGAATGGGGCAACACCCTTTCCCCTCCGGCAGACTTGATGGCCTGGATCAACGCATAGTCCGTTCACTTTTCTGCTCCAAGCTGCTGGGTTCTGCATTAAGTCCTTGTGCTTCTGGGGCCGTGGCTGTGCTGGAGAGCCGCTCGTGGGGGGTGACTGGTGACCTCGGTAGGGCGTGAAGGACGGACTGGAACGCCCCCCTTCCCATGAGGTTTTAGTCGCCCCCACACCCCCGGCTCATACTTGCTGTCCACAAGGCTCCCATGTGGCCGCCATCTTTCTTTCCAGAGGGAGGAGGGCGGAAGGGAGCAACACCCTTTCCCCTCTGGGCAGAAATGATTGCCTGGATTAACGCATAGTCCTTTCACTTTTCTGCTCCAAGCTGCTGGGTTCTGCATTAAGCCCTTGTGCTTCTGGGGCTGTGGCCGTGCTGGAGAGCCGCTCGTGGGGGGCAACTGGTGACCTCGGTAGGGCGTGAAGGACGGACCAGAACGCCCCCCTTCCCATGAGGTTTTAGTCGCCCCCACACCCCCGGCTCATACCTGCTGTCCACAAGGCTCCCATGTGGCCGCCATCCTTCTTTCCAGAGAAGAGAGGGCGAATGGGGCAACACCCTTTCCCCTCCGGCAGACTTGATGGCCTGGATTAACGCATAGTCCTTTCACTTTTCTGCTCCAAGCTGCCGGGTTCTGCATTAAGTCCTTGTGCTTCTGGGACTGTGGCCGTGCTGGGGAGCCGCTCGTGGGGGGCAACTGTTGACCTCGGTAGGGCGTGAAGGACGGACCGGAACGCCCCCCTTCTTATGAGGTTTTAGTCGCCCCCCACACCCCTGGCTCATACCTGCTGTCCACAAGGCTCCCATGCAGTCGCCATCCTTCTTTCCAGAGAAGAGAGGGTGAATGGGGCAACACCCTTTCCCCTCTGGGCAGAAATGATGGCCTGGGTTAACTCATCGTCCGTTCACTTTTCTGCTCTAAGCTGATGGGTTCTGCATTAAGTCCTTGTGTTTCTGGGGCTGTGGCCGTGCTCCAAACTTAACTCTGATTTTCAGGGAGAAAGATTGGGTGGTTTACTTCTCATTGATCACTTTGTATATAGAGAGATGCATAAGCGGCCGCGCGGTTTTGAGAAAAAGTCCTCGTTCCCGCATACTCGAGCTGTGTTCGTAGAGGCTTCTGGTCACCGGGGTTCCATCTGGGGGAGGTGGGATGCGGCACCTACTCCATCTGGAACTTGCCAGTGATCTCTGCTCTTTTTGGAACCTGTTTTTTCTTTTCTTTTTTCCTCCGGGATCCCGCACCCTCCATGTGTTTCTTCTCTTATGCTGAACGCTTCAAAGATGGTGCTGGGGGGCGGGCTGTGGGCGTGACTTCCGGAATCAGAGGTTACCTGGGAGGTGTAGTCCGGCAGATTTGAGAAAAAGTCCTCGTTCCCGCATACTCGAGCTGTTTTTGTAGAGGCTTCTGGTCGCCGGGGTTCCATCTGGGGGAGGCGGGATGCGGCACCTACTCCATCTGGAACTTGCCGGTGATCTCGGCTCTTTTTGGAACCTGTTTTTTCTTTTTTTTTCTTTCCTCCGGGATCCTGCACCCTCCATGTGTTCCTTCTCTTATGCTGAACGCTTCCATGTCATTGATTTCTGCTCTAAATTTTATGATCTCTTTCCTTCTGTCTGATTTGGGCTCCTTCTGTTGAACCTTTTCTAAGATCTTGAGCTGTGAAGTCAAGTTGTTTATGTGCATCCTTTCTTCCGTCCTCAGATATGCCTGCGAGCTATAAATTTTCCCCTTAATATGGTTTTAGCTGCTTCCCATAAATTCTGGTAGCTTGTGTCTTCATTCTACTTTGTTTCCAAGTATCTTTTGATTTCGTTCTTGAATTCCTTCCTGAACCACTCGCTGTTCAGCATTGAGTTTTTTAATTTCCAGGTGTTTGATTTGGTTCTCTGTGTCTGTGTGTGATTCACTTCTATTCTCAGTGCATCATGGTCTGAGAAGATTGGTGATATTATTCCTACCTTCCTGACTCTATTCAGGTATTTTTTGTGGCCTAGCATATGGTCTATTATGGAAAATGTTCCGTGTGCACTGGAGAAGATTGTGTATTGTTTCTTTTTGGGGTGTAAAGCCCTGTATAGGTATATAAACCCTTTCTCTTCTAGTTCTTTCAAAGCCAATGATTCCTTGCTGAATTTTGTTCTTGTTGATCTATCCAGTGGTGATAAGGTGATGTTGAAGTCTCCAGCTACTATTTTGTTGCTAGCAATGTCCTCCTTAAGATCTGTTAGCAGTTGTTTTAAATATTTAGCTGTTCCCTCATTATGTGTGTATACATTTGAGTGTGATTTCTTCCTGTTGCCCGTATCCCTTGATGAAGAGAAAATAGCCTTCGCTGTCCCTTCTAATCTTTTTCAACCTGAAATTTATGTTTTTGGATACTAGTATGGCCACCCCAGCATTTTTGAGGGAGCTGTTTGCTTGCAGGATTGTTTTCCATCCTTTCACTTTGAGTCTGTGTTTGCTCTGACTGTTGAGATGAGTTTCTTGTAGGCAGCAGAACGTTCGGTTCTGTCTCTGAATCCATTTTCCCACTCTGTGTCTCTTAATTGTTGAATTTAGACCATTGACCTTGAGGGAGATTAATGTTGTGGGGTTTTGTGTCATCTTTCTGTAAGGGTTTATTGTGCTTGTAGGCTTTGTCTTGTCTTATAGTAGCCCCTTTAGACCTCGTTTTAGGTTTGGTTTTGAATCTATGAAGTTCCTGAGCTGCTCTTTATCTAGAAAATAGTGTGCTGTTCCTTCAAGTTTGAGTGAGAGTTTATCTCGATAGAGTATTCTTGGTGAAACATTCATTTCAGTGAGTTTTTTTTTTACTATATTCTGTCATTGCCTTCAGGCTTGGAGGGTTTCCTCTGATAGATCTGCTGTGAATCTAAGGGGTGCTCCTTTGTATGTGTAACATCAAATAATGATGTTATTAGAGATTATAAAAGTATGTGTGTCCTTATGCTCTAAAATTTGTGAGTACAACCAGAAACTGTTATCAGTGGACAGTGATGGGATGAAGTTGGCATTGTCATTTGCCTCTCAATGCTTTAACACAACATGTTCATTTGCACCATTATGGTTTATATTTACCATGGTAACCAAATCAAATTTTCTCACTCTTCGCACATTTTATGAGTAGGATGCTTCATTATTTGTTTAGAAATACATTCAAAACTCATGTGAGCATGTCATGAATATATAAAATATAAGGAAACTTTATATTTTATTTTACAAATTATTGTACTGTTAGCATTTTCCATGTGATAATTTCGCTTACTTTTAATCTAAAAAGTTAGCCAGAAATACTTAGAAATAAATAAATGCGGAGCTGTAGTGATAGCTCAGCAGGTTGGTCATTTGCCTTGTATGTGGCCAACCCAGGTTCGATTCTCAGCATCCCATATGGTCCCATGAGCACCGCCTGGAGTGATTCCTGAGTGCAGAGCCAGGAGTAACCCCTGAGCATTGCCGGATGCAACTCAAAAAGCAAAATAAATAAATAAATAAAAGAAATAAAAAATTCAAGATACATTATGGTGCAGCGTGTGAACTTTGAATGGTAGCCATGAAAGTTAACACTCTTGCAGACATGTTACCTAAACTAAAAAAAAAATAATAAGAGTACAAATTATATCAAAGAAGCCTGTGATGTTTTACTGAGTATAAGTAAAAGATGTCCATCCATAATTGTATTAAAATCAATTAATACAGGCACAAATACATGCTAAATTTGTCAGTCATCTGTGAAAACTAAATATACAAATAGTCAAGAATTTTAAAGAAAAATTACAATATATAAATTATCTGGCATCTACTTATGATAGAGCCCCCAACAAAATTGAAATACATATAATATTCTTCAAAATATTAAGAGCCATTTACAACAAACCTACAGTCAATATCACACTAAATGATAAAAATTGCATTTCTTGCTCTGATATCAAGTACAGGGTAGGGATTCCAATTGGAAAAGAAGTCAAACTATTATTTCTTGCCAGTGACTCAATACCATATATACAAAACCCTAAAGTTTCAATTAAGACTAATTAGAAACAATAAATAAGTATGGCAACATAGCAAGGTAAAAAGTTCAAAACATATATCTTCATATCTTCTTTCCTTTCACTCTTTTTTCCTTCTCCTCTCTATACTCTGAGACCAAAGTTGATTTGGTCATCCATCTTTTAAACCATTATGTTCCCTCCTACAGTTATTCTGAATACTACATATAAGTAATATCATCTTGTGTTTATCCTTTCCCTTCTGACTTACTTATTTAACATTCAGGTACTTAGGTGATGTTAAAGAATAATAGAACCAAATATCCAAACCAGAGTCAACAACACTAAAATCAAGAACCACAAAATTTAGTTACCCGACTTGGTAAGGTACCTGTCAAGAGGGCAGGCTGGGGCCAGGGTGGCAAGGATATAGGAGATAACCTGGGGATATTGGTGGAGAGAACTTGACACTAGTACCAGAAAATAAACACAACTGTGATCTTATAACCTAAAATAAATATAAAATTTTAACAAAAATGGTGTATTATTCTTTTTGAAAGCAAGAAAATATTTTTTCAGTGTTTGGCTACATTTTCCAAGGAAAAAGAGAGAAAGGAACAGGAACCAGAAGCAAAGCAAAGCAAGGTAGGCAATCTATTCAAAAGTTAATTGTTCAAAGTCTCTGAGAATAAAGAAACGTGAACAATCAACTATAGTATAAAGGACAAAACAGCAGTTTGTATTTAATAATATGGCAGACAAAATTTCAAGTTTTTATATAGTCAAAATAAATATAACTTGTTTTGTTGGAAGATAGTACTTACAACTTAATATTTTAAAATTCAGTTCTGTTACATTTAGAAGAAACCTGTACCAAACCTTTGGCAATATAATGACAGAATGTCAAAGGGAGAATAGTTATAAATGACTCAAAAATCAGAATTTGTTCAGCTATGTGTTTACTATAAAAAGCTAGCTACAAGTAAAGTCATTATTAAAAATAAAAATTGTGTAAATAACAAATGAGAAATTCATTAAAAATATAATAATCAGTGCATTTTTAAATCTAAATACAGTCTCAAAATATATGACTAATTTTTTAATTTCAAGGGGAAATTAACAAATCTACAAGTATAATGGAAATATTTTTATCATATGTCTCTCAGGAGTTGACAGATCAAAGAGACAAAATGTATGCCTTCAAAATATTTGAACTACACAGAAAAACTTGGTTAAACTGAGATATATCAGATATATAACACTCTTTATAAAATATAAATTCTTTTCAAGTTTATGTGGGAAATATATGGTGGCAATTGCTAAATTAAAATTTCTTGATTTTATTATACTATTTACTTTCCCTCTATTTTGTTGAGATGACATCAAGAAATCAAACAAAAAGTTGCAGTGCTCACACACATACTTGGCTGTTTTCCACAAAATAAAAGTTTAAAAATTGAACATAAAGAATGACAATCATTACCATTATCAGATTACAAAATTGTCAAAATTTATACCATCATTTTTAATAGGAAGAACATATTGAACACCTCAATTGTTCCCCAGATAATAAATTCAAGGAAATGCCAATTTAAGTTTCAGAACAATGTTTTGCAGAAAGGAACAAGCTGACCATAAAATTCATTTAGAAGCAGCAGCAAAGACCTAAAAATAATCAAGAAAATGCCAGAGAATGAGAAAAAGAATAACTTGCCCTTCCAATTATTGAGATTCATCATACAGCAATAGTAATTAACACAGTGGTTGTTGAATCAAGGATAATTAAATAAACTACAAAATAGGAGAGATTGCTTAGAAAAAGACACATTTTTTTGGCAACTCAATTATGTAACAGAATTAGAATTACTAATCAGTGTGGGCAGAATGTACTTTGCAAGATGATGAAAACAATTTGCTCTTTATTTGGGAAAAGCCAAAGAAAGCTTTGACTTCTTACAGAATAAGAATTTTTGTTAAATACCTAAATCTGAAGAGTGAAATCAAGTTTTAATTCATTTTGTGTACCTAAAAAATGAAACATAAAATATACACTTTATAAAATAGAGTTGACATGTATGCTACATAAAATTAGAAAAAGAACATGTTGTTATAAAAGGTGTTAAACTTAAAAGACTAATAAATTTGAAATATTCACTTCTACATTATAACACATAAAGAATTTGCATTAGAAACATATAAAGAATCCCAATAAACCCATCACCTAAAAAAAGAATGGCAACACAGTAAGAATGCATGGGTGATATTTAGAGTAAATTGTACAGATTCATATATTCCAATGTGGTAAAATAGCAAAAACTGTGTAAACTATAAATATAAGCATCTCTCTGATAAACTCTAAAAGTACCACTTAGAAAAAAATTCTATTAGCAAAACATATTTAAAACCAACAAAATAATCCTTCATGGTGTATATATTTATAAATATACTTGAAAATATGAAAATATGCAGGTAAGCTGCAAACAATTTTAGTTGAGGTAGAAAAGAGAAATTAATAAAGTTAGATAATGAGATATATATTCCTTAATAACAAAAATAAATATAGAAAATATTAGCACTTATTAAGTCATTGACAGATGCATTGATTCTTAGTATACTAACTTTATAAACTTTTTATATTAAAATTATGCCATATTCTAAATTTATTTTTAAATACTTAAATGATTGGAAGAAAATATAAATAATAACTACAAATTATCAAATTATATCAATAAATAAGAACACTTAAGTTCCATCAGCCCTCCTATTAATTACTAGAGGGATTTTAAAATGGTTGATCTTTAGGGACATCCAAAGAAATAATAAAAATAGCACTATAATTGTTCATACTAAAAATACACATTAACCTGATAAAAGTTATCATCTCAAAGGAATAAGGTGACAGAAATGACCTACAGCACCCATTTTCTACACTTCCTTTCTTTAACATCTTTTTTAAAAATTTTTGTCAAATGAATATATATATTTTTTAATTTTTATTAGTGAAACACCATGAGGTACAGTTGTAGACTTACAATTTTTTATGCTTGGGTAGCATCTGTTTTTGCATTAATTTTATAATTTAAAACTATTTGTTTATTTAAAACATTTCATTAAAAATTGAGTTGTATGTTTTTGCTTCTAATTATACTGTTAAATAGTATCATTCTAGGAAAAACAATTAGACATATGCACAAAATGTAATATATCAGATGATCCTTACAAATATTATGATAGTGAAACATAGATAACATACAAAATTATGCAGTAAAGAAATAACTGCATTAATGTATAGAAAAAATGGAGAAATAGCCTGATATTTTAAACCTATGTCATTAAAATTAATCACAACAAAATTCTTAGTACATAAGAAAAAAGATAGGCTTCTTAATGATGCTGTTTTACGTTGTTAATGGAAAATAGCTTTGCTATGTAATCCAAGTTAAGAAGGGAACAAGTGATTTTTATTATAATAAAACTATGCTTGTGTTGGTGAGGGAGCAATTCATCTCCCGTGTAGCTGTGTAGACCCAGTGAAAGATTTGGAGAGGAAGAAAATTCTCCCTGTGTGAGCTCTGCTTTTAATCGTTTTTTTTTCTTTCTGGGTCACACCCAGCAATGCACAGGGGTTACTCCTGGTTCTGCACTCAGAAATAACCCCTGGCGGTGCCTAGAGTACCATATGGGATGCATGGAATCAAACTCAGATTGGCCGTGTGCAAAGCAAATGTCCTACCCGCTTTGCTGTGCTCAAGCCCTTTAATTTTTTAAAAGTGTCCATCTTTCCAATAATATAAAAGTATCCAATAGCAGACTGCAACCCAGAATGGAGAATTGCTTTCTCTAACATTTGGAACTGGGAGATCTCAGGACTATTCCTCCACCTTGAAAAACAGTGTATGTGTGTGTGTATTCAAATTGTCAACTCAAGTTGTCAAGTGACCACTCAAGTTGGAGACCAACAATGAGGGAGCAGGAGAGGGTCTAAGATTGATGGAAGAGGGACGAGGGAGAGGGAGAAGGAGAGGAGGGAGAGGGAGATGGAGAGGCAAACTGACTCTCAGTCCATGACTGTAAGTTCTGGGATATGCAACTATCTGATAAAGGAATAACAGGACTAGACAAAACAAGGGAAGTAGGAATTCTAGAAGGAAGATACTCGAGGATAAAAATAAAAATAGACTGAGAGTGTAGTACAACAGGTAAGGCATTTGCCTTCCACCTTGCCAACCTGGGTTCAATTCCTTGTACCACATATAAGCCCTGAGCAGAGCCTGGAGAAAGGAAGGAAGGAAGGAAGGAAGGAAGGAAGGAAGGAAGGAAGGAAGGAAGGAAGGAAGGAAGGAAGGAAGGAAGGAAGGAAGATGCTAAAACACTGAAGAAAAAACGGGAAAAGACAGGAAATGTATTATTCACACACTTAAAGAGAAAAATCTCTTAGTACAACCTAAAAGTGAGGTTAACACATCCTTTATAAGAAGGTAGAAAAAAAAATCAGGAGCTCACCCATCAACTCTTCTGTACAGTTTGGATTAATCACCAGAGGCCTTGAACAAAGGGAAGTTTGAATTTCTTCTAAGTTTTTGGGATGTTCACTTGTAAGAGTTACAAGATAATAACTGCTACCTGGAGGGGAATGAATATTAGCTCTTACTCCTGCAAGAAGGAAGGAAGCTGCCCACAAGGCTTTTCAGAGATAAGCCAAAGAGGTAGTTACTCAGGCAAGTGATTTTCCTTTGACATCCTTCCTCCTCAGAGAATATCTAAAGATATATATGAGTCAAAATAAGGAGCTTCTTATAGAGCAGAAATATATTTTATTCTCTATGCATATATATATATGTATGCACAGAAAATGCAAAAGGAGAAACATTTCAACATGATCAATGATTTGTTGAATTTGTAAATTGCAAATGATTTTTATTGTCTTAATCAGTGCATTGTTTTGGTATGCTATATCATAGTTTTGCATAATTATGAAATTTCAGGAATTTGACTTCACGTCTTTATATGTGTATAATAATTACTATATTAATTGATTTTTGTTTCCCTTCTTTGCAGTGCTTTTTGTCCTGTAGAGCAATCCGTAATTAAAATTAGATAACAAACATTGGAGCTTATTAGTCCAGGAAGGGAGGACAAAGAAAAATAACCCAACTTAACAAAGAGTTGATTTTACATTAAATTAAGAAATGAAACCAATCCGCAGAATTGAGTTGGAGGGTTGAGAGGGAGGGATGTTGGACACCTTCAGGGAGGAATATCGGTCTACAGCCAATGTTTGTGGTATTGGAATTATGTGCATGAGAAAGCATAATTAATAGTATTATAAACCACAGAAACTCATTTTTAAAACAAAGATAAAAATTAAAATGAAATGTTAAATTCCTTAGCTAGGAAGAGTATCTGAAAGTAAAAAGCAACAAAAAACTTTTAATTTTCTGGAGTAAGACACTTGAGGGAGAAGAGAAATATTTTTTGAATACTAAATATTTGCCTTCTGCATATGAAGAGCAAAGACTAGTGAATCCTGGGTTTATATCATGAATACTTAAGCAGGGTACTTTTAATGATATAGGAAAACTTTCCTAGTCACAAGAAAAAGAGCAAAGAAATTTTTTCTTCTCTGGAGACAAATTCCAAGAGAATTGGAGGATTATAGATAGAAGCTAATATGCAGTCATTCTTCCCAATCCTCTCCTAAGGTTAAAATGCATTGTAATGGGGATAAGATTTTAAAAATGATATAGATTTGAGAATTAAATTCTAAGCTCCTCTTCTCAAGTGCATCTTTTAGAGGAGATAGTGTCTAAGATTAAAATCAAAGCATTTTATAGCATGTTTAGACAGAGAACTTAATATATTGACACATTCTCCTGAGCTTCCTCTCTTGGCTTCCAAAGTGTGTATAGGAAATCTAAAAAATCCCCATGTGTTTGAATGGAGTAAGTAGAGTGATTCAGACGTTAGAAATAGTATGTCTGCCAGCTGTGTCATCATAACACAGGAAGAGGTTCAGAGCAAGAGAAGTTGCACAATGCACAGCCACATTAGAAGCTGCCATATATGACTGAATATTAGGGACTCAGTTTATTTATATGAGCCAAAAAGTGGCTTCAGACATTTGAGGTTACTGCAGGATTTCACAGTCACCTATTTATTTTACATATAAAACATAATGGTGTGTTGCCTATAGCAAGGTAATTACACAAAGAATGACATCAATATTGAAGGCAGACTAGCTAATATACAAGGCCTGCCTAGACAATCTATAAGCATTTCACAATATGCATGGCTTTGACAACTAAGAACTGACACAGCTAAAGGAAGTTAGAAAACCCAGAAAGGAAGGAGAAATGGTTATGTGAGAAGAACCACAAGGGACTGAGTTTAAAATCAGAAATACTTTAGATACCGTGTAGGACCCTTTACTGTAGAAAGCTAAAACTAAAGTTAAAACCAGGTGAATTTCAGTTTTTCAGAGATAAAAAAGTTTTTTACTAATTTGATTTTTTTACTGTAAAATTGTCTGTTTTCTATATTTTTATTTTTTTAAGAATTTTCCAGATGAAATAAAGTTGTCCTTCAAAAAGACCTGCTTACTTAAAGTTTTATGTAATATCACAATAATATAGTTAAATTTTATATTAGTATGTTATTCTTCTTAACATAAGAGCTACTGAAAGTTTGGGGGTTTGTCTGATATGTTTTATTTCTCTAGAATCTGACACAGTACGTGGCACATTAATTTTTTAAGTACACAACTAACTGAAGAATTTATATAACTAGATACACAGATACATAATGACCTCTATCATATGTGTAATATCAAGAAGCATAATATGGGAATAATAAAATAATGAAAGCAACAAAATCTGTGACCTGTCCTGAAAAACTGAGCTTACTATGTTGAGCAGTTGACTGTGAATTTGAGAGGTACTCTACCCTAAGACAATGGTGGAGAGAACACTCTGGTGGGGAGTGTGGTGCTAGAGTGCTGAATGTATGGATACCTCTCAAGAAAAAAGCATCCTCGTGCTTTCTGCCTGTCTAAATATGGCAGTACTGATTGAATGGGGGAATAGAGAAGAGAAACAAGAAGTGTACTGTAAACAGTAAAAGCCTGTTTTGCTCCTGAGAAGAATCTGAGATAAATGAGTTTGTAACCGTGTTGGAGTAATAATTTTCCTGATTGCACTTGATGAGTACTATCGTTAAGTCTAATTATAAGCAGTAAATGATAAAAAAATCAGTGACGAAAATTAAGTAAAAAAACTTAAGATGTGATAACATGATAAGTGCAAAAAGAAGCAGCTCTTTAAGCAGCTTACTACTCCGAATACTAAAATGATCTAGCAATTTGAAGAAATTTTGGAAAGGATAAGATTTGAAGAGAAATGGATATTTTTCTAGGTATGGAAACTTTATAAACTTCAATCTCTCTAAGTGTCTCTCTGTGTCTATTTCTTTCCTACTATCCTCTCCTTATATCTTGTATTTCCCCGTGCCCACTGTCTCCTCTTACCCCTCTCCATTCCTCCTTTTATTTCTCTCTGTTTCTCCTTTTATTTCTGTTTTATTTATTTTTGGTTTTTACTACCTGTAACATATTCTCATGGGCATAATTCCAACAGTACACCCATAATCATGTACTCATCATCCCTTCCCCACCCAAGGACCCCAATCTCCCTCGTTCTCATCCCCTTAACTCAATTGCGTGAGTCAATTCCCCCTTTATGTTGCCTTTGGATCTTTGTTGCAACCTTATGTGTATCTTTGAATCTCACATCTGAGAGATATCATCCTGCCTCTGTCCCTTTCATTATGACTTACTTCACTCAGTGTGACATTCTCCAGTTCTATCTATGTTGCTGCAAATTTCATGAATTTGTTCTTTCTTGAAGCTGCAGACTATCCTATTGTGTATATATACACCATGATTTCCTTTTAATACTTTTATTTAATTATGAATTTGTGATCTATAGTTATTAACAGTTGAGATTTAAGTATATAATATTTTAACACCAACTCCACCATTGTCAACTTCCATCCACCAGTGTTCCCATGTCTCATCCCCATCTCCACAACCCACTTGCCTGCCTGTCATCTTGACAGGCACATTTCAAAGTTCTGGTGGTTGCAGCTTAGAATTCATGTTTTCAGTGTTATTAAGTCTATATTTTTTATATATAGATATACTATTCTCCCACATCACTAGCAAAACTGATACCCCAACTCCTGTTCTTGCATGACTTCCCTTTCTCTTCATCCTTTCCTTTTGATTTCTTTCCTTCTCTGTCCTCCTCTCTAAACTTTGGGGTAAAGGGTGATCTAGGAATTCCCCCGGTACATTTCTTCATCCAGTTATTCTATATACTACAGATAATTTAGATTATCCTGTGTTTGCCATTCTTTTACTGGCTTACTTCACGAAACATAATATCTTTATGTTCCAACCAAGTAGCTGAAATTGCATGATTTCATTGTTCCTTGCAGCTGCATAGTATTCCATTATATACCATGAGTTTTTGATTAACTCATCTGTAGTTGTGCATTTCGGTTGATCACCATGAGATACACAGTTACAAAGTTATTTGCTATTGGGTTTCAGTCATACAATATTCATCACCCTTCACTAGTCTGCATTTCGTATCACCAATGTCCCCACTTTCCCTCCTACTCCTTCCCTCCCCCATCCTGTCCCTATGGCAAGCACTTTTCACTCTCTCTCTCTCTCTCTCTCTCTCTTTCTCTCTCTTTCCTTTTTTGAATCATGGTTTGCAATTCAGGCACTAAAAGGTTTTCATGTTTTTCGTGTTTTCCATTTTCCTACTTTCAGTATGCCAGAGTGATCATTTCCAACTATCTTTGTCATAGTGGTCCCTTTTCTATCCTAGCTCCCCTTCCCTCATCACCATTTGTGGCAAGCTTGAAGGTGTATAGATTTCAAAGTGTAAGGTGTTTGTGAAATTTCAAAAATGTCCAGTGATAAAGCATGGGTTTCGCAGAACTGGAAAAGAGGATTCCATTCCCTTTTATTCTGAGAGATTAAACTTAAATGTTAAGGCTGTAATCTAATTCTACAGCTTTTTTTCTTCATTGATTTAGATCTACAGTGGTGCTAAGAGACACCAGAGATATGATGTTCAGAAAGTGATGCAATGATAAGGATCAAACCTAGGGCTTAGAGCAATCCAAGAATTTCCTCCAGTTCTTTCAGCTATTCCCTTCTGACCCATACAAACTATTTTTGATGGTATTAATATAACTCAAATAAATCATTAATACCAGTGAGGTATAAAATTTGGAGATATCACAGGATATATACATCTATAGTTAATGTTTATAAAGAGTTTGAGAAATAGGAACCCTGCCCCCAAATTTCTATAAGACACATTTTACTCTGAAATCAAAGAAGAGACACCATTAAAAATTTATATTGTACTCAGATATATAGGCTGGAGGAGTAGCACAGCAGATAAGGCATTTTCCTTGCATGCGGCCGACCCAGATTCAATTTCTCTGCCCCTCTCGAAGAGCCTGGAAAGCTACAAAGAGTATCTTGCCCGCATGGCAAAGCCTGGCAAGCTACCTGTGACATATCCGATATGCCAAAAACAGTAAAAACAAGTCTCACAATGGAGATGTTACTGTGCCCGCTTAAGCAAATCAACGAACAATTGAGGACAATGGGACAGTGCTACAGTGCTACTCAGATATATATGTATACATATATATTCAAAAATCATTAACAAAATATCAGCAAGCTGAATGCAACAGTATATAAAATGATTTTACACCAAGACCTAGTAGGATTAACCCCAAGAATACAAGGATGGCTTAATATTCACAAGTCAGGGCCAGAGAAATAGTACAGCAGGTAAAGTACTTGACTTGCATGATCCCAACATGGCACTGATCTCCACCACTTCATACGGTCCCATATGCCCCACTGGGAGTAATTCTTGCCATTGGAGTTAATCGAACACTGATAGGTGTGGCCCTCAAATGATATATATTATAATATATGCACACAAGTCAAATATAATATACCATAAAGCACAAGGATAAACAAAAGCTATATGACCATATCACCAAATTAAGAGAAAGCATTTGACAAATACATCATCTATTCATGACAAAAACTCTCAAACAATGAGGATAGAAGAAAGTTTTCTCAATCTAGTTAGTTAAAGCCATTTAACATGAACCCAGGTTTAACATCATACACTATGGTAAAAAATTGAAAGCCTTCCCTCTAAGTCAGGTAAAAGGTCACCCACTTCTGTCACCATTATTCAATATACTATTATAAGTCCTTGCCATAGCAATTAGAAAAGAAATATTAACAAGATCAAAACACATTTTAATGAAAATTCTATAAGTCTTATAGCCAAATGCATATACATAACATATCCTACTAATAGGATTCTATACTACTTTATTCGATTGAGGAAAATGCTAAAATTAAAACTTAAAACTCAAACATATATTACATGTCTCATCATAATGCTTAACATTTCTGCATGCATTTATTCATTCACCAACATATATTTATTTAGCACCTACCTTTTACCAAATGTGTGATAATGGGTATAAAACCATGAACAATATATGTGTTTGCTACTGAGGAGCCTAATTATGGGTTAAATCTTTAAAAATTAAATAATCTTATTAATAAATTCATCTTTAGTTTAAAAGCAAATTTCTAATGAATACCTAAACCATCTGTCTGCATATGTATGCATATATGTATATAATCATAATGGTATTTAGAACTAAAGAGAGGAGCAGACACTATGAAGAGACATATATTTTATATCTAATCCACTTTCCTTCAATATTGCACTATAAACTCTAGATATAAATGTAAAGGTTGATAACAAGGCTAGAGATTCTAATATCTTCAATGATAATCTCTATAATCTTTTTAAGGCTATAAATTTGACAGTCACTTATAAACAAATCAATTTTCATTGAGGTAGTATTAATTTATAATATTATATGTTTCTGGTGCACAGAATTACAGATCATAATCTATATACGATGCTACCACAGAAAATTGAGTTTCAATATGTTACCATATACTTGACCTATATCAAAACCTTTCCTATCTAGCAAGTACCAATATATTCTATGTGCCTAATTATTTGTTTTTATTTTTTATGTTAATTTTCTTTGGTTATTTATAGTCCACATCTGAATGAAATAATATGCACTTGTCTTTCATTACCCAACTTATTTCCTAGAGTTTAGCATTATGCCTTAAATATCTATCAATATTCTGCCTTATGATGAGTAGCATTCCATGTTTTCATCAATCATCTCTCAATAAACATTTATGTTGTTTTTACTTCATCTCTATTATAAACACTTTTTCAAGACCATAGAAAGACAAATAAAGACAAATATAGGACTCCAAATAGTCAAGGAAGTAATAAGGAAAATATTTAATGGTATCACACTCCCTTATTTCCAAATATACAACAAAGTTAAATTAATAAATGAAGTAGTCATTAGAATGAAAACACACAGAAATCAGTTTAACAGACTATAGAGGCCCCAAATAAAATCTTACACATATGGACAATCACTTTAAGACAAAAAATTAAGAACATACAATTTGGATGCTTTAAACAAGCAGAATAATGGAAACATGTTCAAAATCATGCATTATAATTAGCTCAGAGTGAAGATGAGTAGTAGTTTGCATTTAATGTGGGATATGGTGTCAGCTAGCCTTGAATTTGGCCATATCCTGAGCCTCAATTTAAAATATATAAATTTATATTTGCCTGGGATGGAGCAATAGGACAGTGGGTAGGGTGTTTGCCTTGCATGCGACCGACTGGGCCGACCCAGGTTTGATTCCTTTGCCCCTCTCGGAGAGCCCAGCAAGCTACTTAGAGTATTTCGCCTGCCCAGCAAAGCCTGGCAAGCTACCCGTGATGGTCTCAATATGCCAAACATAGTAACAAGTCTCACAATGGAGACGTTATTGGGCCTGCACTAGCAAATCGATTAATGACGGGAGGGCAGTGACAGTGATATTTGCCAAGCAGGTGTCTGATAATTCAGTGAATTAATTCAGGCAAATTGCTTGTAATAGTACTCTGTACGTAAATCTATAAAAGTAGTAGTTGTTGGGACCCGAATGATAGTGAGTAGGGTTTTTGTATTGCATGTGGCTGACCCAGATTTGATCTCTGGCATCCCATGTGATCACCAAAACACCAACAGGAGTAATTTCTTAGTGCAGAGCACCCCCGGGTGTGGCAACCCCTCCCCCCAAAAAAGGGAGAAACACATTTTTAAGTATTAGTTGTTATGTTGATATTGTCATACTGACTTCCAGCAGATTTAGTCAACCAAGAATTTACAGTATTCTGGCCATTCATATCCAACAGACCTACTAAACAAATCACAAGAGAAATTTGACTGAAAATTTGATCTTGTTTCCCTTTCCCGGACCATTCATCTTCTCTATTGTGTCCTCTTTCCCATTTTTGTTACAAACACCACAGCAGCTACACACACACTCACACACACATATACTCAGAAAGAGACAGAGAGACAAAGACACAGACAGAAAGACAGAGAGATACACATATAAGCACACTAAAGTCAGGAATGACATGATGCCATTATGACAGAATGATAGTTGTTGCCTGGCATAATTTGTTGACTAGTTATTGGGGAACTGTTTGTACACAATACGCCCAGGAACTTTTCCCACTGGGCCAGGCAGATGTGGGGCGAAGGATAACGGGTGCATAGAAAAACCACTAATGGAGAAGCTGATGGCCACTCGCTCTATTGCCAAATACATACATATTTTATAGGGAGTCTCAGGTTAAAAGAATGGTCCAGTTCCATATAGTTCAGAATTACTGACCTATCACCTTTCCAACTCTGTTTTTTCCAGCCCAATCCCATTTATGGTCAAATGCTGCAGATAGGTGACAATTCTTATGGGGATTGGGTGAGTCTCAAGACCTGATACTTGGTGCTTGTAAAATGCGCCCAGACACTCCATACTGCATCACTATGCAGGGACAGGTCTTATCTGATATGCACGGACATATCTTATCAGCTCTGGTGCCCCTTGCTATGCACCACACGGAGGAATTTGAAAATGCATTGAGAATCAACATTTAAAGGTAGCATGATTAAGTAGTAATAACTGTGAAATACTAATTTAATAATTACAATGTAGTGCCAGCTTCGCATACTTACTACATACTTGACATATATGTCCTTAATTCTATAAACAAGATAGGATGATCATTAACATGTCAAGATTATTTTTAGTCTGTCATTTTTCTTTTTTAAGCCTTTGAAGATTATATATATGTATATTGAATTTTAGTGTACATTTTTTGGTAAAATAAGGATCTGTGCTCCCTACTAAGTAAATTCCTGTACTTGGAAATAAGTAAAAAAGAGATTTTATTGAGTGGAAATCATTTACTTTCTGAAATTTTATTATACAATGTAATGGCCTGCTTTACTTCTGTGTAAGTTTTTCCTTAATTTTTGTGATTACTAAAATTTATTTGACTTATTTAAATGTGATATATTTCTTAATAATCTTCCTTTCAGAAAAGCTCCACTAGCACAATAAAATATAATATTTTACATACAATGAAAAACCAATAAAGCTATATTACATGAAGAAATTATCGATACATGTAACAACATGAGTATATTCCACTTCTGTTAAGATAAAATAATCAGACACAATATTGTTTAAATATAATGTAAAACTGTTTACTGCAATAACTCTGAAACTTGATTTTTCAACAGAATTATGTGGGGGGCTTGCTAAATGTTTTCTGAGCCCCACTAATTGAGTTGTTCTGGGATCAAAATTTGCATTTATAACAAGTTCCCAGTTAATGCTGATTCTGTTTGTCCAAGATTCACTTTGAACACCACTGATGTATGTTCTCAAAGTGCTTTTTATTAGTAGTTTTCTTGGAGTGTAAGGCAAATGATTGGATTTCAGTTGACTGAAAGTGGCCTGAAGGAACTATGGAGCATGATAGAAATTCTCTCTACATATTGATCAGGGTGCTAGTGATGAATGCATTATAGATAAGTAAAATTCTATCCATGGATGTTCTTAAGATTTTTCTCTTACTGCTCAAAATTGTACTTTAGTAAAAATGGAAATTGTACTTTCAATTTGACAAAAGAATTTGGAATCAAATGGGTTTTTAAATTCCCAGCTCTGCCACTTACCAGTTACCTGACATTTAGCAATTTTTTTTTCATTTACGCAAGCCTGACAATTTTCATATGTAAAATAGGGTTATTTTAAAAATTGCCTAAAAGGTTATCATAATAATTGAGTGTGATGAAACCTTTTAGGTTCTGAGTGCAATGCTTGGCATAGAGTGAACACAGAAAATATTTGCTATTATTTTTAGGTGGCTTCTAGATTAGAGGGTTCTCTTGCCCCTGGTCCCCCTTCTATTGAAACAAAAATTCGTGTTTCTTGTAATATCTCCAAAAATTCATGCCTTTGGATCAATCATCGTCCTCCCTTACCATAAAATGAACATCTGTATCATTTGAGACAAAAATATACCTTGGTTCATGATGAGCACAGTATTACTGTTTGAATTTTAGTGGGAGTCCCTGAACTATGTAAGCCATCTCTGAAATATAATTCCACTTCGGGAAAGAGATTAAAAATATGACTTAATGAAGAAACCTCTCTAAAGGAATAATAGTCTCATAGTGACAATGGTTAGTTATAAGAACACAAATTTAAGGCAAATATGTCTAGTTCACATTTGTTGTTCTTTGCATTACTGCTGAAATGTGCAAGTTCCATTTTTCTTGCTTCCAGTTTCTTTAAATACTGAGAGTTCTCAACTTTCATTATAATGGGTCACTTATTTGGTTTACTGTTTAACCCATTACCGTTTCTTCCCATGACATGATATCAAGTAAGGTGTAGTATTTCATCCAGTTCGCGTAATACTGAGATATCTTTTGTGCCAAGCACAATGCCTCCTGATGGACAGACATATCCAAAGAATATCTGATCTCTGTACTTTATTCTTTTTTTTTATTTATTTATTTTGGTTTTTGGGTCACACCTGGCTATGCACAGGGATTACTCCTGGCTCTGCACTCAGGAATTACTCCTGGAGGTTCTCAGGGGACAATATGGGATGCTGGAAATCGAACCCGGGCCAGCCGCGTGCAAGGCAAACGCTCTACCCGCTGTGCTATCTCTCCAGCCTCCAAGAATTCTAAAGATGGGATAAGAAAATCATGTAAGTGGATAATAATCAACAAAGTTGTATTAAGGTAATGCAGAAGATAAACATCTAAATATATAAGTCAGAGAGTCTAGAATATTTGTAAGATGTTTCCTGGAATAAATAACCTTTTCAGAGATTTAGAATCAGAACAACTAATGTAAAGTAAGAAGCTAATGAGGGCATAAAGGGTTGAAGAGAAAAGGTATTGGTTGGATGTTGGATGGGATTGGAAAGGAGGTTTAAGCATAAGACTGTATGCAAATGCTGGTATGAAACATCCCCAAAAAGGACTGTTTCAAATGACAATCATTTGTGGACCTAGAGGCAAGCATGAATCTGTCCATGTTTTCAAGTGTTAGAGCTTACACAGAACAGAATTGAATCACAAGTCTTCTTTTCTTCTCTGTCACAATTTATTGTTTGTTTTGTGTATATTACTCTACCTGAGAAGGAGCTTCCAAAGTAACTGATGCTGCTATTGAACTGGAAATAACTTTGAGAAGTATCTCATGATAGTTTGTAAAGCTGAGGACAACTATGGGTTCTGTTCTGTTCTTCACACAACTTACAAATAAAATATAACTATCTGTAAATGGGAAAATTGAAGATCCAAGATTAGATGCAATAAAGTATGCTGCCTTTAAAAACTGACTTTGTGATTATTAGTGGATAAAAAGCAACTTTGCTTTTATTTAAAAAGTCCTGTAATTTATTAGACAGCATGAAGTCATTGTTTTTATGCATTTTTATTAAAATGAGCAAGACACTTTTTCCCCCCACAAGATTATTATGCAATTGCATAGTACATCTCCATCAGATTTTTTAAGGTTTTTATTTTCTTTACACAGGCCAGTTATGTGATCTAAACTTGGACCTATAAAACTGATCATGTCACAGAGATACTAACTCATTTTTCTCCAAGTTAGTGCCTGAAATACCCTGAAAACTAGGACTCATTCTCCGGATTCTGCTAAGAGTTCCATTATTCAGCTTCTGACCGTGATAAGGATACCACTTGAAGAGGTGTATCTGACGAGGTCAATGATTTTTATTTCTCCATGAATATTTATGGTGAAAAGGGAATGAATAAATGCCATTGATATTTTATATGAAGAATCACTTGATCACTTGATCCCCCATTATTCATTGATTTACTCGAGCGGGTGCCAGTAACGTCTCCATTCATCCCTGTTGCGTGCTAGCATAGCCCAATGGCATATGTTCGTTCTAGGAACATGCAGAGCCTCAAATCGATCATTCAGGGTCTTGACGAAGAAGTCTGACCATCTTGTAGGTGGGTGTCCACGCGATCTTTTGACGCCCCGTGGAATCCAGTCAGTAATGGCTCTAGTCCAGCGGTTGTCTGTAAACCTCATTATGTGTCCAGGAATTTTGATCCATGAATGGAAGGCCAGCCACACGTTCTAGGTGAAAAGGAAGCTCGGATAGAGAAGAGAGCACCAAATGAAGGGTGTTGTGAGGACCCTCCCAGGATGGGAGAAGCATGTTAAAAGTAGTCTATAGACCAAACATGATTGCCACTCAATGCCTCTCTTGCAAAACACAGTACCCAAAAGAAGAGAGAGAGAACAAGGGGGAATACCCTGCCACAGAGGCAGGATGGGACGGGTGGGATGGGGGGTGGGGGGGATGCTGGGACCCGTGGTGATGGATGACGGGCACTGGTGGAGGGATGGGCACTTGATCATTGTATAACTGAAACCCAAGCACAAAATTTGTAAGCCTATAACTGTACCTCATGGTGTTTCACTAATAAAAAAAAACCTCATTATGTGTCCAGCCCATCTGATTTTTGATGCCTTGGCAAATGAGACAGTGTCCCTGATTCTTGAGCGTTGACAGAGATCAGAACTCCGGATTCTATCTCTCATTTGAGTGAAGCATGATGTTCCAAGCATAGCTCTTTTGATTCCTCTTTGAGAGACCCGAATAGCGTTCTCATCTTGTTTTCGTAGGGCCCAGGTCTCTGAGGCATATGTTAATACAGGAAGAACAGTGGAATCGAAGAGGTGTGCTCGTAGCTGGAGGTTCTTTGTCCTCTTAGTTATTTCTTCAACACTCTTGAAGGCATTCCAAGCTGCTCTCTTCGTCCTGTGCAACTCAGGTGCCAGGTCATTCATCATGTTGATTTCTCGACCTAGGCATATATAACTGTTGCATTTGGAGGTGGTAGTTCCGTTGAGAGCGAATGGAGCATCAGGAACAAGGCTGTTTCTCATAAACATTGTTTTCTTAAGATTCAGCTGTAGTCCGACCTTTCCACACTCATGTTCTAAATTGGTCAGCATTTGTTCTGCTTGGCTGATGTTTGGTGTTATTAGAACGATGTCATCAGCAAAGCGGAGGTGTTGTAGTTGCCGACCATCTATCTTCACTCCCATGTTTTCCCATTCCAGTCGTAGCATGATGTTCTCGGGGGTGGCAATGAAGAGCTTTGGTGAAATGGTATCACCCTGCCTAACCCCTCTCTTGACATGGATGATTACTGCTTTGTAGAATGGTGAGATCCTGGTAGTGAATCCGTAATAGAGCTCACGAAGGATCCTGATGTATTGAGTTTGTACGCCCTGATTGGCTAGGGCTTCTATGACCGCTTCCATCTCAACAGAATCAAAGGCCTTCTTTATATCAATGAAAGTTAGACAGAACGGCATCTTGAACTCCTGAGAAACCTCAATGAGCTTAATAATCATGTGGATATGGTCAATGGTACTGAATCCTTTTCGGAATCCGGCTTGTTCACATGGTTGACCTTCATCTAGTGTTCTGCTAATCCTATTCATGATGACTCGAGTGAACAGGTTGTAGATGACAGACAATAGGCAGATTGGGCGATAGTTGCCAATGTCGTGAATGTCTCCCTTCTTGTATAGTAGTACAGTCCTGATGGTTTTCCATTGGGATGGAACCTTGCATTCAGACAGGTAGCGTGTGAAGAGTCGAGCCAGTGTATTGATGAGTACTGATGGTAAGTTCTTCAGGTGTTCAGGTCTGATCTTGTCTGGGCCAGGTGCTCTTTGTTATGAAGAATAAGTGACTAATAAAAAACGTACACACAAGCCTCACCAGAAGTGATCTTTGGGCACAAGATAGGTGTAAGAAGACCTGAGCATCACCATGTGTTCCTCCCCCCCCAAAAAAAAATCAAAAGTAAAATGGAATGCTTTAGACTGGCAATCGGTTTTACTTCAAAGGAATATAACATCTAAACCACATAAGAGTAGAGGGGTTAAGACACTCACTCACCTTGCATGTCTTGAAAACCTGGATCAAATCCCTGGCACTATGTATGGTTCCCAGGCATTACCATGATTGATCCCTGAGTGTAGAGCCAGGAGTAAACCCGGAGCACAACAGGGGTGCCTCACCTGCAAAGATAACAAAAACAAATCCAAGGGTTGTGATACCATGACATTTTTAGAATGTTTAACCTTAATCAAGTGATTTTGATTTTCTGGCCTCCTGTTTCTTTGTCTGTAGTGATAAGCAAGAAGTAAAATATCTTTCCAGTAGTGATATTTCATAATCATAGATATGAGTTACTCATTAAGTCATTTGCAGCATAGGATATGAATATGCCTCCCCTGACCTAATCTGGAGATTTTATTGAAACAAGATCATTTTAGCTGACATCGTGTTTGGGACTGTTTCAATATCCAAGCCCAATTCCGTGGAGATACATATGTATGTGCCCGGAGCCGGAGGTTCTTCGTCCTCTTAGCTATTTCTTCGACGTTCTTGAAGGCGTTCCAAGCCTCTCTCTTCCTCCTGCGCAGCTCGGGTGCCAGGTCATTTGTCATGTTGACTTCTCGACCTAGGTACACATAGCTGTTGCATTCGGAGATGGTCGTTCCATTGAGAGCGAATGGGGCATTAGGAAGAGGCTGTTCCTCCGGCTCCGGGCACATCTCTTTGATTCCACTGTTCTTCCTGCATTAACATATGCCTCAGAGACCTGGGCCCTACGCAAACAAGATGAGAACGCCATTCAGGTCTCCCAAAGAAGAATAGAAAGAGCTATGCTTGGAATATCACGTTTCACTCAAATGAGAGAAAGAATCCGGAGTTCTGACATCCGTCGACGATCAAACATCAGGGATGCTGTCTCGTTTGCCAAGGTGTCAAAAATCAGATGGGCTGGTCACGTAATGAGATTTAAAGACGACCGCTGGACTAGAGCTGTTACTGACTGGATTCCACGGGATGTCAAAAGACCGCGTGGTCGCCCACCTACCAGATGGTCAGACTTCTTCGTGAAGATCATGAACGATCGGTTTGAGGCTCTTCATGTTCCCAGAGCGAACAGATGCCATTGGGCTACTCTAGCACGTGACAGGGACAAATGGAGATGTTACTGGCACCCGCTGAGCAAATCGAAGACTAACAGGAAGTTAAGTGATAAGTGATATATGTATAGAGAATATACATAATAGCCTCAATTTTGTTATATATAGGCTTTTTGGCATATATATATGTGGAAACACATATAAACATGTGCTTTGTTTCAATATTTAGATCCCTAGGAGTTGCTGCACTAAAATTTTTCTTCATCACTGAAGAATGAGGTTTGAGAGGGTGATCTATAGGCCTAATTCTAAGCACTGCTCTGAGTCATTGAGCTTAAAAGAAGCACCATCCTAGATATTTCTTGCAACACTCAGAGCAGTATTCTTTTTTTTTTTCTTTTTGGGTCACACCTGGCGATACACAGGGGTTACTGCTGTCTTTGCACTCAGGAATTACTCCTGGCAGTGCTCAGGGAATATGGGATGCTGGGGATCAAACCCGAGTCGGCTGTGTGCAAGGCAAACACCCTATATGCTATACTTTCGCTCCAGCCCCTCACTGAAGTATACTTGAAGATACACATTTTGGTGTAGTATTTCTTTGTATTTCTGAATGCATGTAGTGGACCACAGAGAGCCAGCAAAGCAAAGAAAAATAACTACATTTTTATTTTCCTTTCATACCAGTCTCTAAATCTTAAGCGAATACACTGCCATCTATTTCCTTCATCTGATTCACCAAATGGAATGCATCTTCTTTATGAAGCTACGTTCTATTATTTCCGATCCCAATTCTATTAGCAGTATGTATAAGATATTAAAAGTCATTTAATGCCTTGAAATATTAGTTTTCTGATCTGCATAGTGTGAATGATAATAGTTTCTGTCTTTTCTTTTGACTGAATATTTGTATCTTACCACAAAACTTTGTATGTTAAAATCCTAATTCCTGGTGTGATGCTATAAGGAGCTGGAATCTTTGAGATGTGATTATGTAGAGCTCACTTTAGAGGGATTATTTCATTATAATTCACTGTCACTGACCTCCCCTTGTTCATTGAATTGCTCGAGCGGGCCCAGTAACATCTCCATTATGACTATTGTTACTGTGTTTGGCATATCAAATACATCGCGGGTACTTTGCCGTGAGGGGGAGATACTCACGGTAGCTTGCTGGGCTCTCCGAAAGGGGCGGAGGAATCGAACTCAGGTAGGCCATGTTGGCTGCGTGCAAGGCAAATGGCCTACCCGCTGTGATATCACTCCAGCCCAGTTCATCATAATAGAAACTTCAAAGAGCTTTTCTACCCCTTGTATTATATAAAAACACAGGACAGCTCTCAAAGAATCAGGAAGCAAGAACTCACCAGACTCTGAATCTTTCGTTGCCTTGATTTTAAATTTCTCAGACTTTGTAACTATGAAAAATAAATGATATTTATGAGTCATCCAGTATATGGTATTTTTGCTTATAGCATCAAGGACAAACCGAGACAGACTCAGCATGACTTGTGAAGATTATTGTAATATATCTCACACACATAGTAAGTCCTTAACAACTACTAGTTACTTTCAGTATCTAAAAGCTCTGAGAAAATGCCTGTGAAGCATGAACTAGGAGTCACTGACCCAATATGTCACAGATTTTTTTAATTATTTTATTATTGATTTCTTAAAATACAACAGTAAAACATGGTCATCTAAAGAACTTCAAATAATCTAAACTCTTCTTACTTGCAGTATTCTAACCTCCAATTCCCAGTGAGTAATTCCTATCCTTGCAGATTTTTAAAAGTATAAATATACGTACCAGTCATTTTTAAACTTTACAAAATAAATCTGACAACAAGCCATACGTTCAATTTACTTTCAAATTTCAAAAATCACAAGAATATTTGCATGTCCTGCATTTAATGTATCTCATTAGTAAATGTCTTCAAAATATTTCAGCATATAATGTGCTATAATGTTTAACTATTCTTAAGCTGCTATGCTGTCAGGCTATTACAAATGCACTACACTAACCATCCTATGCATGTCTCCAAATGCATATGATTTATTTCTTTGCATTATATAATATACATCTACCTACAGTAGATGTGCTGTAGGTAAATGTATATTTATAGATATGTGTATATAAGTGGAGTTGCTGAGATAGTGTTAAGACCTTTATTAAACAGATATTTAAATTTTAAATGATAGTATAGAAACTTGATGGGTACCAACTTCCAAATAGTTGTACCTATTTTCATCCTTAGTGCATATAAGTATAAATGCATATTCCCCATATTCTTTTCAAAACTGATTATTTTTATAAATTTTTACGTTTTAATTTTTTGGATTTTGGTCCATACCTGGTGGTGTTCAGGGGTTTCTCCCGGATCTGCAATCATGAATTACTCCAGGTGATGCTCAGGGATTCATATTGGATGCGGGGGACTGAGCCCAGGTTGGCTGTGCACAAGACATGTACCCTACTCACTGTACTATTGTTCTGGCCACACTAATTAATATTTTTGGCTTAAATAGGGTTTTCAATGGAGTGTCTGTGATTGATAATATAAGAACATACACTAAAAATGTCATACAAATTAGAAGCCGTTTTCCTAGTATGTACGGATATCTCTGATATAGTGTTGCACTGAAATGTTTCTTTGATAGAGATTAGAATGGCAATGTTACCTGATGTTCCACACTGCCATCATCTTTTGATGACCACTTTTTTCTTCAGATACGATAATATATTCATTCTCTTAGTCATTGAAGTATCTGTAGACTGGCTTACCTGTGTCTCCAAGATAGCATCATGCTTTATCTTAACTAGAACATTTTTTCATGAATTGTGACTCACATTTCTCCATAATTTAGTCTGTCATCCACCCCACAGAACTTTTATTCCCAGAGAAAAAAGTGAAACTAATATATTCAGCATCTATTCTACACCAGAAGCTGTATTATATTTTTAAAATGTGTTATCACACTGAAGTCTCCCTATATGAAACAGGAAAAATAAAATTTTATCCTAATTTTATGATCAAAAAATTCTAAAACTGGAAAGAGCTAAATAATTTTATCAGCAAAAAGTGTTTGTTTCCAGGGCAGAGCTGCAGACCAATGGAACAAGGTTGAATAGACTGACATCTCCCCTCAATCATATGATCATCTAATCTTTGATAAAGGTGCAAGAAATGTGAAGTGGAGTAAGGAAAGCCTCTTTAACAAATTGTGCTGGCATCACTGGATGGCTACATGCAAAAAAATGGGCTCAGAACTCTGCCTAATACCATGTACGAAAGTAAGATCAAAATGGATTAAAGGCCTGAACATCATACCAGAAACCATAAGGTACATTGAAGACAAAGTTGGCAAAACCCTCCATGACATTGAAGTTAATGGTATCTTCATAGATGTCACGCCACTGGCAGAGCAAGTGAAAACAGAGATAGATAAATGGGACTTTCTTAAACTAAGAAGCTTCTGCACCTCAAATGAAACAGTCTACAGAATGGGAAAGGATATTCGCCGAATACGCATCTGATAAGGGGTTGATATCAAGGATATATAAAGTACTGGTTGAACTCCACAAGAAGAAAACATCCAACCCCATCAAAAAATGGGGCAATGAAATGAACAGAAATTTTCTCAAAGAAGAAATCCGAATGGCAAAAAAGCACATGAGAAAATGCTCTACAACATTAATTATCAGGGAGATGCAGATCAAAACCACAATGAGATACCATCTCACACCTCAGAGACTGGCCCACATTCAAAAGAACAAAAGCAACCAATGGTGGTGCGGATGTGGCGAGAAAAGGACACTCCTTCAGTGTTGGTGGGAATGCCGACTAGTTCAGCCCTTTTGGAAAACAGTATGGACGATTCTAAAAAAATTAGATATTGAGCTCCCATTTGACCCAGCAATACCACTGCTGGGAATATATCCCAGAGAGGCAAAAATGTATAGTCGAAGTGATATCTGCAGTTGTTTGTTCATTGCAGCACTCTTTACAACAGCCAGAATCTGGAAAAAACCTGAGTGCCCAAGAACAGATGACTGGTTAAAGAAACTTTGGTACATATACACAGTGGCGTACCATATAGCTGTTAGAAAAGATGAAGTCATGAAATTTACATACAAGTGGTACTACATGGAAAATATCATGCTAAGCGAAATGAGTCAGAAAGAGAGGGATAGACATAGAAAGATTGCATTCATCTGGGGGATATAAAGTAACAAAATAGGAGATTAATACCCAAGAATAGCTGAGATCAGTACCAGGAGGATTACTCCATAGCTTAGAGGCCAGCCAGGCATTCTAGGGGAAAGGGCGGCTCAGATAGAGAAGGGAGCACCAAATAAAGGGTGTTTGGAGGATCCTCCCAGGAGGAGAGATGCATGTTGAAAGTAGACTATGGACTGAACATGATTGCCACTCAATGCCTCTTTTCAGACCACAACACCCAAAAGGAAAGAGAGAACCAAAGGAAATGCCCTGCCACAGAGGCAGGGTGGGGTGGGGGGGATGGGTGTTGGAGGGATACTGGGATCCATGGTGGTGGAAAATGGGCACTGGTGGACGGATGGGTATTTGATCATTGTATCATCTAAACCCAAGCACAAAAATTTGTAAATCTACAACTCTACCTCATGGTGTTTCACTAATAAAAAAAGGAAAAAAACAGTAAAGGGATTTAAAAAAAACTGGAATTAAAATATGAACCAGTGATTCCACACTTTGGCATCTATCTCAAGATTGAAAAAATAAATATTAATTTGAAATATAAAAAAAAGTGTTTGTTTCCAATGGTCTTCTCACCATATCACAATGAATTTCAATTTTACAGACTCATTTGAAGTTTTGTAGGTATGCTCTCCTCTCTCCTTGATCCCATGTTAATTTTTTCAAGGATCTCTGCCACCCACGCCTTCCAAAATACACATTTCACATTATCTTAGCTCATGTTTTCATTTTTATTTTTGATTTTTTTAAAAAAAATTCATGTTTTCTTTTTTAACAGTAAAGTTTATTCATAGGTCAAATCTAAGTCTTTCTCAAACTTTACATTATTGGCTGAAACAGTCGGCATTCCCACCAGCAGTGAAGGAGGGTCCATTTCTCGCCACATAGAAATTGAACTCCCATTTGACCCAGCAATAATGCTCCTGGGAATATACCCCAGAGAGGCAAAAATGTATAGTCGAAGTGACATCTGCACTTGTTTGTTCATTGCAGCACTGTTTACAATAGCTAGAATATGGAAAAAACCGGAGTGCCCGAGTACAGATGACTAGTTAAAGAAACTTTGGTACATCTACACAATGGAGTACTATGTAGCTGTTAGAAAAAATGAAGTCATGAAATTTACATACAAGTGGTACTACAAGAAAAATATCATGCTAAGCGAAATGATCCAGAGAGAGAGGAATAGACATAGAAAGATTGCATTCATTTGGGTAACATAAAGTAAAATAAGAGACTAACACCCAAGAATAGCTGTGATAAATACCAGAAGGTTCACTCCATGGCTTCGAGGCCAGCTGCACACTCTAGGGATAAAGGTAGCTCACATGGAGAAGGGAGCACAAAATAAAGGGTGCTGGGAAGATCTGCCCAGGACGGGAGATGCATGCTGAAAGTAGACTCTAGACCGAATATTATTGCCACCCAATGCCTCTTCTGCAATCCATAGCACCCAAAAGGAGAGAACAAAAGGGAGTTCCCTGCCACAGAGGCAGGGTGGGATGGGGATGGGGGGTGGGAGGGATACTGGGATTGGTAGGGGTGGAGAATGGGCACTGGTGGTGGGATGTGTACTCGATCATTGTATAACTGAAACCCAAGCACAAAAACTGGTGTTTCACTAATAAAAAAACAAAACAAAACAAAACAAAAAACAATTTTACGTTATTGGGTAAACCACAGCTAAAGAATTGATGGCATTTAATAACTAACCCCATCTACTGACATTTTAACAAAAAAAGAACTTTAAATGATACCACTTAAAGATGGAACTTTTTCAAGCTACATTAATTTCCCATATTTTGATTTAGAATAGATACAAGGGGCTGGAGTGATAGCACAGCACATAGGGCATTTGCATTGCATGCAGCCGATCCAGGTTCAATTCCCAGCATCTCATATGGTCCCCTGAGCACTGCCAGGAATAATTCCTGAGTATATGAGCCAAGAGTAACCTCTGTGCATCACCAGGTGTGACCCCAAAAAGCAAAAAAAGATACAAGACTCCGATTAGAAAACGTACAAATTTATTTGATGCACATATACCCACAGAAAGCTGTTCTTCCTCAACAACACATAATGCCTAATAACACAGATTCCTGATCTCAAGAGTCATATTCATTTGCATGAAGATGAACATTAATATACTCCCAAAATATGCCAGAGCTATAGTAGGCCAAACAGATAGACTTCTTGCCTTGCACACAGCTGATGCAGGTTCTATATCCCACCACATATGATCCCTCAAGCCCTAATAGAAGTGACCGCTCAGTGCAGAGCAAGGAGTATGCCCCAAGCACTGCTAAGTGTGGCAAAAATTTTTAAAAATAATTTTAGAAAAGTTTTATTTCTAAAATAAAGACAACCAGGTTCTCTAATATTATGTAGCATAGTTAGTATTTGCATGCTACTTACTATTTTCATTGGTCAGATTTCAAATTTCTTTCTGAATCTTATATTCTCATGATATCAGGATTAATATGAGGAAAGGTATACCAATAAATGCTGGGGAATATTGGCATTGATTATTTTCCCTTTCAAAAATTAATATTTCTCGAGAGACACAGCAGCGAGTTCCAGAGGACACCACAGTGCCGGAGATCTTTCTGGGCCCAATACTGAGCCAATTTTACCAGAGCAAGCCAGATAAATCAGGTGTACTCTCCCAACCAACTCCAGATAGAATCCTGGCAACCAAGAGTTACCACAAGCAAGGCCCAGGCCTGTGGGTTCCAGGACTAAATCTCCAGGCTGCATGGTGACAGAGGAGATGAGCTGTGCCTCCCTGGCTCCCCTCCCACGTGGCCGTCTGGCTGTCACACCCACAATCTACTTCTAGGCACCATCTTAACACATCAATGTCCATGGTCCAAAGACTCCCAATTGAATCCCCAAATGGATTAGGGCCCTACAGAGATGTCTCTGGAACCCAATCATTTAAAATCTAGAATTCCAGAAACATGTGGCCACTTTTGTGGCCACGCGAGCTCTCATGATATTCAAAATGAGTAATGGAAAATAAAATATTCAGTGTCTGCCCCTGGCATACAAACTTGAATGGTGGTGGGAAAATTTAAGCAAAACATAATGCCCAAAAGTAGAGAGAGAGTATTGGGGAAATTGTCTGCCATGTAGGCAGGGGGAGGACTGGGATTGGGGGGGATACTGGGGACATTGGTGGTGAAAAATGTGCACTGGTGGAGGGATGGATGTTTGATTATTGTATGGCTGAATCTCAAATATGTAGACTTTGTAACTGTATCTCGTGATTCAATTAAAAATTAATATTTATCAACTAATATATGACTATATCTTTAAAATACAATATAGATAGAAATTCTAAAGCTTGATTTATTAAAATATTTTGGGATTGTCAAGTCAAACTACTTGGCATCAATGAAAACAAGAGAGTTTTTCCTGCATGCTACATTCTCTGGACAATTGATTCAAGGTACTATAAAAGATGTGACTGGCCCTAGTTCAAATATTGTCAACAAGCAGAGTTTCTGAAGTCAGACACAATTAGATTTACATACTGGCCCAGAGGCCAAAATGTAGGAAGTTTGCCTTATATGAGACTGAACCAAGTTTGATTTCCAGCACCCTATCTGATTCCCAGAGCTCACCAGGAGTAATTCTTAGCTCTCCTTAGCTCACAACCCAGCGTAAGCCCTGAGCATCACCAGGATTGGAAAACAAAGCAAAATAAATAAAAAATCCTGGCCCACCACCAATCATTAACTATATGGTCTTTCCAGCCATCAGCAAATCTAGATGGCATCTCTAATGTCCAGTTTTCTCACGTATGAAATGGAGGGAAATAATATAACTTACCTCACAGGGTGGCTTGTAAGGATTAATTTAGACAATTGCGTATGTAAGGTACTTGAACTGTAGTATGAATTTATTTATCATTGGCTACTGAGAGCCATAGCATCAATTAAAACAAGAGAGATTTTCTTGCATGCTACATTTTCTAGACAGTTGATTCACGGTGCTATAAAATAAATGCTTATTTTGGAGTATTAATCAATATAGTCAGATCCTTGATTGCTAAAACCAATTAAAATTGCTAATGAAAATATCTGTGTTATTAAATATAAACACAGGCATTATTTTTTGTGTCTCTCACATCAAGAAAAGGCTTTGTGTCTTCAGATCATAAATGATAGAGCTCAAGTAAGCCAGGTGGGAGAGAAAGCTTTTAGTCACCTTAATAGAGCTGTTCTTGTCTTTGACCTTTTCCTAGTATTTGCTGAGAAGAATCCACAGAAATATAAAAAGGATATTCAGAGTCCTATATAGATTTCTAGGATGATGAAGAGGCTATCATTCTCAAGCTAAACACTATTATATTTCTTAATGTTCATTATGTTCTCTAGTTTTTGTTGGTTCAGTTTGGTTTGAGGGCCACATCTGGCAGTTCTCAAAACTTCCTCCTTACTCTGCACTCAACGATTATTCAGGGCACTCAGGTTAGCCATATGCAAAACAACCACCTTACATACGATGTTAGCTCTCCAGCCCTTGTTTCCTACTTTTTATAAAGCTGTTCTTGTGGAAGTAGGTATAATTGAAGTACCTTTGTACACCAACCACATGCTCTTAGAAATTAGACTATAAGACATCAGACGAATAAAAAAGAAAGCTTATAAGCTGGACAAGATGATAGTCAATTAGAAACTCCTCATTTTGACAAAAGAGGAAACAGAGGTCAACAACAAAGTTGACTTCATCCAGTGAATCCTGGCAAAATCAGATCTAGAACTCATTTGTTTCCCAGTCAAGTCCTAGAAGAGCTAAATTACAGGTTAAAATTATCTGTGGGACATTTTTCATTTTGGTCATAAGTGATTAATTGCAAGAGCTTCTTGACAGACTTACAGAGAAAACTGCTTTCCCCACACTAGATTTAATACATAGCCATTGAATTGCAATTTTCTGGCAGGAGTTACAGTCACAGTCTCAGGCTTCTACTTTTGTCTTGTTATGCTCATACTCACATTTACATTCCTAATCAAAGCACTTCCATTTGTCAGCTTTCTTATCAGAACTCTCAATTGAGCTATTTTTCAGACACCTCTACTAAGATGTCCCTAGTGAGATACTTGACTGAAACCCTTTCTTTCCTACTTTATCTCACTATATTTCCACTTTTACCATTCCTGAACTCCATTGCCAGGGAGTATTGCTATTGTTACCCTTATCTGCACTGTAATCATGCTATATTTCCTTATACTGTTTCAAGTGGAAAATAGAACACTAGAGAATTGACACCATTGTTTGGCTCTGGCTTGCAATATAACAATAAGTAGAAAATGACATTATTACTTTCAGTTTGAGCCATTTTCCTAATTGACCACTTCAATATATGAAATCTGACATAATCTTTCTAATCCGCTAATTTAATAGACTTTCTCAGAATACTAGGGGTTATTTTGAAGGCTACATATGTGTTGCATTTAAAAGTAACATCAGACAATATGAAGTCCTCAATATTATGAATTAAATTCACTACATTACCTTATTAAATATTTTATATTTTGGTGGTACTAAAACTTTAAACAGGATAAAATTACATTGAAGATCTTTATAAAAATCTCTATCATTATCCTTGAAATCTACATATTTATTCTGTAAATTTGGGATGGAGTTTATAAAACTACATTGCTAACAAGAACTGGAAATTCTAACAAGAACTGGAAATTGCTGGTTTAAGGGGAGTAGTATTTAAAATAGTATTTTTTAACTTGGAAATGTAGCCTATTATTTTATATATATATATATATACATATTTGTGCTCAATACATAGTATGATTTCACTAGTACATAGAAGATAAAGAAACAAAACAAAATTCTTAGAAAACAAGAAAAAGTACTGGTTACTAAAAGAGATCATATGTCTGATAAAGATGGAAGTTATAATTTTTATGTGAATGTAAAGTAGATGTTGATTTAGAATGTATATATATTGTCACTGTCACTGTCCTCCCGTTGTTCATCAATTTGCTCAAGCAGGCCCAGTAACGTCTCCATTGGAGACTTTGTTGTTACTGTGTTTGGCATATCGAATACATCACGGGTAGCTTGCCAGGCTCTGCCGTGCGGGTGAGATACTCCCAGTAGCTTGCCGGGCTCTCCGAGAGGGGCAAAGGAATTGAACTCGGGTCGACCATGTTGGCTGCATGCAAGGCAAATGCCCTGCCGCTGTGCTATCACTCCAGCCCTGCTCACAGTGGATGCTATATATATTATATCTATATAATATTATAATGTTATTTCAATTTTTAAAAAGTTATGCATAGTTTTCTTCATTGAAGTAGGTCTAATTGGTTTTGAAGCATGTTTATAGCAATGTATTTTATAGCTACCAGAAATTCACTAGCTCATTAAAACTACTTTTTATTTATAATACTGTATAACTAAAATCTATATAACAATAGAATATTGATTCAATTAACAAAAATTTAAGCAGTGATTCATTATAATTTATTGAATTATTTTCTTTAGTAAAAATAAAAGCCTTGAGGCTGGCAAGATAGTACAGCAGGTACTTGCTTTGCATGTGGCTGAACTGAGTTCAATTCTGAGCACCTCATATCATCCCCTGAGCCCCATCAAGAGTGTTCTCTAAGTCAGAATTCAGGAGTATTCCCTAAGCACTGATAAGTGGTGTTTAATGACCACCCCCAAAAGGGAAGAGACAATAACTCTCAAATACAGGGTTACTCTTAGCAGTAATTTTCCCAAGGTAATTCTCAATATGTGGCACAATGAGGCACACAGAATAAATCCAATCCTATGCACTGCCATAGTTCACTTGCAGAAACTGTTTCTATATATGAGAAAAATTACTGGAAACCTTAATTTAAAATGATGAAAAATCCCAACCGAAGCCAATGATTCATGATATGCAAGACTAAAGGAAAACCTTAGATAAGGATATTAAAATCTACTCCCTCAACCCAATAGTACAATTGAAGTCACAGACTTACCTCCTGAGCTCTTCTGAATTCAATGCCTCAGAATCAATTACACAAGTTACTTATTTTTGTTAAAGATTTAGATTCATAATATTGCAAACAAACTTTAGATCTCTTCCTTCCCATATCAATATATACACATTAGCCATCTTGAACTTCTTACAGTTCTAAAACATTCTATAATCTTTCACGGTTCCCTAGTTTTGTTCACTTCTTTCCTTTCCTAGAATGGCTTTCTTAGGAAGTTTATGAGCTATTACTCAGTTATACAAATATACATTAATTGTTGCTTTTTATTAAGCTTTCTCTGGCAAGTCTTTAGAAAGTTGTTGGAATTCCTTGGGTTCAGTAAAGCCCTCGGCACTGCTCTATAGAAAATGAAGCCACTTGAAGGATATGTGTGATTCTGTCATACTAACCAAAAATAGACTAAAGAAAGGCAGAAATAATACATTAAATCCATACATCCTGATTGTTGAAAATAGCACTTGCACCAAAATACTTGCCTTTTTTATATAAGTTAATTTCTCCTTCTAAATTTACTGTCAAATACATCATTCCCTTTTCACAGTAATTCAAGTTCAAAAATTACAGACTGGTTCTTCCCTTTATTTTCTATTATTTCTTCTTTATATTTTGTTTCAGGGGTCATACATGGTGGTACTTAGGGATTACTCTTAGCTCTGTGCTCAGTGATAACTCCCGGTGATGTTTGGGGAACTACTTAGGGTGACAAGTATTGAACCCGGATTGGCTTCATATAAATGCCCTTCCCATCCATGGTAATATCACCCTGGCCCCTGGTTCTTCCTTCTTTCCATTCCACCCATGTGCACTTAATCTCTAAACGCTGAATTTTATAAATGACAATTATTTCTCAAAACTATCATTATCTTCCCACCTTCAATATTTCGATAGCATCTCTGACTACATTATTATAAGAGCTTCTTGAATACTCTATGCATTTTAGACCCTGCTTTAGGATACTATTATAAACTGATCATGTTACTTATCAACTCAAAATTTACTGTTGGGGGAACTGGAATATATATGTCAGGGGCACCTGTTTCATATATGCATGAATTCAAGTTTGATTCTAATACTACATAACACTGAAACACTGCCAGGTGTATTTCTGGTGGTCCTAAAGTATCCCAGCATGACCCTGGTGACTGTGGTGGGTTTTAGCATTGTTTAGTCCAAGTAGTCCTGCATCTTTGGGCCTTAAAATATATCCAACCAAATTGGTCTAGTGAATCCTCTGGCTCCATTGGTCATTGTAACTAGAGTGATCCCAGACCTCTGAGCATATTGTGAGAGACTGAAAATAAATAATATCTCTGATCACATCTACCATAAAGACCAATATATATTACCAAGGTACGCACAATGACCAGGCTCAATTCCAGGCTCATATTTTGCTATGCCTCTAGCATGTGATCATACTAGATAAACTCAATATTTTATAGAAAAAAATAGTACATATATGCAATTTCATGTAACTTAACTTTTTACATGCAGTTTTTTTGTCTCACTGCTTTCCTAAGCATGTTGCTCAACTCCTGCTGACCCATCTCATATTTCATTGTCTCATGTTAACCTACCCCATATTTCAACAATCTCATTATATAGAAAGTCTAGTACAGCCCCAGAAAGCTGAATCAATTCACATCAATTACTTATATTATGACACTTATTTGGGAACGTTATTATTCTTCAATAAACTATGAACAATTCCAGAGTGTTGGTATGACTTTATTCATGTGCATTATAGTCGGTTGCTAACACAGAGCCTAACCAAAAGTATTCCAAAAACATTCAGTCAGTGCCTAGCAACAATATTTTCCACAAATCTTAATTTTGAAGTGGGCATGTAAATTCAGTAAATACTTACTGTGGAACCAATTCCCCTGATGGGTTTCAAGAAGCACCCACTTTATTCCAAATCCCTCTCAATAGCAAATAAAGTTATAACACATTTCCAAAGTATTTTTTGTCAGAAAATGTTACTGAACATTAAAAATGATTCATTTTTTTAAATTGCAAATGTGGTTCTGTACAGAAAGTGAAACCATTATTTAAATCTAGTTCAAGAAAACAAAGAAAATTAGAAGAAAATCAGATATATCTGGATTTTTAAAGCTCCTGTCTACCTGAAGAAATTTATATTTAAAGTCATAATTAGAGTCTGGTAACAGCTCAGTGACAGAGTACCTGCCTTGCAGGCAAGAGATCATGAGTTCAATCCTTGGCTTAAGCTCACCCACTGAGTGTGATCGTGGTGATCATGGCATTTTTAATCTCTGGAGCTTACATGAAAGTGTGCCATCTCTAAGCACCACAGTCAAGTAGTAAGCACCACACTCAAGTTGTGTGTGAATCCTACTCATTCCAACCGATAATAAAGGAAATAGAATCGTAAAAATAATTGAACTAAAAGCTTGGTGACCTTCCTATCTGCTCTTTCTATTTAAGCCAGACAAACTAAGTAGATTAATACTAGCTGTTATGGACTTGTATAGCCAGAATTCCTATCCATTGACTCATTTGATTTTCATATAAACTTGAGAAGTTAAAAAGGAAGTTTTTATAATATTACTTTTTATCTATGATGACATGAATTGTAATCATTGTATTTTCTTGGAGAAAGTATTGTCATGCTAAATGGAACATAAAACTATTCTTCATTGAATCATTTGAACACTTGACGTCCCATTACTCATAAATTTGCTCGATCGGGTGCCAGTAATGTCTCTTTTTGTCCGTCATGTGAGAGTCTAGCCCAATGGCATCTGTTCGCTTTAGGAGCACAAAAATCCTCAAAACGTTCATTCAGGGTCTTGACGAAGTCTGACCATTTCATAGATGGGTGGCCATGAAATCTTTTGATGTCGCATGGAATGCAGTCGGTATTAGCTCTAGTAAAATGGTTGTTTCCAAATCTCAATACGTGTCCAGCCCATCTGATTTTCTACGCTTTGGCAAGAGACAGTGTGCCTGATTCTCGATCGTCAACAGAGGTCAGGACTCCAGATTCTTTCTCTCACTTAAGTGACGCTTGATACTCCAAGCATAGCTCTTTCAATTCCTCTTTGGGAGACCCAAACAGCCTTCTCATCCTCTTTTCGTAGGGCTCAGATCTCTGTTGCATATGTTAATGCAGAAAGAAACAGTGGAATCGAAGAGATGTTCCCGGAGCTGGAGTTTCTTCACCCTCTTAGCTATTTCTTCGACGCTCTAGAAGGCGGTCCAAGCCCCTCTCTTCTTCCTGCACAACTCAGATGTCAGGTCATTGGTCCTGTTGATTTCTCGACCTAGGTACACATAACTGTTGCATTTGGAGATGTTAGTACCATTGGGAGCGAATGGAACATCAGGAACGAAAATGTTCCTTATAAACATTGTCTTTGTGAGATTCAGCTGTAGTTCGACCTTTCCAACACTCACGGTCAAAGTCAGCCAGCATTTTTGCTGCTTGGCTGATGTTTGGTGTTATTAGAACGATGTCATCAGTGAAGAAAAGGTGGTGTAGTTGTCGATTGTCTATCTTCACTTCCAATCCTTTTCATTCCAGTCGGTGCATGACGTTCTGAGGGTGGTACTGAAGAGTTTCGGTGAAATGGTATCACCATGCCAAACACCTCTCTTGATGTCAATGATCACTTCCCTGTAGAATGGTGAAATCCTGGTAGTGAATCTGCAATACAGCTCATGGAGGATCCTGATGTACAGAGTTTGAATGCACTGTTTGGCCTGGACCTTGATAACTCAACAGAATCAAAGGCCTTCTTTAAATCAATGAACGTTAAACAGAGCAGCATCTTGAACACCCGAGAAACCTCAATCAGCTTGGTTATTGTGTGAATATGGTTGATTGTGCTGAATCCTCTTCGGAAACTGGTTTGATTGCATGGTTGTCCTTCATTTAGTGTTCTGCCAATACTATTCAGGATGACTCGAGTAAAGAGCTTGTAGACGACAGACAACAGACAGATCAGGTGATAGTTGCCAATGTCATGGATGTCTCCCTTCTTGTACAGTAGAATCATCCTGCTGATTTTCCACTGGGATGGAACTTTGCATTCAGACAAGTAGCCTGTGAAGAGCTGAGTCAGTGTATTGATGATTCCTTATGGGAGGTTCTACAGGTGTTCACGTCTGACCTGAAGGGAGAACACTGGGAACAACATATCCATATTGCGTAATTTGGTATGTGGGCGGGTAGACATGGCCATCAAAGAGATCTGCATAGAAGTCATGGATAATCTTCTCCATTGTCCTTCTGGAAGATCCATCAGGGCGTCAGATGGTAGTCATCTTGGTCTTGTAGTTGGTGAAGAAAAGGCGGGCGTTGCAAATGCTTTTCTCAGCTTCTGTTACATCTGCCAGCACTGCTGCTCTTCTCTCTTTGAGGTTGTTGCTTCTCTGCACTGATGTGCAGGCTCGGATGTTTGCTTGCTGTTGCCTGAGGCTTGTGACAAGCCATGTTGTCAAATTAGCTGGAGAGTTTTCGAAGACACAGTTTTTTGTAGCTATCTCTCTCTTAGCATTCTTCACACAATCATGGACGTGTTGAACCAGTAGATTGTATTCCTCATCTGTTTTCAATGATGGCATCTTCCCATGTTCCCTCAACAGTGCCAAAGAGCTCCCAGTTGGTGGTTGTTCTGGGAGTTCTCTTAAACTTTGCAGCCCTTTCTCCATGCTCTGTGACATAGAATTTAGCATGAAAGAGACTGTGTTCCAATCCCATTTGGAATTTTGGGACTACAGCGACATCGGTCAGGCAAGACTCTCGATTGAATATGATGTGGTCAATTTTGTTGTGGAACCATCCACAGGGAGACTCCCATGTGCAAGGTTAAGATTCAGCCTTCTGGAATTTTGAGTTACCATGGATGGTCTTAGTCGACATGATTAACTCAGACAGTCTCTCACCCTGTTCATTCCATTCTAGGCCACGGTTCCCCATGTGGAGTTCTCTGACTGATCTTCTTGGTCCTATCTTGGCATTAAAACCACTGACAATGATCTTGTAGAAGGTGTGGTCTTCTTTATAGAACATCTCAAGCTCCATGTAGAACTTCTCAATTTCTCCTTTATCATAATTGGATGTTGGTGGGTAGACAATGAAGATAGAAACTCCCAGCAGTGAACCACATCTATTCAAGTGTAATCTTCTGACTCGGGTTGTTAGGCATTTGAATGAATCAATGCTCATGGCCAAGTTCATGTTGACAAGGACACCGATAACACTGACAGCTCTTTTGTTGCATGTTCCACAGAACAGTTCTTCCCCAGTGTCAAAAACAGCATGATGTGATCGATGCCTTCTCATCTCATCAGATCAATGATGTTGTACCTAATCTTTCGTGCTTACACCATCAGGTACTCGATGGATGCATCAAATGCCGGTGTATGTGCATTGAAAGTACAGTCAGTCATTTTTGGCCTTTTTAGTTTTGACAGTCTAGTTTGTCCCTGAGATTTTATTAGCCTCTCCTTAGTCATCCTTATTAACACTGCCATATTGTTGGCTCTTTCAGGGTAAGAGGAATGAGACCTATTGTATATACTTGTATTGGCATATCGAATACACCACGGATAGCTTGCCAGGCTCTGCTGTGCTGGCGGGACACTCTCGGTAGCTTACCAGGCTGTTTAAGAGGGATAGAGGCTTTTAGGATGGCCTCTAATTGTCATTTCAGGTGTTCCTCATGGTTCAAACCATATTGGAACCCCATCAAATATGGGGCGGTAATCTTGTATTAAGTGTTTTACGATGTGTTGCACAGCCGCAAAGCGTGAGTCTCGACCAGTGTCCAGAAAGCATCCTGGAGTGTGGCAGCCAATGGGCAGTGGAGCTAGTAGAGGTAATGGAGGACATCTGTGCTGCTGGGAGCAGGCTTTATTCTAATTTCACAAATTTTGAAGTGTGAAAACAAAAACCTTTGTCTTAGATCCGAGGACATAAGAATGTTCCTCTTCTAAGAATGGTTAAAATAGTGGCTAGGAGATTAACTTTCATGCTTATTCAGTAGGAGCTTCAAAGAAACTTCTTTGGATAGATACTTTTTTTTAATTTAGGATAGATACTTTTATTCCACTAGATTTTTCTAACGTATGTTCAATTTTTTAAGAAATTTGTGGGAAATATCACTGTCACTGTCCTTTCATTCATCGAGTTGCTCGAGCGGGCCCAGTAATGTCTTTATTTTGAGACTTGTTATTACTTGTTTGGCATATTGAATGTGTCATGGGTAGCCTGCAAGGATTTGCCGTGCGGGCGAGATACTTTTGGTAGCTTGCCGTCTCTCCAAGAGGGGCCGAGGCATCGAACCGGTCTCGGCCGTGCTGGCATTGTGCAAGGCAAACGCCCTATTGCTATGCTTTTGGTCCAGCCCATTGGGAGAAGTAATCTGTACTTAATTTAAGAAACTTACAAATAAAAATAAATAGGTTTTAAGGTTTTACCATGGCAAAAAGCCTGCATGCTACATGGAGCACAATACAAAGTAATACTAGATGCTTGCCTGGCGAAGAATCAACCTTGAGAGAATTCCTATAGTCCAGTCCTGCAGCCTGCATATAGCATGATGAAGTATAATTACCAGGCACTGCTATATGGTAAATGGACCAGTAAAGGTATGAGGTAAGTTCCCAGAGTCCAGGCTTAGGCCCAGTACCTGCCGCCCAGTCCCTTGAATAGCCATTCCAATACAAGTCCCAGAGGAGCAAGTGGAAGCACATCTAGTAGTGAATGTATACCTGGAATACAAGTTGTCTGTATCCCACACCTCAGTTAATGGAGCACCAGGAGAAAGATTAAAAATGGCACTACGCAATGTCACAAAAAAAGTGACAAAGTTCCTGGAAGATCAACAATGATATCAAAATAGCAGAAATCCAAAACCGCGCGGCTGACATCATTTAATTCTTGAACTCAGCTGTAGAAAACAGATCATTTCACAATGCTTTTTCAGCATGGCTGAGTTTGGGGGGGAGGTAAAGTCTAAATAATAATGGTGCAACTTTTATCAAAACAATGAAGCTAGTCAAAGTAGACAGAGTGTTAACTAGAATTCATCTACCCCACAGACATTGGGGAAGGGTTGGGGGGGTTTATTGGGGTTCTTCGTGGTGAAAAATGAGTATTGGTAAAGGGAATTGTGATTGATATTTGCATGACTGAGACCTAAACATGAAAGCTTTGTAATTTTTCCCACAGTGATTAAATAAATAAATAAATAAATTTTTTAAAAAATGAAAGAACTCATTTATTTTTATTTTTTTAATTGAGTTCCTATGAGATACACAGTTGCAATATGTTAATGGTCACGTTTCAGTCATACAATGATCACTCACTCATCACTCCACCATGTCCATTTGACACCACCAATGACCACCTGAATCCCCTGCCACCAGTATGCCTCTATGGTTCAATGGATGGCACTTTCCTTTTCTCTCTCTCTCTCTCTCTCTCTCTCTCTCTCTCTCTCTCTCTCTCTCTCTTTCTCTCTCTCGCTCTCACACTCTCTCCTCTCTCTACCTCTCTCCATTTCTCTCTCTTATGGGCACTATGGTCTTATGGTCTGAAACACAGATAATGAGGTTATCGTTTCTTTCTTTTTCTACTTTCCGCATGCAGTTCCTATAAAGAGTGATAATTTCCAACTATTTTTCTCATCGTAATCCCTTGTCTATCCCAAGAGAACTCATCTAAATAGAAATAAAGAAGCTAAAGAATATAGTACTAAGTCTCAGAAGTAGAATGGATGAAGCTAAAAATCAAAACAAATGATCTGAAAGTATGGTAAACAGCTCCAGCAACAGAGTGACAACAAAAAAGAGAATAAGAAGAACAAAAATATATAAGGGATATTATTGACAATACCTGGAGGAACCTCGCAGTCAGAGAAATTCAAGAAGAAAGAGCTAGAGGTGGAGAAAGCATACTTGAAAAAATAATAGTTAAGAACACTCTTTAGGCCATGGGTCCCGATGTGAAGTTCTTCAGCTGAACTTCTCGGTCCTATCTTGGCATTAAGATCACCAACAATGATCTTGTAGAAGGTGTGGTCTTCTTTATAGAACTTCTCCAGCTCCGTGTAGAACTTCTCAATTTCTCTTTCATCATAATTAGATGTTGGTGCGTAGACAACGAAGATAGAAACTCCCAGCAGTGAGCCACATCTATTCAAATGTAAACGTCCAATTCGGGTTGTTAGGCATTTGAATGAATCAATGCTCATGGCCAAGTTTGTGTTGACAAAGATACCGACGCCTCCGGCACCTCTTTTATCGCATGTTCCAAGGAATAATTTTTTCTCCAGTGTCGAAAATGACATGATGAGATTGGTGCCTTCTTGTCTCGGTCAGACCAATGATGTCATACTTGATCTTTCGTGCTTGTACCATCAGGTCCTCGATGGATGCATCTGATGCTAGGGTACGTGCGTTGAAAGTACAGACGATCATTTTTGTATTCCTTCGTTGTGGCAGCCTAGTTCGGCCTTGAGATTTTATCGGCCTCTCCTTTCTCATCCTTCTCAATGATGCCATATTGGTGAAGCCTTCAGGGTCAGGTGAATGAGACCCATTGTAATTACTGGTTTTGGCATATTTAAGAAATATAGATCCTAAACACACAAATAGTGTTAATCAAAGTAAACCAAAACATAAAAACACCAAAGCACATTGTAAACAAAAAACCCAACAAGCAATTTTTGGTTGCAGAGAAAGAGATCAGCAAAGCTTTACAGTCAAAGGGAAAATATGATTTACATATTTCTCTGATGAAACTCTATGAGCAAAAAATAATGGAATAGCATATACAGAGTAATGAATGAAAATAACCTCAAATCGAGAATCCTCTATCCAGCAAGGTTATCACTCAGGATAAAGGAGAGAAAAGAGCATTCTTGGTCAAACATAAGCGGAGAATATTTATAAACATCTACACTAGATCCAGCAAGGATACTGAATAGCTTCCTTTGAAAAGCAAAGATCAAATAGCATAAGCAATCAAAGTCACCAAAGTTACACGGCAACACATATTTTATAGGAATAATTTCTCTAAATTCAAAAGGCCTGAACTTACACATAAAAAGGCACAAAATGGATCAGGAAAAAAGAATCCAGTCTTCTGTTTCTTATAAGAGGCACAATTAAACTCTCCTGATAAGTGCAGGCTCATAGTGAAATGTTGGAAAGTAAACATTCACCTAAAAACAACATACATAATCAAAATGCAATATAATTAAGATTTCATTCAGAACATTTCACCAACTTCCGTGTAACCCTACCAAAGGCCAGGATCCAGAGACCATAAAACCAAGCTTCCAGAAGAGAACAACGCAGTCTCCTGCCCCCGCGCCTCGCTGTCCTCACCGGAGCCCCTTGGAGGAGGGTGGGTTGAGTTTCCTTCTCTGTCCGAGCAGAGTCCTGGTAGCTGAAGACCTCCGGGACCCAGCCACAGCCATGCTGACACCACTCTCCACATGCTCAGACAAGACTCACACATGAAGGAACCGACAGAAGAACCCAGGTGTGCGAGACCCGGGGCTGAGATCTCCAGGCCTGCTCGGTTTGGGACTGGGCCTCCTCCACCCATATCCCCCATCTTCCAGTAGCTAGACAGTTACACCCACCAAATGCTGTGTAACCCCATAAACGGCCAGGATCCAGAGACTATAAAACCAAGTTCCCAGAAGTGTGCGGCAGCAGATGCAGCCACGCAACCTCTTATTCTCTAGTTCTCACTCTCAGAGAACCCGGCAGGCTACTAAGAGTATCCTGTCCGCATATATGCCTGACTGGAAACACCTGTAATGGTGATTATATGCTGCCCCAAAAGCCTCCATCCCTCTCAGAGAGCCCGGCAAAGCTACAGAGAGTATACTGCCCACATGGCAGAGCCTGGCAAGCTACCCGTGGCATACTTGACATGCCAAAAACAGTAACAATGATGTTCCTCATTCCCCTGACCCTGAAAGGGCCCCCAATAATCCATCAGGCTACACTATATGACAGGGACGAATGGAGATGTTACTGGCACCCACTCGAGCAAATCGATGAACAATGGGGTGATAGTGATGGTTATAGTGATGGATATATCAAGTGATACAGCACACAGGACATTTAATTGTGAAAAATTATTCTCCCCTGTTGGAGTACGAGGAGCTTAGGTTTATCGGGTCACACCCATCACAGTGCTTCCAAGTAATTTCCATTACTTTGTCAGTAACTACTTCTTTGTACTCTTTTCCCCAACCAATTTGTAAGGTCTCATCCTTCTTAGACACTGAAGCTGTACTGTAAGTTAATATTACCTTTCTCCTCTCCTTATATCTTATGAGCAGTTTACTTTAATGCAATGTCCTTTTGTATAGATACAGGAAGACAATTAATTAATATGCTTTGTAACTTAGGAATTGATTGGCTTTGGATATTATTCACTCCCGGGCATCTGCTTTCTCAACTTAAGCCTCAGTTGCCATCACTTGCTAGCAACTCAAGGGCAGGGTCCCAAAGTGGGACTGGATGGAACCAGGGCAAGCCGGTAAGTTATGTGCTACCCTGGCATCGAGATGGGCCAGGCCATGGTGCCACGATTTTTAACTATAGATTAAGAGTTTGATCATAGGCAAATGCTGTCATGATCCAAAAGTAACGATGAGACTAGGACCCTGCTGCTAGGAATAGGAAAGATATCTGGCCTGAGCATTGCAGTCTGAGATAGAGATGGCCCTAGGAGAGAAATTCTATAAGCTCAAAGTATTTCTTACTGTGTCCATACAAAATGATTAATATTATGTATGCTTATATGTTGGTTGGACAAGGAGAGGAGAAACATATCCTAGAAGCAGTTTTCCTGTATGTCTAGTTTGGATGAGACTGAACTTTCTCCCCTTCAAACTGCCTTCAGTAAATGATTTCAGTATATTGAGGCAGTTTCCCTTATCTCACAGCAACCTAGCCGGCCTTAGGTATGCAGATCCCAGGTGCCAAACCAGGCCTGATCTTTGGGATGTAGATGCCTGGCTCCAGGAGATTACAAACTCTAGCAAACTGGTCTTTGTTGCGCTAATCCAAGTGCTTATAGTTTGTAAAAGGTGAGGCCAGGATTACTGGCCTGTGGATGTAAAGAAACAATGTATGTTTTGCCTCAATATTCTTTCTGTAACTCCTTTTGATGACATCACTATATTGTGCCCTTTAGAGGTACTATGATCTATATAAGGGAGATTTCAGGGCTCTCTGGGGGGACACGTGCATCAGAGAACCTGGGAAGATGGGGCTGAGGACAGAAGCTGAGAGAACAAAGGTGCACATGCTTGAGAATTCCTGAGGCCTCCATGACATACATCTCTTCTATGTAATAAACTGCTGCTAAGACCAACCAGCTTGGCCTCGTTTCCTTTCTTTGCCTGACCATCGCCATCGACCTCTGTGGAGTGGGGAAATGGCCTGACCGCCGGCCTTTTATTTTTTGTGTGCTTACACACCCCCCAAATATTTCAGTCTAAAATTTTTGAATCTGGAATGTCAACAAAGAACCAAAAGTTCAACAATCCCACTAACATTGTCAGAAAATCAGTGTTTTTACCCATACTACACAAATGAAAAGCCAAAAATAAATATAATACAGCACTATCAACAATATCACAATTTAGCTTTATATGGTTAAAAAATGTAAAATATATTTACAGACATCTACCTACCATAGACTTGATGAGCAATTATTTACTTTAATGATGCTGGAATTTTCAGAAAGTTTAGCAATTCAATGGCTTACCCATAAGAAAATTGAAGACATAAATTACCTGCTGGACTGCTAACAATCTGTCTCCCAGCCACTGCCCAAAAGGAACAGAAGCACTGGGTCCCTCACAGCTTAGTACATTAAATACAGCTTGGCCGCCTGGACCTTTATTTACCTCTTCCTGTCATTTATACGCCACCTGATATGTTTCCTCTGTTTTTATACAGAGAGAGACATTTATTGAAAATGTTTTTATTGAACATTTTGTGTATTTTTACCCTTAGATGATGTGTTATATTTTTAATAAAGCTACAGACCAAATAACTTTATGTAATATCTATGAATTTCTGCTCTTATCACCATCTTATTTTCTCACTTTGTCACCAGCTTTCATTTCTTTATTTCTGATTGCACTTTTTGAATTTTTTCACTGACTTAGCATTGCTTTACAATATTATTGAATTTCATGGAATTGTAGAACTTCTATTATGGTGATTTTAATGGTGTATTAAGGACTAATGCATGTAGTTCTCATAAATGTCATAGAGCATATTTTGGGGAGGATAAGTCCAAAATAATGTATTTTGTTTTTCTTTACTTGTATTCTCATGGGACCTAGCTAACAAAATACAACAGGTTTTATTGAGTGTTTCATGTTGACTGTATTGAAGGAATTGGTCATCAAGTGATTTATGAACTTCCCAAATGTTTGACCTAAACATTTCTTAGGTTCATTAGAATGTTATCTATGGATAGACAGAAAGGATCAAAATTATCAGACTCACTTATTTAATGTTTACTGAAGTACTTAGGTTATGAACTCCCATACCTATGAGGTATTTATTAAACTCAAGTATCAAGAATATTGTATGTGGTATTAATAGTTCTTATTAGTACCTAATAATAATAATAATAATTTTTATTAGTACCTTATTACATCAAATATTATCATAACTTTTGAGGCTGACAATTAGTCAAAAACTATTTCAAACACTTTGTATATATCTCTGTATTCAATTCTTGTATATGCCCTATAAGGACTATAAGAACATAGTATTTTAAAATCTCAAACTTTTTCTATAATAACATCAGGGCATGGGGATATTTATCTATAGTCACAAATAATGGATGATGGAACTTGACTTTAATAGTCCCTAATAACTTCAAATTCAGTCTTCTGCTTTCCTCTACCTACCTCTGTTCTACATTACTGGCCACTACCCTTGAACTATTTGTCTTCTAGGTTATGAGTAAATTTGATAGAAATAAAATTGTCAAGCAGATGTTGAACGTAAAGCCAGTTTCTTTTCCTTGACTTATGCTGTACTGTTATTCTCCTCATCCTCTCCTTAATTCACTACTATCCCCTCCTCCACCTCCTCTTCCTCTCTCTGCCTCTTTCTCTTCATCAACATTTCTCTTTTTTCATCTTTTGTATCACTGTAAGAAGCTATGTCACAGGCATATCTCCAGAGACTCATGTCTATATAAGCAGCCCCTGACTGGACTTAGATTCAACCAAACAGCCAATATTTAAGGTTAAATAACATTCCACTGACATCCAGTACTTATACAGCTCTGGAAGTGAGTGGAAGCAGTTTCACGTTGTTATTAATCTCTTGGTGGCCTTGCCATCAATTGTTTGACTTCTCAACAGTTTATTACTCGTTTAACACTACCCATAATTTTGAACTATGCTAATTAGCTTCTTGAATTTTTTAAATATATTCAGCAACTATTTATTGAACAATTCATGTATGTATTCTACTAGGAATAGCAGGTATAGTAATAAGATAAACCTATAACTTCTGCAGAGTTCAGTTATAACCAGAATGTGGCGCAAGACCCTCGGACCTTCTTCTGTTTCCACACATCTATAAAGTTATTTCAAAGTCCATATACCAATTATATGATTTTTACAATGATTTCTTTGCAAAAAAGGAAATTTTGCACACCCACTAATATCAAGATGCCCTGATAAACACCATTACCCATCGATATAGTCACTCACAACTCACTCCTCTCTCACATGCACACATACACAAATACAAACATTAATTAGTACTAATAACTAATTAATACTAGTGCTAGTATTAGTAAACACAAAATTAATAATAAGAAAAATAGTATAATATAACCAAAATCTCTGCTCCATAGTGTTGAAGCAGTTAAGGATTTTTCTCTAAGAATAAAAGAACTAATGGCCTAGTTAATTGGACTCATCAAGTCAGACATTTGACAATATTCTGTTAGTTAGGAAAATAAAATGAATGTGATGCTAGACCAGACTGCAGGTCAGCAGCTGCCCTCTCTAATTGAGCTCACAATTCATTCAGAATTCTAATCCAATTCAGAGTAACTAGAATGACCAGACAAATCTTTCAACAACGAAAGACCACATCATTTTCTCTTGTTTGTGTCTCTCATTGTCAATAGGAAATTAATCACCAAGTTATACTTTAGTATTACAGCAATATTTGTAATGGTTTACTTAATGAATAACTATGGAAAAAGTCTCCAAAGAGATAATAAACGTTATACATAATCTAATTGTAAGGAAATTTAGGTATTTACTTAGGCCATATTTACTTACAAGATATTTATAATGATGGAAAGCTGTGTTTGTGGAAATAGCTGGTTTTGTGGAAATAGTTGTGCTAAATTATTAATGGCTGTTACATGCATTATGTATTCAGCCTAGAAGTCCATAGAACAAAAATCAAGCATAGAAATATTTGTGAAGGCCTTTATAAACTTCTTAAGACATTTTAAAGATCCTCCTTTAACCTGCTCTACCAGATAATGAATTCTTCAAACCAAGTACATTTATATTTTATCATTGGCAAAGCTGTCATAAGAGAGAGAGATGTATGAGTCCCCAGGTCCCCAGAAATAAGACTATGGTCCTTCCCATAACACACTTAATTCTCAGAAGAGCTCGGGTGCTAATACAATGTTGAAACATCTCACGTAATCTTAGCTTTTCTCAGAAATCAATTTTATCCTGATAGAAGAGGTGTCAAGCTTGATAAAAATAGTTAGATGAAAATTTAATTTCACAAATAGTTAATTTATTTTCAAATTTTCTGTCAGCAAGAAAAGAAAACAGAGCAATTTCCATATGACTACAAATCACATGAAACAGAAATGTACTTAGAAAACTGCAAAGTTTATTTTAAAAAATGGGTTGAACAATCAGAGTCATTGCTGTCCAAAGCAATCTTGCTCAGGAGTGAAGCTATTTTTCTACTTTCAAACTTCATCAAAACGGCACCTGGTTCTGTGCATTGCAAAGTACTCTGGAGTCAGTAGGAACTCCCACTTTTGCTTAATATTTTGAAACTGTCAACCAAAGTGAAAATAGACTATAAAGAGAAAAATTAGCCCCTGTATTATCAAAGTGTATGCAATCTTTAGATTTGCATCTCATATATATAAGGATTGAAAAAAATATAAAAACTAATTTAAACACTTTCCTATCCATCACTGAGTTTATTAAATAAAACACCGTAGATGCTACTGAAGCTACCAATCCATTGCAGCTCTTCCTTTTCCTATTCACTCCTTTGCTTCATAGAATTAAATACTATCATTATTTTATTTTGTTTTGTGTTCTATTTTCATGGTTGTTTTATAGTTGGTTGTCTCTTCACTAATATAAATTCATTAACAACATGCATCATTGTGTGTTCATGGTATCACAATGTATTTTATAAATTCTGTTATTTTATTCATTATGTGGTTTTCGATATTCAGTTTCATTGATGCACATAGTTGTAATGGAATCATTTTGGTTCTGTATTCCCATGCATAAATATAAGACATATAATCATCTCTCCATTGATGCACATCCAGATTGTCATACATTTTTGTTATGATAAATAATATGACTGGAACCCATGTTCTTGAGTCTTCCTAGAATGTATTCATAGGTAAAGAATTTCTGAACTAGAAGCTATGTGCACATATCCACATTCACCAAATAATGCCATTTTCCCCATAGTGACTAAAATTTACATGTGCACCAATAGTGTAAGTGGATTTCCACAGAATGTTTTTCAAAAGTTCTTTTCCCCCCAACATGTTATTTTTTTGTTACACAAGCATGCTACAGTCAGTTCCTATACTAAGTAAAAATAAATTAAGCATGGTCTCAGACTAGTAGTGAAAGAATCCATATTAGGGCATCAAATTTTTGTGTGCTTCAGCTAACTTGCAACATTGCTTTCTGTAAAACTTCTTGGCTGCTTTGCACCTGGGGGAGAGGGGACTTGAAAAGTGAACAGGGCATAACTTCTTTCTAAACCAAGTGTGACAGTATTCAGGTGTATTTACTGTTCGTGAAATGTATTGTCTCAGTAAAGCACCCTGCAGATTTGGGTAAAGGATAACTCAGGATGCAGGTGGTTGGGGCAAATTGCCCTTTCCTGGAATGTATTGTCTCACTAAAGCACCCTGCAGACTTGGGTAACTCAAAATGAGGATGGTCAAGGGAGATTTCCTAAGGCTCAATGATTCCGGCTATAACCTTGCTTGTGCTGACAATCATGTACGTAAATGCTGATCTTTGAATCTATAGGCTAAGGAGTGAGGTACTTTTAAATGGATTGGTTAAGAAAGTATATGTTGTTACAAATCTATTGGCTATGAAATGCGCGGGCTTTGCTGTAACGGCCAGTGAAGGCCTATATAAGATCCCCTTTGAAGAAGTTCGGGGCTCTCAGCCACTGCCCATTTTTGGGGTATGCTGCGGAGCCCCAGCATGCTGGTCTAAATAAACCCCGTTTTTACTCCTGCAGGAATTGTGTCTATCTGGTCTCTCCGCGCCTCCCAGGGCTAGGGAACTCCCGATCCCAACATTAGATCTGGGGTCTATATGGAGAACAAAATGGATCATCTCAAGAGCCAACTTACCTACTTACTTACTTTATCTAGGGTAAATTATACCCTTTCATTTACACTTGTAGCTCCCAGAGGTTTGTTTTTTATTTTTTGGTTAAGTACAGCTCAACCAAATATACCACTATTAATAAAACATACAGCATAAACATATTACTGTATGTTTTAGCCTGCTTTAATTCTCATTACTCATTCTTGTCAACCACTGACATTCATTTGTCATTCATTGATTCATTCAATTATTCAACAATGTGTATCTAGTGCTTAAAATTTGCCAAACATTTTACTATGGTATTACAATGAAGGTATGGATAAAAGTGAAAAAAATTGTATCGTCTTGTGTGTAACCACACAAAAAGACGGGCAAAGGGACGGCAGCGGCCTATCTCTCCCGCTGCCTGAGTTCAGTAGTCTCGTTTCCCCACTCCAGGGAGGTCCATGTCAGGCGAAGGAAGAAAACAAGGGCCAGGCTGCTTGATCTTAGTAGCAATTTATTACATGGAAGAGATGTATGTCATGGAGGCCTCAGGATCTCTCAAGCAAGTGCTCACCCAGAGAGACCGGAAAATCTCCTCATATAGATCACCATACCTCTAAAGGGCCCAATAAAGTGATGTCATCAAAAGGAGTTACAGAAAGAACACTGATGTTGAAAAACATACATTGTTTCTTTACATCCACAGGCCAGTAATCTTGGCCTCAGGAAAGAAAATACAAAACCAGGACTGAAACCTTTCACAAGCTACAAGCACTTGGATTTGCATCCCAAAGACCAGTCTGCTAGAACTTGGAATCTACATCCCAAAGACAAGTATCTGAGCTTTCCATTCCAAAGACTAGCCTGCCTAGAACTGTAATCTACATCCCAAAAATCAGGCCTGGCTAACAACTGAGATCTGCATATCTAAGACCAGCTAGGCTTCTGTGAGAAAAGGGAAGCTGCCTCTTACAATATACTGAAATTATTTACTGAAGGCAGTTGAAGGGGAGAAATGTTCAGTCTCATCCAAGCTAGTCAGGACACAAGGGAAAGCTGCTTCTAGGACAGATTCTCATTTAGCAGATCAACCCACACTGGAACAGAATTCCCTGGGTGTGTTTCTCCTCTACTTGTCGATCAAAATATAAGCATACATAATATAAATCATTTTGTATGGACACAGTAAGAAATACTTTGAGCTTATAGAATTGCTCTCCTAGGGCCATCTCGAACTCAGACTGCAGTGCTCAGGCCAGATACCTTTCCTATTCTTAGCAGGGTTCTAGTCTCATCGTTACTTTTGGATCATGACAGCATTTACCTATGATCTGTTGGGATCGGGAGTTCCCTAGCCCTGGGAGGCGCGGAGAGACCAGATAGACACAATTCCTGCAGGAGTAAAAACGGGGTTTATTTAGACCAGCATGCTGGGGCTCCGCAGCATACCCCAAAAATGGGCAGTGGCTGAGAGCCCCGAACTTCTTCAAAGGGGATCTTATATAGGCCTTCACTGGCCGTTACAGCAAAGCCCGCGCATTTCATAGCCAATAGATTTGTAACAACATATACTTTCTTAACCAATCCATTTAAAAGTACCTCACTCCTTAGCCTATAGATTCAAAGATCAGCATTTACGTACATGATTGTCAGCACAAGCAAGGTTATAGCCGGAATCATTAAGCCTTAGGAAATCTCCCTTGACCATCCTCATTTTGAGTTACCCAAGTCTGCAGGGTGCTTTAGTGAGACAATACACTCCAGGAAAGGGCAATTTGCCCCAACCACCTGCATCCTGAGTTATCCTTTACCCAAATCTGCAGGGTGCTTTACTGAGACAATACATTTCAGGGACAGTAAATCACTTTCCAAGTCCCCTCTCCCCCAGGTGCAAAGCAGCCAAGCAGTTTTACAGAAAGCAATGTTGCAAGTTAGCTAAAGTACACAAAAATTTGATGCCCTAATGTGGATTCTTTCAGATCAAACTCTTAACCTATAGTTAAGAATCATGGCACCTTGGCCTGGCCCATCTCGATGCCAGGGTAGCACATAACTTACTGGCTTGCCCTGGTTCCATCCAGTCCCTCGTTGGGATCCTGCCCTTGGGTTGCTAAGAAGTGAGGGCAAATGAGGCTTAAGTTGAGAAAGCAGATGCCTGAGAGTGTATAATATCCAAAGCCAATTAAATCCTAAGATATAAAGCATAAAATTAATTGTCTTTCTGTATCTATACAAAAAGGAAATTGCATTAAAGTAAACTATTCATAAGACATAAGGAGAAGAGAAAGGCAATATTAACTTACAGTACAAGTTCAGTGTCCTAGAAGGGCAAAACCTTTCAAATAAACAGATTCTGATTAGGGGAAAAGCTGATTAACTGGTTGAGAAAGAGAGCATAGAAGTGGTTACAGACAAACAAAGGAATAGGAGTGACTCGGGAGCACTGTGATGGGTGTAACCTGATAAACCTAAGCTCCTTGTACTCCAACATCTTGTGTTCCAAACTTCTTTTCATCAGAAAGCCTGTTCAATTAAATAAAGTTTAATTAAAAGTAACAAGAATAATTTAATATCTACTATGAACTAATATGTCTGTGTCTGGAAATAACATCATGTTCATTCTTGCATGCAATATACTTTATAGCGGTATGGCCAAAAGAAAGCAAGTTGGAACTGACACTCCATGTACTGAGTGTCTAGTACAAGAATAAAGCTGTAATCTACTTTTTATTCTAAAATAATAATGTGATATAGATTCGATCATGATCATCCTGTTGTTTGTCGATTGCCTTGAGCAGTAACAATTCCTTCGTCCTAGCCCTGAGATTTTAAAAAGTGCCATATTCAAGGCTCTTTCAGGGTTAGGAGAATGAGACTCATCATTGTTACTGGTATTTGGCATATTGGGTATGCCACAGGGAGTTTGCCAGACTCTGCCGTGTGGGCAGGTTACATTGGGTAGCCTGCCAGGTTGTCCAAAGTAAGAATGAGATAATAAGATGCCTCGTGGCCACGAATGCGGCCACACACTTCCATGAGCTGAGTTTTATAGTCTCTGGGTCTTGGCCGTTGATGGGATTACACTGAGCCAGGGGGCCAGTTGGTCGGTATGACCCCTGCCTTCTGGAAGATGGAGGATCTGGGTGGAGGATGCTAAGCCCCGATCTGAGTAGGCTTGGAGATCTCAGCCCCGGGACCCACATGCCTTTTTTCTTCTGCTGGTACCTTCATGCGTGTGGAGAGTGGTCTCAACATGGTTGTGGCTGGTTCTGGAAGTCTTCGGCTGCCAGAGCTCTGCTCGGGGTGCAGAGGGAAACTCAACCTGCCCCCACCAAGGGGCCCCGGCAAGGACAGCCAGGCGCAGAGGCAGGAGACTACTGATATAGATTATTATCAGTATTAATCACAAATAACAACAGAAAAGGTGAATATCAGAGAAGATAAATGATTTGCTAAACTCTTACCATGAATTTGATAGTAAGAGCCTGGGCTAAGATTAAAATTCTGATCTTACCCTAGTAATTCATGACCTTTTATGGCTAATGGTAGTAATTATAATAATGAATAAGGGAAGAACAGCACTATTTCTGATTCCAAGACACAACACAAAGACCATATAGAAATGATGCAAATTTCTGATATGATTTTTGTCAAGAAGATACTACAGAAATTTTTAATTAATGTGATGGAGCTCATGTTTCATTGCCCATTATATATAAAAACTCTCTTAGGATGAAATTGAAGTACACAGGTTTTGATTAACTGCTCATTCTTCTTTCATATCATGGGAGCTCAGGAGAGTATTTGTGCCCTTCAGGGTCTATGGAGCCATGTGCTTCTTCTATCATAATCTACCTCTTTCACCAAAAATTTGGGAGCTTTATAAGAGAATAGATCATACTTGTTGGTTCACTCATATTTTTGTACCTAGCATATTGGCTATTATAACATATGTACTCGGTGAGTATTTGTTGAGCAAACTAATGAATGCAAAGTGAAATTAAGACTCAAAAATCCATAGCTTTTTATTCTCAGAGGAAGAGATCCAGAAATTGTCTGACTAAAACAATTTAAGAAGCTAGAAATTAGTACCCCGTTAAACACATAGAATAGCCGTAATAATTAGCACATTTGAAGTTCGAAGCTCTTCTGAAAGGAATTTTATATTTATTAATTATATTTACTTTTTAGTAATATATGAGGTAGATGCTATTATTATCTACATTTATTAGATGGCATGGAGAGACTCAATGGTGTCATCCATGGTCATTCATATAGTGTGGGGGCCCGGATTCATAGCCAGATATTATGATTGCAATTTCTATGTACTTACTCTCTTAGGTAAATCATAACAATACACAGATTTTTCTTGATATTTGATGTGAAATGAATTGCTGATAACTCAATAGCTACTGCATATTTTCCTATGACCATACCCTAAATCTTTATTAAACTAGACTATGTACTCCTTAGAAACGGATTCTTTCCAGGAATCCTTAATTATGGACCTAATACATTTTAGTGATCTGAAAAAGTAGTATTGAAAAAGTAGTATTTTATTTCTATACTTTAAGACCTATAGTTGAGATAGGCTAATGTATATTGAGTAAATTTAATAACATATGCTCTGACATTAGACAGAAGTGGGTTTAGATATCACTTATGACATTTAGTAACAATGAAATTAAAATACAGAAATTCTTTCTGAATCCTTTTTTCGTTCTGTAAAGATAATAATATCTATCTCTAGAGAATATTTTCAGTAACAAGTGGCACAGAAATAATGTTCAACAAATGTTTGTGTTATTGTGGTATTCATAATTTTCCTCTGAAAAATATAAATTTACATATATCCTGATATTGTTGTAAAACCTAAGGAAACTAGGGATTTTATACCTACCAGTAGGGTCTTGCTTATGTTATTGTTTCCCTCTTCATTTTACTTTCTCTTCCTTCAATAGGAATATATCTATAGACACCATTACACAAAACTTGTGGGTTGGAGCGATAGCTCATCAGGTAGGGTGTTTGCCTTGCAGGCGGCTGACCTGGCTTCAATCCACGGCCCCCCCTTATTATCCCCCAAGCACCGCCAGGACTAATACCTGAGTACAGAGCCAGGAATAACCTTTGTACATTGCCAGGTGTGACCCAAAAGCCAAAAAAAAAAAATTTAAAAGCTGACATCATTACAGAAAACTACTTTTTAAAAGGTCACCTATATCTCACAAAATGTCAATTTAAATTTTTCTTTCTTTAAGTTTAATACTATTGACCTTGCCAGATACTTATTGTTTAATCATTGATCATTATGTCTTACATTTCTCCCCTATGAGTAAATCTAAGTTGCATTATATTGCTGTTGCTGCTATTGCTACTATTACTGCTTCAGAGATTAACCTCACAGAAGCTCCTCTGTTCCTTGCTCTTCAGTATATTATACTTGCCATGGTTCTAGCCCTGGCAGGATTCTCTTTCCACTGACAGCACACTTGGTGAGCATTAACTTCCAATCCTAAAACTACAAAAGCTCTACCTATTATGAATGAGCCCCAATTTATGACTATTACCTTATATTTAACTGGGTTTGAATGCTGAATCTCCACTTCTTGATGAATCTTAATTCCATGATGCTTTTTTCTCCTTTATACCATTACTTCCTCCTGTTTCCCATTTTCTTTTATAGATAAATTGTAATACCAGAAATCAAACCTGAGGCTTTAAACACATAAAGAAGGCATTATTCTAACAAAACATCCTTTACGATGTTTTCTGTTTTCGATGGATGGTCTTTTGCCCCACCCCACCCAACTCTGTTGATTGAAACCCTAGACATACTTACAATTGCAGATCTTATTATTTCATGCCCAAATTATAGCAATTACAAAATAAATCTCACTGCTAGAAGCCTTCCTTAATCCGTTCTACTCCATGTTCCAGGTGACCTTACTTTGATAGACCTATTACTTTGATAGACCTATTAAAATACCAAGTCTAAAAGTATTCAGGAGAGAGTGACAAACTTAAGTTTTCAAATTCTTCAACTGAACAATAGACTTCAAAGTTGTTAGCCAATTTAATACTTTTCAAAACTCAATCCTCTTTCTTTAGCCTTTTTTCTAAACCTGGTCTAACCTTTTCCATAGATTTTTATATGTTTAATGTATTCTCCTTGATAAGATTGTCCTGCACAGACCATCTTCCAATAAAGTCATCCATGTTTCAAACATATGCTATTCCTTTAAACTTCCTAAAATTCTACCTCAAGGACATTATCACTTAAAGGTGTCAGTGTAAATTTCTTTCTCTTCTTTCTCTTTCCCTTACATTCCATAGCCCACAGAGTCCCAATACGTTCCCTGAACATGTGTATTTTAAAAGACTAACTAAGTTTTAGAACCAATCACAGTGGTTCAAGGACTGGACAAAGAAAGAATCCATAAATTTCTGCCTTGAATCAGAAACCTATAACAAGCAGCAAACCAGCTATCTAATTGGACAATTTGGACACATCATTGGGTGAGATAGTATTAGTATCCTATAATCCTAATTCACTTTAGCCATAGACAAATGTTTTAATAATGGCTATATATAAAGCACAGTGGATTACTTATTAATATGGACTCTCTGTAATTAATTCACACTTCAAATTTAAAGTTGCACCATTGTAATAAGAATAAATAATTACAAACATAATAATAAAGGCAACAACATGTAGTTTTTTTAAAACCATTACCCATGTTTTAGTAACACATTCTGACTGTTGTGCCTAATGTTGTCTCCTGAGTCGTGATGGATGTAAAAATATTCAGCTAATAACAGACTACAATGATAATAGTTTAGAGCTCTAACTCAAAGTAGTTTATGTGTTTCTCTCTTTTGAATCTGGGAAAATAGCTTACGGTGTCTCACTTTTTAAGTATCAGTGTTGTCTGCTCTCACTTGACAGTGTTGCAGACATAGAATGTCTTTAAGGAATTTCTCTTTTGTTTGCTTTTGGGTCACAGTCAGCTGTGCTCAGGGCTTAGTTCTGACAGGGCTCAGGGAACCATATGATGTGCAGATGATTGAATCCAGGTCAGGTGTTACTCACCGTACTATTGCTCCAACCCCCCCAATCCAATGTTAGTATATGTAAAATTAAAAAATACTGGAGCGATAGCACAGCAGGTAGGGCGTTTGCCTTGCACGTGGCCAACATGGCCTACCCGAGTTCGATTCCTCCACCCCTCTCGGAGAGCCCGGCAAGCTACCCAGAGTATTCGATATGCCAAACACAGTAACAACAAAGTCTCCAATGGAGACGTTACTGGGCCCGCTCGAGCAAAAAATACACAGTATAGAAATCTGTCGAAGGGGTGTGCTCCATGTCAATGGACCAGACCCATTGCTCTATGTCAATGGACCAGGAATGAGAATTTTGGAAAAATTCCTGAGATTCAGTGTTAAAAAGTAATTCCTCTGGAGTAAACCAAAACTGCTGCAGGTTGACTTTAGGTTGACCTTGCAACCACACTTGAAGCTGGAGCGATAGCATGGCGGTAGGGCATTTGCCTGGCATGCAGTCAACATGGCCGACCCGAGTTTGATTCCTCCGCCCCTCTCGGAGAGCCCAGCAAGCTACCGAGAGCACCTCGCCCGCACGGCAGAGCCTGACAAGCTACCCGTGAGGTATTCGATATGCCAAACACAGTAATAACAAAGTCTCCAATGGAGACTTTACTGGGCCCACTCGAGGAAATCGATGAACAACGGGAGGACCGTGACCGTGAAACTAAAACTGGGTTTGAAACCATGTCTTGGTCACTTTCCTTTGGCATGTAATTTATCAGCTTTTCTCTTAAGAATTTTGTACTAAGGTGGAGCGAGTAACACCGTTGCATCTCATGGGAGGAGTTGGAGATGTAATATTCATTCACCACATGACATATATGTAGTGCTTACTTCCAGTAGCTTGTATTTTCTTTCTGAGTTTGTGTATTATATAATATGCTATATATTATATTATATTATATAATTTTTTCCCTTTTTGGATCACACCCAGTGATGCACAGAGGTTACTCCTGGTGCATGCACCCAGGAATTACTACTGGCAGTGCTCAGGGGACCATGTGGGATGCTGGGAATCAAACCCAGGTCAGTTGCATGCAAGGCAAATGCCCTACACATTGTGCTATCGCTCCAGCATTTGCCTTGCAAGTGGCCGACCCGGGTTCAATTCCTCTGTCTCTCTCAGAGTGCCTAGAAAACTACACAGAGTATCCCACTGGCACGGCAGAGCCTGGCAAGCTTCTCGTGTCATATTCAATATACCAAAAACAGTAACAACAAGTCACAATGGAGATGTTACTAGTGCCCACTCGAGCAAATTGATGAACAAAGGGAGGACAGTGCTATAGTACATTACATAATATTATATATTGGTATGAACTCTGATATCTATATGTGTTTAGTTATATGTGTATGGGTTTATTAAGTAAATTTTGAATATTTGAGTGAAGCACTAGGAGGCCAGCATGAGAGACTCTGCCCATGGTGAAGAGTGTCTTAGTGAAATACATTTAATACATGGTGAGATAAATGCTATTATAGAGCATATATGATACAACAGAATTTGAAGGTTTCTTGGATTAAATGGATCTAAATTTAGAGCAGTTTATTTCCAGGTAGAGAAAAATAAAACTTGCCACAAGAGGAGACAGCATAAATAAAGATTGATTTCTCTTTTCTAACAAACTAATACTTAAGACTACCCAGGATCTGATTAGTTCCTGAGAGAATATATGTATCAGAAAGAACTATACTGTTATCAGGAGAATAGTTCAACTCATTCACTCTGATAGACTGGGAAGCATGCAACAATATTTTTATATAATCAGGGTAGAAAACTATTACATCAGATTTTCAAAGTCCTCTAAAGTGCCAAGAAACACAGTAAATAAGGAAAATGGCAAAGCCACATTAGCTAACCCTAACAAATTAAAGAAAGTTTCACTTTATTAAAAGTTAGTTCTAGGGATTTTAAGATAAATGTATATTTGGGTTTTCTGAGGAGACTATTGTGCATACCTGAATCCAAAGGATGATTTTTAAATCATTATTCTTTAGATCAGCAAATTTGTTCAACTACTGTGCAAGAGCTACAAGTGTGCTGAAATATTGAATACTCCAACACCCACTAGTAAGGAGGGATCTAGAGTTACTGGATTCAAGGACTATTAAATATTGTCAATATGGTGGGAATGCAGGCTGGTCCAACCCTTTTGGAAAACAGTATGGACGATTCTCAAAAAATTAGAATTTGATCTCCCATTTGACCCAGATATAGCACTCCTGGGAATATATCCCAGAGAGGCAAAAAGGTATAGTCGAAGTGACATCTGCAATTGTTTGTTCATTGCAGCACTCTTTACAAAAGCCAGAATCTGGAAAAAACCTGAGTGCCCGAGAACAGATGACTGGTTAAAGAAACTTTGGTACATTTACACAATGGAGTACTATGTAGCTGTTAGAAAAGATGAAGTTATGAAATTTACATACAAGTGGTACTACATGGAAAGTATCATGTTAAGCGAAATGAGTCAGAAAGAGCGGGATAGACACAGAAAGATTGCATTCATCTGGGGAACATAAAGCAACAAAACGGGAGACTAACACCCAGGAATGGCTCAGATTAGTACCAGGAATTTTGCTCCATGACTTGAAGGCCAGCCACATGTGCTATGTGAAAAGGAAGCTCAGATAGAGAAGAGAGCACCAAATAAAGGGTGTTGTGAAGACCCTCCCAGGGTGGGAGAGACATGCTAAAAGTAGTCTATAGACCAAACATGATTGCCACTCAATGCCTCTCTGACAAAACACAGTACCCAAAAGAAGAGAGAGAGAACAAGGGGAAATGCCCTGCCACAGCGGCAGGGTGGGACGGGGGGGGGGCGGGGGGGACGGATGCTAGGACCCGTGGTGGGGGAGGATGGGCACTGGTGGAGGGATGGGTACTTGATCATTGTATAACTGAAACCCAAGCACAAAAATTTATAAGTCTATAACTGTACCTCATGGTGTTTCACTAATAAAAAAAATGATAAATAAATAAAAAAATAAAAATAAAGAATTCCTCTTTTCCACCATGTATGGCAATTACATTATTTGACCTGCCATAACAAAAATAATTTAGAAATATTCCCATGAAGTTAGCTATCTAAAGGAACCCTTCTAAAGAAATGCCAGCTTTAACATTTATACCAATGTTAAGAATAGCATACTGTTTTTAGTGTCATCATCATTATCAGTATCATCAATATCATCATCTCCAGTCGTATTTATCTTATTACAGCAAAAGTATTTCTTCTTCTGAAAGAGTCATTTGACTTCTCTCATATACCTAATTCTGCTTCTGATGTAAAGTGATGATCATGTTTAATGTTATGGGGATATTATTTATAATATAAAGGAGATAATCCATCTTAATCAGAGGCCATTGTAAGTATGACTAATTATAATTCTTAATACAGTTTCCTATAAAATGAGCATGTATTCTATCCATCTATCACTGTATGAAGAAGCACTAAGTATGACTGTGCATGCATATGGAGCTATCATGATGAAGTTGGCTCACTTTAAAATGAGCAATAAATATTCATCCAAAAAGAATGATGGTAGCAGAGGCAAAAGAAATGAAATATTTTTAATACCCCCTTTCTATTTAAAACAGAACAAAACTGATGCTTTTTACACATTAGTTTGATTTTTTTCACCATAAATTTTTGAGGTCATTATGGGAGTTCCTGTCCAGGTTACTCCAAATTTGTAGCTCTACTGTCAGTCCAGGACAGACTCTAAACAGAAGTCTCTTAATTGCCTATCAGTAAGTCACTTTTATGCAAAGCCTTTCCATAAAAACCTATTCAACTCTAGTGACATGGCCTCTATGACAGTCCCCAGACACATCAGAATTTTCTATATGGGTAATGGGATTCAGGAGGGCTGTTAAATCAGAATGAACTGGTGTTTGGGCAATTTCAATATTCTTATAATGTTTTCACTGTAAACGTGTTTCAGTCATGTTAAAACATGTTAAAACAGTTCGACAGGTTTCTGTTTTGCTCTGGTCTCAGTTACTATGCTCATGAGCTGATTAGTTAATGACTAGAAGGAATTGACAAGAGTGGCAAATCCACTGAGACAGCTTTTTGCAAAGGGAATTTATGACGGTGTAATACAATGATTAACCCAAAGCACCCAATAAGCTGTTACTTAGGGCAAAACTTCTTCAAATCCAAGAAAATCAGAAGACTAAAAGCAAACATTTTCTGTGTCTAAATCTGTCCCCTCTCCAAATAACACATCTGTTTGCCCTTGAATATAACTTTATTGTTGCTAATTGGAATTTGGAGCTGAATTTGAATGTTGGCTTTGCCACCTAACAGCTGTGTAACTCTGAGTAAGATACTTAGCCTTTCTTAATATCACATTCTTATCAGTAAAACAATTCAATGTTGATCATTACATATCAGGTTTATTGTGGGTTTACTTGTAGAATTATCTCATATTTGACAATCTATACATATTTATTTACATTATTTCATTGAGTAAAGATGTTTGACTTAGAACTTGTTACCAGTCCTAGGTCAAGTAGATACATGGAATCCAAATTGGCTGCCCTATGCAGTATGCCAAGAATGACCTCCTAAATTTCAAAATTTCTTTCCTTCAACTTGCTAATTCTCGTTTTCTCAGCAGGATGTAATCTGCTACCCCGTAGTCATCCAAGGATGCTATCTCAATGACTTCGTATTCTCTTGGACTCTTATTTGGTATTGATGTCTGAAAATACAAGAAGATATCTGAGCAGAATTATTTTGACTATGTTTGAACATGCAACAATATGCCTTTTAAAAAGTCTTTCCCCTGCTTCTATAAACTTGTCCTCTGACACATATTTACAGACAAATTATTTTGCTTTTGAAGTGACTGAGACTTCCAAATCATGTTGCCTATAAATATGGAGCACTGAGAAAGAATATTTGGTCTGACATAAAATTAAATTGAGGTAATACTTTTTCATTGTTGGGAATGCTGTTTGTAAAGTTCAGATGCCTTAATTGCTAAGAGTGAATTGGATTCTTTTTGTCTCCCTTACTGATTTTTTCTTAATTTGCTTAGTTTTACTACTATTATATTAACTTTTGAGCTTATTTGTATCAGGAACTAAGTCCTATTGGGAGAGGCACATGTGGCAGTGCTCAGTGTAACATTCCCAGAGTGATTCTCATGCAGTAATCCTGGAAGTACTTTGGGGATGCAATGTTGAGGATGAGTCCAGGGGTCCTTTATAAAAAGCATGTACTCCTGATTTTGACTATCTTTCTGGTCCTAGATTTTGCATCTTGAATTTATAATACTCGGATTATATAAAATTGACATAACTATTATGTGTTAAGGTAAGTAGTATTTGTTAGGTGCTTAAATGTTATGTGTTAAATGAGATGATAAATTGATTAAATAAAAAATAGTGTCAAAAACAATTTACGGATGTTTTAGCAAGCACTTCATTCCATTATCCTCCGCTCCCTAATTACTTATCCAAACATAGAGACTCATAAATAGTCATGCATGACTTAACAATGCATAACAAATTGGAGACAAATGTGTTATTAGATGGTTTTGTCATTACACAAATATATATTCACAAATCTGAATGGCATTGCTTAATAAGCACCTAGGTTATATGGTATAGCTTTGGGGAACCTCTGTTGTCTTTATGGTTCCATCACAGAATTAAGTAGAATTCAACACCATTGAGTGATCATAGGTATGGGTGTATTACTTTCTTCTTTATTCCTAAAAAAATAATTATGGCAAAAAGTCCTAATATGCCATCTATGCTTACTTTTCCTGTGCTCAATGCTACCACATTTTTAATACCAAGATAAAGAAACAAAAAATTAAAACCCATATATTTGTTACATTAGCCCTGTATGTGCTTTTATATTTTGGCCTCCCCTGCACTATTGCTCAGTCTGTACATATCCTTTTCTAAGATTATTCTACAATGTCAACCTCTCTGAGAATGACTCTGCACAGACATTGAGCATGCAGATTTGTAGTTAAGTGGAAATACCTTCATATGTATGACACAAGATATTGAATATAAAGGTATGGTCACAGGACTGTTGAGAACATTAAATGAAATAACTTAAATATATGAGGCAACCAACACCATATTTGTATCATTATAAAAGCTTTATATGTGTGAACTAGCAGACCAAATTCTTGCTCCTATGAAAGGATGTATAAAATGATCTCTCAATCCTTCAAATAACACTTGAGTGCACCTTTGAATGAAGGTTTACAATATTCATATATCATATTTCTTTATTATTCTGTAATTGCTGTTGTTCTTGTCCACAAATGTTAGATAAACTACTGAATAAAATTATAATATGTTCACCCTTTTATAGTCCCCCCAATATCTATATTTTTCTAATGAATGTTTAATATCATTTGAAGAGGTCAAGGCCCTTCCTAGCACACATTTTGAAGCTTAAAACAATTTTAGAACAGACTTCATCTATCTTAAATAATTCAGGATTCTATTTTTATCATGAATTTTCAAAATCATAATGAAATAAAACAGTCTAACAAAAATATAGACGATAAATTTCTTTGCAAAACATGTGATTTTCCTAACTTCCCACAGCATAATTAAAGTATCCCTAATAATACTAAATGACAAATATTTTCCCTTCTGTTGGTTTATGCCAGTTTTTCTCAAACATTTCCCCAACTTACTTTTCAATTCTATTTTCATAGTTTCTTGGAAGTGTCTAAAGTTTTCTCAAATGAGGTACCCATTTTTTTCTACTCATTATTTATATTAATATATAACATTTGGATAGTTGTTTTAACTGATGATGGGATTAATATATCTTGCTGAGTGAATGCACATCTGATATTTAGGTGGGAGAAACATCTCTATAATGCGTGAGTTCAGGTAAATATCGATTTATTATCTTTGAAGTATTGTTTTTGCAATGGATTTTGTCCCATTTGGTGTCTTGGGGCCTAATTACTATTTACAGTGTAGTTATACCATACAGGCATAGCTGTAATGGCTCTCTTAGGTAAATATTTTTTCTATATTGAACTCCAGCAAGAAAAACAAGAAAACAAATCCTATGTCACTCCCAACTTTTCTTTATCTCCTGCCTTCAGAAGACATATTTTATCAGCTAAATACTTATTAATAAAGTCAACACCTTAACATAAAAAATTGGAAATTTTATTTCTTAATAAGTAAGGACATTTAGTCTCGTAAAGTAAGCTAGTAGTCAAGAAATATATATGGACCATGAGCATCAACATGAAAATCTGTTTTTAATGGAGGAACAAATGAACAATGTAGTGAAGAGACTATCCATACAAAATAGGGACAGAGAAACATATCATTTTACATATGAACTCATTGGAGGGGACATTTATTTCTCCCTGTTTGTTGCTCTTACATAATATAAAACATTACTAATGAATGTAGAATATATTCTGTAACTTATTTTTGCCTATTTGCACCGTTCTATAGGTTTCTAGTAATATCCTTAGCTCTATTAAAATCCAATATTTTGTAGCACTCAACTTTTTATTTATTTATTTATTTTAATTTTTATTAGTGAAACACCATGAGGTACAGATGTAGACTTACAAATTTTTGTGCTTGAGTTTCAGTTATACAATGATCAAATACCCATCCCTCCACCAGCGCCCATTTTCTACCACCACGGGTCCCAGTATCCCTCCCACCCCCCATCCCCCCATCCCACCCTGCCTCTGTGGCAGGGCACTCCCTTTTGTTCTCTCTCTCCTTTTGGGTGCTATGGTTTCCAAAAGAGGCATTGAGTGGCAATAATGTTTGGTCTATAGTCTACTTTCAACATGCTTCTCCCATCCTGGGAGGATCCTCCCAACACCCTTTATTTGGTGCTCCCTTCTCTATCTGAGCTCCCTTTTCTCTTAGCATGTGTGGCTGGCCTCCAAGTCATGGAGCAAAATTCCTAGTACTAATCTCGGCCACTCTTGGGTTTTAGTCTCCTATTTTGTTATTTTATGCTCCCCAGATGAATGCAATCTTCTATGTCTATCCCTCTCTTTCTGACTCATTTCACTTAACATGATACTTTCCATGTAGCACCACTTGTATGTAAATTTCATGACTTCATCTTTTCTAACAGCTACATAGTACTCCATTGTGTAAATGTACCAAAGTTTCTTTAATCAGTCATCTGTTCTTGGGCACTCAGGTTTTTTCCAGATTCTGGCTATTGTAAAGAGCACTCAACTTTTAAAATTATATACCTAAAAATTATAATACAATGACATTTATATTACAACAGGTTAGGAGCCTTACGGGCATGCAGCAACCTGTGTATGATCCCCTGTACAATATATGGTACTCTAAGTTCTGTCATATCGACATATGCCAGACACAGTAACAACAAAGTCTCCAATGGAGACGTTACTGGGCCCGCTCGAGCAAATCGACGATCAACGGGAGGGCCTTTACCTTTTACCTTTAAGTTCTGTCAGGCGTGGTCACTGAGTGCCAAGTCAAGAGTAAGACCTTGAATTCAGATGTTGCCCGAAAAGCAAAATTAAAGCCCCACCAAAATAATAGCTTATTTGTTATCTTCTCCATGCCCAACATCTCTATGTCAAGGGTCTGTCAGAGATAGTCATAATATTCCACAGCTATACAGCACTAACTGCTGAAGTAGGGCAAAGAATAAAAGGAATTTCAAAGCTGCATAGGTAAGAATGTATACAGGTGAACATTCTAAGACACTTATTTATTATGTCTATATGAGATAGGTGTACCCCCATTTTTGAGACAAGATAAGCTCAGAAAATCAAGGATGACTAGAACTATAAGAAATATATATATTGCATTATTCTCACCATTACTTGTATAAGTATAGAAAGTAAGGATAAAACATAGAACATATTTTCATTAAAGTCAAACAGGTACGACTGGAGAGATAGCACAATGGCTGATGATATGCTTTACATATGCTTTGCATACATGGGTTTGATCAATGCACAGTGTGATCTCCCACATACCACCAAAGACAATTTCCAAGTCCACCACTATGAGTAGTACCTGAAAACAACCTAGTTTGGCCCCAAATACAACAACAAAAAAATAAGTCACCAGTAACCTGCGCAAGTAGGTCTTTTTGTCTTGCACACAGCCAACCCAGGTTGTATCCCGGGCACCACATATAGTCTGCCAAGCTTGCCAGGATTTAACCCTGAACACAGTGTCAGGAGTAAGCTCTGAAAATCACCAGGTGTGGATAAAAAACAAACAAAAAAGTCACAAATGTACTGAATAGCAGAAAGAGTTCTGAACACTTCTAAATATAAATCTAGTATTCAGTTTTCAATTTCGAGGTTAATTTTTAATTCAGTCTATGCATCCCACATAGGTCCTTTCATTATTTATTTCCACTTTGCATACAGTATGTGAATTAATATTTGAAGTTTTTGTTCATTCGGGATTTAAGTAATGCTACTGTCAAATTTGTACTAGATGAAAAAAACTAAATACAGAATACAAAACTCTAGGTTTGTTGGTATTATAATTCTGATAAGCAACAAAATTGCTAAAGCAATGGTCAGCAAATAGATAACTACTTACTCTGAAATTGAGGAGTACTACATAATATATTATTATAGCAAGGAGAATAATTCGGTTTACATGTAATATTTTTTAAAAGGGTTTACAGAGGAAATAACTATTAAGCAGAGATCATAAATAAAATAAAACTTGGTTTAACAGAGTCCATTATTACAACACCAGGGCCTAATGTGATTGGTATGTTATCCATTTGGTAAATTTTAATATTTGACCACTTTTATGATGAAAATTATTTCCATCAATAATTTATTATAGAGTCATAAAAATATGTATTTCAAAACTGTATTCCAAAAACACTTCTAAATATTAACTCAGTCAAAGGGAAAAGAAAATTATATATATATATGTATTTTATGTAGGAATACTGCTATTTATTTAGCCACTGATTAGACTGATTGAATTGTGCATGAACTCCACCTTACTTTTATTTCCATTTTTTATAATTTTATTTACTGTACCACCATGAGAGCAGTTACAAAGCTTTCAGGTTTAAGTCTCGGTTATACAATGAAACACCCGTACCTTCACCAGTGCCCACTATCCACCACCAAAATCTCCAGTATACCCCCATCTCACACCCTCCCCCTACCTGTAGGGCAGATGATTTCCAAATTACTCTCTCAATACTTCAATTATACTCAACATTTCAACACCACACCCACCATTATTATTTGAGATTTTACCCCAACACTCAGATCTGCCGAAAATGCAACAGTAGAAAATTTATTTTCTTTGTTTTCTATTACTGGTTATGAATAACATATGATGCCACATGGCTGCAGTAGTGGCTGTGCAATTTTGAAATTCCGAAATTTCAACAACTAAATCTGGAGGGATTTCTTGCCAAAACCTGCTGGGTTCTGAAATTTGTTCCTGAGTCTCTGGGATCATGGCCATTAAGCAGCTTGATCAGGAGCCAGAGAGGTTGTTCGCGGGCGGTGACTCATGGTCTCATTGGGGTGGGGAGGAAAGGGCCAACTCCACCCACAACCCATGAGGCCCTGCATGTCTTATCACTGCGGGCCCCAACATGACTGTTCAATGGCCTCTGGCAGATGGCAGCCACTGAGCCGCCAAGGGGGAGCAGGTGGAGGGACAGCACCCTTTCTTCCTGGGGGTGGCCCAGTGACAGTAAACTACTGCGGGGTCTGGACACATTTCTGAAAAAAGCCACTGGGTTTCAAGATTTGTTTCTGAGTCTCAGGGATAATAGCCGTTAAGCAACTTGATGAGGAACCAGAGAGGATGTTCGTGGGCAGCAAATCAGGGTCTCGTTGGGAGGGGAGGAAAGGGCCGGCTCTACCACCATCCCATGAGGCCCCGTGTGTCTTGCCACTGAGGGCCCAAACCTGACTGTCCCTGGTCGCTGGAAGATGGTGGCCACCAGGCCACCAGGAGGAACAGGCCAAGGCCCGAAACCTATTCCCACCTGGGGTGGCCCAATGCCAGTAATCTGCTGCAGGGACTGGAAGCATTTCTGCCAAAAGCTGTTGGGTTTTGAGATTTTTTTCTGAGTCTCTGGGATCATGGCTGTTAAGTAGCTTGATCAGGAGACAGAGAGGCTGTTTTGGGGCGGCGACTTGGGGTCTCATTGGGACGGTGAGGAAAGGACTGCCTCCACCCCCATCCCATGAGGCCCCGCGTTTCTCGTCACTGCAGGCCCATACCTGACTGTCCAATGGCCTCTGGAAGATGGCAGCCACCAGGCTGTCAAGGGGGAGCAGTCGGAGGGACAGCACCCTTTTCCCCCTGGGGTGGCCCGGCAACAGTAACCTACTGCATGGTCCAGATGAATTTCTGCAAAAATCTGCTGGGTTTCGAGATTTGTTTCTCAGTCTCTGGGATCATGGCCGTTAAGCAGCTTGATCACAAGCCAACGAGGCCATTCATGGGCGGTGACTCAGGGTCTCGTTGTGATGGGGAGGAAAAGGCCGGGGAGGAAAGGGCCGGCTCCACCCCCATCCCATGAGGCCCCGCATGTCTCGTCACTGCGAGCCCAAACCTGACTATCTAGTGGCTTCTGGAGAATGGCGGCCACCAGGCCTCCAAGAGGGAGCCAGTGGAGGGACAGCACACTTTTTCCCTGGGGTGGCCCGGTGACAGTAACCTAGTGCGTGGTCCAGATGCATTTCTGCCAAAAGCCGCTGTGTTTCAAGATCTGTTTCTGAGTCTCAGGGATCATGGCCGTTAAACAGTTCAATCAGGAACCAGAGAGGCCCTGTCTCCAATTATATAGCTGAGCCGAGGTAGTTTGTGGGTGTGTCTCCCACATACCTAACTTTTGGCCTTTTACTTTCTTGGTAAACTTTGCCCCAAGTCTTTGGGGTCTGGCCAATGGCACAGCAGCAATTTGGGGGTATCTGGGAGTCTGATGGCACCATGAGGCTGCTGATGCACTCACCTCACAGGTACAGATTGTCCTGCAAGTGGCACCATACCACCCAAAAAAGATATTTTTTCAAAATGAATGAGAGCAAAGAAAAAAATAATCAGAATCTATAGAACACAGCAAAAAAGTCCTAATGAGAAAATTAATAGAAATACAGGCTTACTTCAGGAAAGAAAAAAAGCTCGGACTTAGAATATGAACACACATCTTGAGGAACTAGACAGGGAACAATAATGAACCCCAAAGTTGGTATAAAGGAGGGATGAAAATTATAAGAATAATAAATTATAAAAAGTGTAAATTATAGAAGAACTTATTTGTTTAGAAATCAAGTAAACAACACAAAGGTTAATACATCAAGAACTAAAAGAATAAAGATTTACAAACTCCTAGTTGTATTCACAAAAAAGGTGAAAAATAAAACAAATAGATAAGATTAAATATAAAAGGGGATAAACTATAACAGTTCCCTAAAAATTTTGAATAATCATAAGAGGTTATTATGACCAACTTTATACCATTATAGTGCAAAATTTAGGGGAAAAATCACTGTCACTGTCACTGTCCTCCCGTTGTTCATCGATTTGCTCGAGAGGGCCCAGTAAGATTGTGAGACTTGTTACTGTGTTTGGCATATCGGATATGCCACAAGGAGCTTGCCAGGCTTTGCCGTGCGGGCGAGATACTCTCGGTAGCTTGCCGGGCTCTCCGAGAGGGGCGGAGAACTCGATTTGGCCATGTTGGCTGCTTGTAAAGCAAACACCCTACCTCTGTGCTATCGCTCCAGCCCACACACAAGTGGTACTACATGGAAAGTATCATGCTAAGTGAAATGAGTCAGAAAGAGAGGAACAGACATAGAAAGATCGCATTCATCTGGGGAATATAAAGTAACAAAATAGGAGACTAACACCCAAGAATAGCCGAGATAAGTACCAGGAGGTTCACTCCATGGCTTGGAGGCCAGCTGCACATTCTAGGGGTAAAGGCGGCTCATATAAATATGGGAGAACCAAGTAAAGGCTGTTGGGAGGATCCTCCCAGGATGGGAGATGCATGCTGAAAGTAGAGTATAGACATAACCTGATTTCCAGTCAATGCCTCTTGTGCAAACCACAGCACCCAAATGAAGAGAGAGAACAAAAGGGAATGCCCTGCCACAGAGGCGAGGTGGGATGGGGGGTGAGGGGTTTGGAGGGATGCTGTGATCATTGGTGGTGGAGTGTGGGCACTGGTGGATGGATGGGTACTCGATCATTGTTTAACTGAAACCAAAGCACAAAAACTTGTAAGTCCACAACTGTACCTCATGGTGTTTCACTAATAATTTTTTTTAATTACCCACAAAAAGAATCCTGGTAAAGGTGGGTTATTTCTAGAAAACCTTTTAAAAAAGAATTACTACTTACACTCTTCAAACTCTTCCAAAATAGCAGGTAGCGGAGAGAGAGAGTACAATGGGCATTTGCCTTGCAATGTTGACCTGAATTTTCTCTATCACCCCATATGGTCCCCTGATAATTGATATTTGCTGCGTGCAAAGCAAACGCCCTACCGCTGTGCTATCGCTCCAGTTTAGCTCACATGAAAAAAATAATAAGACTTCTCAAAAAAAAAAGGGATGAGATCCTTATAATTTTAATAGTTACTCTACTTTATGTTATTAACTTATAAAACACAAAAAAATGCTAGTTTAAAAAGATATATGCACACCTATGATCATTGCAGCACTGATTAGAGTAACTAGGATACAGAGCACTAGAACATAAAAAAGAGAGAATAGCAGTGTTTTAGGCTAGTATAAATTGGGTCAAATAGTCCTATCCAACATCCCACACCCCACCTACTAAGAGTATGACAAAAGATTGAGTCTTGATCCAGAGATAAAAATACGATAATGCAAATTTTTGTCACAAGTAGATATTGAGAATGCAGATTTTCCCTCTCTCTCTTCCTCTATATCTACCTGTAAAACCCTCAGCTAAAACACTATCTTTAAGCATGATTTTCCAAATCCTCATTGTCATCACCATCACTCTTCCCCTAAATTGCACAGCCATAGAAAGAAAGAAAACAATACAAAAGAAAACATCCAACTGGGGGAAAACAAAGGTCATCCCATAGGGACAAACTAAAAACATTGCATAGAACTGTAAAACCTTGGATTGAATAAAAAAAACTAACAAATTTCAAATCTCCAGAGGGCAAACTTAAAGACTCACAATTGGAAAGGTTCTAGACTAACAATTAAAGACAGCCATCAGAGTGAAACTTAGCTAAGTTAGAAAATCTCAACTAAACTCAGAGAACCATGTTCAAGGTATGGAAAAAAGCTACAAGAGCACGAGGAGATTCTCCCCAAACTAAACAAAGTGATTGAATATATTTTAAAATCTACCAATAGTGATGATGGGCATGAAGAGCACAATGAATGAATTTTATTTTGTTTTTTTTTTGCTTTTTGGGTCACACCCGGCGATGCTCAGGGGTTGCTCCTGGCTCATACACTCAGGAATTGCTCCTGGCGGTGCTCAGGGGACCATATGGGGTGCTGGGAAACGAACCTGTGTCGGCCATGTTGGCTGCATACAAGGCAAACACCCTACTCGCTGTGTCATCGCTCCAGCCCCAATGAATGAAATTTAAACTTGCATGCAAAATATAAGAAGTAGAATCAATATCAAAGATAAAATTATATCATAAATGAAAGATTAAAGATTAAACTATAATACCTGCCCAAATTGAAGTTGATAAAGGCACACAGTTTAAAATGGTAAAAAGAAATTTTGAGAAATAGCAGATTATGTTAGAAAGAAGGGTATCAGGATAACTGTAATTTCAGAAGACAATTTCAAAAGAGGGAATGGTGGAGTGAGGGGTAGAAAGAGTCGGAACTGAAAGCAAATAATTCCAAAGTTAAGGAAAGAATGAACCGTTGATGACTATGGAGCTGAGAGAACATACAAATTTATGAATACAGAGATGGAGGGGTAGTACAGCCGTCAGGGCACTTACCTTGCACATGGCCAACCCAGGCTAGATTCCTAGCATCCTAGATGGTTCCCGAGTAATTCCTGAGTGCAGATCCACAAGTAATCCCTAGCACTGTGGAGTGCCCCCTAAAAAAATTCCTGGAAAAGCACCAAATTTATGAATTCTAAGAGACCTATACAAAGACACAGCATTGTTGCATTATCAAAAATAAATTATAAAGAAAAATTACGGAAAGTTCCTAAGGAAAAGAAAAGGTAACATAAAGATGAGTCTCACACCATAACCATGCCACTGGATCCCACACCAGGCTGTTCCATTTGGGGCGCCCTGGAGGGGGGTGGTTGAGAACCCCTCCCTGCCCCACGGGATCTAGCCCCGTCAACCGAAAACCTCCAGAAGTCAACTACCACCATGCTCATGGCTGTTCTCCACAGGCTCGGGCCTAGCGTTGCCCACTAGTGGACATATTCCTGGACCATGAGGCCGCATTTGTGGCTGCATTCGCAGCTGAATGCAAAAACTCATACCTCACACCACCCATACCCATTTGATGGGGTTTAAAGTAGGGGGCAGCCAATCTTAGAGAGAAATATTTATAAAACAGAATTGTAGCACTGTAGCACACCGTAGCACTGTCCTCCCATTGTTCATCGATTTGCTTGAGTGGGCACCAGTAACTTCTCCATTGTGAGACTCCTTACTGTTTTTGGCATATTGAATACGTGTGGGTTGGATACTCTCGGTAGCTTTTCGGACTCTCTGAGAGGGACGGAGAAATTGAACCTGGGTTGGCCCCATGCAAGGAAAGCACCCTACCCTGCTGTGTTATTGCCTCAGTCCAAGAAAACATAATTGCAAGGTTAATAAATATACAAAATCATTTGTGAAAATCATCTATATAAAATACAGATAGAAAGAAATTATAAAACTCATTGTAAATATAAAATAACCAAAAAACAGATTCTTAGTAAATAAATCCCATATATAAATTATTTCCCTGAATGTACGCAGTTTGAACTCAATATCAAAAGATATAGTACTGGAAGGAGTTTTAAAAATATACCCATTTATGCTATGCACAGAGATGAGACAAGAGGCAATTTCTGTCTAATAAAAACAAACTTAAGAGTAAATGGATGAGGAAACACAATGGTTTTAAGGAAGGTATACCTATATCATCGATTTTGTCCCAGAGTATAGAGAGAAGAAGGAAAGAAATTAATTGAAGAAGAAGGGGAGATGAAATCGATAAGGAGCAATAAAGGCAGGGGCAAGGGTATCCAGGTACATTGGTAATGTTAAGGAATGATAAAGCTAAAAATCCAAACCACGGAGTTAACAACACTGAAATTTCAGGACACTAACTTTAATAACAAAATATAAAAGATTCCTGTCAAGATTGCAGGCTGGGGCTGGGGACAGAGGATGGTTGGAGAGGGAATCTGGGAACACTGGTGGATGGAAATTGACATTGGTGGTATGATTACTGATGAAACACTGTATATCAAAGACTTAACTATGAATAACTTTGTAATTCAAGTGATTTAAAAAATAAAAGTTTGGGGATAAAAAGAGTATCAGATCAGATAGACAAACACAGGCTTAGCATGAAAAGACGGAGCAAGTATTCAAATAAATAGTATAGAGAAAAAGAAAATACTGCTGTTCTCATAGCTGACAAAATAGATTAAACATTAAATTTAACATGATATAAGTCATTTAATGATGAATGTGTTAATTCATAACAAGATGCAACACTAAACAACATATACTCATCCAACACGAGGATCTCAAATATATCAAACAATTAAACTCCTCAGGGAATTCATTAGAAGTAAGTTTTATCTGTTATTGCAAACATTTCATGGGTTAGGGGTCAATATGGACAGAAAAGCGTTTAAGTAATGTGTGTATTTTTTGTGTGCATGTGTGTGTAGAGGTAAAATTCTGATGCTATTAATGATGTTTTTACTGTGCCTATAAACTGAAATGAATCCTAAATTTTTCTGAAATCTGCCTGTGACTTTCTAAACTACTGCTTCCTGTTTCTTCTATACTTGCACTGATTAAGAATGTACAGTCATCTTGAAAAAATCATGAAAGTTGGAAGTCTATAGTGATAGTACAGAGGGTAGGGCATGACCTGGGTTCGATCCTCAGCATCCCATACGGTCCCTGGAGCACTGCCATGAGTAATTTCTCAGTGCAGAGACATGAGTAACCCATGAGCACTGCTGGGTGTGACCCCACCCTCCAAAAAAGACAAAAGTTGGAGCTGAAGAACTTCACATAGACTTCAGATATTACCTTGGTGATTCTGCTATTTTTCTCAATTCCTAAGGACATTATAGACACTGTAAACCAGGAAAACTTGTCATCTAAAAATGCTTTGATTGAGATGTAGAATGAATAGTTCTTGGAGCAGCTCACTAGATTTCGAGTTTACTTCCGTTATAATTTATTTTTTCTCTTGTCAAGAATTTAGGCACAATTCTTTAAATTGGATGATATCCTTGGAACTGAGAGACTGATTTTATGAAATAATTAGACAAAACAGCTTCTGACTTGTGGAACTTCTCAAGTTCCAAAGGCAGAACTGTAAAGAAGTAAAATTTTCCACACTCAAAATATGACCTGGAAACAAAAATATGCCACCACCTCCCAAAAAAAGACATCATGGAATATAGTGACAGCAATAGTTGAAGATGATATCAATGCACAACTTATAGCAATGGACAGATAATCCAGGCACAAATTTAGCAAAAAAAATTAACTGTAACAATTGACAAGATACACTTAACAGTTATATACAGAAACTTTCATCCCAAAATAAATGAACATACATTTTACTTCAGCTCACATTAACAGTGTTCAGATAACTCACTATTGTAACATGAAAGCAGTATTGAGAAACTTGTTATACACAAATCATATCAACAATTATATCAGATCACAATGAAATTAGATTAGAAATGAACAAAAATATAATGAGAAACTTCAAATATGTGGAAATTGAACAACATATTTAAAAAAATTAATCAACATAGTTTTGTCTGAGGCCAAAGATAAAATAAAATTAAAGATTAAAAATAACCTGGGTAACAATAAAACTAAATTTCAGATATTATGGCATGCAGTGAAAATAATATAAGAAGAAAATTCTTATCAATACATGCTCACCTCAGTAGACAACAGATGTTTTAATAAATGTAATCTTACATCTGAAAGAACTAGAAATGGAGGAATAAATAAAATAAAAAATCAGAAAAGTGGAATAAAGTAATAAAATTAGCATTGAATAAATTAAGTAGAATTCAGAAGATGATATAAAAGACCAACGAAATCAAGACCTGATTATTTAAAAATATCAATGAAATTCATACCCCTCCAACCTCACCAAGAGAAATGGTAAAATCCGATAGACAGGATCGTAAGTGAAAGACAAAATTATAGCTGATATTACATAAAAAGTATAATAAGACAATATATGAAATAATTATATGCATACACTGTAGCACTGTAGCTCTGTCCTCCTGTTGTTCATCAATTTGCTCCAGCGGACCCAGTAACATCTCCATTGTGAGACTTGTTGTTACTGTGTTTGGCATATTGAATACATCACGGGTAGCTTTCCAGGCTTTGCCATGCAGGTAAGATACTCTTGGTAGCTTGCTGGGCTCTCTGAGAGGGGCAGATGAATTGAACCCGGGTTGACCGGGTCGGTCACGTGCAAGGCAAATGCCCTACCCGCTGTGCTATTGCTCCAGTCCAATTACATGCATATGAAAATAAATTGGAAAACCCCCAAAATGTAAGTACCTTTAGAATAATGAAACTTCCAAGAATAAAACAGAAAGAAATAAATTGGATACCTCATGGTGTTTCACTAATAAAAATTAAAAAAAAAACAAGAAAGAAATCAGATGAACAATTACAATGAGACTATAACAAAACATCAAAGGGGAGGAAGAATATAATAAGACTTATTTAGTCTAAAAGTAACAAGTTGATGCTGGCACAAAGAAGACTATCATAGATACAAGAGGACTGATCCTTTGGTAACCATAAAAGAAAAATATGGATTAGAGACACTGTAAAGATATTTCAAAATTTCTTCAAAATCATCCAAAGAAAGGAAATAAAGTCTCAAAATAGAAATACCAAAAATACCAAACAAGAATACGAAAGATAGAATGGCAGTGAATAAGTTCTATCAATAATTAGCATGTAAATTGTCTGAATTTGCCAATTGAAAGACATAGTATTGACAAATTTTATAAGAGATCCATCTATTAAAAAATACTCCTATTCATTCTTAAAACAGAGAAACTCACATCAAAAGACTTGTATAAATTTTTCAAAAGAGTAACACAGAGATAAAGATATGAAATTCTGCAATATATAAAAGGGCTTGGTACATGCCCAATGGAGTATTATTCAGCCGTTAAAATAAAGATAAAATTGTGAGGCAATTAATCTAAGCAAAGTAAGTCAGAAAGTGAAAGACAGTTCTCACAGGATTGGAATATAAATAGCCAAATCAAATGAACTGTCAAAACAATATATAAATATCTCTAATATTATGAGAAATTATGGTAGTTACCACAAAGAACGGGAAGGTGCCATGTAGGGGGGAATTGACAGAGGGGTAATTTCAGTAGTTTGATGAAACCAAAAATTTGGTGGTGGGTGCAGTGAGACACACAGAGATGTAAAATATTGCAGTAACATAAACTATATGAAAATAAATACAAATGTGACATAACTTTTGAATGAAATAAAATAATACTATTCCATATAGAATAATTTCAAATGAATTCATTGTTAATTTATTTTAATTTATTTTATTGAATAATTTTGAATTACAGAATTACAAAGTAATTTAAGATTGAGTTTCAGTTGTACAATGTTCCAACACCAATCCCTTTACTAGTGTCCGTTCCTCCACTACTGTCCCTAATTTCCTTCCTAGCCTAGCTCTATGGAAGGCCCCTTTTTTCACCTTTTAGTCACTGTGGTTTACAATAATATTAATGATAGGGTATCAGGTATAACATTTTACCTCCTTTCAGCACCCTGTGGCGTATTCAATATGCAAAAACAGTAACAAGTCTCACAATTGGAGACGTTACTGGTGCCCACTCAGACCCATCGATGAACAACGGGAGGACAGTGCTACAGTGCTACAGTGCTTCAGCACCCCTGGTCACCACAGTGACCACCACTTTTCTAACCTTTCCCCCGTCTTCCCTCAGCATCAAGCTTCCTACTCTATCCCAGTAGTCAGGCTTCTGTTTCTATTACCTCTGGGCATTTGTTATTTCTTCATATCCCACATATGAGAGAAATCATTCTGTATCTGTCTCTCTTCCTCTGACTCACTTCGTTCAGCTTGATTTTCTCCAGATTAAACATTATGTTGAAGATTTTGATTAAAAGACAAATCCATTAGATTTTAAAGTAGTGCTTTAAAGGTACAAATATCTAATGAGTAATGAATAAGGGCTGGAGCGATAGCACAGCGGGTAAGGCATTTGCCTTGCACGTGGCTGACATGGCTGACCCGGGTTCGATTCTTCTGCCCTCTCTCAGACAGCCTAGCAAGCTGCCAAGAGTATCTTGCCCGCACTGCAAAGCCTGGCAAGCTACCCGTGATGTATTCAATATGCCAAAAACAGTAACAACAACTCTCACAATTTGTTGTGAGACATTACTGGTGCCCACTCAAGCAAATCGATGAGCAATGGGAGGACAGTGTTACAGTGCTACTGATCTGCAATGTTATTTTTCAAGGACATAAAATAAATACTGCTAAAATCCATATGGAATCATATAGCTCCATAATATCCAAGGCAAATTTGAGAAAAAGAAGCTGAAAAGCATCAAATTTCTAGAATTTTAATTATACTTAATTAAACTTAATTTAGTATAATTAATAATAAGTCTAATACTTAATTATAATTAATTCAGAGTAACCAAAACTCATGGTGAACAAAGATTTTCAGAACAATGGAATGAAATTGGTAGCCCAGAGGTAAACCCTCAGTTAATCTGTTACAAAAGGGCTAAATGCATGAAGTGATGAAAGAAAGGAAATCCGCTTCAACAAATGGTGCTGTGAAAACTGAACTCACATGTGCAAATTAAAATGATACCCCTATCTCATATTGTACAAAAAATTAATTCATAGCGTATTTATTAAAGGCCTTGACATAAAATCTTTCCCTGCTCAATATACTGAGAAATATATCAGCAGAATTTCAGTATATTGATTTCAGAAAAGTGTTCATGATCTGGCTCTATAGGCAAAGAAAACAAAGCTGTAAAAAAGATTGGATTACACTATACAAAAAGATTCTATACTACAAAATAAATGAGCCCTATACAAAGTGGAGTAAGGAAATACAAAAAATGGTGTTGGGAAAACTGGTTAGTCACATGTAAAAAATGAACTCTAGCTGCATTCTTGCATTAAGTGGAAAAGTCAATTCAAAATGCATAAAAGGCAGTATCAAACTTTAATCCATAAATTGTAGTGAGAAAATCATGCACAGAGAACAACATGATATTGAGTCTAGGGGAATGTTCATATTCAATCATGTTGGCAAAGCAAATGAAAGAAAAGATAAACAAATGGGACTACATCAAATTCAAAAGCTTATCTGAAAGAAACAATGATCAATAAAAAAAGACACCCACAGACTGGGAGAAAATATTTTCCCATTACACATCTGGCAAAGAACTAATATTTAAGATAATAAAGATAAATATATAGCTATATATAACTCTAGCACTCTAGCACTGTCCTCCCGTTGTTCATCGAGTTGCTCAAGCGGGCCCAGTAACGTCTCTTTTTGTGAGACTTGTTGTTACTGTGTATGGCATATCGAATACATCACGGGTAGCTTGCCAGGCTTGGCCGTGTGGGCAAGATACTCTCGGTAGCTTGCCAGGCTCTCCAAGAGGGGCGGAGGAATCAAAACTGACTAGGTCAGGCCAGCTGCGTGCAAGGCAAATGCCCTACCGTAACTAAACATTAAAAAATTAGCCTCAAAAAGGGCATGTGGTGAACAGAAACATATTTATAACTGAAATATGACCAATAGGTATATTTCATATGAATGTTTCATATAAATGTCACTGTCCTCCTGTTGTTCATTGATTTGCTTGAACGGGCCCAGGAACATCTCCATTGTGACAACTGTTACTGTGTTTGGCATATCGAATATGTCACGAGTAGCTTGCCAGGCTTTGCTGTGATGGCGAGATACTCTCCGTAACTTGCTAGGCTCTCTGAGAGGGGTTGGAGGATTCAAACTTGGGTCGGCCATGTTAGACGCTTGCAAGGCAAATGCCCTATCTGGTGTACTATCGCTCCAGGCTGTTTCATATATCACTGTCACTGTCACTGTCCTCCTGTTGTTCATAGATTTGCTCAAGCGGGTCCAGTAACATTGTGAGACTTGCTACTGTGTTTGGCATATCGAATACGTCACGGTAGATTGCCAGGCTTTGCCGTGTGGGCGAGATACTCTCGGTAGCTTGCCGGGCTCTCTGTGAGGGGCGGGGGAATCGAACTCGGGTCGGCCATGTTGGATGCATGCAAGGCAAACACCCTACCCACTGTGCTATTGCTCCAGCCCGTTTCACATATATTTCATATAAATATATTTCATATAAAATGTTCTTCATCCTTTATGATTGGGTAAATAAAAATCAAAGAAACAAAGAGCTATCATTTCATGCCAAAGAGACTGGCAGATATAAAAAAATAAAGAAACAATCAGCATTGATAAAGATATGGGGATAATGGAACCCTCACCAATTCCTGGTGAGCATGTCAACTAGTTAAATTCTTTTGTGAAAAAATATGTGTACTTCTAAGAAGTTGCAAAACTGAGACTTTATTTGACCCACAATTCCAGTTCTTGGCCTCTACCCAACAACCCCTTCCCAAAACTATTCCGAAAAGATATTTTTATCCTAGTTTTCATTTCAGCACTATTCATGAGAGGCAAAATCTGTTAAAAAATCAAGTGTCCAAGAACAGATGACTGGTAAATAAACTATATTGCATACACACTGTAGAATATTACTCATACACAAATTGATGCAAAAATCATGCAATTTGATGCCAAGTGCATGGATCTAGAGAGTATCATCCTGAGTGAAGTTATCTAGAAAAAAGACAAATATACAGAATGCTTTCTCTCATATGTGAAATACAAAGAGACCTAGTAAGGAAATTTAAAGAATTAAGGTTAAAGAACCTGAGAACTGGCCTACACAAATGAACTGAACACTGTGAGGGATAGTTGAAGATTGTGGTAGGATAGAGGTGGTTCCTGGAATAATGTTGGTAGAAGGAAGTGGACATTGGTGGGGTACATGTTGTTAGAATGTTGTACCCTGAAACACTACGAATAACAGTATTGTAAACAATTGTGCCTAAAATCTTTTGTAAATAAACAAAATAGAAATGACCATGAAAATAAAATAACAGGATATTTATTTGGAAAATTTTATCATATATATTATAATAGGACTCATATCCAAGGTATACAAAGCACGTTTTAAGTTCAACAACAATGATTCCATCAAAAATGTTGACAAACATTTTTTTGAAAAGACAAATAGACACTTCCTCAAATATTACATATAACTGTCAATAGGCATATGAAGAAATGTTCATCATTCCTGACTATCAGGAAAATTTAAATAAAAGTAACATTGAAATATCATGTCATACCAGTGAGAGTTGTTTATTTCAAATTTTTGCCAAAAATTATGAAAGATCATGGTGAAAAATAAATTTTATATCAGGGGTCTGTTTTCAGATTCAGTGCCCTTGGGAAATGATTTGAAGTTGTCTCAAAAAAACTGAAAGTAAAACTTCCATATGACCCTGCAGTTTCACTCCTAGGCAAGTACCACAAGAACTGTCACTGTCACTGTCACTGTCCTCCCGTTGTTCACCAATTTTCTCTAGCGGGCCCAGTAACATCTTCATTGTGAAAATTGTTTCTGTGTTTGGCATATTGAATATGTCACGGGTAGCGTGCCAGGCTTTACCGTGGGCTGCAGTGATAGCACAGTGGGTAGGGAATTTGCCTTGCAAGCAGCCAACATGGCCGACCTGAGTTCAATTCCTCCGCCCCTCACAGAGAGCTAACGAGAGTATCTCACCACAAGAACAGTGGACCAAAAAAGTTATTTGAAAATAACATATATAGGAGTGATAGCACAGCGGTAGGGCATTTGCCTTGCACGCAGCCAGCCCAGCCCAGCCGGGTACGATTCCTTCACCCCTCTCGGAGAGCCCAGCAAGCTACCAAGAGTATCTCACCTGCACGGCCAAGCCTGGCAAGCTATCTGTGATGTATTCAATATGCCAAACACAGTAACAACAAGTCTCAAAATGAAGACGTTACTGGGCCCGCTCGAGCAAATCAATGAAAGGGAGGACAGTGACAGTGACACCTATGTTTATCACAGAATTATTTGTAATAAATGAGATCTCAAAAGAACACTTAAGTGTCCAACAACAGATAAATGAATAAAGATATTGTGATATGCATGCAGTCCAGTAGTACTCAGCTATGAAACCCTTCAGCTTGAAGAGGATTGGAAAGTTTGGAGCCAAAAATAAGAGGACAAATTCTGAATCATTTTACTCATATGCAAAAAATAAATAAACAGAGAAAGAGCTTAGACAATACCCTGTGGAAACATATCCTGAAATATAGTCAATGGAACTGTGAGTATGCTGGAGCGAGGACAGTCCATGGGACAAAGGTACTTGACACTGATGATGGGCATTATATAGAAACACTGAAAGTATAAAACAACGATATTAATATTACCATAAATTATAATGCTCAGGAAAACAAAATTTAAATATAAATATTTAAATGATTATCTCTAACAGGAAAAAAGGTAACGAGATGGAAGGTATAGGAATAGAAGTCAAATTCATTTTCCTTCTTCTCAGTTTTACTTAGGAATGACATAAATGTTTTACATAATTGTAGTACAATATTAAATTTTATAAATAATAAATAAAAAGCAAAAATAAATAAAAATAAATGAATTAAATTATATATTAAATTTTTGACAAACTACAAAAATTCTAAGGGCATTTATAATACAGTTTTGATCATTTTTTTCAGTGAGAAAAGCACTCTGTTTTTTATTTATTTAAAGGGCTGGAGCAATAGCACAGCAGGTAGGGCGTTTCCCTTGCACACAGCCAACATGACCGACCCAAGTTCGATTCCTCTGTCCCTCTCGGAGAGCCTGGCAAGCTACCGAGATTATCTTGCCCACACGGCAAAGTCTGGCAAACTACCCATGACATTTGATATGCCAAACACAGTAACAAGTGTCACAATAGAGACGTTACTGGGCCCATTCGAGCAAATCAATGAACAACAGGAGGACAATGACAGTGATTTATTTAAAATATTTTTATTAGTGAAACACCATGAGGTACAGTTGTAAACTTACAAATTTTTGTGCTTGGGTTTCAATTATACAGTGATCGAGTACCTATCCCTCCACCAGTGCCCATTTTCCACCACCATTGATCCCAGTATCCCTCCAGCCCCCACCGCCCCCTCCATCACACCCTGCCTCTGGGGTAGGGCATTACCTTTTGTTCTCTCTCTCCTTTTGGGTGTTGTGGTTGCAAAAGACGCATAGAGTGGCAATCTTGTTCGGTCTATAGTCTACTTTCAGCATCTCTCATCCTGGGAAGATTCTTCCAACACCCTTTATTTGGTGCTCCCTTCTCTATCTGAGCTCCCGTTTCCCCTAGCATGTGCAGCTAGCCTCCAAGCCAAGGAGTGAACCTCCTGGTACTTATCTCGGCTATTCTTGGGTGTTAGTCTCCTATTTTGTTACTTTATATTCCCCAGATGAATGCAATCTTTCTATGGCTGTCCCCCTCTTTCTGACTCATTTCGCTTAGCATGATACTTTCTATGTAGTACCACTTGTATGTAAATTTCATGACTTCATCTTTTCTAACAGATACATAGTACTTCATTATGCAGATGTACCAAATTTTCTTTAACCAGTCATCTGATCTCAGGCACTCAGGTTATTTCCAGATTCTGGCTATTGTAAACAGTGCTGCAATGAACAAAACAAGTGCAGATGTTACTTCAACTATAATTTTTCTTCTTCTCATATTTATTTATTGAATCAATGTGGGAAAAGTTTCAAAGCTTTCTGGTTTAAGTCTCGGTCATACAATGATCAAACACCTTTCCCTTCACCAGTACTCATATGTCACCACCAAGAACCCAAATATATCCCCTTCCCACCCCTCCCAATGCCTGTGAGGCAGATGATGTCTATGTAACAGCTCTCTACATTGATTACATTAATTATTTCGACAAAAGATGCACCATTATTGTTTAGAATTCCCACCCCCCACCCCCAATGATCAGAATTGTGAAAAGGTATTGTGAAATACTGTGCATTTTATAGCTGGTATGAGAATCATATAATGTTATATAATGATTTTGGATTTCTGCAAAGAGCCAGATAATTACGAGATTGGTTTTTGTGCGTCTGGTGTTATGCCGGAGGGCCACTTGTGGGAACAACTCGTGACCTCAGTAGTTCGTGAAGGACGAGCTGGTACTGTAACGCTTCCCATGAGACTGCAGTTGCCCCGTCACCTCCTGGTCATACCTGGCTTTCCAATAAGCTCTGAGGTGGCGGCCACCTTGCTGCCGGGGGAGAAAAAGGTGGAAGGGAGCAACACCCTTTCCCTCCTGGGGAGTCATGGTGCTGTAGTTTAACGCATGGTCCATTCACTTTTCTGCTGCAAGCTGTTGGGCTCTGGACTAAGTGCACGTGGTGGGGGGGGGCAACTCTTGACCTCAGTAGGGCGTGAAGGACAAGCCAGTACTGTCCCATCCCTCTTCCCATGAGACTGCAGTTTCCCTGTCACCGCCGGCTCATACTTGGCTTTCCAATAAGCTCTGAGGCGGCGGCCACCTGGTTTGTGGTTCAGATGCATTTCTGCCAAAATCCACTGGGTTTCGAGATTTGTTTCTGAGTCTCTGGGATCATGGCCGTTAATCTGCTTGATCAGGAGCCAGAGAGGCCGTTTGTAGGCAGCGACTCGGGGTCTCGCTGGGATGGGGAGGAAAGGGCCGGTTCCACCCGCATCTGGTGAGGCCCCGCATGTCTTGTCACTGCAGACCCTAACCTGACTCTGTCCTGTGGCCTCTGGAGGATACAGTCACCGAGCTGCCAGGAGGAACAGGCCAAGGCATGAAACCTATTCCCACCTGGCTTGGCCCAGTGCCAGTAACCTACTGCAGGAACAGGACGCATTTCTGCCAAAAGCCTTTTGGGTTCCGAGATTCATTTCTGAGTCTCTGGGATCATGGCTGTTAAGCACTTCCATCAGGAACCAGAGAGCCCATGCCTCCAATTATATAGCTGAGCCGGAGGTGATTTGTGGGTGTGTCTCCCAAATACCTAACATTTGGCCATTTACTCTCTTGGTAAAGTTTGCCCCAAGTTTTTGGGGTCTGGCCAAAGGCAGAGCAGTAATTTTGGGGTATCTGAAAGTCTGACGGTGCCACCAGGCTTTTGATGCACTCGCCTCACAGGTACAGATTGACCTGCTGGCGGCACCATACCCCCATCAACTATACTTTTTTGCCTCTCTGAGATATATTCCCAGTAGTGGTATGGCTGCATCAAATGGGAGCTCAGTGTCTAATTTTTTGAGAATCGTCCATACCATTTTCCAAAAGGGCTGAACCATTCAGCATTCCCACCAGCAGTGAAGGAGCATCCCTTTCTTGCCAGATCCCTGCCAGCACCGGTTGCTTTTGTTCTGTTGGATGTGGGGCAGTCTCTGTGGTGTGAAATGATATCTCATGTTTGTTTTGATCTGCATCTCCCTGATGATTAATGATGTAGAACATTTTCTCCTGTGCCTTTTTGTCATTCGGATTTCTTCTTTGAGAAAATTTCTGTTTACTTCGTCGCCCCATTTTTTGATAGGGTTGAATGTTTTCTTCTGATGGATTTCAACCAGTATTTTGCATATCCTTGATATCAACCCCTTGTTGGATGGGTATTAGGCGAATATCCTTTCACATTCTGTAGACTGCTTTTGTATTTTGGTCACTGTTTTTTTTAAGGTGCAGATGCTTCTTAGTTTAAGACAGTTCCATTTGTCTATCTCTGTTTTCACTTGCTTGGTCAGTGGCATGACATCTTTGAAGATGTCATTAGCTTCAATGTCATGGTGGGTTTTGCCAACTTTGTCTTAAATGTACCTTATGGATTCCATTCTGATGTTGAGGTCTTTAATCCATTTTGATCTTACATTTGTACATGGTATTAGGCAGAGATCTGAGCCCACATTTTTGCATGTAGCTGTTCAGTTTTGCCAGCACAATTTGTTGAATAAGCTTTCCTTGATCCACTTCACATTTTTTGCTCCCTTATCAAAGATTAATGATCATATGTTTGGGGGGAGATGTCAGTATATTCAACCCTGTTCCATTGCTCTGCAGCTCTGCCTTTGTTCCAGTACCATGCTGTTTTAATTATTACTGCTTTGTAGTAGAGTTTGAAGTTAGGGAGTTTGCTAGTGGTTTTTCTATCTTGTTTATTTTCTTGAAGAACCAGCTCTTGGTTACATTGATCTTTCGGATTGTTTTTTGGGTTTCCATGTTGTTGATTTCTGCTCTAAGTTTATGATCTCTTTCCTTCTTCCTGGTTTGGGCTCCTTTTGTTGGTCTTTTTCTAAGATCTTGAGCTGTGAAGTCAAGTTGTTTATGTGGGCTCTTCCTTCCTGAGAAATGCTTGCAGAGTTAAAAATTTTCCCCTTAACATGGCTTTAGCTGCATTCCATAGGTTCTGGTAGCTCATGTCTTCATTATTATTTGTTTCCAGGTATTATTTGATTACATCGTTGACATTCTTCCTGACTCACTCATTGTTTAATGTTAAGTTGTTTAATTTCCAGGCGTTTGATTTGATTCTCCATGTCTGTGTGTGATTCACTTCTATTCTCAGTGCATCATGGTCTGAAAAGATTGTTGATACTATTTCTATCTTCCCGATTCTACTGAGGTATGTTTTATGGCCTGGCACATGATCTATTTTGGAAAATGTTCTGTGTGCACTGGAGAAGAATGTGTATTCTTTCTTTTTGGAGTGTAAAGCCCTGTATAGTTATATAAGACCTCTCTCTTCTATTTCTTCCTTCAAAGCTGAAGTTTCCTTTCTGAGTTTTGTTCTTATTTATCTATTCAGAAGTGATAAGGCAATGTTGAAGTCTCTGGCTACTATTGTGTTGCTAGAAATGTCTTCAAAACCTGTTAGCAGTTGTTTTAAATATTTAGCTGTTTCCTTATTAGGTGCATATACATTTAAGAGTGTGATTTGTTCCTGTTGTGTGTATTCCTTCATGAATAGAAAATGGCCTTCGCTGTCCCTTCTAATATTTTCTAACCTGAAATTTATGTTGTCAGATACTAGTCTGGCCACCCCAGATTTTTTTTTCTTTTTGGGTCACACCCGGCGATGCACAGGGGTTACTCCTGGGTCTACGCTCAGGAATTACCCCTGGCAGTACTCAGGAGACCATATGGGATGCCGGGAATTGAAGCCCGGTAGGCCTCATGCAAGGCAAATGCCCTACCCGCTGTGCTATTGCTCCAGCCACAACCCCAGATTTTTTGATGGAGCTGTTTGCTTTCAGGATTGTTTTTCATCCTTTAATTTTGAGTCTGTGTTTGCTCTGACTGTTAGGATGAGTTTCCTTAGGCAGCAGAATGTTGGGTTCTGTCTCTGAATCAATTTTGCCACTCTGTGTCTCTTAATTGGTGAATTTAGACCATTGACATTGAGAGAGATTATTGTTATGGGTTTTTGTGTCGTCTTTCTGTAAGGGTCTGTTGTGCTTGTAGGCTTTTTGTCTTGTCTTATAGTAGCCCCTTTAGCCCTTCTTTTAGGTTTGGTTTTGAGTCTATGAAGTTCCTGAGCTACCTTTTATCTAGAAAATGTGTACTGTTCCTTCGATTTTGAGTGAGAGTTTAGCCGGATAGAGTATTCTTGGTGAAGCATTCATTTCAGTGAGTTTTTTTTTTTTCACTATATCCCACCATTGCCTTTAGGCTTGGAGGATTTCCTCTGATAGGTCTGCTGTGAATCTAAGGAATGCTCCTTTGTTTGTGATTTCCTTCTTAGACATTGCTGCTTGCCATATTGTTTTTCTATCTATGGCATCTATCATTCTAACTATGATATGTCTTGAAGTTTTTGTTTGTTTGTTTTTGTTTTTTTTTTATGTAGTAATACTGCTATTTACTCAGCCACTGATTAGGCTGATTGAATTAATGAATTAAGCATGAGCTCCACCTTACTATTTTTTAATTTTGTATTATTTTATTTATTGAATCAACGTGAGAGCAGTTACAAAGGTTTCAGTCTAAGTCTCGGTCATTAAATGAAACACCCGTACCTTCATCAGTGTCCATTCTCCATGACCAAAAACCCCAGTATGCCCCCATCCCACACCCTCCCCCTATTTGTGGGGCAGATGACCTCCACAATACTCTCTCTCTCTACTTTGATCACATTCAATATTTTGACACCAGACCCACCATTATTATTTGGGATTTTACCCTAACACTCAGATCAAAATGCAACATTAGACAATTTGTTTTCTATTGCTGGTTATGAATAACATATGATGTCACGCGGCTGCAATAATGGCTGCTAATTTTGAAATTCCAAAATTTTAACAATTGAATCTGGAGGGATTTCTGCGAAGACGTGCCCGGTTCCTAGATTTGTTCCTGAGTCTCTGGGATCATGGCTGTTAAGCAGCTTTTTCAGGATCCAGAAGCCATTTGTTGGCGACATCTTGGGGTCTTGTTGGGACAGGGAGGAAAGGGCCAGCTCAACCCCTATCCTATGAGGCCCCGTGTGTCTTGTCACTGAAGGCCCAAACCTGACTGACCAATGGCCTCTTGAGGATTGCAGTCACCGAACCGTCAAGGGGGAGCAGGTGGAGGGACAATACTCTTTCCCCCCTGGGGAGGCCCGGCGACAGTAACCTGCTGCGGGGTCCGGATGCATTTCTGCCAAAAGCCATTAGGTTTCAAGATTTTTTTCTGAGTCTCTGGGATCATGGCCATTAAGCAGCAGCTCGATCAGGAGCCAGAGAGGCCGTTGGTGGGCAGTGACTCGGGGTCTCATTGGCAAAGGGAGGAAAGGGTCAGCTCCACTCCCATCCCCTGAAGTCCTGCATGTTTCATCACTGCGGGCCCAATCCTGACTGTCTAATGACCTCTGGAGGATGGCGGCCACCGGGCCACCGGGGGGAACATGCCAAGGCACGAAATCTATTCCCACCTGGGGTAGCACAGCACTGGTAACCTACTACAGGAACCGGATGCATTTCTGCCAAATCCTGCTGGGTTCCGAGATTTGTTTCTGAGTCTCTGGGATCATGGCCATTAAGCGGCTTGATCAGGAGCCAAAGAGGCCGTTCATGGGTGGTGACTTGGGGTCTCGTTGGGGTGGGGAGGAAAGGGCCGACTCTACTTGCATCCCGTGAGGCCCCATGTGTCTCGTCACTGTGGGCCCAAATGTGACTGTCCAATGGCCTCCATAATATGGTGGCCACTGAACCACCTAGGGGTTGCAGGCGGAGGGACAACACCTTTTCCCCATGGGGGATAAGGAGGAAAGGGCCGGCTCCACCCACATCCTGTGATGCCCCACGTGTCTCCTCACTGTGGGCCCAAGCTGACTGTCCTGTGGCCTTTGGAGAATGATGGCCACCGGGCTGCCAGGGGAACAGGCCAAGGCACAAAACTTATTCCCATCTGGATTGGCCCAGCGCCAATAACCTACTGCAGGGACAGGACACATTTCTGCCAAAAGCCATTGGGTTTCTGAGATTTGTTTCTGAGTCTCTGGGATCATGGTCGTTAGGCAGTCTGATCAGGAATCAGAGAGGCCATGCCTCCAATTATATAACTTAGTCGCAGGTGGTTTGTGGGTGTGTCTCCCACATACCTAACTTATGGCCATTTGCTTTCTTGGTAAAGTTTGCCCAAAGTTTTTGGGGTCTGGCCAAAAGCACAGCAACAATTTTGGGGTATCTGGAAGTCTTAAGGCGCCATGAGGCTGCTGATGCACTCTCCTCACAGGTACAGATTGACCTGTTGGAGGCACCATACCCCATTGGAGTATTATTGTTAGGGTCTCTTTTAGCTGGGGGAGGGATCCTTGAATTTGAATAGTTGCATTGTCCAGCTCTGGGAATTTTTTGGTATAGATTTGTTTGACCATGGTTTTTTGGGGGGATTGTTTCCCTGACCTTCTGGTTCTCCAATGATTCTAATGTTGTTCCTCTGGACTCATCTCCTAGGACTCTGATTCACTCTAAGCTATTTTGAGGTCTCTTGCGATTGTTTGTTGTTGCCTGTTGGCTTGGTTCAGCTGATCTTCCAGCTCACTGATTCTGTCTTCAGCTGTGGTCATTCTACTGTTGAGGACACAGACTGAGTTTTTTATTTCATCTATGGAATCTTTGATTTGTGACATTTCTGTGCATAGCTTTCCAATTTCTGCTCTCATTTTTTCCGTAATTTCTTGATTATTTCTCTCATATTACTAGATATCTGTCTGAGAGTTTCATTGAGTTTATTGAACACCTTTGTTATTTCATATCTGAATTCTTTCTCAGAGAGGTTTTTTAGGTGAATCGCACCTATTGAGGCTTCTGGACTCTTTTCACTGTCCTCCGCAGGTGGTGGGGATTTGCAGTGTTTCTTCATGTTGGTTTGGAGGTATGGGGACTGAGATGTTACACTAGATTTCTTGGTGGGAGTAAACTACCTGCAGTCGTGTGAGGGTCTGCACGCCTAAAATAGGCCACACCCACTTCTACAGAAGCCACGCCCACTTTGAAGAGGCCACTCCCCCACATGTACCTAGTATTTGTGTGGGAGGGTACCAGCTGGGAGGGGAAGAAGACCAGCACAGCGTTGGGGATGAACAGGAAGAGGCTTAGGGAGTGTGGGCAACCCAGGGTCCTAGAGGACGCCTGAGGTGCTTGCACAGAGAAAGCCAAGTCCTGGGCTTGAATACTGGCGGATTAACTGACCTGGTAGGGGAAGAAGACCGGCACAGTGTTGGGGACTAACCACTCTATTTTAAGTGCAAAAGATTCTCAAATTTCTTTGGGACAAACCAGATGCAGTGGTTTGTCCAGTTAATAATTTAGTAATAACTTTATTGTCACTTATAACACTTGTCATCCTGTTGATCTTTGATTTGTTTGAGCAGGTGCCAGTAATGTCTCCGTTCATCCCTGTCACTTGCTAGTGTACCCCAATGGCATCTGCTCACTCCAGGAACACAAAGAGCCTCAAATCGTCTGTTCAGAGTTTTGATGGGCGGTCACCAGTCCTTTTGACATCCTGTGGAATCCAGTCAGTAACACCTCTAGTGCAGCAGTGGTCCTCTCTAAATCGCATTATGTGTTCGGCCCATCTGATTTTTGACGCCTTGGCAAATAAGACATCGTCCCTGATTCCTGATCATCGACGAAGGTCAGAACTCCAGATTCCTTCTGTCACTTGAGTAAAATGTGATAATTTAAGCATAGCTCTTTTGATTATTCTTTGGGATGCCCAAATAGCATTCTTGTCCTATTTTCCGTAAGGCCCATGTCTGTGAGGCGTATGTTAGTGCAGGAAGAATGGTGGAATCAAAAACATTTGCCGGGAGCTGGAGATTATTTCAACCTCTCTTCTTTCTGTGCAGTTCTGGCACCAAATAGTTCCTCATGTTGAGTTCTCCACTTAGGTATACATACCTGCTGCATTTGGCGATGTTTATTCCGTTGAGAACAAATGGAACGTCAGGGACTAGTTCATTTTTCATCAGTCTTACCTTCCTTTGGTAAGATTCAGCTGAAGTTCGACATTTCCACACTCACGGTCGAAGATGGCCAGCATTTGTGCCGCTTGGCTAATGTTTGGTGTTGTTATAAGGATATCTTCAGTGAAACAGAGGTAGTATAGTCGCCAATCATCTATCGTCACTCCCATTTCTTCCCGTTTCAGTCATCACATCACGTTCTCGAGGGTGGCATTGATGAGTTTTGGAGAAATTGTATCATTCTGCTGAACCCCTCTCTTACATCAATGATCACTTCCTTGTAGAATGCTGAGATCCTGGTGGTGAATCCCTAATACAGCTCACGGAGGATCCTGATGAACTGACTTTGAATGCCCTGTTTAGCTAGGGCTTCGATGATCACTTCAGTCTCAACAGAATCAACAGCCTTATTTAAATCGAAGAACTTCAGACAGAGCAGCATCTTGAACTCTTGCAGAACCTCAATTATCTTGGTCACTGTGTGGATATGGTCTATTGTGCTGAATATTTTTTGGAACCAAGCTTGCTCGCATGGTTGTCCTTCATCTAGTGTTCTGCCTTTTCTATTCAGGATGACTTGAGTGAACAGCTTGTAGATGACAAACAACAGGCAGATCGGGAGATAGTTGCTGATATCATGATGTTCCCCTTCTAGAATGATCCTGTTGATTTTCCACTAGGACGGAATCTTGCATTCAAACAGATAGCGCGTGAAGAGCCAAGCCTGTGTACTAACAAGTACTGGTGGCAGATTTTTCAGATGTTCGGGTGTGAACCTGTATGGACCAGGTGCTGTTCGTTTCTTTACGGATGAAATGGTGTGTCGAATTTCAGAAGGGAGAACACTGTGAACGACATATCCATCCTGCAGAATTTGGTATGTGGACAGGTAGACATGGCCATCGAAGTGATCTGAGTAGAAGTTGTGGATAATCTTCTCCATTGCCCTTCTGGAAGATGTGATAGATCTATCAGGACCTCTGAGGGCAGTCATCTTGGTCTTGTAGTTGGCGAAGGACAGGTGGGCATTGTGAGTACTTTTCCCGGCTTCTGTCGCATCAGCCAACACTGCTGCTCTTCTCTCTTTGAGGTCTTCCTTTGTCTCTTCTCTGCACAGCTTTGTGAGCTTGGACATTAGCTTAAGAGTTTTCGAAGATAGGCGAGTGTTTGTGGCTTTTCCACTCTCTGCATTCCTCGAGCAGTCATGGAGGTACTGAAGGAGTTGATCATATTCCTCGTCGATGTTGTCAATGATGGCATCAACCCATGTTGCCACAATAATGCTAAAGAGTTCCCAGTTGGTGGTCGTTCTGAATTTCTCTTCTTAAATTTTGCAGACCTTTCTCCTCACTCTGTGAAGTAGAATTTTGCATAAAGGAGATGGTGATCTGCTCCCGTTTGGAATATTGGGACAACAGCGACATTGGTCAGCCAAAACTGTCGATTGAATATGATGTTACCAATTTCATTGTGGAACTGTCCACCGGGAGACTCCCATGTCGAACGTTTAGATTCAGCATTCTGGAACTGTGAGTTACCATGGATAGTCTTGGTCGACATGGTGAACTCAGTCTCTCACCTTGTTCGTTCCATTCTAGGCCATTTGTCCAAATGTGGATGTTTTCTGGTGATTTTCTCAGGCCTATCTTTGCATTAAAGCCACCAACAATGATATTGTAGAAGGTTTGGTCTTCTTTATATAAGAAGACTACCTCCACTGCTGCCACTTCCCGGACACTCTAGCTGAGTCTCACATATGAGTGAAGCCCCACAGAACCAGGTAAGCAGAACTTTCTGACTTTGGACTCCAAGCTCAATGGGACCTGGAAACAGAGATCCTCTGCCTGCTTCCAGCAATATCCGGTGACACAGAGATCACACCCTTAAGTCACACCCTGCTGGTGCCAGATAAATACCTCATTGGCCAACCTCCACTACCTCCATTACCTCCCCCACACAGTCGCCACCATGCTACAGGTCACTTTCCAGACACATCATAAGACAATTAGTACCCATCTTCCAAAATTACCACACTATATTTGATGGGGTTTAAATATGGTGTGAACCAGGGGAAAACCAGTAAGGTTGATTAGAGGACACCCTAAAAGCCTCCATCCCTCTTGGAGAGCCCGGCAAACTACGGAGAATATCCTGCCTGCACAGAAGAGCCTGCAAGTCACCCGTGACATATTCAATAAGGCCCTCCCGTTGATCGTCGATTTGCTCGAGCGGGCCCAGTAACGTCTCCATTGGAGACTTTGTTGTTACTGTGTCTGGCATATCGAATACTCTCGGTAGCTTGCCGGGCTCTCCGAGAGGGGCGGAGGAATCGAACTCGGGTCGGCCATGTTGGCTGCTTGTAAGGCGAATGCCCTACCACTGTGCTATCGCTCCAGCCCAACATATTCAATATGTCTGTCAAATACATTAAAAACAATGAGCCTCTTTTCTCTGACCCCAAAAGAGCCCCCAATCTGACAGCATTAAGAAGGTTGAGCAAGGAGAGGCTGAAGAAATCTCAGGGCCTAACTAGACTGCCAAAATGAAGAAGGACTAAAATAACTATCTGTACTTTCAATGCACGTACGCTGGCATTGAAAGCATCCATCGAGGTCCTGATGGTGCAAGTGCAAAAGATCCAAGTATGAAAGCATTGTTCTGACTGATACGAGAAGGTATCAATCACATCATACTGTTTTTGACACTGGAGATGAACTATTCCTCAGAACATGCGACAAAAGAGGCATTGGTGGTGTCGGTGTTCTTGTCAACACGAATTTGGCAATGAGCACTGGTTCATTTGAATGCTTAACAACTCGAATTGAACGAATAAGCTTGAATAGGTGTAGCACACTGCCGGCAGGTTCTATCTTCGTCGTCTATGCACCAATATCCAACTATGATAAAGAAGAAATTGAGAAGTTCTAATGGAGCTGGAGAAGTTCTATAAAGAAGACCACACTATCTACAACAACTTTATTAGCAATAATATATATTTCAACGAACCTAAAACTTCCATATAAAAGAAAAACACATAATAAAATATTAAGTAAAACTTAAACTTTTAAGTTGAATATTTGAACATGACTTCATGATATATTTTCTATCTCTTTTCACTCAAAAGGTTTAAAAGATAGAAATTCTTTCTTGGAAATGCTGGCAAAACAGCAGGCAGATAAGATGGCCCTTAAAGTGTTCAAAGAAGAAAATTTCTATGGTGAATGCAGAGGATTAAATGTATATGTACTGGGGGCTGGAGAGATAGCACAGCAGGTAGGGCGTTTGCCTTGCACACGGCCAATCCGGGTTCGATTCCCAGCATCCCATATGGTCCCCTGGGCACCTCCAGGAGTAACTCTTGAGTGCAGAGCCACGAGTAACCCCTGTGCATCGCGGGGTGTGACCCAAAAAATGCAAGAAAAATGTTTATGCACTTCAATATAACAGTAAGTGGCATGGAGTAGAATGGATAAATGTGATGATAAGCAAAATAGTATTTTTTTAACACAAAGTAAAAAGATGTCTATAACAAAATAATAAATTAAAGATACAAAATGTAGAGAATTAAAAACAAAAAGATATTTCCATAGTTAAAAAAGTAGAAAAGAGGAAAAAGTAAAGATATAGAAAGAAAGAGAAGACATGGCAAACCCATGGATAAGACATACTAGGTACGAAACTATATTGACTCTTATATAGCTAATTCCTAAACATATAAAATGATAGTTTACCTCCATTAACAAACAATTTTATTAAACATCCATAGTTCAAGTGTTTATCCACAAATAAAATTACCTTTCTCCTCTATAAAATTATGTAGTCTAAATTAATATAGACTGTAGCACTGTAGCACTGTCCTACTGTTGTTCATCAATTTGCTCCAGCTGGCACAGTAACATCTCCATTGTGAGACTTGTTGTTGCTGTTTTCAGCATATCGAATATGCCACGGGGAGATTTCCAGGCTTTGCTGTATGAGCAAGATATTCTCAGTAGCTTGCCAGGCTCTTCGAGATGGGCGGAGAAATGGAACCCAGGTTGACCAACCTCGTCGCATGCAAGGCAAACACCGTACCCACTGTGCTACCGCTCCAGCCCTATATTTAAAATAGGACATCTGTGTAAAAATAAAGTGATTCAGAATATTTAAAGACAAAATTAAATAAGAAAATGCAAACAAAATAAATTCAGACATGTCAATATTAGCAGTATAAACTGTAAAAATTAAGATAAAGACCAGTAAAGACAGATTCTCATGCTTAACGATATTGTTTGTGTGTCAAATAAATTGAATTGAATGAATCAATAATTTGAGTGGAACATGTAGGAAACCCTAAGAAAAAAATGTAACAAAATTCTAATAAAAATTATTGTAATTTTCAAAAAAGGGTCAAATAATATTTCAGGATTAAATGGCCTGGCAATTAAAAGTACATTAGCTGTCAAATTAGGTCAATTCAATGAAAAGATAGTACAAATAGAATATAAGTACATAAATAGTGTTTTAACCTCCATAATATTTTTGAAATTTACATAGAAAGAAGTATGGGGCAGATTTGCCCTACTAGATGCTGAATTCTCTTAAGATAAACACTGAAGTACTCAAGTATAAATAGACTTATCAAAATAATTTGAAAATCCCAGAAAAATAAATCAATATATTTAAGTATTTGGCATACAAAATAATGATATTAAAATGTTATTGGTGGGGCTGGAGCAATAGTACAGCAGGTAGGGTGTTTATGTTGCACGCTGCCGACCCAGGTTCCATTCCCAACATCTCACATGGTCCCCTGAGCATTGTCAGGAGTAATTCTCGAATGCAGAGCCCTGAGCATAGCCAGGTGTGACCCAAAAAGCGAAAAAAAGGGAAAAAAAGAAAAGAAAATGTAATTGGTGAGCATTATCTAAAAAAGTATAAATTCAGTGTTTTGTTAGTAAATACCAAGGAAAGAAATTACTGGGTCATATGCAAATTCTATTCTTACTTTTGTGAGAAATCTACAAACTGATTTCCTCAAAGGCTTATATAATAATAATGACCTTCCCACCAACATATTGTTCTATACATCACTTATCAATGTGAACATCTGGAAAATGTTCTGGTGCTTCTGATTTAATTCACTAAATATGAGATCCCCCAGTTCCAACCAACTAGGAAATTGCATGATTCTATCATTCTTGTGGCTTTATAGTATTCCGCTGAGTATGCATACTACAGCTTTATTATCCACTTTTCTGTTATTGGACATCATTAAAATAAGTTCATAAAAAGCTCCATCACTTAGCAATTGAACAATATATTGTTAAATAATAACTATTTCATAGATAAAATCAAATCAGACAGGAAAAGTTTCCTTGGATATAAAGGATCACCACAATAAAACTAATGGAAGTGGTAGCTTGTACTCTCTTGCAGAATTGTTTATAGAGAACGAAAGAGATGCATTGGTTTGTCCAATAAGAAGCTAGCTTTGACAGCACAGAACAAAAGACTGCCTTGCTTTATTACTAAGAATATCACATCAGTAGAACAAAAGATAAAATACTTAGAAAGTCTTGGGCCTTTGGGGATGTATGGTAGATAAGAAATAAGTTTGCACATTTAATATATAGCCTTGAGGTTATGGGAATACTTTACTTTTCTTAGAAAGATTCTTATATCTGTCACACACACACACGCACACACACACACACACACATACACACATAAATCTAAGAATGAACTCTCCCTATCAGGATGTTTCCTGCTTAAATTGGAATGCTCTCTAGCAGGACAAATATATGCCTAAGCCTGAAGTCTCCCAGCATGATGTTTTGTGCTTGGCTGCACATTTGCACCTCTGATGCATATTTGCATCTTAAATGTCCACTGCCCAACTTGCTTTACATGAGACTGTCCAAATCCTGGGGGCTGTATTAACAGAGTGATTTCCCACACTCAAAATCATTGAGAATGAAGAAGCTGTGGGATGCAGAACCTGTGGGATGCAGTAAGGACAGTATTAAGGGGAAATTCATAGCAATGGAAATTTGTGCTAAGAAAGGAACACAAATCTCAAATCAACAACCTTAACAGGCATATAAAGATCCTAGAAAAGAACAAAAACATCCCAAAACTATAAGAATGATGAAGGAAATAATAAAAAATCAATTTTAAATCAGCAATATAGAAATCAATGGAACCATAGAGAGTGAATGAAACCAGGAGCTGGTCCTACAAAAACAATAAATAAGAGAGACAAACATTTAGATTGACTTATGAAGAAAAAGGTAGAATAGCAAAAATATGGTCAGAGAATACATGGGAAAATTACAGCAGATCCCGTTTAAAAACAAAAGACCATTAGATATTATTAGAAGCAACTCTATACTGTCAATCTGGAGAATCTTATAGAAATTAGTGAATCCATAAAACTGTATAGCCTCTCAGAACTGAACAAGGAGAAAGCAGAAAACCTGAACACATAAATTATAAAAAAATTTGAAACAGTAATTAAAATTAATCTCAAGAACAAACATATTAGTTCTGATGAATGTACCTCTGAATTCTATCAAATATTCATGAAAACTTATTACCTAAACTCCTCAAGCTATTCCAAACTATTAAAGAAACAGGAATCCTTCTCAAGAGCTTCCCTGAAGTCACAACCTTACATTAATGCCCAAAACAGGTATATATATTTCTAAAAATAAATAAATTAAAAAGACGAAATCCTCAGAGCATTTTCCACTACCTCCACTACCCAGCCACCACCACGTTCCAGCATGATGGACTCTTTACAGACACTCGGGTCGAGACTCATGCACGAGTGAAGCTCCACAGAACCAGCGAAGCGTAACTCTGTGACCTTGGACTCCAGGCTCAATGGGACCAGGGAACAGAAATTCTCTGCCTGCTCCCACCAAATTCCAGTGGCCAAGGGATCAAACCCAGAAGCCCCATCCTACCCTGCTCTATCTGATTCCACTAATCTCCAAAGACCCAGGGATTACACACAGAAGACCCACCCTATCGGCATCAGATAAATTCCTAATCAACAGACCTCCACTATCTCCGCTACCTCTACTACCCAGCTGCCGCCATGCTACAAGGATGATTTCTGGACTGTGCGGCTGCAACACGGCTATGCGACACATGACACATGATACTCACCTTACAAGATTACTGCACCATATTTCATAGGGTTCAAATATGTTTTGAACCATGGGAACACCTGCAAGGGTGATAGAAGTCCACCCTAAACGCCTCTATCCCTCTGGTAGAGCCTGGCAAGCTACCAAGAATATCCCGCCCGCATGGCTGAGCCTGGAAAGCTATCCGTGGCGTATTCGATATGCCAAAACCAGTAAATACAATGGGTCTCATTCCTCTGACCCTGAAAGAGCCACCAATAAGGCAGTGTTAAGAAGGATGAGGAAGAAGAGGCTGATAAAATCTCAAGGCAGAGCTAGGCTGCCAAAATGAAGGACAAAAATGTCTGCCTGTACTTTCAATGCACGCACACTGCCATCAGATGTATCCAGTGAGGACCTGATGGTACAAGCATGAAAGATCAAGTACAGCATCATTGGTCTGACTGAGATGAGAAGGATCTATCACATCATGCTGTTTTCGACACTGGAGAAGAACTGTTTCTCGGAACATGCCACAAAAGAGGTGTCGTTGGTGTTGGTGTCCTTGTCAACATGAACTTGGCCATGAGCACTGATTCATTCGAATGCCTGACAACCCGAATTGGATAATTACACTTGTGTAAGCATTACATGGTGGCTCACTGCCAACACTTTCTATCTTCGTTGTCTATGCAACAACATCCATTTAGATGAAGAAGAACTGAGAAGTTTTACATGGAGCTGGAGAAGTTCTATAAAGACCACACCTTCTGCAAGATCATTGACGGTGATTTTAAAGCCAAGATAGGACCGAGAAGAGCAGCCAAAGAACTCCATATCAGGACCCATGGCCTAGAATGGAACGAACAGGGTGAGAGACTGTCTGAGTTCATCATGTCAACCAAGACCATCCATGGTAACTCACAGTTCCAGAAAGCAGAATCTAAACGTTGGATATGTGAGTCTCTTGGTGGACACAACGAAAATGACCACATCATAATAAATCTAGGGTTTTGCTAGACCGATGTCGCTGTTGTCCCAAAATTCCAAATGGGATCGCACCACCGTCTCCTTTGTGCAAAATTCTACTTCACAAAGCAGGGAGAATGGGCTGCAAAGTTTAAGAAGTGAACTCCCAGAATCACCTCCAGCTGGGATCTCTTTGTCACTATTGCAGAAACATAAAAGATGCCGTCTGTGACAACATCGATGGGAAATACAATCGACTTGTTCAGCATCTCCAGGACTGGGCAAGGAATGCCGAGAGTGGGAAAGCCACAAAATGATGCCTGTCTTCTGACACTCTCGAGCTAATTCGCCAATGAGGCTTGGTGCAAGCCTCAGGCAACAACATGCAAACATCCGAGTTCGCAAAGCAGTGCAGAGAAGCAGTAAGGGAAGACCTCAAAGAGAGAAGAGCAGCAGTACAGGCAGATGCGGCAGAAGCTGGGAAAAGCATTCGCAATGCCCACCTGACCTTCACCAACTACAAGACCAAGATGACTGTCCTCTGAAATCCTGATGGATCTATCACATCTTCCAGAAGGGCAATGAAGAAGGTTATCCATGCCTCCTACTTGGATTTCTTCGATAGCAACGTCCACCTGCCTACATACCAAATTCTGCGGGATGAATATGTTGTTCCAAATGTTCTCCCTTCTGAAATCTGACATGCCATTTCGTCGGTAAAGAAGTGAGCAACACCTGGCCCAGACAAAGTCAGACCCGAACACCTGAAGGACCTGCCACCAGTACTTGTCAATACACTGGCTCGACTCTTCACACGCTACATGTCTGAGTGCAAGTTTCCATCCCAATGGAAAACCAGCAGGTCTGAACTACAGTACAAGAAGGGAGACATCTATGACATTGGCGACTATCGCCTGATCTGCCTATTATCTGTCATCAATAAGCTGTTCACTGGAGAAATCCTGAATAGGATTTGCAAAACAATAGATGAAGGACAACCACGTGAACAAGTCAGTTCTGAAAAGGATTCAGCACGATCGACCATATCCACATGCTAAACAAGCTCATTGAGGTTTCTCGGGAGTTCAAGATGCCACTCTGTCTAATATTCATTGATTTAAAGAAGGCTTTTGATTCTGTTGAGACTGAAGCGGTCACCGAAGCCCTAGCCAAACAGGGAGTTCAAACAATACATCAGGATCCTCCGTGAGCTGTATTACGGATTCACTACCAGGATCTCACCATTCTACAAAGAAGTGATCATCCATGTCAAGAAAGGGGTTCATCAGGGTGATACCATTTCACCGAAACTCTTCAGTGCCACCCTTGAGAATGTCATGCGACAACTTGAATGGGAAGGAATGGGAGTGAAGATAGAAGGTCAGCAACTACACCACCTCCTCTTCGCTGATGACATCATTGTAATAACACCAAACATTAGCCAATTGGCACAAATGCTTCGACTTTAGTGTGGAAAGGTCGCACTACAGCTGAATCTCACAAAACAATGTTTATGAGAAACGTTCTTGTTCCTGATGTGCCATTCACTCTCAACAGAATGAACATCTCTGAATGCAACAGTTATGTGTACCTAGGTCAAGAAGTCAACAAGATGAATGACCTGGCACCTGAGTTGTGCAGGAGGAAGAGAGAGGCTAGGAATTCCTTTAAGAGCATTGAAGAAACAGCTAAGAGGATGAAGAACCTCCGGTTCTGGTTACATCTCTTTGATTCCACTGTTCTTCCTGCATTAACATATGCCTCAGAGACCTGGGCCCTACTAAAATAGAATGAGAATGCTCTTCAGGTATCCCAAAGAGGAATAGAAAGAGCTATGCTTGGAGTGTCACACTTCATTCAAATGAGAGAAAGAACCCAAATTCTGAACTCTGTCAACAATCAAGAATCATGGATGCTGTCTCATTTGTCAAAGTGTCGAAAAATCAGATGAGCTGGACACGAAATGTGATTTGGAGATGACCACTGGACTAAAGTCATTACCAACTGGATTCTACAGGACGTCAAAATATGGCGTCGCCGCCAACCTACGAGATGGTCAGGCTTCTTCGTCAAGAACTTGAACAATTTATTTGAGGCCCTTCGTGTTCCTGGAGCGAGCAGACTCTATTGGGCTATACTAGCATGCGACAGGGATGAATGGAGACGGTTCTGGTGCTTGCGCGAGCAAATAGATGAGTAATGGGATCTCAAGTGATCAAGTGATCACTTTTTTATTAATGCATAATTGAAAATATATTATTTATTACCAGGAGGAGATGGTTGCAATACCTTTGAATGAATGTCAAAGGCAATGCATTCTCCTGAAAGGGATTATATATATTAAGAGTGGCTTAGTATTAAGTTCCTTTTGGGTGGCTTCCCAGCAGTGCTCAGGCCTCCTGAAGGTCCACTATTGATTTTCTGCCAACCAGTTTCAATCAAAAGCCAAGGAATCCATCCTTCTTGGGCTACCCCTCAGGTACTATGAACCTGCAATGCTGTATCCTTTGACATTATGAGATGCTTTCTGGTTCATGTGGTATTGAGAATCAAATCCAGATCCAGAACAAATTAGGTATGTGCCCTAATTACTGTACTATCTCCCAGTCACAGCATTCAGTTTCTTTAACCTTTTTATTAGCAGTATGTCTTTGCTTCAGGATTAAAAATTCCATATTAACACATGTAAAGAAAAAAGGCATTACTAATCAGTTATATGTAATTATTTCAAAATAGTCCTTCTAGAAAATATATACCTAAATGGTGATACTGAAAGTAGGTGCTTCAGATGCTACTCATTTTCTTAGTCCCCTGGGTTTTTATTAAAAATATCTCTGGCTTGTCTCTTATAATAATAATTATCATTTTTATTATTATTTATAGACATCTTTTTAAAAATACAATATATTGAATTTCAGATTTAGCAGAATTCAAACTAAATTAAGTTGAAAGCCTAAAATAAGAACCCAAAGAGAGCAGCAGTGAGAGTGCATCATCATAATAATAATAATACCCTGGGTTTATATAACTCCTTCTACAAATATAAAATGAATGTGAATAGCATAAATAAGTAGATAAAGAAGGAAATGTGACTTTGACCTGTAACAGAAGAGATTAGCATATAGAGAATCAAGATAAATAATTAAATTTTATTTTGACTTTTTTTTTTTAATTTTTTTTATTTATTGAATCACCTTGGGAAAGGTTACAAAGCTTTCAGGTTTAGGTCTCAGTCATGCAAATATCAAACACATTTCCCTTTACCAATACATTTTTTTTTTACCATGAAGAACCCCAATAAAACCCCACCCCCCACCCCTCCCAGTCCCTGTGGGGCAGATGAATTCTAGTTAACACTCTATCTGCTTTGATTAGATTCATTGTTTCAATAAAAGATTCACCACTATAATTTAGAGTTTACCCCCCCCCCCCAAATCAGACATGCTGAAAAAGCATTGTGACGTGATTTGCTTTCTACAGCTGGGTTCAAGAATTAAATGTTGGTTTTGGATTTCTGCTATTTTACTTATTGACCCTGGAAGTATTTATACTGAAAGTCAGATAGTTAAGAAATTGGTTTCTGTGCTCTGGAGTCGTGGCCGTGCTGGAGAGCCGCTAGTGGGGGGCAACTGGTGGCCTCGGTAGGGCGTGAAGGGCGGACCGAAACGCCCCCTTCCCATGAGGTTTTAGTCGCCCCCCCACTCCCCCGGCTCATACCTGCTGTCCACAAGGCTCCCATGCGGCCGCCATCTTTCTTTCCAGAGAGGAGAAGGCGACTGGGGCAACACCCTTTCCCCTCCAGACAGACATGATGGCCTGGATTAACGCATAGTCCTTTCACTTTTCTGCTCCAAGCTGCCGGGTTCTGCATTAAGTTCCTGTGCTTCTGGGGCTGTGGCCGTGCTGGAGAGCCGCTCGCGGGGGGCAACTGGTGACCTCGGTAGGGCGTGAAGGACGGACCGGAACGCCCCCCTTCCCATGAGGTTTTAGTCGCCCCCACACCCCCGGCTCATACCTGCTGTCCACAAGGCTCCCATGTGGCCGCCACCTTTCTTTCCAGAGGGAGGAGGGCGGAAGGGACCAACACCCTTTCCCCTCCGGGCAGAAATGATGGCCTGGATTAACGCATAGTCCTTTCACTTTTCTGCTCCAAGCTGCTGGGTTCTGCATTAAGTCCTTGTGCTTCTGGGGCTGTGGCCGTGCTGGAGAGCCACTCGTGGGGGGCAACTGGTGGCCTCGGTAGGGCGTGAAGGACGGACCGGAACGCCCCCCTTCCCATGAGGTTTTAGTCGCCCCCACACCCCCGGCTCATACCTGCTGTCCACAAAGCTCCCATGCGGCCGCCATCCTTCTTTCCAGAGAAGAGAGGGCGAATGGGGCAACACCCTTTCCCCTCTGGCAGACTTGATGGCCTGGATTAACGCATAGTCCGTTCACTTTTCTGCTCCAAGCTGCTGGGTTCTGCATTAAGTCCTTCTGCTTCTGGGGCTGTGGCCGTGCTGGAGAGCCGCTCGTGGGGGGCAACTGGTGGCCTCAGTAGGGCGTGAAGGACGGACCGGAACGCCCCCCTTCCCATGAGGTTTTAGTCACCCCCACTCCCCCGGCTCATGCCTGCTGTCCACAAGGCTCCCATGTGGCCGCCATCTTTCTTTCCAGAGAGGAGAGGGCGAATGGGGCAACACCCTTTCCCCTCCAGCAGATTTGATGGCCTGGATTAACGCATAGTCCGTTCACTTTTTTGCTCCAAGCTGTTGGGTTCTGCATTAAGTCCTTGTGCTTCTGGGGCTGTGGCCGTGCTGGAGAGCCGCTCGTGGGGGGCAACTGGTGGCCTCGGTAGGGCGTGAAGGATGGACCGGAACGCCCCCCTTCCCATGAGGTTTTAGTCGCCCCCACACCCCCGGCTCATACCTGCTGTCCACAAGGCTCCCATGTGGCCGCCACCTTTCTTTCCAGAGGGGGGAGGGCGGAAGGGACCAACACCCTTTCCCCTCTGGCAGACTTGATGGCCTGGGTTAACACATTACCCGTTCACTTTTCTGCTCCAAGCTGCTGGGTTATGCGTTAAGTACTTGTGTTTCTGGGGCTGTGGCCGTGCTCAAAGCTTAACTATGATTTTCAGAGAGAAACGTTAGGTGGTTTACTTCCCATGGATCACTTTGTATATAGAGAGATGTCGAGCGGGCGCGTAAGGACTTTGGAGGAAAAGTCCTAGTTTTTTTGGAACCTGTTTTTTTTTTTTTTTTCCTTCGGGATCTGTGGATCCCGCCCTCCATGTTGTCCTTCTCTTCGGCTAAATGCTGTCAAGATGGCGCTGGGGGGCGGGCTGTGGGCGTGACTTCCGGAATCTACGGTTACCTGGGAGGTGTAGTCCCAGCATTTTTGAGGAAAAGTCCTAGTTCCCGCATACTCGAGCTGTGCTTGTAGAGGTTTCTGGTCACCGGGGTTCCATCTGGGGGAGGCGGGATGCGGTACCTACCCCATCTGGGACTTCCCGATGATCTCGGCTCTTTTTGGAACCTGTTTTTTTTTTTCCTTCGGGATCTGTGGATCCCGCCCTCCATGTTGTCCTTCTCTTCGGCTAAATGCTCTATTTTGACTTTTTAAGTTTAAATGTAAAAATAAAGGTAAAGGCCCTCCCGTTGATCGTCGATTTGCTCGAGCAGGCCCAGTAACGTCTCCATTGGAGACTTTGTTGTTACTGTGTCTGGCATATCGGTAGCTTGCCAGGCTCTCCGAGAGGGGCGGAGGAATCAAACCTGGGTCGGCCATGTTGGCCGCTTGTAAGGCGAACGCCCTACCGCTGTGCTATCACTACAGCGGGTAGGGCGTTTGCCTTGCACGCAGCCAACATGGCCGACCCGAGTTCGATTCCTCCGCCCCTCTCGGAGAGCCTGGCAAGCTACTGAGAGTATTCGATATGCCAGACACAGTAACAACAAAGTCTCCAATGAAGACGTTACTGGGCCTGCTCGAGCAAATGTAAAAATATATTTTATAAAACAGTAGCAGAGCATTCTTCAAGTGCCTTTTGGCCATTTATATTTATTTTTTGAGGAAATTTCTGTTCATTTCTTCTCCACACTTTTGATGGGGTTGGAGGTTTTTTTCTTGTACAATTCTACTAGTGTCTTGTATATCCTGGATATTAATCCCTTATCAGAATGGTATTGAATAAATATTCTTTCCCATTTTGTGGGCTCTTTCTGTATTTTGGTCACTGTTTCTTTTGAAGTGCAGAAGCTTCTTAGTTTGATGTAGTCCCATTTGTTTATGTTTGCTTCCACTTGCATTGTCAGTGCTGTTTCATCCTTAAAGATGCTGTTAGCTTCAATGCCATGATAGTTCTGCCTACAAATGAACAAACAAACAAAACGGGAGCAGAAGACACTAGCAAATAAAGAATAAAGACCTTAAGGTCAATTCTAAGAGCAGAATTGGAGGCCATCATGCTAAATGAAGTGAGTTAAAAAGTAAAAGAAATACTAGGTGATCTCACCCATGTACAGAGAATATAAGAATAAAAATAGGAATTAAACAGGCCCAAATAGAAACCATACCTAAGAAATAATCAGAAGTGGGACTGCATCGGGTGGAGCAGAGAGGCAGATGGGAATCTGGATAATATAAAACAAGAACCTTAATACTATCATAAACTATGATAAATAAATGAATATTTTTAAAAGAAACATATTTTCAATATTGTTTGCTATTTCACCATAAAGTGGCATTATTATGCACTAACAGTTTTTGTGTTTTGGGGATAAACAATGTTTTTGTGTTCTCAGAAGAAGTAGAATTGCTGGGTGATATAAAAGTTCCATTCTTCCTTTTCTGAGAAATATTCATACTGTTTTCATAAAGGAGGAACTAGACCACATATTCACCAACAGTGAATGATGTTTCCTGTTCACTACATCTCTGCCAACTTTAGATGTTTATGACCTTTTAAAAATAGGTCATTCTCTGGCACATACCAAAAATAGTAGGAACAATCTGTGTTGGCAGAGATGTGGTGAAAAGGAATTCTCATTCACTGCTGATGGAAATGTTGTTGAGTATAATCATTGTGGAAAACAGGATGAAGAATTCTCAGTGAACTTAGAATTGAGCTGCTGTATGTCCCAGCAACTCCACTTTTGGGTATCTATCCCCAGGACACAAATATACTCTTCAAAAAGATAAATGATATACTCGCACCATTATTTATTGCTGCACTCAGAACAATAGCTAAGATATCAAATCAACTGAGGTGTCCAATGACAGATGAATGGATTATGAATATGTAGTATATGTAGACAATGGAATACTATTCAGCTGAAAGGAATAATGCAATCATGTAATCTGCTGTAACATGGTTGGAACTGGAAGACATCGTGTTGAATGAAGTAAGCCAGAGGAAGAAATACAAATACAGGATGATCTTGCTTATCTGTGAAATATAGAATACTGGATGATGGAATGTATTGTAATAAAAAAAACAATTACCTAGATGACCCTTGACCTCCATATTTAGAGAACAGGTGGAAAGAAAAGGGAAAACGTTAAGAGAAGAAGAGGACAAGAAATAATGGTTGAACAGGCATCAGGGCTTCAGTTATATCACTGACCTGAGTGAGGGGTATAGTCATATATATAAAACACAGATTCAACAAAACTAAAGATATAAGCAGCAATCACTGAAACTTTAGAATATGTTTGTCAAGTTGACAGGTGAAGGTAGAGTGGGGGTTGGTGTGGAGTGGGAATCTGAGAACAGTGGCGGAGGGAAATTGACACAGGTGGAGGGATTGGTATTGAATTATTATATACCTAAAACTCAACTCTCAGTAACTTAAAGGAAAAACAAGGGAGATGTTTACAGATTTATCTGTGGTGGGGTTAAGTAAGCAGCATATGTGTCAGAATACTTGAAAAATGATTGGTTAAACTCATCATTTGAAATTAAATATATATCTAAGATTTTTAATTTCATGATAATGGAAAGAATTATTTTGCTATGTTATTTAAACGTGAAAAATGAAAAAAAATGCAATATAAATCAGTTTAGATTAAAAAGTCACTGGAGCGATAGCACAGCAGGTAGGGCGTTCGCCTTACACGCGGCCAACATGGCCGACCCGAGTTCGATTCCTCCGCCCCTCTTGGAGAGCCTGGCAAGCTACCGAGAGTATTCGATATGCCAGACACAGCAACAACAAAGTCTCCAATGGAGACGTTACTGGGCCCGCTCAAGCAAATCGACGATCAACGGGAGGGCCTTTACCTTTACCTTTACCTTATTTATTTATTTGTTGCATCACCTTGAGATACAGTTACAAAGATTTCATCTTTGAGTTTCAGTCATACAATGATCAAACACCCATCCCTCCACCAGTGCACATTCTCCACCACCAATGACACCAGTATAGGCCCCACCCCCATTCCAACCCTCCCTCTATATCTATGGCAGACAATTTACCTCATACTCTTTCTCTACTTTTAGCTATTATTGTTTGCAATATAGATACTGAGAAGCCGTCACGTTTGGTCCTTTTTCTACTTTCAGCACACATATCCCATCCAGAACGACCGATCCATTATTGACTTAGTGATCCTTTTTCTATTACAGCTGCCTTCTCTCCCAGCTTGTAAGAGAGAATATCCAACTATAGTGCAATGTTTCTGGACCTTGTGTCTACTGTCCTTGTGTGTCAGTCTAATATTATGTTTATATTCCACAAATGAGTGCAGTCATTCTATGTCTGTCTGTCTCTTTCTTACTTATTTCACTTAGCATGATACTCTCCATCACCATCCACAAATAAGCAAATTTCATTATTCCATTGTGTATATGTATCAAAATTTCTTTAACCAGTCATCTGTTTTGGGGTACTAGTGTTGTTTCCAGATTATGGCTATTGTAAACAATGCTGCAATGAACATACAGGTGCAGATGCCATTTCTACTGTGCTGTTTTGCATCCCAGAGATATATTCCTAGAATTAGTATTGCGGGGTCATATGGAAGCTCAACTCTAGATTTGAAGGAAAGTCCATATTTTTTTCCAAAAAGACTGGACAAGTGAGCATTCCTACCAACAGTGAAAGAGTGTCCCTTTCTCCCCACATCCACCCCAACACTGGTTGATTTTGTTCTTTTGTCTGCCAACATCTGTGTGTGAGATGCTATGTCATTGTTGTTTTGATTAGCATCACCCTGATGATTAAGGATGTAGAGCATTTTTATGTATATTTTGGTCATTTGAATTTCTTTTTTGAGGAAGCTTCTGTTCATTTCTTCTCCCCATTTTTGATGGGGTTGAGTGTTTTTTCTTGTACAATTCTACTACTGTCTTGTATATACTGGATATTAATCCTCTATCAGATGGATATTGGGTAAATATTCTTTCCCATTCTGTGGGCTCTTTCTGTATTTTGGTTTGAGGTGCAGAACCTTCTTAGTTTAATGTATTCCCATTTATTTATGTTTGTTTCCTCTTGCTTGTTTCAGTGGTGTTTCATCCTTAAAGATGCTTTTCTTTTTTAAAAATTTTTTATTAGTGAATCACCGTGAGGTACAGTTACAGACTTACAAACTTTCGTGCATGCATTTCACTCACACAATGATAGAGTACCCATCCCTCCACCAGTGCCCATTCTATACCACCAATTATCCCAGTATCCCTCCCACCTCCCTCGCCCCATTCCCCCCACCCACCCTGCCTCTGTGGCAAGACATTCCTTTTTGTTCACTCTCTCTTTTTGTATATTATGGTTTGCAATATAGGTATTGAGTGGCTATAATGTTTGGTCTATAATCTACTTTCAGCACGCATCTTTCAGCCAGAGCAGGTCCTCCAAACACTCTTTACTTGGTGTTCCCTTCTGTATCTGAGCTGCTTTTAATCCCAGTATGTGAGGCCTGCTTCCATGCCGTGAAGCAAACCTCCCGGTATTTATCTCTACTATTCTTGTGTGTTAGTCTCCCATTCTGTTACTTTATATTCTACAGATGAGTGAGATCTCTCTATGTTTGTCCCTCTCTTTCTGATTCATTTCACTTAGCATGATACTTTCCATGTTGATCCACTTATATGCAAATTTCATGACTTCATCTTTTTAACAGCTGCATAGTATTCCATTGTGTAGATGTACCAAAGTTTCTTTAACCAGTCTTCAGTACTTGGGTACTCGGGTTTTTACAGATTCTGGCTATTTCTTCAATGAACATATGAGTGCAGATGTCATTTCGACTACTTTTTTGCATCTCTGGGATACATTCCTAGAAGTGGTATTGCTGGGTCAAATGGTAGCTCAATTTCTAATTATGTGAGAAACATACATAATGTTTTACAAAAGGGCTGAACTGGTCAGAATTCCCACCAGCAGTGAAGGAAGGTCCCTTTCTCCCCACATCCGTGCAAACACTGGTTGTTTTTGTTCTTTTGGATGTGCGCCAGTTTCTGTGGTGTGAGGTGATACCTCATAGTTGTTTTGATCTGCATCTCCCTGATGGTCAGTGATAAAGAGCATTTTTAATGTGCCTTTTGGTCATTCATATTTCTTCCTTGAGAAAGTTTGTCTTTATTTCATCATCCCATTTTTTGATAGGGTTAGATATTTTCTTCTTGTAGATTTCAACCAGTGCCTTGAATATTATTGATATCAACCCCTTATCAGATGGGTATTGGGTGAATATTCTTTCCCATTCTGTAGATTGCCTTTGTATTTTGGTCACTGTATCTTTTGAGGTTCAGAATCTTCTTAGTTTAATATAGTCCCATTTGTTTATCTCTGTTTACACTTGGTTGGTCAGTGGAGTGTCATCTCTGAAGATACCTTTAGCTTCAACAAGATGCTTTTAGCTTCAATGTCATTGAGGGTTCTACATACATTTTCCTCCATGTACCTTATGGATTCAGGTCTGATATTTAGGTCTTTAATCCACTTTGATCTGACTTTTGGGTCTGGCATTAGACAGTGGTCATTGTTCATATTATGCAGTTGGCTGTCATGTTTTCCTAGCATCACTTGTTGAAGAGGCAGTCCTTGTTCCAATTCACATTATTTGCTCCTTTGTCAAAGATTAAGTGATCATATATTTGAGGGTCTGTGACAGAATATTCAACGCTGTTCCATTGTTCCACTGGTCTGTTTCTATTCTAAAACCATGCTGTTTTAATTACTACTAGTTTGTATTGCAGCTTGAACTTGGGGAAGGTGATGCCACCCATCTTCTTTTTCCCAAGAATCGCTTTAGTTATTCATGTGGGTTTATTGTTCCATATGAATTTCAGGAGTGATTTGTCTATTTCTTTGAAAAATGTCATGGGTGTCCTTATAGGGACTGCATTAAATCTGTATAGTGCTTTGGGGAGTATTGCAATTTGATAATGTTAATCCTTCCTAGTGTCCTCTTTTATTTCTTGAAGTAGAGTTTTGTAATTTTCCTTGTATAGATTCTTCACCTCTTTAGTTAAGCTGATTCTAAGGTACTTGATTTTCTGAGGTATTGTTGTAAACAGGATTTTTTTTTCAATTTCTCTTTCTTCTCTTTTGTTGTTTGTATATAAAAGAGTCATAGACTTTTGGATGTTGATTTTGTAGCCTGCCACTTTACTATACTGACCTATTGTTTCTAGGAGCTTTTCTGTAGAGTCTGCAAATAGTGATAGCTTCACCCCTTCCTTTTATATATATATATATATGTATACATATACATATGTATATGCCCTTGATATCTTTTTCTTGCCTAACTGCTATGTCCAGAACTACCAGTACTATATTGAATAGGAGTGGTGAGAGTGTGCAACATTGTCTTGTCCTGGATCTTAGAGAGAAAGATTTTAGTTTCTACCCATTGAGAATGATTCTTTCCATGGATTTGTGGTAGATGGCTTTGACTATATTTTGTAAATTTTCTTCAATGTCCATTTTGCTGAGAGTTTTCATCATAAACAGGTGCTGGATCTTGTTAAATACTTTTTCTTCGTCTGTTGATATGATCATATGATTTTATCTTGCTTTTATTGATATGACTTTTGAATGTTAAACCATCCTTCCATCCCAGGATCAATCCTACTTGGTCATAGTGTGTCATCTTTTTGATGAGGTGTTGGATTTTGTTTGCTAGAATCTTGTTGAGGATCTTTGCATCTGTGTTCATCATGGATATCGGCCTGTAATTCTCTTTCTTTGTGATGTCTCTGTCTGCTTTTGGTATCAAGGTGATATTTGCTTCATAGAAACTGTTTGGAAGTGTTTCTAATTCTTCAATTTCCTGGAAAAGCTTTAAAAGGATTGAGAATAAGTATTCTTTAAGGATTTGGAAGAATTCACTTGTAAATCCATCTAGTCCAGGATTTTCATGCTTGGGGAAACTATTTATTATCATTTCAATTTCCTTGATGGGGATAGGTCTGTTCAGGTGTTCCAGATCTTCTTGGTTCAGCCTTGAGAGGCTATAGGAATCTAGGAAATTATCAATTTCTTTAAGGTTTTCTTGTTTTTTGGCATAAAGCTTCTCAAAGTAATATCTGAGGATCCTTTGAATTTCTGTAGTTTCTGTCCTGATGTCCCCCTTTTTGTTTCTGATTAGGTTTATTAGGAATTTCTTTCTCTCTCCTTTCTTTGTGAGTCTTGTTAGATGTTTATCTGTCTTGATTATTTTCTCAGAAAACAGCTCTTGGTTTGATTGATCTTTTGGACTGTTTTTTTTGGGCTTCCATCTAGTTAATTTATACTCTGTTTGATTATCCTTCCTCCTGTCTGGTTTGGGCTCATATTGTTGGTCATTATCCAAATTCTTAAACTGTAAGGTTATGTTACTTATGTGGGCTCTTTTTTCCTTCAACCTGAATGCTTGTAGAGCTATAAACTTTCCTCTTAATGCAGCTTTTAGCCGTGTCACCAAATTTTGGTAACTCGTGTCCTCGTTTTTATTCGTTTCCAGGAATCGTTTAAATTCCTCTTTGATTTCCTTTCTAAGCCACGGTTTAGTAGTAAGTTGTTTAATTTCCATGTGTTTTATTTAATTTTCTTTTTGTCTGTGATTTACTTCTATTTTCAGCACATCATCGTCTGAAAAGATCTTTGGTACAATCTCTCACGGTCACGGTCCTCCTGTTGTTCATTGATTTGCTCGAGCGGGCCCAGTAACGTCTCCATCGTGAGACTTGTTGTTACTGTGTTTGGCATATTGCCAGGCTTTACCATGTGGGCAAGATACTCTCGGTAGCTTGCCGGGTTCTCTGAGAGGGGCGGAGAAATTGAACTAGAGTCTGCCATGTTGGCTGCATGCAAGGCAAACGCCCTACCCGCTGTTCTATGGCTCCAGACAATCTCTATCTTCTTAATTTTATGGAGGTATGTTTTGTGACTCAGCATGTGGTCTACCTTGGAGAATGTCCTATGCACACTTGAGAAGAATGTGTATTAAGAATTTTGAGGATGAAGTGTCATTATATATCTACTAAAGCCCTTTCTTCCATTGCTTCCCTAAGATAAAATATGTACTTGCTAAGCTTGAGTCTGGTTGATCCACTGAGGGGTGATAAAGTGGTGTTGAAATATCCCACTTGTGTTGTCTTGCTATTGATGTTTTCTTTTTCAAGTTTACGTGAAGTTGTTTTAAGTATTTTTTGGTCCCTCATTAGGTGCACATACATTTAAGAGTACAAGTTCTTCCTGATGTAGAGATCTCTTGATCAATCAAAAATGACCTTCACTGTCTGTTTTGAATTTCTTCAGTCTGAAATCAATGTGGTCTGATACCATAATGGCCACCTGAGCTTTTTTTAGGGCATTGTTTACCTGTAAAATCATTTTCCAGCCTTTGACTTTGAATCTTTGTTTTCTCACTACTCAGAAGTGTTTCTTTCAGGCAGCAGCATGTTGAGTTCAATTTTCTGATCCATCCTGCCACTCTGTGTCTTTTAATTGGTATATTTATCCCATTGGTGTTGAAGAGATTATTATTATGGGGTTTTGTCCCATCTTTGTGCTTAAGTTTGGTGTATTTGAAGGGTTTGTCTTGTCTTAAAGTAGTCCATTTAGTTATTATTGTAACCATGGTTTTGATTCTATGAAAGTCCTGAGTTGGTGTTTGTGAAACTATGTGTTGTTCCTTCTGATATGAATGAGAGTCTCGCTGGGTAAAGTATTTTTGGTGAGACATTTATGGCATTGAGTTTTTCACTATATTCCACCACTGTCTTCAGGCCCTGAGGGTTTCCTCAGATAAGTCGGCTATAAATCTTGATGATGCTCCTTTAAAAGCTATTTCTTTCTTTAAGTCTGCTGCTTTCAGAATTCTGTCTCTATGCTCCGTCATTCTGATCAGGATGTGTCTTGGAGTATTTTTATTTGTATTTTTTCTAGTTTGTACCCTTCAGGCCTCCTGAATCTGGTTGCATGTGCTCTTCAGCTCTGGGAACATCTTAGCAATGATGTTTTGACAGTTTCTTCTTTGTCAGGGTTTTCTTCCTACCCCTATGAAACACCAATGATTCTTATGTTACTCCTCTTAGCTTTATTCTGATTTTCTGTTGACATCTGTTGGTTCATTTTGAGGCTCTTTTCAATTTTCTGCTGTTGTCTGGATAGTCTTTGAACTTCATCTTGGAGCTCGCTGATTCTGTCCTCAGCAGCTGTTACTCTGCTGCGGAGACATCCACTGAGTTTTTCAATTCACCTACCAGGTTTTTCAGATCTGTCATTTCTGTTTGTAATTTTGTTTGCATTTTCCACATTTCTGTTCTCAAACCCTCTTGTATTTTATTGGTGGTGCATTCCATTCTTTCTTTTAGCTCCCTATGCATCCTCAGTAGCTCCCTTCTAAATTCCTTGTCTGTGAGGTTGTCTAGCACTTCATTACTGGTTGGTCTTTCTGGGCTAGTTTCTTCAATAACCTTGGTGAGATTTTGTGTTGCTTTTCCATTGTGACCTGTGTGGTTTAGACTTTCACGCAAACGGTTACTGTGTGTTTTAAGGTAATATTAATTGAGGTGAGACTAGTGAATAAGGTGGGCCTAATGTGGTTTTGGTGACTGGGTTGCCCTAGTGAAAGTTCCAATTAAGAGGATAATTTATGGTTCTTATGGGATATGAAGGGGGAGAATAACTCGCAGTTGCATTAGCATCTGCAGGTCCAGATGCCACCCCCACCGGTCCTGTACCTGGAAGTTCAGGACTAAGCAAGTCCTTGAACTTTGGATGCTATTGGTGAAGCCCACCTGCATTCCCGACCCTCGGAGTTCTGGGCCTAAAAACCCAATTCTATCTTCAATAGTACTAGTTTTAGTTAAACATTTGACATGATTAAAATAACCTAATTTCAAAAATCTACAAAATGAATTTTCACATTAATAAAATGCATAAAACATGTTCCATCAAAAATAAGTTTACAATAGGTATATCTAATATTATACTTCTAACAAAGTTTCTGTATTTCATGAGACAGTGGAAAATGCCTTTTTGACTTCAATTTAAAATAATATTTATAATTTGAAGATATTCTTATTAGATTCCTCCACCCCTCTCGGAGAGTCCGGCAAGCTATTGGGAGTATCTCTCCCGCACTGCAAAGTCTGGCAAGCTACCCAGGACGTATTCAATATGCCAAACACAGTAACAACAATGTCTCAAAATGGAGATGTTACTTGTGCCCGCTCGAGCAAATCGATGAACAATGGGAGAACAGTGACAGTGACAGTGATCTTTATTAGAAATATTAAGATTATAAATCTAAAAATCTTCCAAGACTGAAGAGAATGTTAAATGTACTACTTACAAACATATTCTTAAAAGACTATGCATGACAAAAACAAATAAAATGAATATGTTCATTGGAAAAATAAAAAAAATAGGTCATTCTCACTGGTGGGAGATGGTATTCTATTGTCAATTTTATTTGCATTTCCCAGATAATAAGTCATAATGAACTCTTTTTATATATCCTATTGGCTGTCATATATCTTCTGTGGCATATTGTATATTTATCTCCTCTTCTCATTTTTGGATACAGTGATAGGACTTCTTGTTGTAAGTTTTATTTAAATTTTTCGGATATTAGTAATTTGTCTAAAGTATTGTGCACAAGTATTTTCTCATCTCAGAAGAGTGCATTCTTTTATTAGTTCAAATTTGGGACTGAAAAACTGTACATTGGGTAAGGTGCTTGTGTTGAACCTGGCTCACCCATCTTCCATATCTAGCACCCTATATAACCCCATTCCCAGAGGAGTGATCCCTGAATGCAGAAGCAGCAATACGTCCTGAGAACCACTGGATGTGCCCCCAAGCAATAACAACCTTTCAAATGCATGAACGTTTTAGTTTTTTATAATTCCACTTACCTTCTTTTTTGCCTGTGCAGTTGAATCATTTAAAAAATTCACCTATATTTTCCTCGATTTTTAAAATATATTTAGGCATAATTTTTATTTCTTTAACCCAGGCAGGTTACATTTAGTAGCCTGCCAGTTTGTCCAAAATAAGAATGAGATAATAAGATGTCGCACGGCTGCACACTTCCAGGAGCTGGGTTTTATAGTCTCTGGGTCTTGGCCATTGATGGGATTAAACGGCGCCAGTTGGTGGGTATGATCCTTGCCTACTGGAAGATGGAGGATAGGGGTGGAGGATGCTCAGCCCCGATCCAAACAGGCTTGGAGATCTCAGCCCTGGGACCCGCATGCCTTTGTTCCTCTGCCAGTACCTTCATCCGTGTGGAGAGTGGTCTCAGCATGGTGGTGGCTTTCATATAGTTATGCAGAATATTTTTGTGGATTTATTTTGTACCCTGCTATTTTCTATACTGGTCTATTGTCACTGGAAACTTTTAAATCAAATATTTAGTTTATCATATATATAGATATACAGATATACAGAACCCCCATCTTCCAGTAGGTAGGCGTTACACCCTCCAGCTGCTGCCAGTGCCAGGTAGTTCCCATCAATGGCCAGCAATACGTCCTGAGAACCACTGGATGTGCCCCCAAGCAATAACAACCTTTCAAATGCATGAACGTTTTAGTTTTTTATAATTATTATAAAACCAATATATTATAAAACCAAGCTCCTGGAAGAGAACAATGCAGACTCTCCTGCCTCTGTCCCTGGCTGTCCTCACCGGGGCCCCTTGGAGGGGAGTGGGTTGAGTTTCCCTCCCTGCCCCAAGCAGAGCCCCGGCAGCCAAGGACCTCCAGAACCAGCCACAGCTATGCCGAGACCACTCTCCACACGTCCAGACAAGCCTCATGCATGAGGGATCTGGAAGAGGAACCCAGGCATGCGGGTCCCAGGGCTGAGATCTCACCTGCGCAGCAAAACCTGGCAAGCTATCCATGACATATTCGATATGCCAAACACAGTAAAAAGTTTCACAATGTTACTGGGCCCACTCAACCATATCGATGAACAATGGGAGGACAGTGACAGTTTTTTGTATCTTGTGAATACTTCTGAATTTTGGCATCAAATAGTTTATTTTTTTAAAGAGCTGTAACAATTTTGAAATAAATTTATAGACAAAATTTGGCATATTTTTTCATTTAGTCTGTGCTTAAATGAATATAAAACATTTTAATTTATTAAGACATTCTCAAATTTCTGGTAGTGTTAACAGTATAATTTTTGCACTTATGTCAGGTTTATTACTCAGTATGCATTTGCTTTTTCATGTTACTGTCAATGAAAATACATAATGGAATACTATACCGCTGTTATAAAAGATGAAATCACAAAATTTGCATATAAGTTCATGGACATGTAGAGTATCATACTAAGAGAAATGAGTCAGAAAAAGAGAGACAGACATAGAATGACTGCACTCATTTGTCGAATATAAAGTAACATAATAGGAGATTAATATCTAAGGAAAGCAGTCATAAGAGTCAAGAGGATCGCTCCATGGCTTGGTAGCTAGGCTCACATGCTGGGGGGAAAGGAAGCTGGGAGAGAGAAGCGACTACTAAGAAAATAAAGGTTTGAGGGCTCACTTGGGATGTTAGATGCATACTGAAAGTAGACTATGGACCAAACATGATGGCCGTTTAGTACTGCAAAACATAAAATCCAAAAGGAGAGAGAGTAAGAGGGAATGTGCCTGACACAGAGGAAGGGGATGGGAAGAGATAGGGTGGCAGGAGGGATACTGGGAACATTGGGGTGGAGAATGGGCACTGGTGGAGGGATGGATAGTTGACATTGTATAACTGAAACATCACTTAATCACTTAATCACTTAATCCCCGTTATTCATCGATTTATTCGAGCGGGTGCCAGTAACGTCTCCATTCATCCCGGTTGCGTGCTAGCGTAGCCCAATGGTATCTGTTCGTTTTAGGAACATGTAGAGCCTCATACCGATCATTTAGGGTCTTGACGAAGAAGTCTGACCATCTTATAGGTGGGCGTCCACGCGATCTTTTGATGTCTCGTGGAATCCAATCAGTAATGGCTCTAGTCCAGCGGTTGTCTATAAACCTCATTACGTGTCCAGCCCATCTGATTTTTGATGTCTTGGCAAATGAGACAGCGTCCCTGATTCTTGAGCGTTGACGAAGATCAGAACTCCGGATTCTATCTCTCATTTGAGTGAATCGTGATATTCCAAGCATAGTTCTTTCGATTCCTCTTTGAGAGACCCGAATAGTGTTCTCATCCTGTTTTCGTAGGGTCCAGGTCTCTGAGGCATATGTTAATGCAGGAAGAATAGTGGAATCAAAGAGAGGTGCTCGTAGCTGGAGGTTCTTTGTCCTTTTAGTTATTTCTTCAATGCTCTTGAAGGCATTCCAAGCCGCTCTCTTCCTCCTGCGCAACTCAGGTGCCAGGTCATTCATCATGTTGATTTCTCGACCTAGGTATATATAACTGTTGCATTCGGAGATGGTGGTTCCGTTGAGAGCGAATGGAGCATCAGGAACAAGGCTGTTTCTCATAAACATTGTCTTCGTAAGATTCAGCTGTAGTCCGACCTTTCCACATTCACGGTCAAAGTCGTTCAGCATTTGTGCCGCTTGGTTGATGTTTGGTGTTATTAGAACGATGTCATCAGCAAAGCGGAGCTGGTGTAGTTGCCGACCATCTATCTTCACTCCCATGTTTTCCCATTCCAGTCGTCGCATGATGTTCTCGAGGGTGGCACTGAAGAGTTTTGGTGAAATGGTATCACCCTGCCGAACACCTCTCTTGATATGGATGATTACTTCTTTGTAGAATAGTGAGATCTTGGTAGTGAATCCGCAATAGAGCTCACGAAGGATCCTGATGTATTGAGTTTGTACGCCCTGATTGGCTAGGGCTTCCATGACCGCTTCTGTCTCAACAGAATCAAAGGCCTTCTTTAAATCAATGAACGTTAGACAGAGCGGCATCTTGAACTCCCGAGATACCTCAATGAGCTTGATTATTGTGTGGATATGGTCGATGGTACTGAATCCTTTTCGGAATCCAGCTTGTTCACATGGTTGTCCTTCATCTAGTGTTCTGCTAATCCTATTCAGGATGACTCGAGTGAATAGTTTGTAGATGACAGACAATAGGCAGATTGGGCGATAGTTGCCAATGTCGTGGATGTCTCCTTTCTTGTATAGTAGTACAGTCCTGCTGGTTTTCCATTGGGATGGAACCTTGCATTCAGACAGGTAGCGTGTGAAGAGTCGAGCCAATGTATTGATGATTACTGATGGTAAGTTCTTCAGGTGTTCAGGTCTGATCTTGTCTGGGCCAGGTGCTCTTTGTTTCTTTACAGACTAGATGGCATGTTGGATTTCGGAAGGGAGAACATTGGGAACGACATATCCATCATGTGGTATGTGGTATGTGGGCAAGTGGATGTGGCTATTAAAGAGATCTGAGTAGAAGTCATGAATAATCTTCTCCATTGCTCTTCTGGAAGATGTGATAGATCCATCATGATGTTGGAGGGCAGTCATCTTGGTTTTGTAGTTGGTGAAGGACAGGCGGGCATTACAAATGTTTTTCCCAGCTTCTGCTGCATCTACCAGTACTGCTGCTCTCCTGTTTTTGAGGTCATCCTTGATGGCTTCTCTGCACTGTTTTGCCAGTTCGGACGTTCACTTGTGGTTGCCTGAGGCACGTGCCAAGCCACGTTGGCGAGTAAGTTCAAGAGTGTTCGAAGAAAGACGGTTTTTTGTGGTTATCTCTCTCTTGGCATGCCTTGCACAATCATGGAGGTGCTGAATCATTCGATCGTATTCCTCATCAATGTTGTCAATGACGGCATCTTCCCATGTTGCCGCAATAGAGCCAAAGTGCTCCCAGTTGGTGGTTGTTCTGGGAGTCCTCTTCTTAAACCTTGCATTCTTTTCTCCTCGTTCTGTGAGGTAGAATTTTGCACGAAGAAGACGGTGGTCTGATCCCGTTTGGAATTTTGGGACAACAGCAACATCGGTTAGGCAAAACCGCTGATTGAATATGATGTGGTCTATTTCATTGTGGAACCGTCCATCGGGAGACACCCATGTCCAACGTTTAGATTCAGCCTTTTGGAATTGTGAGTTACCATGGAAGGTTTGGGTTGACATGATGAACTCAGACAGTCTGTCACCCTGTTCGTTCCATTCCAGGCCATGGGTTCCGATGTGGAGTTCATCGACTGAAACATAATCAAAAAAATTTGTAAGTCTATAACTTTATCTCCTTGCTCATCCTTCCAGAAGGCCGAATCTAAACGTTAGACATGGGAGTCCCAGTGGACAGTTCTGCAACAAAATTGAGCATAGCTGGAGCGATATCACAGCGGTAGGACATTTGCCATGCACGCAGCCAACATGGCCGACCGAGTTTGATTCCTCCGCCCCTCTCGGAGAGCCCGGCAAGCTACCGAGAGTATCTCGCCTGCGGGGCAGAGCCTGGCAAGCTCCCCGTGATGTATTCGATATGCCAAACACAGTAACAACAAAGTCTCCAATGGAGACGTTACTGGGCCCACTCGAGCAAATCGAAGATCAACAGGAGGGCCTTTACTTTAATTACTTTTATATTTAATTGATGGTTTTGCCTAAAACATGTCGCTGTTGTCCCAAAATTCCAAACGGGATCAGACCAGAGTCTACTTAGTGCAAAATTCTACTTCATGGAGCAGGAAGAAACGGATGTAAAGTTCAAGAAGAGAACTCCCAGAATGGCCACCAACAGAGAGCTCTTGACACTATTGCAGCAATGTGGGAAGGTGACAACATTGACAATATTGACAAGGAACACTATCGACTGGTTCAGCACCTCCATGACTGTGCGAGGATGCCGAGAGTGGGAAAGCCAGAAACAGATGCCTGTCTTCAGAAATTCTCAAGCTAATTTGCAAACGTCGTTTGGCATGAGCCTCAGGCAATCACAAGCTAATGTCCCAGCTGGCAAAGCTGGGCAGGAAGCAATTAAAGAAGACCTCAAAGAGAGAAGAGCAGCAGTGTTGGCTGATATGGCAGAAGCTGGGAAAACTATTTGCAATGCTCGCTGTCCTTCGCCAACTACAAGATCAAGAAGACTGTCCTCTAATGTCCTGATGGATTTATCAAATCTTCTAGAAGGCAATGGAGAAGATTATACATGACATCTACTCGGATATTTTCAGTAACCATGTCCCCCTACCCACATGCCAAATTTTGCAGAATGGATATGTGGTTCCCAACGTTCTCCCTTCAACATTCGACACGTCATAGCTTCTTGGTCTTTGGGCTAAGATCAAATGCAAAATTCGACCAGCCATTTTGTCGGTAAAGAAGCATACAGCACCCGGTCCAGACAAGGTCAGACCCGAACACCTAAAGAATCTGCGGCCAGTACTCATTAATACACTGGCTCGGCTCTTCACATGCTACCTGTCTGAATGCAAGGTTTCATCCCAATGGAAAACCAGCAGGACCGTTCTGTTGTACAAGAAGGGAGACATCCACAACATCGGCAACCACTGCCCAATCTGTGTGCTGTCCAGTGTCTACAAGTTGTTCACTCGAGTTATCCTGAATAGAATAGGCAGAACACTAGATGAAGTACAATCATGTGAGCAAGCCAGGTCCCCAAAAAGATTCAGCATGATCGACCATATTCACATGGTGACCAAGTTCATTGTGGTTTCGCTAGAGTTCAAGATGCCGCTCTGTCTAACGTTCATCAATTAAAAGAAGGCCTCTGATTCTGTTAAGACTGAAACAGTCATCAAAGCCCTAGCGAAACAAGATGTTCAAACTCAGTACTTTAGGATCGTCCACAAGCTATATTATGGATTCATCACCAGGATCTTACCATTCTACAAGGAAGTGATCATCAATGTAAGGAGAGGAGTTCAGCTGGATGATACAATTTCACAGAAACTCTTCAGTGCCACCCTTGAAAACGTCATGCGATGACTGCAATGGGAAGAAATGGAGTGAAAATTCACGGTTGGCATGTACACTACCTCTGCTTCGCTGATGATATCGTTTTAACACCAACATTAGCCAAGCGGCACAAAGGCTGACCGACATCGACCGTGAGTGTGGAAAGGTCGGACTGCAGCTGAATCTCACCAAAACAATGTTCATAAAAAACAAAGTTGTCTGTGACATTCCATTTGCTCTCAACAGAATGAACATCTCCGAATGCAGCAGCTCTGTATACCTTGGGTCAAGAACTCAACATGACAAACAACTTGGTGCCAGAACTGTGCAGGAGGAAGAGAGCAGCATGGAACGTCTTTAAGATCATCAAAGAAGTTATTAAGAGCACAAAGAACCACGGCTCCAGGCACATCTTTTCAACCCCACCCGTCTTACTGAACTAACATAGGCATAAGATACCTGGGCCCTACAAAAACAGAAGAAGGCTATTCGGGTATCCCAAAGAGGAATCAAAAGACCTATGCTTGCATTATCACATTTCACTCAAGTGAGAGAAGGAATCTGGTGTTCCAAACTCCGTCGACGATCAAGAGTCAGGAATGCTGTCTTGTTTGCCAACACATCGAAAATCAATTGGGCTGGACACTTAATGAAATTTAGAGACAACCACTGGACTAGAGCTGTTACCTACTGGATTCCACTGAACGTCAAAAGGATGCGTGACCACCCACCTACGAAATGGTCAGACTTCATCAAGATACTGAACAAACGGTTTGAGGCTCTTCGTGTTCCTGGAGCAAGCAGACACCACTGGGCTACACTAGCACATGGCAGGGACAAATGGAGACGCTACTAGCACCCACTCAAGCAAATCGAAGATCAACGGAATGACATGCGATAACTGTATCTTACAGTCACTTGATCAAGATATCCGGTTACTCATCCATTTGCTCGAATGGGTGCCAGTAATGTCTCCATTCGTTCCTGTCACGTGCTCGTGTAGCACATGGCATCTGCTAGTTTTAGGAACACAAAGAGCCTCAAGCTGATTATTCAGGATCTTGATGAAGAAGTCTGACCATCTCATAGGTGGGCGACCACACGATCTTTTGACTTCCCATGGAATTCAGTCGGTAATGGCTCTAGTCCAGCAGTGGTGTCCAAATCTCATTACGTATCCAGCCCATCTGATTTTCAAAGCCTTGGCAAAAGAGATAGTGTCCCTGATTCTTGACCGTCGATGGAGGTCGGAACTCCGGATTCTTTCTATTATTTGAGAGAAGATACTCCAAGCATAGCTCTTCAGATTCCTCTTTGAAGACCCGAATAACATTCTAAGCCTGTTTTTGTAAGGCCCAGGTATTTGAGGCGTATATTAATGCAGGAAGAACATTAGCCAAGCAGCACAAATGCTGGCCGACTTCTACCATGAGTGAGGAACTGTCGAACTACAGACGAATCTCATGAAGACAATGTTTATGAGAAACAGTCTCGTTCCTGACGTTCCATTCACTCTAAATGGAAATGAACTTTTCTGAATACAACAGTTATGTTTAACTAGGTGTAGGATAACACTCTTTTGTCCTTCCTTAGGTAGCTTAGGTTTGTCATGTCACACCCATCTAAGGACACTGAACTTGTATTGTAAGAAATGTCCTTTCTGTGTGGACACAGGAAGACAGTTAATATTATGCTTTGTAACTTGGGAGTTGATTGACTCCGAATAATATTTACTCCTGAGCATCTGATTTCTTGACTCAGTTGCCCTTACTTGCTAGCACCCCAAAAGCAGGGTCCCGACGAGGGACTGAATGGACCCAGGGCAAGCTGTGAGCTACTCTGGCATCGAAATGGGCCAGGCCAAAGAGCCACGATACTCAACTATAAGTTGAGGGCATGATCATGGACAAATTCTGTCATGATTCAAAAGTAAGTAACGGCGAGACTAGGACCCTGCTGGAGCTAGGAAGATTAACCTGGCCTGAGGACTGCAGAATGTATAGTGAGATGTTCTCAGGAAGAACCAAACTAAATTTATATCTCTTAATGTGCTCATACAGAATGACATTGCTAGAAATATTAGAAGTAAATTTTTTATAACTATTTAAGTAGATTACTAACTGAGGGAAGAACACACCCTTGTTGGGATCCCACCCTTGAGCAGATCTCCTAGTAATCTGAAATCATCTCTGTAGATGAGATTTTATCCTTGAGTTAATCTCCTGGAGGAGTGGTCTTACCTCTCTTTGTTGATTCGTCAGTATTCAACCCACCTTTATGTCACCGCCTTATGTGACTGCTATATAAACTAAGACGTAAGCTCGGAGGGAGTCAGAAGCGGTAAGCTTGGAGAGAGGGGAGTCAGAAGCAAGAGAGCTTGGGCTCCAGAGATCCAGAGTAAGAGCCAGAAGGAGAGAGGTTCCAAGATTGGGGCCCAGGAGAGAAGGAGGCAGAGAAAGACAGGGTTGAAGAGAATTGGAATAAACTACTATTGATATAGACCGGCCTGGCCCTCGTTTCTTCTTCTGTCTGCCCTTGGCCAATGACCATTCCAATCCAGGCCACACACAGCGGCTCAAGAGCACCGAACACAGGCAGTGAGACAGTGCCATCCAGTGAGCCCGTGAACACACAACCTTCGGTGTGATAAGATTTTACACCTAGGTGGATAAGTCAACATGACGAATGACCTGGCACCTGTGTTGAGCAGGAGGAAGAGAGAGGCTTGGAACCCTTTCCAGAGCGTTGTAGAAATAGCTAAGAGGACGAAGAACCTCTGGCTCTGGGCATATCTCTTTGATTCCACTGTTCTTCTTGCATTATCTCACAGTGATTCATTAAAATAAAATTTAAATTTAATTTATTAATTTTAAAATTTTGGGACAAGAGTAATATCAGTCAGGAAAAAACGTCGATTGAATATGATCTAGTCAATTTCGTTGTGGAACCGTCGACCAGGAGACTTCCATGTCCAATGTTCATATTCGGCCTTTTGGAAGTGTAAGTTACCATGGATGGTCTTGGTCGACATGATGAACTCAGACAGTGTCTCACCCTGTTCGTTCCGTTCTAGGCCATGGGTCCTGATGTGGAGTTCTTCGGCTGATCTTCTCAGTCTTATCTTGGCATTAAAATCACCGACAATGATCTTGTCGAAGGTGTGGTCTTCTTTATAGAACTTCATCAGCTCCATGTAGAACTTCTCAATTTCTCCTTAATCATAATTGGATGTTAGTGCATAGACAACGAAGATAGAAACTGCCAGCAGTGAGCCACATCTATTCAAGTGTAGTTGCCCGATTCAGGTTGTAAGGCATTCGAATGAATCAATGGTCATGGCCAAGTTCATGTTGACAAGGACAACGACACCACCGACGGCTCTTTTGTCACATGTTCCGAGGAACAGTTCTTCTCCAGTGTCGAAAAAGGCTTGATGTGATTGATGCCTTCTTGGGTCTATCAGACCAATGTTGTCGTACTTGATCTTTTGCACTTGTACCATCAGGTCCTCGGTGGATGCATCTGATGCCAGCATACGTGCATTGAAAGTACAGAGAATCATTTTTGTCTTTCTTCGTTTTGGCAGCCTAGTTCAGCCTTGAGATTTTATCACCCTCTCCTTCCACATCCTTCTCAATGCTGTCATATTGGTGGCTCCTTCAGGGTCAGGAGAATGAGACCTTTTGGCATACCGAATACGCCACGGAAAGCTTGCCAGGCTCTGCTGTGCAGGCGGGATACTCTTGGTAGCTTGCCAAGATCTTGGAGAGGGATAAAGGCTTTTGGGGCAGCCTCTAATCAACCTTGTAGATGTTCCCATGGTTCAAACCATACTTGAACCCTATCAAATATGGTGCGGCAATCCCGGAAGATGGGTATTAAGTGTCTTATGTTGTGTCGCATGACTGTGAGGTCTGGAAAGCGTCCTGGAGCATGGCAGTGGCTGAGTAGTAGAGGTTGTGGAGGTAGTGGAGGTCTGCTGGTAAGGTATTTATCTGTTACCAGTAGGGTGGGTTTTCTGTGTGTAATCCAATCCCTGGGTCGCAGGCAGTTGGTGGAAACAGACAGGGCAGGGTAGGGTAGGGCTCCTGGTTTTAATATCTTCTTCACCTGTGGTTGGTGGGAGCACACAGAGGATCACTGTCCCTGGGTCCATTGCACCTGGAATCCAAGGTCTCAGAGTTCCACTTATCTTGTTCTGTGGGGCTTAATTCTTGTGTGAGTCTCAGCCCAAGCATGGCGGTGGCTGGTAGTGGAGATAGAGATCTGACCACCGTCTCCTTCATGCAAAATTCTACTTCATAGAGCGGGGAGAAAGGGCTGCAAAATTTAAGAAGACAACTCCCAGAACGAGTACCAACTGGGAACACTTTTGCACTATTGCTGCAACATGGGAAGATGCCGTCATTGACAACACTGACAAGGAAAATAATCGACTGGTTCAGCATCTCCATGATTGTGCGAGGAATGCCAAGAGAGAGATAGCCACAAAAAAGCCTGGCTTCGAAAACTCTTGCGCTTATTTGAGCTTATTAGCCAATGCAGCTTAGCGCATGCCTCAGGCAACCACAAGCAAACATCCGAGCTTGCAAAGCAGTGCAGAGATGCGATATAGGAAGACCTCAAAGAGAGAACAGCAGCAATGTTGGTAGATGAGGCAGAGGCCGGGAAAAGCATTCTCAATGCCCGCCTGTCCTTCGCCAACTACAAGACCAAGATGACTGTCCTCCGACGTCCTGATGGATCTATCACAGCTTCCAGAAGGGCAATGGAGAAGATCATCCATGACTTCTACTCAGATCTCTTTGATAGCCACGTCCACCTGCACACATACCAAATTCCACAGGACGGATATGGCATCCCTAATGTTATCCCTTCTGAAATCTGACACGCCATTTCTTTGGTAAAGAAACAAACAGCACCTGGCCCAGACGAGGTCAGACCTGAACACCTGAAGAACTTACCATCAGTACTCATCAATACACTGGCTCGGCTCTTCACACACTACCTGTCTGAATGTAAGTTTCCATCCCAATGGAAAACCAGCAGGACTTTACTACTGTACAAGAAGGGAGACATCCATGACATTGGCAACTATCGCCCGATCTGCCTATTATCTGTCATCTACAAGCTGTTCACTCGAGTCATCCAAATAGGATTGGCAGACACTAGATGAAGGACAACCATGCGAGCAAGCCAGGTTCTGCAAAGGATTCAGTACGATCGACCATATCCACATGATAACCAAGCTCATTGAGGTTTGTTGGGAGTTCAAGATGCTGCTCTGTCTAATATTCATTGATTTAAAGAAGGCCTTTGATTATGTTGAGACTGAAGCGGTCATCGAAGCCCTAGCCAAACAGGCCGTTCAAACTCAATACATCAGGATCCTCCATGAGCTCTTTTGGGGATTCACTACCAGGATCTCACCATTCTACAAGGAAGTGATTATTGACATCAAGAGACGGATTCGGCAGGATGATACCATTTCATCGAAACTCTTCAGTGCCACTCTCAAGAACATCATTTGATAACTGGAATGGGAAGGAATGGGAATGTAGATAGAAGGTCAGTTACTACACCACCTCCTCTTCACTGATGACATTGTTCTAATAACAACAAACATTAGCCAAGCAGCACAAGTGCTGGGTGATTTGTACCATAAATTTGGAAATGTCAGACTACAGCTGAATCTCATGAAGACAATGTTTATGACAAACAGTCTCATTCTGACGTTCCATTCTCTCTCAACAGAACGAATATCACTGAATGCAGCAGTTGTGTGTACCCAGGTCAAGAAGTCAACATGACAAATGACCTGGCACCTTTGTTGCACAGGAGGAAGAGAGAGGCTTGGGACGCCTTCAAGAGCATGGAAGAAAGAGCTAAGAGGATGAAGAACATCTGGCTCCAGGCATATATCTTTGATTCCAGTGTTCTTTCTGAATTAACATAAGCCTTAGAGATCTTGGCCCCATGAAAACAGGATGAGAACGCTATTCAAGTTTCCCAAAGAGGAATTGAAAGAGCTATTTTTTGAGTATCAAGCTTAACTCAAGTGAGAGAAAGAATCTGGAGTTCTGACCTCCATCAACAGCCAAGAGTCAGGGATGCTGTTTTGTTTACCAAGGCGTCGAAAATAAGATGGGCTCAACATGTAATCTGATTTGGAGAGAACTGCTGGACTAGAGCCATTACTGACTGGATTCCACGGGACTTCAAAAGATCTTGTGGCCACCCACCTACGAGATTATCAGACTTCTTCGTCAAGACCCTGAATGATCAGTTTGAGGCTCTTCATTTTCTCGGAGCAAGCAGACGTCATTGGACTACACTAGCATGTGACAGGGACGAATGGAGACGTTACTGGCGCCCACCCGAGCAAATCATTGAATGATGGGATATCAAGTGATCAAGCAACATTATGTGATTATTATTATTATTTGTGGCCGGATTTAGTTGATTCTTGGCCCACCCCTCTTCTGAGAAGTCACAGAGTTTTCAGCCTAAAGACCTGTGTACATGTGAATTTCATTGGCTTGCAGTCTCTTCTGAGCTTGATGATAAAACACTGAAAGTTGTGTGGCAGAGGCTGTGGGATGTGCATGTCGGTGCTGTGGCTTCCGGCAGTAAAAGGAGTTAGTAGAGACTACCTAACCCCATTCAATGAGTTTTCAGCCTGATGCCCGAGTACGTGGAAGTTTCATCAGCTTGGCCTTTCTTTATAGATTAGTTGTTTAACAGTGATGGTGAACCATTTATATACTGAAGGTTGTTGGGTGTGCGTCTCATTTTCTGAGCTTGAGCAGGATAGGACTCGGCATTTTTACTCCCTCCTGAAAGGCCCCTGATATTTCAGCACAAATATTGGTATACTTGTGAGTTTCATCAGTTTGGTGTCTCTTCTGAGATTCTCACTCTACTCTTATATTTTATTTTTGGGTATTAAGCTACATTCTACTGTGTTCCGGGATTACTCTGTGTTCATGGATCATTCATAATAGTACTTAGTATACAGTATGTGGTACCAAGGATCAAACCTCAGTCACCCACATATAAGACAAACATAATACTTTCTGTACTATCTCTCCAGTCTGATTTTATTTCTTAATAAATTATTACTGATCAACTATTGGTTCACAGTAATCTGGAGTAGAATGCCACACAATCACATTTGCCTATTTCTCTCAACACACACAACACAAGTCCTAATGTCATTTACACTACCAAATTTAATACTTCTCTTCCCTAATTTCACATTCACTCACTACTTCTCTGCTAACTATATTTTTTCATATTTTTACAGATTTAAGACCACAGCATCCAAAAGGAGAGAGAGAACAAAAGGGAAATCCCTGCCACAGAGGTGGGGTGGGATTGGGGGGGATGGGGGTGGGAGGGATACTGGGATCAGTGGTGGTGGAGAATGGGCACTGGTGGAGGGAAGGGTACTCGATCATTGTACAACTGAAACCCAAGCTCAAAAATTTGTAAATTTACAAATGTACCTCATGGTGTTTCGCTAAAAAATTTTTTTTAGAAAATCAATCAATCAATCAAAAAAAAGTTATTCTTAGCATTTGTTACCGCACTTGCTTTGGTTATTTGTATTTCACATGTGAGAGAATTTATCTGATAATTGTCTTACTTTTTTGACATATTTCAATTAGTAAAATCACTGCAAATTCCTTCAGTGTGTGTCATTCACTTGCATTACTTGTCATCTGGTCGCTCATCAATTTGTTCAAGCGGGCGCCAGTGACATCTCCATTCGTCCCTGCCGTGTGCTAGTGTAGCCCAATGGCATCTGCTAGCTCCAGGAATACTACAAGCCTCAAACAGTTCATTCAGGGTCTTGACGAAGTCTGACCATCTCATAGGTGGGCGGTCAGGCATTCTTTTGACCTCCCATGGAATCCAGTCAGTGACAGCTCTAGTCCAGTGGTAGTCTCCAAATCTCATTATGTGTTTGGCCCAACTGATTTTTGATGCTTCGCAAATGAGACAGCATCCCTGATTCTCGATCATTGACGGAGGTCAGAACTCCAGATTTCTTCTCTCACTTGAATGAAGTGTTATACTTCAAGCACAGCTTTTTCAATTCTTTGGGAGACCTGAATAGCATTCTTATCCTGTTCTCATAGGGCTCAGGTCTCTGAAGCATATGTTAGTGCAGGAAGAATGGTGGAGTCAAAAAGATGTGCCCAGAGCCAGAGGTTGTTCATCCTCTTAACAACTTCTTTGACACTCTTGAAGGCATTCTATGTTGTTCTCTTCCTCCTGTGCAGCTCAGGTGCCAGGTCTTTCATCATGTTAAGTTCTTAACCTAAGTACACATAATTGCTGCATACAGAGATGTTCATTCTGTTGAGAGCAAATGGAACATCAGGAAAAAGTCTGTTTCTTATGAACATTGTCTTCATGAGATTCAGCTGCAGTCTGACCTTTCTATATTCTTGGTCGAAGTAGGCCAGCATTCATGCCGCTGGACTGATGTTTGGTGTTATTAGAATGATGCCATCAGTGAAGCAGAGGTGGTGTACTTGCTGACCATATATCTTCACTCCCATTTCTTTCCATTCCACTCATCGCATAACGTTTATGAGAGTGAACTGAAGAGTTTCGGTGAAATGGTATTGCCTTTCCGAATCCCTCTCTTTATGTTGATAACTTCCTTGTAGAATGGTGTAGAATTCCTGTTGGTGAATCCATAATACAGCTCGAGGAGGATCCTGGTGTACTGAGTTTGATCACTCTGCTTGACTAGGGCTTTGATGACTGCTTCAGTCTCAACAGAATCAAAGGCCTCTTTAAATCAATGAACGTTAGACAGGCATCTTGAACTCTTGCAAAACCTCAATGAGCGTGGTCACCATGTGGATATGGTCGATCATGCTGAATCTTTTTTGGAACCTGACTTGCTCACATGCTTGACCTTTGTATAGTGTTCTGCCTATTCTATTCAGGATGATTGAACTGAACAACTTGTAGAAAACGGACAACAGGCAGATCGGGAGAAAGTTGCCGATGCTGTGGATGTCTCCTTTCTTATACAACAAAACAGTCCTGCTAGTTTTCTATTGGGACAGAACCTTGCATTCAGACAGGTAGTTGTGTGAAGAGCCAAGACAATGTATTTGAGTACTGGTGGCCGATTTTTCAGGTGTTCGGGTCTGGCCTTGTCTGGACCAGGTGCTCTACACTTCTTTACTGAGGAAATGACATGTCGGATTTCAGAAGGGAGGATGCTGGGAATGACATCCATCCTGCAGAATTTTGTATATGAGAAGATGGATGTGGCTATCAAAGAGATCCCAGTAGAAGTCATGGATAATCTTTTCCATTGACTTTCTAGAAGATGTGGTAGAGCTACCAGGACTTCGGAGGGCAGTCATCTTGGTTTTGTAGTTGGCAAAGGACAGGTGAATGTGTTGAATACTTTTCTCGGCATCTGCCATGTCAGCCAACACTGCTACTCTTCTCTCATTGAGGTCTTCCTTTATCGCTTCTCTGCATAGCTTTGCAAACTCGGATGTTAGATTGTGGTCACCTGAGGCTTGCACCAAACCACATTGTCGAATGAGCTTGAGAGTTTCAGAAGATAGGCATCTGTTTTTGTCTTTCCCGCTCTCGGCACTCTGCATGCAGTCATGAAGGTGCTCAACCAGTAGATTGTATTCCTTTTAGATGTTATCAATGACGACATCTTCCCACATCACTGCAATAGAGCCAAAGAGCTCCAAGTTGGTGGTTGTTCTGGGAGTTCTCAAACTTTGCAGTCCTTTCTTCCCGCTCTGTGAAGTAGAATTTTGCCCAGAGAAGACAGTGGTTTGATCCAGTTTTGAATTTTGGGAAAATAGCAACATTGGTCAGGCCAAACAGTCGATTAAATGTGAATGATCAATTTTGTTGTGGATCGGTCCACTGGGAGACTCACATGTCCAATGTTTAGATTCAGCCTTCTGGAACCGAATTTACTGAAGTTACCATGAATGGTCTAGGTCAACATGATGAACTCAGACAGTCTTTCACCCTGTTCATTTCATTCTAGGTCATGTGCACCAATGTGGAGTTCTTCGGGCAATCTTCTCAGTCCTATCTTGGTGTTAGAATCACCAACAATGACCTTGTAGAATGTGTGGTCTTCTTTATAGAACTTCTCCATCCCTATGTAGAACTTCTCAATGTATTCTTCATTGCAGTTGGATGTTGGTGTGTAGACGACAAAGATAAAAACTGCCGGCAATGATCCACATCTATTCAAATGTAAGCATATGATTGGGTTGTTAGGCATTTGATTGAACTAATGCTCATGGCCAAGTTTGTGTTGATGAGAACATCAGCACCATCAAAGCCTCTACTCTTGCATGTTCCAAGGAACAGTTCTTCTTCAGTGTCTAAATTGGCGTGATGTGATTGATGCTTTTTAGTCTTGGTCAATCCAATGACATCGTGCTTGATCTTTTGTGCTTGCACCATTAGCTCCTCAATGGATGTTTCCGATGCCAGAGTACCTGCATTGAAAGTGCAGACAGTCATTTTATTCCTTATTCATTTTGGCAGACTAGTTCGGCCCTGAGATTTTAGCAGTCTCTACTTGCTCGTCTTTCACAATGCTGCCATATTGTGGGCTCCTCAAGGGTTAGGGGAATGAGGCCCATTTTTGTTACCGTTTTTGTAGTATCGAATATGCCACAGATAGTTTGCCAGGCTCTGCCATGAGGGTGGCATGTTGTAATGATCTGCACGCTGACAAACCCGCCACACACCTTGTGCATGGACGTGCTACTCACGTACAGAAATAACTTGCCAGATCGACACAGTCAATGCAAGTAGTCCAGCCCTGAACCTGCCTGCGTCTCTGGGAAGCACCTGTTGGTTCGCTCTTAGCCAGTTGGTACCTTTGGCATCCCCTCACCACTATAAGATGGTGAACCTTTTCAGGGGATGTGTGTCATTAAAAACATAAATGCATGACTTTATCTTTTTAAATATCTATGAAATAATATAATACATATCTCTCTCTCTATATATATAGCTCACAATTTACCCAGTTTTACCTGGGGGGGGGGACATTTAAGCTGTTTTTTATATCTTGGATATAATGAATAGTTCTATAAAAAGTGTAAGTGTGAATATGTACCTTATAAAGTAATTTAATATGCTTTGCATAAATACCTGGTATGGATATTGAGTCACATTGGATTTTTAGTTACAATTTTTAAAGAAATTTTCTTCTTTTTCTATAAATATTGCACCAATTTACATTCGCATCAACAGTGTATCAGAGGATTATTTGTCTCACCAGGATTAGTAATTTCCAATCTTTTTCATAAAGGTCATAATTGCAGGTATAAGGTGATGTTTAAATTTGTTTTTTATATGTGTTACTATACAATTTAGAGGTTGTATAAATGCTCAATCATTTTTATTTGTATTTTGTTTAGCAATGTATCTTCTTTAGAAAATTGTTCTGCCTTTTTATTTTCTTTTGGATAGGGCTTTTTTGTATTCTTTAGAGAATTTAAGCTTTACAAAAGTTGAGAGGAAGATACAATACACTGTGTCTACACACAGCTTCCTCCAATACCGATGTCAATATCATAACTAAAACAGTTTTTTTCTTTTACGTTTATATAAGTCTTTATTACCATGTAGTTATCAATCACACCATATATATCTCCATATTTCATAAGGGTAAAATCTTGGTATTGTATGTTCTGTGATGTATTAAATATATACATTGACATATATATCATTATAATATCATGCAGTGTACTTTTCTTAATCTACAAATGTGTTATGCTGTCTACTCTTCTCTCCCCAACTCCATTAATCCTCACAACCACTAATAATTTTTATGTCTCCACAAATATACCTTATTGACAATCGCAGAGTAGTTAACATAAGTATATAGCCCTTCATTTAGCTTTTTTCATTTAATAGTATATGTTTAAGATTCATCCCCCCTCCATTTTCACAGTTCAGTACTCGTTTCTGTATAAAGCTGGTTAATATTGTATTGTCTAAATGTACCATCATTTTATTTATTCACTTTTGAAGGTATATCTTGGTAGTTTCTAAATCTTATAAACTAGAAATAAAGCTGTTATAGATAAATGTGTACATATTCTTGTGTGGACTTATTCTGGTAATTTAACAAGTGACATAACCTCTGAATTGTCAATAAAGAGAATGATTAATTTTCAAGAAACTCCCAGTCTTCCAAAGTGGCTATACTGTTTGCAGTTACTACCAGCAACGTGTGAGAGTTTGTACTGTTCCATATTATTGCCAATATTTGATGTTGTTATAGTTCAAATTCTGGCTATTCTAACAAATATGCAGTGGTATCTCATTGTTGCTTTAAATTATATTTTCTTAAAAAATTTTTTTCTCTTGTTTATTTGCCATCTGCATTTTTTGGCCTTGTATGTATTAAGGTTTTGGCTCAATTTTTTAAATGAGTTGGTTTTTTTTCTTTTTTATTAAGGCGATATTAGTTTACTGTGCTGAATATTCTTAACTTATATAGCTTTTTGTCTTGATAGTTGTAAATATCACACCATAACCACAACCAAATATCCAGGCAGTATTAACATTCATCATCTATCAGTCTCTTTTCATACTTCACACTTCTCGTGTTTTCTCTCTATTCAACACTATTCTCATGCGACTGGGTTTTTATTTGTTCTTGTAGTGTTTGTCCATGTGCTTTGTTTCTTTATAACAAATGTATGAAACTATAGAACGTATTGGTCAACACTCAACTACTATATAAAGAAAACTCTAACAAAACTTAAGATAGAAATAAATGACGTTTGAATCTTATAAGATAGTAACTGAAAATGAATTCAACTGCAACAGCCAAAAGTCATTTTGAAGAATAATTACAGCGTTAACATGTTTTAGCAATATGCTTAAGAGTTGTACAAAAGTTATAAAAATATGTTCTGTGTAAGGCACCCTAGTGAGAGAAAGATTTTAAGAAGAAAAATATGAAAATATTGTCCATTTAGTAGAGTGTAATCAGTTAAATTTAATTATTTATTTTGGTTTAGGGGCCATACTTGGCTGTGTTCGGGGATTACTCCTGACTTTACACATAGGGAGCATTCATGTTGGGTCTCAAGGGACCGTATGGGGTGCCAGGGATTGAACATCAGTTGACCACATGCAAGGCAAGCACCATACATTCTGGACCATGTCTTCAGCCCAGATTTAGGAGTTTACATGGGCAAAACTTACAACCATTACTGTAAGGTAATAAAACCGATCCTTAGTTATCTGCTTGCTTAGTTATTTACTTGCAGAATACAAAATACAATTTTCTATAACAAAATAAATATAATTTAAAATATTTCTATAGATAGCAAGTGGAATGATGGTTTCACAGAGTTTCAATTTCTTAAAGTCAGCAGATTATATTTACAAGCCAACACCTTCAATGTGCAAATTTTGTTTAATGACACTTGCCAGACATTTAATTATTGTATGTTATGCAGACTGTGTAGACATTTTTATTTGTAAAAGCTTAAAAATCCTGTCATCCTGTCAACAGCTGCATTTACAATATGTCCTTTTACAAGAGAAGTCAGAAGTTATAGATCTTTTCAATTTAATGCATGAGCAACAGGTTTTCACAGCTAACAAACAAATCAGAACACATACTGTAAATGCCTAACACCATCTTGATAATAGTATGATATTTTAATAGACCCAATTTACCATACACTGTAACTGTGAAAATTATAAAGAAATAAAATATTTTTGTAAGAGTGAGAAAGAAGTTATTTTTTCTGTTCCTGTTTTCATGAAGCATAAACAATTACCTAAAATGTGAGAAACTCCATTGGTCTGGAATAATACCCAGAATTCATGATGACAACTTAAAAATTATTACATTTTAGAAAATAACAATAGTGTTTAAATTTATGCTACTTATGTACAGTTAGTGCAAACTGCTGCCAGAAAAATGACCATGACACTCGTCTTTATGTCACCTCTGCCCTAAATTTTTCTCTCCACACCCATCAAGCAATTATTTGATGATTGATGGGTTTTGGTCCATATAGTTATCCCCTTTTATCACCTCTTTATGTGTTCTAGACCCTTCAGCTAAGTTCTTGTGTCAACCTAACTATTTTCTTACCCTTCGCCACCTACTTAGCACTCGCATGTCTATAATCCAGGGTCCAAGTTTTATTTTTCATTGATAGTGTATATATCCTTCATTAGTTTCTCTATATGCTAGAGATCAATGGCATCATCCTATTTTTGTCCTTTACCTACAGCTTATTTTGCTAAGCATTACAGTTGTCCTCCAATACCTATCTGCATTACTATTTCTTCTTGTGGCTACATATTAATGTTCCATTGGGCATATACACCAGGATTTCTTTGTTCTTTCATTTCTGTTGTACCATTAGGTTGCTTCCATATCTGCAGTCTCATGGGAAGGGGGACAGTACCGGCTCATCCTTCACGCCCTACCAAGGTCACGAGTTGTCCCCCTCAAGTGGCTCTCCAGCACAATCATAACACCAGATGCATAGAAACCAATCTCGTAATGATCTGATCTTTGCAGAAATCCAATATCATTATATGACATTGTGTGATTCTCACACCAGCTATAGAAAACAAAGTATTTCACAGTGGCTTTTAAGCAATTCTGATCGTTGGAGGGGATATTCTAAGCAATAATGGTGCATCTTTTGTCAAAATAATGAATGCAATCAATGTAGAGAAGAGTTAAATAGAAATCATCTGCCTCACAAGCATTGGGAGGGGTGGGAAGGGGGTTATATTGGGGTTCTTGGTGGTTAAAAATGAGTACTGGTGAAGGGAAAGGTGTTTAATCATTGTATGACCGAGACTTAAACCTGAAAGCTTTGTAACTTTTCCCACAGCGATTCAATAAATAAATATAAGAAAATAAATAAATAAAATTATGAAAAAAGTAAGGTGTAGTTCATGCCCAATTCAATCAGCTAATCAGTGGCTGAATAAACAGCAGTACGCCTACATAAAAAATTAATTTAGACACCTTGATTTATAATACTATCGATGATAACATTTTATGCATACATCCTTTCAGCACCATACCCCTGAGTAGTATCTGTTTCCCTCCACTATTGCATCAAAGCCTAAAGGCCTTCCTATTTGTCTCCTCACCATGATAAACTCATATGTTCAATTGATTCTTTCCCCCATGCATCTGACATTGGTTGGTTTTGTTATTTTTGATGTGTACAGTTTCCCTGGTGTGAGGTGATATCTTGTTGTTGTTTGGACATGCATTTCCCTGATGATACATGACTGTTCATCTCCCTATTTTTGATGGGGTTATTGGATTTTTCACGATCACGATCATCCTGTTCATCGATTTCCTCGAGCAGGCACCAGTAACGTCTCCTTCTTCTTAGCCCTGAGATTTTAAAAGAGCCATTTCAATGCTCTTTCAGGATTAGGAGAGTGAGACCCATCATTGTTACTGGTATTTGGCATATTGAGTACATATTGGATTTTTCAAGAATTTTCTATTTCTCTTTATTTTTAAATTATCTTTAAGAAACTGTTATTTACAAAGTCATTGATAGTTGAGTTAAGGCATTATATATTTTGCCACCAGTGTCCACATTCCTCCATTTTTGTCCCCAGGTTCCCTTACCTCTCTCCATCAACCCCAGCCTGATTCCTTGACGGGCACATTTTAAAGTTTGGTTGTTGTGATATGGAACTCCTGATTTCAGTGTTTTTGATACTGTAGTTTGTCTCTTTAGCAATACACCTCTATAATACCAATGTACCCACGGTCCTTGAACCTACTTCCCATTACTTCGGTACATTTCGTCTTGCTGCTCCCTCCCCTTGATTTGTTTCCCTCTAATTCTCCTTCCTATATTCTGGAATCAAGTGATTAAGTCAACCCTACCTTTCATACCTTCTATTTCCTTGTCCAGTTATTCTATATGCCATAGATAGATAGATAGATAGATAGATAGATAGATAGATAGATACCATACAATGACAATGGGATAAAAAGAAATCACTGGAAAAGAAATTAAATCAGCTCAAAAAAGAACTGATCAAGTGTATTAAATAGTTCATACAAAAGTAAATGAAGGAGTAAAAATATAGTAGCACACTACTGTAACAGAATTCTGCATGTGTAGAGCCATATAAGACATACTGTGATGTTGAAGAAAAGATAGAAGTCATCAACAATAATGAAGTAACAAAAGAAAAGTGCAATAATAAAAAGAATGTAAAATTCTTGATGGATAAAAACAAGAGGAGTAACCTCTGAATTTTAGGAATACGAGGAAAGTAAAAAGAGAAAGGGAAAAATGACTAGGGGAAGAAGTAATTACTGAGAATGTACTCTGTAAGAATGTTTCTGCACAGAGTCAAGAGGCCCAAAAAGTACCAGACAAAATTGACTCAAACTAAACAACACCATGACATATAGTCATCAAAGTGGTAAGACTATAAGACAAAGACAGACTCCTTAAAGCAGCAAAAGAGAAAAAACATCAAAAACAGGGAAAATGACATAAAAATAACAACATATCTCTCATATGATATATAAGCAATAAAAGAGAAGAATGGCATATTGAAAATACTAAATGAAAAAAATCTTTCAGTCTAGGTTCCACTACCCTGCAAATCTGTCATTTATATTAGAAGAAAAGATAAAAATATTTTCAGACAAACAAAGCTGGCTACATTTGTGACAACTAACCAGTCCTGAAACTTGAAAAAATTAATCAATCACATGCATACCCCCCACACACACATCACACAGCAATAGCAAGAATCCATCTCTGCATTTTTTATTTGTAAAGTATTTTTATTATTTTATCTTCCATTCTTCCTTCCACCATTTTTCCTTCAGTGCCATTATTTGCAGCACTCTTCCTGATACATTAATGTAAACTTTGTTCCAAAACCACATCTTCCACCAGAGTGACCCCGTTCACTCCAACAATGTCCCACTAGCCCTTCCCAAGAATCTCTCTTAATTTTAATGGACAAATCTCTCATAAGAAAAGGCCACTTACTACCTGTATTACAAACCATAACACACAAAAGGAGAGAGAAAGAAAAAGGGACTGTGCCTGCTACAGAGGCGGGGTGGGGGTGGCAGGAAAGGTGGCAGGTGGGATGGGATGGGGGTGGCAGGAGGGATACTGTGAATATTGGTGGTGGAGAATGAGCACTGGTGAAGGTATGTGTACTCCATCACTGAAATGTAATCACAAAAGTTTATAAGTCTGTAACTGTATCGTACAGTGACTCATTAAAAATAAAAATAAAAAAGAAAAAAATAAAAGGCATATATCAGGGAAAAATCAGTTTTCTGCTTTATAAGAGACACACTTAAACTCAGTAGATAAATATTGTTTTTTTGTTGTTGTACTGATCCTTGTGAATGTTTTAAATATTTTGGATGCTATTCCTCTATTATCTGAAGTATTGCATGTGAAAATCATCTCCCACTGAATAGGTTATCTTACTATTTTAGCCTAATTTTCCATTTTCCAAGCAAAAATTTTCAATTGCGTGTAATCTCAAGTGCTTATTTTTGTTTTCATTATCTTTAACAATGGAATCACATTTAAGGTGCAGACACTTTTAAGGTCTTTAAGGTACAGGTCCTAGAGAGTTCATTTTATGCTTTTTCAATGTATGTAATGTTTCTGGTCTCATATTCAGGTTTTTGATACATCTTAATTATATTTTATTTATGATGTGAGATATGAATCTGAGATGAATCTATTTTCTTTTTTCTAATAAGTTGTTATGCAGTTTTTCTATTATTATTGCTATAGTTTTTCTATCATTATTTTATATCATTATTGATATTATTTCTATCATTATTTATTTGCTCCACTTCATGCACCAAGTTCCTTTGTCATAGATTAACTGGCCATATAGCTGAGGATTTATCACAGGATCTTAATTATAAAGGATAAGGTAGGAACAAAAATTATGGGTAAAGAAAATTTCATAGGGCAGGTAACACAAGACTACATGCAGAAGTTTTCGGTTCATAGGATATGCTAGTTTGAGTATTAAGATTTTTAGTTATTTAAAAGAAAAATATTAACCAATATGAAGTAGTTATATTACTTTGATATGCTTTAATTACTTTCAATACTGAGTTTTGTATGAAATGAATGAGTATTTGATGATTTCAATTCCTATGCCTTCCTAGAATCATCTGTGCTATAAGTCTTAGCAAAGGAACAGATTAAATAATGGTATGATTAAGCAATATTCATATTCATTTAGTTATTGTTGTTTATATACATTCCTTACTGACATGGTTAAATAAAACATGTAAATACACATTTATTTTCAAATTACCTGATAATTATTATGCCATATTTGTAACTATGTAAGGGTGTAGTTGGGTACAGGATTTCTAAGTCTCTACGAATTATGCTGATCTAATTAAGTTGGTGGGTTCCATCATATAAGGAAAATAAGGGTATTAAGACTGTCTTCAGGGAAGAAGAGCAGCTGGAAATCACAATAGAAAGGAGAATGGTAAATCCAAATAAGCCACAGAAAATAAAGCAGCTCCATTGAGAAGAAGAAAGCAAAAGGAAAGAGAACTGCTATTACAAAATGTCTACAATATATCACTAATAAAGCTAATTTTATGTTCATTGTCTCAAGTAATCTCTAAATAGGCATATCCAGTTTCAATTCCCATTTTATTATTTTAGTTATTTATTTTTGTTAAACTTATTTATTTATGAAAGCCTCTTGTGGGGGGCAACTCGTGGCAATGAAATGAAAATCAAAAAAAAAATAAGATATTATCTCACACAAGATGGAACACATTACCAAGAATAAAAACAACTAGTGTTCTTGTGTATGTGGGGAAAAGGGCCCTTTATTCACTGATGGAGGGCATGTCAACTGTTCCAATATTTTTGAAAACCAATATAAACACGATCACGATCACAATCATCTTGCTGTTCGTCGATTGCTTCGAGCAGGGCCCAGTAACGTCTCCTTCATCCTAGCCCTGAGATTTTAAAAAGTGTCATATTCCAGGCTCTATCAGGGTTAGGGGAATGAGACCCATCATTGTTACTGGTATTTGGCATATTGCATACGCCACGGGGAGTTTGCCAGACTCTGCTGTGTGGGCAGGGTACATTTGGTAGCCTGCCAGGTTGTCCAAAGTAAAAACAAGATAATAAAATGTTGCGCAGCCGCGAATACGGCCGTGTGCTTCCGGGAGCTGTGTTTTATAGTCTCTGGGTCTTGGCCGTTGATGGGATTACACGGCACCAGGGGGTCAGGTGGTGGGTGTAACCCCTGCCTACTGGAAGATGGAGGATCTGGGTGGAGGATGCTTAGCCCTGATCTGAGCAGGCTTGGAAATCTCAGCCCTGGGACCTGCATGCCTTTGTTCCTCTGCCAGTACCTTCATGCGTGTGGAGCGTGGTCTCAGCATAGTTGTGGCTAGATCTGGAGGTCTTTGGCTGCCGGAGCTCTGGTCGGGGCAGGGAGGGAAAATCAACCTGCCCCCTTGCAAGGGGCCCCGGCGGGGACAGCCAGGTGTGGGGGCAGGAGACTCTGCGTTGTTCTCTTCTGGTAGCTGGGTTTTATAGTCTCTGGGTCTTGGCCGTTGATGGGATTACACGGCGCCAGGGGGCCAGTTGGTGGATGTAACCCCTGCCTACTGGCAGATGGAGGATCTGGGTTTAGGATGTTCAGCCCCGATCCGAGCAAGCTTGGAGATCTCCAATATAAACACTTCTCACTATTCTTATTAGCCCAAATTTTAAAATAACCCAAGTGTCTAAAAACAGAATACTAGATAAACAAACTATGGTACACATATACAACACAATACCACCTTACTATAAGAAAAATATGAAATCATGGCAATTGCTTCTGAGAAGAAAATTGCTGCTATGTGGACAAACCTGGAAAGTATCATGCTGATAGAGCAAGAGCAGAGACCGAATGAGCTCTCTCATGTGCAGGATATAAAGAAACACAGTGAAAAATAACAAATGCCCAAAGGCAACAGAAACTAAAAACTGCATTCTGTGGGAAGCTTACAATAGTGTGGAAAGAATGGTGGAACAGTGGTGGAGGGAAGTAGATATTCTGGTGGTGGGTGTGTTGCTGGAATGTTTTATACATTAACATCTTTGTAAACCATGATGCCTAAAATTTAAAAAATAAATAAACTGAGCTAAGTTCTTTATTACCATAAATTTATTATATTCCAGCACATATATTATCTCCATACAAAAGAACCCAATTGTTTGGGAAAATAACCGAGCAGAATAATATTCTGGTATTTCACAGAAAATGAACAACGAAGAGGGTATGGTGAGCCGAAGGTACAAATTAGAAATAGAAGCTAGGAAAAATAGCAAAAAGTGCAATAAAACAACCTTTAGGATATGTTTAGGTATCTCACTCTGGGAAAGAACCATTCCTGAGTGATACAGGCCTAGAATCTTGAAGAGAACAAATAGAGACATCTGATTAAATGATCAGCACAACAGGGCTGGATTGGCCCTGCATTCAAAGTACTATGTCAGTTCTTCTATACAGCCTAACTGTTGATGTTAGTCCAACTGCCTTCTCTGGCCTTTCAAACTAGTGAGTATCTTGTGTAAATACTAAACTGGAGAGAAATGCCAATGTGTGAACTCTGCTGGCATACTGAACATTAATGTTTGCTGCAAAAATTGTATATTTTGTTCCTCTAAGCAAAGATCACAAGAAGACTAGGATTTGTATTAGGATGCCAACATAGTGACACCTTAAGGAGGAATGCATTAGGCAGAACTCACCATTTTCTGGAAAGTTGTGATGGTTTTTGGAAATATTGTCTGAAAGTGAAAAGAAAGGAAGCCCAACATAATACAGAAAGATAACAATCACTGCAAGTTTTATGTAAGCCAATTTATTTTTTGATGTTTTGTTTTTTAATGAATTATCATGGGGTACAGTAACAGACCTACAAACTTTCGTGCTTACGTTTCAGTCATACCATGATTGAGTACCCATCCCTCCACCAGTGCCCATTCTCCACCACCAATGTTCCCAGTATCCCTCCCACACCTCCCAACCCCCCTCCACCTCTGTATCAGGCATATTCCCTTTTTACTCTCTCCTTTAGGGTTTTGTGGTCTGCAATGAAAGTGTTAAGTGGCCATCATGTTCAGTCTATAGTCTACTTTCAGTAAAAATCTCCATCCCAAGCAAGTCCTCCAAGCATCCTTTACTTGGTGGTCCCTTCTCTATCTGAACTGCCTTTTCCCCCAGCATGTGAGGCTGGTAAGACAATTTATTATTGGTGGGTGATTTTTCAGTAATAGAAACTGTAAAATAAAGGACTTTTATGTTTCCTGGGATGGATATCCATGCATGTAAGTGATCTGAGTTATGTGTTTCTCAGTTAATTTAATTTTTTTCCAGAAACATAAAATTAATTTGAACCCTAAGACTAAATTAATCCAAATGAAAACATTGTGATGGCCCCCTAAAATGTTATTGTTTTTCAACAAGGTAATTTTTTTCATCCTCTTTTATCATTAGGATTTTTACGAACACTTTGGCACAAGGTCAACAAAGTTTTCTTCTAAAAGACCAAATAGTAAATAATTTTGAATTTGGCATGACTAATCAACACTGAAGTCAGTTAAACTATATCGTCATATTTGGTAAGTCAATAAAGGAGTTTTTCAATATACAAAAAAGTTCTATTTGCAAATAAACAAATGGCCAGTTAGATCAGAAATACTACCATGAGTAAGATGTAAAGCTTGCACGGGGCAGACCTGAGTTTAATCCTCAGTACTGTATATGGCCCTTGAAGGTCTACCAGGTGTGATCCTTGAGCACAAAGTCATGAGTAAGCCCTGAGGACCACTGGCTTTGGCCCAAATCCCAAAAAATAAATAAATGGACATTTGCTAATGGTTGATCCCTTATCTAAATAGGAATTATTTAAGCACAAAATCCAGAAAAAAGTTAAAGACAGTCTTACATAGTATTTAAATGACCTAAAAATGTCACATTCCATTCTTAGTTTAGAGAAAAATAAAAAAAGAAAAATTTAACCAGAGAACATGAATTTTTCTGCAATATGATATAGAAATGTATATTTTTATTTTTTTCTAATTTTTATTTCATTAAAACTCTGTAGCACTGTCTTCCCATTGTTCATCGATTTCCTCAAGAGGGCCCAGTAACGTCTCCATTGTGAGACTTGTTGTTACTGTGTTTGGCATATCGAATACGTCACAAGGAGCTTGCCAGGCTTTGCCATGTGGGCAAGATATTCTCGGTAGCTTGCCAGACTCTCCAAGAGGGGCAGAGGACTTGAACCCAGGTCTGCCAGGTCAGCCGCATGCAAGACAAATGCCCTACCTGCTGTGCTATTGCTCCAGCCCTTAAACACTATGATCGACAAAATTATTCCTACTTGGGTTTTAGACATACAATGTTCCATCATTGATCCCATTACCGTGTCAAATTTCCTCCACCAGTGTTCCCAGGTTTCCTATCATGCTCTTCTCACTTTACCTGCCATATTACAGGTACCAGAAGTTTGGTTATTAAAGTTTGGGTCTCATTATTTAAGTGTTGTTGGTTCTGTGGTTTGGATATTGAGCGCTACCATTTATTAACACCACTGATATACCTTGATGCTTGACCCCTGTTGCTTCTCATTTGTCTCATCCCCCAAACCCCTCCACTCATGGCAATGCTTTATCCTCCCTATACTTTGGGACCAAAGGTTATCTAGACATTCCACTTTTAAGGCATTGCATTTTCACATCCAGTTACTCTAAATACCACATATAAGTGATATCATCCTGTCTTCATCCTTCTTCTGGCTTACTTCATTTAACTTTATATCTTCCAGTTCCATCCATGTTGCAGCAAATTGCATGATTTCATCATTCCTAACAGCTGTGTAGTGAGGAATGCATATATTTCTTAAAAGTAATCCCTTATCTTTCATCAAATTTTCAAAAGGAAATCTGATAACAGAGGGAACACTTGCTCTGAAAATTGCATTGCCTTGATATTCCCCTTACTCTTGCCTTCCAGTGAAGCTCACTCATTACTGCTATGCCACTTCCACAGATTTCTAAAATATTCCTAGAGAAAACATTTTATTTCCTCTAACCTGCTCTTTTTTCCCTCTAAACTGCTCTTAAGGACTATTTATAGTAATTTTATGAAAAGCATCCTCCACTACTAACATAATGAAGTTTAAGATTTCATCCATTATTAACCTGACCTTAACTAATGAAAGTAAAATTATGTGGTTCCAATATTGAATAAGTTTCTGTGCAGAATCACTTTTACTCAAAATTAAGAGACGTAGTGGAATGAGGAAATAGATTAGACCTTGGGCATAAAATGAAAGTTTTGAGTTCAGATATAAGATTAATGCAATAAATGTTGGAAATTATCACAGCAGTCCTTAAGACAATAAAAATTTAAACAAAAAGTTAATGATGAAATTATGCAATTTTCTGCAACCTGGTTGGAACTGGAAGACATCATGTTCAGTGAAGTACGCCAAAAGAAGAAAAACATAGGTTGATATCATTTATCTGTGGTGCATAGAATACTAAATTAGGAAACGTATTACAGTACTTAATCCCAGTGTTTACAGAGAAGGACAGAGAAGAAATGCACAGCTTTGTAAGGGTATATCTCACAGTGATTCAACAGAAAAACATGAAAAAAACAGTAATCACGGGGGCTAGGGAGAGAAGAAAACTGGAATTTATAGATAAACAGGCTTCAGCGCTTCAGTTATACTGGTGATTTGGGTGAGTGGTACAGCCATATATCTAAAACACAGACACAACAACACTGAAAACATGAGATCTAAGCTGCAACCACTGAAACATCACACTGTACCTAACAAATTAACAAGTGGGGATGGGCCAAGATTAGGAATGAGGAAGGAATATGGGAATACTGCTGGAGGGAAGTTGACACTGGGGGTGGGATTGGTGTTGAAATACTATATGCCTAAAACTAAACTATCAAAAACTTTGTAAACAATTATTTAATTAAAAATGGAAAAATGTAATTTGAAAGTTTAATTTTAAATTAAAACTTTTTTTAAAAAGTCGACATATCTTGAACCCATTGTAGAACTGAAGTTGATAAGTAAATACCTCCAAAAATTTAAAGACAGATCACATGCAGAAATATATCGCTGTCACTGTCACTGTCCTCCCGTTGTTAATCGATTTGCTCAAGCGGGCCCAGTAACATTGTGAGACTTGTTGTTACTGTGTTTGGCATAACAAATACATCACAGGTAGCTTTCCAGGCTTTGCCGTGCGGATGAGATACTCTCGGTAGCTCGCCAGGCTCTCCGAAAGCGGCAGAGGAATTGAAGGCAGAAGAATTGAACTCGGGTTAGCCCAGTTGGCCATGTGCAAGTCAAACGTCCTACCGGCTATGCTATCACTCCAGCCCACAGAAATATGTAACCCTGGTAATTTGATTACCAAAAATAAAAGTGAAATTAATAAGCTGGTAAGAACACTTAAATGGTTATTTTGACAAATTTCTGAAGGCTATGAGCAATACTTGAGAGTGAGAAATTCCTGGACTGCAGTCACAAGAGCACTCCTCACATTGATGTGAGCTTTTACTCCATGAATTCAGCAAGTTCTCACAGTGAGAATATGAAAATGACACACTCATGTTCAACGCTAAATATTATAACAAATAATTTGCATCGTTGAACTTTCAAAAAAGAACAATAAACAACTTAAATATATAAAAGAAATCACAAAATACTCAACAATCCCCCCCCCCCCATAAGAAAGTGATAGGGGAGAACTAAAGCAGAAGTGGAGCCATCAGAAAAACAGAATAGATGGATTGTATATGGATAGAGAATCTACTAATGAAATTATTTAAGTATGAATGGTTACACCACACCATTAAAGTGATACATAGTATAGGGTTACTCTATAGTTTATGGAAATCTTCTTATGGACCAGAAACTTATGATTATGACACAGATAGAAAATTTGTTATAATGTGTAGTTCCAGAGTGGAAGTGATAGAACAGAAGGTAGGGATATTGCCTGGCATGTGACTGACCCAGGTTCAATCACCGGCATCACATATGGTTCCCTGAGGAGTGTCAGGAGTAATTACTGAGTAAACAGACAGAAGTAACACCTGAGCATTGGCAGGTGTGACCAAAAAGCAAAAAGGAAAAAAGTGATAAAAAATTGTAGCTCCTAAGAGTTTTCATCACAAGGTCATATTTTTTCTTGGTTATTTTTTCTTTTGTTTTATATGAGGCATTATGATATGCAATACTATTAGTGATAAGAATTCATGCATAAATTCCCAAATTATACTCATCACCAGAGTGTTCATTTACCTCCTTCATTGTTTCAGTAAAAAAAAAATAAAGTGATGTTTGCTAAATCATGATGTGATAGTTATTTAACAACAGACCTAACTCAAACACTCCTGCTGTATGCCTAAAACTTATTTTGAAATGGATGCCAAGTATTTATCCCTGAACTTTAAAAATGCCTATTCTAAAATTTAAAGTCTGTTCTCAAATTAATATTTTAAAAGAGACACTTTTCCCCACATGCATCTTCCCAAACCACTCCCAAGGAATCTGAAATGCCACCAAAGAAAGCCATCACCATGAAATCCTTTCTTTGTGAAGCAAACCTTCCTGTTTTTATTTTCTGTTCAGCATTATTATTTTCCTGATAAACCCTTGAGGCCATTATTTTCCCTCCTGTAACTAGCTGGAGCAATAGCACAGCAGGTAGGGCAATTGCCTTGCATGAGGCGACCCGGGTTCGATTCCTTCATCCCTTTCAGAGAGCCTGGCAAGCTACCTAGAGTATCCCATCCACACGGCAGAGCCTTGCAAGCTACTCGTGGTGTATTCTATATGCCAAAAACAGTAACAACAAGTCTCATTTCGTGTTCATGGAGTGAGCAGAAGCCATTGGGCTACAGCTAACATGCAACAGGGAAGAATGGAGATGTTACTGGTGCCCGCTTGAGCAAACTGATGAGCAACGGGATGGCAGTGCTAGAGTGCTACAGTGCTACAGTGACTAGCTAAGGAAGTTTATAAAATAATTATGCTTCTCACTTAGAACAGGGTGGGTTTACTATGAAACTGACAAAGCCTAAAAGGTAGGGAGGAGTGGGATGCCCCAGCAGGGTTACCAGTCCTAAAACCCAGGTCCAATGTTTTTGAAAACTTACAGAAAAAAAAAACACATTATACGTGAGAGGCAAACCAAAGCAGCTCCAACATCTGTGTGTGTGATGCAAACATGATAATCACTACACTACAGAAATGGAATCCCACCTGTGTGTCGAGAGGCAGGCCCCCCAGGATTTTGTTGACTCTTACTTCAAGCACCTATGCTTGGTGTCAATGATCTTCTAGAGGCACTCTTTCAAAGCAGTCCACAACATGTCAAATTAAAATCAGTCTCTCCATGGTGAGTTCTTTCTTTAGAACCCTGCACAAATGGTGGAGGAATCAGTAGCACTCAACTAACTATTTTATCACAAGTTGAGACAGGAAGTAGGAAGGTTGAGAAGAAAACAGGGAGCAGGAATTTGTGGAATGGAATGTGTAAACTCAGATGCCTTTCCTGCCCTACATATTCCATTTTGTGTCTGGGTACAGCTTACTCTAAGTGAAATCCCGTTTAACTAAACCAAAACGTGTGGAAGTATCTATCAAGAAAGAGATGTTTTTAACCCTTAAGTTCATTATTGGACTGGAATAATATCACAGCAGGTAGGGTGTTTGCCTTGGACTGACCTGGATTTGATTCCTCTGTCCCTCTCGGAGAGCCCAGCAAACTACCGAGAGTATCCTACCCGCACAGCAGAGCCTGGCAAGCTCCCCGTGATGTATTCTATATGCCAAAAACAGTAACACCAAGTCTCACAATGGAGACATTACTGGTACCCGCTTGAACAAATCGATGAACAACGGGAGAAGAGTGCTACACTGCCATAGTCCATTATTATTTCATTAATGCTTTAAATGTGTATCTTCTGGATCTTCGATGTGCTATGAGTTATGAATCTCTCTGTAACCTCCTTTCTATTTTCTTTCATATAGTTAAATGTAATTCTGTAAACAATTTAAAGCAATAGCAAAGTCTCTTATTTAATGCTTTGCCACTATTACTATATTTTTCTATTGGTTTTTATTTATTTATTTTTTTATGGTTTTGGGGTCACACCCAGAGATGCACAGGCTTACTCCTGGCTCATGCACTCAGGAATTACTCCTGGCAATGATCAGGGGACCATATGGGATGCTGGGAATCGAACTCTGGTTGGCCACGTGCAAGGCTAATGCCCTATCTTCTGTGTTATCACTCCAGCCCCTACTACATTTTCTAAACTAAGAATTCATCTGGCTATGTGAATTGATTCTCCCATATGCGTCTATAGGACTTGGATTTTTAGAGATCATGCCCATTTTCCTGTGTGCTTTACACAAAAAAGCATTTTTTTCTTGATGTGAAATGATTCGTATTGAGGTAGTTTATAAAATAACATAAGTTTAATGTGTACAATACTCCAAATTTAACATATTTATATACACTAGTGTGCTCACCACAAAAATTCTATTTTCTGTTACCATGCAATTGTTTTCCCTTTCCCAATCTGACCCTGCCCCAACACATTTTTTTCCATTGGTAACCACTTTATGTTCTCTGTGTCTTTGCTTTTTGTTTTGTTTTGTTTTGTCAATTACGGGTTATTTTTCTTTTTCTTTTTTTTTCTTTTTGGGTCATATCCGGCTATGCACAGGGGTTACTCCTGGCTCTGCACTCAGGAGTTACTCCTGGCGCTGCTCAGGGGACCATATGCAATGCTGGGAATTGAACCTGGGTCAGCTACGTGCAAGGTCTTACTCTTGACTTGGCACTCAGTGACCACGCCTGACAGAACTTAGAGTACCATATGTTGTACAGGGGATCATACACAGGTTGCTGCATGCCCGTAAGGCTCCTAACCTGCTGTAATATAAATGTCATTGTATTATAATTTTTAGGTATATAATTTTAAAAGTTGAGTGCTCTTTACAATAGCCAGAATCTGGAAAAAACCTGAGTGCCCAAGAACAGATGACTGATTAAAGAAACTTTGGTACATTTACACAATGGAGTACTATGTAGCTGTAAGAAAAGATGAAGTTATGAAATTTACATACAAGTGGTGCTACATGGAAAGTATCATGTTAAGTGAAATGAGTCAGAAAGAGAGGGATAGACATAGAAGATTGCATTCATCTGGGGAGCATAAAATAACAAAATAGGAGACTAACACCCAAGAGTGGCCGAGATTAGTACTAGGAATTTTGCTCCATGACTTGGAGGCCAGCCACACATGCTAGGGGAAAAGGGAGCTCAGATAGAGAAGGGAACACCAAATAAAGGGTGTTGGAAGGATGGATATTCCCAGGATGGTAGAAGCATGCTGAAAGTAGACTATAGACCAAATATGATTGTCACCCATTGCCTCTTTTGCAAATCACAACACCTAATAAGAGAGATAGAACAAAAGGGAATGCCTGCCACAGAGGCAGGGTGGGATGGGGGGGATGGGGAGTGGGAGGGATACTGGGATCCGTGGTGGTGGGAAATGGACACTGGTGGGGGATGGGTATTTGATCATTGTATAATTGAAACCCAAGCACAAAAATTTGTAAGTCTACAACTGTACCTCATGATGTGTCACTAATAAAAATTAAAAAAAAACTAATTCCACGCAGGAGCGTTTTAGAGACAGAGATGAACTGCAAAGATAAACCTCCTAGTTTAACCATCCCCATACATAGATGATCATTAGGATTACCTGGAAGGATGATTGCTTACATTCACAGAATTTCGTATGGAGGGAACATTTCTGAGAAAACTCAGTAGCATGTTGAAATTAGGTCTATGTAATAAATAGTCATTGGCTTTATTGATCTGTACTCGCAGTTTTCCTACTACAGGACAGGGCAAGGTATAACATCTACACAATCAGTATAAAGAGTGTATGTTCTTTACTTCAGCTCAGCAAATATAACCTTTCTAATTCCAATGTAAGTTTTACCTTAGTCACTAGAAACCCTTCTAGAAGGGTTTCTTTAGCAAAGTCTATCATAGTCAAAGTGATTTGTTGTCCAGATTTTAAATACAAGAATTATAATACCATTCATAATAACTAACGCTAAACTGAATTCTTCATAGAAAAACACAGGTTTTTGAGTAAGTGATTCTCTGTATTTGGTTAGGGAAAAGTTCAAGGCACCAAATTACAATGGTGGTTAAGCCACAACAGTCCTTTCACTCTCAGACAGAAGAGCTTCATAACAGCATATTTCTCTCCTCTATGCAGTCATTCCTAAGCATAACTTCCAAATACTTGTTGTAAAATTTAATTTACTGAAATATATTTCAATGTATTCTAACTTACAGTCAGAAGATATTTTTAATACCTTCCTAAAGTAGGGTCATTTGAATTGAAATCAGTGGAGTTATTTATAGTATAGGTTCTGAAATTCCCATTATTTGTAAGGAAATTGGCAAGGAACTACAAGATTTACCCACCTGGTACTAAATCCAGCTGCAAAAGAACTTCCAATTTCTCATCTCAGGTCACCTTGCTTTGGAACACTGCTTTATCCTCTGTCCCTTGGGATTCTGGAATGATAAACAGGAACAGTAATAACCATCTGGTGCAGTGGGGGTAGGAGAACTGTCTTCTTTTTCCTTTAACAAAGTAGATATCCAAGAAGGAACTAAGTGCTTTCTTTATTTTCTGAAAAAAGGGTGATAAGCCAAATAAATTTGGGAACTTTTGTTTTGGACCAACCATTTAAGTCAGTAAATTCCCTGATCAGAAGGCAAGAGAACCAGGAAAACCAGTTTGTTACCATTGCTGCTCAGTGTGAGAGTCTATCAGGAAACTCATGCCTTCTAATATAATTGAGTTCCATGAATTCCAGTGGAAATGATATCAAAATAATTATCTCAATCCACAATAGAAAATAAATACAATTCTAATAATATTCCACTGCTATAAATATTGTTCAAGTTTGAATCTGGTGGACAGCATAAGGATACAGCTGTCTGTCTTCTGTCTGCTCTCAAAAAAGAAAGATCGAATTAACATGTTGCATACCTGAGTTTCCTGGAGGTTCATTCATGGGTGAGGCTTGGCCTGAGCATGTGGAGAGCGTCCTTGAAAATGGCAGTGGTCGAGTTCTGGAGGTTTTCCATTGTCAGTGCTGGGATCTTTGGGGCAAGAAAGGGTCTCTCACCCACCCCCTTCTGGGGCATCCCAAGTGAAACAGCCTGGTTTGGGGCCTGGCGGCATTGTTATGTTCCCTTCTGGAAGAGGACTTGTGGTCTGGATGGTGGCCAATGACAAGATTATCTGGTGCCAGCCAGGGGTGGCTTATGGGCATGTCTGCTGAGTCACCCGAGACTGGGTGGGGCAGGGGCGGAGGGGATATGGCCAGAGGTTCTTCATTTCTGGTCCCGTTGAACCCAGAGTTCTGTCACAAACTCCTCCCGATCACATGTCCTTCTCTCCCAGAAGGGAGCATAACATGACGCTCGCCATAAGCATGTCATCAGACCCTGTGCCAGGCTGTTTCATTTGGGGCGCCCCAGAGAGGGGCAGGTTAGACCCCTCCTCTCCCCAAGGGACCCAGCCCTGGCAGTCGAAAACCTCCAGAACTTAACCGTTCCCATGCTCACTGCCGCCTCCACATGCTCCAGTGAGCTTCACACACGGGTGAACCTATTTCTGTACACTTCATACCACACACCCTACCCATACTCCAAGAGTACTGCACCACATTCAAATTAGGAGGCAAACATGCACACACGTCTCAACCTCTAACACCATTGTAAGTGACCTCTTATAGAATGGCCTAATGGTCCCTGGGTGAAATACAACAATATTCTCCCTCTTTCCTCTAAGAATATTTTTGGAAGCATTTTTTAGTGGTTTTTCATAACAAACAATACAAAATAATATATTTTGGTTCTGCTTTGGACCGGGGATTGGGGTTCAGGATGAAAACATTCAAAACATGGTGGTGGAAAGGTGTAATGGTGGTGGGATTGCTGCTTGAATATTACATGTAATGAAATATTGTGAACTACTTTATAAAATAAAAAATTATTTAAAAAACATGTTGGTATTAAGCTCACTGAAGCTCTTTTGGGGAACATCTCTCTCTCTTCTTCTTTTTTGAGCCTGTATTCTACTTGATTAAATCAGATGATATTTTCACTCTTTGGGTCTTGTTTCCTAAAATATCTTTTATGGGGATTATTATTTGTGCTGATGGAGTTCCCTCTTTATGGACAAATTACTGATGAATTCTATTTGGTTCGTGGGGAGTGATATTTAAAAATTATTTTCTTTTTATTTCTAATGTGAATTGGGAGAAGTAAGAAAGGATTATTTTAGTCTTAAATGTATAACTTAAATTTCTTACACCACAAAGATAACCAGTCTTGTTAAAATAAAATGAGAACATATTTGTATCTTATCCTGAATATCATAAATAACAGAAAGAAACACGGGAAACCCATTCCCCAAAAAGCATGCATGTAGCTTTTATAATATTGTTATAAGAGGCTAAGAGGTTAGAAGCCACATCTAGTAGTATATCATACCACTGGATGATATGGTCATGTTTAGGTGGACAAGATTTTATGGGTAATTACATCAACTGCCATCCTAATACCTGAAAAACATATTTCATATCATCATACGAGGTTGCATTTACAAAAAGCCTTAAAATCTCTAAACACAATGATAGCCAAATTTATCATACCTATATTAGCAAGACAGCTTGTAATTTTTAATTACTTTGGTGATCATTATATATTTCTATATTCATTTCATAATCTTATGACAATAAACTCTTTGGAATTTATGCTAGTTCTAATGCATATCTAAAAAAATGAATGCCCCCCCCTTGCAAAGAGAGGCATAAAATGACCCTGAAAATAAATTTTTACAGATCTTCTTGTACTCTAGATCTTATATGAATTCTAAAGACCCAGATTTAATGACACAATGTGTATTGAGAATTAATAATAAATACGTTTGTGGGAAATGTTTCAATTTTCAGGGCATTGTATAAGATGTGAATTAGTCAAATTAAGTGCTTACCCCAGCACCTTGTCCATGAAGGCTCTCAGTTCTCTCTGATGGGATTCTCATGCCCAGTTCCATGCTTCAGACTCTCTGTTCCAACCTCAGAGATCCAGACTGTAGGAAAGGAGAACTGGGATGTTGTAACAGTAGTACAGTCAGTAGGGTGCTTGCATTTCATAAGGCCAAGCCAGGTTCAATCTCCATTGTCCCATATGGTTCCTTGAGCACCAACATGAGAAATTCTTGAGTGCAGAGTCAGGAGTTATCCCTAAGTATCGTAGGCTGTGGCCTCACTCAAATCTATAATCAGTCTCAATTGCTACAGTTCTTTCTCTGATATAAAACTTTTTTCCCATATGTTACTTATGACAAAATTATGACTCATTTCCTTGTTCCAATAACTGATCCCTTTTAGTATCTTTTTTTTGTATGTGGCACCAAGAATCCCAGGAATATTCTCTTACCTACAACTACAATCTGTTTATTTATTGGTTTATTCCTAAGAAACTCCAGGATCCACTTTCTGCTTCCCAGTAAGTCTGTCCGGACTCTTGGACTTAGCTCTCCTTATTACTACTTAGATCCAATTCTTAATATCTATTAAGTCTTAGTGTAGTGTTACTAGGATCCCATTTGTGAATATCCCTGACTCTCTAGGCAATTCTACTCACCATTACCAATCGCAAACTAAATTATCTTTCTTTCTTTCTTTCTTTCTTTCTTTCTTTCTTTCTTTCTTTCTTTCCTTCTTTCTTAACTTTATTGAATCACCGTGACATAGTTACAAGCTTTCATGTTTGGGTTAAAATCACACAATGATCAAACACCTATCCCTCAACCAGTGCATATTCCCCACCACCAATCTCCCCGTTATACCCCCACCTTTCCCACCTTTCTCCTTGACTCCATGGCAGACATTGGAAAACTGGATAGCTGTGGCGCAGATGTGGCAAGAAAGGGACCCTCTTCACTGCTGTTGGGAATGCCGACTGGTTCAGCCCTTCTGGAAAACAGTATGGACGACTCTCAAAAAATTAGAAATCAAGCTCCCATTTGACCCAGCAATACCACTCCTGGGAATATGTCCCAGAGAGGCAAAAAAGTATAGTCGAATTGACATCTGCACTTGTTTGTTCATTGCAGCACTATTTACAATAGCCAGCCAGAATCTGGAAAAAACCTGAGTGCCCGAGAACAGATGACTGGTTGAAGAAACTTTGGTACATCTGCACAATGAAGTACTATGTAGCTGTTAGAAAAGATGAAGTCATGAAATTTACATACAAGTGGTACTACATAGAAAGTATTCATGCTAAAGGAAATGAGTCAGAAAGAGAGGGATAGACATAGAAAGATTGCATTCATCTGGGGAACAAAAAGTATCAAAATAGGATACTAACACCCAAGAGTGGTGGAGATTAGTACCAAGAATTTTGCTCCATGGCTTGGAGGCCAGCCACACACTCTAGGGGAAAAGGGAACTCAGATAGACAAAGGAGCACCAAATAAAGCATATTGGGAGGATCCTCCCAGGATGAGAGAATCATGATGAAAGTACACTACAGATCAAATATGATTTCCACTCAATGCCTCTTTTGTAGACCAGAACACCCAAAAGGAGAGAGAGAACAAAAAGGAATATTCTGCCACAGAGGCAGAGTGGGACGGGGGGATGGGGGGTGGGAGGGATACTGGGACCCGTGGTGGTGGAAAATGGGCACTGATGGAGAGATGGGTGTTTGATCATTGTACAATTGAAACCCAAGCACAAAAAATTGTAAATCTACAACTATACCTCATGGTGTTTCACTAACAAAAATTTTTAAAAAATGTAAATGATGGAGAATGGGTACTGGTGGAGGGATGGGTACTGGATCATTGTATAACTGAAACCCAAGCACAAAAATTTGCAAGTCTACAACTGTACCTCATGGTGTTTTACTAACAAAAATTTTTAAAAAATGTAAATGATGGAGAATGGGCACTGGTGGAGGGATGGGTACTATATCATTGTATAACTGAAACCCAAGCACAAAAATTTGCAAGTCTACAACTGTACCTCATGGTGTTTCACTAACAAATATTAAAAAATACCTGGATAGCTGCCTGAAAAAAAATGAACTCTGACCTCTGTCTAATGCCAGACACAAAAGTCAGATCAAAGTGGATTATAGACCACAATATCAGACATGAATCCATAATATACATAGAGGAAAACGTAGGCAGAACTCTCCACGACATTGAAGCTAAAAAGATCTTTAAGGATGAAGCAGCACTGACCATGTAAATGGAAGCAAATATAAACATATGGGATTACATCAAACTAAGAAGCTTCGGCACTTCAAAAGAAACAGTGACCAAAATACAGAAAGAGCCCACAGAATGGGAAAGAATATTTACTCAATACCCATCTGATAAGGGATTAATATCCAGGATATACAAGACACTAGTAGAATTGTACAAGAAAAAACCTCCAACCCCATCAAAAATGGGGAGAAGAAATGAACAGAAGTTTCCTCAAAAAAGAAATACAAATGGCCAAAAGGCACATGAAAAAATGCTTCACATCGCTAGCCATCAGGGAGATGCAAATGAAAACAATAATGGGATATCATCTCACACCACAGAGACTGGCACACATTCAAAAGAACAAAAGCAACCAGTGCTGGCGTGGATGTGGGGAAAAGGGACACTCTTTCACTGTTGGTGGGAATGCCCACTAGTCCAGCATTTCTGGAAAACAAACCAGATTATTAATTTCCTTACAAATGATATATGAATACCATGGTGTTTTCTTGCAGCTTGAGACAGAGACCTGCTGAGGAAAGAAGACAATACTGTCTTTGATTCCCATTTTAGAAACCTAAGTAGATAATTGTAAGATGCAATATTGCTTTGTATGTTTTGAGTAATTTGTTGCATTGCCCAGAATTCTCCATGTGGCTTATTTATTTAAACCTTTTAACAAACACATAATCAAAAGTATATTGCTACTCATTTCTGATATTATTTTGTAGGTGCGGTAACATATATAATCTTGTGATTTTAGATAAAGGTAATTCAGAGGATGGGTGCTTGGAGTCCATGGTTCTGGGCTCAAATACTTTACACTGCATAGCTTTTTGTGCTCATCCATGAAATGGTGGATGATACCTCCCGGGATCCATTACCTGGGGGTGACTGGGGAGCCTGGATATGCAGCTGACTTTAGAGTACAAGCAGGTGGCCCTTGGGTGAGTTTTCTCTTTCTCTGAAACTCACCAGCAGGAAACCCTGCAGGAAATCAGGGCTGTGTCCCCAAACACCAGGACCCTTCCCATCCTGAAGCCTCTGATCACATGTAAGCATTCACTGCCTACTGCTTCTGATTCTCACAGCAGAACATTGTAAATAAAGGCACTGCTTCTCCACAAAATAATTAAGTAAAGGTGATTATTTTCTATAATATGAATGAATCTCATTCAATCATTTGGAAAGCTTTAAAAGCAAAACTGAGTTTTCCCAAGGAAGATCTGCCTCAAGAATGCAATATTAACTTTTCCTTGAATTTCTAGACTGCCAGCTTGTTTTACAGATTTCAGATGCTCCAGTCCCCACAATCACATAATCAAGGACACCCACAGATGTATATATATATATATGTATATATATACATATATATGTACATATATATATATCCTACTAGTTACGTTTCTCTAAAAAAACTGATACACAACTTTGATGGATTAACAAAAGATTCAAAAAAGTTAATCAAATGTCTGAAGATCATAGCAGTAACTTAATGTGAGAGATAATAATTTAATAATTGAACCCAGAGTAAACTGGCTGTGTTGACTGTGTTTCCTTGAAGACAGTTGAATACACTATCCTTTCCTGGGATGGGGAGACAGCTAAAGAAGTAGAACACATAACTGCATGCATAAATAATTAAGCTTAATCTCTGGCACCACCTGGTCCCTTGTGCCTGGAACTGTGTGGTTCAGTGGCTCTAGAGCACTAGAAGCCAGAAGCAGTGCTACTTCACTGGGTTCAAGCACTAAACTGTTATGTCTTCAATACCCATTCAAGCATCACTGTGGTACACTGGGAAGATGTTTATAAAAAGAATTTAAAATGTAAATCTCTGATAAGAGCATTATGAATTTCTAAGGACTATTTCAATTGTCTGTGTAATAACAGCACTAGTTTCTAGTTAAATACAATTTTACACTGATATTATTTGTGATAATTATAGTTATGATTTATTAAATCATTTCTGCATGCCAGTCCTTGTGTTGAGCATTTTGTGGGTATTATTTATCTTACACAATCATTACAACAGAGATATAAAGTGGTCAATATATCATTTTATATATGCTGATTGCAATCATCAAAGTTGTTAATTAACTTACCTAAAATCACACAGGTAAAAAAAAGTCAGAGCTATACTTGCTCACCCTCAATTGCCCTGCATCATTTTGGGTCAAACCCAGTATCTATCCAACCTTAAACATAAAATTCTGTTTTTGATCTATTGATTCAGTTAATTATTTGGTCTACAGAATCATTTCTCTGCTTCTTTGGACCCATTGATTCCTGACACATTTTGCAAATCAATTAAATTTCTCTAACCCAAGAAGTTCTGGATCTGTCATATCTAGTCTTAGGTACTATCATTACTAAGTTCTGACTTAGGTAGGCATGTTTAGTGAGGAACATGATTCTCATAGAAAGGTTTTTAGTGAAGGATATCATGTTAAGTGAAGAAACAAGAATATTGTATAACCTGATTTATCTGCAGTATATAGAAGAATAACAAGAAAGGGGAATATTTGGTCTAAAAGGTGGGGTGCCGAGACTATCCTTAACCCTTGAGCATAAAAATGAGAAGGATGGGGAAGGAAATAGACTAAGAAGGGTACAAGAAGACAGAATTTCAGGGGCCTAGACAACCGTGATAGTATAGAGGTGAGGTAGAAAGAAAGAAAGAAAGAAAGAAAGAAAGAAAGAAAGAAAGAAAGAAAGAAAGAAAGAAAGAAAGACAGATGATAGATAGATATGTATGTAATCTACAGAATCAACAATACTTTAAGAATAAAATACAATCTACAACAATCAAATTTTAAAATGTGCCTGTCAAGAAGGCAGTCTGGTAGGTGAGAGCCAACCTGAGGACTTTGGTAGAGAGTAGAAACTGGTTGTGGGGTTGGAAAGAAGGCAGATTGGGGCGTCAGAGGGAACCTGGGGACTTTGGTGAAGAGAAGTAGACACTGGATGTGGGTTTGAAGCTAAAACAGTGTATACCTCAAAGTCAACGAAGAATAACCATGGTTTGTCCTCGTTGGACCACTCCAGCATCCGCCGTGGCTTCCAGGTGTACAAGCAGGTGTGCTTGTTGTGCCACAGCATGGACTACGTGGGCTATTGCCACCTCGTTGGCGTGTGCTACACCAAGGAGGAGGCCAAGGCGATGGCCCAGAAGGTGGAGGTCCAGGATGGCCCCGATGATGATGGGGAGATGTTCATATGGCCAGGAAAGCTGTCTGACTACTTCCCCAAGTCCTACCCCTACCCCGAGGCCGAGCGCTGCCAACAACGGGGTGCTGCCCCCTGACCTCAGCTACATTGTAAGAGCCAGGCACGGCTGCGAGGACTACGTCTTCTCCCTGCTCACTGGCTCCTGTGACCCACCCCCTGGCGTGTCTCTGGGTGAGGGGCTGCATTTCAACCCCTACTTTCCCGGTCAGGCCATTGGCATGGCTCCTCCCATATACAATAAGGTCTTGGAGTTCAATGATGGCACCCCAGCCACCATGTCCCAGGTGGCCAAGGATGTTTGCACCTTCCTGCGCTGGGCATCTGAGCCCGAGCATGACCATCGCAAGCGGATGGGGCTTAAGAATGTTGATGATTATGGGCTTGCTGTTGTCCCTGGTCTACCTTACGAAGAGGCACAAGTGGTCAGTCCTGAGGAGCCGGAAGCTGGCTTATTGGCCACCCGAGTGATCCTGCTAAAAGCCTGCTTGCCATCCCGCCTGAACAGGAGCAATCCTGGGCCTGGTTGGACCTCAGCTGGCCACCTTGGCCAAGACCCTCTTTTTGGGGGGGGGCTCTTGACATGGAATAAGTAAACTTGATGGTAGATATAGGAACTTGGAAATAGTATTTCCAAGTTTGATTCAGAGGTCGGGCAGCCTGTAATAAGGAGCCTGTACCCAAAGGAATCAATTTCTAAGAGGCAGAAAATTTTATCAAGATGAAAGAGAATAATTTTTACAATGTACTGTAAATGGTAGCAGGCAGATGATAGCAAAAAGATCAAAATTTGTAGTTTGGTAAAATAAAATAGAATTAGCAAAAATTATTGTTTCGAAAAGCAAACTAATATATATGAAGTTGATTTTGTTGGTAGGTAACCTTAGTTAAAGACATATGTGTCATACAGCTAAGCAGAGCAGAAATCAATCTTTCTTAGGCCAGTTAAAATAGAAAGTTGAGGCGATCCATGTAGATCCCTGAGCAGAAAATTGGAAATATTGACAACAACGAGCAAGAGATATTAAACACTTGTTTTAGAGGAAAACTCACTGACTTTATTCTTTTTGTTAGTGAATGCAATCCAGTTTTTGCAAGTGTTAATTATACATAATAACTGCTTAAGCTCCTCTGAGTACATCTGTTTCTACTAGAATCAGGGAAAAATGTCATCAACTAAGTCTTTCTAAATTCACCCATAACCTGCTATTACATGCCTATATGTGTGACTTTTACAAACTGACTTGGATCTCAGTATGAAAATCTCTGTCTGCCAGGAAATATTAGATAGTGATATATTCCAGAGCTAAGTTAATAATCTTTTGAAGGACAGAACAGATAGGATCAGGAGAAAGAAATGCTAGTTTTACAACACCTTTCTGAAGTCTGTGTGGTGAAAACTGGAAATGTGGGTACAGATGAAACTAATGAAAATCATGGAAGTGCAAATAAAATCTTAACTTTACTTACTAATTAGTTTGTATTATTTGACAAGCTTGCACTGTCTGATACTCAATGCAGGGGTTTCTTCTAAGTTCAGTGATGCACGCTGCTCTGCTATCTGAAGGCAACAAGCCAGACTAATGATCTTCTGGGAAAGCCAATACAGAGCTTTCGATGATATGCGGCTACATTAAGTGACTTCTAAAATAGGTCTCTCGAGATCGACTCCTGGCATTCACATCCTGTGTAATCCTCTCCCTGTCAATGTAAAATGAATTTAGTTCATTCCCTTATTCTATATACATGACAGCAATAAGTAGTTACTTCCTAGATTGGATTATAAAATGATGACCTGCCTTAGGAATCTGTTCTCTTTGTCCCACTATAAGAGAAATTAGTTGCCAGGTTGTGATATGCTATATAGGAGAGATTCAATAAGGAACTGGAGTGGACATGTATTGAAGATTTGAGCCCTGTGACCAATATGTTGCAAGAAACTTAATCATGCCAACAACCACTGAGTAAGCTCAGAAGCAGATTCTCCATCAGTTGAGGCTTTTGATGATTGCAGTTCTGGTTGACAGTTTGTGACTGTCTAGCTAATTTATACACACATCTCTGACTAATAGAAATTGTCATATAATTATTATTTGTTACTTTAATCTATTAAATTTTAGAATAATTTTATTGTAGCAAAATAACTATACAGAAATGAATTGCCATATTTTGTCTATTCTCTGGGAAATTAATTAATCAAATTAATTATTTTGATGTTCTGGTTATTTTGTTTTCTGATCAAGGAATTTGCTTTTTAGATGATAGCTACATGCATCAATCCTCTGGAGATTCTGAATTATTTTGAGGTTTCTTCAATCTATCCCCAGGAGATCCTCTTATCATTATATTGGTGACAGGAAAGTCTTTTAAAAGCATAATAATATTGTGGATTTGTTCAAATCCTGGATCTTCCCTTTATTCGCAGTATTTGCTATGAAAAAATTATTCTGTCTCTGTGTCTTAATTTTCTCATCTGTGCAGTATGATAGTAGTAATATTAACTTTACATTGACTTGATACCAGACTTTCAACACCTGGTTAAAAAGTACCAGATACGCAATAAGTACCACTAAGAATTAGCTAAAATATTATTGTCTATCTGGTTTTCTCTTTCTACAATACCTAAAACTCATTAGGCTAGATGCTGATTGAGAATAAGATTTTCCCCTATAATCCAAATACCAAGGATAAGACAAATTAATCCTAGGAACCCAGAAAATTAGTTTATTAAATAATGATAGAGTAATCTCATATTAAAAGTCCTGGAATAATGGCCAGAATATTCCATTCATATATTATCTGACTCTACGATGGGTTTATTTGTGATCAAAATATTGGGAATACTTGGCTATAAATTGTCATTATTGGGGCTGGAGCAATAGCACAGCAGGTAGTCTTGTTTGCCTTACACGCTGCTGACCTGGGTTTGATTCCCAGCATCCCATATGATCCCCTGAGCACCACAAGGGCCAATTCCTGAGTGCAGAGCCAGGAGTAACCCCTGTGCATCACTGGGTTGACCCAAAAAAAGAAAAACAATGCCATTATTGGATACAACTTTTGAATAGAAATTGTATAATTCTAGGCATGATTTTGTTTTAGCATGAGAAGTTTCTTTCTATTTGGACCCCAGTCAAAGCTCCCAAGAATATCTTTAAAGTGCTCACATCAACTTGAGGTATCAACAGTTAGGGAGAAGTGTTCTATACTTGACTGTATTTAGTAACACTTCATAGGCCCATACACCTCCGGCATTTCCCCTCATATTATCTTTTCCCCATTTTTAACTGAAACACAATCACATTCAATAGATTGCAATGATCGAGTTTGAGGCATACATATTATCTGTGGAATCATAAAACAATCAATAGCAATTATTTCCACTTTTAAGAGGAAGAAATTAAGATTCAGAATACTGACATCAAGGGTTCAAAGTACATATCAGGGATTAAACCTAAGTATGCTAACTTTATCACTTATTGTCTGGGGTCAGAACACTTGGTTTCTTTATTATTTACTGTATTTTAAGATAATTTATTATATATTGTGGCCAAGACCCCCAAAAAGAGGGTCTTGGCCAAGGTGGCCAGCTGAGGTCCAACCAGGCCCAGGATTGCTCCTGTTCAGGCGGGATGGCAAGCAGGCTTTTAGCAGGATCACTCGGGTGGCCAATAAGCCAGCTTCCGGCTCCTCAGGACTGACCACTTGTGCCCCTTCGTAAGGTAGACCAGGGACAACAGCAAGCCCATAATCATCAACATTCTTAAGCCCCATCCGCTTGCGATGGTCATGCTCGGGCTCAGATGCCCAGCGCAGGAAGGTGCAAACATCCTTGGCCACCTGGGACATGGTGGCTGGGGTGCCATCATTGAACTCCAAGACCTTATTGTATATGGGAGGAGCCATGCCAATGGCCTGACCGGGAAAGTAGGGGTTGAAATGCAGCCCCTCACCCAGAGACACGCCAGGGGGTGGGTCACAGGAGCCAGTGAGCAGGGAGAAGACGTAGTCCTCGCAGCCGTGCCTGGCTCTTACAATGTAGCTGAGGTCAGGGGGCAGCACCCCGTTGTTGGCAGCGCTCGGCCTCGGGGTAGGGGTAGGACTTGGGGAAGTAGTCAGACAGCTTTCCTGGCCATATGAACATCTCCCCATCATCATCGGGGCCATCCTGGACCTCCACCTTCTGGGCCATCGCCTTGGCCTCCTCCTTGGTGTAGCACACGCCAACGAGGTGGCAATAGCCCACGTAGTCCATGCTGTGGCACAACAAGCACACCTGCTTGTACACCTGGAAGCCACGGCGGATGCTGGAGTGGTCCAACGAGGACAAACCATGGTTATTCTTCGTTGACTTTGAGGTATACACTGTTTTAGCTTCAAACCCACAACCAGTGTCTACTTCTCTTCACCAAAGTCCCCAGGTTCCCTCTGATGCCCAAATCTGCCTTCTTTCCAACCCCACAACCAGTTTTTACTTCTCTCTACCAAAGTCCTCAGGTTGGCTCTCACCTCCCAGACTGCCTTCTTGACAGGCACAAATTTAAAATTTGATTGTTGTAGATTGTATTTTATTCTTATTATGACATCTTATTATCTCGTTCCTACTTTGGACAACCTGGCAGGCTACTGAATGTAGCCTGCCCACACGGCAGAGTCTGGCAAACTCCCCGTGGCGTACCCAATATGCCAAATACCAGTAACAATGATGGGTCTCATTGTCCTAAAGAGCTTTCAATATAATCTCAGGGCTATGATGAAAGAGACGTTACTGGGGCCTGCTTGAGGCAATCGACGAATAACAGGATGATTTGTGATTTTTCTGATTAAACGGAGAATGTGTTCTAGAGTGAGAAAAGTCCTTAGCTCATCCGCTAACTCTTCCATATAAATTGCTAAATGTCTTAAGCAAAATTTCTAAATTTTGTATAAACTTTATTTCCTTCATCTGAAAAATTAGGATGATAATGCTTCCTACCTTGTGGGAATATGTTGGTCAATTGAGATAATGCATATACAGCATCTAGCTTACATTAGGCTTCCAAATAATGGAATCATTATTATCATAATTATTATATTTTTATAGTTAAAAGTCATAGTTCATAGTTTTATATACAGAACAGTTCACATTGATGCCCAATTTTTCTGAATTATAATATATTATTTCATAAATATTATATTTGGTACTTTAATATTTATTTATTCGAAATTATTTTCTTTTTCTTAACATAGTGAAGATTTATTTTAGATTCATTTTGAGACTATTTTAATATTCTTTATAATTCTGTCTGTTAATATCTTATACTTAGAGACCTGGAATAGCCAGAAGCTAAATTGTTTAATTTCATATTCTGTGTTCTAAATCAACAGAAATCCTTTTTTTAAATTTTATTGAATCACCATGAGATAGTTACAAGCTTTCATTTTTGGGTTACAATCACACAGTGATCAAACACCCATCCCTCCACCAGTGAACATTCCCCACTACCAATATCCCCGGTATATCCCCCCTTTCCCACCCTCCCCCTGTCTCCATGACAGACTCGATTCCCCATAATCTCTCTCTATTTTGGGGCATTATAGTTTGCAATTCTGACCCTGAGAGGTTACCATGTTTGATCCTTTATCGACTATCTGCACACATCTCCCATCCCGGCCGAGTCTTCCAGCCATCTTTTTCTTAGCCATCGCTTCTCTATTCCAGCTGCCTTTTCCCCTTTGCTCATGAGGCAGGCTTCCAGCTATGGAGCAATCTATCTGCCCCGTGTATCTACTGTCCTTAGGTGTCAGTCTCATGTTATGTTGTTTTATACTCCACAAATTAGTGCAGTCCTTCTATGTCTGTCCCTCTCTTTCTGACTCATTTCACTTAGCATGATACTTTCCATGCCTATCCATTTATAAGCAAAGTTAATGACTTCATCTCTCCTGACAGCTGCATAGTATTGCATTGTGTAGATGTACCAAAGATAACCAGTCATCTGTTGTGGGGCACTTGAGTTGTTTTCAGATTTTGGCTATTGTGAACAGTGCTGCAATGAACATATAGGTACAGATGTCGTTTTTTACTGTGCCTTTTTGCATCCTCAGGATATATTCCCAGAAGTGGTATTGCGGGGTCATATAGATGCTCAGTGTCTAGTTTTTGAAAAACTGTCCATGTTTTTTTACAGAAAGACTGGACTAGTGGGCATTCCCACCAACAGTGAAAGTGTCCCTTTTCCCCCACATCCATGCCAGCACTGGTTGCTTTTGTTCTTTTGAATGTGTGCCAGTCTCTGTAGTATGAGATGATATCTCATTGTTGTTTTGATTTGCAATTCCCTGATAGCTAGCGATATGAAGCATTTTTTCATGTGCCTTTTGGCCATTTGTATTTCTTTTTTTAATTTCTTTTCTTATATTTATTTATTGAATCACTGTGGGAAAAGTTACAAAGCTTTCAGGTTTAAGTCTCGGTCATACAATGATCAAACACCTTTCTCTTCACCAGTACTCATTTTTCACCACCAAGAACCCCAATATACCCCCTCCCACCCCTCCCAATGCCTGTGAGGCAGATAGTTTCTACTTAACTCTCTCTCTACTTTGATTACATTCATAATTTCAACAAAAGATGCACCATTATTGTTTAGAATTTCCCCCCAACAATCAGAATTGCTGAAAAGGCATTGTGAAATAATTTGTTTTCTATAGCTGGTTATGAGAACCATATGATATTGCAGCCATGCAATTTTGGATTTCTGCAAAGAGCCAGATAATTATGAAATTGTTTTTTGTTATGGCTTTACCGGAGATCCGCTCGTGGGGAGCAACTGCTGACCTCAGTAGGGTGTGAAGAACGAGTCAGTACCGCCCCCCTTCCCATGAGACTGCAGTTGCCTGGTCACCGCCGGCTCATACCTGGCTTTCCAATAAGCTCTGAGGCGGTGGCTACCTTGCTGCTGGGGGGTGGGGGAAAGCAGAAGGGAGCAACACCCTTTCCCTCCCAGAAAGGCAAGGTGCCTTAGTTTAATGCATGGTCCGTTCACTTTTCTGCCACAAGCTGCAGGGCTCTGGATTTTCCTTTTGCCTCTGGAGCCATGGCCATGTTGGAGAGCCACTCATGGGGGGCAACTTGTGACTTCGGTAGGGTGTGAAGGACGAGCCAGTAACCCCCCCCTTCCCATCAGACCGCACCCCTGTCACCACTGGCTCATATCTGGCTTTCCAATGATGTATTTGTATTTTGAGGAAACTTCTGTTCATTTCTTCTCCCCATTTTTTGATGGGGTTGGAGGGTTTTTTCTTGTACAATTCTATTCGTTTCTTGTATATTCTGGATATTAATCCCTTATCAGATGGGTATTGAGTAAATATTCTTTCCCATTCTGTGGGCTCTTTCTGTATTTTGGTCACTGTTTCTTTTGAAGTGCAGAAGCTTCTTAGTTTGATATAGTCCCATTTGTTTATATTTGCTTCCACTTGCATGGTCAGTGCTGCTTCATCCTTAAAGATGTGTATAGCTTCACTATTGTGGAAAGTTCATCAGCAGGAATCTTATCTTACTAAAGAATAGATTCTGTCCTAAGTCATTTGCCAATTTTTCAGAATGTTTTCACTATTAGTTTCCAAATTGTACCTTTACATAGCTTAAAATGTCTTTATGAGAAATAATTTTTTAGCTTTTGTGGTTGAAAAAGATATGGAATGTTTGTTCACCAGATCTTCCTCAAATTCATCCATTGCATGTCATTATGTTCATTATTCAATTACAGATCCGCTGAACTGGAGGAAAAAGGATGATCAAGAGGAGGCAGATAGATGGGCAGATGGCTGGAGGAGTGAATGGCCATGTGGGAGGGTACAAGGACTGCTGCCTGCTGTGTCCCAGGAAGGCTCAGTGTCCATTTAAAAAAAAACTAGTAAATGCTTAACAATGCAACACACCAAATGGAATAGAGTCTATTCATCAACTTGGAGCAAGAATAAAGTAACAGTGCCCACTGCCTGTGTGGGTGTTCTTGGCCTTTTCCAGCAAGGTGTGCATTTAAAAAAAGCTTAGTACAATAGGGCATGAACAGACCTATTGAAAACAACCGCCTGCATAGACTTGGCAGATTTGTACTGTGGAACAGTTCTGTCTGACATTTAAAATGTGGCAAAACTGCTTAAATTCAATTTAAAAATAAGTTTTCTATAGCCTCTTATTTTTTATAATTATGAGTTCAACAAAGATGGCATCATGAGCATTACAGGATGCCCCTCAGAATGAATGCTTGCCAAAGATAAGAATGTGTAGCAGGAAGAAATGACAGTATGATTAGTCCGTAATGATTCTTAGGCTTGTACCGAAGATTACTCTTTGAAGTAAGAAAATGTGAGGGCTATAGTGATATTTCAACAGGATGAGTGTATACTTTATATGCAAGAAACTTGAACCCCAGCACCATATGGTCACCCAGAAACCTCCATGAATTATAGATAGATAGAGAGATAGAGAGAAGAGTGAGAGGAGACTTATATCAAGAAACAGAATAAACCTTGTGTATTAGAGTTCAACTAGGATGCAGCTTCAATCTATTTACAGCAAAGTTCACAAAATAAACAGGAGGGGACGGAATGTTTTTTTTTCTGGTAAAGAGTGATCAATTTCAATCAAATAGCAAGAGTAAAGAACATTTTCTGTAATATCACAAAGATATGGTTGACATGGGTCTATAGTGTGATTTATTCAAGTGGTTGAATTTGGTGACAAGGATTTCAAATCCCTTGACTGAATAATTCTTGTAACACAACTATTAGTTTTTTTCTTTTTCCACAGTGAGAAGATTAGAAATGTTTGTTAAAAAAGCCAGTAGAGAGATTTCTCTTTTCTTCAGTGATATACTGGTTTAAATGCATCTGTTTAGATATTCCAAATCATCCCCCCTGCTCTCTCCGTAATGTCTTCAGATAAAACCATGCCTAGGAGCTTGAGAATACATTGGGACTATAAAATGAAAGATTTCTTGTTGAATATTACAGAAGGAAATTTCACTATTCTCTAAAAAATCTGCCTCATGAAATGGTATGTTGTAAGTGTTCAATCAACTATAAAGTGTCACATACCATTTTGATTCTCCGACATCCCATTTGATCCCCGGAATCATGCCAGTAGTAACTCCTCAGCATCAGCAGCTGTGGTCCAAAACCAAAAAACGTTTTACATGAAAGGTACCTGCTTTAGGGCTGGCGTGGCAGTACAGCGGGTAGGGCATTTGCCTTGCTAGCGGCCGACCCGGGTCGACTCCCAGCATCCCATACAGTCCCCCAAGCACCGCCAGGTGTAATTCCTGAGTGCAAAGCCAGGAGTAACCCCTGTGCATCACGGGGTGTGATCCAAAAAGAAAAAAAAAGGTTACCAAGTTCAGATATATCTGTTAGTTCTAAAACTAACCTCACATTGGACAATTAAATAATTCCATATAAATTTCCATATAAATATACCTAAACACAATTTATTGTGTGCTGACAGATTGAACAGTCCTAATGTTTCCAATAACTTCTTCTATAACATAACTTATCATCTCCTCATCATCAAGGCATACTTTATTTTTATATTGTATTTAGTTACCTAGTTTTTAACTCATTAAAATTTCATAAACATCTACTACACTCTAGCACTGTGGATGTATTATAGATTTAATGAAGATAAAAACGTATTTCTTATCCTTAGAATTTATTTCTCAAAGATTAGAAAAAATTATCAAAGTAAAGGCTCAGAACCAAATATTTCCAAAAACTGGCTGGGTCAATGTCAATGTAGCTTAAAGAATCATTGGCATGCTAATCGGTACTAATTCATATTGAACATACAGTCAAATGATCATGTAAACTTGACAGAAAGCTCACATTACTCCATATCTTCTATATTCTGTATTTGTACTTTAAAACCTAATAGTTAGAAATAGAAATTTACACATATTTTCATTTATACCTCATCTTTTTAGACTGTGTACTCTTTCAATATATGCAGTTGATAGGCATAACACCTACATACTCAATAAGTGATTTCATGTGAGTCCCATATTTAAAAAGCTTAGTAAAATTCTAGATCTACCACTTATTAACTGTGAGATCGCAGATCTTTTATCCACTGATAAAAGTTAGAAACATAACATCATTAAAATTTTCGTTTGTGATTTATATAAATTGACTATTTACCATATTTAATTTGAGTTAGGCAACAGAAGGTAGTCATGGACCCAGCTAATAATTTTCAGATATATCACATTCTATATATCACACTCAGCTCCTGGGAGAGAACAAGACAGAGTCTCCTACCCTATGCCTGACTGTCTCCACCAGGGCCCAACAGCTGAAGACCACCGAGGCCCAGCCAAGGCCATGCTGGGAACACTCTCCACACACTTGGATGAGCCTCACGCATAAAAGAACTGACAGAGGAACCCAGGTGTGTGGGACCCGGGGCTGAGATCTCCAAGCCTGCACAGTTTGGGACTGGACCTGCCAGTAACTAGACAGTTACACCCACCAACTACCGTGTAACTCCAACAATGGCCAGGATCCAGAGATCATCACACTCAGCTCCTGGGAGAGAACAAGACAGAGTCTCCTACCCTATGCCTGACTGTCTCCACCAGGGCCCAACAGCTGAAGACCACCAGCGGCCGCGCGACATCTTATCATCTCATTCCTAATTTGGTCAAACTGGCAGGCTACCAAATGTAACATGCCCACACGGCAGAGTCTGGCAAACTCCCCGTGGTATACCCAATATGCCAAATACCAGTAACAATGATGGGTCTCATTCTCCTAACCCTGAAAAAGCCTTGAATATGGCACTTTAAAAAAAAGAATCTCAGGGCTAGGACGAAGAAGACGTTACTGGCACCTGCTCGAGGCAATCGACGAACAACAGGGTGGTCGTGATCGTGATCGTGATCACATTCTATGCAGCAAAATAAATATAGATGTTGTTTTGGGGAAGTTACTAGATTCAGTATTTCCCAAGGTCATTAGAAACTGTTCTAAACATTTTACATGTAAACACATCATACCCTCAAAACTATTTTATTTTTGTTTTATAGATGAGGCAATTAGAATACAATGGTACAAGATATAAAATCAATTATCTGAGATCTCACAGTTAATAAGTGGTGGATCTAGAATTTTACTAAGCTTTTTAAACATGGGACTCACATGAAATCACTATGATCTTCCTTTTCTTATATTGAACAAATTCTATAAATTAAGTTTATCATTAAATAACCCTTAGTGAAGCAATACTGGACTCTGGTGATCACTACTGCCTTTTGCAATGTACGCACCAACAATTTCCCTGTTAGAAATTTCCAGTAAAGGGGCCATATAGTACAGTGGGTAAGGAATTTGCTTTGCACGCAGCCAACCAGGGTTCAATCCCCAGCATCCCATATGGTCCCCGACACACTGCCAAGAGTAATTAAGGATCGCTGGATATGACCCAAAAAAGCGAAAAAGAAAAAAAGAAATTTCCACTAAATATAGTCAACAATACTGACCCCTCCTCCATTTTGAAAAATTATTAACATTACTTTTGTAATTGTGTTACTAAATCCTTATCATTAGCGTAAGATGGTAATTTTTAATCTATGCTAAGCATTATATTTGCATATATCAACTAAAGTCAACCTCTATGTCCAGAGTGATAGCTCAGTATACTGGACCACATTGTTTGCACGCAAGATGCCAGGGTTTAACACAGCAGAATTTCCCGAGCACTGAAAGGAATGACAGAAAGAATAGAAGAGGAGTAGTTTCTAATCACCACCAGTTACATCCCCCAACATAAAACAAAATGAAATTTTAAGAATTTCGATAAATGATTGTCTTTGGCAGAAAGGCAGGAAACCCAAATAAACTCTCAAAAATGACTGCATAAACCCATTCATTGGGAAAGAAAATGAATCAGAAGACAAGAAAGTTTATATTCCAAGCATACACTGGTAATTATCACATTGGACCATGCATCTGTCTAGTCACCTTCTGTTCACAAGATGAAATTAAAACTGTCGGTGTGCTGTTTTGCTATTCTTATTATACAGTCTCATATTGCCTGCAGGTAGTGATGTTCTGCATTTCTTTTTCAATTCGCTGGCATATTTAGAAAATAGAGTGACCCTTCTGTTTTTATTACCTTACCTCAGATAGGTCTGTTACCAGATAACCCCAAGAAAAGGCTATTTATTGCTATATTCTTTTATTTTCTGTTGTTGTTGTTAATCTTTCTGCTAACTTTTCAAGGATAAAACTCATGTGATCATTCAATTGGATATGGGGTACTAAACTGGAAAAAATAAATAAATTGCTAGGTTTTATTCTTGGAAAAGTAGTGTGGCAGCTTTTGGGTCAAAATTATTACAGGTCCTACAAATTTGGGGGTAATGATTAATACCAACAATAGAAAAAAATCAAACCCTAAAATCAGTGTTCCCTTTACCCAGTTTCTTCTAATGTTAAGTATCTTGTAAAACAATATTACAAAAAATTATTTATGTAGGAACAATCAATATGTAAATCATTTTCCTTTTCATCTGTACAGAACCCATCTTGCCTTTTTCTACTCACTGCTTATCAAATCTACCATCTACTTTACTCTGAAACCCACAATTGTTTTTTTAATAATGTGATGTATTTATGCAACTTTTATATTCAAATTATGCCATCTACTTCTCACGGCAATCTATTTTAATGTAAGTGGCTGTGATGTAGTTTAATATACTCACCCAAGTTTACAAATAGAGTTGATATCAGATCTCAAGTGCTTCTTGATTATATTGTAGTACTTTTTTTCTGCTATATCTCCCATAAAAATAATTTTATTTTCAAAAGTCTTATTATAATAACTTGAAAAATTAGCAAAATCTTTAGTGGACTAACATCAACACTTTTGAAAGTTTTGACAAATTATTTGAGTAATTTTTTTAAGAAACATTGAACATTTAAGAAAAATCCTTTCACTTACTGTGTAGAATGCTACATAATTTCTGAAGACTTTCTAAAATTGACTTAAAGTCTAAAATTGACTTAAGCACATGAAGAATAAGAAAGTCTTTATACATGACACTTGCTTCTGAGTTACACTGACTTGCACTTTCTAGGTTAATTTTACAATATTTGATTTCTATGTAAAAGATGCCCATTCATGAAAAATATAAATAAATCATAAAAATTATTTTTCAAAGGGGCATTGTCCAACTATATTGGACACTTTGGTGGTGGATAAGTAAAGATACTGTGTACTTCAAACCATGTTAGTGCTATTGCATGGCAAAAATTATTTAATCAGATGTAAAAGATATGAGTTTGCCAAAGGAACAGGAGAGTACCATGATGCTGACAATGTGGTAGGGATGCTGACATTGATGGTGGTTGTGGAGTCAGGATGTTTTATAGCTGTAACTATTTGGGTTGTTAATTTTGTTTTAAGCACCATCACTTATAAGTAAAGTAAGTAAAGTAAAGGCCCTCCCGTTGATCATCGATTTGCTCGAGCGGGCCCAGTAACGTCTCCACTGGAGACTTTGTTGTTACTGTGTTTGGCATATCGAATACGTCCCAGGGAGCTTGCCAGGCTCTGCTGTGTGGGTGAGATACTCTCGGTAGCTTGCCGGACTCTCCGAGAGGGGCGGAGGAATCGAACTCGGGTTGGCCATGTTGGCTGCGTGCAAGGCAAACGCCCTACTGCTGTGCTATTGCTCCATCACTTATAATAAATTTAATGATAGGGTATTATCAATACATGCAATATTCTAACACTACCCTTCCACCAGACTGTCTCCCCCACCTCGGTCTAACCCCTTGTTATGACACCATGGAAAGTACAGTTCTTTACACTGTACATTTCAGGTACATTTGCCTTTGGCCATTTTATACTCTTACGTGTTTTTTTTCATATCCCAAATATGACAAAGATAATTCTGTATTTGTCTCTTTCCTTCCGATTAACTTCACTCAGTATGATACTTTCCATGTCAACCCACACAACAGCAAATTACATGATTTTTTCTTTCCTTATAACTGAGTAGTATTCCATTATTTATACAAGCAAGAGTTTCTTTATCCAGATATCTGTTCTTAAACACATGTGTTGTATCCAGATTTTAGCTACTGTGAATAGTGGTACAATGAACATGTGTGCATAAATGTCTAATTTTAAGTGTCTGGTTGGGGGAGGAGTGTGTATGTGCAAACAAGTCTCGGAAAGTTTTACATCATATTCTCTGTTTAAATGTGTATTCAAAATTTCAAGTAATGAAAATTATTAAAATTCGTTGAAATTTTAAATACACATTTAAACAGAGAATATCTTCAGCCATAAGCAGGTCCGAGATTAACTGTGGCTTTTGATCTCTTTCAAGATTTATCTATGGGTCTCATAAATAAGGCCAATAAATGCACTTGTATAGCTGAGCTAGATGTGGTTTGTGGGCATGGCTCCCACATACCTAACTTTTGGCCATTTGATTTCTTGGTAAACTTGGTCTCAGGTTGTTGGGGTTCAGCCAAAGGCACAGGGGAAATTTTGGGGTGTTAGAAAGCCTGTCACTGTCACTCTCCTCCCGTTGTTCATCGATTTGCTCGAGCCGGCCCAGTAATGTCTCCATTGGAGACTTTGTTATTACTTTGTCTGGCATATCGAATACGTCACGGGGAGCTTGCCAGGCTATGCCGTGCGGGGGAGATACTCTCAGTAGCTTGCCGGGCTCTCCGAGAGAGGCGGAGGAATCGAACTTGAGTCAGCCATGTTGGCTGCGTGCAAGGTAAATGCCCTACAGGCACCCTAAGTTGGCCTATGCTTGCATCCCGCAGGTACAGGTTGGCGATACCATACCCCCATCGCCATCTCTTATAAGGATATGTAAGCTATGGTTATTAAGGTTATTAAGGAGTTTTGAATAGAATAGTGGCATTGTGGCATTATGGCATCTAGAAGTTCCACCTTCAAAAAACATGATTAACACTTGTAACCCAAGAGTTCTCAAGAACATTTTATTATTACTTTTATTCCCTATAAAACACATTTTAGCCTCTTTCATAATAGCATCCCATAGCACATCAATTGAGAAATTGATACTTGAAATAAATAGCATAGCAGGTAGGGTATTTGCCTTGCATGCAGGTGATCCAGGTTTGATTCCTCCATCCCTCTCAGAGAGCTGGAAAAGCTACTGAGAGTATCCCGCCCACACGACAGAGCCTGGAAAACTCCCTTTGGCATATTCGATATGCCAAAAACAGTAATAAGTCTCACAATAGAGATGTTACTGGTGCCCGCTTGAGCAAATCGATGAATAACAGGCAGACAGTGATACAGTGCTAAATCTATGACTGAAAAATTTTATTTATTATGGAACATTTGAAGAATCACTGAAAATATATGTATGCATATTAATGTATGCAGATAGATGATGTAAACAAAAAACATCATTTTGTTCTAGTTTTGCACAGAGTACTAAGTAGATCAGAAAGTTTCAATGTGTTGGGGTTTGGGCCATAAATTCATGTGTTTTTCAGTGAACCTCATTTTTTTCTTCTCAATGACACTGATTCTTATGAGAACTTCCTGAGTGACCTGTCCTCTCTCAAATCGTTGCTCATAGATGGTTAAGAAGAAAAACAGTTGAGCATAAAACTATATTCAGGTTGATAACTTTAATAAGTGACTAAGAAATGAACTATTAATTATCCCAACATACATCTTTTAGAAAATGGAAAGAAGAAATTGATTGAAAGAGACATTAGGAGATGGGGGTCAGGGATTTGGTTCAGCAGCAGAGCATGTGTGAGGACATAGATTCAACCCTCATCACCACAAAAAAGAGAGAGAAGTAAGGGTATTCAAATTGAACTTACGAGCTCACAACATGGTGGATGTCAAATTATATACACAAGGACGTCATACCTTCCTTGTGGATGATCAGAAGAATAATAAAATGAAGTTGAGATGATGAATAAAAAATTGATGAAATATAATCTAGTTGAGTGATTTAAAGCAAAAGATCTGATGCCGAAGCCTAGGTTCCAGACCATTTTCCACTAGTCTTAAGCTGTATGGCTCAGATCAGATACCCAATCTCTCTGACATTCATTGTCATTATCCAAAAAAATAAATACAGTAATCTGTATATAGCTCATCAGAATATTGAGTGAATTAAATTAGTTTCAATATTTAAAAAGTTAAGTATAATGCATTAGTTATAGTGTGCTTTATTAATTATTTTGTTTTAAAATATGATAATACTTATACATTTTAGGAAAAGGAGTATAAATGCAGTTCATTGATATCCAAAATAGGTTTCTATAATAACTGAAATATGCTTTATATTACATTATCCTGTATCTTTAGTCAATAGCCAAATAAGTATATTAAGCACTTAAAATGTTGCTAGCACAATTGAGAAACTTAAATATTGATTTCACTTAATTTCAATAAATTAAAGTAGTCTTGTATAAATACGTATTGAACAGCAAAGCTTCAAGTGCTTATAATTATGGAATTGGTGGGGATTGAAAATATTTGAAATGTCTGAATTTGGAAAGGAATAACAATCACAATAGAGGCTAGACTGTATAAAATAGACAAAGAGAAGGAATGTTGTTTTCAAATGAATTAAGATGAAACTAAATCAAATGCTATTTTTCGTTCTATCATCTAGCCAAATGCACTGCACTGCACTGTCCTCCCATTGTTCATTGATTTGCTCGAACGGGCACCAGTAATGTCTCACAACAAACTGTGAGACTTGTTGTTACTGCTTTTGGCATATTGGAGGAGAGCTTGCCATATCATATGCCATATCACAGGGAGCTTGCCAGGCTTTGTCGTGTGGGCGAGATACACTCGATAGCTTGCTGGGCTCTCCGTGAGGAGTGGAGGAATCGAACTCCGGTCGGCAATGTTGGCTGCATGCAAGGCAAACACCCTACCCACTGAGCTATCGCTCCAGCCCATCTAACCAAATAGGAACCATATAAGTAATTGTTACCTAAGGCCTTCCCTTTAATTGAAACACGGAGCTCACCAAATATGTACCTCTTATTTTGATCTATAGTACAAGATTTCCTTTCAATATTTCTTCACCTTTGTAGGATAACATTGATATGTCCTTTCTCCCTGGCCACAGGGAGCTTAGGTTAATTGGGTTACACCCACCAGAGTGCTCCCAAGGTACTCCCATTGCTTTGTGTTTATCTTTAACCTCTTCTCTGTGCTCTCTTCCTCAATCACTTAATCACTTTCCCCCTAAGCAGTACCTGTGACCTGTTAAGTCAAATTACTCAGAAATCTCTGATTTTGTGTTTGTAAGTGAAATATTGCTTTTCTCCTTCCCTTACGTCCTTTTGCATAGTTTACTTCAGAGCACTGTCTTTTTTGTATAGACACAGGAAGACAGTTAATGTTATGCTTCTGTAACTTGGGATTTAATGGATTCTGAATAATATTCACTCCTGGGCATCTGTTTTCTTTACTTAAGCCTCAATTGCTCTTAATTCCTGGCACCCCAAAAGCAGGGTCCCCATGAGGGACCGGGTGGACTCAGGGCAAGCTGTGAGCTACTCTGGCATCGAAGTGGACTAGGCCAAGGACTATAATACTTAACTCTAAGTTAAGAGCATGGTCATGAACAAATTATATTATGATCCAAAGAGTAACAACTGGATTAGGACCATGCTAGGGTTAGGAAAGACTAATCTGGCCTAAGCACTAGAGTCTGGAATCTATAGGGAGATGTCCCCAGAAGAGCCACCTTACAAGCTTAATTTATCTCTTACTGTGTCCATACAAAATGACTAGAAAGATTATTTAGAGGTAAGTAAAAAAAAAAACCAAAAGATTATTTAGAGGTGAGTAAAAAAAATAAGATGGTTGTTGGACAAAGGAAAGGAGAAACACACCCTTTTGTGATATTTCCCCCTTGAGCAGATCTCTTGGCTGCTGGAGATCTTTGTCTTCCCTTAGAAGAAAGGGTTTTGGTATGTTGATTGTTCTATTTTACCTACATAGTTGTTACCTCCGAAGCTGGGAGATTGGGCATGAGACAAAGGCTGGGAGACAGAGCATGGAGAGACTAGTAGGGGGGACAAAAGACAGGAATGAGAGGCAGTGTGAAACTGGAATGGAGCACTTAGTGAGACTGGCGAGATACTCTCAGTAGCTTGCTGGGCTCTCCGAGAGGGGCGGAGGTATCGAACTCGGGTCGGCCATGTTGGCTGCGTGCAAGGGAAACACCCTACCCGCTGTGCTGTTGAAAATTTTGAAAAGGACACAGAACTTTAGGGTATTTTCAAAAAAAAAAGCCCTAACCTATTTTGAAGGGGCAAATTATGTCCTAATGTTCATCACAGTTTTACTCACAGTATTATCCACTCCTCATAGGTCACTCTCCAGAACTCATTGGCTGCTTCTCCCAGAAGGGAGCATAAAATGAGGCTCCCATAACCATGCCACCAGACTCCGTACCAGACTGTTCTTACTCGGGGTGCCCCAAAGTGGGTGAGAGCCCTCCCTGCCCCAAGGGACCCAGCCCCGGCAGCTGACCTCCACTACCGAACTGCTGCTGTGCTCCAGGCCACTTTCTGGACCTTGTGGCCGCTTTGCGTCTGAGCGACACATCATAAAACACTTCTTACCCATTTTTCATGATTACCACACCATATTTGATGGAAAAAGCCCGACAAGCTACTGAGAGTATCCCCCCCACACGGGCAGAGCCTAGCAAGCTCCCCGTGGTGTATTCAACATGCCCCGAACAGTAATGATAACAGGTCTCATTCCCCTGACCCCGAAAGAGCTGCTAAGCATTGGGAAAGATGAGTAAGGAGAGGTTGCTAAAATCTCAGGGCTGGGAGGAGTAGAGATGTTACTGACGCCTGCTTGAGTAAATCAACGAACAATGGGATGACAGTGATACCGTGATTATTCACAGTAGCTGAAAGAAAAATGTAACACTACTCAACGATGAAACACTGCCCTGTAGTGACAACATGAACGAACCTGAAGGTGCTCTGATAAGTGAAATAAATTAGTTGGAGTGAAAAATAACACTATTCAACTCATGTTTGACAGATAAAAAAGCCAAACTCATGAGCAACTTAGCAGTATAAGAGCTAACTCTTAGACTACTAGAGTTAAAGTATATTTACCCCTGAGTTTGTAGGTTAAGAGTCCTGGGAAAGACTTACATACAAAACTCAGGAACTTTGTATGTTAAAGTTTATTGTACAGTTCAACAAATGGGGTCTGGGTCAAGTCCCAAAGCCTATGCCTCTCATTTTACTTTTATATGATGTCACTCCTCTCCCTCAATGCCCAGTCAGTGTGCAATATTTTATTTCCTGTCATTCACTATTTCCTTGTCTCCAATGAGCAATAGTCATGAGGTTATTTTTAAATTTTTATATTTTATTTTCTTAAAGTTGTTCAAAATAATTGTTTACATTCAACATTTCAACACCAGTCCCACCACCATTATACCTTCCCACCACCATTATTTTGAATTTTACCACCACCACCCCAGCCTGCCCCATAGGCACGTGCTAAGTAATTCATTTTGTATTGCTTGTTATGAATAGTATGAGATGTCATGCAGCTGGGAAAGTGGCCTAGTGCTCCTGGAATTCTATTTTATTTTTAATATTTAGGATCTGGAGGCATCTCTTTAGCATGCCCTCTCTTCTGAGATTCGGTTGCGAGTCTCTAAGTCTCTAATTGTGGCTGTTAGTGTGCTTAAATGGCCCCCAATGGCAAGTCTTGGGCGTGACTGCCAAGGAAACCGAAGGGCAGGGAAATGTGGGGGGTTGCCCATCCCTGACTCCCTGTAGCCTAGAGTTTCAGTCACTAGTCCTGCATACCTGTTTTTTTTTTTAGCAGATTCATTCTCATGTGTGAGAGGCTAGGAAGAGCCTGAAAGGTTGACTGTGAGCGTGGCAGCTGCCGTAGTTCATTTGGGGTAGGTGGAGGGACACACCTGCCCCCTCTGATGTGTCCAGGTGAAATCAGCATGATTCGAGGTGGGGAGACATTTCTGCAGCATGCAGCTCTCTTCCGAGATTCATTTGTGAGTCCCTGAACCATGGTCATCAATGCACTTAAATGGACTAATTTTGATCTCTTTTGAGATTTGTGGGTCTCTGAAGCTGATAAATGAGCTTGTATAGCTGAGCCGAGGTGATTTGTGGGCATGACTCCCTCATACTTAAATTTTGACGGTTTAATTTCTCGGGAAACTTGGTACCAAGGTTTTGGGGTCTGGCCAGAGGCAATGTGACAAATTTGGGGTACCAGGAAGGCTTAAGCCACCACCAGGCTGCTGATGCACTGGCCCCATAGGTACAGGTTAACAGGTGGGCAGCACCATTCCCCCAGGCCATGAGGTCTTGTTTCTGCACAATTCTCTCTCCAGTTTACAATTTCCTGATCTGGGATCAGCAGCCGGAATTCTGTCACTTGTGTCCTCTTGCTGGGGTTGCTGCTCTGTACTCTGTTGCTAAACTGCTTTAGGACTGTGTATCACAGTGACTCCCTGTCATCTCTGTTGTCTGTAGTCTCTGAGCATGACTACGTGTGGGTGAAGTCCCTGCTGTCCTGCCATCTGTCTGGACATAGATGAGGGGGATGAGAGAGAGAGAGAGAAAGAGAGAGACAGAGAGAAAGAGAGAGAGAGATCAAGTGTAGATTGCTTAGCTGGCTACTTTCTTTTATCTGATGCTAATTCCCACCCCTAGCAATCACATTATATATATTTAAAGTGACATTAAATTAATTAGTTCTCCTGGAAAGCTATTCTTCCAACTTCCACTGTATTAAGAACAAAATACTGGTTACCAGAATGGAAGAGAGATGGGGTGAATAAATTGGGCAAAAGTTTTCAATAGTATGATGAATGAGAGAAACTCAACTTTTGAAGGTAAACAAAATGTAGTGTATAAAGATGTTGATATATATTGTGGTATATTTGAAACATAGAAAATGTTTAAACCAAGGTTTCATCAATTACAATTTCATGAAAAATAAAACAAAAATATTTCTTGCACTAAACTTTGGCATCATTTTATAAGCCAATAGTCATTTTACAAGTCAGGAGCAAATTGTATTTTGTGTTCCCCCTTCCTCTTTCCATGTTGACTGACACTGTCTACCAACACTTTTGTAATAAAGGCCCTAATTACCTATTGTTTTGAGGTTTACAGAAACCTTTTAATATTATTCCCTGCATCATGTTTTCTTCAACCCTGGCTTTACAACTTACAGGATATAAAATTAATCTTTTGAAAACTCATATCTGATGATTTTCTACTTCAAAAATACTCTAGACATACAAGGTATGTGTTTTTCTGTATAATTAAACCTTGTCTGTTGATTTAGTATAATATTTCTACCCAAACTTTAAATTTTTGTTGATATTATTTCAAACTTGTTTCTTAGAATTAGATTCTTTTATAAAAATTTGTTTTAGCTACAGGACTTTAAAAGTTTACAATTCTGGGGGACTGGAGTGATAGCATAGTGGGTAGGGCATTTGCCTTGCATGCAGCCTGACCGAGGTTCAATTCCCAGCATCCCATATGGTCCCCTGAGCACCGCCAGGATTAATTCCTGAGTGCATGAACCAGGAGTAACCCCTGTGCATCGCTGGGTATGACCTAAATAGCAAAGGAAAAAATTACAATTCTGCCGATGGTAGGGTTTTATGCATATAGCATTCCAAATCCAGATCCGCCAGCATAATGCCAGTTTTTGTTCACCATTATCTCTGAGAGCCACTCTCCCCTTTTCTGCCCTGTTTCACCACCTCCACCCTATTTCCCATATCTCACTTTACTTTTAGTTCTTGATATCATTTCTTCTATCATCCTTCCAAACTTGACAATTTGAATATCTTGGAAATATCCATGACTTGAGTGATACTGTTTTCAGTAATTCAAATGCCCTCTTGTTCATACTTGTTGGCTGAAATCCTTCCAATCTTATGTTAAATTTTAATACCTTTCTTTTATATTTTTTCTAAGAGGTACATAAGGTGAATAACGAGTTAAATGACTTTTATGATAGGAAAATTTATATGCGCTCAGCTTACCTCAAAATACATTTCAAATGTTGTGGAATGCGAAGCATTCTGAATGCAGGGGCTGTAACTGCATTTTTGTTCCATCATTTTCTCATTTCCTCATGTAGTTTCTGCAAGTAGTACTAAATAATAATGTGATAAATACTAAGTGGCCTAAGAAAGGGGACGATCACATTAAATATATGTTTATTGAAGACAGGATCTATTTTAAAATTATGTTAATTTCCCTTATAATCCTGCATAGAAGATGCTAAAATAGTTATTAAATTTAATGGAAAATAGTGTTAAAACACTCTTGAATACTGATTGTCTTTGAACTCAGTTTCAACTGGGCCACTACCTACAAAATGTAGGAATGGGGGAACAAATGATTTATTTGCTATATTACTTGCAAATTCATGAGAGATAAATAGAGACAAAGAGGTCAAATTGAAGTCCTCACAGTGCCAATTCAAACCTCAATTTAAAAGAAATTTACAGGAACTGGTCTAAGGCCTAATAAAGTTCTCAGGAAGATGATCAGTCAAATGAGACATTATCTTTTTACTCTTTATCACCAGTAAATCATTTCCATTAGTTGTTTGTAAAGGAATTAAATAGTTTCAAGTTGTAGTTTCTGGATCTGGTGTCTTGGAACAGTCATTGTGAAACATTGAAACAAATAAAAAGTGCCATTGTGGAGAAGAAGTTCAAACAAAAAAATTTGTTGACATTGGTATTTGCTCTACTTTTTCACATTGTCTCTTGTTCTTTTTCTTTGTATGTGTGCCTATTTTTTTCTGATATCCCACATTAGGCAGAAGATACCCTATTGTCTTTCCAAATCCAAACTACAATAGACCTGGGTCCTCAGAATTCAGCGAGGGTGAAAATGTAAGCAGCCAGTTAATTAAGTGGTTGTTTCTGTTTTTTAGTGACTTTCCATAAGTAAAGAGTTTATCCAATAGAAAACCCTATTCACAAAGATTTTATGTATTGAGTTGGGTTAGAGTAAATCAGGGCACTTTAAAGTACTATCTATCTTTGAGGCCTTTGATAATCACATTGAAGTAGTATTACCAAAACTCAGATAAACTAACATAGTCACTTGTTATTGGGTGATTTAAGGATATATGAAGGTACTGAGAACTTGTCATAGAAAAGTATTATTATGTGGAGCTAGAGCAAGTAACATCAGAACAGCAAAGTGGAACTACAATTTAATTCAGCAGCTAGTAAACAATTGGAGCCCATTACCATAAAAAGTGATTAGACCTAAAAACAGAAAAAAAGCTGTGTGTAATCACAAAATATTTAAGTGAGTACAACAGCGGTGGCAGTCTCTCTCTTTCTTTCTCTCTCTCTCTCTCTCTCTCTCTCTCTCTCTCTCTCTCTCTCTCTCTCTCTCTCTCTCCTGCCACTTGCATCCTTTGGCCTTGAGTTGCTTCGCTCACCCTGGCCTCCAGCCACCACCAACAGATGCGTGAAGGAGACAACAGGGCCGCCAGACTGCTTGGTGATCAGTTGCCATCTATGCCATTGTCCCCATGCGCCTGCTCCAGTCTCACTAGTAAAGTAAAGTAAAGGCAAACGCCCTATCGCTGGGCTATAAGAAAAGCTACATGTAGTGATAGGGCGTTTGCCTTGCACGCAGCCAACATGGCCGACCCGAGTTCGATTCCTCCGCCCCTCTCGGAGAGCCCGGCAAGCTACCGAGAGTATCTCGCCTGCACGGCAGAGCCTGGCAAGCTCCCCGTGACGTATTCGATATGCCAAACACAGTAACAACAAAGTCTCCAATGGAGACTTTACTGGGCCTGCTCCAGCAAATCGATGATCAACGGGAGGGCCTTTTAATTTTTAATTTAATTTTCCAAAATGGCTACATCAATTTTCATTCCCATCAAAAATGTACAAGGTTTCTCTCTTTTTTGTAATCTCAAAAAAGCCTGATTCTCATTTTTAAATATTAAGTTCACTGATTTTTTGCATGACCCCTGTACAGGCCCTATATTAACCTCTCTGTATCATGGTAACTTATATAAATGTTACTTAAGTGAACACATTTCTGGCTTTAGTAATAGCCATTTTAATAGCTCTGAGGTGATAGTGTTGCTGTTGTTGTCATTGAAGATAGATGCCCAATAGAATTTTATCTCTTTACCTTTATTTTTCGCTGGTTTATCATTAGTTTACAGCACTATAGAATTTCAAGGATTCAACTTTACATCTCTATATTGTATATAGAACTCACCACATCTTTCACAAAATGTTTTTATGCCATCTCCCCACAAAACATTCTTTTTTAAAAAAATTTTTATTAGTGAAACACCGTGAGGTACAGTTGTAGACTTACAAATTTTTGTGCTTGGATTTCAATTATACAATGATCAAATACCCATCCCTCCACCAGTGCCCATTTTCCACCACCACGGGTCACAATATCCCTCCCACCCCCCATCCCCCCATTCCACCCTGCCTCTGTGGCAGGGCATTTCCTTTTGTTCTCTCTCTCCTTTTGGGTGTTGTGGTTTGCAAAAGAGGTATTAAGTACTCTTCTCATATATGTTCTCCTTCCCCACCTGTGACTTTTACAGTCACATAGTTACTGAGAAGTTCTAGGATTGATCTCTTAGCCCAGTGCCAGAAGTAAGCTCTGAGCACAGACAGATGTGACCCCCAAAATAAAAATAAAACACAGTAACTTTTAAATTGTAATTTTTATGGGAATAAATCACTGTCACTGTCACTGTCCTCCCGTTGTTCATCAATTTGCTCGAGCAGGCCCAGTAATGTCTCCATTTTGAGACTTGTTGTTACTGTGTTTGTCATATTGAATACGTCTGTCACGGGTAACTTGCCAGGTTTTGCCGTGTGGGTGAGTTAATCTCGGTAGCTTGCCAGGCTCTTCGAGAGGGGCATACAAATTGAATCCGGCTCAGCCAGGCTGGCTGAGTGCAAGGCAAATGCCCTACCGCTGTGCTATAGCTCCAGCCCATGGCAATAAATATCATGTTTAATTTTATTTTTTGGTTTTGGGGTCACAGAAGTTTTTTTTGTTTAGTATGGAACCATTTATTTATTTTTATTTTTGTTTCCCTTGACATTAAAGTTGGTTCCCCAAGGAATCTCTAAAGTCAACAACAGAAACATATAATCCTACATATTTTTTAATTTCAGAACTCACACTCAAAGATTTCATCCATTTCAATTCCTTTTTTTGTGCATGGTATTAGGAAAAGGGCAGTTACCATTTATTTTGAAAGTGACTGTACAAGTTTTCCAGCATAATTTATTGAAATTCTTCTTAGCCTTTTTGTCATAAGTTAATTGTCCACATATAAATGGGTTTATTTATGTGCTTTATATTTGATTCCATTTATCTATGTGTCTTCTTTTATCCCACTACCATCACTTTGTAGCAAAGCTTGAAATCAGAAAACATGCTGCCTCAATTTTGTTGTAATTTTTCCTCTCAAGATTGTCTTCTCTGGGACTTGTACAAGTCTTGAATGTAGCCAGTTTACCCCAGTTCCATCCCTGTTACTGTATATAGTCTCCTGAGCAGAGAGATAGGAGTAAGCTCTGAGCAAACAGACGTGTATGTGGCCACAAAAGAAAACTAAAAAAGCAATTATTGTTTTGGTTAAAAGGAGATTTTTGTAGTTCTAAATGAATTTTATTATTTTTGTTTCATTTCATTAAAGAATGCCATTTGCATTTTGACCAATTGCATTGAATCTGTACATTTCTTTAAATAATAGGATTGTTTTAATAATGTTAAATCTTCCAATTCATAAGTATTGAATACAATTTCATTTAATTATGTTTTTGTTTCTTTTCCATATCTTACAGTTTTCAATCTTTCACCTCCCTGGTTAAAGTTATTTCTAGATATTTTATCCCTTTTGATGCAATTTGTAAATGAAATTGTTAGTGTTAAATACAGGGAAAGTCCCAGACAAAGAACCAGTACCTTATACTTTACAAACCCCATTATACTTTATTGAGAATTAATGAACCCCCAGAGGCCAAATGGGAATATTTAAGGAAACAAGTATAGGCCACTAATCTCTCTCTTAAACCTCCAGCCTTCTGGGCTGAAAGCCAAGACCAATTCTAAGTCTACCACCTGGAAAGATAGCCACAGAATGAGAACAGAAACATAGCCAGATTTGTTTTTGCTAATTTTTAAACAAAAGACAGTGTATTTGTACCTTCTGCTTTTTCTCAGGGCTGTGCTGCAAGTTTGTTCTGTTTCTGAACTTCATTGTGTGTAAAATGTCCCTTTCCAGATGGAGTGGTAGTGTTTTATCACAACTTCAATTTCCAGATACAGATAACTGAGCAAGAGCCTAATGAACACTTTTCAGACATTATCTCCTTCTTTCATTTTCCTGTATTACTCTTCAGGTTCTCTAGCTGTGCGGGACCCGGGGCATAGATCTCCAAGCCTGCTCAGATTGGGACTGGGGCCTCTTCCACCCAGATGCCCCATCTTCCAGTATGTAGGCCTTACAACCACCAACTACCTCCAGCGCCATGTAATCCCATCAACGGCCAAGATCCAGAGACTATAAAACTCTGCTCCCAGAAAAGAACAGTGCAGAGTCTCCTGCCTCCATGCCTGGCTGTCTTCACCAGGGCCCCTTGGAGGAGGGTCGGTTGAATTTCCTTTCCCACCCCGAGAAAAGCTCTGGCAGCTGAAGACTTCCGGTTCCAGCCACAGCCATACTTAAGACCACTCTTCACATGTTTGGATGAGCCTCACGCATGAAGGAACTGGCAGAGGAACCCAGGTGTGTGGGACCCGGGGCATGGATCTCCAAGCCTGCTCAGATTGGGACTGAGGCCTCCTCCACCCAGATCCCCCATCTTCTAGTATGTAGGCATTACACTCACCTACTGCCCCTGAAGCCGTGTAATCCCATCAACGACCAAGACCCAGAGACTATAAAACCCAGCTCCCAGAAGATACATCTTATTATCTAGTTCTTACTCTGGATAACCTGGCAGGCTACCAAAAGCATCCTGCCCAAGCGGAAGAGTCTGGCAAACTCCCTGTGGCATATTCAAGATACTAAAAACCAGTAACAATGATGGGTCTCATTCTCCTGACCCTGATAGAGCCTCGAATGTGGCACTTTTTAAAATCTCAGGGCTAGGACGAAGGAGACATTACTGGGGCCTGCTCGAGGCAATCAAAGAACAACAGGATGACAATTACAGTGACAGTGATACTCTTCAGGTTCTGACTCAAATCCTAACTTTTGAAGGAAAATGTCAAGAAAAATACAGTATGTGACGTCTCCAACTAAGACTTGAAATCAGGAGATTATGAAGATCTGAGTTGGACTGGTACTTTAAGGTATCAATGACAGATTTGAACTTTCCATCCAAAAGTCCCCTCTTGGCTTAGAGAAATATATGCATTCTCCTGTGTCCCAGACCCATTGCATTAATTTTTCTTGTCTATGTGAAAGCGTCTACCAGTTGGAAATTTTGCAAACTAACAAGATTGTTTTCCTGATTTATCTTTCTGATGATATTTACCATAGTTATGCAGCTGATTTTTGACCTGCTACTTTATTCATTTATGATTTCTAATAGTTTTTACTGGATCTTTTGGGAGTTTCTATGTATTAGCCGGAAGGAAGAGTTAATCATAGTTTTCACATTAGTTCGAGATTAAAGATTTATAGACAAAATTTTAATATTTTTGAGGGTTCCCTAGAGAGTTTACCATCTCATAAATGACTCACCATTGTTAAAAACAAATTTAAAATCTATTTAACACTTTTCTGTGGGTATAACTATGTTCAATTCAACACATACTTATACAAAAATCTATACTGTCCTAAGAACCCTTAAAGTCATTGGGGATAAAATTTTGAAGGTAAATAATCGTATTGTGTATACTTAATATAGTCTGTGAAGTTGATAATAATGAAATACTTATTAATTCAACATATGTTTAATAACTGGGGAGTTTATTCCAGTGTCTTTCAAGTTCTGGTTGGTTAAACAAAGCCATTCCAAAGAAATTCCCCACCAATACCTGAAAAAAGTTTTTGTTGTGGCCAGAGGGATAGTGCATGATTTAAGGGACTTGCTTGCATGTAGCCAACACTGGTTCAGTTTCTGACACTGCATGTTTTCCCCCAAGGTCCGCCAGTATTTATCCTAAATACAGAGGCAGAAGCAAAACCTGATCATGCCTGTGTGCGGCCCGAAACCCAGTGTTCCTCTCAGAAAATTTTATTGTGGCTGTTACATGATCTAGGTATACCATCTGTTAAACAGAAATAACTTTTTGAAAATCATCAGGACCTGATCAGTGGTCATAAACACTGCTATTCCATATTTAAGTACTGAAGATACAAATTTTAAAAGTGACAAAAGGCCACCTACCCACAGGAGGTACATACTACATTAGAAGAAGTTGCTGCTTCAAAAGTAAACAAACTCATAATGAATAAATATGTAATTATTTAAGATAATAATTTACATAAAAATGGAGCTAGTTAGTAGAATATGGTGGCAAGGGTGATGAGATATATATTAGGTATTTCACCAGATAATAGACCTTTTGAGAACAGAATAAATATTGCAAAGTACACAAAGGAAGAATATTCAGGCAAAGGAAAGAGCGATATCAAATTTTTCAAAGGGATAAAAAAATGGTAAGTTCAAGAAGCAGAAATAAATCCAATGTGACTGGAGTCAAATGAACAATACAAAAAAAGGCAGAGGAAGGCTCTTGAAGGGCCCTGTAGGTATGGTAAGAAATTTGATTTCACCGTAAATGTTTCAAGAATTTTATGAAGTGACCTGACTTCATTTACATTTTGAAAAGGTAATTCTAGCTGCTGTGCTGAGAATAAACTGTAGAGAAGCAGAAGAAGTGGAGATGTGTTAGGAGACTATAAATATGTCTCTTGTTTTATTAAAAATACAGTTTCTCCTTTTCCAAAAAATATAATATAAAGACTTTACATTATTTCCATTCCATATTTTTTCTAATGGACTAATAAAATAATCTTTCCAACAAGTGGTAGTAAATCATATTCTATTTTGGATTTTTGGAGCAATTCCTTTATTCAACAACTATTGAATGTTTATTAAGTGTCATGTGTGCACTAGACCATGGGAATACAAGACCAAGAAAAATATAAGTAGTTCCTTCTCTCATGGAGTTTTTAATATTATGTGGAAGACAGATATCTAGACAGGTATCTATAAGATAGTTATATGAACTTTAAAACCATAAAGTTATTTGAAAACAAAATAAACTTATCTACAGTGCTTATCTATTAAATATATTGGAGGTCAATAAATGTGATTATTTACATTACTATTTGAGACTAGGTTCCAAGAATAAAGTGAAAAGATGTTTAGAAAGAATTCTAGCTCAGCTCTTCAATTTATAACAAGATATCCACTTTGTCAATGCTAATGATAACTATATTCCCAAAATCAGGAAACAGTGAAGTGTGACTAACTACATTTAAAAAAGGGAGTAGTCCTTAAAATGAAATACATCAATGCCATAGAGTATTTTCTTGGTACATAACATAGGGCTGGAGGGATCTATAAGGACATTGATTAGGTAAAACCTCTGACTTAAAGAAGTTACAGTGTAATGTCCCTAACAATCTCTTTTCTTGTTTTCCTTACCATTCAAATTCAAGGAAACTCACCCATTTCTTAGATAAAGGAGCGTCTGATTTTCATCTGTACTCTGGTGAAAACCATAGAGATTCTCTGTGACTTTTAACTTACTTTTCTTCACTAACTACACTGAGCCCCATAAGGCCAGTAATATTGGTCAGCTTGTTCACTGGGATATTATTACCACATTCCAAGAAGAAATGTCAGATGATGACCACTGAATAATGGTACAACACAAAGTGAACAACCCAAGATAAAATATAATCAGCAAGGGAATTGACATATGGATAAACTGCTGTGGTCACTTTTTGAGAGAGAGAGAATTAGCACTTCAACAATGAGTTAGAACAGGCTTTGCAAAAGACTATTTTAAAACTGGTAAATGAAATTCAGACAAGACTGCATGTGGGCATGAGAGAAAATATATTAAATAAAATGAATTCTGAATAATACACTGAAGTACCAAGTAAAACATTTGAGTAAGATCCTGGTTCTCTGTTCAATGATTTCCAAATTAATTTTCTTTTTCTGGGGACTGAAATTTTTCTCTGGACTTCAGCTACAGCCTGGAGATCTGCCTTAAATTATGTTGGGAGGTTCATCTCAGGATGGGACATGTGTGATGAGAGTAAACTATAGACCAAACATGATTGCTACTCAATGTCTCTTTTGCAAACCACAGCACTCAAACGGAGAGAGATAACAAAAGGGAATGAATGCCCTGCCACAGAGGTAGGGTGGGATGGGAGGGGGTGGGGGGAAGGTTACTGGGATCAGGTGGAGAATGGGCACTGGTGGAGGCATGGGTAGTCGATCATTGTATAACTGAAACCCAAGCACAAAAATTTCTAAGTCTACAACTGTACCTCATGGTGTTGCACTAATAAAAATTTATGGAAAAAATTGAAGAATTAAAAAAAAGGTTATGCCTCTGTCTTCCAACTCTAGTTGTTCACTAAGTCATATACTACTGCTTTATTCTACTAAACCAATAAGTATCCCATTGCATATATTTACAATTTCTTTATACACTCACCTGTTTTTCAATAATTGGGTTATTTCCAGATCAGGAGCATAGGAACACACAAATTTCTTTTCAATAAAGTGTTCTATGACCTTTGGGGGAAATACAAATAGTGGAATTTCTGGACTGTAAGGAAGCTCAATCTTGAGGTTATTTTTCTTTTGAGAAGCATTCATATTGTTTTCCAAGGATAACACTGTCACTGTCCTCCCGTTGTTCATCAATTTACTCGAGCGGGCCCAGTAACGTCTCCACTGTGAGATTTCTTGTTACTGTGTTTGGCATATTGAATAAACCAGTCAATACTTCCACCAATAATGGATGAAAGTTCATTTGTTCTCATATCTGTGCCATAATTGGTTGATTTGTTCTTTTTTATTTGCACCGATACCATTGGTGTGAGGTGATATCTTGTTATTTTTATTTACATGCTCCTGATGACAAGTGGAGAAGAGCAATTTTTCGCATACCTACTGGACATTTGTAATTCTTCTTTAAGTACTGTAGCACTGTCCTCCCGTTGTTCATTGATTTGCTTGCACGGACACCAGTAACGTCTCCATTGCGAGATTTGTTGTTACTGTGTTTGGCATATTGAATACACCACTGGGAGAGCTTGCCAGACTCTGCTGAGTCAGTCAAAAGTGACTCTTAATCTGTTCCACCCATTTATTAAGGGGCTATGTTTTAAAAGTGTTTTTTTTTTTTATCTTGGATATTAACCCTGTGCCAGTGGTGAGAAAATATTTTCTCCCAGTTAGAGATCACTTGATCACTTGACTTCCTGTTAATCGTTGATTTGCTCGAGCGGGCGCCAGTAACATCTCCATTTGTCCCTGTGGCATGCTAGTGTAGCTCAATGGCGTCTGTTCGTTCTAGGAACACGAAGATCCTCAAACCGATTGTTCAGGATCTTGAGGAAGAAGTCTGACCATCTGATAGGTGGGTGGCCACGCGGTCTTTTGACATCCCATGGAATCCAGTCGGTAACAGCTCTAGTCCAGTGGTCATCTCTAAATCTCATTATGTGACCAGCCCATCTGATTTTTGATGCCTTGGCAAATGAGACAGTGTCCCTGATTCTTGATTGTCAATGGAGGTCGAAACTCCATATTCTTTCTCTCATTTGAGTGAAACGTGATACTCCAAGCATAACTCTTTCAATTCCTCTTTGGGAGAGCTGAAGAGCGTTCTCATCCTGTTTGCATAGGGCCCAGGTCTCTGAAGCAGTATGTTAATGCACGAAGAACAGTGGAATCGAAGAGATGTGCCCGGAGCCAGAGGTTCTTTGTCCTCTTAGCTATTTTTTCAATGCTCTTGAAGGAATTAGGAGCCCCACCCTACCCTGCCCTGTCTGCTTCCACCAAGCACCAGAGACCCAGGGATTGGATTGCGCACAGAAGACCCACCCTACCCCTACCGGTACCAGATAAATACCTCACTGGCAGACCTCCACTACCTTCACTACCTCCACTACCCAGCTGCCGCCATGCTCCAGGATGCTTTCCGGACAGTGTGGCCACAAAGCTGCTGCGTGACACATTCACAATCACAATCACGACCATCCTGTTGTTTATTGATTGCCTCGAGCCGGCCCCAGTAACATCTCCTTCCTCCTAGTGAAAGAATCCATATTGGGGCATCAAATTTTTGTGTACTTTAGCTAACTTGCAACATTGCTTTCTGTAAAACTGCTTGGCTGCTTTGCACCTGGGGGAGAGGGGACTTGGAAAGTGAACAGGGCATAACTTCTTTTCTAAACCAAGTGTGACAGGATTCAGGTGTATTTACTGTCCCTGAAATGTATTGTCTCAGTAAAGCACCCTGCAGATTTGGGTAAAGGATAACTCAGGCTGCGGGTGGTTGGGGGAAATTGCCCTTTCCTGGAATGTATTGTCTCACTAAAGCACCCTGCAGACTTGGGTAACTCAAAATGAGGATGGTCAAGGGAGATTACCTAAGGCTCAATGATTCCGGCTATAACCTTGCTTGTGCTGACAATCATGTACGTAAATGCTGATCTTTGAATCTATAGGCTAAGGAGTGAGGTACTTTTAAATGGATTGGTTAAGAAAGTATATGTTGTTACAAATCTATTGGCTATGAAATGCGCGGGCTTTGCTGTAACGGCCAGTGAAGGCCTATATAAGATCCCCTTTGAAGAAGTTCGGGGCTCTCAGCCACTGCCCAATTTTGGGGTATGCTGCGGAGCTCAAGCATGCTGGTCTAAATAAACCCCGTTTTTACTCCTGCAGGAATTGTGTCTATCTGGTCTCTCTGCGCCTCCCAGGGCTAGGGAACTCCCGATCCCAACACTAGCCCTAAGATTTTTTAAAAAGTACCATCTTCAAGGCTCTTTCAGGGTTAGGGGAATGAGACCCATCATTGTTACTGGTATTTGGCATATTGGGTACGCCACGGGGAGTTTGCCAGACTCTGCCGTGTGGGCAGGTAACATTCAGTAACACATTATAAGACACTAAATACCCATCTTCCAGAATTGCCGTACCATATTTGAAAGGGTTCTAATATGGTTTGAACCATGTTAACAGCTACAAGGGCGATTAGAGGCCGCCCCAAAGGCCTCTGTCCCTCTCGGAGAGCCTAGCAAACTACCGAGAGTATTCTGCCTGCACGGCAGAGTCTCACAAGCTATCCATTGTGTATTTGATATGCCAAAACCAGTAATTACAATGGGTCTCCCAGTTAGAGATATTTATTTTTATTTAGGTCTTTGTTTCTTTTTTTGGCTTTGTCCTGTTTTGTAGCCACACCCAGCGATCCTGCCAGGGGTTACTTCTGGCTCTGTGCTCAAATACTGGCAAGCTCAGGAGACAACATGGGATGTGTGGGATGCAACCAGGGTCAGCCAAGTGCAAGGCAAGCACCGTACTCACTAAAACTATTTCTCAGGTACCAGATATTTTTTCATTTTGTGGTACAGAAGCTTCTTAATTTGATGTAGTTTATTTGTTCGTTTTTGCTTCTGATTTTCTTGGCAATGGCATTGAGTCTTTGAGATGATTCTAAATTCTATGTGCTGAAAATTTTGTTTCCTGCAATATAATTTATGCATTTCATTCTAATATTAAGGTGGATTAAAGGTCTTAAATCCACTTTGAATTGACTTTTGTGTAAGATGTGATAGAGAGATATGAGTTCATTTTTTTCCCGTGTGACTCTTCAATTTTTCCAAACATCATTTGTTTAAGAGGCTTTCGATGCTCCACCTTATACTCCTGGATCCTTTGTTGAAAGTTAGCTTCCATACATCTGACAGAATATCTGTGAACTCTCGATAGTATTCCACTGACCCAAAAGTCTGTCTTAATTCCACCGCCATATGGTCTTGATTATGAAAGCTATATAGTATAATTTAAAGTTGGAGAAAGAGAATTTTCTTATATTCTTTCTTTCCTAGGACTGCTTTGGCTATTGGGGGGTGAGGGGTATTACTACAAATAAATTTCAACGGAATTTATTCTAGGTATAAAATTATATAATAAGGATTTTTTTATAGGAACTGGATTTAATCTCTTCGGGTTGAATTGTTATTTGTACAATATTAATTGTTCTCATCAATAAATTAGGGACTTTATCCCCATTTCCTTGTGTGTACTTTTATTTGTTTTAATAGCAAATTATAGTTTTATTTGTATATATTGTTCATCATTTTTGTTAATCTTATTTCCAGGTAATTATTTTTGTATTGAATAACCATGAGATACAGTTACAAAACTTACATGTTTGAGTTTTTGTCATACAATGATGGAACACTCATCCCTCCACCAATACCCATTCTCCACCACCAATATACCCAAGATACCCCCTTCCTAATCTCCCCCTGGCTCTGTGGTAGACAATTTCCCCATACTCTTTCCTTTCTCTACTTCTTTTATTTCTCTCTCTTTGTGTTCAGTGTTTGCATACAGAAATGTCATGGATTTCTGTGTGCTAATTCTGTGTACATTTATTGTTTCTAGAAGTTTCTCTAGACTATTTAAGGTTTTCTAAGTATGTCACCATTAAGTATATTGCTAGCTGTGGGTTTATGGTATGTTGCTTTAACTATCTTAAGTAAAGTTCCTTATACCCTCACTTTATTTAGAATTTATATCAGAAATGAGTATTCAAACTTGTCAAGTTCTTTATTGGCATCTGTTCATAAAATCATCATATTATTTCTTTCCTGGTATTAATACGGTGTATTAAATTGACTAACTTATATAAATTAAACAATATTTGCATCCCTGGGATAAATCTAATTGATAATGGAGGATAATTGTTTTTGGTTCATTGTTGGATTTAGTTTGCTAAGGTTATGCTGAGGATCTCTGAATCTATGCTCCAGGGATATTGATTTATAATTTTTAGGTGATGTCTCCACTTTGGGTATCAGAATAATTGTTTGATAGAAACTGCTTTGAAGGACTTTATTTAAAATCTTGAGCAGGAGTGAAAATAGATTTTCTTGAAAGTTTTGACAAACTTCCCAGTAAACCTGTCAGGGCCCAGACTTTTGTTTTGGGGGAGAATTTTATTTTCATTTAAGTTTCCCTGCTAGTAATTGTTTGCTCTTTAACTCATCCCATAATTATCTGGTATGTTTTTTATTTCTTTCCAATTATTTTCATTTTCTGTCTTTCTGTGAGGATTTGCTGTATCTTATCTTCAAGATCACAGATTCATTCCTTCCTTACTGACATACTTCTTGAGTAATTTCATTGAGGTTTGTATTTACATAGTATGAATTCAATTCTATCATTTATTATTGCAGTTTTCTCATTTCCCCTTCTATAATTTTTGTGCTTTATTGAGTGCCTGTATCATTGCTTCTATCTGCTCATGAAACATCCTCATCATGGTGTGTTTAAAGTCATAGAGGTTTATAGAGGTTGATGGTGAGAAAATCTTCCAGAGTACTATAATCACTAACCAAGCTTTCTGGGTCTATACCTTCTCATTATTTCTGTTGTCCTCGGAGGACTATTGATGAGGTTCTGGTTTTGAAATTTCTAGTGCCTCACCCTGGCCTGTTTGTTTCAGACATTGGGTTTGGGCCTTCAAGAGACCACAGTCATTTAACTGACTTTTATTCGGGGCTTAAAGGCTTCAGGGATGAAAGTGCTATCTTTTGTATTGTTTGGTTGCACCTCACATCAGAACCCTCCAACTAGTAATTTCTGGCTCATGGGTCAAGAGACAGTACAGTGAGAAGGGTATTTGCCTTGCAACACTGAACATGAAATCCAAAGTACAACAACACTGAAAACATGAAATCAAAACTACAAAAAAAAAAACTTAAAAAATGCCTGTGAAGGATGCAGGCTGTGGTGGAGAGGGAACCTGTGGACACTAGTGGAGAGAAGTTGATGGTGATGGTGGGATTAGTGTTGGAAAGAAACAACTTTATAACTCACGGTGCCTTGATAAAAAATAATTTTAAAAATTTTAGTTGAATAAAAGACCAAAGTCTTCATCAAAAACTGGCAAAATGTCTAAATATAAATTATTTCTCTAAATTTTAATGTATGAAATTTTTCTTTATAAAGGTATAAACTACCTGGATGTATCAAGAAATAAAATCTAAGCTTCGGCCCCTCCCAAGAGACACAATTGAATTATCATGACAAATATAGGTATATAGCAAAGGCTAAAAATGTCAAATAAGCTAACAGTAGACTAAAATAAAGCAATAAAGATTTAGTGAATTGATTTAAAAATATTTATTTCTGTTTTATTTAATTTACTAAGTCCATCTATTTTTAAATTTTTTATAAGACACCATGATTTACAAAGCTATTCACAGTTGAGTTTTAGGCTCAAATTTCATTGAATCACCATGAGATAGTTACAAGTTTTCATGTTTTGGTTACAATCACGCAATTGTCAAACACCCATCCCTCCACCAGTGCACATTCCCCACCACCAATGTCCTCGGTATACCCCCCTTTTCCGAATATCCCCCTGACTCCACGGCAGACATTATTCCCCATACTTTCTCTCTACTTTTGGGCATTATGGTTTGCAATACAGATACTGAGAGGCCATCATGTTTTGTCCTTTATCTACTTTCAGCCCACATATCCCATCCCTACCCATTCCTCAAGCCATCATTTTCTTAGTGAACCCTACTCTATTCCAGCTGCCTTCTCCCCTCCTCTCATGAGGCAGGCTTCCAGCTATGGAGCATTCTTCCCATCGTGTGTATCTACTATCCTTAGCTGTCAGTTTCATGTTATAGTGTTTTATACTTCACAAATGAATACAGTCCTCACAATGGAATACTATGCAGCTGTTAGGAGAGAGGAAGTCATGAAATTCACTTATAAATGGATAGACATGGAGAGTATCATGCTGAGTGAAATGAGTTAGAAAGAGAGGGACAGATATATAGAGATTTTTAACGTTATAAATTTCTGTACTAGTAACAGTTATTATTAGTTATTGTTAAATCTATGCAGAACAAAATCATAAAGACCTTGTAGTTTTGAAAGTTTAAGGTGAACTCAGTGTAACATATAGGCTGCTGCCTTTAGAAATGAATCAGAATCATAAGATACCGGATTTTTTTCATTCCTTCCTTCTTTTGTTTGTTTTTAAGTAGTTTGTCTCTAGAGTTTTATAAATCACATACACAACATGTATTCTGCAGTAGATAATTACTTCAGCTATAGAGTGAAGAAGCATATCCCCATTTTGTCAAGGCAGCAAAATGGTTAAAATTTCAAAAAACTATTACAAAATTTTGAATGTAGGGACCAGAATAACAGTACAGTGAATAGGGTGTTTGCTGTGCATGCTGTTGAGCAAGGTTTGATCCCTTCCATATCATATGTAAGCATATGGAAGCACCTTAAGCATTGCCAGGAGTAATTCTGAGTGCAGAGCCAGGAGTAAACCCGGGGCATTGACTGGTGTGCCATTGCCCCCCAAAAAATATTAATACAAGGTGATGAATGGTATCAATAGAAACTGGAAGAGAGAAAATAAATTTCAAAGATTAAGTGAGACAAATGAAAGAGAATAGAAGACATTTTAGTGTTAACTACATGATAGTTTGCTATTAAGGAAAAAAATGATCTAGAAAGAAGCAGAGGCAAAAATTGAACCTACTTAAAGGGAAGCTCTGGAGAAAGAGACATGAGGGGATGAACAAGATAAGGAACAATGGCTCTAAAAATTATTTTTCAAATGGTCATCATTTTTAACCCCAACATGTTTCCATGCATTTAGAGGGGAAATATTTCCAAGGTAAATGGAAAATTGTGCAAAGGCTTCTGGAAGAACTTCATTTTAAGCAGCTCTACCAGTGAAACATTTTTGTTTAGAAATCTGCGTCTTCTTTCTTCAGTTTGCTCGAATCTATGTTAACTGCAATAAACAAACAAAAAACTCGTATTGATCCTTTGAATCCAATTTGGTCCAGGGCTCTGGGTTATTCTTCTTGTCCCAACTCACATCCAGATTGAACAAGGCCAGGTAGATATCATACGATGCTGTGCTGGTACCTTCAGTCCCAAAAGACGAAGTGTAGAATCAAGATCAGGTGCTTATTTATTTATTTATTTATTTATTTATTTATATTTTAATGAATCACCATGAGATGCTTCTTAACCTGGATGGCTAAAAATCTGGCAGAGCATGATTGCAGCAGAAGCCTCAAATTGGGAAAGAGAGAAGGGCAATTCTGAAAGGCCTGGGACTACTAAGTACTCTCTGAAGATTTTTTGAACTGAAAGTCTGAACAAAAATTAGCAAGCTGAGAGAATAAAATTATCTATAATGCTAATTGAATTCTAAATTATATGGCTTCATCAACTGAGTATTTAAAAATCTGTTTTCTCTTAAACTTCTGAAAATAGTCTCAGCAATTCCTCCCTAAGGCAGCAATCTCCTAATTCATTATGTGATGTAAAGAGTACATTTTTGCCATTTTAATGCCCATCAATAGTGCTTAGATTGATTAATTAGTAACAAAGATAACTACACAGAGTCAGATATGCCCTTTTTTAACTGAGGAACAACATATTTGAGGAACAAACAGATGAAACAAAATGTCTTTGATGACTCCTTGATAATCTACCTTAGAGGTAAGCAACACAATTATCAATACTAAATGCAAAATGTTTGAATACTCAGGTTAAACTTCATATGATTGTTGTAAGACATCCTTTATTTTTGTTAAAGATCACTATTTGTCAGATTCTATGCTATCATAATTGTATTTTTTTCTGCCTATGATTTAATGAAACTACAAAGGTAAGATAGAATTTAAATTCAAGCTATTCAATAGAGTACAAATAGGCCAATACAAAAAAAATTAAAGGAGATACTAATCTATATTCAAATTTCAAGTGAGGAAAATCAAATGGAAAATATACTTTGCAGAGATTTACATGATTTAAAAGAAAGACTAGATGTTTCTACTAATAACAACGTCAATAAAAGCCAAAATTTAAACATTATTGATAAAAGACCCAAAGAAACCTTGGTTTGCTTACATGAGAATACTGCTATGTCTACCATTTATAAGGCACTAGATCCTGAGTACAGGCAATAAGGAAGTGTCTTCTCAGTAAAGATCTTAAAACTTAAAACAATATTTAAAAAAGAGTTTTAAAGCAATGATAATGTTGAATTTAGCAGTGCAGTTTTATTAGTAGTGTAAACTGGCAATTCCAAGCATGTCAGAGAAAAAATTCTCTTCTTCCTGGGAAAGATCACTCTTACCAGTGTTCTTCCTACTACCAACACAGCATCAGTTGTAATCGCTTATCATCGCGTTCATCAATTTGCTCGAGCAGGTGCCAGTGAAGTCTCCATTTGTCCCTGTGGCATGCTAGTGTAACCCAGTAGCATCTGCTCGCTCCAGGAACATAAAGAGCATCAAACCATTCATTCAGGGTCTTAATGAAGAAGTTCGACCATCTCGATATGTGGGAGACCAGATGTCCTTTTGACGTCCCGTAGAATCCAGTGGTTGACTCCATATCACATTATGTGTCTGGCCCATCTGATTTTTGATACCTTGGCAAACTAGACAGCGTCCCTGATTATTGATCATAGGCAGAGGTCAGAACTCTGAATTCCTTCTCTCACGTGAGTGAAGCGTGATACTGCAAGCATGGCTCTTTCGATTCATCTTTGGAAGATCCAAAGAGCATTCTCATTCTTTTTTTGTATGGCCCAGGTCTCTGAGGTGTATGTTAATGCAGAAAGAATGGTGGAGTCGAAAATATGTGCCCGGATCAGGAGGTTCTTCATCCTCTTAACAACTTCTTCGTCGCTCTTGAAGGCGTTCCACGCCACTCTTTCTCCTGCACAGCTCAGGTGCCAGGTCGTTTGTCATGTTGAGTTCTCGACCTAGGTACATATAACTGCTGCATTCGGAGATGTTTGTTCCATTGAGAGCAAATGGAACTGCATTTAGTTAAATACTGCATATAGTTCTAAATCCAGACTTCTGTAAACTTCAAATTATTTTTTAATCTGAATATTTTTTCTTTCTTTTTGCTTGGTTTTATTTTTTGGACAACACTTACCTATGCTCAAGGTTTTCCTCTAGATCTGTGTTTAGGAATCACTCCTGGTAGTGAATGGGGGACCATACTAGACCCAGAGATACCATGTGGGAACCCAGATCTACTGCATGCAAGATAAGCACCCTTTCCACTGTACCAACTCTCCAGCCCCAATCAGAACAATTTCTTTCAAACATATTTTCCATAGGCCTCAGAAATAAATTTATTTTACATTATGACCTAGTAGAAGCACACAAAAAGATACTTAGAAGTATCTATATGTAGACACATAAAATAAAATTTATACATATGTGTACATATGTATTTTTATGTGTAAATTAAAATATGCACATACATTATAAAACTAGAATGGACATTTCAAAAATACTATTACCATTACTGTGGGAAATGCACTCACAATTTTATTATATTCTGTTACACTAAAGATAGAAAAAGAGGAAAGAAATTTCTTAAAATATTTATTTCAGGGGCCAAAGAGTACAGTGTCTAGAGTGCTTGCTTTGCATGAGGCTGACTCGGCTTCCATCTCTGGCACCACAACTTGATCACCACTAGAAGTTATCCATTAACTCAAAGTCAGGTATAAGCCCTGAGTACACTTGGTTGTGACTTCCCCCACCCCAAATTTAACAACTCACTAATGAACTATACCATACCCTGTTAAAATAGTGTTATATACCATTCTACCATTCTTTCTTCTAGTTACAGGTGGAAAGAATAAAGGATGGCAGTGAAATATCAGCCTGGGCTTAAACTTTAGACATAGAAATTATAAAAATAGAAAAATGCGGGAAAGCATGGTTTATATTACTTCTGAATGATTGGAGGATAAGAGTTATAATATGCTTTAAAGAGTTCTTTCTCAATAAACTTAAACTCTTTGGGGTAAATTTAGTGGGTCAATTTTCTATTTATCCATAATTTAAAAAAATGTACAGCCTACAATTAGTATTCATCCTATTAATCTTAGCACAATTCTGGACTACAATGACTTGGTCAGAATGTGAAGAATTAAACAGTTCAGTTTGAGTTTTGTTTTTAAAATATTATTGAATAACTGTGAGATACAAAATTACAAAGTTGTTTATAACTGAATTTCAGACAAGAAATGTTCAATAAACCCTTTCCTTCATCAATGTCCACTTCCCTGCACTAATGCCCCCACTTTCCCTACTGCCCCTAGCTTTCTACTATAGCAGATTTTCTTTTTTTTTCTTTTTTTCCCCTTTTAGTCATTGTGGTAGGCAATACTGTTATGGAAAGGACATCATACATAACACTTTATCTCCTTTCAGCACTCTAATTTGCTTTTCTTCAAGGTAAAAAAAATCTTTGAAGTTTATTTAGGGCTAGAGTCCAAGAATTGTGAGTGAATTTATACTGTAATACTCAAAGGAGTAGAACATGAACCAAATTAATGTTTTTCTGGATATGGGATTCTCTTCTTATGAACAAAATCTTTTGAGATTGGGTAAGAAGTTGTAACCACTCTTCTCTTTTATTACTTTTTCTGATATGTAACTCTGAATATATGGTCTTATACTGGCAGTGAAGTATGACCAACAAACCATCATGACTGAATAATGACATTTTTTTTTTTGCTATAGATTGTGAGTAGAATCTAAATAGCAGGATCTTTTGCCGTATGGTCAGCTGAAGGAACCAGGTTACATTTGTTATACATATGAACTTTAAGAAATTTTCACATGTCTACGGTTCTTTGTTAGGTAGAGATAAAAATGAAGCAGCCTGTTCAAATGTGTATGTCTTTATGAATTTATGAGATTGGTTAATTAATTGAATAAAATTATCAGTCGAATAGTTAAAAATTGGGGAGATGAACTAAAATTATTCAGGATTAATTGGCACTTAGACATAGATAAACAAACAATACTCACTGCTCTGCTTGATTCAGTTACTTATATTCACCAAAGTTTGTCCTGTGCTCCCCAAGATGGCCTTCCTTTTTCTCTTATGCCACAGAGTTTCTAGCTAAAGCACATTCAGTCAAACTACTTCTTGCCTGGTATCTATTTCCATGACCAGTTGATAAAGGTCAGAGATATTTCATAAGGAGCAAGAAAAACAGTAGGCCAATTAAAATGACTAGCTTACTTGAAATTCTGGTGGTTGCACTATAAACAGGCAATTATTTGACTGAACCAATCAGTTTTTTCTAAACTGATCAGTCAATTGTATCTAAAGTTGAAATAATTGTAGCAGGAATAGTATAGCAGGTATAATTTTTTATTGAATTCTTTAAAGAATTCAGTTCATTTTTTTGCCATTTCGACAAATAATAAGTCTTCATTATTAGAGTTCTTCTTAAGAGAAACATAATATATTTCAAATAGTCCAAAAGCTGGAGAAACAGGATAAATTGTAGAGTTAGTGTTAAGTTTCAGTCCAGAGATAGAAGCTCCAGGGTCGTTGGAGACAGAAGGGTCAGTAATTCAATTCTGAATCCTGAGGGTGAAAAAGTGTAATATCCCTGTTCAAGAAACCAGTCTGGAGAGTTCTCATCCACTAAGTTTTTTTGTTATCTATAGGTCTTCAAATGATCAAATGAGTACACCCATACTGGAGAGGGCAGTGTATTTCACTCATGCTAAACTTTCAAATGTTAATCTCATCCAGAAACATCCTCACATACATATCCAGATTAATGTTTGGCCACATGTCCAGACACTTTGTGTTCCAGACAATTTGACATAGAAGGTATTTGCTGATTGTTTATCTTCTAGCTGACTTTTTAACAGAGTTTTATACTATGCTTCCCTAAAGGTTTTAGTTCCATGATATGAGCTTGCTTCATTTATGCCTAGGATCTGTGACACCCTAAATGCTCTTACACATGAAGTAGCAGGGTATTCTGTCTCCGAGTAAAGATATTACTGATTTCTAAATTATAGGGATTCCTTTACTTTCACAATTGGAGTTATTAGATCAAATGTACATGGAAAGCAAACACAGTAACTCCTTAAAAGCATTAGCATAAATTACTTTTATAAGTTCAAGGTTATTTAAAGAATTTCCTTTGCATTTTGGAAGTTTGTAAGAAAAAATAGAGACAAAAGTGTCTAAGATATAAATACAAATACACTGAGTGTATGTGTGTAAAGATGGTTGTAATTTATGAGAAACTAAGGACACTCAATACAGAGTAAAGATACACACGGAAAAGCCACCCAAAAGACAAAGTGGAAAGAATCAGGTCATGTATTACTTTATTGTTTTATATTAGTTTTGTTTATATGACTAGGTATATTTTTAAAGTACCATGAGAGATCAAAGAGAGCTTAGAGGACTGTAAGACCTACACACAGGAACCCTGGGTTCTATCCTCACACTGCCTCATTACCTGAGTGTCACTTGAAGCACTAAGCTTGAAGTAACACCTGCACACAACCATACATGGCCACCCAAACAAAAAAAGAACATGTATTTCAATTAATAATATTTTCTGTGGCTCAGTTATATGACCTAATCAAAGATAAATGCTGGCAAGTGTCAATTTGCTATTTGGGAGCTGTGAGAATCAATCTTGTCTGTCCCAGCAATTCATCCCTCTTTACTCATCTGCAACTGCCATCAACTCTCACCACATCCATCTTCTCTATTGCTGCAAGCCGTCAAAATGGTTCAGTTACATTTTTATGCAAACATCTAAAGTTTTTAAAGTTTATGTAACTAACTATGTATATAAACATCTAAGGATTTATGCATAATAATAAGATTCCCTGTGGCTAACAAAGTTCTGGTTTTGAAAAACTCATTCATGATGGGAAGAGAAACATGGAACAATTCCATGTTTCTCTTAAAACCATGGAATATTAACAAAACAGGAGACAAGACATGTTTTCTACTCTTTAATTAATCATTTTCCGAGCACCAGCGTTATACAAGACCAGTAAGTTTTACCAAGAAGACCTTCCATGAGTAAAAATTAACTGCTCCTTCTGTGTCTTTACTGATTGGATAAAATATTTTGCATGTTGTCAAATGATATTAATCATCTACAACTAAGGGGAGGACACCCATAAATGAATTGAAAGGTAAAATGTGCCCCAATACATGACACAAAATTAATTCTCAGGAACACTTGTGGTTTTTATAAATGCAACAGCAGAAGCTGTGTATGTAAATACAATTATTTTGTGCTCTGTGAGAAGGAGCCCAGTGTGCAGAGCGGAAAATAGTTTTATATTTTTTCATTCAAAATTATTGATATGGAAAGGTAAAAATTAAGATAGTCAAAAGTAATAGTTACCACATTGAGCCATTCTGTGAATGCATTTCAAACCATTTTTGGAGAGCACAGATACATTGTAACAAAATGTTGTAGTAGCAACGTGGGTGTCTATCGACCCTTTGAAAAATAAAATTACTCAACTAGATTATGATCATTCCTTGGAAAAATCCTTTCAGCAACACTCTCCCTTAGTTAAGCATAGGGTTAGTGCTAAATGAAAAATTTGGAGAAAACACATCTCCATATAGAATCCATCTCTTGTATCTACAATGCTTTGCTAAGAAAGAATAAAACAGTTCTGATATTCAGAAACAAGTCTGATACTTGGCTTTGGTGTTATTAGAAACTTGCCTATAGTCAACAGCTAGACCATCTTGTTTTCCTATTGGGTAGAAATAAACTTATAGAATGTCAGGGTCATACAAGATCACTACAGCCATAATAAAATGATAAAAATGGTTAATTGATAATTTTAGACTAAAACAAGAATATAAATATTTACCAAATTACAAAATAGCAAATATATCTCTCTAGGCTAATATGAGTGACCCAAATTCCTTGTGAATCACAAATTTAACCACACTATATTCTCTCTGAGATAAGATTTGTTGAGAACCCATATAACAGGGTTCTCCTAACTTGCTCACAGAAAATAATCCAGGGGGAAAATGCTTTCATGGTCTTGGCCTCAAATGATCAACAAAACTCATATAATGTAATGTTTTTAACTATTCAATATTTTTCAGAATTCAATATTTTTTCTCACTAAGTAAGTTTCTTTGTGATTTATGTCTTTCTTTATTGCAGTCAATATTAAAACAAATCTGCTTGTTTAGTTACAACTATGTTCCTTTGACTAAACAATGTGCACTACCTTTAGGGAAAAAATGGGAATCTTTGAGTGGCAACATTTGGTAGGACAGTTTAAAACAACTACTTCTGACCTTTATTTTGCTCTATTCCCTTCATAATTTTCAAATCATAATCTACATGAAAGTGAAATTAAACCCAAATCTATCATTAACGCTTTGATTAATTTCCCTTGAAAATCCTCAACTGATTGTCAATTAATCAATATTTTGGTGATTTTTATTGCCATTAGTTTACAGACTTCAGAAATCACTACTTATACAATACTTCCCAGGAGAATTTGATTTTGTTCAGCTACCATGCTTTTTACTATATGATATGAGTTTATCAATGTAAGTATATTTTTCAGACAGTGGTATTAAATATGTGATTTATTTCCTGGTAAAGTAGGCCAAAGGGATTTTCCTCAGATTGTTTTCTCAAACTCATTCTATTTATATTTAGTTTCTATGATTTACTAGTCAATATGTTAGGTTCTGGAAACACGATGAAAAATAAGACAGATTTTGTCTTCATGGAGCTTATATTCTAGTGGAAGAGAGAGAAAATGATCAGTCTGGACAAGAACTGAGTGCTGAAATTAGGAAAAAGGATATACATGATAACCTGTCAGTATCTGTATTGCAAATCATAATGTCAGGAGAGAGAGAGACAGAGACAAAAAAAGATAAAGAGAGAGAGAAAGAGAGACAGAAACATCGAGAGAGAGAGAGAGAGAGAGAGAGAGAAAGCAACTTCCGTAGAATCAGGCCAGAGAGTGGGGGTTGGGGATGGGGTAGTGATAGGAGGGAAACTGGGAACACTGATGGTAGGATATATATGCTGGTGAAGGAATGGGTATTGGAACATTCAATGACTGAAATACAACCATGAACAACTTGTAACTTTATCTTACAGTGACTAAATAAAAATGATTTTAAATTTAAAAAAAAGAAGCACTGTAGCACTGTCCTCCCATTGTTCATTGATTTGCTCAGGTGGGCCCAGTAACATCTCCATTGTGAGACTTGCTTTTACTATGTGGCATAGCGACGACGCCACGGGAAGCTTGCCAGGCTTTGCTGCTTGTGCGAGATACTCTCAGTAGCTTGCAGGGTTCTCCAAGAGGGGTAGAGGAATTGAACCCAGGTCAGCCAGGTCAGCCGAGTGCAGCTCTTGGTTTCATTGATCTTTCAGATTGTTTTTTTTTTGTTTCCATGTCATTTCTGCTCTAAGTTTTATGATCTTTTTCCTTCTTCTTGATTGGGGCTCGTTTTGTTGACCCTTTTCTAAGATCTTGAGCTGTAGATTCAAGTTGTTTATGTGGGCCCTTTCTTCAATCCTGAGAAATGCTTGTAGAGCTATAAATTTTCCCCTTAACATGGCTTTAGCTGCATCCCATAAGTTCTGGTAGCTCCTGTCTTCATTCCCATTTGTTTCCTGGTATCTTTTGATTTCGTCCTTGATTTCCTTCCTTACCCACTCGTTGTTCAACATTGAGTTGTTTAATTTCCAGGTGTTTGGTTTGGTTCTCCGTGTCTATGTATGATTCACTTCTATTCTTAGTGCATTGTGGTCTGAAAAGATTGTTGATACTATTTCTATCTTTGTGATTCTATTGAGGTATATTTTGTGTCCTAGCACATGATCTATTTTGGAAAATGTTCCGTGTGCACTGGAGAAGAATGTGTATTCTTTTGGGGGGGATGTAAAGCCCTGTATAGGTCTGTAAGACCTCTCTCTTCTATTTCTTCCTTCAAATCCAATGCTTCTTTGTTTAGTTTTGTTCTTGTTGATCTATATAGAGGTGATAAGGCGATGTTTAAATCTCCGGCTACTATTGTGTTGCTAGCAATGTCCTCCTTAAAATCTGTTAGCAGTTGTTTTAAATATTTAGCTATTCCCTCATTAGGTGCATCTACATTTAAGAGTGTCATTTCCTCCAGTTGTACGTATCCTTTCATGAATACAAAATGGCCTTTGCTGTTCCTTCTAATATTTTTCAACCTGAAATTGATGTTGTCAAATACTAGTATGGCCACCCAAGCTTTTTTGAGGGATCTGTTTGCTTGCAGTATTGTTTTCTATCTTTTAACTCTGAGTCTGTGTTTGCTCTGACTGTTGAGATGAGTTTCTTGTAGGCAGCAGAATGTTTGATTCTGTCTCTGAATCCATTTTGCCACTCTGTGTCTCTTAATTGGTGAATTTAGACCTTTGATGTTGAGAGAGATTATTGTTATGGGGTTTTCTGTCATCTTTCTGTAAGGATCTGTTGTGCTTGTAGGGTTTGTCTTGTCTTATAGTAGCCCCATTAGCCCGTGTTTTAGGTTTGGTTTTGAGTCTATGAAGTTCCTGAGCTACCTTTTATCTAGAAAATAGTCTACCCTTCCTTTGAGTTTGAATGAGAGTTTAGCCAGATAGAGTATTCTTTGTGAAGCGTTCATTTCAGTGAGTTTTTCACTATATCTCACCATTGCCTTCATGCTTGGAGGGCTTCTTCTGATAGGTCAGCTGTGAATCTAAGGGGTGCTCCTATGTATGTTATTTCCTTCTTTGACCTTGCTGCTTACAGTATTGTGTTTCTATCAGCGGCATCCATCATTCTAACTATGATATGTCTTAGAGTATTTCTATTAGGGTATCTTTTAGCTGGCACCCTTCAAGCTTCTCGAATCTGAATGGTTGCATAGTCCAGCTCTGAGAATATTTTAGCAATGATTTGTTTGACCATAGCTTTTTCATTGGTACTGTTTCCCTGACCTCCTGGTACTCCAATGATTTTAATGTTTTTCCTCTTGGAATCATCTCCTAGGACTCTGATTCGCTCTAGAGCTATTTTGAGGTCTCTTGTGATTGTTTGTTGTTGCCTATTGACTTCGTGCATCTGATCTTCCATCTCACTGATTCTGTCTTCAGCTGTGGTCATTCTACCATTGAGTAGACAGACCGAGTTTTTTATTTCATCTACGGAATCTTTGATTCCTGACATTTCTGTGTGTAGCTTTCCAATTTCTTATCTCATATCTTCCCGTAATTTCTCAATTGTTTCTCTTATGCTACTGGATACCTGTCTGACAGTTTCATTGAGCTCATTGAACATCTTCATTACTTCATATCTGAATTCTTTCTCAGAGAGGTCCTTTAGGTGAGTAGCACCTACTGAAGCTTCTGGACTCTTTTCATCGTCCTCCCCAAGTGTGGGGATTTGTATTGTTTCTTCATGTTGGTGTGGAGGTATGGGGACTGAGATGTTACACTAGATTTCTCTGTATGACTAAAGTACTCTGCTGGCCCGAAATTAGGCCACACCCACTTCTATAGACGCCACATCCACTTCTGATGAGGCCACATCCCCACGGGTATCTAGTGTGTGTCCGGGTACCAGCTGGGGGTGGAGGAGAAGACTGGCACAGCGTTGGGGACGAACAGGAAAAGGCTCAGGGATGCCAGGCGTCCCAGGGTCCTAGAGGACGCCTAGGCCGTGTGTGCGGAGAAAGCGAAGTCCTGAGTTCAAATACTGGTGGGTTAACTGACCTGGGAAGGGAAGAAGACCGGCACAGCATTGAGGACGAACAGGAAGAGGCTCAGGGATGCCGGACATTCCAGGGTCCTAGAAGAGGCCTGGGGTTCTTGCGCAGAGAAAGTCAAGTCCTCAGTTCAAATACTGGAGGGTTAACTGACCTAATAGTCTGTGTTTTGAAAAATAAGAAATTTATGTAGTAGGTAGCTGTTATTTTTCATATAATGTAAAAGATAGAAAGGCATTTTTGATAAGTATTTTTAAGGATAAAAACTTTTTGCCAGTCTAGCAAAGTGGACCGCATGAATATCAAGTACAAATTTGAACAGATACTAGATATATTGACAAGGATAGTTTGCGGGACAATTTACAGTAATATTTGAACATCAGGATGTAATCTGGATAAGATACAGTTAATGATCCATTAAGTCTAAGAATCAATGATTTTTGTGTTGCTCTCTCTACTATAACTATTTAAGACTATTTTCCCTTATCAATTACAGTGAAAACTATGAAGGAGATTTTTTACTTTCTCTGTTATTTTTTTTCATTCCCCTGAAACAAAGTGTATAATACAGTTCTGGGCTTACACAATAATTATTTCTTCAGTTTAATATTTCCACTAGAAGAGAACTGATGCTAATCGGGCCATTATCCTCTGGGATTTCCAGCAGCTGTAGGCAAGATAAGAGTTGAAAATATAACCAACCATACTTGTTCCTATTTTTTTCTTTTAAGATTTTATTTTAGGGACTGGAGAGAATACAGTGGGCAGGGTGCTTGACTTGCATAAAACCGACTTGTGTTCAATCCCTGACACCGCATATGGTCCCCTGAACACTCTCAGCAGTGATTCCCTGAGCATAGAGTCAGAAGTAAGCGCTGAGTAGAAGCTGAGTATAGAAACAAAAAGGGTTATATTCAAAAGGACCCAGGATTCCAAGATAATGGTCCATATGTGTACTTTCACAGATTCATTGGGGTGTTCACACAGTTTTATAAGCTCTCCCTCTTTTGCCTACAAATCAAAACCTCCATCCTGACAGTGGACAACCTGTTATTCAACTTATGCCTTTATTCTCTCATCCTATATTAATATTAATATTTTGTCATGTACCTCTTTATCTGAATAAACAAACAAGTAGGTATGCATGGTAGTTAGACAAATATTAACCCAAAGTGGCATGAGGCTGCAGAGGCACTAGGCCAGGTCCTCCTCTGGGCTGAGCAAGCAGGAAAGTGTCTGTCTACCTAGGTGATTTGTGAGGGGCCCATTAATTAGCATCTTAAGTCTAACACCTGGGGGAAAACCATGGCCTGTGAACAAAGCATGTGATTCATGATTCCCTCCTTTTAACTTTATTGCTATTACCTCACGGGAGACTACTGTACTAAGCTCATTAAGCACTAAAAAGCCATTTAAAGAGGTAGATTGAAGAGTCAGTTATGAAGGCAGACCAAAAATTTGCTTGGGAAATAAATTATGATTAACTGAATGCATACCTGAAGCTAAATGCAACAGTCATGACACAATAAAATGCAAATGTTTCTTACCTTATGCCTCAGAGTATTAGCTACATTCACTCTCCTGCCCTCTTATTTACTGACCTGTAATAAAATCGTGTTGGATAGGCACATGGTGAATTTGCAGAGTTGAGTGACTATATCGTGTCTGAGTATACAGGTGAAAATCATTTTCATGTATATATGACCCTGAAGTCACAATGTTACCAAGGTAACTACCCAAAAGACTATTAGCTTCTGTACTGACTTGAAATCTCAACAACACTAAAGAGTGCCTTCTCACATTTGATCAGTCCTCAAAATGAACCTCTTGAACTGTATTTTATATAAACTCATACTTTATCAGGCTAATATTAGCTGAGAATTCAATCCTTGACTTGAGTGAATCAAGGAAAGGTTTTTTCTATCTCCAGTTCTGCCTGTTGAAACTGACAAAATAATTTAATCAGAGTAGAGTAGTGAACGACATTTTATTATGCAAATTGGCCAAAAGCAACAGAAACTGATCTTAAAATGGTGGCAAAGTCATGTGCTGTTTAGATGGTGGTGATGGTAGGAGACAAATATTTTATTTATTATTTATTTGTTTATTTACTTTTGCTTTTGGGGTCTTACCCAGCAATGACCAGGGGTTACTCCTGGCTTTACACTCAGGGATTACTCCTGGCTGTTCTAGGGGGACTATATGGGATGCTGGGAATTGAACCCAGGTCGGCCACGTGCAAGGCAAATGCTCTACCCGCTGTACTATCGCTCCAGCCCCAGAGACAAATATTTAAAAGAAAAGATGGGCGGGGGAACCCTGAGAAAATGGTAGAAGAAAATGGCAGTCAAGGACATTATTGTTGGGTTTGTGGTGTTGATATTGGTATGTTGTACATTTGAAACCCTATCATTGACAGTATTGTAAATCATGGTAACTAGATTAAAATTCTAAATGTTAATAAACAAAGTGACTGAAAAAGTTTTTGTTATGCAGAATTTTTTTATTAATTATAATTAGGTAGTTACAATAATGTCAAAGTTTATGCCACCAAAGACACCACCTGCATACTCATGTAATGGTGACAAAATTTATAATATTTGATAATTCAATCAATTAAATGAAGAGAGTAATTTGAAAGGAGACAGAAAATTTTAGCAAATTACTAAATATCTAATTTGACCGAATTGTTGAACCTACAGAAGATTTAGTTCAGTTGTCTTATATGCAAGGCTAACACATATATTACTTCTTTGCTTCAGGGAAAAATGTAAAGAAATTAATTGGGGCAGTTGTGACATAGTGTCTACAAACAACTTTAGAATTATTAGAGACAGTCACTAAATAGTTGTCAATAGGTTCGTCTACCAAAATATTTTTTAAAACAATAACCTAGGGGTTGAGCAATTGTACAGTGGATAGGGTGCTTGCCTTGCATGTGGATAATCTAGGTTCTATCCTGGGCACTGCATATGATCCCGCAAACCAGCCAGGAGTGATTCCTGTGTGCAGAGCCAGAAAAAAGGCCTGACCACCACAGTGTATGGTCTAAAAACAAACAGACAAAAAACAGAATAACATAATTCTCACAATCCCTCTACCCCTCCAGCCCAGAATTATGGGGTGGACAGGCAGAGTCTTAGTCATATTCCTAGGATCACTGTATCACTGTCATCCTGTTGATCATCGAATTATTTGAGCGGGAGCAAGTAAGGTCTCTATTCCTCTCAGCACTGAGATTTTAGCAGCCTCTTCTTACTCGTCTTTTCCCAATGATTGGAGGTTCTTTCAGGGTAAGGGTACTGAGATCTGTTGTCATTACTATATTTGGCATATCGAGTATGCCACAGGGAGCTTGCCAGTATCTGCCTGTGAGAGTGGGATACTCTCGGTAGCCTGCAGGGATCTCCGAGAGGCATATCTTTATATATTTTTTCCTATGTTTGTTGCCTACTGTCTGAACCCTATCAGATATGGTGTAGTAATTGTGAAAAATGGGTTGGAAGTGTCTTATAATGTGTCATAAGATCCGGAAAGCCTGGAGTGTGGCAGTGGTTGGGTAGTGGAGGTCAGCTGCTGGGGATGGATCCCTTGGGGTGGGGAGGGCTCTCACCCAACCACAGCCTGGCTCAGAGTCTGGTGGCATGGTTCTGGTAGCCTCACTTTATACTCTCATCTGGGAGGAGCATCCTGAGTTCTGGAAGGTGGACGATGAGGAGATTATCTGGTGCCAGCAGGGTGTGGCTTTGGGTGTGATCCCTGAATCACCAAAGACTGGGGGAAGCAGGCAGAGGATCTCTGTTCTGGGGTCCCGTTAAGTCCAGAGTCCAAGGTCACGAAGTTCCACATTATCTAGGCTCCCTGGGACTTCATTAATGCGTGAGGCTCGGCCTGAGTGTCCGGAAAGTGGCCTAGAGCATGGGGATGCTTGGGTAGTGGGGGTCGGTGGCTGGGGCTGGGTCCCTTGGCATGGAGAAATTCCTAGGATAGAGAAAGTAAAATGACAGTTTGAGTTTTTGGCTTGTGTTTCCAGAAACATGTTGTTATCTCTGCCTGGGTTCTGCCACTTAATATTTTGTAATGTCAGAACTTTTCTATTAGCTTTTAAGACTTCGTGAAGGAGAAAATAAAAGAGGTGAATATTTTTCTCTAGAAAGTAAGAAAAATAAGAGAACATAGAACAATATATTATTCTAGAAATGCCATAATTTATTGTTTCTTTAATTACATAACTATTTCAGAATGAAGAAAAGTCAGATTTTTATTCCTAAATTACTTTTATTTTTGGCAGTATACTATTTATTATTATTATTATTATTTTAATGAATCACCATGAGATACAGTTACAGACTTACAAACTTTTGAGATTATGTTTCAGTCATACAATGTTTGAGTACCCATCTCTCCACCAGTGCCCATTCTCCACTACCAATGTTCCCAGTATCCCTCCCGCCACCCCCACCAATTACCTTTATGAAAATGTCTAAATTTTGTTATTTCCCACTATAGAAAAACAGTCCTGGACATCAGGAGGTCAATATTTTCATTATTTAGTTCCTGGTTTGAGATCCATTTTCACTTTTTATCTAGTGCTTTCTTCCTGTTGTATAATCAAACTTCAAAAGACATTATTGGGGGGGATCTAGAATGCATTTTTCTAAACTTTTACTTTATTGAATTGTTATTTTTTTTCTTTTTGCTTTTTTGTGTCACATCCAGCGTTGCTCAGGAGTTACTCCTGGCTCTACACTCAGGAGTTACTCCTGGCGGTGCTTGGGTGACCATATGGGATGCCAGGGATTGAACCCAGGTCACCACAAACAAGGCTAATGCCCTACCTGCTGTACTATCACTCCGAATTGTATATGACACTAAGATATAATGAGTATCATACTTACGTTCACAATCTCTGTGGTAAATGAATCTTAGACTTGATAAAACATATTCTTAAAATATTTTTGTTCTTTGCATTCATAATATATTTCAGCGAACATTAAAAATTGGGATTCATAGGTATGAGAAAATTGTTTGAAAACTCCCTAAACTAAGGGTTTCATCAAATATCAGTCAATCTACACTCACTGTGGATTAAGGGAAAAACATATTTAGGATATCACACATGCAGTGTATTCATTCCAGGAAAGGAACCTCTATCCTTTCTCTTTCAGATAGCCATTTTATCACATCTCAAGACTAGCTTAGCAGATGACTTCACACATGAATAATTCTCAAACATGTGAATGAATATCACCTTGTCAGTATGTTAAAGTATTACCGGATGTTACTCTCAAATATTCGGAATCAGCTAATTAAATAAGTCTTCAAAGGAGCACAAAGTCTGTAGATCACCCTTATGTTTGTAGGAGCAAACATATTTTAGTTAGGAGTATTCTAAGATTACTTACCTACTCCTTATGCTAATAATTTTGTTATTGAAATAGTAAAGAGTTAAGGTATTAGATCAGTTTCACTGGCTATTAAGCAAACATTATGTCAATATGTGTACAGTTAATTCTAGTAGTGGCAAAATTGTATGCCTTTGATGTGCAACTGCATATGTAACTGTATTAAGTCATCTATCAATGAGTCTTTAATTTGCTTCCATGTTTTGGCTATCATGAATAATGTTTTTGTAAATCTAAGAGTGAATTATTTTCATATCCTGGGTAAGTGCCTAGAAATTGAATGCAAGTTCTGTGTTTTCCTTTGAGGGTATTCAAATGCTTCATCATTCCTTTCTCCTTGAAAAACTTCCTTCCTTTGACTTCTAACATAAAAATCCCATGGATTTCTGGTTTGAAAACAGTTAAGCTATCCTTATTAAAGTAGATAGGAGCAAAACTTCTCAAACCATACCCCCTTGAGTCTATCACTTGTATTTCCTTAAAATAATGGTCTCTAGTAACTCAATGTAATCCCTCAAGATATAAAAAGTATAGACTGTAAGAAAATGTGTTCTGAGAACAATTCTGGCTGAGATATAAATAATGGGCTGGAGCGATAGCACAGCGGTAGGGCGTTTGCCTTGCACGCAGCCAACATGGCCGACCCGAGTTCGATTCCTCCGCCCCTCTCGGAGAGCCCGGCAAGCTACCGAGAGTATCTCGCCCGCACGGCAGAGCCTGGCAAGCTACCCGTGACATACTCGATATGCCAAACACAGTAACAACAAGTCTCATGATGGAGACATTACTGGGCCTGCTCGAGCAAATCGATGAACAACGGGAGGACAGTGACAAATATAAATAATGTTTGCCTTTTATGTAACTCATAATTAAATTAAATTGTTAATATAATCAGATATCTCACACTAAGATTTAGATGTAACTTATAGTGATAAACCCATAACACGCAAAACTGTGTGGCAAATTATGAAGTGTATGTTTCCTTCAGAAGCATACAATAATAAAAGGTAAGGTAAAGGCCCTCCCGTTGATCGTCGATTTGCTCGAGCGGGCCCAGTAACGTCTCCATTGGAGACTTTGTTGTTACTGTGTTTGGCATATCGAATATTCTCGGTAGCTTGCCGGGCTCTCCGAGAGGGGCGGAGGAATCGAACTCGGGTCGGACATGTTGGCTGCTTGTAAGGCGAACACCCTACCGCTGTGCTATCGCTCCAGCCCGGCCATACCACCCTGAACGCACCTGATGTCGTCTGATCTCGGAAGCTAAGCAGGGTCGGGCCTGGTTAGTACTTGGATACAATAATAAAAATATAATTTATAGGTGAGAGATGTATGTTAGACACCATATTTATTTTTTACGATCTGTGCATCATTTATTGCTCACAGCTACCATGTGAGACAACTATAGACTGCTTCCATTTTATAGATGATGAATTTGAGTATAGAGAATTTAACCAGTTTACTCAAATAAATGGCACATTTTCACTCAAGTGTCATGGACCCTAAGACCTTTTTTCTTTTTAAAATATATGTTGTAGCTGAAAATAGAAGGCCAGAGAGAAGGTACAAAGCTAAGGTGCTTGCATTGCATCAGCAGATAATATGGTCCCAAAAAACACAAAGAATGATCTCTGAGCACAGAGACAGGAGTAAGCTCTGAGCATTGCTGGGTGTGTTCCCTCCCCCCCCAAAAAAAATGTAGCATCGAAATACTGGCTCAATGGAATGTCTGAAAAGCATTTCCTTGAAATTCTGTATTTATCACCAGTACAGACAATACAGCAGCAAAGCAAGAATCTTTGGAAACAAAAGCTGAGCCAAGTAGCATTGGGGGAAAAAAAGCATAACAAGTGGGTGTTTCAAAGCAAAGGAGTTCAATGTGCCACAAATCCTTTCAATATTGAACCACTCAAATGCTATCTCTAATCAGCAACAGAGCAGACATTTTGGGTTTCACTTTTGATATGAATGTGAAAACTCTAGGTCTAGTATCTCAACACAGCTGTTCCAAAGCCCCTAGGGAAGGGCATTGAGAAGGAGGCAGCATGGGCATAGCGGAGATTTTACCAGATGGTTCCTCTCCACATAAGACTCTCCTCAGCATATTTTATTTACTTAACCCTATCTTGTCTGCTCCCTCACAAAAAATGGCAATTTTCATCCAAAGGCAATTTTTCCTCAGTTCCTTGGGGAATTTGTCATGTTAATAAACACTATATGTATTCTAATTTCATAACTAATAGGTAAGCTTTTGCACCCTCATTTAGTTGATTTTCCAGTAAGAGAACTTATTTATGCAGTTTTCATATTGAAGTTATTGCCTCCTTCCAATATCTTTGTCTGTCTCTCTGTCTCTCTCTCACACACACATGCATTCACACACACAACACACACACATCTCTACCTGCTCTCATGAAGGTAATCAGTTTCCCTACTCCTTCCTACTTGTTTTTATATTTCCTTCTTATTTATCATTTTATAGTTCCAATTTATTTATTAGTTCTTAGGAACCAATCTGTTTTATAACCTAATGACCTGCTTTTCTCTTCTTTACAGCATGTGCGTCATTCTCTTTGCTGTCTAGTTCTGAGGGTAACACTTAACATCCCTTGTGTTGAGAAGCTGTGATTTAATTACTTTCATGTTACTCCTATCTATGTCCAGACTTCTCCTAACATTTAAATCGGTTTTTATTCTAGAATTTTCCCATTATTCCTTCCTTTAGTTCCATCCCTCACTCTAGGATTCTGAACCCTACTTTGAGTGTTTTGTGCCCTTAAGCTAATCCTGAATTTGAGATTTTTTCAAACTATAAATCTATGAATTCTTTTGAAATTACTCCAAGGCCAGTAAGTACAAATGGAGATACAGAGACTTCCTTGAGCCAGACCACATGACTCAACGACCCTCATCAATGAAACTTTTAACCAGAAAGGGTCCATTTTTCTATTTTAAATTGAGTTTCACATGTCATTTTTGTAAATAATCTGCTAAATATGAAGTCTGTAGATCTACCATAAATTTTCATTTGCATAGAAATAGTAACTATACCTTGTTTCTGACACAATAAAGCCACAATTCTAGTATTGGCATGCAACAAGTCACAAATTGCTCTGTAAAGACATAAGCCCAAAACAGAGGATAGATTCGACTTCCATGCTACCAACATTAAACACTGCTGAATTTTGCTTCATTTCAAACACACATGGAAATATTCCCTGAGATTTATAATAAACCATATATTATTAGGCAAAGTGTCTGCTGAAAGAAATATCAACATAACAATTATATTAAATGCTCAGTTCTGTATCTAGTTGAAGCACTAAAATTTAAAATATTACAGAAAGAAGCTGTGAGTAGGTAGCAATAATGTCTTTATCACGATCACGATCACAACCACCCTGTTGTTCGTCGATTGCCTCGAGCAGGTGCCAGTAACGTCTTCTTCGTCCTAGCCCTGAGATTTTTTTTTTAAAAAGTGCCATATTCAAGGCTTTTTCAGGGTTAGGAGAATGAGACCCATCATTGTTACTGGTATTTGGCATATTGGGTATACCACGGGGAGTTTGCCAGACTCTGCCGTGTGGGCAGGTTACATTTGGTAGCCTGCCAGTTTGTCCAAAGTAGGAATGAGATGATAAGATGTTGCACAGCCGCGAATGTGGCCGCACGCTTCCGGGAGGTGAGTGTGATAATCTCTGGATCCTGGCCGTTGTTGGAGTTACACGGCAGTTGGTGGGTGTAACTGTCTAGTTACTGGCAGGTACATCCCCAAACCGTGCAGGCTTGGAGATCTCAGCCCCGGGTCCCACACACCTGGGTTCCTCTGCCAGTTCTTTTATGCGTGAGGCTCATCCAAGTGTGTGGAGAGTGGTCCCAGCATGGCCTTGGCTGGGCCCCGGTGGTCTTCAGCTGTTGGGCCATGGTGGAGACAGTCAGGCACAGGGTAGGAGACTCTGCCTTGTTCTCTCCCGGGAGCTGAGTGTGATAATCTCTGGATCCTGGCCGTTGTTGGAGTTACACGGCAGTTGGTGTAAATTTAAATCACACTATAATTTAAATACCCTTAAACAAGCATATAATTTCTCCTTAAATCTAAGGAAAATGAATATGGTGACATGGATGCCAATGGATTATCTAAGACTTCCTAATCACTTTCATAATAAAGGGATTTTAAGGAGAATAAAATATGGCTTCCGGGAAGAAAATACATCTAACAGTTAGCTATGTGAGTCTGAACTAATTTGGTCTGACACTTTATAAATAATGTCTCCCTGTGAATATTCAAGTGGGTGTTTAACCTGAATGTCTAAAATTGATATAACAATGTAGGGAAATCGTTACATCACATAATACTCATGCATATTTTTGCTTCAGGTGTTAGCAATATCTCCTTCTCCAGGAGAAACCAGCAGAACATTAGAAAATCATTCATCAAGCTGCAAAAAGCAGTACATCTTCTAATAGTAAGTGCTTTATTTGATTTTAATCTAGTTCCAGTTTTATCTTTCAGTCTAGTTGAGGTAAACCTTTAACCTGACATTCAGAATTAGTTGTTCATATGCATGTTGCCCAAATACTGGTTGATTTGCTTGCAATTTCACAAGACCCTTCTCAGTTTTTGTTTTAAAACTTTCTGCTGAGAATGATGAATCTACTTTTTTTTTCTTTTTGAGTCACACCTGGCGATGCACAGGGATTACTCCTGGCTCTGCACTCAGGAATTACTCCTGGCGATGCTCAGGGAACTATATGGGATGTTGGAAATCGAATCCAAGTCGGCCGCATGCAAGGCAAATGCCCTATCCTCTGTGCTATCTCTCCAGCCCCGATGAATCTACTTCTAAGCATCACAACTAATTGTACCTAGAATGAAAACCGATTACTGGATTTGAGGTCTAGCTCTGCCTCTATAATACTGAACAATACAAACAAAATTGCTTAAACTCTCTAAACTTATTTGCATCATCTAGAAAATGAGTATATACTAATAATAACAACAATAAAATACCTCATAAGGGACTGGAGAGATAGCACAGCGGGTAGGGCGTTTGCCTTGCACACGGCCAACCTGGGTTCGATTCCCAGCATCCCATCTGGTCCCCTGAGCACTGCCAGAAGTAACTCTTCAGTGCAGAGCCAGGAGTAACCCCTGTGCATCACCGGGTGTGACCCAAAAAGAAAAAAAATCTCACAAGGTTAAAATATGATTTATTTTGTCTCCTTTAAATATTTATTGAAATAATATTTTAAAGCTTAAATGTTTAAAATGTTTAAACATTTAAAATATTTATGTTTTAAAGATTGTTTAAAACATAGTAACCCCAACACTAAATCTGCCACTAGAGCAGCTCTTTATATCCAATAAGTTCCCAAAGGCCCTCACTATTCAGCACAGCCCTTCCTTCCAACCACACGTGTAAGTTCAGTTCTGTGGATCAGTTCTGTTGCTTTTGGATATTTATTGGTTCCTTGTTGTGTATATTTAAATTCTGTATATAAGAGCGATCATTCTGTATCTGTATGTATCTTTCTGAATCACTTCACTCAGTGTAATACCCTCTACATCTATTGATATAGTAGCAATTTGCATGATTTTGTTCATTCTAACAGCTGCATAATATAAAATTCCATTAAATATATACATATGTTTATATAAATTATATATATACCTGACCATGAGTTATTGATCCATTCATCAGTAGTTGGACATTTGGATTGTTTTCACTTCTTGACTATTGTACTAACTGCTATAACATAGGTGTGCATATATTCTTTCAAATTAATATTTTGTGTTTTTGGAGTAGAAACCAAGAAGTAGTATTCTTAGCCCATTTTGGAGTACTATTTTTACAGTTTAAAAATAAATTTCTATATTGTGTTCTGTAGAGGCTAAACCAGAAGACATTCCAAGAAACAGTGTATGATTTTTTTTCTCACCACACCCACACCAACAATGACAATTTCCAGACATTTTGATATATGTCATCCCTACTGCTCTGAGGTGATCTCTCATTGTTTTCTTATTTCCATTGTCCTAATAATAAAGGACAATGAGCACTTTTTCATATGCCTATTAACCATTTACATGTTTTCTTTAAAAAAATGTCTATTCATTTCCTCTCCTCATTTATGGATGAGATTGCTGGAAATTTTTATTTTTGAGCTTTGTGTGCACTTTCTAGATCTGGATACGAGCGATTTGTATGATGTAGTATGAGCAAATATTTTCTCCTGTTCGGCCCGTTCTTTATCACTTAACTTGGGTTGCTTTTACTGTACAGAATTTTTCTAATTTGAAGTAATCTCATTTGTTTGTTCTTGCTTATGTTGTCTTTGTCTCTGTGGTCAACTCACTGAACACACCTCTGAAGTCTTTCTCCTGGAAATTTCAATCTATGATTGCATTTCATGGATTTTGGTTTAAACTCAAGGTTATTTGCTCGAGTAGGCCCAGTAACATCTCCATTTTGAGACTGCTTGTTACTGTGTTTGGCATATCGAATACGTCACGGGTAGCTTGCCAGGTTTTGCTGTGCCCATTTGGAATTTATTTTTGCCAATGGTGTAAGCAGTAGTTCAGTCTCATTCTTTGAAATGTGGCTAACCAGTTTACCCAACAACCATTTGTTGAAGTGACTTTCTTTGCTCCATTGTACTTAGCTCTTTTGGCATGGATTAACTTCCTATAAATCTAGGGGTTTAGTTGAGAACTCTTAACTCTGTTCTATTTATCGGTGGTTGTATCATTATTTCAGTACCATTTTGATTACTATAACTTTGTAGTATAATTTAAAATTGGAACATGAAATTTCTCTCATTTCCAGAATCACTTTGACAATTTAGGGAGTCTTACGGTTTCTCACAAATTTTAGTAGTTTTTTCAAAGTCGTTGGAAAACATAATTATAATTTAATGAGTGTTTAATTAAATCTATTTAATGCTTTAGGTATGAAGAACAAATTTGGATTTAACTGAGAATATGTCAGCAACATATTGCTGTAACTCCAACAATGGCCAGGATCCAGAGATTATCACACCAAGCTTCCAGGAGAGAACAAGGCAGAGTCTCCTACCCTGTGCCTGACTGTCCTCACCAGGTTCGACAGCTGAAGACTTCCGGGACTCAGCCCAAATCATGCTGAGACCACTCTCCACACGCTTGGATGAGCCTCACGCATAAAAGAACTGGCAGAGGAACCCAGGTGTGCGGGACCCAGGGCTGAGATTGCCAAGCCTGCACGGTGTGGGACTGGACCTTCCAGTAGCTCGATAGTTACACCCACCAACTGCCGTGTAACCCCAACAACGGCCAGGATCCAGAGATTATCACACCATGCTCCTGGGAGAGAACAAGGCAGAGTCTCCTACCCCGTGCCTGACTGTCCTCACCAGGGCCCGACAGCTGAAGACCTGATGGTACAAGCGTGAAAGATCAAGTACGACATCATTGGTCTGACCAAAACAAGAAGACATCAATCACAACACACCATTTTCGACACTGGAGAAGAGCTGTTCCTTGGAACATGTGACAAAAGAGGGGTTGGTGGTGTCAGCATCCTTGTCAGCACGAACTTAGCCATGAGCATTGATTCATTCGAATGCGAAACAACCTGAATAGGACAATTACACTTGAATAGATGTGGCTGACTGCCAGCAGTTTCTATCTTTGTTGTCTATGCACCAACATCCAATTATGGTGAAAGAGAAATTGAGAAGTTCTACATGGAGCTAGAGAAGTTCTATAAAGAAGACCACACCTTCTACAAGATCATTGTCGGTGATTTTGATGCCAAGATAGGACCAAGAAGATCAGTCAATGAACTCCACTTCGGGACCCATGGCCTAGAATGGAACGAACAGGGTGACAGACTGTCTGAGTTCATCATGTCAACCAAGACCATACATGGTAACTCACAGTTCCAAAAGGATGAATCTAAACGTTGGACATGGGAGTCTCCTGGTGGACGGTTGTCCTGTCCTCCCGTTGTTCATCGATTTGCTCGAGCGGGCCCAATAACATCTCCATTGGAGACTGTGTGGACGGTTACACAATGAAATAGACCACATCATATTCAATCGGCGGTTTTGCCTAACTGATGTTGCTGTTGTCCCAAAATTCCAAAAGGGATTGGACCACCGTCTCCTTCATGCAAAATTCTACCTAACAGAACGGGGAGAAAAGAATGCAAAGTTTAAGAGAGAACTCCCAGAACGACCACCAAATGGGAGCTCTTTGGCTCTGTTGTGGCAACATGGGAAGAAGCCATCATTGACAACATTGATGAGGAATATGATCGAATGATTCAGCACCACCATGATTGTGCGAGGAATGCCGAGAGAGATAACCACAAGAACCTGCCTTTCTTCGAACACTCTTGAACTTATTCGCCAACATGGCTTGGCACATGCCTCAGGCAACTGCAAGAGAACATCCGAGCTGGCAAAAAGTGCAGAGAAGCGATCAAGGATGACCTCAAAGACAGGAGAGCAGCGGTGCTGGTAGGTGCGGCAGATGCCGGGAAAAGCATTCGCAATGCCTGCCTGTCCTTCACCAACTACAAGACCAAGATGACTGCACTCTGACATCCTGATCGATGTATCACATCTTCCAGAAGGGCAATGGAGAAGATTATTCATGACTTCTACTCAGATCTCTTTAATAGCCACGTCCACTTGCCCACATACCAAATTCCGCAGGATGGATATGTCGTTCCCAATATTGTCCCTTCCGAAATTCAACATGCCATCTAGTCGGTAAAGAAACAAAGAGCACCTGGCCCAGACAAGGTCAGACCTGAACACCTGAAGAACTTACTGTCAGTGCTCATCAATACACTGGCTCGGCTCTTCACATGCTACCTGTCTGAATGCAATATTCCATCCCAATAAAAAACAGCAAGACTGTATTACTATACAAGAAGGGAGACATCCACAACACTGGCAACTATCGCCCAATCTGATTATTGTCTGTCATCTACAAACTGTTCACTCGAGTCATCCTAAATAGGATTGGCAGAACACTAGATGAAGGACAAGCATGTGAACAAGCTGGGTTCTGAAAAGGATTCAGCACCACCGACCACATCCACATGATAACTAAGCTCATTGAGGTTTCTCAGGAGTTCAAGGTGCCGTTCTGTCTAACGTTCATTGATTTAAAGAAGGCCTTTGATTCTGTTCAGACGGAAGTGGTCATAGAAGCCCTAGCCAATGAGGGCGTACAAACTCAATACATCAGGATCCTCCATGGGCTCTATTACGGATTCACTACCACGATCTCACCATTCTACAAAGAAGTAATCATCCATGTCAAGAGAGGGGTTCAGCAGGGTGATACCATATCACCAAAACTCTTCAGTGCCACCCTTGAGAACATCATGTGACAACTGGAATGGGAAGGAATGGGAGTAAAGATAGATGGTCGACAACTACACCACCTCGGCTTTGCTGATGACATCGTTCTAATAACACCAAACATCAGCCAAGCAGCACAAATGCTAACCAACTTCGACCGTGAGTGTGGAAAGTTCGGATTACAACTGAATCTCACAAAGACAATGTTCATGATAAACAATCTTGTTCCTGATGTTCCATTCACTCTCGACGGAACCACCATCTCCGAATGCAACAGTTATATATACCTAGGTCGAGAAATCAACATGATGAATGACCTGGCACCTGAGTTACGCAGGAGGAAGAGAGCGGCTTGGAATACCTTCAAGAGAACTGAAGAAATAACTAAGAGGACAAAGAACCTTCAGCTCTGAGCACATCTCTTCGATTCCACTGTTCTTCCTGCATTAACATATGCCTCAGAGACCTGGGCCCTACGAAAACAGGATGAAAACGCTATTTGTGTTTCCCAAAGAGGAATCGAAAGAGCTATGCTTGGAGTATCACGCTTCACTCAAATGAGAGATAGAATCCTTTCTTCCGATCTCTGTCAATGCTGAAGAATCAGGAATGCTGTCTCATTTGCCAAGGCATCAAAAATCAGATGGGGTGGACACGTAAAGAGGTTTACAGACAACCGCTGGACTAGAGCCATTACTGACTGGATTCCACGGGATGTCAAAAGATCACGTGGATTCCCACCTACAAGATGGTCAGACTTCTTCGTCAAGACCCTGAATGATTGGTTTGAGGCTCTGCATATTGCTAGAACGAGAAGATGCCATTGGGCTATGCTAACACGCAACAGGGATGAATGGAGACATTACTGGCACCCGCTCGAGTAAATTGATGAGTAACGGGGTATCAAGTAATCAAGTGATGTCAGCAACATGCTGCAAAAATATCATTTATTTGTTACTATACTTGTGTTTCTAGAAAAAACTGTTGCATCAATATTAGGAAACCAAATTGGTTATTTTGACTAATATAGAACATGTATGCTTGTGTTTCTATTGAATCAAACTGAAAGGCATAAAACTAGAACTGTGAAATCTCATTAATCTCAAACTATATATCTCTCAAATTCAAATGTCAACAAGATAATGATAAGGGACACTGTTAATTGTATTAAGAATGCTGTAATTTAAAAGATTAATGGAATTTCTACTGAATTTTAGAGCATATTCAAATTCAGAATCTATGTATTTGTGTACATTTATATACACACACTTTATGTCTCTGCCTCTCCCATTTTACCAATCCCTCTCTTTTTCCTTTTTCATATTGGGACTATAAAAGTTATTCAGTTTTCAATCTACTGAAAAAAAACCCATCTTAAGTGTGCTATCCTTTTAGTTGTCTATTTTGCTTTGTCTAACTTTTTATGGTCCTTTGATTGTCACTTTTCTAATCCTCACCTTGTAATAGTCAGGGGATACTCTTTTCTCTGTTCCCAGGACAGCTCTTGGTGGTGCTGGGGACTGATATGGTACTTCAGAGTGAGACCTAGTCTCACACATGTAAAATATGCACTGGGCTATCTCTCTGATCCTCACATGTATTGTTATTTCTTCAAGATATGCCTAAACTTGAAGTCACAAGCAGTATTTCAAGAACAATGGAATTCCTACTAGATGATCTCATATCTCATTGACTACTGTTCCCTCTCTTTTTTACTTGTCACTCTTCCTTTTCTTTACTTCCAAATGAAGTGACAGAGAGCTCTGGTCTAAGTTCTTTGCTATTTTCTACAATTTCTCTGGAGGTGATCCCAACCAGAAACATGGTCCCTGGTAATAAGTATTATCTTTATGCTGCTGATAGAAATTACTCATACATATATATATATATGCAGAAATTTACTCTCAACAATAGACTAATAAATCCAACCTCCTTCTTGACACTGTCTAGTAGACTGCTGTATCCAAAACCCAAAATATTTATTTTTTTCTCAAAATCCTGCTTCTTCCACAGCATTTCTAATTTTTATTTATACTTATTTTATTTTGATAATTGATTGCTTTAAAAACTTGAATTTATACTTTACTCCTCTATTTTGTCCAAAAATTTCTCAAAATATTAAACCTCCAATACTACCATTCAAGTCTGTTTCTTTCATCTCACTTGTGTCATTGGAATCATCTCATAAAAGTTTTTTTCTGCTTACTAACTTAGGTGATTCTTTTAAAAAAAGATTGAGGTACATGATCTAATCCTTCATCTACTATAAGTTTCAAAAAAGAGGTAAAACGGACAGGCAACTGGCAGTGGACAATGGACGAGTCAAGGACCGGGGGGAAATGGCAAAACAGGAGCTGGGCTCCAGGCTGGTTGGCAGTCAATTTATTTCTCTCTCCTCCAGCATAGTTCTATCTCTTCCTTTACAGTGCAGTCATAGTCATTGTTTTGGCCGTAGTCCCAGTCATCAGAGTTCAATCATCCTATCTCCTCATAGACCTCAAAGTTATTTTCTTCCGTTATCATCATCATCTGGTTCTCCTTCTAGTTCCAAAGTATCAAAAGTCTCAGTTCTCCTCATCTTCAACGTCTTGTCATCAACCTTCTCATCTACAATGTCTAGTCTTCAGCGTCTAGTATTCAGCATAGTCTTCAGTATTTAGCCCCCAATATCTGGTTCCAGAGTCTAGTTTTCATCTCCTTCCAAGAGTCTACTCTTCAAGTTCTTCAGCATCTTCTTCCCAGAGTCTCATTCCAGAGACTCGTTCCCATCATCTTCTACAACTCTCCTTTTCTTACCCTGTACCGCATAGTAATATAGAAATCATAAAAGGTGGGGATACAAAGGTGGGGTTGAACAACAAGAAATGTAAAGCCTCTCCGTCAGGAGATTAACTCAAGGACAACATCTCATCTGAGGATTCAGCACTCCAGATTACTGGAAGATTCCACTTACAGGTGGGATTCCATCCAGGAATGTCTCCTTTCCACAGCTAGTAATCCATTTAAACAGTCATAGTAAATTTACTTAAAATATTTCTATCACCCTTTATTTGGTGCTCCCATGGGAGAAGCATGCTGAAAGTAGACTATATACCAAGCATGATTGCCACTCAATGCCTCTTTTGAAAACCACAACACCCAAAAGGAGAAAGAGAATAAAGGGGAATGCCCTTTCACAGAGGCAGGGTGGGTGGGGGGGGACGGGGGGGTGGGAGGGATACTGGGATCCATGGTGGTGGGAAATGGGCACTGGTAGAGGGATGGGTATTTGATCATTGTATAATTGAAATCCAAGCACAAAATTTGTAAGTCTAAAACTGTACCTCATGGTATCTCACTAGTAAAAATTTAAAAAAAATAAAGCATTCAAGCGCAAAAAAAAATTTCTATCAATGTAATTTTGTATGAACACAGTAAGAGATATATTAAGTTTAAATATTGGCTCTTCAGAAACTTGAAGAAACCTGAGTGCCCAAGAACAGATGACTGGTTAAAGAAACTTTGGTACATCTACACAATGGAGTACTATGTAGCTCTTAGAAAAGATGAAGTCATGAAATTTACAAGTGGTACAACATGGAAAGTATCATGCTAAGCGAAATGAGTCAGAAAGAGAGGGATAGACATAGAAAGATTGCATTCCTCTGGGCATATAAAGTAACAAAATATGAGATTAATACCCAAGAATAGCTGAAATCAGCACCAGGAAGATTACTCCATAGCTTAGAGGCCAGCCGGGCATTCTAGGGGAAAGGGCAGCTCAGATAGAGAAGGGAGCACCAAATAAAGGGTGTTTGGAGGACCCTCCCAGGAGGGAAGATGCATGTTGAAAGTAGACTATGGACTGAACATGTTTGCCACTCAATGCCTCTTTTGCAGACCACAACACCCAAAAGGACAGAGAGAACAAAAGGAAATGCCCTGCCAACAGAAGCAGGGTGGGATGGGGGGGATGTGAGTGGGAGGGATATTATCCATGGTGGTGGAAAATGGGCACTGGTGGAGGGATGGGTATTTGATCATTGTATATTCGAAACCCAAGCACAAAGTATTGTAAATCTACAACTGTACCTCATGGTGTTTCACTAATAAAAATTTAAAAAAAATATTTGCTCTTCCTGGGGACATCTCGCTATATATTCCAGCCACAGTCCTCAGGCCAAGTTAGTATTTTCTAACCCCAGCAGGGTCTTTATTTAGTTACTTCTTTTTGGGTCATAACAGAGTTTGTCCATGACCATGTTCTTAACATAGTTAAGTATTATGGTGTTTGGTCTGACCCACTACGATGACAGGGTAGTACACAGCTTACCCTGTGTCCATCCAGCCCCTTGTCGGGACCCTGCTCTTAGAGTTCTAGGAATTGAGGGCAACTGAAGCTTAAGTCAAATAAATATGGATGCTCAGAAGTAAATATTATTTTGGATTCAATTAACTCCCATGTTACAAAGCATAGCATGAACTGTCTTCCTGTGTTTATACAAAAAGACACTGCTGAATAAACCATGCAAATGATATAAAGGAAAGAGAAAAGCAATATAGGATTATTAGTGCCTGGTAGAATTTAGTGTGCCTCAGTTGCACTGTTGTGGGAGTGTCTCAATAAACCTTAAGTTCCCTGCGGGAGCAGGAAGGACAACCCAATATTATCCAACAATCTGCTTTTATTACTAACATTCCTCCTTTCACTAGATGCTTTGCTTCTTCTGCTTTCATAACCAAATAGATACAAACTGAATCATCGGTCTAAGGGTTCTATAAAGAGTAATGAAAAGGAACAGAAGAACAAAAACACCAGGACAAAACAGTAGAATTATATTACGAAGTTACAAGGCAGAGACTGTAATAATATATTGGAACTAAGCTGTTAAAAGTGAAAATGGTTAGTACTTATAGTCAGGCATTTTGAAATAAATTTGTCATAATTTTGGATTAATTAAATATTGATGTTTCTGACAGAAGACTTAAAAATAACTGGAGACATTGGTGGTGGGACATGTACACTGGTGAAAACACGGGTGTTGGAATATTGTATGACTGAAACTTAATCATGAACAACTTTGTAACTGTTTATCTCACAGTGATTCAATAAAAAAATTAATATTTTCTCTTTAGAAAAAGGACTCCAGGAGCCTTAGTGATAGTACAGCAGATGTGATGCTTCCTTTTCACGCTTAAGATCTGAGTTGAGTTTCTGGCACCACATATGGTCCCCTGAGCCTGAAAGTGAGCCTTGAACACAGAGCCAGGAGTAAGCCCTGAGCACCACTAGATGTACCCAAAAACAAAAACAAAAAACCAACAAAAATGTTCCAGGTCTTTTACTTAAACAACTTAAATGGTTGTTTTATCTTTTGCAGAGCTAGCTCATATTGAGGAAGAAATTTTTAAGGATGTGGAAGAGTATAATATGAATAATTCTTATTTGGATATGTTAAGTTTTTGAAAGTAATTCAAAGATAGTTGTAAATTACACTATAATATGCCAGATTATATTAGTTAACCATAGTAGTGTGCATAGTTAAATGGGGTCGAGAGTTCAGCAGTAGAAATGCTTCCATAATTACAGCTTAGAAAATTTCAACAAAAAATCCTGAGATGAAAAAATAAGTGTCATCCCAGAAAGTGTTTCAAAGAGAAAAGAGTGGATATAGCCATGTTTAATGTTCCACTCGGATAGCATTTGAGGGAATATAATTGATCAGCAACTTCAGAATCTATCTTATTGTCTATATCTACCATGTCATTTATACAACATCTCTGCCTGTCTTGGGGTCTTGTCAGACTAAATATGGTAGTAGATGATGATTCTATTGAAGAATGTGAAGCTCTTCAAATGAGAAACTGTAATTCAATGAACACTGACTTTATTTGTTTATTATCCTTTACTTTCTTTCCTTTCAAGGGTTTATGTCCTACTTCACACACAGTGAGGCTTTCCTCACTTTCTCCACCTTCCTCTCTGTTGTTATTTATAGCCATTTTCATCTTTGCTTCTACTCCTACAAAGACACAAATTAACACAGAAGGATTAATTGTATGAACGGCATTGAAAAAAATTTGAAATGAAGAAAACGATTTGACTTTTGAACAAAATAGTAGTTATTCATGAGGTTAACAGAAACAGCTTTATATAAACATGGGAATCAGAGTATGATTAGAGTTTGTTTAAAAGAAAACTGGAGGTAACCAGAGGGTTAGTACAGCAGGTAGCAACTAACCCCCCAGAGCATGGCTAGGAGTAATTTTTTTAGTGTAAAGTCAGGAGTAACCCCTGAGTATTGCCCATTTTAAAGTGGTATCAGAGATAATTTACTAAGTATAGATATGTATGGAAATATAAAAAGAAATTAATTCTGGTTGTTTCTCAGTGAAATGTGATTATCAAATTAGGTTTAAGAGCAAAGAATCTGAGGAATTTTTCTAAGGAGATAAAGTAAAAATAAGTTGTGAGAAAATAGGAGAGCAAATTAAGAAATTTCCCAGGAAAGTGAGATTTATTGATTTAAATTTAAATTTATTCCAATCAAGAGAATTATGACTTTTTTCGAGTTAGGCATGACTGCATAAGTACAGATTCTGAATTGTTGCAGTGTTAGGCTGAACCAGAAATAAGATTTTTCAGGTATGTTGAAAATTAACACGAAGTAATTCAGTATTTTACAGGGCTGAGTTTATAGTGCCCGACCATAAAATCTATGCTTGATAAGAAAGAAATTAGGATGTAGAGTGATTAATCAACAGTTAAACAAGTTGAGGAATCAATGAACTTTTTGTGGAATCATTGAATGTAAGAACCAGATTAAGTAAGATAGAATGATAGCAGGTTGTGTTAAAAGACAAAGATGCCTTAAATCAAGTTTTTGGAGGACAAACAGTGTATTATTTATGGCAACGTCTAAATAGATTATAGGTATGGAAAGCTTTCAACGAGGTGAGCTAAAAGTCAGGATAATTCAAGAGAATATCTGAAAGAATAGAGAAGACAGGGGTGTGCACAAATGCCTACAAAAGCACTCAAAATGTTGTCAGGTATAATAAAAGGAAAAAAGTTTGAGAGAAATCAGGGAGTCAAAAGCTAAAATTTCCAGGTAATTACAATCCAGCAGATGACACTAAAGAATATGAATGGTTAGTCTGATGGCTAGTATTTCATTAGAAATTAGGTTTTTTTGAGGAGGGAGGAGAAATCTGAAAAATATGGGATATAATGAGGGATTACCTGGGGAATTAGATACCTGGGAGTAACTGAGATAAATAGGACCATGCATGGAAAGGTATAAATGGACTGGTACCAGTACTGGGTCTTATCTTAGTTTGTTAGGGTAACCATAGCAGAATGTTGTAGTCTGAATGCTTTAACCAACATGTATTACTAAACACTTCTGTACTCTTGTGAAATCCAAGATCAAGATACTAGCATAATTAGGACATGGTGAGAGCAGGCTTACTCTTCTTGCTGTGATCTCACACAGATAAATAGAAAAGAGAACTCTCTGGGAACTTTTCCATGAGAGTCCCATCATCGTTTTCTCATCATCATTCAAACACCTACCTACAAATATAATCACACAGGGAGTAAAATTTCAATCTAAGAATTTGAAAGCTGGAGGCACACATATTCATTTCTCGTAAGAGAATATGGATAATTAGATATAAGCATAGCTTTACAGTTCATAGGGAATGATCTCTTAGACAATTGTAGTGGTGAGGCTGACAGTATTAAGAGAAAATGTTATATTAAAGCAAAAAAACAATTTATATCACCCTTAATCTCGCAGTGGGAAATCTTGTTATCATGGAAGGAGGGAGTTTTCTTACAACGCATGGAAATTGGAGCATTTCTTAAAGGGTGCTATTGCAAGCATATGGAGTTCTGAAAGCCTAGTTTAAGTCTATAACTCCTCAGAGGCTTTTGAACATAAACTTACTGAAGGTCTCCTTTACAGACTATAGTGTCAATAGGGGGGAGTTTTTACCAGGAGGAACTTTTTAGGCGTTTCGAAAATTTTTATGTAGTTTTGGGCACTAAAGTATAAAAAAAGAGAAAGAAAAGATATAATTTCATCAAAATAGTTTAACAGATATATTTTCATCAAAATAGTTTATTTAATTTTATTAAAACTGATTTGATTAGTTTTAATCAAATTAAAGTGATTTCTTTTCTGAAAAACAGAAAAATCTATAATATGGTTATATGTAATATGAATTGTCTAAATAGAACTGCAGATAAATAGGAGTATGTCATGAAAGTTTTTGTCCTTCAGAATTACCACAGAAAAGAATAATAGAGAGACTAAATTTCTAATCCTATGTTCAAGAGAGGTGCTAGAGGACTATGTACAGAATGGCACCATGCTACCATAGATAAATAAATAACTGGTCTTTTAAAAATAAAGTCAATGTCACTTCCTATACAATCTGCCCACTTAGAGTTATTTTTTCTATTCAGAAGAACTTTCAGAGCAGTGATGTTCAACAACATGGAATTTAGCGTAACTTTCAGCAATGAATCACTATACAAATATCTAAATGCATTTGTAAAGCCAGGGGCTTTAGAAATTTTTGTTGCTGAGTCAATTCTTAATATGAATAATCATTAATTTTTAATGAAAATAACTCCTAATTCTCATGTCATATATATATATGTGTGTGTGTGTGTGTATGTATATATAAAACCTTAAATAAAAATATCCAGGACCAGGCCAGGGATGTGGCTCAGTCTTAAAACATATGCCCTCATGTATAAGACCTGAGTTACATCCCAGACATTGCACCTCTGTCTACAAAAATTAAGGAGTACCAATTTGTCTGGTACTAAATAATAGAAAGGAAAACACACAGCCCATCACTAACAAGGCAACTCATTTATACATTCTAGAGCTGTTCTTTAGACTGAAGTAACATGGAAGATTAGTCGTCTTTAGTCATATAGTGTAATGAGGTTGTTATAATAAAAATAATTTAAGTCACTAACATGACATCCAAATTAGTTGATTTTCATAATATTTTACCTTATTTTGGGTTTGGGAAACATACACAGTGGTGCTCAGAACTTACTTCTGGCTGAGCTCAGGGATCACCTAGGAGCTCAAGTAGAGGGCCACGGTTCGAAATCAGGTTGGCTGCATATAATTCAAGTTCTTACCCTCTATACAATCTTTCCACCCCCTGAGCTTCATTTATATAGTAAGAAAAAAGAATCCTGTTTGAAGAGTAAATCATATATCAATTTAAGGCAACATTTTCTATTTCTTCATAAAAGTGTGATATAGAGATTCCACATCTTAACATATACTCCTTAATGAGAGAAAAAGTACTTTTTCTTTAAAATGGTTACTGTACTGGAGAAATAGCACAGAGTTTCTGGCAAATTGTCTTGCACATGGAGAATGGGTTTGATCCCTGGCATCCTATATGGTCCCCTGGGCTTTACTAAGAGTGATCCCTGAGTGCAGAGCCAGCAGTAAGGTATTAGCAACCCAAGGTATAGCATAAAAACTACAGAATTTAAATATTTAAAAAGTAAAAATGCCCTCCGCCTTTTAACGAATACCCTATAATTGTTTGGTGGTATAGAGTGAAAAGTTCAAAATGTATTATGCTGCTCTTTCTTTTTCTATCCCTATATTTAATTGATCATATCTATGCAACCTTACAGCTCTGTTATTTAATGAAAGACTTTGCTACAATAGAGAATGCAAAACAATCATATCTGATATTTAGCTATTAAAACCAGAAGAAATAAAACATGAACTTTGAGCTGAATAATTATTGTTAGCAGTGATAACAAAGAGAAGTCTTTGTTTCTTGCCTTTTGGGGGGGGGGGGGCTTCATACCAAGCAATGCTCAGGGGTTACTCCTGTCTTTGCACTCAGGAATTACTCCTGGCAGTGCTCATGGGAACACATGAGAAGACTTTTTAAACAGAACTGAAAAAGCATAGACTCTTCATGCTGGGGCATTTTTAAAGTATAAACAAAAGTTTGGATTGTGCATCCTTGTTGAACTTTCTAAAACAAACTTCATACTTTCCTACCTGAAAATTCCAGTCTATAAATCACCTGAAACCTGTGGACTGGTTACTCTGTCCACACTGTCCACAGTACTTTTCTATTTGACAAATCGTTGCCCCTCTAAATTTATATTTAAGGTGATACATAGATAGATAATTAAGGATTGCTATTTGTAAGTTAGAAAAATAATCCACTTAAAATCATTCAATAATAATAAAAATTCATTTTAGTCCCTATCTTTCCAATATCTTTCCAAATGCATTTTATGGCTATCGAGTGATGGGACTCAGGGCCAAATCCTGGCATGAAGACAGAGTCAGTATTTGCCTGAGAGATAATACAGTAGGTACAGTGTTTACTTTCATGCACCCAACGTGGGTTCAATACCAACAAAACATAAGGACACCTAAACCTTGTCATGAGTAATCATTGAATGCAGAGTCAGGAGTTAACCCTGAGCATATCTGGGTCTGGCCCCAAAATAAGGAATAATCAATGAATTACTTGTATCATATTTTGTTAATAGTAGGCACTTTGTTTTATTTTATCTTCAAAATAAATTTATGAATTAGGATAAAATTCTAAATCTGTGTGAATTATACTCAATCTACAACAGCAGTTCCCAAATGTATTTGACATAATGCCCTCTCTTCAGAAAAAAAAAATCACTCAATTACTTTTTGGAAAGTTCCTTATTTAAGTGAAAAAAAAAGAAAAGTGCCATTCAATTGCACTGGAAGCTACTATTGTCTTCCTGGACTATTCCAGCAACCCTCCTCTCCTGCAGGAGGTGATTTCACCCACTTTGAAAAACCTGTCTAGAATGGTCTCAAATAAGCTGCTTCTCTTTTTATAAAATTTGTGATACAAGTTACCTTCCAATCATCTTTCTTTGTTTTTTTTTTGTTTTAGAGACACACCCAGAAGTGCTCAGGGATTACTCCTAGCTCTCTGCTCAAGAATCACTACTGGCAGAGCTGGGGGTCCTATATAAGGTGCCAGGGATTGAACCCAAGTTGTCTGCAAGCAAGGCAAGCACCCTACCTGTGGTACTATCTTTTTAGCCCCATAGCCATCTTTCTATATAAAAATATAAGTAAGGGGGAATGCAAAGAAAGCAAAAGGAAATATGGTTGAGTGTTCTGCCCATATTCAGTGTATTTTATGGTTTCTATTCTAATCTCAAAATATTTAATTGATTTCAAATTGATTTTTGTGTAAGTTGTGAGATTTGTATTCGGCTTCATTTTTTACATGTGGCTGTGAAGTTTTTTTAGTACCATTTGATGAAGAGGTGTCTTTCCTCCACTTCATGTACTGAGATACTTTGTTAAAAAAAGTTGACCTTATATATGGGGATTTGTATTTAAGTACTTAATTCTAACCCATCCCTTGGATTACAGTTCTAAGCATTTTAGGTTTAACATCGGTTTGTCCTTTCTCCGTGCCCCTCCCCCCAACAGGCAGAGCTTAAGTTTATTGAGTTATACCCATCACCATGCTCCCAAGGCACACCCAATTCCATCAGGCACTCTCAGTCCCCTGTGTTTATCATTAAACTTTCCTTTGTTCTCTTTTTCCCCCTATCTGAACTCCCCAAATAAGACCCTGTTAAAATATTGCTTTTCCCTTTCCTTTATGTCATTTGCATAGTTTACTTGACAGTAGAGTCCTATTTTTTAAATGCAGGAGTACTGTTATTTATTCAGCCACTCATTAAACTGACTTAAGTGGGCATGAATTTCATGTTACATTTTTTTAAATTGAATATTCGTGAGATAGACCATTACAAAGCTGTTCATGATTGGATTTCAGTGATTCAATGATCCAAGACCCATCCCTCCACCAGTGTACATTTACCACCACTACTGTTCCCCTGTTTCCCTCCCACCTTCCCCTGACACCTTGCTCCCCAGTGATCCCCAATCTGCCTCTATGCAGGAAATTTTCTTCTTTCTCTCTTTTTTTCTTTTTGTGCATTATGGTTTGCAGTGCAGGTACTAAGAGGTTATAATATTTGTTGAGAATTTTCAGTATTTTTATCAGGACAGTAAGGCTGGAGTAGCTTTTCAACTGGGTGGCAGCTTTGTTATGTGGAGATGACTGCTGGGGCTTCCAGAAGTACAGGGAGATGGGAGGAGGTAGCCCATCCTGACTGCCAGAAAGCCTGGAGATTTCAGTCACAAAATTTGCATACCCAAATTTTCACCAGACTATATCTTGATGTTGGGACCCGGAGCTGAGATCTCCAAGCCTGTTCAGTTAGGGACTGGGTCTCCTCCACCCAGATCCCCCATTTTCCAGTAGCTTGGCAGTCACACCCACAACCTGCCCCTGGTGCCATGTAATCCCATCAACAGCCAAGATCCAGAGACTATAAAACAGAGCTCCCAGAAGAGAGCAACATAGAACCTCCTGCCCCGGTGCCAGGCTGCATTCATCGAGGCCCCTCAAAGTGGGCTTTTTGAGTTTCCCTCCCTGCCCCAAGCAGAAACCCGGCATCTGAAAACCTCCAGAACCCAGCCACATCCATTCTCAAGGCCACTCTCCACATGCTCGGATGAACCTCACACATGAAGGAACTGGCAGAGGAACCCAGGTATGGGGGACCTGGGGCTAAGATCTCCAAGCCTGCTACACCCAGATCCCCCATTTTCCAGTAGCTTGGTGGTCACACCCACAAACTGCCCCCGGCCATGTAATCCCATCAATGGCCAAGATCCAGGGTCTATAAAACAAAGCTCCTGGAAGATCTCTTATAGTCTAGCCCACTGATATACCTAAAGCAGCACACGTGTTTGGTTCTAACATACTTGCTTGTATTCTCTTATATAGATTCTCCATCCCTCTTGGAGATCCCAGCAAGCTACTGAGAGTATCCCACCCACAGTGCAGAGCCTGGAAAGCTTCCTGTGGTATGTGGCATAGTCAATATGCCAAAAGCAGTAACAATAATGGGTCTCATTCCCCTGACACTAAAAGAGCTTCCAATATGGTAGAGTTGGGAAGGACGAGTAAGGAGAGGCTGCTAAAAATCTCAGGGCTAGGGCAAATGGAAACGTCACTAGTGCCTGCTCAAGCAAATGGATGAACAATGGGATGACAGTGATACAGTGATACAGTGATAGCTGAAGTCTGTCCTGAGACTCTGGGTTCAGCCAGGGACATAGTTGTGCTTTTAGATTGTGGAAGCAAGTGGCTAAAGGGGCTCTACTTTGGTAAGCACCAGACTAACCTGCATACCTTTGATTACCCTGGTCTATTCACCCTTTCACAGGTCCAAAATTAACTAAACTTTTGGTCTCTTTCAAGATTTATTTATGGGTCCTGAAGCAAGGCCTATAGAAGAGCTTACATGGTTGCACTGGAATTGGTTCATGGAAGATGACTGCCAGTGCTTCCAGGAGTATAGGGAAGTGGGGGGAGGTTGCCTATCCCAACCCCAATAAAGGCTGGAAATATTATTCACAAAACTCACATGCCCAAATTTTCAGCAGATTGGATCTCTGTGATGTCTATCCTCAGATAGTGTATTCTAGTCATGATAGCCACTTGTGAAAGCAAGTGGCTGCCAAGGGCTCTGCTGAGACGGGCACCAGGTTGACCTGCCCCACTCTGATTTACCTGTTTGTTCAACCTTGCATGGGTCCTAGACTAACTGCAGCTTATGATCGCTTTCAAGATTTAATTGTGGGTCTCTGAAGCAAGGCCAATAAATGAGCTTGTATAGCTTAGCCATGTTGGTTTATAGGCATGGCTCCCCCATACCTAACTTTTGGCCATTTTAATTTATTGGGAAACTTGGTCCCAAGTGGTTGAGGTCTGACCAGAGGCACGACAGCTATTTGGGGGTATCAGAAAACCTAAAGGCACCAACAAGCTGCTGATGCATTCGCCCTGTGTACAGGTTGAACTGCTGGCAACACTGTACCCTCTAGAGCAGTTTTCTTTTTGTATAGACACAGAAAGGCAGTTAATGCTATGCTTTGGGAGTTAATTTTGGGATTTATTTGGAGTTAATTGACTCCAAATGATATTATCAAGTAAATATTCGTCATATTTACTTGATAAGCCACAATAGTCCTTAGTTCCTAACATCCCAAAATGGGGGTCTCTGTGAGGGACAAGGATAAACCTAGGGCATGTTGTAAGCTACCCTGGTATTGTAAAAGGACAGGCTATCTGCCATAAAATGTACAACAATTTAAGAGCACGGTTTTGGAGCAAACTCTGCCATGACCCAAAAAGACATGACTGAATAAGGACCCTGCTGACATCAGAAAAGACTAACATGGCCTGAGGACTGTAGTCTCGGATATATAGTGAAATGTCTTCAGGAATGGCCACCCTTTAAGCTTAATATATCTCTTACTGTGTCCATACAAAATAACTAGAAATATTATTAAGACTAGATTTAAACTGATAGTTTAAATGGATACTGGCTAAGGGCACAGAAAAGCAGTATGCTCTTAGATGGTATTTTATCCCTGGGAAAACCTCCTAGCAGGAATCTAGAGTGCTAGAATCTAGAAGAGACTTTTGTTTTTGAGTTAATCCCCTAGAACTTCCCCTGAAGGAAGGGTTTTACATCTGTTTATTGTTTTTGATAATGTTCAACCACATATCTATGTGTAATTGCTACCCCAACTCTTCTTAATTTCTCTATAACTAATGCTGTGAGACTTGAGTACATGGCCACTGATAATCAACCAACCTGGTGGCCCCTGTTTCCTCCTTCGTTCATCCATCATTGTCAACTGGATGAACAGCAGTGATATGGGAGACAGTAATCTGCCCCAAATGCACCTAGGAGACTCGGGTCACTGCAGACAAGCCAGTGACCCACCTACCACCAAGGAACAGCGACACATTGGTCAGCCTATCCTTATTCCAGTACCATGATTTCTGTACTTTTATAGTATAGTTTCAAATTAGGTAATGAGGTGTCATTCAATTTCTTATTTCTCAGTATGGCTTTGGTTATTCAGAATGCTTTTTGATTCTGTACAAAATTTATTATGGGCAGTTATTAGTCTTTGAAGAATGTCCTTGCAATTTGGATAGGGATTTCATTCAATCTATATAATAACCACGCTAGGAGAGTCATTTTCACAATATTGATTCTTCTAATTCCAAAATATGAATTTTTCATTTCCTGGGGTTGTCTTCTATCTCTTCTAAAAGTGACTTATAGTTTTCATGGTATAGGCCTTTTACTTCTTGTGTTAAGTTAATTCTTAGGTGTTTGATGTTTTTGGACAGTATTTTGAATTTTGGTAGCTTTTTATTCTAGTTTATTATTTACATATAGTATTGTAACTGATTTTTTTCATATTGATCATTAACTGACTACTTTGTTGTCTTGGTTAATCAACCTTAAAAATATGATTCCACTGGCAATGGTGACACACAAAAAATGGGATTACATCAAATTAAAGAGCAAAAGAAACACAAGGTAAAACTAAAATATACCCAGATGAATTGGAGACAATATTTATACTCAACACATCAGGCTAGGGGTTAATATCCAGGATATATTAGGCGCCTGGACATCAACAACAACAAAAAATACAAAACGTTATAAAAACTGAGGAGGGGAAATAAATGATCAGAAACTTGTTTGAAGAAAACTGATGAATGATGATAAACACGAGAAAAGCGTGTTCATCATTGCTTACTAGCCGGGAGACCTAACTCAAGACAATAAGTAATCATCTCACACCAGTGAGAATGACACATATCAAACAAATGGAAAAAGTATGTGGTAAAACAGAAACTCTAATTTATTGCTGGTGACAATTTATTCTGACTCAACACCTTTGGGAAACAGTAGTGATATTTATCAGAAAAGTAATAATATAGAGTAAATATACAATCAGAAAATTCCATTTATTGGCGTAATTATTCCAAGACACAAAATTACTTATACAAAACACATGCAAAACCCATTATTCATTGAAGCACCTAGTACAATAGCTAAGATGTGGAATTGGCCTAGGTGTTCAATGATACATGAATGGATTATGAAGGTATTTTATATATATACACAATAGAATACTGTAAAACTACAAGGAAAGATGAAATCCTGCAATTCCCTGCAATTTAGATAGAAGGGAGATACCATGCTAAGTAAAGCAAGTCAAAAGAAGGACAATAGGGGGGCTGGAGCGATATCATAGAGGGTAGGGCATTTGCCTTACTCACGGCCTACCCGGGTTTGATTCCCAGCATCCCATACGGTCCCCTGAGCACTGCTGGGAGTGATTCCTGAGTGCATGAGCCAGGAGTAACCCCTGTACAATGCCAGGTGAGACTCAAAAAGCAAAAACAGGACAATATCAGAGGGAATCGTTTATCTGTTGAATATAGATGGACTGAAATGAAAAGTATAAAAGAGAGTGTCTGTATATTACCCTGGATGTTATACATAGATATAAGTAGGACTTAGGAGTAAAGAAATAAAATATAAAAATAATAAGAAAAGAGGTAACAAGGACAGGGACTAGGAGCCACTAGCACACCAATAATGTAGATGTATATGTCTAAAACACAGAGCCAACAACACTACAAGCAAGAGACCCAAACTAGAATAACTAAACTTGAAAATTGCCTTTCAAGGAAGCTGATTGGAGGGAATCTGAGAACATTGGTGGAGAAAAGATCATTCTGGTGGTGTGATTGGTATTAGGACTGGTATGCCTGAAAGTATTATAAACATCTCTGTAAATCATGTGTCTCAATTTAAAAAATGTTAAATATTCAAAGGAGAAAAGGAAATAAAATTGAGAGTACATTTTCCCAATTAATAGGTTCTTTTTTAACGTTTTAAAATTGAGGTTCTGTGGCTCACAATAATGTAAATGATGATTTTACATATAATTGAAGAATATATTACACAGCACTTTATCCCTAATGACAATCATTTATTTAGATTGTACTGTGTGCCAGAAGCTGTGCTAAGAACTCCTTAGGTAGTATCTTTCAGAGTCTAGGTAGGAAACAGATGGCACCATCAAAATGGATAATTAGGGGTTTAATGAAGACTTTTCACACACAAAAAAGAGAGCAGTGATAAAGGATGATACAGTAGTGGGCTAGCAATAGCCAGAAGCCCTTTATCACCTCTGCTGAAGGGACAAGGATAAGGCACTTATTGGTATCCATAAAATATTATAGCTAAAATTGTAGCTCTTGGAGAGACCATCTGATAGCAGCCATGGCTGTAGGCAACATAGCCACAGGCAACAATAACAAACCATCAGAGAGAAAAGGGGAGGGAGAAATAAATAAGCTCTTCTTTGGACTTCTAACCTTTTTAATTTTTTTCATTTTATTGAATCACCGTGAGATAGTTACATCCTTTCATTTTTGGGTTGCAATCACACAATGATGCCCAAAAGTAGAGAGAGAGTATGGGGAATATTGTCTGCCATGAAGGCAGGGGGAGGGTGGGAAAAGGGGGCTATACCGGGGATATTGGTGTTGGGGAGGGTATTTGACCTCTAACCTTCTACAGGTTGAGCACAACATACAAGCTGAAAGACAAAGAAGCCCCTTGATAGAGGAACTGTAATCAACCTCTCAAGATAGAGAACAAGAGAGATCTGTGATTTAGAGAGTGAATGGGAGAATATTCAGGTACTTGTGTTTGAGTACACCAGAAGATAGATCTATTATAATCCTCACTTTACACTTATTTTCTCTATACATTTCCTCAAAAGTAACTTTAGATCAGTTAACCTCTTTGATACTGTTTTATTATCTTTAGTCTGTCTGTAAAATGCTATTACATATTTATCATAACTGGAGCTGGAGCAATAGCACAGCGGGTAAGGCTTTTGCCTTGCAGGCGGTTGAGCTGGTTTCAATTTCCAGCATCCCAGTATATGGTCCCCTGAACACCGCCAGGAGTAATTCCTGAGTGCATAAGCCAGGAATATTTCTGTGCAATGCCGGGTATGACCCAAAAAGTAAAAGCAGAAAAAAAAAGATTTATCATAACAATCAAATAGGGTAATATATGTAGTTTATGATAAGTGAATAGTGCTCATTAAAATGTCTATCCTGGGTGTGTGGAGAGAGCTTTATGTGCTTAGCATGTGTGAGGTCTCCTTAGCACCCACAGAAAACCACAGGTTGTGGCCCTGGTAACCCCTACTCAAAGTGGCACCAGACTTCCAACACAGCCAGGAATAGCCCCTATTTTTCCAAATCTGTTACTGGGATTAGATAGCACAGCGGTAGGGCGTTTGCCTTGCACACAGCCAACATGGCCGACCCGAGTTCGATTCTTCCGCCCCTCTTGGAGAACCCGGCAAGCTACCGAGAGTATCTTACCCGCACGGCAGAGCCTAGCAAGCTCCCATGACGTATTTGATATGCCAGACACAGTAACAACAAAGTCTCCAATGGAGACGTTACTGGGCTCGCTCGAGCAAATCGATGAACAATGGGAGGGCCTTTACCTTTACCTTAGTAGAGTAGTAAGGTGCTTCCCTGACTGCAGCTGACCATGTTCAAACCTCAGCATCACATATGGTACCCCAAGCACTAATAAGAGTATTCCCTGATCAAAGTGCCTGGAATAAGTCCTGAGTACATCTGGGTATGGCAAAAAAAAAAAAGAAGAAAAATGTCCTGTAACCTTTCCGCCCGACCCATCTCTTTACCTTTCTCAGAAGCTTGCCTACAGAGTAAATAGCTCAAACACTCATAAATACTATGGCTGTATAATTTCTTAGTGTCCAGTATTCCAGAGTCCTGAACCCTGAAGTCAAGAAAATATAATTGTCATAGGGAAACAACTAGTCACAAATCACTGATGTTTTTACTACCAAGAAAATGAAAATGCACAAAACACTCAGAAAATAAAATTTTAAAAAGTAAAACATTAAGAATGCTAGGGAACTTATAAATTATATGATTTTACAAAATAGTGCTCATTTTATTTCCCTCAATATAGTGATGTTGTCAGCAATAAAAAATGTCTTCAACCACTCATCTTTCTTTGAACATAATATATGTATAAAATGTTAGCTGCTACTTTAATACTGATAGCTCATACATAAATAAATCCAGTCTTAAATTCTTTTTTAGTCTCAGACTCTAATATTCAATTGCCTACTAGACATAACTACCTCAGTGTTCCACAAACACCTCCTACACATGTCCAAAACTGAACTTATAATTGGCCTACCCACAATCACACCTCCTCTACTTCCTTTCTCAGATAATGTTATCAGTAGCAATCTAGCCTAGAAATCTGGTAGTCAGATCTTTCATTCGAGTACAATTACCAGGCTCTTTCAGTTATGTTTCTGCATTAAATATATTATACACTTGTCCATTTAATAATATTTATGCTTTCCCATTTTTTATGTTCCTGGGCAATAATAATGCATTGTGAATTATTTTAAATTCCTTCCTTATTTTTGTTATAAAACAACATCTTGAATTTTAAACTTTGTTTTTAGACTAAGACATTGAATAGCTCACAATTTCCCCCACTTCATCTATCATCTACTAATAAACCTCTATACTCATTCCTCTGCCAGATAACTATACTTAATAACTTCATGTGTATTCCCTTCACTGGGTTTCTGTGTTTACAATAGATATGGATATATTGTAATATCTCTTTTATATACAAGAATAAATGCCCTTTAATGTTACAATTAATGGGCCATCGGGATAGAACAGAGGGGAGAACATTTGCCTTACATTTCACACCCAGCAATACGGGGTGCAGGGTGCTCTATTCATACCACCTGATATGGTCCCCTAAGCCTGCAACCAGGAGTGATACTTGATTGTAGAGCCAGGAGTAAACCCTGAGTACCACCAGCTGTGTCCATAAACCTAACAACAACAACAACAATAATAATAATACAGTAATAAATTTAAAATTAAATTTTAATTAGTTTTAAAAGTTTTTATATAAATTAACCTAAAAATCTTAATCTAGACTAGAAAAATCTGTCAAAGAGTAGGCGTAGGCAAAATTAATAAATAATGGATATGAATGGAGTATTTTTATTGGCTCTTGCTAAGTTAATTTAAATATCTATTACCCACATTGAAAATCTTTGCAGACCTTTGCACATACAAACTAATTAATGACCTTAGCATTTGATAAGAATATATATGGGATTTTATTAAATCTGTGGCCTACAATTTATGATCAAAAGAGGCAACAGAGGTGCACAACCACATAAATCATTTTTCATTAAATTACACAATACTGCTATGTGTGCTGATTAGTAATATTTCTTTATTATACTCATTATAATATTTCGTGGGAAAATTGTAGCCCAGGGAGATGATGAACTGAAGACAACCTTCTGTTAATAAAGGGATCACTTTGATCATTAACTATGGAACATTCTATATAAAAAAACACTGCAGCAACTTTTACAGATACTTGGTAAATGTATCATAAATCCTTAAAATGATGCATATAACGCTTAACCTAGTTAAATCCTTCCTACCCATACACAAAAATGCAAAAACATTGCTAGAAAGTGATTCTTTTATAAAGGCAAGATTTGGAAACAAATGACTATGAATGAGGTAGTGAATACAATTTTTTTATATTCATTATATATGACCACTTCTGTGTCAGCCAGAATTGATGGAAGACTTAGCAGAGGGAAGCTGCTTGTATGCAGCTGCAGTGTCAATGGGTTGAATTCTGGTACCCATATAGTCCTCTGAGAAACTTTTCAAGGGCCTTAAGGCTACTTATCTGAGTCGTCAGAGAACTGAGGTAGCTCTGTCTTGAGACAGAATTTGGGAACCTCTACCAGTTCACCAGCATAGAATGAATCATCTACCAACAGATCTAGGGAATCAAAGGGCTTAAATCAAACCACTAATTCTGAATCTAGTAGAAAGGTTTTGGACTCTGGTGGCATTGTCTCTCGTCAGGGTAGACAAATGGAGACTAGAACATTTCTCCACATATTTCCCAATCCCATTTTCATTTCAAGATTTTTTTTCAGTAAAAATGTGATCCCAGAACTTGAATGGTGTGGTTTAAAGTTCAGTGTTATAGCACCCAAAAGGAGAGAGAGAACAAGGAGGAATGCCCTGCCACAGAGGTAGGGTGGGATGAGGGGGACGAGAGGTGGGAGGGATAGTGGTATCAGTGGTGGTGGAGAATGGGCACTGGTGGAGGAATGTGTATTCGATCATTGTATAACTGAAACACAAGCACAAAAATTTGTAAATCTACAATTGTACCTCATAGTGTTTAACTAATAAAAATCTAAACAAAAAAAAAAGCTCAGTGTTAGTGTGAATAATTGCTAAGGATTTTGTTGGTATTTCCCTGGTTTGAGATGTCTTGGAGCTATTTCATTATTGCAAAGAATGGTTATCCATAAGTCATTTCAAAAGTACTAACCATTAATGGATTCCTAGGATTTGCCTCGATATGGTTAATGACTGCTGGAAACATCTGAACATAATGGTGGTAGGTATTCTGGCATAGCTCAGTCAGATGTCTTTAAGATATCCAGTATCTTCTTCCTAAATCATTCAGGAAAATACCAGTTGTTTGTCTTTTAAAGATTTGGGGGCTACATTCAGCAGTTCTTGGAATGTACTCCTGGCTCTGTGCCCTGGAGCCACTCCTAGAAGTGTTTGGGGAACCATATGAAGCATCAAGGAACAAACTGGTGTCAGTCATGTGCAAGGCAAATTGCTTTATCCCTATACTATTTATCCAAGCCCCAACTGTTTAATTTTACCAAAAGTTGAGTTCCAAAACTTATATATCTCCTACAAGATCAAGTTAGAACCTAAATGATGTTACTTTACATTTATTCAAAGTTGCAAAACAAAGAATGAGAAAATTGAAAGACCATTACACAGAACCATAATGCAATTAGTCTTTCACATCCTGAGAAAGGAAACTGCTTTGGCTTGACAACTTTCAACTTCTAATAGCTTTGATTGTTCCCTGTTTCCTATGTCTGTAACATTGCTTAAGGTTTGTGGGTCTGAGACAGATTACAAATTGGTTGGTTGGTTTTGTATCAAATCCTCCTTACTAGAATTTTTCATCAGTGAATTTCTTTACTTTGAAATAAATGTATATTTTAAGAGTCCTTCATTAAGGAACAACCAAATAAATGGAGTGGTTCAAATAGTTAAGGAGTTGAACTAAAACTGAAACCTCTATCTTGTGAACTAAGTCAAGTACTTGTGTCATTAGGCACCAATGAACAGCATTTAAAGATATATTTTCCTTTTATCCCTTGTGAATTTTGCTTTGTTTCTCTCCCTTCACAAGATATCACACATTTGACAATTCCTGTGTATATATGCATATATGTGTATAATATATATATATATATATATATATATATATATATATATACTGCCCTAACAAACACATTACTGCCAAATATCTATATCCAAGTTGCTTGTTTCAGTTTCAAGATATATCTGGGAATATTTCACTCGCTTCAGAACTTCCATAAATATTCAATGAGACTGAGTGACCAGAATAGATCTGCACATTTCTTCTCTTTGCAGAACATGTAAAGAGTGGGGAGACATTGTGAGATTTCCAGTTTTGATTCAGGAAAATCTTGGCTCTCAGAGCTCTGAGCATCTGTAGCTCCACACCCACCTGAGCTAATCTTGAATCAGCTGTTAAGACACGTCCAAGTTTTTGAACACTCGCACAGACTCACAAAGCTTTTCACTTGCATTCCTTCACCATCAACTCTTACTAATGTATCATTAAACTGATACTGCTATATGGTTTTTAAATAATCTTCATTGCTATGATTTAAGTAGTGGTGAGGTAAAATTTCTAAGTGTTATAATCCCTGGGAAATTTTACATGATAACTACTAGTGAGATAACAGGTAAATGGCTTGGAACACACCCCTTCTAAAATAAAAGTTCCGGTGACTATCATAATTCAGTGTGATATTAGCTTAATTGTAACATATTTCAATTAAACTTGAGATTACCTCACAAAAGATTTCCAAATATGCTAATATATTTAGCTCTAATATCTAAAACTACTGCATCATGTAATATTATATATTCTCACATTTTCTGGCTGGTAGATATTGCACTTATTTAAGATTGGTTATCCAGAACCTAAACAACATAGTTTCATGGAAAAAACATAGCACAAGCTATACAGTGCAAGGAACATAAATGTATTCAAAAATCTATTGACAATTATTTCAGCCAATATGTGAAGACAATCATTTCTACTTCAGCAACTTTCATCAGAGAAACAACAAAATCTTAGCAGCATAGTTACAGGGGTTTGAAAGAAGTTTCAATCAAGCCATTTTATCATAACCAAAACATTCTCTTGTCAAAATTACAGAAAACAAAAGAGAAGAGGTGCAAAGATAGAAAGAACATTGGAATATGTCTTATTATATTATCATTTTTATTATCATCACCACCAAGAAGAGAGGATTCAAAGCAACCTCTTTGAGAAAGTTTAGGACTTTAAAAGTCAGAGCTTTGTGAAAACCTTTATCAGAAGCCTTTTTCTATTGTTGTGATAGGAGCAGTGAAGCCCAAGTGATTGGAAATTCTAACCAGTTTAGAGGACGCATCTATATGTGATAAAACAGATGCTTCTGTTTAAAAATCAATAGTAAAAAACAATAGATTGAAGAAAATTTTGGGTATTGCTAATCATATATTGACTGAAACCAAATCTTTGTCTTAAAATGAACATTACTGCTATATCAGGAAATGTCAGTTCTGATGTATCTTAACTTCCCTTTATTACAAAAATATTCAGTGGTTCCCTCCCGTTGATTGTTGATTTGCTCGAGCGGGCCCAGTAACGTCTCCATTGGAGACTTTGTTGTTACTGTGTCTGGCATATCGAATACTCTCGGTAGCTTGCCGGGCTCTCCGAGAGGGGCGGAGGAATCGAACTCGGGTCGGCCATGTTGGCCGCGTGTAAGGCGAATGCCCTACCCGCTGTGCTATCGCTCCAGCCCTCCAAGGAGACCTCCAAGCCTACTCGAATTGGAGTCGAGCATCTTCCACCCAGATCCTCCAAATTCCAGTAGGCGGGGGTCACACCCACCACCTGGCCCCCTGGCGCCGTGTAATCCCATCAGCGGCCAAGACTCAGAGACTATAAAATCCAGATCCCGGACGAGAGCAGTGCAGTCTCTGCCCCCGCGCCTCGGTGTTCCTTCCCGGAGTCCCTTGGAGGGGAGCAGGTTGAGCTTTCCTCCCCGCCCCGGCCAGGGCTACGGCAGCCGGAGACCTCCAGGACCAGCCACCACCATGCTGAGACCACTCTCCGCACACCTGAAGGTACTGGCAGAGGGACAAAGCCACGCGGGTTCCGGGGCCGAGACCTCCAAGCCTACTCGAATTGGAGTCGAGCATCTTCCACCCAGATCCTCCAAATTCCAGTAGGCGGGGGTCACACCCACCACCTGGCCCCCTGGCGCCGTGTAATCCCATCAGCGGCCAAGACTCAGAGACTATAAAATCCAGATCCCGGACGAGAGCAGTGCAGTCTCTGCCCCCGCGCCTCGGTGTTCCTTCCCGGAGTCCCTTGGAGGGGAGCAGGTTGAGCTTTCCTCCCCGCCCCGGCCAGGGCTACGGCAGCCGGAGACCTCCAGGACCAGCCACCACCATGCTGAGACCACTCTCCGCACACCTGAAGGTACTGGCAGAGGGACAAAGCCACGCGGGTTCCGGGGCCGAGACCTCCAAGCCTACTCGAATTGGAGTCGAGCATCTTCCACCCAGATCCTCCAAATTCCAGTAGGCGGGGGTCACACCCACCACCTGGCCCCCTGGCGCCGTGTAATCCCATCAGCGGCCAAGACTCAGAGACTATAAAATCCAGATCCCGGAACCGCGCGGCCGCATTTGCGGCCGCGCGACATCTTATTATCTCATTCCTACTTTGGACAAACTTGCAGGCTGTCGAATGTAGCCTGCCCACAGGGCAGAGTCTGGCAAACTCCCCGTGGCCTACCAAATATGCCAAATACCAGTAACAATGATGGGTCTCATTCTCCTAAAGAGCCCTGAATATAATCTCAGGGCTAGGATGAAAGAGACGTTACTGGGGCCTGCTCGAGGCAATCGACGATTAACAGGATGATGAAATGAAATGAAAAATTCAGTGGTTCCCAACACACCTAAGATGTATTCCTTTAAACAACAAATAAGGTCTTTTTCTATATTTTTTCTTCTACCTTTAAATGCCGGAGAGATCCCCGGCAGCTGAAGACGTCTAGAACCCAACCATAGCCATGCTGAGACAACTCTCCACACGCTCAAACGAGCCTCATACATGAAGGAACGGGCAGAGGAACCCAGGTGTGCAGGACTCGGGGCTGAGATCTCCAAGCCTGTTTAGATCAGGACTGGACCTCCTCCACCCAGATGCCCCATCTTTCAGTGGCTAGACAGTTGTGTCCATCAACTGCCATGTAATCCCACCAATGGCCAAGATCCAGAGACTATAAAATCAAGCTCCCGGAAGACCTTTTATTTATTTTATTTATTTATAAAACTAGACCTTTTATTGTCTAGTTTTCACTCTCAGAGAACCCGACAGGCTACCGAAAGTATCCTTCCCAAATATATGCCTCACTGGGAACACCTGTAAAGGTGATTTTCTGGCTGGTAGATATTGAACTCATTTAAGATTGGTTATCTAGAACCTAAACAACATAGAGGCTGCCCCAAAAGCCTCCATCCCTCTTGGAGAGCCCGGCAAGCTACTGAGAATATCCTGCCCCCATGGCAGAGCCTGGCAAGCTACCCGTGGCATACTCAATATGCTGAAAACAGTAACAATGGTGGATCTCATACCCCTGACACTAAAAGAGCCCCCAATATGGCATCGGGCTACACTAGCATGTGACAGGGATGAATGGAGATTTTACTTGCGCCCGCTCAAGCAAATCTATGAACAACGGGAAAACCGTGATACAGCGATACAGTGATACTTTTATATCCCATTTGCTGCCGTCCACCAACCCTCCCTGAGAACAGATCACTGCTAACAGTATCTTCCACCCCTCAAACACACCAGCCACTTTCAGACTTCTTAGCCTCCATACCTGTTTACCCCTCCATTTGCCTCTATTTTCTACTCATGACATACCATTCAATCTTGACATTTAAATATCACCACATATATTCATCATGTAGGCTTTGTTTGTAAATTACATAGATTACAGAATATGCTAATACTATGCTTATGTATCACATAAACATGTACAATCAAGCACACTTCTGAGTTTAGCCATATACATGCACATACACACGTATGCTCAATCTGTCCTTGGAATTGCAACCTAATTAATATTCATTTCATACTTCAAACTGTCCAAAAATAGTAATTGTCCTGAAATAGTAAAGATTTGCAGAAAAATGGTGGAATGTATCATGTTTATAGGAGGGCATAGATTTGCAATAAAGATCCCAAATCTCTTACCTGGACTTTCCTGTGAATGACTGATAACTTATACTTTTCCAACAGTGTGTCCTCTTAGGAATAAGCCATAAATAAAACAGGAGAAAAATAGATAACTGACATTTTCAAAAAAGAAAATTTAATCAGATGCAAGCAATTTTATTAGTCCTCTATCTGTAAACTTTCTGATTCATTAAACACAAATCATTACTTTCATTAATTTCATCCTTTTCATTTTTTTTCTGAGCACCTAATCCACACCCCAATTTTAGAGTTATAGTTGATGATTTGGCAGACACACAGCTCTTTTCCATGACTCAATTGGCATTTTAAATTATTTTCATTTCCAGACAGGTCGTGGTGACACAACCATTTTTAACCACTGACTACTTAGAAACAACTTAGGCAAAACAGCTCTTGCAAGTAAAATGAATTTTATGATTAATTGAATTAAAACTCACAAATAAAATTAAGGAGATTCATTTTTATCACATTGCATTGATTTTTGGAGAAGAGTTCTTGAGTAATTTTAGCTTTCAACTATTCTTTTTAAATTTTTATTTATCTCTTACTTTTTAATTGAATCACTGTGAGATAGACCTTTATAAGGCTGTTCAGGATTAAGTTTCAGTCATACAGTTTTCCAAAGCCCATTCCTCCACCAGTGTATATTTCCCAACACAAGTTGTCCCCAAGTTCCCTTGCACCATTCCCAAATTCCCACCCCCAGCCTGCCTCTATGAAAGGCTATTTTCTTCTCTCTCTCTCTCTCTCTCTCTCTCTCTCTCTCTCTCTCTCTCTCTCCTTTTGGTCATTGTGGTTTGCAACATTGATACTGAAAGGTTATCAAAAATCAAACCCCTTTACCTACTTTTTGCACTCAGTTCTTGTCCAGCGTGATCATTCCCAGCTATTATTGTCATATTGTTCTCTTCTCTATCTTACCCACCCTCCATCCCACAGACACTTATGGTTGTTTCCAACAGTTGACCAGTCCTCCTAGGATCTGTTTCCCATCACTTGATCACTTGACTTCCCGTTAATCATCGATTTGCTTGAGCAGGCGCCAGTAACATCTCCATTTGTCCCTGTCGCGTGCTAGTGTAGCCCAATGGCGTCTGTTCGTTCTAGGAACACGAAGAGCCTCAAACCGATCGTTCATGATCTTGATGAAGACGTCTGACCATCTGGTAGGTGGGTGGCCACACAGTCTTTTGACATTCCGTGGATTACAGTTGGTAACGGCTCTAGTCCATCAGTCATCTCTAAATCTCATTACGTGACCAGCCCATATGATTTTTGACGACTTGGAAAAAGAGACAGCGTCCCTGATTCTTGATCATCAACAGAGGTTGGAACTCCGGATTCTTTCTCTCATTTGAGTGAAATGTGATACTCCAAGCATAGCTCTTTCAATTCCTCTTTGGGAGACCCGAGTAGCGTTCTCATCCTGTTTGCGTAGGGCCCAGGTCTCTGAGGCATACGTTAATGCATGAAGAACAGTGGAACTGAAGTGATGTGCCTGGAACCGGAGATTCTTTGTCCTCTTAGCTATTTCTTCAACGCTCTTGAAGGCGTTCCAAGCCGTTCTCTTCCTCCTGCACAACTCAGGTGCCATGTCATTCATCATGTTGACTTCTCGACCTAGGTACACATAGCTGTTGCATTCGGAGATGGTCGTTCTGTTGAGAGCGAATGCAGCGTCAGGAACGAGACTGTTTCTCATAAGCACTGTCTTCGTAAGATTCAGCTGAAGTCTGACCTTTCCACACTCACAGTCGAAGTCGGCCAGCATTTGTGCCTTTTGGCTAATGTTTGGTGTTATTAGAATAATGTCAGCAGCAAAGTGGAGGTGGTGTATTTGCCGACCATCTATTTTCACTCCCATTCCTTCCCATTCCAGTCATCGCATGATGTTCTCGAGGGTGGGACTGAAGAGTTTCGGTGAAATGGTATCACCCCACCGAACCCCTCTCTTGACATCAATGATTGCTTCTTTGTAGATTGGTGAGATCCCGGTAGTGACTCCGTGATAGAGCTCATGGAGGATCCTGATGTATTGAGTTTGAATGCCCTGATTGGCTAGGGCTTCAATGACCGCTTCTGTCTCAACAGAATCAAAGGCCTTCTTTAAATCAATGAACGTTAGACAGAGTGGCATCTTGAACTCCCGAGAAATCTCAATGAGCTTGTTTAACATGTGGATATGGTCGATGGTGCTGAATCCTTTGCAGAACCCAGCTTGCTCGCATGGTTGTCTTTGATCTAGTGTTCTGCCAATCCTATTCAGCATGACTCAAGTGAACAACTTGTAGATGACAGAATAGGCAGATCGGGTGATAGTTGCCAATGTCATGGATGTCTCCCTTCTTGTACAGTAGTATAGTCCTGCTGGTTTTCCATTGGGATGGAACCTTGCATTCAGACAGGTAGTGTTTCCCATGGCCATGGATATAGTCTTCTGCTATATGTTTTTATATACCACAAATGAATGCAATCATTTTATATCTGTCCCTCTCCTTCTGACTCAGGCTGGAGCGATAGCACAGAGGGTAGGGCGTTCGCCTTACAAGCGGCCAACATGGCCGACCCGAGTTCGATTCCTCCGCCCCTCTCGGAGAGCCCGGCAAGCTACTGAGAGTATTCGATATGCCAGACACAGTAACAACAAAGTCTCCAATGGAGACGTTACTGGGCCCGCTCGAGCAAATCGACGATCAACGGGAGGGAAAAAAAAAAAAAACCACTCTCCATGTCCATCCATTTATAGGTGAATTTCATGACTTCATTTTTCCTAACAGATGCATGGTGTTCTCTTGTCTAGATGTGCCATAGTTTCTTTATCCATTCATCTGTTCTCAGACACTCAGGTTGTTTCCAGATTCTGGCTATTGTGAATAGTGCTGTAATGAACATAGGAGTGCAGATGGCATTTTTGCTGTGTGTTTTGGGGCTCCTAGGTTATATTCCCAGAAGTGGTATTGCTGGGTCAAATGGAACTTAATTTCTAGTTTTTTGAAAACAATACATACATTACTCAACCACTCTTAAAGCAAAAAATTCTGCATGAGCATTCGTTTTAAGAGTGATAAAATATATAATACATCTGAAGTTGTGATGACGACCAACCACTCTGTCAAAAGATAACCCTAGGTACCGAAGGGATCAGCATTACAATAATAGTTGGAAATGATCAATTTGGACAGAACAGAGTGTTGAAAGTAGGTAAAGGGATATACTTGATAACTTTTAATTATATGTATTTCAAACCATAAGGCCCTAAAAGAAAGAGAGAGAGAGAGAGAGAGAGAGAGAGAGAGAGAGAGAGAGAGAAGAAAAAGTGCCTGCTATAGTGTCAGGTGGGGGGGTTCAGAGGGCAGGAGGGAAACTCGGACCCCTGTTGGTGAGAAAAGTAAATCGGGGAAGGGAAATTGGTAAAGGGAACATTATATGACTGAAATCCAATCATGAACACCTTTTTAAAGTTTTTATAATTGTGATTCAATAAAAATAACTTTAAAATGTTAATATAAATAAGACAACCCTGGAACCAGGTAAAGAACCTGAAGAGAAAAAGGCATTCTTATTTTCTTGTGATCTTGCTCAAAAAGTTAAATCTCATAAAGGTCATATGATATCAGAAACTAACTGGAAAGCACACTTAATTCTTTGAGAATTGTTTACAGTGACTATAACTAAAATACAAAGAGCTTTTCATCCCTATCCCCATGCTACTGAATATTTAAACTTAATCAAGGACAAAGGTGTAGAAATCTTTTATCTTTGAGAATTTATAAATTATGAAGTCTAAAGAACAATTTTATAAATTAAAATTTCTCATATTGGAACTTTAGTGATAGTACAGATGCTAGGGTGTTTGCCTTACACATGTCTGATGGGAGTTCAATCCCAGGCATCCCATATTGCCCCCTGCTCCACCAAGAGTGATTCCTACATGCAGAACCAGAAGTAGGTCCTGAACACTGCAGGTTGAGCTTGCTGTCCAAAAAAGAAAAATAAATTTTCACCAAAGTATGTATATTCACGGTCATGGTCCTCCCGTTGTTCATTGATTTGCTCGAGCGGGCCCAGGAGTCTTTGGAGTCTCCATTGGAGACTTTGTTGTTACTGTGTTTGGCATATCGAATACATCATGCGTAGCTTGCCAGGCTCTGCAGTGCGGGGGAGATATTCTTGGTAACTTGCTGGGCTCTCCAAGAGGGGCGGAGGAATCTAACTCGGGTCGGCCATATTGGCTGCATGCAAGGCAAACGCCCTACTGCTGTGCTATTGCTCCAGCCCATGTATATTCAAAAATCTTATTTTGACATTCCAGAAATATCCAGATAGATGTATTTGATATTACACACACCTGATTATCTTCAGCAACAGAGCAGCTGATTTCATTTTTCAATTCTGAAAATCCTTAACTTGCAAGAACTCACACTGAGAAAACTGCCCTGGGTTATAATGGCATAACTCCATTTAAGTTACACTAATTTTTGCTAAAAACTTTATGCATAAAACCACAAACACCTCCCAATACAAAAGGCATTTCATTGTGTTCTTTGGATGGGAGGATAATGGTCATGGTCCTCCTGTTGTTCATCAATTTGCTCGAGCGGGCCCAGTAACATCTCATCATGAGAATTGTTACTGTGTTTGGCATATCGAATACGTCATGGGTAGCTTGCCACGGGTAGCTTGCCAGGCTCTGCCGTGCAGGCGAGGTACTCTCGGTAGCTTGCTGGGCTCTCCAAGAGGGGCAGAGGAATCGAACTAGCGTTGGCCATGTTGGCCGCTTGTAAGGCAAATGCCCTACTGCTGTGCTATCACTCCAGCCCAGGGAGGATAATAATGATTGCAATATCACTGAAAAAAAAGCAAATAGAAATAAAATCCAGGGAAAAATATGAGGTTTAATTTTGGTAATCCCATTCTAATCAGTAACTTTCTTCCTCATTACAAATATGTAGTCAAATTTGTGGCACACTACTCATTCATGGAGAGATGGGAAAGGATAATAAATTAAAAATGAGTACCTAGAAATAACAGAATATATGAGACGAAGGAATCAAGTCAACAATAATTATAGACTCTTGGAAAGACTGGCAGTGGAGAAGGAAATATAAAGGCATTTGAAGATGAACTCTATTCTCAAGGAACTCCCATATAAATTCAAAGAAAACATTAATATACATGAAACACATTGAGAAATTAATTATTAGAACTCATTACGGTTTTACAAAAATTTATATTCCCTGGCTTACATCAAGTTAATGATAGGATCTCTGTTACTGACAATCTTATATATATAAGAAATTTCTCAGAGGCTGACAACAGTGACAATGAGCCCCAAGGTCATCCCATGCCACTGGGAACTACTTTACATAAACTGAGAAAAGAATTCATAAGATAATATAGAAAGAAAATACGTTTACATAATGCCATGTGTTTATATGGTATATTGCATTTATATGATATGTAATTCACCTTATAGTCCTGTCCTGTCCTCCCGTTGTTCATCGATTTGCTCGAGCAGGCCATAGATAATGTTTATTGAGCACTAACTATATTCCAGAACCTGTGCTAAGTGTCCACGAACCATAGTTTTATGTAGAAATCTCATTAAAAAGAAACCTCATCAGAAAATAGGAAGAATTTGTTAAACCCAGTGGAGTTTGCCAGGAGCGGTAGATTTGGGATGATGAAAATTAGCTACTCTGGCATATAAGATTATAGAAATCTTCGGATCCTTATCAAAACTACAGTCTTTTATTACTACTGGCCTAATACTCAGATAGGTTCCAGGAGAACCACTACAGAAATCCTTTGAATTTGGTCCCTATACTATCTCATGGATTCCTAGACTATCAGTCACTTGGATTTAAAATTTATGCTTCTTATATTTTGTACTTATTCCCAGTTTTACTGGATCAAATGCTAACCATTTTTTGCCTTACAATGAGAGAAAACTGGGAGAAAAAGATCAGGAGAATACTACAATAGTCTAAGTGAAGTTTTAAAATAGGTTAGTAGTGGTGTACTAAGATAGATGTGAGTATATTTGAGCTGTATTTTGAGGGTAGTAAAACTAGCATATCTTTCCATGGGGATTTATGTTCACAGTGAATGTTTAATTGTTCTGTCTGATTTGCCCACTTATTTTTGTCAAACTGGTATATTTATTTCACACACCAATCAAAATAAATACTTATTTAGATACCACATCATATTTTTCACTTAAAATACATTTTTTTATTTTTGGGTCACACCTGGTGATGCACAGGGGTTACTCCTGGCTCTGCACTCAGGAGTTATTCCTGATGGGGCTCAGGGGACCATATGGGTTGCTGGGAATAGAACCTGGGTTGGCTGCGTGCAAGGCAAACTCCCTACCCGCTGTGCTCTCCCCAGCCACCAACTTAAAATACTTTTTAATGATATGTGGATGTAGCCTAAGTATTATGAATCCCAAGTGATCGAGAAAGGAGCACCAATTTTAGTTATAATTCAATCTAAGAGAGAAGATGAGCAAAGAAAGAAATACTACCTGTGATGCATGCAGTGTTATTCAAATGAGAATTGGCCAAAAAATATATGTTAGAAGCTGAACATTTAGAAATAATCCAAATAACCAGAACTCAACTTGCTATTTTAAGACTCAAGACCAGAAGTTAAATAGAATAGTCAACCAATAATTTAGATACTTGAATGTAATCGTGCCTCCAATATCTGGATGCTTCATCAGCTGGTTTACATGATAACCCAGATGTTTGAGATTTCCTCCACACCCTTTCATTTGTTGATACCCACAGCTACTCGACACATATATAGACATTTCTGGGAGATAATGCAACAATAAATGTCATATTTTTAAAAATATAATATTATATACCTTGATGGTTTATATCAGATGTTAATTTAGACTTCTAGAATACTTTTGCAGAATTCTGAACATGCAATTTTATTCAAGAAACTGATTTGTTATAGGCTTTCTAACAAATTCCCTGGTTGTTTTGAAGCCCATCTAGAAAAATGACCTGGGCACACGCTATCACAATTATTACAAGCAACTGACATAATTAGTCTTAAGGTCTGACTTTCACAGATATTTTATCTTCATATTGCATTAAACTAACTGAAAGATTCAAATCTTTTTATGTTCTAATGTTCGCCTACAAACCTGTAGTTATAGTAACCAAGTGCAAATGTTCAGCCTCAGAAGATTATCAGATCTAAAGCAATGAAGTAGATTTGGCAGCTTCTCTGCCTCCCAAGTTGCTTAAGGACTCAGAGGCAAATTAGTTGCCTACTCTTCTCTTCCTTATTTCGAATGACCACTGACATGCCAACTTTCTGGGGAATTCCAGTCTGTCTTTCGAAAGCCTTCACTAAAAGTATCGGAGAGACTGAAGTAAAATGTCAAGTAAGAATATGTACACAGAATTAATGGTTACTCTAAATACAGAATAATTAAGGAAGAATTAACATATAAGTTGGGCCTGGGCATAAACTTAAAGGATGGGCTGAATCTGAATTGGCAAGGAAAAAAACAGTGTGTTCAAGGTATTCGCAAAGACCTAGGATGAATATCATGTAAATTAATGCAGAACAAGCCTGTTGAACTAAATGATCCCTACAGCTTCAAGCTGCAAGTTGGTAAAAAAATATTACCCATGAAAACACAATGATTCCAAAGCACTTTTACAGGTACATCTGCTTTTCTATTGCTACTTGATTCAAACACCAGCAGGTGTATCTTGACCTCAAGCAGAATGACATCAAGCAGAATGACCTCAAGCAGAATAACATGAAGCAGAATGATGTTCCCACAATGGTTTTCAAGTCCTAATATTCATATTCAGTGAATATGCTACTAAGCACATCAGAAGGCAGAGTGATATTATAGCAGATTGGGCATTTGCCTTTCATGTGGCTGATCTGGGCTGAAACCCTGAAATCCCATGTGATTCCCCCAAGCACAGTCAGGAGTACCTCCGAGTGCAGAGCCAGGAGTAAACCCTGAGCATTCATTGTTGGATGTGGCCCAATAACCAAAATAAATAAATAAATGGGAAGAGACGAGGAGATTATCAGGAATTATCTTAATTGTCCAAATGAAATAAAAAAGAAAGTAACAAGTGAAAAAAGAGAGCTGGATTAGAATTTAAAAAAAAAGAAAATCTGGTTCTGGTGATCTAAATAAGAGATTTCTCAGTAATGAGACTGCTGTAATTGAAGACAGAATGTTACCATCAGCTGAGAAATGTAGATTAAAAACTTTAAAAGACGAAGAAATGCTCTTTCCCTTAGAACCTTAAAACATAACATATCCCTGTGTTAGGACCCGCTTAGCCAGAGAAATGCCATAACAGGCTCTGAGTGATTTAGGCCTCTTCCAGGATCAAAAAAAAAGCAGAAAAAAACAGATGCTTTTGTCAAAGATTCAATCCCCGGAATGAGATTAGGTCTCTGGAATGTAATTGTCAAGGAGTGGGCTGGATGTTGCGGGCCAAAACAACAACAAAAATAGGTGTGTACTCTGTAGGTAATAGAAATTTGCAGAGTAATGCTTACTTGCCAAATTGAAAGTATAAGAACTTGCTGAACCTAGTGCTCAGGGTCCTTATTGAAACCCACTGTGTCGAGTGGATACTTGGACCCCAGCTAGCTGGAACAATAAACCTCGCTATGTGATTTGCTCTACTCGCTCTGTTCTCTGTCCTTGAGAGGTGGTTGACTCCATACTCTAACACCTGCTGTTTATTATTATTATTATTATTATTATTATTGCCTTGCTGACTTCTCAATTTTAGCTCAGAGAGGCACATTTTAAGCTTCTAACCCTCAGAATTGTAAGATGATAAATCTTTATTGGTGGTGGTATTTAGTATAGCAGGAATCGAAAACTAACACAAAAATATTAACACGTTATATTAGTTTGTTTTGGTTTGTTGTGGTTCATTATCTATCTCCCAGAGGTCCATGAGTAGGGACTGATAGTAGATAGCAAAGAAAATGACTAGATGATCATTCTCTTATGAATTAAGATCGTTAAATAACAGAACTAAAAGTAAAATTTTTCTATAGTATAAATAATTATAACATCCATAAAAGCACCTGAAAATTGTTCATGATTTGCTCTATGTCTGTACTTACTGTTAATTTTAATCACTGTAAGTATCCTACATAAAATGTTGCATTTTCATCTATTCTAAATAACCTCTTTATAAATAAGAGGAAACCGGGACTAGAGAGATAGTACAACATGTAAGGCTTGCAGATACCCGACCATGGTTTGATTTTCAATATCAGATAAGGTTCCCTAAGTGCCATCCCTGAACACAGAATCAGAAGTATCCTTGACTACTGCTCAGTGTGGCTCCAAACTAAAAATAAAATTAAGTAAATAAAATGAGAAAGCTGAGTTTAAAGGGAAGCTCTGGCAATAGACATAGCTATGGGCCTGGAAAAGTAGCAAAGCCTCTGTCCCAGCAGTCAACTATAACACTAAACAGAAAACTGAGAGGGAAATTCGATGGAGGATTAAGAATGAGGAAGGGAAGGACTGCAATTCACTGTAAAATACTGTGTGTCCAATATCTATGCCAAGTATGGTAGTTCTAGCTACTTTGAACAATAGATGTCTTCTAGACTTTGTCTGTCTATTGGCTGAAAGATCATAGTGGGTTCAAAGATGAATTTACTGTGGACTGATAGTGGGTTTATACTGGGTTGATAGAGGGGTTAAAAGATCATAGTGGCTGTTGACAAGGGTTATATTATAGTTATCTACCTGCTAACATGCAGATGTTCCTTTTTGTTATTACATAATATTGCAACATTGTTAGTTGACATAAAGGCAATTATCTGCCTTAACCTTCTTCAATCTCATGTTTAGCATGCTTCTTCAAAGAGAATCTACTCAAGATGAAACAATTACTTTGCATTCATTTTTTTACACAAACAAAACTATTTAATGCGAAAAATCAAAGGTGCATTATTTTAGAGGTGTGTATGGCTGGATTGATCAGGAAAAGCTTTAAGGAAATCTTTTCCCCTTATCTAGGAAGATGACAGTGTCCCACAGTTTGAGAGTAGCTGTCACATGTATATCAGAACTCACTAAAATAAACATTATGATTTGTATATTTCATTCCTCAAGGACACAAGGTCCTATGATTAGGTTCTCCAAGAGGGAAAAGAGATGAATTATTATCTGAGTACATAAAGAATGGCAAATTTTTTATCAAGTAAGAAAAGATATTCAGTGCTGGAGCAATCTGTCCCATGATAGAAATGGAATGGTTGTTGAGATAAAGGTTTTCTTCTCTAGGCTCTTGGAGACAAATGCTAGATGTGAGCCTATTAGGTGAATGTTTTCCACGTCTGTTGAGCCTGTAAACATATTTACTGGGAGATTCCATCAGAAAGACATTCCAATCCTATAGTAATATATTTATTGCCATTTCAGGAAGCAGCTTGAACATCAAACTCATTTTCTATGTGATGCTCATGAATTCTTGTTCTTCTACAGGTTGCCCAGGTGGTTTTTTTTCTGTTTAGTTTTTGTTGTTCTTTTCCAGTCTCATGGTACATTGCCAAATGTCTTGAGGATGTTTTCAATAGTATAAAATATGTTTGTCCTTCAGTGGCAATTTACTCATTGTTTCTCTGGCTTGCACCCACAGTCTCACTATGCTTCCAGCTCTTTCAACCATCCAGTATCAGGATTGCATCTTATATGTAAAGATGAATTGATAACACCCCACTTTGAGATTCCAATTTGTCCTTGGGGAAACCCTATTGTATCTGACATACCCCAAACGTAATAGCTTTTGACTGACTAAACCAGCTAACTAAGTGCTGCACTTAGCTGAGACTGCTGAGTTGATCTTTCTTTTTTCTTATTACAGAACAAAAGCAACCTGTGTTGGTGTGGATGTGGCGAGAAAGGGACTCCCTTTCACTGTTGGTGGGAATGCCGACTGGTTCAGCCCTTTTGGAAAACAGTATTGATGATTCTCAAAAAATTAAAAATTGAGCTCCCATTTGACCCAGCAATACCACTCCTGGGAATATATCCCGGAAAGGCAAAGAAGTACAGTAGAAATGACATTTGCACTTTTATGTTCATTGCTGCACTATTCACAATAGCCAAAATCTTGAAAAAAAAAACGAGTGCCCTAGAACAGATGACTGGTTAAAGGAACTTTGGTACATCTACACAATGGAGTACTATGCAGCTGTTAGAAAAGATGGAGTCATGAAAGTTACATACACGTGGTATTACATAGAAAGTATTATGCTAAGTGAAATGAGTCAGAAATAGAGGGACAGACATAGAAATATTGCATTCATCTGGTGAATATAAAGTAACAAAATAGGAGACTAACACCCAAGAACAGCCGAGATAAGTACCAGGAGGTTCACTCCATGGCTTGGAGGCCAGTCGCACATGCTAGGGGAAAAGGCAGCTCAGATAGAGAAGGGAGTTCCTTTGCATTCTTTAATGATTTTTACCTACAAACAAGTAAAACTTTACTGCACAAAGGAAATAAATCTCTAAGGGAAAATAATTATAATTTGTCATGTAGACCCTAAACTACTTTTACTGAGTTTTTATTCCTCCCTCAGTTATTTACCCTTTCATTCCCTTTCATAGCCAAGTCTTGTTCAACATGCCTTAGACACATGCAACCCTCTTTTTGCCCAGTCCAAGGACAATGAGATTATTCCAAGCTAATAGAACTGCTTAAAAACCCAAATGGATCAAGTCCTCCTGACATCCTTAAGTGTCACCCACATGTCACCATCAGCATTCAGTGCAAATAAAAACTTTTCCCATTACAATTTAATAGTATAATAATTCCATAGCCATGTAATAACTAAATAGGCAGAGAAAAAGAATAGCAGTAAGAAAATAAATATTCTAAGAAACCTTTCTTGACTCTTATAAACTGGATTAAATATTTTTCTTCAGTACTCAAGGCACTTGGAAAGGCCACAATTGAGATAACAAATGGTCAGGTCACAGAGACATTCTGCAGTGTTGCAAAACCAGAATTATTAACAAATAATTCTTTCAATTCTATTTAAATTTCTAGACTATACTGTCTGTAGTATGTATGAAACAATATTATAAATGCAGTGTAATTATCTCACAAATAGCACAATTATATTACAGTGTATTCTTTGTATATGTTCAAAAGGCTCATTATTTAAATTAAAATTAATCCTGCTTTGACACTTTCAAATATTTTCAAATGCTGGTTGCTTCAGAACATGGGAAAATGCTTAATTCTATACTCTCAGAGACTTAAAGTGCATTTACCTCTCTATATTATGATAGCATGTTTAGTATCTGTTTCAACTCTAGTTATATTTTAGTCATTATCTACATTTAGTCACTCTCCAAAATTGAAATTAAAATGATATATGAAAACCTAGCATTTATCACTTTCTAAAATTGAAATTAAAATGATTGATGAAAACCTTGACATCTTAAATGTAAAATGTTCCCTCTGGTGAATCTGCCCACATTGAAGGTAACTGTCTATTAATATAGATGTGGAACTCCTTTAAAGGGAGGGTCAGCTCCATCTCATTATTTCTCTATTCAGTAAACATTTAGGAAAAGTTTGCTGAATGAATGAATTGTCCTTGGCTCTATGATTATTTGTCCATAGTTTTATTATTATCTTGGAAAATGTATCCCCTTTATTACACAGGTGTCTCTCATTCTTAAGTCAGCCATTAATTTGGATGTGCTTCCAAATCACTTGGGGAGTTTGTTAAAATTTTGTATTCCTAGACTCACTCTAGATCACAGCTTCATAGCCTCTGACGAGAAAGTGGGAAATATGTATTTTTTTTTAAGTCTGATGATTGTGACATGCATCACCCTTTGTAAATCACTGCCATTCTATATGTGGGCATCACTCATAATGGCTATCTCTGCACTGGAAAAATACTTCCTGAAATCATCTTACTCTGCTCCAATTCATTTGTCAAAGTTTTCTAGAGGTGCCTGAATTTGTAAGAGTAGGAAGGAGGAAGGAAAGATATTTTCCAAATTAAACTGCAAGAGTGAATATGGAAAGGTTTTCTATGTCTATTGCATAAACTACCTACCTCTCCCAATAATGCACTATTTGGCCCAATAATGAACGAGGGAACTTTAGTTTCCCCTTGCCAGTGGAAGAGGAAGCCACATTTTTCTCTTACCAGATGCTTCAGCCCTCCTGCATCTACCTAACACATGCTTCATCCCCAAGGTCCAGTCTTAATATTACATGAATTACCCAGGAACATAAAATTCTTTTGGAGGGCTTAGGCTCACAGGGAGCCTAAAATAATGGGAAATCCTTAAGGCAAATGGCCAGACAAGGATCTGTTAGATCCTTGCATCCTCTGTAACTCTTGCCAAGACTCAATTTTCATTTAAAAGTGTCTACAGGAAAACCCTTGTGTTTCACTTCCCTGCATTCCCTGTAACACAAACACCAGGTTTTCCTATAAAAATCCCACCAAAAGAGGCATAGTTAACTTAGTCCTATATTAAATTCCTCCCCACTTGGGGATCTCCTTTTCTTTCCTCTTCTACTTTCCAATAAGCTTTTCTACTTTTCAATTCTGAGTCTGAAAATCTTTATTATTCAATAGTTTCATTCCTGAAAATACTGAAAAACCTGGGAATCACGAACGGAGACCTGCCGCTGCCACTTCTGCCTCACCTGCATCAATAATAAGTCATTGAAAATACTATTGGTAAGTAGTTAGACATAAGAGTTCAGAAATGTTCTGAACTCAAGCTTCTCCCCAGTAATCACAGTCCATTTCCTTCTACCCAACTTGAGGAATCTGGGCCTTTATGCCTGAGATTAAAAGAAATTCACCAGCCTTTTGCTAGATCCTAGCTTTATTTTTAAAGTGTTTTTTCCCCTCTACTGTTCTAAAATTAAACAGCTCTGATAAATCTTGACTACTATTCAAAATAGTGGCAATAGATTGCATGCAATTTTCTCTAACTCCCAAGCAGAACTTCATGGTCCTTTGTATGACTTTCACAGATTTGCTTTTTTTATCTTCTAATTCTATTCCCTTAAGGAAAGAAGCTGCTTTTCCTTAATCAGCCCCCCATCACCCAGGAAGCTAACACATCACTAAGGTTAAGAGTACGTTTTTAACACTTTCACACAGTTTCTAATTGTCATACCAGAGACATATTTAGGAAATAGAGAACAGACTCAGTGATTAAGACTCAGGCCAACGAATAGCCGGCTCCCCAAGGAGTGGGATTTATTCTCTACTAAGTCTGAGTCCCTTTCACAAAAAAACTTACTTCCTTCATTCAATGCTGCTGCCTTAAGAGAGGAGTGATCATTTTATTATTGGGGGCAGTAATTGCATCATAAATAATTCCAAAATAAAAAACTTATCAGCAATTATACTCTGTAATTAAAGGAATCAAATGAGGGGTGATACCGGATACCTAGGATTTAGGAGAAGGAGGAACAGAGTGCAGAGGTGGAGGAAAAAAATACATATATAAGAAGTTAAATACTTCAGGACAACTTTACTATCTTCCTAATTTTGAATAGGCTAGATCCCAGAATATGCTTAGATCAAGTGTAAAAACTGGTTGTATACTTTGAGAGGCCCAGTCAACCGTCTAATCAGTACGCATGCTGTAGTTGCCCTATCTTTTAGAACTCAGTAATCTCACCCAACTCTTAAGATCTCTTGTCTATGAAGAAGTATGTTAGGAAAGATATATTTATTAACTAGGTACCTTGGTTACTTTTCTGCTGCAAAACACCTCAGGTCACTCCACAGCAGCAAATCATATAGAGGCAAAGAAGCACAGTATTGACCCTCGGCACCCCAGAGTATCAATTTGTAAGCCGCCCTCCTCCGACAAGAAAAGAAAAAAAACTGCTCTTGTCTTTTTCTTTTTTGTTTGGAGGCAGGAGGGTTGAGCCACACCATCAGTGCTCAGGGTATACTCCTGGGTCTGTGCTCAGGGATTAGTCCTGGCAAGCTCAGGGGACCATGTGAGTTGTCAGGATTGAATCCAGGTGGGCCACATGCAAGGCAAATGCCCTACCTGCCATATACCCTGGCCTCTGCTCTGGTCTTTAAAGTAGCCATTAACTACCAGGGAATTTACTCTTGCTGATTAGTTTTCTGCTTCCACACAGAACTAAGGTTGCACAGTCTTATACCTGAAAATCTTCTTGCAAACTGGTAGACAGGTACAGTAAGAAAGAGATGTTGCTCAACCCAAATGTCCAATAACAGAGGAATTAACAAACAACCGGTGGCATATATATATATACACACACATATATATATACATACATATATATACAATGCAATACTATTCAGTTGTAAGAAAATGTTAAATCTTGAAGTTTGCTGTAGCTTGGATGCAACTGGAGAGTACCATCTAAAGAGAAATAAGTCAGAAGGAGCATGGCGTATGTGTGATCTCATTATCTGTGATAGAATATCCAAACAAGGCACAATAGCATAAAATGATGGCAAACCCACGGGGCTAGAGTGATAGCACAGCGGGTAAGGCGTTTGCCTTGCACATGGCCGACCTGGGTTCAATCCTCGGCATCCCATATGGTTCCCCAAGCACCGCCAGGAATAATTCCTGAGTGCAGAGCCAGGAATAACCCCTGAGCATCGCTGGGTGTGACCCAAAAAGCAAAAAAAAATGATGGCAAACCCTTGGCTTTGCTTTAAAACCCTGATATTACTAGTCAGGCACAGAGGGGATAGAGAAAACTTAAGAAGTAGACTAGAATTAACAAGGTCAGTGGTGTGTTTTATGGTGGTGAGGTACAGTGAATATACCTCAAATCAATGTTAATGTTATTGTAAATATATTGCCTATACTATGATAAAATAATAGACATTAAAATAATAAATAACATTTTAATTATAAAATAAATATGAGAAGGGAATTTTTCTCTTATTTTTATATCGGCAACACCCAGCTTGCTTGGGTGGGGGCCAACACTGTCACACCTGGGGATGCTAGGGAGACATTTGCAGTGCCAAGGGTTTAACTAAGGTAATTGTATATGCTAAGTAAATGCTCTTCCACTAGAGCTATCTCCTGAGCCCTAGGACTGTTTTGGATAAAAAAAATTATCTAAAATTCAATATAAACCTTCACAATCCTAGCCTAACTCACAAGCAACTTCAATGAATTTGTGAAAAGCCTAAATAACAAAAACTGCTAAAGCTAAAACTCCATTTAGATCTATCCAACCATCTAGTTATCTGTTTTATTAAACCTAATTGGATTAACCTGGAAGACCTAGATCTACCCAATCATTAACCCCCTACACCCAGTTAGCAGACCTGACCTTTCATCATAGAACCATAAGGAACTCCAAAACACTGGTGTCAGACCACTGGTCTAGCCCAAGCCAAGCCCCTGACAGAGAAACTGAGGCTGAAGGTAGAGGAATAACTTATCCAAGATCATGTAATAATCCAATGACAGAAATAGTTGAAGAACTGATGAACTTGTAGCTGAACCAATATGCTTCCAAATGCCACAAATAATCACAGTATTTATTAACTATTTTCAGATTACAAAACATAGCATCTTCTCATTCTATAACATTTGAAAATAAAAACAGGAAGTGACATAAATGTTTCATAAACATCTACCCTAATGAACAATAAATTATTCATTCTCCAACATCTTCATCAAAACAGGCTTTAGTTCACCATTTTAAATTTTTCTGATCCGATAAATTATTTAAGTCTCTCTATTTTTTATTACATATGAATTTTATAATTATTAATTCATATGTCTCTCTTTTGTAAACTGCCTATTTATATTTTCTAAATTTTTTTTTCTTTTTTTTTTTCTTTTTTTTTTTAAGATTTTTTTTCCCCTTTATTTTATTTTATTTTTTTTAAAGTTGTAGATTTACAATTTTTTGTGCTTTGGTTTCAATTATACAATGATCAGATACCCATCCCTCCACCAGTGCCCATTTTCTACCACCATGGATAATATCCCTCCCACCCCCATCCCCCCATCCCCCCTGTCTCTGTGGCAGGGCAATCCCCTGTGTTCTCTCTCTCCTTTTGGGTGTTGTGGTCTGCAAAAGAGGCATTGAGTGGCAAACATGTTCAGTCCATAGTCTACTTTCGACATGCATCTCCCCTCCTGGGAGGATCCTCCAAACATCCTTTATTTGGTGCTCCCTTCTCTATCTGAACAGCCCTTTCCTCTAGGATACCCGGCTGGCCTCTAAGTTATGGAGAAATCCTCCTGGTGCTGATCTCAGCTATTCTTGGGTATTAATCTCATACTTTGTTACTTTATATCCCCCAGATGAATGCAATCTTTCTATGTCTATCCCTCTCTTTCTGACTCATTTCGCTTAGCATGATACTTTCCATATTGTACCATTTGTATGTAAATTTCATGACTTCATCTTTTCTAAGAGCTACATAGTACTCCATTGTGTAGATGTACCAAAGTTTCTTTAACCAGTCATCTGTTCTTGGGCATTCAGGTTTCTTCCAGTTTCTGGCTATTGTAAAGAGTGCTGCAATGAACAAACAAGTGCAGATGTCACTTCGACTATACATTTTTGCCTCTCTGGGATATATTCCCAGGAGTGGTATTGCTGGGTCAAATGGGAGCTCAATTTCTAATTTTTTGAGAATCGTCCATACTGTTTTCCAGAAGGGCTGAACCAGTGGACATTCCCACCAACAGTGAAGGAGTGTCCCTTTCTCGCCACATCCACGCCAGCATCGGTTGCTTTTGTTCTTTTGAATGTGGGCCAGTCTCTGAGGTGTGAGATGGTATCTCATTGTGGTTTTGATCTGCATCTCCCTGATGATTAATGATGTAGAGCATTTTCTCATGTGCTTTTTTGCCATTTGGATTTCTTCTTTGAGAAAGTTTCTGTTCATTCCATTGCCCCATTTTTGGATGGGGTTGGATGTTTTCTTCTTGTGGAGTTTAACCAGTATTTTGTATATCCTGGATATCAACCCCTTGTCAGATGTGTATTCGGTGAATATCTTTTCCCATTCTGTTGACTGTCTTTGTATTTTGGTCACTGTTTCTTTGGAGGTGCAGAAGCTTCTTAGTTTGAGATAGTCCCATTTATCTATCTCTGTTTTCACTTGCTCGGCCAGTGGCGTGGCATCTTTGAAGATACCATTAGCTTCAATGTCATGGAGGGTTTTGCCAACTTTATCTTCAATGTACCTTATGGTTTCTGGTCTGATGTTGAGGTCTTTAATCCATTTTGATCTTACTTTTGTACATGGTGTTAGGCAGAGTTCTGAGCCTATTTTTTTGCATGTAGCCGTCCAGTGATGCCAACACAAATTATTAAAGAGGCTTTCCTTACTCCACTTCACATTACTTGCACCTTTATCAAAGATTAGATGAGCACATGACTGAGGAGAGATGTCAGTGTATTCAACCCTGTTCCATTGGTCTGCAGTTCTGCCTTTGTTCCAGTACCATGCTGTTTTAATTATTACTGCTTTGTAGTACAGTTTGAAGTTCGGGAGGTTGATTCCTCCCATTTTCTTTTTCCCAAGAATTGCTTTAGCTATTCGTGGGGGCTTATTGTTCCATATAAATTTCAAGAGTGTTTGCTCCATTTCTTTGAAGAATGTCATGGGTATCCTTATAGGGATTGCATTGAATTTATACAATGCTTTCGGTAGTATTGCCATTTTGACAATGTTAAGTCTCCCGACCCATGAGCAGGGGATATCTTTCCATTTCCTCATGTCCTCTTTTATTTCCTGAAGTAGCGTTTTGTAGTTTTCTTTGTACAGGTCCTTTACTTCCTTAGTTAAGCTGATTCCTAGGTACTTGATTTTCTGGGGCACAATTGTGAATGGGATTGTTTTTTTCATGTTGCTTTCTTCTCTCTCACTGTTTGCGTATAGGAAAGCCATGGACTTTTGGGTATTGATTTTATAACCTGCAACTTTACTATACGAGTCTATTGTTTCTAGGAGTTTTTTGGTGGAAGTTATTGGGTTCTCTAAGTAGAGTATCATATCATCTGCGAATAGTGAGAGCTTGATTTCTTCCTTTCCTACCTGAATGCCCTTAATAGCTTTTTCTTGCCTCATCGCTATTGCTAGTACTTCCAGTACTATATTGAACAGCAGTGGAGAGAGTGGGCATCCCTGTCTCATCCCTGATCTTAGAGGGAAGGCTCTCAGTTTTTCCCCGTTGAGGATGATGCTTGCTGTAGGCTTGTGGTAGATGGCTTTAATTATGTTGAGGAAGGTCCCCTCTATACCCATTTTGGCTAGGGTTTTCATCATAAAGGGGTGCTGCATCTTATCAAATGCTTTCTCTGCATCTATTGATATGATCATATGCTTTTTATCTTTTCTTTTGTTGATATGGTGGATTATGTTGATTGATTTCCGAATGTTAAACCATCCTTGCATCCCTGGGATGAATCCTACTTGGTCATGGTGTATGATCTTTTTAATGAGTAGTTGGATTCTATTTGCTAGTAGTTTGTTGAGGATCTTTGCATCTGTGTTCATCAGGGATATCGGCCTGTAATTCTCTTTCTTTGTGGTATCTCTGTCTGCTTTTGGTATCAGTGTGATATTTGCTTCGTAGAAACTGTTTGGAAGTGTTTTTGATATTTCAATTTCGTGGAAAAGCTTAAAGAGCATTGGGAGTAAGTCCTCTTTAAAGATTTGGAAGAATTCACTAGTGAATCCATCCGGGCCAGGACTTTTGTGCTTGGGGAGACTTTTTATTACCATTTCAATTTCCTTGATGGTGATAGGTCTGTTCAGGTATTCCAGGTCTTCTTGGTTCAGCCTTGGGAGTCTGTAGGAGTCTAGGAATTTATCCATTTCCTCGAGGTTTTGATGTTCCGTGGCATAAAGCTTCTCAAAGTACTCCCTGAGGATCCTCTGAATTTCTGTGGTTTCTGTTGTAATGACCCCCTTTTCATTTCTGATTCGGTTTATTAGGGTTTTCTCTCTCCCTTTCTTTGTGAGTTTTGCTAGAGGCTTATCGATCTTGTTAATTTTCTCGAAGAACCAGCTCTTGGTTTCATTGATCTTTCGGATTGTTTTTTGGGTTTCCATCTCGTTAATCTCTGCTCTGAGTTTTATTATTTCCTTTCTCCTGTTCGGGTTGTGCTCCTTTTTTTGGTCCTTCTCCAAGTTCTTAAGCTGTGAGGTTAGGTTACTTATGTGTGCTCTCTCCTCCTTCCTGAGGAATGCTTGTAGAGCTATAAACTTTCCTCTTAACACAGCCTTTGCTGTGTCCCATAAGTTTTGGTAACTCGTGTTCTCATTTTCATTCGTTTCTAGGAATCTTTTGATTTCCTCTTTGATTTCCTGTCTAATCCACTCGTTGTTCAATAGTGCACTGTTTAATTTCCAGGTGTTTGATTTAGTTTTCTGTTTTTGTGTGTGATTTACTTCTAATTTCAGCGCATTATGGTCTGAGAAGATTGTTGATACAATCTCTACCTTCTTAATTTTATGGAGGCATGTTTTGTGGCTCAGCATGTGGTCTATCTTGGAGAATGTTCCATGTACGCTTGAGAAGAATGTGTATTCAGCTTTTTGTGGATGAAGTGTCCTGTATATATCTACTAAGTCCCTTTCTTCCATTGTTCCTCTGATCAGATCCTCTGATCAATAAGAAATGGCCTTCACTGTCTCTTATGACCTTCCTCACTCTGAAATCGATGTGGTCTGATATAAGGATGGCTACCCCAGCTTTTTTATGGGAGCTGTTTGCCTGTAGGATTGTTTTCCAGCCTTTGACTCTGAGTCTGTGTTTGCTTTGACTATTGAGATGCGTTTCTTGCAGGCAGCAGAATGTTGGGTTCAATTTTCTAATCCATCCTGCCACTCTATGTCTTTTAATTGGTGCGTTTAGCCCATTGACATTGAGAGAGATTATTGTTATGGGATTTTGTCCCATTGTTATGTTAAAATTGGGTGTATTTGAGGGGCCTTTCTTGCCTTAAAGTAGCCCATTTAGTTGTTCTTGTAACCATGGTTTTGAGTCTATGAAGTTCCTGAGCTGTTGTTTGTCTGTGAAACTGTGTGTTGTTCCTTCTATTATGAATGAGAGTCTTGCTGGGAAAAGTATTTTGGGGGAGGCATTTATTTCATTGAGTTTTTTTACTATGTCCCACCACTGTTTTCGGGCCATGAGGGTTTCATCAGAAAAATCAGCTGTGAATTTTAAGGATGCTCCTTTGTAAGAGATTTCTTTCTTCGATCTTGCTGCTTTCAGAATTTTGTCTCTGTCTAAGGTTTTGGTCATTTTGATCAGAATGTGTCTTGGGGTATTTTTATTCGGATTTCTTCTAGCTGGTACCCTTCGGGCCTCCTGAATGTGGTCACAAGTTTTCTTCAGCTCTGGAAATGTTGTAGCAATGATTTCTTTGACAGTTTCTTCTTCATCGAGGTTTTCTTCCTGTCCCTCTGGGACTCCAATAATTCTTATGTTACCCCTCTTGGCTTCATCCCGATCTTCTCTTGCCATCTGTTCCCGAATTGTGAGTCTCTTTTCCATTTTCTGCTCTTTTCTGGAGAGTCTCTGAACTTCATCTTCGAGCTCACTGATTCTGTTCTCAGCCGCTCTTACTCTGCTGCTGAGTCCTTCCACTGAGTTTTTCAATTCGCCTACGAGATTTTTCAGGTCTGACATTTCTGATTGCATTTTCCTCATTTCTGCCTTCAGATCCTCTTGTCTTCTATTGGCATTGGTTTCCATTGTTTCTTTTAATTCCCTAAGCATCCTAAGTAGCTCCCTTCTGAATTCCTTGTCAGAGAGGTTGTCGAACACTACAGTACTGTTTGTGTCATCTGGGCTAGACTCTTCAATATGAAAGTTTGGTGGGCTTTTGCGTTGCTTTACCATTGTGAGAGGTGTGGTTTAGTCCTTCACGTTTAGTGTTACTATTCTGCTTGATATGCAGTGTGAGTTAAGATAGGCTTATGAGTTATTGGCAACTGTGTTTCTAGTGGCTGAGCTAAAATAGAGAAGTTTCCATCTAAGAAGTTAGCTTATGGTTCCTATGGCATATGTAGTGGGAAAATATTTTTTCCGGAGCCGCGGCTAACGCGGCCGCGGCTCCGGAAAAAATCCCTGGCACTGGGCGAGGAGTTGGGAATGTCTCCTGTTTGGAATTGGAGCCGTTCAGCTTTGTTGCCCAGAGCTGGGCCTCTGTGCCCGTCCCACGCGGATCAGGGGTTGAAAACCGGCTGTCTAGGGGCTGTTTCTAGCTGCGCGTGCCCAGAGAGGAACCCAGGCCCTTGGGGGCGGGCTTTTCCTGTTGAAATTGGAGCCGTTCAGCTTTGTTGCCCAGAGCTGGGCCTCTGTGCTCGTCCCACGCGGATCAGGGGTTGAAAACCGGCTGTCTAGGGGCTGTTTCTAGCTGCGCGTGCCCAGAGAGGAACCCAGGCCCTTGGGGGCGGGCTGTACCTGTTGAAATTGAAGCCGTTCAGCTTTGTTGCCCAGAGCTGGGCCTCTGTGCCCGTCCCACGCGGATCAGGGGTTGAAAACCGGCTGTCTAGGGGCTGTTTCTAGCTGCGCGTGCCCAGAGAGGAACCTATATTTTCTAAATTTTTAACATGTATTATTTGAATTACAGTGAGATATAAAATTACAAAGTTGTTCATGATTGGATTTCAGTCATAATTTTCTAACACCTATCCCTTCACCAGTTACACATTTTCCATTATACATTTCCCACCACCAAAGTCCCCAGCATCCCTCCTGCCCCCACACCAAAGGCAGGCACTTTTCTTCTCTATCTTTGTCTCTCTGTCTTTCTCTCTTTCCATTGGGGTATTACGGTTTGCATTATTGATACTGGGCTGGAGCGATAGCATAACGGGTAGAGCATTTGCCTTGCACTCAGCCGACCTGGGTTCAATTCCTTTGTCCCTCTTGGAGAGCCAGGCAAGTTACAGAGAGTATCCTACCCACACGGCAAAGCCTGGCAATCTCTCTGTGGCATATTCGATATGCCAAAAACAGTAACAGCAGGTCTCCCTTTGTGTTCCTGGGGTGAGCAGATGCCACTGGGCTACACTAGCATGCGACAGGGACAAATGGAGATGTTACTGGTGCCTGCTTGAGCAAATTGTTGAACAATGGGACAACAGTGTTACAGTGCTACTATAGATACTGAAAGCTTATAAGGTAGATATAAGTAGATATATAAGATAGATATATAAGGTAGATGTATCCCTTTACCTAATTTAAACATTCAATTTTTATCCAAAGTGATCAGAGACACCACAAAAAAGAGAGAAATACAAGCCAATATCTCTGATGAATACAGATGCATAGTTTCTCAACAAAATACTAGCAAACAGAATCCAATGACTAATAAAAAAGATCATACACAATGACCAAGTAGGATTTATCCCAGTGATGCAAGGATAGATTAACATTTGCAAGTCAGTCAACATGATACACCATATCAATAAAAGAAAAATAAAAACCATCACTTGATCATTTGTCGTCCAGTTGTTCATCGATTTGCTCGAGTGGGCACCAGTAATGTCTCCATTTGTCCCTGTAGCATGATAGTGTAGCCCAATGGCATATTGGGGGATCTTTCAGGGTCAGGAAAATGAGACCCGTTATGGTTACTGTTTTTGGCTTTTGGAGCAGCCTCTAATTATTTTTACATGTATTTCAAATGTACTGAATGCAAGCTTTTTGTCGACTAGCATGTTGCATGTTGTAATTATCTGCATGCTGACAAACATGCACCTGTCTGCGTCTCTGGCCAGCACTTGGGACGTCTGTGGCCTCAGGTTGATCTCAAGGTTGATGGAGTGCGTCATTGTATAACCGAAACCCAAGCATGAAAGTTTGTAAGTCTACAACTATACCTCATGGTGTTTTTACTAACAAAAAAAATGGGAATCAAATCAAATAACAAAAAAAATGTATTTCCTGAGAAATACTTGATAGTTCATAGCTTGCTCTTATAGAAGTTTTCTTCTAAATGCCTCATTGTTTTAGATTTTATATTTGGAACTGTGATCTATCTCTAATGAAATTTTATTTTACATATTCCTATATTAAAAAACCATATGATCATATAAATTGATGCAGAGAACTCATTTTGACATCTGTATTTTCTAATTTTCAATTGGATTGATCATGATTTTCTCACTGATTTGTAAGGACAGTTTATAAATTAATGAAATTTGTCCTTTGTCTTATGTAGTGAAATTGTTTTCAAAGTTTTTAATTGTCTTATTTAAGATTTTGTTTATTGTGTGACACTATTTATATTAAAGTTTCAAAAACTTATATAGTCAAAAGGCTAATCTTTTTTTATGGCCTCTAAATTTCCCCTTGTGCTCCAAAAACTTCACTTTAACCAACATATTTTCATCAATAGCAAGATTTGCTTAATTTTAAAATTATACTCTGAATTGATTCTTATTGTGGTATCATAGTTTACAAAAGCATTTATATTATTGTTTTATTCTGGCATTACTTCTACACCATGTTAACAACCAGAGTGTGCAGATACCTTCACCATCATCCTAAAGTTCCTTCACCCTACCCCCTAACTGCAGTTCAAAGTTCTATCCACCAAACCTCAAGATTGTTTCCCAGTGGATTCCTTAAGCCCTTGTTTTGTTTATTTATATGCTGTATATGAGAAAGATCATCTGATACTTTTTTTTAACTCACTTCAGTTAGTATGGTACCTTCAAAATCCATTCAAGTTGTAGTGAACTGCAAGATTTCATCTTTTCTTACAGCTTAATAACATTCATTGTCTATATCTACTGGAACGGTTTTATCCCTCATCTGTTTCTGAGTACTTGGATTGTTTCCAGATATAGTCTCTTATAAGTAATATTGTAATTAACATAGCTTTGCATATGTCCTTAAACATTAATGCTTTTGTGTTCTTGAGGTAGGTGTCGAAATATGGAATTACAGATTCATAAGGACACTCAAGTCTTAATTTTTTGAGGACTCCATACTGCTTTTCAAAAAAGCGGAACCAGATAATTGTCCCAACAATAAATAATGAACATTCCCGTTTTCACCACATCCTTGCCAGAAACTATTGTTTACAGACTTTCTGATACAGACCATTCTTACAAGTCTGATCTGGTATATCAGTGTTGCTCTGAGTTACAACCCTTATAATCAGTAATTATGATGAGTACTTCTTCAAATGTCTTTTGGCCATAATTGTAGCTTCTTTGAGAGAATGTCTGTTTATTTCCTTTCCGCATGTTTTGGATGTGGTTCTTTGTTTTGACCCTGTTATTATTTAGCTTTGAGAGTGTCTTGTATATTTTCTGATATATGATGTAAAAATACTTCTTTCAATCATTAGGGTGCTTTTAGATTTAGATCTCATGTGCAGAAGTTTTTTTTAGTGCAGAAGTTTTTTAGTTTGGTGTAGTGCTTTTATTTTTTACTCTAATATTTTTTACTAAAGACCCCTCTGAGGGCAATATTACAGAGAGTTCTATTTAGATTTTTCTCCATGTATTTTATAAAGTTTTACTTAAAAGTTATTAATCCATCTTAATTATTATTTGTATCACAGCGGTAGGGCGTTTGCCTTGCACGCAGCCAACATGGCCAACCCGAGTTTGATTCCTCCGTCCCTCTCGGAGAGCCCGGCAAGCTACCGAGAGTATCTCGCCCGCACGGCAGAGCCTGGCAAGCTCCCCGTGAAGTATTCGATATGGCAAACACAGTAACAACAAAGTCTCCAATGGAGACGTTACTGGGCCTGCTCGAGCAAATCGATGATCAACGGGAGGGCCTTTACCTTTACCTCTACCTTTATATGACATCAGATGGGCTCTGATTTCTTTCTTTCACTCTTCTTTTTTATTTTGCATGTAGTTATCCAGTTTCTAAGAATTATTTATTTGTTATTATTGCTATTGTTTATCTTGGTTTGGTTTTTGGACCACACCAAGCTGTGTTCAGGGCTGACTCCTTCTTAGAAACTGGATAACTCCTGGCAGTGCTCTGGGAACCACATGTAATCCCAGCAATAAAATTGAAGTCGGCTGTCTGCAAGGCAAATGACTTACCCCTGTACTATTTCTCAGACCCATTTTGTTTTATGTTTAAGAATTCCTTGTTTCAAGTCATGCACCTATCTCTTCAATAGCAAAAGTTAAACTTTATAGACTATTTCCCAAAAACTGATTATTTATAAGCCAGGGCTGGAGTGATAGTACAGTGGTAGGGCATTTGCCTTGCAAGTGGCCAACATGGCCGACCGGAGTTCGATTCCTCCACCCCTCTCGGAGAGCCTGGCAAGTTACTGAGAGTATCTCGCCCACACCGAAGAGCCTGGCTATTCAATATGACCAAACACAGTAACAATTGTCACAATGGAGGAATTACTGGACCCGCTCAAGCAAATCGATGAACAACAGGAGGACACAGTTTGCAAAACATTTTTTTTTAGTTGTTTTAACACCACCCAAATTTTGGAGGGAAGTTATTGTGTGAGTACGATAATTTAGTACTTAGGTTTTATCAGTTTATTTTCTGTTCTTTTTCTATTTGTGTTGAGTAATTTTATTGATTCAATAATTAGTAATAGTTTAAACATTCTAATCCCACAAAATATTAACTGATTACTTCATTTCAATCGAGGGCTGGAGCAATAGCACAGCGGGTAGGGCGTTTGCCTTGCACGCAGCCAACATGGCCGACCCGAGTTCGATTCCTCCACCCCTCTCGGAGAGCCCGGCAAGCTACCGAGAGTATTCGATATGCCAGACACAGTAACAACAAAGTCTCCAATGGAGACGTTACTGGGCCCACTCGAACAAATCGATGATCAACAGGAGGGCCTTTACCTTTACCTTTACCTTTTAATTTCAATCACTAATCAAATAAAAATATCTTTTGGGGATTAAAAACAGAATAAAATGGATATTTGCATTGTTTTAATAAACCTATATTTTATTAGACTATGGTATAGGAGATGAAAAAGTAAACAGAATATAAAATTGTTTCAAAGTTTCCTAAGTACTAAGAAGAATAAATTAAAGTGCTGAGATAGTGTACATATATAGAAAATAGATATAGGTCCAGAGAAAGTAATTCATGGAGTTAGAGGCAGACATAGTCATGTTTAGGGTTCAGTTATGACTCTGTGCTCAAGGACCATTCCTGGTTGGGCTCCAGGACCATATATATTAATATATTACTGAAGATTCAACCTGAATTAGTTACATACAATGAATGTCCATTTCCAACTTTTCTATAACTAACTCTAGAGAAAATAATTTTTATTCCCCAATTCATCTTTGTTATAGCAAGTTGTTCTTGTTTTATCGATGCAATAACTACTCAAATGTTACCAAAAACTGGATAGTCGTTTTCTCAGTTATTTCCTTTTTTCTGAATTTACTTTAGTGGAGTGAATGGTGTTGGTTATTCAGCTTTATTGCTTTATATCAAACTGTGGATTTTGTCATATGTCCAGATATTTTTCATTTTCTGTTCATATTGATAAATCAGCTTTAAATTGACTAGCAAAACTAGTTGGCATGTATTCTGCAAAGATTATAGAATTCACTACCCTTGGTTTGTAAATTCTCTCAACTGTTAACATAGGGTTAAAGTACTATTCACAGTACAGGCTTTTTATATTCTTGTAAAACAATTTTTCTCTCCTGATAACTTCCTGGCAAACTACCCATGATGTATTCGATATGCCAAACACAGTAACAACAAAGTCTCCAATAGAGACATTACTGGGCCCGCTCGAGAAAATCGATGAACAACGGGACGACAGTGACAGTGACAGTGACAGATAACTTCCTAATAACTTCTTTGCAAACTGTCACTCTCACTGTCATTCCCGTTGTTCATCAATTTGCTCAAGCGGGCCCAGTTATATTGTGAGACTTGTTGTTACTGCGTTTGGCATATCAAATATATCACGGGTATCTCGCCAAGCGGGCGAGATACTCTCAGTAGCTTTTGGGGCTCTCTGAGAGGAGCAGAGGAATGGAAGGCGGAGGAATGGAATTCAGGTCGGCCACATTGGCCGTGTGCACGGCAAACGCCCTACCCATTGTGCTGTCGCTCCAGCCCTTTGCAAACTAACTTCTCTTAAAGCTTCTAGTTCTATTTCATTTACCTTTATTATGCCTGCGTCACAGTTGCCAAACAGAAGAAAAGTTACTGGGAAGATTCAGCCTATTAGGAAGATAAGTATTATCCACATATTAATATGGGACTTCTAAATTTAGGAAACAAAATATCTCATATAAATCTAGCCGTTCACATTCCCCTGAGCTCTGTCCACAGCAAAAGAAATATGGAGATTAATGTGATGAACTAAGTGAGTCAGACAGCCTCAGTTCAAGATTTGTCTGCCAATTATTAATTGTATCACCTTTTGCTAGTAACTTGACATTCTTGAGATCTAATTTTCCCATTCGAAAGAATCAGTCATGACAGTACTTGATTCATAAGGTAAATGTGTAAATATGGGTTATATGAGAAAATTCTTTGAAAGCACATTACAATTCATCAAATCCGTTGATTCTCTCTTTTCCTGCACCATAAACAATTTTTGACTATCCAAAATAAATTCTTGGTTCTATAGCATGACAATAAGTAACAAAATTATGGCAACCAGTTCTCACATGCTTTTTAGTCTTGACCTTTGGGAGACTTAAAGAACTCAATATTTGCTATGACAGTCTTTCTAGATCAGGCTTAAAAATAATGTTTTATTCTGCCACTATTTCTCACAAAGTCCTGTTATTTGGTCCTTTTTTCTTGAAAAAACATAATAAATGTCAAGTGTTCAGGGTTTCTATTTATCAAATCAGAGTGTATGGCATAATATTCACACTATATTCTCTTAAGTTTATTTTTCCACTCAAATACATATAATTTCTGTCATATTTAAAGTTATCTTTCTAGCTAGTACTTCAAAGTTGAATGAATAAAATAGATGACTGTGTAAAATCAAAAAAGGGGCACAGCACAGCAGCAGTCTATCTGTCCTGCTGCTAGCTTTCGGTAGTCTCACCCTGCTTCACCCACCTAGGGAGGTTGATGGTGTTGGAAAGGCAAGGGAAGGAAGGAGAGCCAGGCTGGTTGGTTTTAGTTGCTGTTTATTCCATTCGCATATCCATTCTCCACTGATTCTCCTGCTGCTTCTTCCTCCCCCATGCTACTTCATTCTCCTTCTCCATCCCCCTTCATCCTCCTTCTCTGGAGTCTGGATTCTGATCCCGCTTTCTCTTCCTTCTGATCCCCCAGCCCACTCTTACAGTCTAGTTAAATCCCAAAGCATGAGGGGTTGGGGTAATAATTACACATAGGTGTGGTCACAATCAATAGGGGTAGAATTCTTTCCCTCAGGGAAAGCCGCTCCTAGGACAGATCCTCTCAGCAGGACGACCCACCCTAGAGCAGAATCCCATGGGTGTGTTTCTCCTCTCCTTGTCCGACAAACATATAAGCATATATAATATAAATCATTTTGTATGGATACAGTAAGAAATACCTTAAACTTATAGAATTGCCCTCCTATGGCCATCTTGATCTCAGACTACAGTGCTCAGGCCAGATAGTCTTTCCTACCCCTAGCAGGATCCTAGTCTCGTCGTTACTTTTGGATCATGACAGCATTTGTCTATGATCAAACTCTTAACTTATAGTTAGGTATCATGGAACTTTGGCCTGGACCATTTCGATGCCAGAGTAGCTCATCGCTTGCCCTGGGTTCATTCAGTCCCTCGTCGGGACCCTGCTTTTGGGGTGTTAGGAACTAAGGGCAACTGAGGCATAAGTCAAGAAAGCAGATGCCTGGGAGTGAATAATATTCAAAGTCAATCAAATCCTAAGTTACAAAACAGTATGGACGATTCTCAAAAAATTAGAAATTGAGCTCCCATTTGACCCAGCAATACCACTCCTGGGAATATATCCCAGAGAGGCAAAAATGTATAGTCGAAGTGACATCTGCACTTGTTTGTTCATTGCAGCCCTCTTTACAATAGCCAGAAACTGGAAGAAACCTGAATGCCCAAGAACAGATGACTGGTTAAAGAAACTTTGGTACATCTACACAATGGAGTACTATGTAGCTCTTAGAAAAGATGAAGTCATGAAATTTACATACAAGTGGTACAATATGGAAAGTATCATGCTAAGCGAAATGAGTCAGAAAGAGAGGGATAGACATAGAAAGATTGCATTCATCTGGGGGATATAAAGTAAGAAAGTATGAGATTAATACCCAAGAATAGCTGAGATCAGCACCAGGAGGATTACTCCATAACTTAGAGGCCAGCCGGGTATCCTAGAGGAAAGGGCTATTCAGATAGAGAAGGGAGCACCAAATAAAGGATGTTTGGAGGATCCTCCCAGGAGGGGAGATGCATGTCGAAAGTAGACTATGGACTGAACATGTTTGCCACTCAATGCCTCTTTTGCAGACCACAACACCCAAAAAGAGAGAGAGAACACAGGGGATTGCCCTGCCACAGAGACGGGGGGATGGGGGGATGGGGGTGGGAGGGATATTATCCATGGTGGTGGAAAATGGGCACTGGTGGAGGGATGGGTATCTGATCATTGTATAATTGAAACCAAAGCACAAAAAATTGTAAATCTACAACTTTAAAAAAAATAAAATAAAATAAAGGGGAAAAAAAAAAAAAACAAAGCATAATGACAACAGTCTTCCTGTATCTATACAAAAAGGACATTGCTTTAAAGTAAACTGTTCATAAGGCATAAGGAGAGGAGAAAGGCAATATTTCACTCATACATATAAAATCATAGATTTCTGAGGAGTCTAACCTTACAAATTAACAGAGTCTGATTAGGGTGAAAACTTATTAACTGGTTGGGGCTGAGAGCATTGGGAAGAATTTACAGATAAACACAATGGAATGGAAATGCCTCAGGAGCACTGTGATGGGTGTAACCAGATAAACCTAAGCTCCTTGTGGAGAAAGGACAAAGCAATGTCATGCTACAGATGACCACATCAAGAATGTTTTGAGATCTTAAAATTTTGAGGCCTTTTCTTTATTTTTAGAGAAATGCAGAAAATTAAATCTTGGTGGTGGAAAATGGGCACTGGTGGAGGGATGGGTATAGGATCATTGTATAACTGAAACCCAAGCACAAAAATTTGTAAGTCTGTAACTGTACCTCATGGTGTTTCACTAATTAAAAAAAAGTAAAAATAAATAAATAAGTAAATAAAAAGAAAGCTTATAAGCACTTACTTTAAGCAACAAAGCACTGTGAATTTATATAATTTCACATATTCAAACTGTACATAGCTTTGTTGCTGCTTAAGTTGCTTCAAATAATTGATTAAAGAATATAATAACGATCTTATAATTGATTTTAAGGAAGTGATTTTAAGAAAGTGATCATCCATGTCAAGAGAGAGATTTGGCAGGGTGATACCATTTCACCAAAACTCTTCAGTGCTACCCTCAAGAAAGTCATGTGATGACTAGAATTGGAAGGAATGGGAGTTAAAATGAGACTGTCGGCAACTACACCACCTCCGCTTAGCTGATGACATCATTCTAATAACAGCAAACATCAGCCAAGCAGCAAATGCTGGCCGACTTCGACCGTGAATGTGGAAAGGTCAGACCACAGTTGAATCTCACAAAGACAATGTTTATGAGAAACGGTTTCATTCCTGATGTTCCATTAGCTCTCAATGGGATGAACATCTCTAAATGCAACAGTTATGTGTACCTAGGTTGAGAAGTTAACATGACGAATGACCTGGCATCTGAGTTGCTGCAGGAGGAAGAGAGCAGCTTGGAATGCCTTCAAGAGCATTGAAGAAATAGCTAAGAGGATGAAAAACCTCCAGCTTCGGGCACAACACCTCAGTTCCACTGTTCTTCCTGCATTAACATATGCCTCAGAGACCTGGGCCTTACGAAAACAGGATGAGAATGCTAGGACCACTGTACTAGAGCCATTACCGACTGGATTCCATGGGACATCAAAAGATCGTGTGGCCGCCCACCCACGAGATGGACAGACTTCTTCGTCAAGACCCTGAACGATCGGTTTGAGGCTCTTTGTATTCCTAATACAAGCAAATGCCATTGGGCTACACTAGCACGCGACAGGACGAATGGAGATGTTACTGGCACCCACTCGAGCAAATCGATGCATAACAGGATGTCAAGTGATCAAGTGATAATTGATTTTATAAGCTCCTGATAACTCCAATACTGTGTAGTTTCATGGTTCTCATTCTCATTTTTCCCTAACACAGAGAGACATGACATGCCCTGAAAGCTGACTCAAGTACATTTTAAATAAATGGTTGTGAATGAATACACAAGGAAAGACAACTGATAGACAAAAAATACATAGCATTATATATAAAAATTTACTAAATAATTTAATCACAAAAATGTCAAAGTATGGAGTCTGTTACAAAAAAATAGTCATTATTATTAACTTTATCTTCTCAAAGGCATTCAAAGGAGACCAAGAGTTTGAGGTATACAGGGCTAGTGATCCACCACTTTTTTGTTGTTTTCATTATATTTATTTTATTATGCATTATGGACAGTAACTTGCATAGTTATTCATATTTGAGCTTCAGGAGTCCAAAGTTCCAATACCATACCACAACCAGTATCAACTTCCATGCACCAATGTACCCAGGTTCCCTCCCATAACCAGTCTGCCTCCTTGGGAGGAGTATGTTTTTATTTGGCTATTTCAAATAAAAATTATATCTCATAATTGTAGTCTTGTTCGCTCTGAGGTTTATATATCCATATATATATATATATATACACCATATATGTGCATTGTGTATGCATATACTACACTTCTACATCACAGATGTGCTCTGGCACCTGACCATTCCTCCTGTCACCTCCCATCTATCTCTTCTTACTATCTCCCTCAGTACTTTTTCCTTCCCTGTCATTTTATCCACAGCAAGGATCAAGGGTAATCTAGCTCTACCCCACCCCTGAGCAACCATGAATTCCTGCTTATTGACATTCATCTATAAACCACTGATAAGTGAAGTTATCAGGTGTTTGTGCTTTTTCTTGCTTACTTCAATCAATATGATAATCTCCAGTTCCATTCAAGTTGCAGCAATTTGCATTATTTTACTCTTTCTTGAATAGTATTCCATCATATATATATATATATATATATATTATACATTCATTATATAATCACATTTGGTTGGACACCTAGGTTGAATCCATACCTTAGCTACTGTGTTGAGTACTGCAATAAATAGTGCTGCACATACATCTTTTGAAAGAATTATAATGCTGCACGTACATCTTTTGAAAGAATTATAAGTCTATAATCTACAAAATAGATTGAAGAAAATATAGGCAGAATGCACCAGGATTTGGATATCAAACGTATTTTTCATGATAAGCATCCATTGGCAAGGGCAACAGAAACAAAAATGAGCAAATGGACCTCATCAAAATAAATGTTTCTGCACAGTTTAAGAAACATGAGCTAATTCTCACTATTCGCAGATGATATGATACTATACTTAGAAAACCCTAAAACCTCTACCAAGAAACTACTAGAAACAATAGATCTGTATAGTAAAGTTTCAGGCTATAAAATCAATACCCAAAAGTCCATGGCTTTCCTATATGCAAATAGTGAGAGAGAAGAAAACGACATGTAGAAAACAATCCCGTTCACAACGGTGCCCCAGAAATTCAACTACCTAGGAATTAGCTTAACTAAGGAAGTAAAGGACCTGTACAAAGAAAACTACAAAACACTGCTTCAGGAAATAAAAGAGGACACATGGAAATGGAAAAATATCCCCTGTTCATGGATCGGGAGGATTAACATTGTCAAAATGGCAATACTTTCCAAAGCACTGTGCAAATTCAACGCGATCCCTATTAGGATACCCATGACATTCTTCAAAGGAATGGAGCAATCACTGCTGAAATTCATATGGAACAATAGGCCCCCACGTATAGCTAAAGCAATTCTTGGGAAAAAGAAAATGGAAGGATAACTTCAAACTCTACTATAAAACAGTAATAATTAAAACAGCATGGTACTGGAACAAAAGCAGAACAGCAGACCAGTGGAACAGAGTTGAATATACTGACATCTCCCCCCAAACATATGATCACCTAATCTTTGATAAAGGAGCAAGAAATGTGAAGTGGAGTAAGGAAAGCCTTTTTAACAAATGGTGCTGACCAAACTGGATGGCTACATGCAAAAAAATGGGCTCAGATTTCTGCCTAACACCATGTACAAAAGTAAGATCAAAATGAATTAAAGACCTCAACATCAGATCGGAATCCATAAGTTACACTGAAGACAAAGTCGGCAAAACCCTCCATGACATTGAAGCTAATGATGTCTTCAAAAATGTCACACCACTGTCTAAGAAAGTGAAAACAGAGATAGACAAATGGGACTATCTTAAACTAAGAAGGTTCTGCCCCTCAAGGAATCAGAATGGGAAATGTGTGATGAGAATAGACTATAGTCCGAACAAGATTGCCACTCAATGTCTCTTTTGCAAACCACAGCACTCAAAAGGAGAGAGATAACAAAAGGGAATGCTCTGCCACAATGGTAGGGTGGGATGTGGGGAAGGGGGCTGGGAGGGACACTGACACTGGTGGTGGTGGGGAATGGGCACTGGTGGAGGGATGGGTATTCGATCATTGTATAACTGAAACCCAAGCACAAAAATTTGTAAGTCTACAACTGTACCTCATAGTGTTTGACTAATAAAAATTTAAGGAAAAAAAAGAAAAAGAAACATGAGCTAAAACTCAAAAAAAGAAAAAAAACTGAAATAATGGGGAAAGAATTTGAACTTTGGGGCCAGAGATATAGTACAGTTGGCAGTGCTTTTATCTTGCATTCAGCTGATGCTGGATATATCCTAGCATCTATATAGTATCTCTGAGCTTTGCCATGATTTATTCCTGAGCTCATAGCCAGAAGAAAGCCCTGAGCACTTTGAGGTGTGATTCCCCCCAAAAAAGTATTCACACTCAATACATAAGACAGAGGAGTAAATTTCATGACATATAAAGCGCTTACAAAGAGTAACAAAAAAAAATCCATAAACCCCATAAAAATGAGTAGAAGAAATGAACACTTATCTGAAGAAGACTAATGGAAAGCCCAAACAGACCAATCACAAGTAATGAAAATTAAAGAGTAACTAAGCATCTCCCTAAGAACAAAAGCCCCAGTTCATATGGGTTCACTGGTGAGTTCGATCAAACCTTCAGAGAAGGCATACTGCCTTTACTCCTTAAGCATTTACAAACTATCAAAGACATAGGAACCCTTACTAACATCTTCTATCAGGCTAACATTACACAAATTAATACTCAAAGCAGACAGAGACACTTATGGAGAAGAAAATTTCAGACTAATCTCCCTAATGAACATGCATGCAAAAATCCTTAACAAAATTTTAATTAAACAAATCCAACATACCACAAAAATCACATACACCAATCAAGTGGAATTTATCCCAGGAATACAAGGATTGTTCAATATATGAAAATCATCATTCAAGTGGAATTTATCCCAGGAATGCAAGGATTGTTCAACATATGCAAATCATCTAACATGATACATCACATTAGTAAAAGGATGTATAAAATCATATAATCATATCAATCAAGCAGAGAAAGCTTTTCAAAAGAGCCAACATTCATTAATGATAAAAAAAATCCTCCACAAAATAAGGGTAGAAAGAACTTGGTCATCTAATGCAAGCCCACAGCCAGTATCTTTCTTAATGGTGAAAAAAACTAAAATCATTCCTTCTGACACCAGGTCAAATCAAGGATGTCTCTACTTTTATTCAATATAGTATTAGAAGACTTGGTTACATCATTGTAGAGAAATATGAATCAAAGGGATCCAAATTGGAAAAAAAGTCAAATTATTACTATTTGTGTATGACATGATAATGTACCTAGAAGATTCTAAAGTGTCCACAACAAAGGCTACTAATAACAACAATAAACCAATACAGTAATGTACACTGGCTACAAAGTTAATAAAAAAAAATCTATCACATTCATATATGCAAAAATAATCAGAAGAGAAAGTAATCAAGGAGTCATCCCATTTAAAATGGTTTTCAGAAGTGTCAAGTATCTACGAAGGAATCAACTTACAAAAAACCTGGAATATCCATACCATGATAACTTTAAATTGCTTAAGAAAGAGATAGAAGACATTAGGAAATCAAAAATATTCCATGCTCATGGATTGATATAATCAATATTGGGCTGGAACGCAGCCAACACGGCCGACCCGAGTTTGACTCCTCTGCCCCTCTCGGAGAGCCCGGCAAGCTACCAAGAGTATCTCGCCAGCACAGCAAAACCTGGCAAGCTCCCCGTGACATATTTGATATGCCAAACACAGTAACAACAAAGTCTCAGAATGGAGCCGTTACTGGGCCCGCTCGAGCAAATCGATGAACAATGGGAGGACAGTGACAGTGACTATCCTACCTACCTACCTAAACTAATATATATATATGTATATATATGTATATATGTATGTATATATACATATATATAATGGAATCTCCATCCATACCCAGTCAACATTCTTCAAAGGACCTAGAAAAGTCAGCAGTAAAGATTATATGATGTCATAAAAGACTACAAGTATCCAAAGACATACTGAAAAGTAAGAAATTGAGAGATGCTGCATTACCTAACTTGGAACTGTACTATAAAGCTATAATGACCAATAGGTCATATTTGAGTGCACAATGATAAAACCCCATATCTATATTTAATTTTCAATAAAGGAGCTGAGAAAACAGTGGAACAAAGATAGTCTCTTCAAGAAATCATGCTGAGAAAACTGAAAAACCAAATACAAGAAATTAAATCTGGATCCATATTTCATGGCTTACACAAAAGTCAATTCAAAGTATATCAAAGACCTTGAGATTATACAGAAATTATAAAGGACATTGAGCAAAATGTAGGCAGAAAGTTCCCAGATCTGGACCTCAAAAATATCTTCAAATGATTTCATATCACTGGAAAAGGCAAGACAATCAAGAATAAACAAATGTGACTGTATCAAGTTAAAGAACTTCTGCATGCAAAAGAAAAACAGGCTCAAATGGAAATGCAGCTAATTGGAGAAAATATTCACATTCAACACATCAGTAAAGGTTTGATATAACTGGTATATAAAGTACTCACAAAGATAAACAAAAATTTTCAAAAGCCTTATCAAAATCTGGGATGAGGAAATGAACAGACACTTCTCAGAGGAAGACAGACAGGTGTCCAGTAGACACCTTTCAAAATTCTTGGGATAACATTAGGGAAATCGAAATTAAGATGACAATTAGAAATCATTTTACACAAGTGAGAAAAGCACATATCAAAAATGTAGGAACAATCAGTGTTGGTGGAGATGTGGTGGAAATGAATTTTCAGTCAATGCTGGTGGAAATATTGTATGGTTCAAAATCTGTGGAAATAGTATGGAAAGTCCTCAATGAACTCAGAATTCAACTGCCATCTGAGCCAGCAATTACACTTTGCAGCATCTATACTCAGCTTGTAAAAGAAATCATTCAAAAGGACATATGTACACCACTATCATTGCTGTATTCAGTACAATATATAAGATATGGAATCAAAATAAGGTGTCCAACAAAATATAAATCGATTGTGAAGAAGTGGTATATAAACATAATGAAATAGTATGCAGCTGAAAGGAATGATGTCATCATGCAATTTGCTGAAAACTAGCTGGAACTTGAAGATATGTTGAGTGAAGTTATCCGGAAGAATGACAAACACCAAGTGACCTCACATATCTGTGGTATTTTTTGGGGGGGGGGAGTTCTTTTTGTTTTTTAATTTTTATTAGTGAAACACCATGAGGTACAGTTGTAGACATACAAATTTTTGTGCTTGGGTTTCAATTATACAATGATCAAGTACCCATCCCTCCACCAGTGCCCATTTTCCACCAACATGGATCTCAATATCCATGTTTTTTTTCCACTAAGAAACATTTTATTTTTTTCCAGACTTACACATTTTTGTGCCTGGGTTTCAATTATACAATGATCAAACACCCATCCCTCCACCAGTACGCATTTCCCACCACCATGGATCCCAGTATCCCTCCCACCCCCCAGCCCCCATCCCACCCTGCCTCTGTGGCAGGGATTTTCCCTCTCTCTCCTTTTGAGTGCTGTGGTTTGCAAAAGAGGCATTGAGTGGCAATCATGTTTGGTCGATAGTCTACTTTCAGCATGCTTCTCCCATCCTGGGAGGATCCTCCCAACACCCTTTGTTTGGTGTTCCCTTCTCTTTCTGAGCTCCCTTTTTCCCTAACATGTGTGGTTTGCCTCCAGGTCACTGAGTAAAATTCCTGGTACTAATCTCTGCCATTCTTGGGTGTTAGTTTCCTATTTTGTTACTTTATGTTCCCCAGATGAATGCAATCTTTCTATGTCTATTCCTTTCTTTCTGAGTCATTTCGCTTAACATGATACTTTCCATGTAGTACCACTTGTATGTAAATTTCATGACTTCGTCTTTTCTAACAGCTACATAGTACTCCATTGTGTAAATGTACCAGATTTAAAATAACTGAAAGGGAAAGTGAAGTGTGGTAAAGGGAGATTCTTAATTCACACTTGACTCTGAAGTGTAGGGAGGAGAATGACAGAGAAGAAAATAAATCAAGGTTGGAAAGGGAAAATGGGAGAGGTAAGTAATGAGTGAATAGGGGTTGGGACTTCAGGTACACTGGTGATCACTTGATCACTTGACATCCCGTTACTCATTGACTTGCTCAAGCGGGCGCCAGTAATGCCGCTATTCATACCTGTCACGTGCTAGTGTAGCCCAATGGCACCTACTCATTCTAGGAACACAAAGAGCCTCAAACCGATCAGGGTCTTGATGAAGAAGTCTAACCATCTCATAGGTGGGCGGCCACGTGATCTTTTGATGTCCTGTGGAATCCAGTCTGTAATGGCTTTAGTGCAGCGGTCATCTCCAAATCTCATTACGTGTCCAGCCCATCTTATATTTGACGCCTTGGCAAATGAGACAGCGTCCCTGATTCTTGACCGTTGACGAAGGTTGGAACTCCGGATTATTTCTCTCATTTGAGTGAAGCATGATACTCCAAGCATAGCGCTTTCAATTCCTCTTTGGGAGACCCGATTAGCATTCTCATCCTGCTTTCATAGGGCCCAGGTCTCTGAGGCATATGCTAATGCAGGAAGAACAGTGGAATTGAAGAGATGTGCCTGGAGCCGGAGGTCATTTGTCCTTTTAGCTATTTCTTCAACGTTCTTGAAGGCGTTCCAAGCCCCTCACTTCCTCCTGCGCAACTCAGGTGCCAGGACATTTGTCAAGTTGACTTCTTGACCTAGGTACACAAAACTGTTGCATTCAGAAATGGTCGTCCCATTTAGAGTCAATGGAACATCAGGAATGAGGCCATTTCTCATAAACATTGTCTTCTTCAGATTCAGCTGTAGTCCGACCTTTCCACACTCATGGTCAAAGTTGGCCAGCATGTGTGCCACTTGGCTATTGTTTGGTGTTATAAGAATGATGTCATTAGCAAAGCGAAGGTGCTGTAGTTGCCAACCGTCTAACTTCACTCACATTCCTTCCCATTCCAGTCATTGCATGACGTTCTCGAGGGTGGCATTGAAGACTTTCGGTGAAATGGTGTCACCCTGCTGAACTCCTCTCTTGACGTCAATGATCATCTAACTGTAGAATGGTGAGATCCTGGTAGTGAATCCGCAATACAGTTCATGGAGGATCCTGATGTATTGACTTTGAATGCCCTTTTTGGCTAGGGCCCCGATGATTGCTTCTGTCTCAACAGAATCAACAGCCTTCTTTAAATCAATAAACATTAGACAGAGCAGCATCTTGAACTACCGAGAAATCTCAATGAGCTTGGTTATCTTGTGAATATGGTGGATTGTGCTAAATTCTTTTCGAAAACCGGCTTGCTCGCATGGTTTTCCTTCGTCTGGTGTTCTGTCAATCGTATTCAGGATGACTCAGGTGAACAGCTTGTAGACGACAGAAAATAGGCAGATTGGGTGATAGTTGCGAATGTTGTGGATGTCTCCCTTCTTTTACAGTAGTACAGTCCTGCTAGTTTTCCATTGGGACAGAACCTTGCATTCAGACAGGTAGCGTGTGAAGAACCGAGCCAGTGTATTGATGAGTACTGACCGCAGGTTTTTCAGGTGTTCAGGTCTGACCTTGTCTGGGCCAGGTGCTGTTCGATTCTTTACCGACAAAATGGTGTGTCGGATTTTGGAAGGAAGAAGTTTGGGAATGACATATCCATCCTGCGGAATTTGGTATGTGGGCAGATGGACGTGGCTATCAAAGAGATCTGAGTAGAAGTCATGGATAATCTTCTCCATTGCCCTTCTGGAAGATGTGATAGATCCATCAGGATGTCGGAGGGCAGTCATCTTGGTCTTGTAGTTGGCGAAGGACAGGCGGGCGTTGCAAATGCATTTCACGGCTTCTGCCCTGTCTACCAGCACCTCTTCTCTCCCTTTTAGTTTGTCTTTTATCTCTTCTCTGCACTGCTTTGCGAGCTTGGACTTTCACTTGTGGTTACCAGAGGCTTGCACCAATCCACGTTGGCAAACGAGCTCGAGAGTTTTCAAAGACAGGCGTCTTTTTGTGACTATCTCTCTCTCGGTGTTCCTCGCACAATCATGGAAGTACTGAACCGTCGATAGTATTCCTCATCAATGTTGTCAATGACAGAGTCTTCTTATGTTTCTGCAATAGTGCCAAAGAGCTCCCAGTTGGTGGTCATTCTGGGAGTTCTCTTCTTAAACTTTACAGCCCTTTCTCCCTGCTCTGTGAAGTAGAATTTTGCATGAAGGAGACGGTGGTTCGATCCCATTTGGAATTTTGGGACAACAGTGACATCAACCAGGCAAAACCGTCGATTGAATATGATGTCGTCAACTTCGTTGTGGAACTGTCCACCAGGAGACTCCGATGTCCAACGTTTAGATTCGGCCTTCTGGAATTGTGAGTTACCATTGATGGTCTTTGTGGACATAATGAACTTGGACAGTCTCTCACCCTGTTCATTCTGTTCTAGCCCATGGGTCCAGATGTGGAGTTCTTCGGCTGATCTTCTCTGTCCTATCTTGGCATTAAAATCACCGACAATGATTTTGTAGAAGGTGTGGTCTTCTTTATAGAACTTCTCCAGCTCCATGTAGAACTTCTCAATTTCTCCTTCATCATAGTTGGATGTTGGTGCATAGACAACAAAGATAGAAACTGCCGGTAGTATCCAATACTGGTGATATGGGAGAATTATATAGCTATATATCCAAAGCACAGATTCACCCACACTGAACACTTGAGATCTCAGCTGCAACCACTGAATTTAGTAATGTGCCTATTAAGGTGACAGACAGGGCAGGTTATGGAGTTTGGAAACACTTATGGAGGGGATTCGACACTGGTGGTGGTATTGGTGTTGAAATATTGTGTGACTAAAACTCAACTATCAATAGCCTTGTAATTTACAGTTCTTTAACATTTTAAAATATTCATATTTTTAAAAGAAGACAAATGGCTTTTCAATACGCACATAGAGAAAATTCTCATAATCATTTATCAAGTCAATCCAAATCAAGGTGACAGTGTGATATTTCACACTAACGTTGGCACACATAAAAAAATGTAAACCTGGAAGCAACCAGTGTTGATGGGATTGTTTAAAAAGTAGCTCTCACCCATTTTTGGTGTGAATATTGCCTCGTTCAATCCCTTTAGAAAACAGTCACTTAATCACTTAATCACTTAACTTCCCGTTAGTCGTAGATTTGCTCGAGCGGGCGCCAGTAACGTCTCCATTTGTCCCTGTCGTGTGCTAGTGTAGCCCAATGGCATCTGTTCGCTCCGGGAACATGAAGGGCCTCAAACTGATCGTTCATAATCTTGACGAAGAAATCTGACCATCTGGTAGGTGGGCGGCCACGCGGTCTTTTGACATCCCGTGGAATCCAGTCAGTAATAGCTCTAGTCCAGCGGTCATCTTTAAATCTCATTACGTGACCAGCCCATCTGATTTTCGACACCTTGGCAAATGAGACAGCGTCCCTGATTCTTGATCGTCGACGGATGTCAGAACTCTGGATTCTTTCTCTCATTTGAGTGAAACGTGATATTCCAAGCATAGCTCTTTCTATTCTTCTTTGGGAGACCTGAATAGCGTTCTCATCTTGTTTGCTTAGGGCCCAGGTCTCTGAGGCATATGTTAATGCAGGAAGAACAGTGGAATCAAAGAGATGTGCCCGGAGCTGGAGGTTCTTCATCCTCTTAGCTATTTCTTCAACGTTCTTGAAGGCGTTCCAAGCCGCTCTCTTCCTCCTGTGCAGCTCGGGTGCCAGGTCATTTGTCATGTTGACCTCTCGACCTAGGTACACATAGCTGTTGCATTCGGAGATGGTCGTTCCATTGAGAGCAAATGGGGCGTCAGGAACAAGGCTGTTTCTCATAAACATTGTCTTCGTAAGATTCAGCTGTAGTCCTACCTTTCCACACTCACGGTCAAAGTCGGCCAGCATTTGTGCTGCATGGCTGATGTTTGGTGTTATTAAAACAATGTCATCAGCAAAGCGGAGGTGGTGTAGTTGCCGACCATCTATCTTCACTCCCATTCCTTCCCATTCCAGTCGTCGCATGATGTTCTCGAGGGTGGCACTGAACAGTTTCTGTGAAATGGTATCACCCTGCCGCACCCCTCTCTTGACATCAACGATCACTTCTTTGTAGAATGGTGAGATCCTGGTAGTGAATCCGCAATACAGCTCACGGAGGATCCTGATGTATTGGGCTTGAATGCCCTGATTGGCTAGGGCTTCAATGACCGCTTCTGTCTCAACAGAATCAAAGGCCTTCTTTAAATCAATGAACGTTAAGCAGAGCGGCATCTTGAACTCCAGAGAAACCTCAATGAGCTTGGTTATCGTGTGGATATGGTCGATGGTGCTGAATCCTTTGCGGAACCCTGCTTGCTCGCATGGTTGTCCTTCATCTAGTGTTCTGCCAATCCTATTTAGGATGACTCGAGTGAACAACTTGTAGATGACAGACAATAGGCAGATCGGGGGATAGTTGCCAATGTCATGGATGTCTCCCTTCTTGAACAGTAGTATGGTCCTGCTGGTTTTCCATTGGGACGGAACCTTGCATTCAGACAGGTAGCGAGTGAAGAGCCGAGACAGTGTATTGATGAGCACTGATGGCAGGTTCTTCAGGTGTTCATGTCTGACCTTGTCTGGGCCGGGTGCTGTTTTTTTCTTTACCGATGAAATGGCGTGTCGGATTTCGGAAGGGAGAACGTTGGGAACGACATATCCATCCTGTGGAATTTGGTATGTCGGCAAGTGGACATGGCTATCGAGGAGATTTGAGTAGAAGTCATGGATAATCTTCTCCATTGCCGTTCTGGAGGATGTGATGGATCCATCAGGACGTCGGAGGGCAGTCATCTTGGTCTTATAGTTGGCGAAGGACAGGCGGGCGTTACGAATACTTTTCCCGGCTTCTGCCGCATCTACCAGTACTTCTGCTCTTCTCTCTTTGAGGTCTTCCTTGATCACATCTCTGCACTGCTTTGCGAGCTCGGACGTTAGCTTGCGGTTGCCTGAGGCATGCGCCAAACCACACTGGCGAATCAGCTCAAGAGTTTTTGAAGATAGGCGATTTTTTGTGGCTATCTCTCTTTTGGCGTTCCTCGCACATTCATGGAGGTGCTGAACCAGTCGATCGTATTCCTCGTCAATGTTGTCAACAATGGCATCTTGCCATGTTGCCGCAATAGTACCAAAGAGTTCCCAGTTGGTGGTCATTCTGGGAGTTCTCTTTTTGAACTTTGCAGCCCTTTCTCCCCGCTCTGTGAAGTAGAATTTTGCACGAAGGAGACGGTGGTCCGATCCCGTTTGAAATTTTGGGACAACAGCGACATCAGTCAGGCAAAACCGTCAATTGAATATGATGTTGTCTATTTCGTTGTGGAATCGTCCACCGGGAGACTCCCATGTCCATCGTTTAGATTCTGCCTTCTGTTACTGTGAGTTACCATCAACGGTCTTGGTTGATATGATGAACTCATGTTCGTCATGTAGAAAACAGTACAGATTTTTTTTTCAGGAAAGTAAGAATAAAGCTGCCATAAGAACTGTAAATTCTGCATCATGTTATATACACACCAGGATACAAAAACATTCTTTACAAAGCACATAGTGCACCATATTGGAGTAGATCTGACAGACAACTAGCCACAAATGACAGTGATAGCTGTGTGCCAAATGAAAATAGACTTGGGGTTTAAGATTATGGATGCTCAGAATTACCTGTAAAACAATATTAATGGACGCTGAGCATCTATCAGTGACTCAGGGTTTCAATTGCCAGCTAGTGCTAGGCTGCCCTGCTAGGGTCACAAAGGTATGGGTGTGGCTAAAGAAATTGGAGTGAGGGAGGCAAAGCTTAAGTGAGGCACAGGCCTCTGTCATCAAGCATGTGTTTTATGACTGAATTATTGCATAATAATGGGACTCCTGGCTAACTGGCTATATGATAGGACTGCAAGTTACTTTCTGGTTGCAGGAGGGCTGGAGATTTGCTGGAGGTAAGTATGGTCTGGGAGGCAGAGTCTGATCAGCTATTGGCTTGGGTTAAAGTAATTAACCTCAGGAATTTGTCCTAAATATCTGTTTTTAAGAGAGATGAGTACAGTGTCCACCAGCCAGGTTATTATAAGGTCACAATATGATGTCTTCTGTTATTCTGTCTCTATTTATATCATAGACACTCATCTCTCATCTCAGTGTTCAAAGTATAGTTTCACAGAACTAAGGTGTTAAGTGTTTTGTTTATCTCCCATATCCCCCAGGGAAAAGATTCATACTTTAGAAATCTGTTTCTAGTTTCTGTTTATTACTCCAAAGTGGCTTTATTACTTGGTGAGAACAGACTCCTATCGCTACTACATCTGGGAACTCTACTTTCCTTGATTCATCTGTGGTTCATTTATGTTTTCTGGCAATCATCCAATTTTGTTGTAGATTTTGTAATGATAATTAGTGGATGCAAAAAACAAATATTCCTCCATCTTTTAAAAAAGAGAAACAAGGGACTAGAGAGCTAGTATACCAGTAAGGTGCTTGCCTTACTGGGTTGACCTGGGTTCAATCCCATCACCCCATATGGTCTTCTGAGTATTTCCAGAAGAGATCCTTGAACACAGAGCCAGGAGTAATCTCTGAGCACCATTGAATGTGGCCCACAAGAAAAGAAGACAAATGAGGTGTTCTGTTAGATATAAAAATAATTAATTTTAAGGATTTAAAACATTTATTAAAGAAGTTAAAATGAAAAAATGAAAGAAGCAGGCCCTCTCTGGAGTGAAAATGAGGGATCCAAGTGTGGAGCACCACCATCTCATTTTTATATGGTTTTAGCTTCCTCATTCCTCTGATCCTACCCTTTCTCCACCTCTTACTTAATTGGATGGAGTTTTCCCTGGATCATGTAGAGCATGACAGAATGCTCACAGAAAATTTTTATAAAAATGTCTTCTACAAGTATCTGCTCTTTCTACCACAGAATTTTAGGATAAATTTACATGGGGTTGAAAGCATGTGAGTGCTTTAAAAATAACAGATTGATAGCAGATTCGCATTACACACCATCTTCATAACATACTAGACTCAGTTTGAGTGCTTTTTTTTCTTGTAAAACTATGAATGCCATTGCCAACAAATACCTCAGCCATTCTGCTACCATCAAATAATGAAGTTATATATATATGCATAAAGATATATGTTTATAGATAAACAGATATAATATTTACATGATAAAGTACATGTATATTTAAACAATCATCTATAAGCACATAATATGGGTATTGTATTCATAATTATGTAATTATACTTCATTAAAATATATAATTTGGGGCATAACCTTGCATATAGTAAACATTTTTAAATAATCAAAGGCTATATTAAGTATGCATATATGCATATATGTGTATATATGCAAATATATTTTTGTATATATGCAAAAATATACCAGCAGAGTCACCAATAAAACCAATTGGTCCCTTGCTCCAAGTGTTTGGTTGGAACAGACCCAAAGATACCCCATGTTTCTGCATCTGACCATCCTCTAAACTTTTTTCCAGTTGACATCTGCAAAAAGATCTCCCCAGCAGCTATCTTTACTTAGGACCATCCAGCACGTATTTTCTACATTAAATTCTCCCTGTTGGTCAAACCATGATTGCTCGGATTCGTCAGGGACTTCCAACCGGGATTGAAGCCTCCATCAGTAACCTAGTGAACTTACATCTGCAGGCCTCATACATTTACCTCGATCTGGGCTTCTATTTCCAACGAGATGATGTACGCCTCAAGGATCTGAGCCAATTCTTTCACAAATTATCTGAGGAGAAGCTTGAAGGGGTAGAGCGCCTCCTGAAGATGCAAAATGTGCGCCAAGGTCGCACTTCCTTTCAGGATGTGAAGCGACCTTTCCAAGATGACTTGGGGAGAAGCCCAAAGGTCATGGAGGCGGTGTTGGTTGTAGAAAAACGCCTCAACCAAGCCCTTCTGGATTTGCATGAGCTGGGTACTGCCATGGCAGACAAACAGCTCTGTGACTTCTTGCAGACCTCTTTCATAGACGGGGAGATGAAACTCCTGGAGAAGATGAGTTTGTACCTGGCCACCGTCCGCAGACCTGGGTTCCCCCATGCTGGGGTGGGCGAACATCTCTTCAACAATTTCACCGTGGAGCAAGATAAAGACTGGAAGCCCTAAAGCTCATCTGTCTTTGAATTGCCCAAGTAGTAACAAGGACTTGAACAGAGTCTTCCCCACTGCAACTGGGCAGCTTTTCAAGCCAAATAAACATGCTTTCAAAGCAAAAAATCCACTTATTCATCCATGCCTTTTTTCATTTAATTATCAATGTAATGTTACACAGAATAACACAAGTAGAATTTCAGGACTTTGTTCAAAGGGAAATAATTCCACATATTGTCTGAGTTGAGACATCAGTTTTATTTTTTTCACTTTTTCCCATCTCTTCCTCTGTGTCTCTTCCCAAACCTGTAATATTAGCTGTGTTTTATAGATGAGGGAACTGAATTGAAATGATTTGCTTAAGGTTATTTAACTTTGAAATCAAAGTATCTGGTTTTAAAGTCAATAACATTCACCATTACACTATATTGCCTCTCAAAGAATATTTTCAAGAATATAAAAACATGATCAGACTCTTCTGACACATAAACCTAAGCACAATCTTAAATCAGAGTTTTACTCTTAAATTCAATAATTAAACCAAATGAACAAACTTTATTACCCAATACTAAGACTCATGTTAACTTAAAAAATTAGTTTTAAACAGTGGGCAGGGTGCTTACCACACACAAGGCCTATGCAGGTTGAATCCCACACCCCATATGGTCCCCCAATCCCTGTCCAGATAGATCCTGAACACCGAGCCAGGGTGTGGCCAAAAATAAAATAAAATAAAATATTGTGGTTCCTCATCTCAAGGAATTACTTTCATAGTGGAAGACTTTTCCAGAGGTTTGAATATGTAAATAAAAACACAATTATTTACGTTAATACCTTTGAAAAATAGAATTGTATGAGAAAGAATACTGGGGAAGAATACATAACTGAAATTGAAATATCAAGTAAATGACCTTTGAAGAAAGAAAATGTAGGTTATGTGATAATAAATGAACCAAAAGCAAGCACAAAATGAGTGAAAGTTATTTTCTGTGTAATCAAATGTTTAATTATCGCTTGATAAGTCTTATATCACTTCATCAAAATAAATATTTGTCTGTATGTTCTAGAAAAAGTAAAATATATCATTTACATAGTGCTTACTATGATAGATACACTTCTATAGCTCTGTGTGAATTTACTCACTTAATCCTCACAATAGCACTGTAGCACTGTACTTCCATTGTTCGTCAATCTGCTCAAGTGGGTACCAGTAATTTTTCCTTTGTGAGACTTGTTGTTACTGTTTTTGGCATGTCGAATACACCACATGGAGCTTGCCAGATTCTGCTATGAGGGCAGGATACTCTCGGTAGCTTGCCGGGCTCTCTGAGAGGGACAGAGGAATCGAACCTGGGTTGGTAGCATGCAAGGCAAACACCATACCCGCTGTGCTATCGTTCCAGCCTGATCCTCACAATAAACCTACAATTTAAGTTCTTGATGTTCATCCCATACAATCTGACGTGCTACTACTGGATTATCAGTGTTGGAGAGTTGGGATATGTTGCCTTTGAGGGCCCAGGAAGTATAGAAATTTTAACTGGGTGGCACAGTTGAAGTTAAATGTTTAACTGGGCCGTGGCTTTGCAGTGTAGATATGACTGTCAGGGTTCCTGGAAGTATAGGGAGGAAGGGAAAGCCGACTCTAGAAAGCCTGGAAATCGGTCACAAAAGCCCATAGATCTGAATTTTCAGCAGGTTAATTACTGGGTAAGCTTCTGGTCCCTAGACAATGGAGTTCGGCCAGAGACATGGCAGTGATTTTGCAAGGTGGGAACAAGTGGTTGTCAGGGCTCTGTTTGGGTGGGTCCTGGCCTGGCCCACCCCTTCCAGTGTCCCAGATGTCTCAGCCATGAACAGGCGTCCAAAGAATTTTTGGCAGATGGTTGATCTCTTTCAACTAACCAAACAGCAATGCAGAATAATTCCTGTAAAATATCTTAGCAATCCCTTATACAAGGTCTTAATGTCTCCATGGTTTGATACAACAATTTACACTAATTTCATTCTCAGGCAATATTTTTGATCATTCTGTTAGCAAGTTATTGATAACAAGCAATATTAAATAAATTATTGTGGACCTGCTATGGGGGAAGACTTAAGGGATAGTTAGGAAAATTGCAGAAAATGGTGGAGGGAAGGTTAAAATAGCAGTGGGACTGGTGTTGGAATATTTAATGCCTATAACAAATCATCATGAACAACTTTGCAAGCGCAGTATTTATATTATATAAAGAGTAGGGGTAAATTACATAAGTAATCCTTACCTATTTCATGTAAACTCCAAAATATATTAGCACAGAATTTCTTTTAAAGGTTTTTTTAAAGATAGGTAAGGCATTACTATTACCACAATGGGATCCAAATATAAAATAAAATATAATTCAATATACTTAGATTTCAAAGGTGAAGGTTACTTATGTAAATGAAAATAAGCATTTTATTATGCTGTATTCAAGGGTTTTATTTCCCTTATTTACATAGGTTAAATCATATAGCAATAAGATATTGGCTCTTACTGATTTATTTTTCTGACCATTCTTTTTGCCATTTAATAAAGTTTTGTTGGAATAAGTCAATCATTTTGTGTCTATGGGGGCAGGTTGGGGATGGGAGGTAAATAGGGACATCAGTAGTCATTTGTTAGTCTTCCTCAGAGAAGTCCCTGTTCATTTTCATCCCAAATTTTTATGTTTTGGGATTTTTTTTGTTCCTCATCTTTGTGAGTACTCTATACGTCTTAGATATCAATGCTTATCTAATGTGTCTATCATAAATATCCCCCATTCTATTAGTTCTCTTTCAATTTTAGTATGTTTGTCTTTTGCCATGCATAAATTCTTTGATTTGATGTAGTGCTATCTGTTTATTTTTTTTCGCCACCATTTCCAGTGATATTGTATTACTGAGGAGAGTTTTCAGGTCCAGATCATCTAGCATTCTGCTTATATTTTCCTCAATATAATTTATAGAGTCTAGTCTCGCCTTAAGGTCTTTGATCGACCTTGAATTTACTTATGTATAAGGTGCATGATATGGATCCAATTTTAATGTTTTACCTGGGGTTATGCACTTGTGTCAGCACCATTTGTTAAAAAGACTCTATTCCATTTCATGCTCTCAGCTCCTTTGTCAAAATTCACCTGACCATATATGTGGGGGGTTGTACTTGGATATTCTATTCTGACCCATTGGTCAGATAGTCTATCCTTATGCTAATTCCATGCTGTTTGATCACAATTGCATTACAGTATAGTTTCAAGTTGGTAATGAGATACTCCCATTTCCACAGTTTCTTGTTTGTCTTGTTTTTGTTTTGGCTATTTGGGATATTTTATGATTCCATGGAAACTTTATTATTGACTGTTCAACGTCTTCAAGAATGTTGTTTGAATTTGAATAGGTATTGTAATAAGCCTGTATGATAGTTTATGTCCTCACCCGGGCCCCTTGGAGGGGGGCCCTTTGGAGGGGGGCGGGTTGTGTTTCCCTCCCCTACCCAAGCAGAGCCACGGCAGCTGAAGACCTCCAGATCTAGCCACAGCCATGCTGAGACCTCTCTCCACACACATGACGGAACCGGCAGAGGAACACAGACATACAGGTCCCAGGGCGAAATCTCCAAGCTTGCTTGGATCGAGACTGGGCCTCCTCCAACCAGATCTCCCATATTTCAGTATGTAGGCGTTACACCCACCCACTGCCCCTGGTGCCATGTAATTCCATCAACAGCCAAAACCCAGAGACTATAAAACCCAGCTTCCGGAAGCGACATCTTATTATGTAGTTCTTACTCTGGAGAATCTGGCAGGCTACAGAGAGCATCCTACCCGCATGGCAGAGTCTGACAAACTCCCCATGGCATACTCAATATGCCAAAAATCAGTAACAATGATGGGTCTCATTCTCTTGACCCTGAAAGAACCTTGAATATGGCACTTTTTAAAATCTCAAGGGCTAGGACGAATGAGACGTTACTGGTTCCTACCCGGTGAAATCGATAACAGGATGATCGTAATCCTGATAGTTTATGATTGTCGTTATGATCATGTTAATTCTTTAGATCTAAGAGCATGATATATATATTTAATTTTTATTAATGAAACACCATGAGGTACAGTTGTAGACTTACAAATTTTTGGCTTGGGTTTTGATTATACAATGATCAAACACATCACTACACCAGTGCCCATTTTCCATCACCATGGATCCCAGTATCCCTCCCACCCCCATCCCATCCCACCCCCATTGCTTCTGTGGCAGAGTATTCACTTTTGTTCTCTCTCTACTTTTGGGTGATGGGGTATGCAAAAAAGGCATTGAGTGGCAATCATGTTCGGTCCATAGTCTACTTTCAGCATGCATCTCCCATCCTGGGCGAATCCTCCAAACACCCTTTATTTGGTGCTTCCTTCTCTATCTCAGCTTCCTTTTCACCTAGCATGCCCGGCTGTCCTATAAGCCATTGAGTAATGCACCTGGTACTTATCTCGGCTATTCATGGGTATGAATCTACTATTTTGTTACTTTATGTCCCCCGGATGAAAGCAATCTTTTTATTTCTGTCCCTCTCTTTCTGACTCATTTCACTTAGCATGATACTTTCCATGTAGTACCACTTGAATGTAAATTTTATGACTTCATCTTTTCTAACAACTACATAGTACTCCATTGTGTAGATGTACCAAAGTTTCTTTAACCAGTCATCTGTTCTCGGGCACTCAGGATTTTTCCAGATTCTGGCTATTGTAACGAACAATGCAATGAACAAACAAGTGAAGATGTCACTTCGACTATACTTTTTTGCCTCTCTGGGATATATTCCCAGGAGTGGTATTCTGGGTGAAATGGGAACTCAATTTCTAATTTTTTGAGAATCATCCATACTGTTTTCAAAAAGGGCTGAACCAATCAGCATTCCCATCAGCAGTGAAGGAGAGTCCCTTTCTCGCCACTTCTGTGCCAGCACTGGTTGCTTTTGTTCTTGTGGATGTGGGCCAGTCTCTGTGGTTTGAAATGATATCTCATTGTGGTTTTGATCTGCATCTCCCTGCTGAATAATGATGTAGAGCATTTTCTCATATGCCTTTTTGCCATTCAGATTTCTAATTTGAGAAAGTTTCTATTCATTTCGTTGCCCTATTTTTTTTAATTGGGTTGGATGTTTTCTTCTTGTGGAGTTCAACCAGTACTTTATATGTCCTTGATATCAAGCCATTGTCGGATGGGTATTCGGCGAATATTCTTTCCCATTTTGTAGACTGTCTTTGTATTTTGGTGACTGTTTCTTTTGAGGTGCAGAAGCTTCTTAGTTTAAGATAGTCCCATTTGTCTATTTCTGTTTTAATTTGACCAGCCAGTGGCGTGACATCTTTGAAGATACCATTAGGTTCAATGTAATGGAGGGTTTTGCCAACCTTGTCTTCAGTGTACCTTATGGATTGCGATCTGATGTTGAGGTCTTTAATCCCTTTTGAACTTACTTTTATACATGGTGTTAGGCAGAGACCTGAGCTCATTTTTTACATGTAGCCGTCCAGTTTTGTCAGCATCACTTGTTAAAAAGGCTTTCCTTACTCCACTTCACATTTCTTGCTCCTTTATCAAAGATTATATGATCATATGATTGAGGGGAGATGTCAGTATATTCATCCCTGTTCCATTGGTCTGCAGCTCTGCCTTTGTTCTAGTATCATGTTGTGTTAATTATTACTGCTTTGTCATAGAGTTTGAAGTTAGGGAGGTTGATTCTTCCCATTTTCTTTTTCCCAAGAATTGCTTTAGCTATTCATAGTGCTTATTGTTCCATATGAATTTCAGGAGTGTTTGCTCAATTTCTTTGAAGAACGTCATGGTTATTCTTATAGGGATCACATTGAATTTGTACAATGCTTTGGGAAGTATTGCCATTTTGACAATGTTAATTCGCCCAAATCGATTAGCAGAGGATATCTTTCCATTTCCTCGTGTCCTCTTTTATTTCCTGAAGTAGGATTTTGTAATTTTCTCTGTACAGGTCCTTTAATTCCTTAGTTAAGCTGATTCCTAGGTACTTGATTTTCTGGGGCACAATTGTGAAAGGGATTATTTTTTGTTATGTCACTTCCTTCTCTCTCACTGTTTGCGTATAGGAAAGCCGTGGACTTTTGGATATTGATATTATAGCCTGCAACTATACTTATACAAGTCTATTGTTTTTAGGATTTTCTTGGTCGAGGTTAAAGGGTTCTCTAAGTATAGTATCATATCATCTGGAAATAGTGAGAGCTTGACTTCTTCCTTTCCTACCTGAATGCCCTTAATATCTTTTTCTTGTCTAACCTCTATTGTAACTACTTCCAGTACTGTATTGAACAGCAGTGGAGAGAGTGGGCATCCTTCTCGCATCCCTGATTTTAGAGAGAAGGCTCTCAGTTTTTCCCCATTGAGGATGATGCTTGCTGTAGGCTTTTGGTAGATGGCTTTAATTATGTTGAGGAAAGTCCCCCCTATATCCATTTTGGCTAGGGTTTTCATCATAAAGGGATGCTGGATCTTGTCAAATGCTTTCTCTGCATCTATTGATATGATCATATGCTTTTGATCTTTTCTTTTGTTGATATAATAGATTATGTTGATTGATTTCCAAATGTTAAACCACCCTTGCATGCCTGGGATGAATCCTACTTGGTCATTGTGCATGATCTTTTTGATGATTCATTGGATTCTATTTCCTAATTGTTCGTTGAGGATCTTGGCATCTGTATTCATCAGGGATATCGGCCTGTAATTCTCTTTCTTTGTGGTATCTCTGTTTGCTTTTGGTATCAGGGTAATATTTGCTTCACACAAACTGTTCAGAAGTGTTTTTGATATTTCATTTCATGAAAAAGCTTAAAGAGGATTGGGAGTAAGTCTTCTTTAAAGATTTGGAAGAATTCAATAGTGAATCCATCCGGGCTGGGACTTTTGTTCTTGGGGAGAATTTTTATTACCATTTCAATTTCATTGATGTTGATAGGTCTGTTCAGGTAGTCCAGGTCTTCTTGGTTCAGCCTTGGGAGTCTGCAGGAATCTAGGAATTTATCCATTTCCTCGAGGTATTCAGGTTCCGTGACATAAAGCTTCTCAAAGTACTCCCTGAGGATCCTTTGAATTTCTGTAGTTTCTGTTGTAATGACCACCTTTTCATTTCTGATTCGATTTATTAGGGTTTTCTCTCTCTCTTTGTGAGTTTTGCTAGAGGCTTATCGATCTTGTTAACTTTCTCGAAGAAACAGCTCTTCGTTTCATTGATCTTTCTGATTGTTTTTTGGGTTTTCCTCTCGTTAATCTCTGCTCTGAGATTTATTAGTTCCTTTCTCCTGTTCGGGTTGTGCTCCTTTTGTTGGTCATTCTCCAAGCTCTTAAGTTGTGAGGTTAGGTTACTTATGTGGGCTCGCTCCTCCTTCCTGAGGTATACTTCTAGAGCTATAAACTTAGCTCTTAACACAGCTTTTGCCATGTCTCATAACTTTTGGTAACTAGTGTTCTCATTTTCATTTGTTCTAGGAATCTTTTGATTTCCTCTTTGATTTCATTTCTAAGCCACTTGTTGTCCAATAGTGCACTGTTTAATATCCAGGTGTTTGATTTAGTTTTCTGTTTTTGTGTGTGATTTACATCTAATTTCAGCTCATTATAATCTGAGAAGATTGTTGATATAATCTTTATCTTGTTAATTTTACGGATATATGTTTTGTGGCTCAACATGTTGTCTATCTTGGAGAATGTTCCATGCATGCTTGAAAAGAATGTGTATTCAGCTTTTTGAGGATGAAGTGTCCTGTATATATCCAATAAGTCCCTTTCTTCCATTGTTTCCCTCAGATGAAGTATGTCCTTCTTAAACTTGATTCTGGTTGATCTATCAAGTGGTGATAAAGCAGTGTGGAAGTCTCTCACTGGTATTTTGTTTCTATCAATGTCTTTCTCCATGTCTATGAGTTGTTGTTTAAAATACTTTGAAGGTCCCTCATTATGTGCATATACGTTAAGTATTGAAAGTTCTTCCTGTTGTACAGATACTTTGATCAATAAGAAATGGCCTTCACTGTCTCTTGTGACCTTCTTCACTCTGAAATCGATGTGGTCTGATATTAAGATGGCTACCCCAGCTTTTTAATGGGAGTTGTTTGCCTGTAGGATTGTTTTACAGCCTTTGACTCTGAGTCTGTGTTTGCTTTGACTAGTGAGATGCGTTTCTTGCAGGCAGCAGAATGTTGGGATCAATTTTCTAATCCATCCTGACTCTCTTTGTCTTTTACTTGGTGCGTTTAGCCCATTGACGTTGAGACAGATTATTGTTATGGGGGTTTGACCCATTTTTCTGTTGAAATTTTGTGTATTTGACGGGCATGTCTTATCTTAAAGGAGCCCATTTAGTTGTTCTTATAACCATGGTCTTGAGTCTATGAAGTTCCTGAGCTGTTGTTTGTGAAACTGTGTGTTGTTCCTTCTGTTATGAATGAGAGTCTCATTGAGTAAAGAATTTTTGGTGAGGTATTTATTTCATTGAGTTTTTCACTATATTCCACCACTGTTTTCGGGCCATGAGGGTTTCATCAGAAAAATCAGCCGTGAATTTCAAGGATGCTCCTTTGTAAGAAATTTCTTTCTTTGATCTTGCTGCTTTCAGAATTTTGTCTCTATCTAAGGTTTTGGTCATTTTGATCAGGATGTGTCTTGGGGTATTTTTATTTGGATTTCTTCTAGCTGGTACCCTTCGGGCCTCCTGAATGTGGACACAAGTTTTCTTCAGCTCTGGAAACATTGAAGCATTGATGCCTTTGACAGTTTCTTCTTAATCAGGGTTTTATTCCTGTCTCTCTGGGATTCCAATAATTTTTATGTTACCCCTCTTGGCTTCATCATGATCTTCTCTTGTTATCTGTTCCCGAATTGTGAGTCTCCTTTCCATTTTCTGCTCTTTTCTGGAGATTCTCTGAACTTCATCTTCGAGCTCACCGATTCTGTTCTCAGCAGCTGTTACTCTGCTGCTGAGGCCTTCCACTGAGTTTTTCAATTCGCCTACCAGGATTTTCAGGTCTGACATTTCCGTTTGCATTTTCCTCACTTCTGCCTTCAAATCCTCTTGTCTTCTACTGACATTGCTTTCCCTTTTTTCTTTTAGATCCCTAAGTATCCTCAGTAGCTCCCTTCTAAATTCCTTGTCAGAGAGGTTGTCTAACACTACAGTACTGTTTGTGTTTTCTGGGTTAGCCTCTTTAATAAGAAAGTTTGGTGGGCTTTTGAGTTGCTTTACCATTGTGACCAGTGTGTTTTAGACCTTCACTTTCACTGTTACTCTTCTGCGTGAGATGCAGAATGAATTGCGATGAGGTAATGAATTATTGGCTAATGTGTTTCTAGTGGTTGAGCTAACCTAGAGAAGGTTCCATCTAAGAGAGTAACTTATGGTTCCTATAGGATATGTAGTGGGAGAATAACTCACAGCCACATTAGGGCCACGGCTCCGGAAAGGGTCCCTGGCGCCAGGCGCTGGGCTGGTACCTGTTTGGATGAGGATAGAATGCCCGGAGTGGTTCAGCTTTGTTTCCCTGAAGTATGCCTCAGTTCCTGTCCAACGAAGTCCCCAGGGTGAAAACCGGCTGTTCTCAGGGGATCAAGTTAGCTGCGCATTCCCAGAAAGGGTCCCTGGCGTCGGGCGCCGGGCTGGTACCTGTTTGAATCGGTATATATTTTTTTATTTTCCTAAGGTATTCTATTTCTTTCTTACATTTTTTGAAATTTTCATGATATAGATCTCCCTTCTTTTCTTGAGGTTATATCCAGGAACTTGATGTTCTTTAGGCAATGCTTTTTACAAAAAATAATATAAATTTATTTTCCTATATTTTGGCATTCCATTATATACTTTTTATTTATTTTTATAAAATTATCCATTATTGGGGCTGTAGCGATAGCACAGTGATAGGGCGTTTGCCTTACAAGCGGCCAACATGGCCGACCCAAGTTTGATTCCTGCATCCCTCTCAGAGAGCCTGGCAAGCTACCCATGACATATTCGATATGCCAAACACAGTAACATCAAGTCTCACAATGGAGACGTTACTGGGCCTGCTCGAGGAAAACTCAACCCGCTCCCACCAACTGGTCCCCTGGCACTGTGTAATCCCATCAATGGCCAGGACTCAGAGACTATAAAACCCAGCTCCCGGAAGAGAACAGCACAGATTCTCCTGCCCCCGTGCCTGGCTGTCCTTGCCGGGGCCCCTTGGAGGGGAGCATGTTGAGTTTTCCTCCCCGCCCCGACCAGGGCTCTGGCAGCCAAAGACCTCCAGAACCAGCCACCACCATGCTGAGACCACTCTCCTTACACATGAAGGTACTGGCAGAGAAACAAAGGCATGCGGGTCCTGGGGCTGAGATCTCCAAGCCTACTCGGATCGGGGCTGAGCATCCTCCACCCAGATCCTCCAAATTCCAGTAGGTGGGGGTCATACCCACCAACTGGCCCCCTGGCGCCGTGTAATCCCATCAACGGCCAGGACTCGGAGACTATAAAACCCAGCTCCCGGAAGCGCATGGCTACATTCGCAGCTGCGCAACATCTTATCATCTAATTCCTACTTTGGACAAACTGGCAGGTTATCGAATGTAACCTGCCCACACGGCAGAGTCTGGCAAACTCCCCGTGACGTACCCAATATGCTAAATACCAGTAACAATGAAGGGTCTTATTCTCCTAACTATGAAAAAGCCTTGAATATGGCACTTTTTAAAAAAATATCAGGGCTAGGATGAAGGAGACTTTACTGGGGCCTGCTCTGGGCAATCGGCGAATAACAGGATGGTCGTGATCATGGTCGTGATGTTGCTTGTTATAATTACTATAAATGTTTTCTTAGAAGATAGTGTATAAATATTGCTGTATCTCACCTTGGAGCCATTAAGCTCTTGTAGAAGATATTACTAACATGTTGTTACCAGTTAGACCTTGTGTGTTTATGTTTTCTGAATCAAGATTGGTTGCCTTCTACTTTTCATCACATCCAATGTGATGGGCTACTCCTTGTTCATCAGTGGTGTAGAGTTAGACTTGACACACAGTCACAAGTGTAACTGAGTGCTCCAGAAGTTCAAAAATTTTGAATGAGATACTACAGATGTAGTTAAAATTTTAATTGGATAATGACTTTGTGTGTAACCAGACAACTCAGCCTGTTGCGGGTTCTAGAAGCATCTCTGAAACTTGATGTTCTCTTTCAAGATTTGAGTCTCTGGATCAGTGATGGTTAATAAGCATATTTTTTGCCATAGGCAGTTCATGGATGTGACTGCCAGGCTTCCAGAAGAGCAGGGAGATGAGGGGAGTTAGTCCATTCGCGCCTCTGTGAGACCCTGTAGATTTCAGTCAGAAAACCTGCTTACCTGAGTTTTTCAACAGAGAAGTTTGTGAATGAGGCTTGTACCAAGCAGTGGAGTTTGACTGTGAGCTTGGCAGAGATTGTGGACTGTGGAGGTATTCAGATGTGGGGTTCTGTTTGAGTGGGTATTGGGCTCATCGACCCCTTTTCAAGGTGTCCCAGATGACTTGGACTTAGGAAATATTTTGAATGGGATAGATTGTGTGATTTCTTTCTCCTCTGATTCATTATTTGTATATAAAATGCAAATGCTTTTTGTTTACTGAATTTGTAAATTGGCCACTTTGCTATATTGACTTTTTGTTTCTTGGAGCTTTTACTATGGACTCTTTTGGGTTTTCTATGCATATATTACAAATATCAAAAAATATGCATAGGGAACATTTGACTTCTTCTTTTACAATTTTAACCCCTTTTACTTATGTTTCTGTGTGTTTGACATAAATAAACTTACTCTCTTGAATAGGATTTCTTTCACTTATTTCATTGAGGGAATTGTTTTACTTTTATGAATGGATGTTGGATCTTATCAAAAGCTTTTTCTGAGTCAGTTGAAATGAGCATATGATTTTAATTTTCCCTTTTACTGATGTGTTGTATTATATTCACTGATTTATGTTTATTGAACCATACATGCATCTCTGAGGCAAAATCCCATTTGATGGTGGGAAATAATAAAAAAAATTTTATATGCTGTTGTATTCAGTTTGTTAAGGTTATGCTGAGGATTTTGCATAGATGTTTATCAAGAAGATTGATCTGAAGTTTCCTATTTTAGTAATGGCTTTGCTTGCTCTGGGTATTAGTGTAATGTTAGCTTCATAGACAGTGTTAGGAAGTATACTTGTTTCTTTTGTATTTTGGATGAATTTAGGATAAACAGATATAAGCCTTCTCTGAAGTTTTGATGAAACTTACCAGTAAGCCTATCTGGACCAGAACTTTTGTTTTGAAAACTTTTGTTTTGTTTTGAGATTCTGAATTACTGCTTCAATTTCCTTGCTTCTGATTGGCCTGTTCAGACCTTTAATTTCCTCTTCATTCAGTTATGGAAAATTACATGTTTCTAAAAATCTGTTCATTTCTTCTAGGTCCTCCAACTTAACACAGTAGAATTGTCATGATATATTGGATTTTTGAAGGTTCTGCTGCAATTACTATTTATATTAATTTCTGACCCTATTTATTTGAGTATTTTCTCTTTTATTCTCATGAATCTGCCAAAATTTTGTATATCTTATTGATTATTTTGAAGAACCAGCTTCTAATTTTCTTAATTTTTCTCTATTGCGGGGGTATGGTGTTGCCAGTAGATTAGTCTATACCTGTGAGGCGAGTGCATAAGCAGCCTCATGGCATCTTCAGACTACAAGATTCCCCAAAATTGATGCTGTGCCTTTGACCAGACCCTAAAAACTTGGGGCAAAGTTTACTAACAAAGTAAACAGCTAAAGGTTAGGTATGTGGGAAACATATCCACAAACCATATCTGGCTCAACTATATAATTGGAGGCATGGTCTCTCTGGTTCCTGATCAAACTGCTTAACAGGCATGATCCCAGAGACTCAGAAACAAATCTCGAAACCCAACGGCTTTTGGCAGAAATACGTCCAGTCCCTGCAGTATGTTACCAGTGCCGAGCCACCCCAGGTGGGAATAGGTTTCGTGCCTTGGCCTGTTTCCTCTGGCGGCCCAGTGGCCATCATTCTACAGAGGCCACTGGACAGTAAGGTTTGGGCCTGCAGTGATGAGACACGGAGGGCCTCGTGGGATGGGGGCGGGGAGCTGGCCCTTTTCTCCCTGTCCCAACAAGACCCCTAGTCACAGCTCAAAAACACCCTCTCTGACTCCTGATCAAGCTGCTTAACGGCCATGATCCCAGAGACTCAGAAATAAATATCAAAACCCAGCTGCTTTTGGCAGAAATGCGTCTGGACTACACAGTACGTTACTGTTGCCGGGCCACCCCAAGGGGGAAAGGGTGCTGTCCCCTCCAACTGCTACCCCTAGGTGACTTGGTCGCCGCCATCTTCCAGAAGTCATTGGACAGTCAAGTTCGAGCCCGCAGTGACGGGACATGCAGGGCCTGATGGGATAGGGGTAGAGCCAGCCCTTTCCTCCCCACCCCAATGAGACTTTGAGTCGCCACCCACAAACGGCCTATCTGGCTCCTGATAAGCTGCTTAATGGCCATGATTCTAAAGACTCAGAAACAAATCCCAAAACACAGTGGCTTTTGGCAGAAATGCGTCCAGTCCCTGAAGTAGGTTACCAGCACTGGGTCACCCCAGGCGGGAATAGGTTTCATGCCTTGGCCTGTTCCCCTTGGCGACCCAGTGGCTGCCATCCTCCAGAGGCCACCGGACAGTCAGGTTTGGGCCCTCAGTAACGAGATACATGGGGCCTCAAAGATGTTTGTGGAACTGGCCCTTTCTTCCACGTCTCAAAGATACCCCGAGTCTCTGTCTATGAATGGGCTCTCTGGCTCCTAATCAAGCTGCTTAAGATCCATGAACTCAGAGATTCAGAAACAAATCTCGAAACTCAGTGACTTTTGGCAGAAATGTTCTGGACTGCGCAGTAGGTTACTGTCGCTGGGCCACCCTAGAGGGGAAAGGGTGCTGTTCCTCCACCAACTCCCCCTTGGCGGCTCGGTGGTTGCCATCCACCAGAGGCCAATGGAAAGGTTTGGGCCCGCAGTGACGAGACATGCAGGGCCTCATGGGATGAGGGTGGAGCTGGACCTTTCCTCCCTATCCCAATTAGACTCTGATTGCCATTCACGAATGGCCTCTCTGGCTTCTGATCAAGCTGCTTAACAGCCATGATCCCAGAGACTCAGAAACAAACATCAAAACTCAGCGGCTTTTGGCAGAAATGTGTCTGAACCCCGCAGGAGGTTACTGTTGCCAGGCCACCCCAGGGGGAAAAGGGTGCTGTCCCTCCGCCTGGTCTGCCTTGGCGGCTTGGTGGCCACGATCTATCTGACAGGCCATTGGACAGCCAGATTTGGGCCTGCAGTGACGAGACACTCAGGGCCTCACGGGAAGGGGGTGGAGCTGGCCCTTTCCTCCTCATCCCAACAAGACCCTAAATCACCACCCATGAATGGCCCCTCTGGCTCCTGATCAAGCTGCCTAACAGCCATGATCCCAGAGACTCAGAAACAAATCTCAGAACCCAGAAGGTTTTGGCAAGAAATTCCTCCAGATTTAATTGTTAAAATTTCAGAATTTCAAAATTGCATGGCCACTATTGCAGTCACGCGACATCATATGTTATTCATGCGACATCATATGTTATTCATAACCAGCAATAGAAAACAAATTGTCTACTTGTTGCCTTTTCTGCAGATCTGAGTTTTGGGATAAAATCGCAAATTAAATATTGGTTGGTCTGGTGTCAAAGTATTGAGTGTAACCAAAGTAAAGAGAGAGAAATAATGGAAATCACCTTCCCCACAGGTAGGGGAGGGTTTGGGATGGGGTTATATTGGGGGTTTTGGTGGTGGAGAATCGGCACTGGTGAAGGTATGAGTGTTTCATTGTTTGACCGAGACTTAAACCCAAAAGCTTAAACCCAAAAGCTTAAATCCAAACTGCTCTCTAGAAAAAGTAAGGTGGAGTTCATGCACAATTCAATTATCCTAATCAGTGGGTGAATAAATAGAAATACTCCTACTTAGAAAAAATGTTTTTCTCTATTGCTTTCTTGGTTTCCATATCGTTGATTTGTGCACTGGTCTATTATTTTCTTCCTTCTGCTGGTCTTTAATTCATTTTTATTTGGCTTTCCAGATGTTTGATTTGTGCTTTTAGGTTGTTGATTTTATTATTTTTCTTCTTCCCTTATGTATTACTGTATTTCTATCTCTTTCTAAGGTTGGCTTTTGCTGTGCTCCACAAATTTTCATAACTTGTTTCCTTATTATCATTAGTCACAAGGAATTTTTAATCTTCCTTGATTTCCTCTTTGATCCAGGTGCTATGTGGTAGTGTGCTATTCAGTCTCTAGGTGTTAGAGTTTCTCCTCAACTTTTTTTTATTAAGTTTTCTCTCTGTGGCATTCGAGTCTGATAAATCACTTGGTATAATTTTTATGTCAGTGAATTTACATTTATTTATCTTATGGTCTAATATGTTGTCTATCTTTGACAATGTTCCAAGAGAACTAGAGAAAAATGTGTATTTGAATTAAAGGATGTAAGTTCCTGTATATATCCACTGTTCCAAACTCTTCTAGATTGTCATTCAGTACCCATATTATTACTGAAATTATCTCTAGTTTATTTATACAGTAGTGATAGTGTACTGTTGAAGTTCCCCTCTACTGTTGTTTTTCCATCCTTGTGTTTTTTTAGGTTCATGAAATAAAGTCTTATAAATTTTTCTGAACCTACATTTCATACATATAAAGGCCCTCCCATTGATCGTCGATTTGCTCGAGCGGGCCCAGTAACGTCTCCATTGGAGACTTTGTTGTTACTGTGTCTGGCATGTCGGTAGCTTGCCGGGCTCTCCGAGAGGGGCAGAGGAATCGAACTCGGGTCGGCCATGTTGGCCGCTTGTAAAGCGAACGCCCTACCCGCTGTGCTATCGCTCCAGCCCCTCATACATATACTTAAACATAAATTTATTAGTTCTTGATCTATCGCTCCCTTAATCAATGAGTAGTGTCTTTATCTGTCTCTAAATGCATGTTTACCTCTTTCTACAATTATTTCTATCTTTAGATTGAATGCTAGTGATATAGCTGGCTCAGTTTTATTATTTTTACTGTTGGCTGGTTGGTTTTCCATCCTTTCACTCTAAGTGAGTGTTAATTTCAGGTCCTCATCAATCAGGCTCTAGGATTTTAATAGGCTTGATGATTTTTCTGGGTTTTATCTCTATCTTACACAGTAGTTGAATCCCTTACTTTCCCCATTGTTCTTTAAGGTTTATGTGGGCTAACTTTGGTAGTTCAGATTCCAAGTTACTTAAGAACTGAGATACATAACTACATAAGGTCAATGAAGTTTTGTTGTTGCATTCCACTAACTTGAACACAATGAGTGCAACTCATATATGGGGTTTGGTATTGGGACAATTAGAGCTGATGTCAGAAGGTGCAGTAAACTGATCTAGTAGGCAGAGTTAGTGGAAAGAAGGTACTCATGGTCCTGGGCACAAGGCTTTCTGTATGAAGCCTGGCCTACCAGGATTTTTTTGTTTCCTCTTGGTTCAGTCATGGGAGTTCATGTGATTCAGATTTTATTAGTTTATTTTGGGTTTTTAGTTTTGATGGCATAGGCTCATTTGAGTATATATATATGATATATATCATATATATCATATATCATATATATCATATATATCATATATATCATATATATGATATATATACGATATATGTGATATATATCATATATAGATAGATGATAGATAGATAGATATAGATATAGATATAGATATAGATATAGATATAGATAGAGGTAGGGAGGAGAGAGATGTATATAATTTCTATGACATCTGTTGTGATAGCTCCCCTATCACCTCTGATCCTTTTTATTTGGGTTTTTAAAATAATTTTCTTAGTGAGATTGGCTGATTTTTTCCCAAGATTTCCTTTGTCAATTTTGTTCACTTTTTCAAAGAAACAGTTCCTAGTTTATTTGATCTTTTGTATCGTTTTCTTGTTTTCTGTGGCATTGATTTCCATTCTAGTGATTATTTCCTGACTTCTATTTACTTTGGGATTCATTTGTTGTTCATTTTTTTCAGTTTCTCTAGTTTATACATTATCTCATTGATTTGAGACTTTTCTTTCTTCATGATGTATGCTTGAATAGCTATAAATATTACCCTCAATGCTACTTTTGCTGTGTTCAATAAATTTTGGTAACTGGTACCTTCATTTTCATTTTTTTCAAGAAATCCTTTAATTTAGTTTTCATTTCTTCTTTGATTCACATGTTATAAAAGAGTGTGTTGCTTCATTTAAGATATTCAGGTTTTTGACACTTTCTTTTCATGTTTTATTTCTAATTTTTTGGTCTAGTGGTCTAAGTAGATACTTTGCAACATTTCTATTTTTTGTGATTTTATGGATGGTCTTATTGTGTCTCGTATGTGATTTATCCTAGAGAATATCCCATGTGCTATGGAGAAGAATGTTTTTGCAGTTTTTGAGCTACAGAGGGGATCTGAACTCTAGCTAGTGATACTAGTAGCCTTCACCTGATTAGTAGAGGGAAATATTGATTAGCTGTTCAAAGCATTTCCCAAAGAGCACCAAAATTAATGAAAACTACAAAGAAATCAGCCATATAAATAGATGGTGACAAAAGTCCAGATAACTCATCAACTAAATCAGAATTTTTCTGTGCTATTCAATGAAGATTTTAGAACAACAATCTTCTCTATACTGTGCTCTCAAGAAAAAACCATTTTATTATAACAGCGAATTAATAAACCTGAAGAAAGTCTGAGAGAAAACATGAAATAATTCATTCCAGTAGAAGTGAAGGAGTTAGAGAACAGAGTAACAACTCTCTGCAATAGAATGGAAGAAGCTGAAAACTGAATTAACACTTTGGAAAAATAGGTGCACAACTTCAACAATATATATTAAGTAAGAGGCCAGAGTGATAGTACAGAAGATTGCTTCTTGCTTTGCACATAGCAACATGGGACACCTGACTTCAATCTCTAGCATCACATATAGTCTTGTGAGACCACCAGAGATGATTCCTGAGCACATATCCAGAATTAAATCTTGAGCACTCTTTGGAGGAGCAAAAAAAAGAACACAAAGCAAAAGAAAAAGAGGACATATAAGATATCACTGTATCACTGTATCACTGTCATCCTGTTATTCATCGATTTGCTTTGGGGGCACCAGTAACGTCTGTATTTGTCCTAGCCCTGAGATTTTAGCAGCCTCTCCTTACTCATCCTTGCCAATGGTGTTGCATTAGAGGCTCTTTCAGGATGAGGGGAATGAAACATAATTTTTACTGTTTTTGGCATATCGAATATACCACAGGAGCTTTCCAGGCTCTGCTGTGCGGGCAGGATAAGTAAAAGTAAAGTAAAGGCCCTCCCGTTGATCGTCGATTTGCTCGAGCGGGCCCAGTAACGTCTCCATTGGAGACTTTGTTGTTACTGTGTTTGGCATATCAAATACTCTCGGTAGCTTGCCGGGCTCTCCGACAGGGGTGGAGGAATCGAACTCGGGTCGGCCATGTTGGCCGCTTTTAAGGCGAATGCCGTACCACTGTGCTATCACTCCAGCCCTTACAAGCGGCCAACATGGCCGACCCGAGTTCGATTCCTCCGCCCCTCTCGGAGAGCCTGGCAAGCTACCGAGAGTATTAGATATGCCAGACACAGTAACAACAAAGTCTCCAATGGAGACGTTACTGGGCCCGCTCGAGCAAATCGACGATCAACGGGAGGGCCTTTACCTTTTTGGGCTGGAGCGATAGCACAGCGGGTAGAGCGTTCGCGGGCAGGATAATCTGATAGCTTTCCAGGTTCTTCGAGAAGGAGACCTAGACTATAAGAGGTCATGCAGCTGCATATGTGGCTGCACACTTCCGGGAACTTTGTTTTATAGTCTCTGGATCTTGGTTGTAGATGGTATTTCATGGCGCTGGGGGAAGTTTGTGGGTGTAACTGCCTAGCTACTGGAAAATAGGGGATCTGGGTGGAGGAGACCAATGCTGACCCGAGCAGGCTTGGAGATCTCAGCACCAGGATCCACACACCTGGGTTTCTCTGACTGTTCCTTCATGTGTGAGGCTCGTCCAAGTATGTGGAGAGTGGCCTTGAGCATGGTTGTGGCTGGGTACTGGAGATCTGCGGCTGCTGGGGCTCTGCTCGGGGTGGGTAGGGAAACTCAACCTGCACCCCTCCAAGAGGCCCCGGTGAAGACAGACTGTGGACAATTTAAGAGCTGCTCACAATGTCATGAGGAACAATGTTACAATCACTGAAATTTCTGGAGCAGAAAAGAAAAGGGTAAAAGTGACTAATTCAAATAAAAGCTGATAAATCCCCAATGTAAAGTGGGAGACTGGTGCACTGAGCCAGGGGGCTTAAAGAATGCCAATAAAAATAGTCTCAAACAGAAATTTTAAAAAGGTAAGTCCCACAGATAGTTGGCCTTGCATGTGGCCAACCAGGGTTAATTCCCCAGCATCCCGTATGATCCCCAAGAACTGCCATGAGTAATTACCTTAGTGCAGAGCAAAGAGTAACCCCTGAACTTTGCCAGGTGTGCCTTGTTTCCAATAAAACCCTAAAAATCACCACAATCAAACTAGGAATTATCAAAGACATAAATGGAAACTCAAGTGACAAAAGAGTGAAGCAATAAATATTGTCTTTTAAATAGGCATTATTCATTGTCACACTTAGTACAATAGCTAAGATATGTAATCAAATTAGGCGTCCAACAACATATGGGTGGATGGATTATAAAGATGTAATATAAATATATATACATAGCCATATATATAATAGAATACTATGCAGCTGTAAAGAACAATGAAATCATAAAATATGCTTCAATTATATGGCTGAAACGGGGAGATATCATGTTGAGTGAAGTAAACGAGAAAGAGAAAGAGAAACACAGGAGGATCTCACTTATCTGTGGAATATAGACCAATAGATGAGGAAATGTATTATAGTAAAAGAGGGGTGCTTAGATAATCTTTGATTACAGTGTTTAGTGAGGAGATGGACAAAGAAGGACAGAAATCAAGGCTGAGAGAAGAGAACAAGAAAGAATGGATTAAGAGGCATTAGGGCTTCAGATATACCAGTGAAATGAGTGAGAAGTATAGCCATATATCCAAAATATCAGATTCAGCATAACTGAAAACATGAGATCCAAGAGGTAACCACTGAAATTTTGTAATGTACCTGTCAAGTTGACAGGTAGGGGTGGAGTGAGGGTTGTGTTGGGGAGGGAATCTAAGAACACTGGTGGAGAGAAGTTGACACTGGTGGAAGGATTGCTGATGAATTATTGCCTGCCTAAAATGCAACTATCAGTAAAAATGTAAACCATGGCTATATAATTTTATGTTTTTAGAAAGTATATATATATATCTGCTCTATATATTTAATATATATTATATATATAAATTTTAAATTCAAGTAAATGTCTCAAGTAAAGCTGAATGCAAAGGGGGGTTAAATAATACATTAAAATACATGCAAAAACTGAATGCAAAGAACACCAGAGCAAAATCCTTTATGCTGCAATATTATCACTCAGATTGAGAGAATGGTAAAAATGTTTCATGACAAGCAACATGTAAGGTCACTTGTCACATCTAAGTCACCTCTTCTAGAAACACTGAGTGACCTCAAATAGAAAGAAAAGGCCAAATGGCAAAGCAACCAAAACTCCTCACAGAAAATAGCAATAAATTTCTTCATACAAATAATTTCTTTAAATGTCAGAGGACTGAAGTCATCCATCAAACAATGTGGAATGGCTTGATAAAGCAAAAACTACAAAATTTAATGTTCTGGTGCTTATAAAAGACACACCCAAACTCTTGGAATAAATTCAGGTTTAGTGTAAAATGGTGAAAATTAATCACACAGCTTATTGATAAACTTTTTAAAGTAAGGATGACCATAATCATATCAGACCAATTAGTGTTCAAGCTGAAGATAGTAATACAATATAGGGTTGGTTATTATAATTGGCTAATGGATCTATAGTTCAATAGTATACAACAATTATCAATATATACATACACCAAAAACTAAGGCATACAAAGGCATACAAATCAGAGGAAAAAGTACTAATACAGAATGATATAACTCACCTATGTTGTTTAGAAAAACAAGGGCATGTAGAGTATGTACTAATTACAGACCTTAGACTTTTACTTGCAGAACTGAACTGAAATTACCAAGCAGTGGGATTTGGGATAGAGGGAAGGTAGGGGTAGACCAAGAGTGACATACGGACAATGGCAAATGTCTTGAACACTATTGCTGTGGCGAAGGTGCAGTATACCCATATGCATCAATACCATAAGAATCAGCACCATTGAGACTATCTTATTTAAACTTTATAAATATTTTTAAATTAAGAAAATAATTTCACCTGAATTTTATCTTTAAGTTATTTTCATTTTAATATTATCATGTTTGTTATTTTATTAATTGTATTAGTAATAAATGTAAAATAATTGTTAAAACTACAGAAATACTTTAGTTTTAATTTAACAATAAATGTGGGCTGGAGCGATAGCATAGCAGTAGGGTGTTTGCCCCTCTTGAAGAGTCTGGCAAGCTACCGAGAGTATCTCGCCCTCACAGCAAAGCCTGGAAAGCTACCCGTGATGTATTCGATATGCCAAACACAGTAACAATTGTCACAATGGAGACATTACTGGGCCCGCTTGAGAAAATCGATGAACAACGGGAGGCCAGTGACAGTGACAGTGACAGTTAACAATAAATTTCACTTCAGAGTTAGAAGGAAGAAGGTGATGGGAGATCATTGCATGCTCCAAAATTATTTTTTGTGAATTTCAGAGATGCATAAGGAATTGTTAGTGGTTATATAAAGTTGAAATGTAGTGTTTATATTTGAAAATAATTTGAGAATTTGATGGATGTCAGTTTGTGTGGGACTTCTTAATGTAGCTTGCTTGGACTGTGTTTGGAAATTAGTGGAAGATAAAGATTTTAAGTAGAGAAGTGGCATGATCAGTTTCCACTAGTCTTGCCTACTCAATTAAGTTATGACAACATATGCAAAAATAATTTTAAAATAAGCAAAAGATATAAATTAAAAATGAATAAAGTATAGATTCTCCCACATTTGTGAAAACTAAAATTTGACAGAAGCTCAAGAGCTAAATTAAATGTCTTCTCCTTAATTCTGATATATGTAGCAGTCAGTTTCCTTAGCTTCTGATGATGAGATGTGCTGACATGACCTGGAAATCTACGACTTCTGCCCATACTGTACCTCTCCTTCAGCCTCAGAATGACCCCTTCCAACACCCAGTACCTATCAGACTCTAGTATCTGGTGACTGCTTACTCCACCTCACACTCTTTAAGGATTTATGGGAAACCACATTGGCTTAATTCCATGTCAGAATAGTCCCATAAAAGCACCATCAACTAAAGGAGAGGAACTAGATCCACAACTGCCTGTCCTGCTAAATATCATTAGATGGTAATGGAAACAGTCAAAACAACAGAGGCATAAGAAGTAGCCAGTTAGTGTAAAAGAGAAAATCAGGTTAATATTCGATCCACTGCCAGCAACTAAAAAATCTCTGAGAACAATGGGAAAACAAAGGAATCAAGTTGCACTAGTAGACAGGAATAGAAGTCTGTACAATTGTCTGAATTCATCAAAACTCTTGAGGTTGGTTGAGGAGAACCTCAAACCTCATTCTATGTCATGGCAACAGAAATCAAGCAATCACTGGAAGAGAAATTTAATCAACTCAAAGAAGAATTGATTCAATGTATTAAGGAGCTGGACAAAGGAGAATGGGTAGGGCACTTACTTGCCTTGCATGTAAATGACCCAGGCTAAATCCTTGGAACCTCATATTGAAACAGAGCTCTGCCAGTAGTTATCCCTGAGAACAGAGCAAGAAGTAAGCATTTAAAACTGTCATTTGTGTCTCAAAAAATCTTAGAGTGTTAAATAATCCATATAAATAGAATTGAAGTAGAATTTTGCACGAATGAGACGGTGGTCCGATCCCGTTTGCAATTTTGGAACAACAGCAACATCGGTCAGGCAGAAGTGTCGATTGAATATGATGTGGTCAATTTTGTTGTGGAACCGTCCACCAGGATTTTCCCATGTCCAACGTTGTGATTCAGCCTTCTGGAACTGTGAGTTACCATGGATGGTCGATATGATAAACTCAGACAGTCTCTCACCCTGTTTGTTACATTCTAGGCCATGGGTCCCAATGTGGAGTTCTTAGGCTGATCTTCTTGGTCCTATTTGGCATTAAAGTCACCAACAATGATCTTGTAGAAGGTGTGGTCTTCTATATAGAACTCTCCAGCTCTATGTAGAACTTCTCAATTTCTTCTTCATCATAATTGGATGTTGGTGTGTAGACAACGAAGATAGAAACTGATGGCAGTGAGCTGCATGTATTCAAGTGTAGTCATCCGATTCAGGTTGTTAGGCACTTGAATGAATCAATGCTCACGGCCAAGTTTGTTTTGACAAGGACACCAACACCATCGACATCTCTATTGTTGCATGTTCCGAGGAACAGTTCTTCTCCAGCGTCGAAAATGGCATGATGTGGTTGATGCCTTCTCGCCTTAGTCAGACCAATGAAGTTGTACTTGATCTTTTGCGCTTGCACCATCAGGTCCTCAATGGATGCATCCAATGCCAGCATACATGCATTGAAAGTACATTGTATTCCTTCTTGTTTGGGCAGCCTAGTTCACCTTGAGATTTTATCAGCCTCTCCTTCCCCATCCTTCTTAATGCTGCTGTATTGGTAGCTCTTTCAGGGTCAGGGGAATGAGATCCATTGTATTGACTGTTTTTTTTTTGTTTTGTTGGTTTGTTTTTGCTTTTTGGGCCATGCCCGGCAATGCACAGGGGTCACTCCTGGCGCTGCACTCAGGCATTATCCCTGGTAGTGCTCAGGGGACCATATGGGATGCTGGGAATCAAACCTGGGTCAGCCACGTGCAAGGCAGATGCCCTACCTGCTGTGCTATCACTCTAGCCCCAAAACAGCCTAGTTCGCCTTGAGATTTTATCAGCTTCTCCTTCCTCATCCTTCTAATGCTGCTGTAATGGTAGCTCTTTCAGGGTGAGGGGAATGAGATCCATTGTATTGACTGTTCTTGTTTTTTTTTTTTGACTGTTTTTGGCATATTGAATACTCCACAAATAGCTTGCCAGGTTTTGCCATGCGGGCAAGATACTCCTGGTAGTTTGCCAGGCTCCCCGAGAGGGATAAAGGTTTTTAGGGTGGCCTCTAATCGCTCTTGCAGGTGTTCCCATGGTTCAAACTACATCTGAACACCAATAAATATGGTGCGGTAATTTTGGAAGATGGGTATTAAGTGTCTTATGATGTGTCACATGGCCACACAGACAGAAAGTGGCCTGGAGTGTAGCAGAGGCTAGGTGGTGGACGTAGCAGAGACTGGGTGGTAGAGGTAGCAGAGGTAGTGGAGGTCTGCTGATGAAGTTTTTATCTGGTACCGGTAGGGTGGGGATTCTGGGTGTGATCCCTGGGTCAACAGAGATTGTTCAGAGCAGGAGTGGATCTGTTTCCGGGTCCATTGATCCTGGAGTCCAAGGTCACAAAGTTAGGTTTACCTGGTTCTGTGGGGCTTCACTCATGAGTGAATCTCGGCCCGAGTGTCTGGAAAGCAGCCTGGAGCTAGTAGTGGCCTGCTAATTGAGGTAGTCTCCTTCGTGCAAAATTCTACTTCAAGGAGCGGTAGAAAGTTTAAGAAGAGAACTCCCAGTATGACCAGCAACTGGGAGCACTTTGACACCATTGAGGCAACATGGGAAGATGCTGTTGTTGACTACATTGCATTGACTAAGAATATGATCAAATGGTTCAGCACCTCCATAATTGTGTGAGGAATGCCAAGAGAGAGATAGCCACAAAAAGAGGCCTGTGTTTGAAAACGCTCAAGCTCATTCGCCAATGTGGCTTGGCATGAGCCTCAGGCAAACACAAGTGAACATCTGAGCTCGCAAAGCACTGCAGAGAAGCAATAAAGGAAAACCTTAAAGAGAGAAGAACAACAGTGCTGGCCAATGTGGCAGAAGACAGAAAAGCATTTGCAAAACACACCTGTCCTTTGTCAACTACAAGACCAAGATGACTGCCCTTCGATGTCCTGATGGATCTGTAACATCTTCCAGAAGGGCAATGAGAAAATTATCTATGACTTCTACTCGGATCTCTTCAATAGCCACTTCTACCTGCCCACATAACAAATTTCACAGGATGGATATGTCATTCCCAAAGTTTTCCCTTCCAAAATCTGACACACCATTTCGTCGGTAAAGAAGTGAACAAGACCTGATCAAGACAAGGTCAGACTCGAACACCTGAAGAATCTTCCATCAGTACTCATCAATACACTGGCTCAGCTCTTCACACGCTACCTGTCTGAATGCAAGGTTTAGTCCCAATAGAAAACCAGCAGAACCGTTCTAATGTACAAGAAGGAATACATCTATGACATTGTCAACTATAGCCCAATCTCCCTGTTGTCTGTTGTCTATAAGCTGTTCACTTGAGTCATCCTGAATAGGATTAGCCGAACACTAGATAAAGTACAACCGTGCATGCAAGTCAGGTTCCGAAAAGGATTCAGCACGATCAACCATATCCACATGGTAACCAAGCACATTTAGGTTTCTCCGAGTTCAAGATGCTGCTCTGTCTAACATTCATCAATTAAAAGAAGGTCTTTGATTCTGTTGAGAATGAAGCCATCATCGAAACCTTGGCCAATAAGGGCGTTTAAACTCAATACATCAGGATCCTCTGTTAGCTGTTTACGGATTTCTACCAGGATCTCCCCATTCTACAAGGAAGTGATCATCCATGTCAAGAGAGGGGTTCGAAATGGTGATACCATTTCACCAAAACTCTTTAGTGCCACCATCAAGAACATTATGCAATGACTGGAATGGGAAGGAATGTGAATGAAGATTGATTGTTGGCAATTAGACCACCTCCGCTTCACTGATGACATTGTTCTAATAAAACCAAACATTAGCCAATGTCACAAATGCTGGCTGACTTCGACCATGAGTGTGGAAAGGTTGGACTACATCTGAATCTCATGAAGACAATGTTTATGAGAAATTTACATCTTCCTGAAGTTCCATTCACTCTCAATGGAACAAACATCTCCGGACACAACAGTTATGTGTACCTAGGTTGAGAACACAACATGACAAATGACCTGGCACCTGAGTTGCGCAGGAGGAAGAGAGTGGCTTTGAACGCCTTCAAGAATGTCGAGGAAATAGCTAAGAGGACGAAGAACCTCCTGCTGCGGCCGCATCTCTTCAATTGCACTGTTCTTCCTGCATTAACCTAAGCCTTAGAAACCTGAGCCCTACAAAAACAGGATGAGAATGATATTCTGGTCTCCCAAAGAGGAAAAGAAAGAGCTATGCTTGGATTATCATGCTTCACTCAAGTGAAAGAAAGAATCTGGAGTTCCAATCTCCATCAATGATCGAGAATCAAGAATGCTATCTCGTTTGCCAAGGCGTCAAAAATCAGATGGGCTGAACATGTAATGTGATTTGGAGATGACCGCTGGACTAGAGCCATTACCGACTGGATTCCACGGGACATCAAATGATCACTGGCAGCCCACCTACAAGATGGTTAGACTTCTTCTTCAAACCCTGAATGATCAGTTTGAGGCTCTTAGTGTTCCGGGAGCAAGCAGACACCATTTGACTATACTAGCATGTGACAGGGATGAATGGAGATATTACTGGCACCTTCTCAAGCAAATCAACGAGTATCGGTATGTCAAGTGATCAAGTTATCAAATAGAGTTAAATAATGCAAAAGCTAGCCATAGCAACAAGACTGTAAATGAAAAGACCTTTATAAGTGAACTGAGAACAAAATACAAGCTATCAACAATAATGAAGTGGCAAAAAAAGATGTAAAGGAATGGAAGAGAGTGTAAGATACTTAATGGATAACAAAAAGAAGATATCTCCAAATTATAGATATATCAGAAGAGGAAAAAGAAGAAATATGACTTGTGGAAGAGATCATAGCGCAGAAATTTCCTAGTATACGGAGGTAGTCTTCAGCACAGATTCAAGAAACCCAAAGAGTTCCAAACAAAATAGTCTCATACAAACAACATTGAGACATATTGAAATAAAAACGGGAAGATCCAAAGAAAGATAGAAACTACTTGAAGTATAAAAAGAGTAGAACCTCATGTATAAGGAAAAAAACATAAGAATCACAAGAGATCTCTCATATGAAACAATACAAGCCAGAAAAGATTTGTAAGTATTGAATGAAAAAAAATATTTTGAACCCTGTGTCTATTACCACACAAAGCTATCATTTTGATTTGAGGGAGAACTGAAAACATTCTCAGAAAAACTGGCAATATTAGCTATAACTAAACCAGCCCAGCAAGAATTACTGAAAGGTCACCTATAAAGAAAATCATCTATTGAAGATATAACCAGAACCCACATAGAAAAATGGCAGCTCAACATTTCATATCAGTAATCTCTCTGAATGTCAATGGATAAAACTATCCCATGGGATGCATAGAGTATCTGGGGGATCAGAAAACGAAATCCATCTATTTTCTGTTTACAAGAAACACACCTAAATTCACAGGAAAAATAGATTCAGATTTAAAGAATGTAAAGTAGGTATACATGTCAATAGTACACTTTTTAAAATATAGGACACACATATTCACAAGAACAAATGACATTCCATCAAAATAAAGTAATTAGTGAGACAGGCATGGGCACTAAATTTTGGTTAAGGGAACAACAGTCCAAGAAATACTAATTCTTAGTATTTGACATACAGAGTATGTCAAATTGACATACAGAGAGCCCTCAATCCTCAAAAAGTCAAATACACATTCCTCTCTAGTGCACATGAAAAATTCTCTGGATCATATATTAAAGGATATCTCAAATATACATAAATTTACAGATAGAAAAATCATACCAAGCCTCCTCTGAAACTGCAGTGCCATGAAGGTATCAATTAACCACAGGAAAAAAAATGGGAAAAACTTCCAAACTTGGAAGCTGGATAAAAACACTTCAAAATAACAACTGAATCAAAGACAAAATCAAGGAAGAAATAAAAAGATTATTTGAATCTTATGAGAATAAGAAACAAGGCATCAGAATTTGTGGGATACAACAAATGCTGTACTTAGGGTTGAATTCATAGCAATTCAAGCCTTCACTGAGAAAAAAAAAGATAAAGCTCAAATCAATAGCCTAAACACAGACCTTAAACACCTGGAAAATTAAAAACAAACAAATACCAACAGTATTGTAGGAAAGAAATAATTAAAAAAAACTGAAATGGAAATCAATGACATAAACAAAATCAATATGAAGAGTCAACAAGACTAGGAATTATTTTAAAAATAAACAAAACAGGTAAAGTTTGGCTAAACTCAGAAGGAAAATAAGAGAAAATGTTCTAATAAATAGGATAAGAAATGAAATGGGGAAAACTACAGCAGATCCCTCATAAATTCAAGATATCATGAGAGACTGGTATAAACAACTTTACACTGTTAATATAGAAAACCTAAAAGAAATAGATTATTAGAGTCATGTGATTTCCAAAAATCAAGTAAGAAAGAAATAGAGGACATAAACAGGTCAATAACAAGAAAGAAAATAAAATAGTAAATAAGAATAACACCAACAAAAGCCCTGGTCAAGATGGGTTCAAGTGTGAGTTCTATCAAAACTTCAAGAATACATACTACTTTCCCTCAATTTCTTTCAAAAATTGAGGAAATAGTGATCTTGTCTAAGATTCTATAAAACCAACATACACTAATATGCAAAGCAGACAGATATACTTCTAAAAAGGAAAATTTTTGATTAATTTTCTGATGAACTTAAATTCAAAAACCTCAATTAAATCATAACAAGCTAAATTAAACAACATATCAAAATAGATCATACACCAGGATCAGTTTGATTCATCCCAGTGATGCAGGGATGGATCAACAAGTGCTAATCAATTAATGTAACACCAACCAATAGAAGGAAAGATAAAAATATTATGATTGTACAAATTGATATACAGAACACTTTCCACAAGTTCAAACATCTGTTCATGATTAAATCATTCAACAGAAAAGTGGTGGAAGAAACCTACCTAAAAATAATAAAGGCATCTAAACAAAACTACATCCAGTATTATTCTCAATAGTGAAAAACTGAATGCATTTCCTCTTAGATAAGCTACAATAGTAGGATGTCCACTGGCTACAGTTTTGTTCATTATAGTACTGGAAATCATTTCAATAGCACTTAATCACTTAATCACTTAAGTTCCCGTTAGTCGTCGATTTGCTCGAGCGGGCGCCAGTAACGTCTCCATTTGTCCCTGTCGCGTGCTAGTGTAGCCCAATGGCATCTGTTCGCTCTGGGAACATGAAGGGCCTCAAACCGATCGTTCGTGATCTTCACGAAGAAGTCTGACCATCTGGTAGGTGGGCGGCCACGCGGTCTTTTGACATCCCATGGAATCCAGTCAGTAACAGCTCTAGTCCAACGGTCGTCTTTAAATCTCATTACGTGAACAGCCCATCTGATTTTCGACACCTTGGCAAATGAGACAGCGTCCCTGATCCTTGATCATCGACGGATGTCATAACTCCAGATTCTTTCTCTCATTTGAGTGAAACGTATTTCCAAGCATAGCTCTTTCTATTCTTCTTTGGGAGACCTGAATAGCGTTCTCATCTTGTTTGCATAGGGCCCAGGTCTCTGAGGCATATGTTAATGCAGGAAGAACAGTGGAATCAAAGAGATGTGCCCGGAGCCGGAGGTTCTTCGTCCTCTTAGCTATTTCTTCGACGTTCTTGAAGGCGTTCCAAGCCGCTCTCTTCCTCCTGTGCATCTCGGGTGCCAGGTCATTTGTCATGTTGACCTCTCGACCTAGGTACACATAGCTGTTGCATTCGGAGATGGTCGTTCCATTGAAAGCGAATGGGGCGTCAGGAACAAGGCTGTTTCTCATAAACATTGTCTTCGTAAGATTCAGCTGTAGTCCTACCTTTCCACACTCACGGTCAAAGTCGGCCAGCATTTGTGCTGCATGGCTGATGTTTGGTGTTATTAAAACAATGTCATCAGCAAAGCGGAGGTGGTGTAATTGCCGACCATCTATCTTCACTCCCATTCCTTCCCATTCCAGTTGTCGCATGATGTTCTCGAGGGTGGCACTGAAGAGTTTCGGTGAAATGGTATCACCCTGCCGCACCCCTCTCTTGACATCAACGATCACTTCTTTGTAGAATGGTGAGATCCTGGTAGTGAATCCGCAATACAGCTCACGGAGGATTCTGATGTATTGGGCTTGAATGCCCTGATTGGCTAGGGCTTCAATGACCGCTTCCGTCTCAACAGAATCAAAGGCCTTCTTTAAATCAATGAACGTTAAGCAGAGCGGCATCTTGAACTCCAGAGAAACCTCAATGAGCTTGGTTATCGTGTGGATATGGTCGATGGTGCTGAATCCTTTGCGGAACCCTGCTTGCTCGCATGGTTGTCCTTCATCTAGTGTTCTGCCAATCCTATTCAGGATGACTCGAGTGAACAACTTGTAGATGACAGACAATAGGCAGATCGGGAGATAGTTGCCAATGTCATGGATGTCTCCCTTCTTGAACAGTAGTACGGTCCTGCTGGTTTTCCATTGGGACGGAACCTTGCATTCAGACAGGTAGCGAGTGAAGAGCCGAGCCAGTGTATTGATGAGTACTGACGGCAGGTTCTTCAGGTGTTCAGGTCTGACCTTGTCTGGGCCCGGTGCTGTTTGTTTCTTTACCGACGAAATGGCGTGTCGGATTTCGGAAGGGAGAACTTTGGGAACGACATACCCATCCTGTGGAATTTGGTATGTCGGCAAGTGGACATGGCTATCGAAGAGACTTGAGTAGAAGTCATGGATATTCTTCTCCATTGCCGTTCTGGAGGATGTGATGGATCCATCAGGATGTCGGAGGGCAGTCATCTTGGTCTTATAGTTGGCGAAGGACAGGCGGGCCTTACGAATACTTTTCCCGGCTTCTGCTGCATCTACCAGTACTTCTGCTCTTCTCTCTTTGAGGTCTTCCTTGATCGCATCTCTGCACTGCTTTGCGAGCTCGGACGTAAGCTTGTGGTTGCCTGAGGCATGCGCCAAAACACGCTGGCGAATTAGCTCAAGAGTTTTAGAAGATAGGCGATTTTTTTGACACTACTTCCACTACCCAGCCGTTGCTACACTCCAGGATGCTTTCCGGACCTGCGCGGCCGCTTGCGGCCGCGCGACACATCATAAGACACTAAATACCCATCTTCTGGAATTGTCGTACCATATTTGATAGGGTTCAAATATGGTAACACCTACAAGGATGATTAGAGGTCGCCCCAAAAGCTTCTATCCCTCTCGGAAAGACTGGCAAGCTACCGAGAGTATTCCGCCTGCACGGAAGAGCCTGGCAAGCTATCCGCTGTTTATTCAATATGCCATTTCCATAGCAATCAGGCAAAAAAAGAAAAAAGGAACCCAAATTCAGAGAAAAAAGTCAATTTATCAATATTTTCAGATGACATGATAATATACATAGAAGACTCTAAAATGTCCAAATAAATCTCCTAGAAGCAATACTCAAAATATAGCAAAATAGTTGGCTACAAAGTCAACACACACAAAAAGTAACTTTCCTTTATGTAAATAATGAACAAGAAGAGATAGGACAAGAGTCACTATTCAAAATAGTCTTCCAAAACATCAAGTAACTAGGAATCAGCAAAAAAGTGAAAGTGCTATGCTTTAAAAACTATGTCACTTTTGAAAGAGATAAAAGATGATTCCATGAAATGGAAAAATATTCTATATCAATGAAATGGAAAGAATGAATGTTGTGAAAATAACCACCTTACCCAAATTATCCCATCTATTCAATATAATCATCATTCAAATTCTGATGATATTCTTCAAAATAAGAATAGTCAAAAATAAAGTTTGCATAGAATCATAAAGCACCCTGAATAGCCAAAGTCATACTGATAAATAAAAAACTAGTTTGAATCTCATTACCTAACTTGAAACTATATTATAAAGCTATAGTAGTAACATAGCATGGTGCTGGTAAAAGGACAGATTCTATGACCAATCAAGTAGCCAAATACAAATCCACAGATATATGGACAACTAATTTTCAACAAAGTAGCTCAGTACACTAAATGGAGCAAAGATAAATGGTCTCTTCAACAGATAGTGATGGGAAACTGGATAACCTCAAGTGAAAAAAGTAAAGCTGTATCTATATCTCAGACCTTACACAAAAGACAGTTCAAAGCAGAGTAAAGATCTTTTGATCAGACCAGAATACATAAAACACATTGAATAAAATATAGGCAGAATAAATCACAAAGGAATAATGATATGAACCTCTGAGGAATGATAATGCAATTTGAATCTTGAAATAATAATAGAATAATGCGATTCACCGAAATTTGAATGGAACTAGAAGATATCATGTTAAGTGAACTATCACTTGTATCATTTGTCATCCCATTTATCATTGATTTGCTCGAGCGGGACCAAATAACGTCTCCATTCATCCCTGCCGCGTGCTAGTGCAGCCCAATGGCATCTACTCACTCCAGGAACACGAAGAGCCTCAAAACATTGGTTCAGGGTTTTGAAGAACAATTCTGAACATCTCGTAGGTGGGCGGCCATGCGTCCTTTAGACATCCTGTGGAATCCAGTTGGTAACAACTCTATTCCAGCAGTCGTCTCTACATATTATGTATCCGGCTCATATAATTTTCAATGCCTTGACAAACGAGACAGCATCTCTGATTCTTGATCGTCAACAGAGGGCAGAACTCCGGATTCATTCTCTCACTTGATTGAAATGTGATATTCCAAGCATAGCTCTATCTATTTCTCTTTGGGATACCCAAATAGTGTTCTCCTACTGTTTTCATAGGGCCCAGGTCTCTGTGACATATGTTAGTGCAAGAAGAACAGTAGACTCAAAAAGATGTGCCCGGAGTTGGAGGTTCTTCGTCCTCTTAAGAACTTCATTGACACTCTTGATGGCATTCCATGCTGCTCTCTTCCTCTTATGCAGTTCTGGCACTAAGTGATTCCTCATGTTGAGTTCTCCACCCAGGTACACATACCTGCTACATTTGTAGATGTTCATTACATTGAGAGGAAGTGGAATGTCAGGGACTAGTTCATTTTTCATGAACATTTTCTTGGTGAGATTCAGCTGCAAGTCTGACCTTTCCACACTAACGGTCAAAGTCAGCCAGCATTTATGCCGCTTGGCTATTGTTTGGTTTATTAGAATGATGGAATCAGCGAAGAGGAGGTGGTGTAGTTGTCGACTGTCTATCTTCATTCCCATTTCTTCCCATTCCAGTCGTCAAATGATGATCTCGAAGGTGGCACTGAAGAGTTTCCATTAAATGTTATCATTCTGTCAAACCCCTCTCTTTATGTCAATGATCACTTCCTTGTAGAATGGTGAGATCCTGGTGGTGAATTTGTAATACATCTCGCAGAGGATCCTGATGTACTTAGTTTGAATGCCCTGTTTGGCTAGGGTTTCGATGATGGCTTCAGTCTCAACAGAATCAAAAGCCTTATTTAAATAGATGAACGTTAGAGCAACGTCTTGAACTCTCATGAAACCTCAATGAGTTTGGTTATCTTGTGGTTGTGGTCGATTGTGCTGAATCCTTTTTGGAAACCGGCTTGCTCGCATGGTTTTCCTTCATCTAGTGTTCTGCCTATTCTATTCAGGATGACTTGAGTGAACAACTTGTAGATGATGAACAACAGGGAGATTGGGTGATAGTTGCCAATGTCGTGGATGTCTCCCTTCTTGTACAACAGAACGGTCCTACTGGATTTCCATTGGGGTGAAACATTGCATTCAGACAGGTAGTGTGTGAAGAGCCAAGTCAGTATATTGATGAATACTGGTAGCAGATTCTTCAGGTGTTCGGATCTGACCTGGTCTGTACCAGGTGCTGTACGCATCTTTACTGATGAAATGGCATGTTGGATAAATGAAGTAAGTCATAAAAAGAGAGAAAAATGCCATATGACCTTACTTATTGCAGTGCATAGAATAAAAGTAAAAGAGAATGCAAGAGACCAACATGAAGATTCCCAATTCACCTTTGACCTAATTTACGGAAAAGAAAAGAACAATGAAGGAAATAAATAGAAGAGGAAAGTGATAAGGGATCAAAAGAACTCAGGAACATCAATGGTGTAGAAGTGTGGTAAAGGTATATATCTAAACTACATAGCCAACAACACTGTGAGCATGATACTCGAACTACATTAAACAAACTTAGAAATAAGCCTGACAAGGTGACCGACTGGGGAATGGAATGGAACATTGGTGGAGGGAAGGTGACACTGCTAGTGTGACTGGTGTTAGAATGTTATATGCATGAATTCTACAATTAACAAATTTATAAATCAGAATGCCTCAGTAAACATATGGTTTTTAAATATAAGAGATAATATTATAGAAATCAGATGATGAGTGCTGCTGATTATCATCTCTCCCATTACAAGATCTAAAACACACAAAGACAAAAATTACATTACTAGAATTAAGTAGTGGGCATTTCTTGGGTTCACCTTCCAGCAATACTATTGAAAGAATATAATAATTGTCCTAAAAGAAAGCCATGCATTTATATATTAAGTTCTATACCAAACATTTTTTTCAAATGATATTTATTGCTTATGTACACAAAGTTAATAGTGTACATAAGCAATAACAATTTTAACTATCTTGACTTTAGTTGATATGTAAATCAACTCAAGCTGTCCATGTTTAAGAGAGACCTTTTTTATCAGGGAGGGTGTTATTGATTTGTATAAATGAAGACTAAAGTATGAAAATTACAGATTTCATCAGATCTTGATTTAGTTATTCAAATGATATCATCAGGTTCTGATTCTCTCAGTCTCTTGGTTTGTCTGATTTATTAATGAGATAATTCATCTGCTTGCAATTATACAATGGCCACAGAATCTCCAGTCTCATATTACTCAGCTTCACATCCACTAGAAAACACTTTATCTTCACTCTAAATCTTTGACATTATTTCATTTATCTTAATTATATATCCATCCAAGAACCCACCCATGTCATTATGGGTATTATTAGTTAAAACTCCCATTATTGGGAGTGAAAGCATAGGGGAAGTGGTGCCACTTAAGGAAATTTGACATTTCATTTTTAATAGAAAATGGTGAATGGATGAGGAAACCAAGGCCAAAAGAAGTGAAGTATTTTTAAAATGATATTGCAGTCAATAACTGGAGAAAAGACAAATTCGAATTTAATCTTTCTTAACTCAAAAATCCATGTTCCTTTTATCATGCCTTTTATCATGTAGTAAATGCATCTTATTTGGACTTGTCAAGGACACTCAAAGCCAGAAGTGGCATTTTATGTCAGTTAATCACTCAAATGGAAGGCAATTTCCACACTCAAATACTAACCAGGTTCAAATTCAGAAGCTCTGTTGGGCATCTAAATTTTTTCAAAGATCACCTTCAAGGGAATTTTCCAGAGAGATAGTACAGTAGATAGGAGGTTTCCCCATATAGGTCCAATGACCCACTGGAGTTTGATTTTGAGCATCATATATCATCTGTGAAACCACCGTGAGTGATCCCTGAGTACAGAGCCAAGAGCAAGCCCTGATCACTGCCAGTGTGCCCCAAAACCAAGATAAAAGAGATCATTTTCAAGGCAGATGTACATTACTAAAAAAATTCTTTGGGATCATACTAAATTAAAAATTAACAACAAAGGAAAAATTAGGGTTATTTATTGTATTCTATTAAAGAATTTAAAATCATAATTTTCCATGAATATGTCTTTGCTAAAAATACAAGAAATATTTCAAATAAAATTCATTGATTTATAATGGATAAGGATTAGTCCTTGAAGACAAAAAGGAATTTGAAGCATATTTACCAGAGTTGTTTTTGTTTCTTGATCTATGAAACAAGTTAAAAAATCATAGAGTTTATGGATTCTTTTCTTATCTCAAGGTCTTTGACTCTGAATTGACTTTTGTGTAAGGTGAGAAATGCTGATCCAGTTTTCTTTCTTTCTTTCTTTCTTTCTTTCATTCATTCTTTCTTTTTTACCTATATTTACTCCAATTCATACATCTGGTTCCTTTTTCAGAAATTATCTGTCTATACATTGAGTTAATTATCAGCAGAATACTCCAGAAATTGGACCTTTAAGGCACCTTCAATGATATAATTCTATTGACAAAGAAAAATAAAACAAAGTAAACAAATGAGACTACATTAAAGAAAGTTTCTGCCTGGCAAAATAAATGAAAATCAAATTAAAAGACACACTATTAAGAAAGGCCAGAGTAATAGTGCAGCAAGAAGGGTGTTCGCCCTGTACCCAGATAACCCAGGTTCGATTCTAGTTAGCCCATATAGTCCCCTGAGCACAGCGAGGAGTGATTTCTAAATGCAGAACCAGGAGTAATCCCTGAACACCCCTGGGTGTGGCCCAAAAACAAAACCCAAACAAGATACCCTATTAGGAAAAATATTTGCATAAAATATAACAGCCAATTATATATTTAAGGTATCTAAAACACTCACAAAGATCAATATGTCCAATAACCCCATTTCTTAAATAAGGAAAAAAATGAACAAACTCTTTTCTGAAGATAGATGGATAACATGTAGATATATGAAAACATTTGTAATGGTTGTTTTTCATCAATGACTACTGAAGAAATCCTAACAAAGATAAAAAAAAATACAAAATGTCTATCAAAAAGTTGGGAGAGGAATTTAATATACACTTCTCAGAGGAAGACAGGTGGATAACCAGTAAACACGTGAAAAAATGCTCAGCATTATTTATCATAAGAGAAATCCACTGTTTCACTTGGGAAACTTCAGAGGGGGTGGGTGGGACCCCTCCCCACCCCAAGGTTCGCAGCCCTGGCAGCCAAAAACCTCCAGAACTCAATCGTTGCCCTACTCACGGCCTCCCTCCACATGCTCAGGCCAAGTCTTACCCATGAGTGAACCCGCAGTAAACTCAAGTATGCAGGACTTTGTGGCTGAGAACTCTGGGTTCAATGGGGCCAGGAAGGGAGATACTCTACCCCTATCCCCCTCACCCTCGTATCCCCGGCGACTCAGGAGTCATGCCCATAAACCACCCCTGGCTGGCACCAGATAATCTCGTCACTGACCACCATCCAGATCACATGTCCTCTCATGGAATGGAGCAACATGACACTCGCCATAACCATGCCAAGAGGACTCCACACTAGGCTGTTTCACTCAGGGTGACCCAGAGGGGGCAGATAAGACGACCCCTCCCAACCCAAAGGGAGCCAACCCCAGCAGCCGAAAATCTCCAGAACCCAACCCAAGTCGCCATGCTCATGGCCTCTCTCCACATGCTCAGGCCAAGCCTCATCCATGAATGAACCTTTTTCAGGACCATGCAACCACATTTGCAGCAAGACAATACTTCATAGGGCACAACATACCCATAATCCAAGAGTTCCACACCACTTTTGATAGGATTCAAAGCAGGAAATAACCAACCTTAGAGACCAGGAATTGGAGTTCAGAATGGAAACACCGAAATATGGTGGTGGGAAGGTGTAATGAGGGTGGGATTGGTGTTTAAACATTAAATGTAATCAAATATTGTTAGCTATTTTATAAAACAAAAAAATTAAAAAGAGAAATCCAAATCAAGATGATGATAATGAGAAACCATCTCACACCAGTAAGAATGACATATACCAAAAATAGTAGGAACAATCTGTGTTGGCAGGGATGCCATGAAAAAGGAACTCTCATTCACTGCTGTCAGGATTGTTGTCTGGTATAACCTCTGTGGAAAACAGTTTGGAAAGTTCTCCGTAAACTTAGTAACGAACTGTCATATGACCCAGCATAAAAGTTGAATCACTTTTGTGCATCTACCCCCAGGACATAAAAACAGTGTCCCCAACTGATCTACACATAATAGTATTCATTGCTACACTTAGTACAGTAGCTAAGATATGGAATCAACCTAGGCGTCCACTAACAGATAAATGGGTTATGAATATATGGTTTGTATACATAATGAAATATTTTGCAACTGCAAGAAATAATAAAATCATTCAATCCACTGTAACCTGGTTGGAATTGGAAGATATTATGTTGAATGAAATAAGCCAGAAGAAGAAAGATCACGCTTATTAGAATACTGGATGAAGAAATGTACTGTAGTAAAAGGGGAATGTCTAGATCACCCTTCGTCTCAGTGCTCAGAAGTAAAGACAGAGAAGTAAAGAAATAAAGGGGGAAGAAGAGAATGATAATTTATGGGTGAACAAGCAATCGAGCTTCAGTTATACCAGTTATATGGGTGAGTGGTACAGCCATATATCCAAAACAGACTAAACAAAACTGAAAACATGAGATCTAAGTTGCAACTACTAGAGACTTTACAATGTACCAGTTAAGTTGACTGGTGGGGATAGGGTGGGGCTTGAGGTGGGGAGGGAATATGGGAACACTGGGGGAGGAAAGTTGACACTGGTGACGGGACAAGTGCTGAAATATTTTATGCCTAAAGCTAAACTATCAATAAAGTTGTAAATCACAGTTCTTTAATGAATAATAAAAATTAGAAAAAATTAAAGGTAATAACATATCATCTCCATTCCCTGAGAATACTATATACCAAAAATATTAGAAATAATCTAAATTGGTGGGGATGTGATGAAAGAGAAACTTTAATGCATTGCCAATGGGAAACCTGTCTATTGGAACACTTTTGAAAAAACATTATGGAGAATCTTAAAAATAAATAAAGCTAAGATATCCCTGTCACCCATTCTTTAGCAGTTCCTCTATCCCCATATTAGCCTAGTTTATATTCCAATAAAGTTGTTGTCTGGCAAAAAAATAAATAAAATTGGAAACAATCACAATGAAAAAGCCACAGTTAAACTAATCATTGCTGAAAAATTGCCAGAGCTGGACAATGCAGACATTCAGATTCAAGGAGCCTGAAGGGCCCCAGCTAAAGGAGACCCTAACAAAAGCACTCAAAGACATATAATAGATAGAATGATGGATGCCGCAAATAGAGACACAATACAGCAAGCAGCAAGGTCAAAGAAGGAAATCACATACAATGGAGCACCCCTTAGATTCACAGGAGACCTATCAGAGGAAACCCTCCAAGACCGAAGGCAATGGTGGGATATAGTGAAAAAAACTAACTGAAATGAACGCTTCACAAAGAATACTCTATCTGGCTAAACTCTCACTCAAACTCGAAGGAACAGTACAGAATTCTGTGGGTAAACAGCAGTTCAGAACTTCAAGACTCGAAATCTAAAAGAAAAGCTAAAGGGGCTACTATAAGACAAGAAAAACCCTACAAGCACAACAGACACTTACAGAAAGATGACACAAAACCGACACTTACAGAAAGATGACACAAAACCCCATAACAATAATCTGTCTCAATATCAATGGTCTAAATTCACCAATTAAGAGACACAGAGTGGCAAAATGGATTCAGAGACAGAATTCAACATTCTGCTGCCTACAAGAATCTCATCTGAATAGTCAGAGCAAACACAGACTCAAAGTTAAAGGATGGAAAACAATCCTACAAGCAAACAGCTCCCTAAAAAACCTGGGGTGGCCATACTAGTATCCGACAAAATAGATTTTAGGTTGAAAAAGCTTAGAAGGGACAGCGCTATTTATCAAAGGATACATACAACAGGAAGAAATCACACTCTTAAATGTATACGCACCTAATGAGGGAACGCCTAAATATTTAAAACAACTGCTAACAGATTTTAAGAAGGACATTGCTAGCAACACAATAATAGCCAGAGACTTCCACATGGCCTCGTCACCTCTGGATCTGGACATATCAACAAGATCAAAACTCAGCAAGGAAACCTTGGCTTTGAAGGAAGAAATAGAAGAGAGAGGGCTTATAGACCTATACAGAGCTTTACAACCCAAAAAGAAAGAATACACATTCTTCACCAGATAACATGCAATACTTTCCAAAATAGACCATGTGCTAGGCCACAGAACATACCTCAATAGAATCAGAAAGATAGAAAGAGTATCAACAAACTTTTCAGATCATGATGCACTGCAGATAGATGTGAATCACACACAGACACGGAGAACCAAATCAAACACCTGGAAAATAAGCAACTCATTGTTGAACAACAAGTTGTACCTGGAAACAAAAGATAATAAAGCCACGAGCTACAAGAATCTATGGGATACAGCTAAAGCCGTGTAAAGGGGAAAATTTATAGCTCTGCAAGCATTTCTAAGAAAGGAAGAAAGGGCCCACAGAAAAACTTTACTTCACAGCTCAAGACTGTAGAAGAAAACCAACAAAAGAAGCCCAAATCAGGCAGAAGGGAAGATATAATAAAATTTAGAGCAGAAATCAACAACATGGATACCCAAAAAAAACAATTGAAAGATCAATGAAACCAAGAGCTCATTCTTCAAGAAAATAAACAAGATAGAAAAACCACTATCTCGAGTGACAAATAAAGAGAGAGTGAGAGAACCCTAATAAGCAGAATCAGAAATGAGAAGGGGCATATCACAACAGAAACCAAAGAAATTCAAAAGATAATCAGAGACCACTTTGAAAATCTGTATGCCACAAAACAAGAGAACCTAGAAGAAATGGATAAATTCCTGGAATCCTACAATCTCCCAAAGCTGAATCAAGAAGATCTAGAGTGCATGAATAGACCTATAAACATCCAGGAAATTGAAACTGTAATCAAAAGTCTTCACAAAAACAAAATTCCAGGTCCAGATGGATTCACTTGTGAATCTTTCCAAACATTTATTAAGGATATATTGCAGTTCTTCTCAAGATTTTCCAGGATATTGAAGAAACAGAAACTCTCCCAAATAGTTTGTATGAAGTCCATATCTCTCTACTACCGAAAGGAAAAAAAGACACCACAAGAAAAATAAACTACAGGCTTATATTCCTGATGAACACGGTTGCAAAGATTCTCAACAAAATACTAGCAAATAGAATTCAACAACTCATCAAAAGATCATACACCATGAAAAGTGGGATTTGTTCTGGGGATGCAAGGGTGGTTTCACATTCAGAAATCAAACAACATAATCCAACATATCACAAAGTAAAACATAAATAACATATGATCATATCAATAGATGTAGAGAAAGCATCTGACAAGATCCAGCACCCATTCATGATGAAAACCTTGCCAAAATGGGTACAGAGGTGATATTCCGCAATATAGTTAAAGCCATCTAACACAAGCCTACAGCAAGCATCATCCTCTTGGGTAAAAACTGAGACCCTTCCGTCTAAGAAGAGGGATGAGACAAAGATACCTACTCTCTCAACTGCTGTTCAATATAGTGCTGGGTTTACTTGTAATAGTGGTTCGGTAAGAGAAAGATATTAAGGGCATTCAGGAAGGAAAGGAAGAAATCAAGCTCTCACTATTCGTAGATGATATGATATTACACTTAAAGAACCCTAAAACCTCACCACGAAACGCCTAGAAAAAATAGACTTGCATAGTAAATTTGCAGGCTATAAATCAATACCCCAAAGTCCATGGCTTTCCTATACGCAAAGAGTGAGAGAGAAGAAAGTGACATAAAAAACATCCCAAAAAATTGTGCCCCAGAAAATCAAGTACCTAGGAATCAACTTAACGAAGGACGTAAAAGACCTGTACAAAGAAAACTACAAAACAAGAAATAAACGAGGACATGAGAAAATGGTAAGTTATCTCCTGCTCATGGATTTGGGAGAATTAAAATTGTCAAAATGGCAACACTTCCTGAAGTATTGTAAAAATTGATTGCGATCCCTGTAATGATACCCATGACATTCTTCAAAGAATGGAGCAAACCCCCCTGAAATTCATATAGAAAAATAAGTGCCCACGGATAGTTAAAACAATTCTTGGGAAAAAGAAAATGGTAGGAATCACCCTCCCTATCTTCAAAATTTTCTACAAAGCAGCAATAATTAAAACAGCATGGTACTGGAACAAAGGCAGAGCTGCAACCAATGGAACAGGGTTGAATATACTGACATCCCCCCCCAACATATGATCATCTAATCTTTGATAAGGAAGCAAGAAATGTGAAGTGGAGGAAGGAAAGATTCTTTAACAAATTGTGCTGGCAAAACTGGACATCAACATGCAAAAATAATGGACTCAGATCTCTGACTAACACCATGTACAAAAGTAAGATCAAAATGGATTAAAGACCTCAACATCAGACCACAATCAATAAGGCACATTGAAGACAAAGGTGGCAAAACCCTCCATTACATTGAAGATAATGGTATCTTCAAAGATGTCACACCACTGGCCGAGCAAGTGAAAACAGAGATAGACAAATGGGACTATCTTAAACTAAGAAGCTTCTGCACTTCCAAAGACACAGTGACCAAAATTCAAAGACAGTCTACAGAATAGGAAAGGATATTTGCCCAATACCAATCCAACAAGGGGTTGATATCAAGGATCACAAGGTACTGGTTGAACTCCACAAAAAGAAAACATTCAATCCCATCAAAAACTGGAGTGAAGAAATGAACAGAAACTTTCTCAAAGAAGAAATCTGAATGGCTAAAAGGCAAATGAGAAAATGCTCTACATCCTTAATCATCAGGCAGATGCAGATCAAAACAACAATAAGATATCATCTCACACCACAAAGGCTGGCCCACATCCAAAAGAACAAAAGCAACCTGTGTTGGCACGGATGTGGCGAGAAAGTGACCCTCCTGCACTGCGGTGTGAATGCTGACTGGTTCAGCCCTTTTGGAAAACAGTGTGGACGATTCTCAAAAAATTAGAAATTGATCTTCCATTTGACCCAGTAATACTACTCCTGTGAATATATCCCAGAGAGGCAAAAAAGTATAGTTGAAGTGACATCTGCACTTGTTTACAATAGCCAGAATCTGGAAAAAACCTGAGTGCCCGAGAACAGTTGACTAGTTAAAGAAACTTTGATACATCTACTTAATGGAGTACTATGTAGCTGTTAGAAAAGATGAAGTCATGAAATTTACATACAAGTGGCACTACATGGAAAGTATCATGCTAAGTGAAATGAGTCAGAAAGAGAAATACAGGTATAGAAACATTACATTCATCTGGGGACATAAAGTAATAATATTGGAGACTATTACCCAAGTATAGCCGAGATAAGTACCAGGAGGTTCACTCCATAACTTGGAGGCAAGCCACACATGCTAAGGGAAAAGGCAGCTCAGATATAGAAGGGAACACCAAATAAAGGGTGTTGGGAGGATCCTCCCAGGATGGGAGATGCATGCTGAAAGTAAACTATAGAACGAACATGATTGCCACTCAACGTGTCTTGCAAACCACAGCACCCAAAAGGAGAGATTGAACAAAAGGTTATGCCCTGTCACAGAGGCAGGGTGAGACGGGGGGGTTGGGGGGTATTAGGGATACTGGGATCAATGGTGGTGGAGAATGGGCACTGGTGGAGGCATGGGTACTTTATCATTGTATAACTGAAACCCAAATGCAAAAATTGTAAGGCTACAACTGTACCTTATGGTGTTTCACTAATATAAATATTTAAAGTGTAATTTCCTTTAAATTATATCACTTAATCACTTAACTTCCCGTTAGTCGTCGATTTGCTCGAGCGGGTGCCAGTAACGTCTCCATTTGTCCCTGTCGCGTGCTAGTGTAGCCCAATGGCATCTCTTCGCTCCGGGAACATGGAGGGCCTCAACCCGATCGTTCATGATCTTGACAAAGAAGTCTGACCATCTGGTAGGTGGGCGGCCACGCGGTCTCTTGACATCCCGTGGAATCCAATCAGTAACAGCTCTAGTCCAACGGTCGTCTTTAAATCTCATTACGTGACCAGCCCATCTGATTTTCGACACCTTGGCATATGAGACAGCATCCCTGATCCTTGATCGTCGACGGATGTCAGAACTCCGGATTCGTTCTCTTATTTGAGTGAAACGTGTTATTCCAAGCATAGCTCTTTCTATTCTTCTTTGGGAGACCTGAATGGCGTTCTCATCTTGTTTGCGTAGGGCCCAGGTCTCTGAGGCATATGTTAATGCAGGAAGAACAGTGGAATCAAAGAGATGTGCCCGGAGCCGGAGGTTCTTCGTCCTCTTAGCTATTTCTTCGACGTTCTTGAAGGCGTTCCAAGCCGCTCTCTTCCTCCTGCGCAGCTCGGGTGCCAGGTCATTTCTCATGTTGACCTCTCGACCTAGGTACACATAGCTGTTGCATTCGGAGATGGTCGTTCCATTGAGAGCGAATGGGGCGTCAGGAACAAGGCTGTTTCTCATAAACATTGTCTTCGTAAGATTCAGCTGTAGTCCTACCTTTCCACACTCACGGTCAAAGTCGGCCAGCATTTGTGCCGCTTGGCTGATGTTTGGTGTTATTAAAACAATGTCATCAGCAAAGCGGAGGTGGTGTAGTTGCCGACCATCTATCTTCACTCCCATTCCTTCCCATTCCAGTCGTCGCATGATGTTCTCGAGGGTGGCACTGAAGAGTTTCGGTGAAATGGTATCACCCTGCCGCACCCCTCTCTTGACATCAACGATCACTTCTTTGTAGAATGGTGAGATCCTGGTAGTGAATCTGCAGTAGAGCTCACGGAGGATCCTGATGTATTGGGCTTGAATGCCCTGATTGGCTAGGGCTTCAATGACCGCTTCCATCTCAACAGAATCAAAGGCCTTCTTTAAATCAATGAACGTTAAGCAGAGCGGCATCTTGAACTCCCGAGAAACCTCAATGAGCTTGGTTACCGTGTGGATATGGTCGATGGTGCTGAATCCTTTGCGGAACCCTGCTTGCTCGCATGGTTGTCCTTCATCTAGTGTTCTGCCAATCCTATTCAGGATGACTCGAGTGAACAGCTTGTAGATGACAGACAATAGGCAGATCGGGCGATAGTTGCCAATGTCATGGATGTCTCCCTTCTTGAACAGTAGTACAGTCCTGCTGGTTTTCCATTGGGACGGAACTTTGCATTCAGACAGGTAGCGAGTGAAGAGCCGAGCCAGTGTATTGATGAGTACTGATGGCAGGTTCTTCAGGTGTTCAGGTCTGACCTTGTCTGGGCCGGGTGCTGTTTGCTTCTTTACCAACGAAATGGCGTGTCGGATTTCGGAAGGGAGAACGTTAGGAACGACATACCCATCCTGTGGTATTTGGTATGTCGGCAAGTGGACATGGCTATCGAAGAGATTTGAGTAGAAGTCATGGATAATCTTCTCCATTGCCGTTCTGGAGGATGTGATGGATCCATCAGGACATCGGAGGGCAGTCATCTTGGTCTTATAGTTGGCGAAGGACAGGCGGGCGTTACGAATACTTTTCCCGGCTTCTGCCGCATCTATCAGTACTTCTGCTCTTCTCTCTTTGAGGTCTTCCTTGATCGCATCTCTGCACTGCTTTGCAAGCTCGGACGTTAGCTTGCAGTTGCCTGAGGCATGCGCCAAACCACGCTGGCGAATTAGCTCAAGAGTTTTCGAAGATAGGCGACTTTTTGTGGCTATCTCTCTTTTGGCGTTCCTCGCACATACATGGAGGTGCTGAACCAGTCGATCGTATTCCTCGTCAATGTTGTCAACAATGGCATCTTCCCATGTTGTCGCCACACTCCAGGACGCTTTCCGGACCCGCGCGGCCGCGCGACACATCATAAGACACTAAATACCCATCTTCTGGAATTGTCGTACCATATTTGATAGGGTTCAAATATGGTAACACCTACAAGGGTGATCAGAGGCCACCCAAAAAGCCTCTATCCCTCTCGGAAAGACTGGCAAGCTACCGAGAGTATTCCGCCCACACGGAAGAGCCTGGCAAGCTATCCGCTGTGTATTCGATATGCCAAAACCAGTAATTACAACTGGTCTCATTCACCTGACCCTGAAGGCTTCACCGACATGGCAGCACTGAGAAGGATGAGAAAGGAGAGGCCGACAAAATCTCAAGGCCGACCTAGGCTGCCACAACGAAGGAAGACAAAAATGATCGTCTGTACTTTCAATGCACGTACGCTAGCATCAGATGCATCCATCGAGGACCTGATGGTACAAGCACGAATGATCAAGTACGACATAATTGGTCTGACCGAGACAAGAAGGCACGAATCTCACCATGCTGTTTTCGACACCGGAGAAGAATTGTTCCTCGGAACATGCGATAAAAGAGGTGTTGGAGGCGTCGGTGTCCTTGTCAACACAAACTTGGCCAAGAGCATTGATTCATTCGAATGCCTAACAACCCGAATCGGACGTTTACATTTGAATAGATGTGGCTCACTGCCTGCAGTTTCTATCTTCGTTGTCTACGCACCAACATCTCATTATGATGAAAGAGAAATCGAGAAGTTCTACATGGAGCTAGAGAAGTTCTATAAAGAAGACCACACCTTCTACAAGATCATTGTGGGTGATTTTAATGCCAAGATAGGACCGAGAAGATCAGCTGAAGAACTTCACATCGGGACCCATGGCCTAGAATGGAACGAACAGGGTGAGAGACTGTCTGAGTTCATCATGTCGACCAAGACCATTCATGGTAACTCACAGTTCCAGAAGGCAGAATCTAAACGATGGACATGGGAGTCTCCCGGTGGACGATTCCACAACGAAATAGACCACATCATATTCAATCGACAGTTTTGCCTGACTGATGTCGCTGTTGTCCCAAAATTTCGAACGGGATCGGACCACCGTCTCCTTCGTGCAAAATTCTACTTCACAGAGCGGGGAGAAAGGGCTGCAAAGTTCAAAAAGAGAACTCCCAGAATGACCACCAACTGGGAACTCTTTGGTACTATTGCGGCAACATGGGAAGATGCCATTGTTAAATTATATATACCTAGAATTTGGGTATGATAAAATATGTTTATTCTATCAGTTCATCAACATTTCTAGAAGACATCAACTTTTGATCACAAACAATGACAGTATCAAAAAAGTCTTATTTTTTTAAGTAAAAACACTTTCTACACTCTTTAGTAAAACTTCACAAGTCCCTCTCTAAGTCAGCTAATATTAAAGTTGGAAGGAATTCGCAGTTAAATAGATAGTGGCCATCATAATTTAACTGTTATCTTAGAAACTCCATTCTGAGACATTTTAACCTCATTTTATGATATTTCCCCATTAGTGACACTTGTTTTGTATTTGGGCCACACTAGGTGAATTTCTGTGGTTATTCCTGACTCTGCATCTGCACTCAGGAATTACTCCTGCTGAGGCTCAGGGTGCGGGTTTGTGGGGTCGCAAGGGTCATATGAGATTTCTAGGTATTGAACCCTGATCCACTGCATGCAAGGCAAGTACCCAACCTGCTGTTTTATTGCTCTAATCCATAGTGACAATTTCTTGTCAAAAGCAGAAAAATTTCTAGATCAGTGCTGAATAATAAATACTAAAACATTGTCATTGGAATGCGTGTTAGGGAAAAGGATATTAAAAGCACTGTGATTTCAAATACAAAAGAAATTGTCTAGCAGATAGCACAATGGTAGGGCATTTGCCTTGCACATGACCGACCCGACCAACCCGGGTTTAATTCCTCCAACCCTCTTGGAGAGCCCATCAAGCTACCGAGAGTATTTCACCCACACAGCAAAGTCTGGCAAGCTACCCATGATGTATTGGATACATCAAACACAGTAAAAACAAGTCTAACAATGGAGACGTTACTGGGCCAGCTCAAGGAAATCGATGGTCAACAGGATGATAGTGACAGTAACAGTGACAGCCCTTTCAGCAAGTTTGATAGTGAGACTGGTGTCGAAATATCGAATGCAACCAAAGTAGAGAGAGAGAGAGAGTATGGGGGAAATTATCTGCCACATAGGGAGTTAAAGGGTTAGAACTGGGGAGGGGAGGGAAAATAATAAGGATTTTGGTGGTGGAAAATGTGCACTGGTGAAGGGATAGGTGTTTGATGATTGTATGACTGAAGCTCAAACACGAAAGCTGTGTAACTGTTTCTCATGGTGAAACAAAAAAGGAGTGAGAGGGAAATAATAAAAAAATAAAATTAACATTCTGAATAAAATAACATTCTGCATATTCTGCCCACACAGCAGAGCCTCGCAAGCTATCCGTTTTGTATTCAATATGCCCAAACCAGTAATTACAATGGGTCTCATTACCCTGACACTAAAGGCGTCACCAATATGGCAGCATTGAGAAGGATGAGAAAGGAGAGGCTGATAAAATCTTAAGGCCAAACTAAGCTGCCAAAACGAAGTAAGACAAAATTGATTGTCTGTACTTTCAATACACATACGCTAGCATCTGATACATCCATCGAGGACCTGATGGTACAAGTGCGAAAGATCAAGTACGACATCATTGGTCTGACTGAGACAAGAAGGCATCAATCACATCATGCCGTTTTCGACAGTGGAGAAGAATTTTTCCTCAGAACATGCAATAAAAGAAGCATAGGAGGCGTTGGTGTCCTTGTCAACATGAACTTACCCATGAGCATTGATTCATTCAAATGCCTAAAAACCCAAATCAGTTGTTTACACTTGAAGAGATGTGGCTCACTGTCAGCAGTTTCTATCTTTGTTGTCTATGCACCAACATCCAATTATGATGAAGGAGACATTGAGAAGTTCTACATAGAGTTGGAGAAGTTCTATAAAGAAAACCACACCTTCTACAAGATCATTGTGGGTGATTTTAATGCCAAGATAGGACTGAGAAAATCAGCCGAAGAACTCCACATCAGGACACATGGCCTAGAATTGAACGAACAGGGTGAGAGACTCATCATGTCAACCAAGACCATCCATGGTAACTCAGAGTTCCAGAAGGCTGAATCTAAATGTTGGACATGGGAGTCTCCCACTGGACGGTCCCACAACAAAATAGAGCACATCATATTCAATCGACGCTTTTGCCTGATTGATGTTGCTGTTGTCCCAAAATTCCAAACGGGATCAGACCACTGTCTCCTTCATGCAAAATTCTACTTCACAGAGTGGGGAGAAAAGGCTGCAAAGTTTAAGAAGAGAACTCCCAGAACGACCACCAACTGGGAGTTCTTTGACACTAAGGCTGCAACCTGGGAAGATGTCGTTGTTGACAACATTGACGAGGAATATGATCGACTGGTTCAGCACCTCCATGATTGTGGGAGGAATGCCAAGAGAGAGATAGCAAAAAAAATGCCTGTCTTTGAAAACTCCTGAGCTTATTCACGAACGAGGTTTGGCTCATGTCTCAGGCAACCGCAAACAAACATCTGAGCTCTCAACGCAGTGCAGAGATGCAATCATGAAAGACCTCAAAGAGAGAATAGCAGAAGTGTTGGTAGATGTGGCAGAAGCTGGGAAAAGCATTCATAATGCCCGCCTGTCGTTCGCCAACTACAAGACCAGGATGACTGTCCTCCAACGTCCTGATGGATCTATCACATCTTCCAGAAGGGAAATGGAGAAGATTATCCATGACTTCTACTCAGATCTCTTTGATAGCCATGTCCACCTGCCCACATACCAAATTCCACAGGATGGATATGTCGTTCCCAATGTTCTCCCTTCCTAAATCCGACACTCCATTTTGTCAGTTAAGAAACTAACAACACCCAGCCCATACAAGGTCAGACCCGAACACCTGAAGAACCTGCCGTTAGCACTCATCAATACGCTGGCTCGGCTCTTCACATGCTACCTGTCTGAATGCAAGTTTCCATCCAAATAGAAAACAAGCAGGACTGTACTACTGTACAAGAAGAGAAACATCCAAGGCATTGGCATCTATCGCCCAATCTGCCTATTATCCGTCATCTACAAGTTGTTCACTCGAGTCATCCTGAATAGGATTGGCAGAACACTAGATGAAGGACAACCATGTGAGCAAGCCAGGTTCCGCAAAGGATTCAGCACCATCGACCATATCCACATGATAACCAAGCTCATTGAGGTTTCTCAGGAGTTCAAGATGCCGCTCTGTCTAACGTTCATTGATTTAAACAAGGCCTTTGATTCTGTTGAGATGGAAGTGGTCATTGAAGCCCTAGCCAATCAGGGCATTCAAACTCAGTACATCATGATCCTCCGTGATCTGTATTATGGATTCACTACCAGGATCTCACCATTATACAAAGAAGTAATCATTGATGTCAAGAGAGGGTTCGGCAGGGTGAAACCATTTCACCGAAACTCTTCAGTGCCACCCTCGAGAACATCATGCGATGACTGGAATGGGAAGGAATGGGAATGAAGATAGATCGTCGGCAACTACATCACCTCTGCTTTGCTGATGACATTGTTCTAATAACACCAAATATTAGCCAAATGGCACAAATGCTGGCCGACTTCAACCGTGAGTGTGGAAAGGTCGGACTTCAGCTGAATCTTACGAAAACAATGTTTATGAGAAACAGCCTCATTCCTGACGCTCCATTCACTCTCAATGGAACGACCATCTCCAAATGCAACAGTTCTGTGTACCTAGGTTGAGAAGTCAACATGATGAGTGACATGGCACCTGAGTTGTGCAGGAGGAAGGGAGCGGCTTGGAACACCTTCAAGAGCGTCGAAGAAATAGCTGAAAGGATGAAGAATCTCCGGTTCCGGGCACATCTCTTTGATTTCACTGTTCTTCCTGCATTAGCATACGCCTCAGAGACCTGGGCCCTACACAAACAGGATGACAACACTATTCTAGTCTCCCAAAGAGGAATCAAAAGAGGTATGCTTGGAGTATCACGTTTCACTCAAATGAAAGAAAGAATCTGGAGTTCCGACCTCCGTCATTGATTAAGAATCAGGGACTCTGTCTCATTTGCCAAGGAGTCAAAAATCATATGGGCTGGACACATAATAAGATTTGGAGAAGACCGCTGGACTAGAGCCATTACCGATTGGATTCTATGGATGTCAAAAGACCACGTGGCCGCCCAACCTACCAGATGATCAGAATTCTGCATCAAGATCCTGAACAATTGGTTTGAGGCTCTTCATGTTCCTAGGACGAATAGATGCCATTGGGCTACATTAGCACGTGACGGGGATAAATGGAGACGGTACTGGCGCCCGCTCGAGCAAATCGATGATTAACGGAAGTCAAGTGATCAAGTGATTCTGCATAATAAGAAAAAGTAAAGTCATGAAATTTACATACAAATGGTACTACATGGAAAATATCATGTTAAGTGAAATGACTCAGAAAGAAAGGGATAGACATAGAAAGATTGCATTCACCTGGAGAATATAAGGTAACAAAATAGGAGACTAACACCCAAGAATGGCCGAGATTAGTACCAGGAATTTTACTCCATGGCTTTCAGGCCAGCCACACATGCTAGGGGAAAAGGGAGCTCAGATAGAGAAGGGAACACCAAATAAAGGGTTTTGGGAGGATCCTCCCAGGATGGGAGAAGCATGCTGAAAGTAGACTATAGACCAAACATGATTGTCACTCAATGCCTCTTTTGCAAGCCACAACACCCAAAAGGAGAGAGAGAGAGAGAGAGAGAGAGAGAGAGAGAGAGAGAGAGGGAGAGAGAGAGAAAACAGAATACCCTGCCACAGAGGCAGGGGGGATGGGGCGGATGAGTGGTGGGAGGGATACTGGGATTCGTGGCGGTGGGAAATGGTCACTGGTGGAGGGATGGGTATTTGATCATTGTATAATTGATACCCAAGCACAAAAAATTTGTAAGTCTACAACTGTACCTCATGATGTCTCAGTAATTAAAAATTTAAAAAAAAAGTAATGTGGTGTTCATGCCCAATTCAATTAGCTTATTCAATGGCTGAATAAATAGCAGTACTCCTACATTACTTAAAAATAATAAAACAAAAAATAAAGCACAGCTATTTCAATCCTATTGAATACTAAAGTCCTGGTCAGAGAGGGGCTAAAGTGCATTGGAAACATGGCAAGAAGATTAGTAAAAGAGTGCTAATTAATGATTAACTGGAGTGGCTAGAGTTGATCATGTCTTTGGGAGAAACTAGAGAGGCACACTGAGTTATACTCTACTTTCACTTGGTGATTGGTGTTATTCTGAATTATGCTCTAGGAGTCCTTTTTATTTCTTAACCATTTCATATCCTGTTTCCATTCATTCAGATTATATATTTTTACATTTTGTGTGCTGAAGAGTTAAAGTTCAGGGAGTTAACTGCTTTGATAATTTCTGTTACTTGAGTTTTGACTCATTTGAATTGTCCAAAACTAGCGCTGGAGCGATAGCACAGCGGTAGGGCGTTTGCCTTGCACACAGCCAACATGGCCGACCCAAGTTTGATTCCTCCGCCCCTCTCGGAGAGCCCGGCAAGCTACCAAGAGTATCTCACCCACACGGCAGAGCCTGGCAAGCTCCCCGTGACGTATTCGATATGCCAAACACAGTAACAACAAAGTCTCCAATGGAGATGTTACTGGGCCCGCTCGAGCTCGAGCAAATCTCATTTGTCCCAGGAATTCTGGGTTTGGTTTCAAGAAAATAAATATGTCTTACATTATTTCTTAGAAGAAATGGGAGCTGGTAGGAAAGAACATTCTGGAAAGAATATTGTCCTCTATTGAATAAATGGTTGCTGGTAGGAAAGCATATTACTAAAAATAATTAGCTGGGAGACATGGATTTAATTCCTATTTCTTAATTAATTTTTGGATTTTTGACACATCTTGTGGTGCTCAGGGCTTACTCATGACTCTGTGATCAATAACACTTTGGGACCATAAGCTGTGCCAGGGACGAAACCCAGTTCAACTGTATGTAATGCAAGTGCCTTACTCTCTGCAATTGCTTTGATTCATTAAGCATATGATGTTTGGGTGAACAATCAACTTTTATATCTACTTCCACACCTACCAAATATAAATAATAACATTGAACTTCTAGGAAGATTATATGAGCTAACATAAACACTTGGTGTAATGCATGAAATATAGTAGAACCTCAACAAATGTTTGATGGGTTAATTCCTTATGGATTACAAAATATAAAGACTGACCAATTGTTTGATGCTAAAATAAGCTGAGGATATATCTCCTAGGGTAAATTTTCTGTAGATTCATACACTTCACATCTTCCTTTACCCATTCCTCTGTAACCTTTGACTAATGTAGTCTCTTTCACCTTTGTTTCTTATTAAGAAATAGCTATATACCCTTGTGGAATATTTATGTTCATATACTGAATATTGACCATTGAAAAAGCAGGATAACTGATTCTACCCAAACTGGTATTTTGTTTACCGAATATGTTCATGTCGTAATCCTCAAAGTTTATGAATTTTAATTTATACCACAAAAGGGGTTTTGAAAATGTCATCAGATTAATGAGTTTGATATAGAAAGATTTGATTGGGCCCAACATAACCATAAGCATTTTGTAGAAGAGTTGAAGGAAGAAATAGAAACATAAATAAATATGAAAGTAAAGAGACTAGAAACTGCTACACCGGATTGTATGATGCCGGAGTAAGGAACCACAAGTATTACAAGAGATGTAGCTCTTAGGGCAGAAAAAGGCAACAGAAGAGATTCTTCCTTATAACTTTTGTAGGAGGTTTTAGATGCTTCCACCTTAGTATTAGCACAACAATGTCAATGTTGAACTTTTTTTCTTTCAGATTAAAATCTAATAATAAATAAACACCCATTTCCCAGTTAGTAAATTTGTGTTGTTGCAAGTAATTAAGGTTGAGTATTTTGTTGTAGTAGAATAGAAAATTAGTGTACTTGGAATAGTTATGAAACCGTTACATATTCTAGCAGTGATTATGTTAAGATCTCTTTACATCATTCACTCCAGCTAGATAATTCCCTACTTCTCAGTACTAGGTGCATGTAGGGTGACAAACCATACTGGTTTATTCAATATTAACAGTAAAGATTTGGTCTTCCAAAAATCCCTTAAGCACATGTAGACAAATTTTATTTTCTTAAAATTTTTTTAAAGAAATTGTATATTTTTATTAGATTTTGTTATAGGGCATTTGTATTTAAGTCTTCTGTTGTTTATAGATTGTTGGTCCAATTTTCACTGTTAGTTCAGATATAACTTAACATAATGGATTCTGTCTATACTTCCAACGTGGCACTGCCACACCTTGACTCATTTTTCTTTGATGTTCTGAATGGAGGCTGCTAAATTTCTCTGATGGTATTTTCTTCAATCTCCATATTATCTAATATGTTTATCAATAATTATTTTTTAAAAATTTAGGCACCTTGATATAAATATTGTTAATGATAGAATTTCATGGATACAATATTCCAGCACGCAGCCAACATGGCCGACCCGAGTTCGATTCCTCCGCCCCTCTCGGAGAGCCCGGCAAGCTACCAAGAGTATTCGATATGCCAGACACAGTAACAACAAAGTCTCCAATGGAGACGTTACTGGGCCCGCTCGAGCAAATCGATGATCAACGGGAGGGCCTTTACTTTTTACTTTTACTTTACACCTTCCATATTGGCTTTCTTGCAACACTGTTGTTTTTATTGTTTTTCGGGGTGAAAGCCACACTCAGAAGTCCAAAAATTTTATTCCTGGCTCTGTGCTCAAGAATCACTCCAGGTAGGGCTCAGGCGTCCATACGGGGTGATAGGTATTGAATTTGGGTCAGTAGTGTGCAAGGCAAATGGCATACCCTCCTGTACCTCCCTTAACCATTGTCATGGACTGGAAGGATTATTATTTCAAAAATGACACATCTACCCAAAGAATTACACACATTCAATGTAATCACTACAAAAATACTCATGATATTTTTAAAGACGTAAGCCTGATCTCAGTCTTTGTGCTACTCTGCTTTAAAAACTGTTTTTGCTTTGGGGCTGGAGAGATGGTACAGTGGATAATGCACATGGTTGACCTAGGTTTGATCCCTAGTATCCAAGATAATCCCCTAAATACTACCGGTGTAATTCCTCAGTGCAAAATTAGGAGTAACTTCTGAGTATCTCTGGATGTAACTCAAAATCCAAATAAAACAAACAAAAAACAAAACTCTTTTTTTTTGCTTTCCAACATCTATAGTTTATTTGAAAAGATTTGTAACCTTTGTTTGGATTGTGATGCAACGCAAACAACTTTAAATCAATATTGGTTACTGTAATATCCCAAACTTGGAATGTGGAGCATGTTAAGTTCTCACAAGTGCTGCCTCAGTACATCATTACCTCTTAGTTTAAATGTTTCCCACTTTAAGACTAATATAGAAATACACATATATAATCATGGGGGAAGTGATTCACATAACAGAAATTCTCAACTTTACACAAGGTTTAGCTTCATGGTTTTCTTAGGTAGAAAGTCCCCATGGTAGGCTTAAAATAATTTTATTTTCAAGAGAGAAATTTACAATTTTCAAGAACATTAAATGATATAAGTTCACATTAACTTTATAAACAGTATGATTAACAAAATGTATGGCATTTGAATTCTCTTTATTCAGTTGATGGTGCATCTCTAATCTTACAAAATACTGAATTCCAAAGAAACAATGTATTTTATAACAATATATTTTATAACTTTCTAGGAGGCAAATTATTAAACAGTCAGTCACCTACATGAACTTGATGGCTATGCATGGGGGTAGCTCTACTTCCACCCCCCATTTTCATCAGCATCAGGGGAGCTGTTCATTTGGATTCTATGATATATCCCTGAAACAGACATTTAGCATTTTGAGAACAATTTTCCACTCATCCTCAATTCTCCTAATTGCCAGGCAAACCCTGATATTTCCCTTCCATTGTGATAATTGGTGTTAGTGTCAGAGCCAATCCTTACTTTGTATCTTGGCTCTGATTAACTTTTTATTTCCTGTGTTTGAGAATTTATCTTCACAGTTTTACCAACATCCTCATTCCCTAAGACTGACACCTATCTTGTTTTTGTCAACAAGTCCCCAGTCCCCCTCCTACCACATTTTGAATATTCACTCAATTTAAGTCCATTGTCTGTGTTCTGTTAGCTGTTAACATGAACATAGAAAGTCAGCTACAGGGACATCTAACTATTAGCCTTGGAATTCCTGTTACCTTTTTCCATCTAAAAATCTAAGGAGAGAAAGCATCTGAGAGTGAAAGAATGATTTCACTCTTTATTTTCTGATTCTCTTTATTTTCTGATTTTCTACCTAGGCTTTTCTTTTTCTTTTTTTTTCTTTTTGGCTTTTTTTATGTTTGGTGGTGCCCACCAAACATAAAAAAGCCAAAAAGAAAGAAAGCCTGGCAAAGCCTTGCAAGCTACCACAAAGCCTGGCAAGCTATCTGTGATGTATTTGATATGCCAAAAACAGTAACAACAAGTCTCATAATGGAGACGTTACTGGTGCCTTCTTGAGCAAATTGATGAACAATAGGAGGACAGTGCTACAGTGCTATGTTTGGTGGGGGTCACATCCTGCAATTCTCAGGGGTTATTCCTGATTCTGCACTCACAGAATTACTCCTAGGAGTGCTCAGAGGCACTTATGGGATGCCAAAGATCGAACTGGGGTCTTCCATGTGCAAGGTAAATTCCCTACCCACTGAACTACTGCTCCAGCCACTATCTGTGAAGTTTATTTACTGAAGTGAATATATACGTACCTGGGTATATTCTGAAATTTCTGCCCAAATTTAACACTTAGATTTGTTACTAGATGTTGGCCTTACTAAATCCATTTCTTTTGTGGTATTTGGGAAAAAATTAAATTAGCACAGAGAGATGAAAATGAATACTGATGAATTTATGGTTCATCTGAGGAGACTATAGCCATGTTGATTCCACAAGTTTTTACACATATATTAATGAATATTTTTGAAGCACCTTGGCATTTGTCAGAGTCCCATAGAAAAGATAGAACTTACCCACATTAAAATAATTTAAGGAAGGTTTATACAGTTAGGTTAAAGGATGTAATCCCCTCGAGGTTTGATCTGCAGTTCTCTGCTCCTTGTGGTTAGAATGGAGGTGTAGAGCAGCTCTTGGTAGCCCAGGGAGTAGGGCGGTGGCAGAGGGCGAGGGGTGGTCAGGGGGTACATGGGGCGTTCCAATCCTGGTGCTACAGGAGACACTGACCACGCAGGAAAAAAAGACTATATGTTATAAACAGGGTATAGCAATACCATAGGAAGTTGACATAAATGAGAATTTAGTAGTTAAAAACCATTTGTCATCCTTAAACTCAAACGATGAGGAGAAAGAGTGTATAATTGGTCCTAAAAGAAAGTGTAGAGTAAAGGAAATACCTAAGTTAAGCTGACCCTGTGTGAAGGGTTCAAGGGTATTCAAGGGTGAGGAACCCCTCCTATCTCAGAGAGCAAGGTAGAGATGCTCAGAGTATAGTTCTGGGAGATTAAAAAGACGCTATCCAAGCACAAAAGTTTGTAAGTTTACAACTGTACCTCATGATGTTTCACTAATAAAAAAAATTAAAAAATTTAAAAAATGAAAGCACAATCAAAGAAGCAGATAAACAAATAATTGAACACAAATAACTTTTAATTATACTCACTTAATAAAGTTAAGGAATAGTGTCAGGTGTCAACATTACTTTGTCACTTCAAAGAGCAGTATCAGTATGAAAAAGAAGAAAACAGTACAGAATGTTCTGAAAATTGTGATCAATTAATTTTTTAAATTTGATATAAATTTGGTTCTAAAACAAAAAAAAAAAACAAAAAAACGTTATCTAGCAAAAATGCTATGTAAATAACTGCAAGCTAATTGCTGAGAGGCTTATAAGAAGCATAAAGGTATTGAAATGTAGGGAGAAGAGATAGAACAAGGGTTAAGGAATTTGCCTTAAGTGCAACTGAGACTGATTTAATCCCCAAGCTCGCATATGGTTTTCTGAGGTCCACACTTGATCCCTCCTGAGTACAGAACCAGAAAGAATCCATAAGAAGCATTAGGTTTTGGTTTGGCTCAACTTTACCTCTCCACTCCCCAACCCCCCTCCCCAAGTTTTTGGATGTTGAAGAAGACAAAAATATTAGTTATATAACAAGAAAGATAAAAGATTAATTTTATAAAGCTTAATTCTCTCAAAATAACATGCATAAATCAATAGGGTAATTCAAGACCACTCACACAATTTCAAGTTTAGTTCCTTTTTATTAACTAAAATTATCCTTTGATCAGATTCCCTCACTGAATCTTGTCTGAAAATCAAATGCAAATTAAGCTTTTGATTTGGTAATCTTGCGTGATTTTCTATAGTTGTTGGAGACAAGTGTCCCAATCAATAATGTTTCTTACTTTGAACTTATCCCCTAAGAGCTGGCAATTGGCTGAAACCATTGACACCAGTGTTTCTCATGATTTCTAACCTCTGGGATGTGCCTTTGACTCGTATGTAGTCCTAATACTAATATACTTATTAGTTTCAGAAGAAGATGTGGTTCACTCCTTCTCACCCCCACTTACTTGGGATATAGGGAGGCAATTAGCAATGAAATACAAGTGCAATAGATATTTTTGCATTACCTTTGCATTATCCCCCAGCACAGATTCTATTAGGATGAAATCACTGGGGTTTAATTAGAAGCTTCTCCAAATGCCTTGAGGTCCACAGATGGAAACAAGACTGCTACAAAGCCTGTAGTTAAGTAATCTGTGCAAACCAGAGAGGAGACATCCATCTAAGAATATTCACTCACACAATAATACTGTGTAACACAAAACTGGTCTGTGGGGCAGCATTTGTCTCTTCACCTATAATTTCTGAAATCTATTTGATAACTCTAAGGGTGATTAGTATTCAAAGTTTGGAATTGGAGAGGTTCTGCAAAGATAGCTACACTGTGTATAACTGGAAGGGGGAAAGGGTTCTTAATAATTATTTAAGGAAAGACAGGAAAAATTCTCATAGAAAACTGGCATGCTGTCAGGGGAAGATGCTGATTCTACTCTGGGACCAATTTACAGTACTTTGTTTGCTTCTGAGCTTCTAGTCACAGTTTAGAACTGTTTAGAATTTAGAACAATGTGCCCTTTCATACGGGAGAGATTTGGGAGATATTATGCCTAACCAGGCAGAGACAGCATAGGCTATTTTCAGAACATTATTTAAAAAATTTATATAAGTTATTAGAGAATATACCTTGTGACTTATGTATTTGTGTTACTTCAAAATTTATCAGAATGAATTCTTATGAGTTTCTTTTATGTTCCTATGATAAGATAATCATCTTAATCAGATGGGAACATATTGAGTCATCTAATACTTTGGTGAGTCTATTAAGCCAAACGTCCACCTAATTTTTAAATATTCTCTCTCTAATGACAAAAGGTTGGCTAGTCACCCACTTCACAACTCTGATACACTTGTTAAATCACTTCTGTTGGAAAAATCTTTGGAAGTTCTGGAAATAGAATGATTAAATAAATATGAATATTAAAAAGATAGACTTCTTAGAATCGAGAACTAGGGACAGTTAGGAGAGTCTTAGATGTTTAATCTAAGTCAAATTAGTAGTATGATGGCCATCATAAATAAATCATAAATGCGATCACGTTTATGAAGTCATACTTAAGCCATGGTAGGAGTAGAAAAAGTCTATAGTCTAAGGGTCCTAATAGTACGTCAGAGTCACAGTCTTCCATTATTCATCGATTTGCTCGAGTGGGCCCAGTAACATCTCCATCATGAGACTTGTTGTTACTGTGTTTGGCATATCGAATACGTCACGGGTAGCTTGCCAGGCTTTGTCGTGAGTGGGAGATACTCTCGGTAGCTTGCCCGGCTCTCTGAGAGGGGTGAAGGAATCGAACTCAGGTCTGCCATGTTGGATGCTTGCAAGGGAAACGCCCTACCCACTATGCTATCACTCCAACCCCTAATAGTAGGTATGCTTGAGTGTTGCCTGGAGGGTTGGAAAGTCTTCAGACAAAGGCTGCTGGGCGCACCGGTCCCAGCACGCGTCCAGCTCCAGGACCGGCGCGCCCAGCAGCCTTTGTCTGAAGACTTTCCAACCCTCCAGGCAACACTCAAGCAGACCTACTATTAGGGGTTGGAGTGATAGCACAGTTGGTAGGGCGTTTCCCTTGCAAGCATCCAACATGGCAGACCTGAGTTCAATTCCTTCACCCCTCTCAGAGAGCCCGGCAAGCTACCGAGAGTATCTCCCACTCACGGCAAAGCCTGGCAAGCTACCCATGACGTATTCGATATGCCAAACACAGTAACAACAAGTCTCATGATGGAGATGTTACTGGGCCCACTCGAGCAAATCGATGAATAATGGAAGACTGTGACTCTGACGTACTATTAGGACCCTTAGACTATAGACTTTTTCTACTCCTACCATGACTTACACATCTGACAAGGGGTTGATATCAAGGATATACAAAATACTGGTTGAACTCCACAAGAAGAAAACATCCAACCCCATCAAAAAATGGGGCAATGAAATGAACAGAAACTTTCTCAAAGAAGAAATCCAAATGGCAAAAAAGCACATGAGAAAATGCTCTACATCATTAATCATCAGGGAGATGCAGATCAAAACCACAATGAGATACCATCTCACACCTCAGAGACTGGCCCACATTCAAAAGAACAAAAGCAACCGTTGCTGGTGCGGATGTGGCGAGAAAGGGACACTCCTTCACTGCTGGTGGGAATGCCGACTGGTTGAGCCCTTTTGGAAAACAGTATGGACGTTCCTCAAAAAATTAGAAATTGAGCTCCCATTTGACCCAGCGATACCACTCCTGGGAATATATCCCAGAGAGGCAAAAATGTGTAGCCGAAGTGACATCTGCACTTGTTTGTTCATTGCAGCACTCTTTACAATAGCCAGAAACTGGAAGAGACCTGCGTGCCCAAGAACAGATGACTGGTTAAAGAAACTTTGGTACATCTACACAATGGAGTACTAAGTAGCTCTTAGAAAAGATGAAGTCATGAACTTTACATACAAGTGGTACAATATGGAAAGTATCATGCTAAGCGAAATGAGTCAGAAAGAGAGGGATAGACATAGAAAGATTGCATTCATCTGGGGGATATAAAATAACAAAATATGAGATTAATACCCAAGAATAGCTGAGATCAACACCAGGAGGATTACTCCATAGCTTAGAGGCCAGCCGGGTATTCTAGGGGAAAGGACAGTTCAGATAGAAAAGGGAACACCAAATGGAGGGTGTTTGGAGGATCCTCCCAGGAGGGGAGATGCAGGTTGAAAGTAGACTGGACTGAACATGTTTGCCACTCAATGCCTCTTTTGCTGATCACAACACCCAAAAGGAGAGAGAGAACAAAAGGGAATGCCCTGCCACAGTGGCAGGGGGGGATGGGGGGATGGGGGGATGGGGGGGAGGGATATTATCCTGGTGGTGGAAAATGGGCACTGGTGGAGGGATGGGTATTTGATCATGGTATGACCGAAATCCAAGCACAAAAATTTGTAAATCTACAACTGTACCTCATGGTGTTTCACTAATAATAAAAAAAAAACAAAGGCTGATGATATTATGCTATTTAAAATAACTTGGAAATCCACAGAACTTTACTGTTGGTGAAAATGAGTAACCAAAAATAAATACACTTGAATCATGAGATTTTTTATACCTAGTTTACTACTATATATGTATCATGGACAGCTCAGAATGAAAACTTGATGAGAGTTTCTATAAAATGTAAAATAGACTATCTGTCCTATAAGACAGCTACTCTAAAGGAAACATGAAACAAGTTTTATATGCAGAGGTAAATTGCCTAATGTTGATTTCTTCCCAGAAATGAGGGAATTTAACAAATTTAGTCAGTGACGTCGAGTGAGCTTCTTATAGGTATTCCAGAACATAACTCTTAGAAATTATACAGTTTCCATGGCATCTTGCCATTGTTCTGAAGCAAAGCAGACATTGAAAGCTCCTGTATATTTTTAATAGCTTTCCAGGGGAATAGAAATAAACTTATATATTGTAGTCTGAATGATATATTCAGGTTTTATTTTTTCCACTGAATTCAACAGTTGCAATTTTTTATTTAGCTCAATCACACAGATTTGTTTTGTTTGCTCTCATTGTACAAGTATGGAAGAGTAAAACTCAGTTGTTCATTGAGAATTTGTAAAGTGCTAACAATTGTACTTTTTACCTACATCATTGTCTCTATAACATACAAGAATAGGAATTGCTCTCTCTGTTTTATAAATAAAGTACCAAGGCTTGGAGATATGAAGTAGCTTGTTTACAATTGCACAGCTTGTAAATGACAGTGCCCAAGTTGGAACTCAAGTGTGTCTGTCTCCAAAGTCCACATTATTATTGTCATAAGACGTGTCCTTGAACAGATTTTGTTATGTTCAGACTATTTGAATCCCTTTGAATGACAATCGATGTTAGGCACTTGTAAGAGGCACTGTACAAGTAGTAGACAACTGACAAATATTTGACACATCAGTAAAAAGCCAAGCACTTAAAAAATGCAGTTGTTTAACAATAATACATCGAAATCAAATCACACTTGAATTACTTTGTATAAATCCATGATTAAAATAAAATTTCCCTAAATTTAACTGTAAGATTTCACCCCCTTGATTTTAATTACTGCATTTTTCATTGCCTGACGGTACATATGCAATTCAATAATTTTTAGCTTTGACTAATTAGCACCAGTCTGTATCAGTACTAAGCTTTACTTTATGAATGAATTAATGAGCATTTGGCCATCCTCCCCAAGGATATAGTAATGACATTTGATCTTTTATAAAATTCAGTGATATTAGTGAGTCTTGGAAATGTAAATTTTTAAATATGCAATTTAATTTGGAGATTGTAAATTTTATTTCTCTCTGGGGAAATATAGTGTTGAATTATTGTTATGTTTTAGTTGTTTCTTTTGAATATAAATATTCAAGTAATGCCTCTGAAAATATGAAAAGCTAAATGCCACATTTACAATTGTTTTTGAAAGGCCTAACCTTTATAAAAGTAACTGAGTAAATACAATTCAAAAGGGTTTATTTCTCTTGTAAATTAAATGGTATGTTTGTAGACTGAAAGGTCAATTTTTCAGTAAGGTCTGATTTTCAAAAAACTATCACTTTTTGTCTACAATAAATCAAGAAAGCTAATTTGTTTTACAAGTATGATACATACACCATAATGTTGTTTGTCCGATTTAAGTTCAGTTACATGTGGCATAAGAGCATGTTTTATGATTAAGTATGTGTTGGCCTCTGGAGACAGATGTAAAGGAACTTTAGACTGAAGTATTTGGCTTCTACCTCGAAGAACTTAATTCATTTCCTGAGAAATGTAATCTAATCATATTCTACATGTCACTTTGTGTCTATTGAGTCATTTTATACCTTGATATAGAAAATGTTACTTTCCTCTTTTCATTAGAGAGAAAAATCATCTTTTCCTTTTCAGTATCCAATAAATTTATTAAACATTATAATCTACTTTAAACACACACGCATTCACAGAGGTGAGATTTCTCCTCTGACCTTGGTTGTAGACCTTGGTTGTAGATATTTGGTTTTGGTTCTTGATTCAATTTTCAAATCGTATTACTCAGGAAAGAAATGTACGAGGGAAGTGATGCTTTGAAACTATTGATTGTAAGATGAGCCTGCCTGTAGCACATTTTAGAAGTGGAATATCATACCTAATTCATTCCTTGGATTTTAAGGTTATGGCTAATTTATGCAAATGAACAAGTAGCTAACTCTAAAATTATGGAACTATATTAATTTCAGGTGCTCAATGTTAAGTAATACTAAATATAAAGAATAGTAAACACTTTTCCTAACAAGTATATTTGAGCAACTACTGCTCTTAATATGATTTGTTTTTTGTCAATATAGGAATTTAACTTAGTCCAACATTTATATAAGTACAGGTGTGATAAATTTTGTGCTCAGGAGTGGAGTTTAGAAAAAAATGAGAGTAAGATATAAGCTATCACTTCTTTTTCTTTTCTTCTTAATTTAGTTTTACTTTCCTCAGAAACTCTGTTCCTTCCCTTCAGTTTCCTTTTTGAGTCAGCAAAAATGCAAAAAAAATTATACTCTAGAGGTTGTGGAATTTTTGGTATGTTATATTTTTTGATACAGTTTTGTCTTCAGGACAGATAACTGTCAAATTCTTACCCTGTACCTCTGGGTAACTAAAAGAGAGTGGTGTCACAAACCATTTTCTTCTTAACCTTTTACTTAGAAACAAGTCCTCTTTGCCTTATTGATCCAAGATACTTATTTGGTTTTGGCTCTTAATAATTTTACCAAACAGTATGCTTGTTATAATAACAATGATTAATTAACCCAATCTTGTTATTTTATGATGGCTTATTCTTTGACTTTCTGAGTGATAAATACAACAATACGATCCAGTCCGGTCCTCCAGTCTTTTCAGCTTGGCTGGGGAGATGATAATTATGCAAGTAAATACAATAAAGCTATATGGGAAGAGCCATAATAGAAGAGTGAAAATCACAGTATAGTGATTTTAAGGAGGAAGAGAGTACACGTAACAAGAAATATCTGAAATGGATTCTGAAGCTAGTGGTTGGAGCTGAGCTTTGGAGAATGAGTATGATTTAATAAGCAAGAATGCATAGAAGGTTGATAAGACAAAATGCAGTAAGAGAAAAAGCATATGATGGAAAAATATAGAAAATATTTGTCTGAAATGCAGGGTTTCTGTAGAGTTGTGGGAGGTAAGTATGGGAAGAGAATTTGGAATCATATTGAGGAGGGATTTGCAAGGAAAGCTGAAGAATTTAATTCTAAGGGCAATATGGCGGGGATGGTAATAAAGATTTTAAAAAATGTATGTTTTTATTTAATAGGGAGTAACATGATTTTACTGGGACAATAATCTAACAGTTTGTGTAAGTTGGATAGAACGAGGAAAGTCAATTTTAAATTACTAATAAAAACTTTTTCTTCTGATTACAGAAGTAATGCACACCAATCATTGAAAATTCTGAAACAATATTGAGCACAAGAAAAATATTCTTGTCTTATTCATCTAACCTCCCCTATAATTTACATTGTAATATTTTTTGCACTCAGTATTTTTAGTGGTTTTGTCTATCACTTATTCTGCTTCTTCATATATTAGAAACAATAATCCAGGTTATTTCAAGTGAATGAAACAAATTTTTAAAGTCAAGTTTTGTCACTTGTAAGAAAAGGCAGTGAGTTTTCTCACCACCATACAGAGGACCTCATAAGTGTACATTTGTATATAAAGGATTGCTTATAATCAGAGTGTGAATTATTTGATTTGAATTAGTATTGCTATCATATAATTTTGCATGTTTCTTCATCTGCTCACCTGCCATATTTTCCATAGATATATAACTAATATTTTAAAGTTATTATTAGAGTATTAATGTTTAACTTTATTTTTCAAGGTTTTCAAGAACTTCAGGTCGTTGTTTTTTTTTCAATATTTTTTCAATGATTTTTTTCAATATTAGCAAGTTTATTTAGGAGAAAGTTTTCTATCATTCCTTATTTTTTGATGTATTTCCACTGAATTGATATTTTCTGGTCAGGTTCTATTTATTAATGGCTCAGATATTTGGAGGGGAAATTCTAGTTTTATTCCAGTTTTACATTTTAAAATACAACATGGTATTTTTCAAAATTGTACTTATAATCAAAAATATATAGCTTCTATGGGGAAACTGTAATATTATGAATAGCCTATTTTTTCAAATTTTTCAACAAAATTTGTTTTTCTGTTTTATTATTTAATTGAAAAAGTATAAATCAATTAAAAGTCTCTCTTTTTCTATTCATTCTTTTACATTTAATTTTAAAAACCTTCCCTTACAGATCATGCAATGCATTTGTTTTGTTTTATGATTTAATGTCCTATATATTATGGACTTTCAACCAATGTGAATGTTGTTTCACTTCTTCTTCTTTAGTTTAGATTGTTGGCAACCTTCCACAGAACCCCCATTAGTTTTATAGTCTTATTTCATAACCAGGATGTGGCTGATAGTATAAATTGTGTTGTAATGGCTCATAGGATTAGATAGAGGTTATTATACATTTAGCCTGAAGTACTAATGTCTAAAATTAGGCATGGATTTTGTAAACTGTAATGAAATGGGAAGAAATTACTTTCAGATGTTTTTGGCTTTGTGCTATGCAATCACAACCCTAATATATCAGGGATATTTTTACTTCCTCCTCATGATTAAATGCTATACTCTTCCTTAACTAGATGGTTGAATTGCATGTGTAAAATATTGGTGTCCCTTAAGTGTTATTAATGACATAACGCTTGTGTGATTTAATTACCAATATTTCTCACCTTTGAAATTATATGCTGTTTTGTGGATAATCTCTGTGACTTCAGTATATTAATAGCTGAACCAAACTCAGACCTAAAGACTTCTACTCCCTGTTCAATTTGTGTGTTTTTGTTTAAAGTGATGATAAAAATACATCTAGATGATTCGTGATGAAAAGTATTTTTACATGTGCCTTTTGGCCATTTGGATTTCTTCTTTGAGAAAGTTTCTGTAACTATATCTCACAGTGATTCATTAATTTTTTAAAATACATCTAGAACATTTCCCTAAAATTATAGGATTGAGAGAATAGAGATATTTCTCTTCAAAATGTCTGAAAGTTAAGGCTCTATAAATAATTAGGCAAAATAACCCTTTGTACATAATTTAAATAAAACATAATTTGTTTGAACATACAAATGTATGAACATAGAATATATATACTTATATGGAAATTAATGACTGGTTTGCTATATCATAAGAGGCACTTTTATCTTGCACAGGCATTAAAGAAGGTTCTTAAAATGAGGAGTGTACTTCTTAAAACATATGTTTTGTTGACTTATTGCCTATTTTGCAACCACTATAGAAATATGTCAAGAGAGTGTAGGAATTATTGCTTGGAAAGTAACTACATGCAACATTCATATTGTTTCTGATATTAGAATATAAGTCAATGGGGGTAAATTTGAGATCATTGAACTTCCACTTCTTTAGTACTCTTATGTTTCAGATATCGTATACATATTATTGTATGTAATTATCCTATCAAATGTATGAACCTTATCTTTTAATATAAATTGATGTATTTATTTTCTGTGTGTGCAAAATTAAAATACATACTTTTATTTAAAAATTTTATTTAGATGCAATTATTTACAAAGCTGTTAACAGAATATTTTTAGGCATAAAATATTTCCAACTCCAACTGCAGTACCAGTGACTGTATCCTTCTACCAATGACTCCAGGTTCCATTTCACTCCAAATTGTCTCCTTGACAGTCACATTATCTTAGTTTAATAATTTAATTTAGGTTCCATGCTTAGATAAGTATTGGGTCTAATGGCTTATATATATATATACAAACACATAGATATATAGACAGATATAGCACTTATACAGCACAGATGAACTCAAGTTCATTGACTCTTGCTTCTACATTTTATACCACATTTTTTGCATCCTCCATTTTTCTACTTCCCTGAAAATTTTCTTGCTCTTAATCGAGCATGGTTTTGTCAACTTCTAATACCATCCATTACTTTCTGGTACTTATCTCGATAATTCTTGGCTGTTAGTCTCTGATATTGTTACTTTATGTTGCTCAGATGAATGAAATCTTTTTATGTCTCTTCCTCTCTTTCTGACTCATTTCACTTAGCATGATACTTTCCATGTAGTACCACTTGTATGTGAATTTTATGACTTCATCTTTTCTAACAGCTACATAGTACTCCATTGTGTAAATGTACCAAAGTTTCTTGAACCAGTCATCTGTTCTCTGGCACTCAGGTTTTTTCCAGATTCTGGCTATTGTAAAGAGTGCTGCAATGAACAAACAAGTGCAGATGTCACTTGGGCTATACTTTTTTGCATCTCTGGGATATATTCCCAGGAGTGGTATTGGTGGGTCAAATGGTAGTTCAATGTCTAATTTTTTGAGAATCGTCCATACTGTTTCAAAAAAGGTTTGAAACAGTCGGCATTCTCACCAGCAGTGAAGGAGGGTCCCATTCTCGCCACATCCACGCCAACACCAGTTGCTTTTGTTCTTTTGGATGTCCAGTCTTTGTGGTGTGAGATGATATGTCATTGTTGTTTTGATCTGCATCTGCCTGATGATTAAGGATGTAGAGCATTTTCTCATTTGCCTTTTAACCATTCGGATATCTTCTTTGAGAAAGTTTCTGTTCATTTCTTAGCCCCAATTTTTGACGGGATTGGATGTTTTCTTCTTGTGGAGTTCAACTAATACTTTGTATATCCTTGATATCAACCCCTTGTCAGATAAGTATTGGGTGAATATCCTTTCCCATTCTATTGACTGTCTTTGTATTTTGGTCACTGTTTCTTTTGAAGTGCAGAAGCTTTTAGCTTAAGATAGTCTCATTTGTCTATCTCTGTTTTCACTTGCTTGGCCAGTGGCATTACCATCTTTAAAGATACCATTAGCATCAATATCATGGAGGGTTTTGCCACCTTTGTCTTCAATGTGCCTTATTGATTGTGGTCTGATGTTGAGGTCTTTAATCCATTTTGATCTTACTTTTGTACATGGTGTTAGTCAGAGATCTGAGCCCATTATTTTTGCATGTTGATGTCCAGTTTTGCCAGCACAATTTGTTAAAGAATCTTTCCTTCCTCCACTTCACATTTCTTGCTTCCTTATCAAAGATTAGATGATCATATGTTGGGGGGAGATGTCAGTATATTCAACCCTGTTCCATTGGTTGCAGCTCTGCCTTTGTTCCAGTACCATGCTGTTTTAATTATTACTGCTTTGTAGAAAATTTTGAAGATAGGGAGGGTGATTCCTCCCATTTTCTTTTTCCCAAGAATTGTTATAGCTATCCGTGCACGCTTATTTTTCTATATGAATTTCAGGGGTGTTTGCTACATTTCTTTGAAGAATGTCATGGGTATAGTTATAGGGATCACAATCAATTTTTACAATCCTTCAGGAAGTGTTGCCATTTTGACAATTTTAATTCTCCTAAATCCATGAGCAGGAGATATCTTACCATTTTCTCATGTCCTCGTTTATTTCTTGTTTTGTAGCTTTCTTTGTACAGGTCTTTTACGTCCTTCGTTAAGCTGATTCCTAGGTACTTGATTTTCTGGGGCACATTTTTTTGGGATTGTTTTTTCATGTCACTTACTACTCTTTCACTCTTTGCATATAGGAAAGCCATGGACTTTTGGGTATTGATTTTATAGCCTGCAAATTTACTATGCAAGTCTATTTTTTCTAGGAGTTTCTTGGTAGAGGTTTTAGGGTTCTTTAAGAATAGTATCATATCATCTGAGAATAGTGAGAGCTTGATTTCTTTCTTTCCTACCTGAATGCCCTTAATATCTTTTTCTTACCTAACCGCTGTTGCAAGTAAACCTAGTACTATATTGAACAGCGCTGGAGAGTGAGCATCTTTGTCTGGTGTCTGTTCTTAGAGGTAAGGCTGTCATTTTTTTCCCATTGAGGTTGACGATTGCTGTAGGCTTGTGGTAGATTGCTTTAACTATATTGAGGAATGTCACCTCTATACCCATTGGGCAAGGGTTTTGATCATCAACGGGTGCTGGATCTGGTCAGATGCTTTCTCTACATCTATTGATATGATCATATGTTTTTTATCTTTTCTTTTGTTGATATGATGGATTATGTTGATTGATTTCCGAACGTGAAACCATTGCAGCATCCCTGGAACGAATTCCACTTTTCATGGTGTATGATCTTTTTGATGAGTTGTTGAATTCTGTTTGCTGGTATTTCTTAATAATTTTCGCATTCGTATTCATTAGAGATGAATACGGCCTGTATTTTAATTTTCTTGTGGTGTCTTTGTTTTCTTTTGGTATTAGAGAGATATGGGCTTTATAGAAACTGATTAAGAGAGTTTCTATTTCTTCAATTTCCTGGAAAATACTGAGAAAAACTGGCAATAGGTCCTCATTAAATGTTTGGAAAGATTCGCTAGTAAATCCATCTGGACCTGGCCTTTTATTTTTGTGAAGACTTTTGATTACAGTTTCAATTGCCTGGATGTTCATAGGTCTATTCTGGTAATCTACATCATCTTGATTCAGTCTTGGGAGATTATAGGATTCCAGGAATTTATCCATTTCTTCTAGGTTCTCCTGTTTCATGGCATACAGACTTTCAAAGTAGTCTCTGATAATCTTTTGAATTTCTTTGGTTTCTATTGTGATATGCCTCTTCTCATTTCTGATTCTGCTTCTGCTTATTAGGGTTCTCTCTCTCTCTTTATTTGTGATTCTTGATAGTGGTTTTTCTATCTTGTTTATTTTCTTGAAGAACCAGCTCTTGGTTACATTGATCTTTTGGATTGCTTTTTGGGTTTCCCTGTTGTTGGTTTCTGCTCTAAGTCTTATTATCCCTTTCCTTCTGCCTGGTTTGGGCTACGTTTGCTGTTCCTTTTCTACGATCTTGAGCTGTGAAGAAAAGTTGTTTTTGTGGGCCCTTTATTCCTTCCTGAGAAATGCTTGCAGAGCTATAAATTTTCCCCTTTAAATGGCTTTATCTGCACCCCATAGGTTCTGGTAGCTCGTGTCTTCATTCTTATTTGTTTCCAGATATCTTTTGATTTCGTCCTTGACTTCCTTCCTGATCCACTTGTTCAGCATTGAGTTGCTTATTTTCCAGGTGTTTGATTTGGTTCTCCGTGTCTGTGTGTGATTCACATCTATCTTCAGTGCATCATGGTCTGAAAAATTAGTTGATAATCTTTCTATCTTCCTGATTCTATTGAGGTATCTTCTGTGGCCTAACACATGGTTTATTTTAGAAAAATATTCCGTGTGCACTGGAGAAGAATATGTATTCTTTCTTTTGGGGGTGTAAAGCCCTGTATAGGTCTATAAGCCCTCTCTCTTCTATTTCTTCCTTTAAAGCCAAAGTTTCCTTGCTGAGTTATGTTATTGTTGATCTGTCCAGAGGTGATAAGCCGATGTGTAAGTCTCTGGCTATTATTGTGTTGCTAGCAATGTCCTTCTTAAAATCTGTTAGCAGTTGTTTTACATATTTAGGTGTTCTCTCATTAGGTGCATATACATTTAAGAGTGCGATTCCTTCCTGTTGTACGTATCCTTTTATAAATAGAAAATAGCCTTCACTGTCCTTTCTAAGCTTTTTCAACCTAAATTTTTTTGTCAGACACTAGTATTGCCACCCCAACTTTTTTGAGAGAGCTGTTTGCTTGCAGGATTGTTTTCTATCTTTAACTTTGAGTCTGTTTTTGCTCTGACTATTCAGATGAGATTCTTGTAGGCAGTAGAATGTTGGGTTCTGTCTCTGAATCCATTTTGCCACTCTGTGTCTCTTAATTGGTGAATTTAGACCATTGACATAGAGACAGATTATTGTTATGGGATTTTGTGTCATCTTTTTGTAAGTGTCTGTTGTGCTTGTAGGGTTTGTCTTGTCTTATTGTAGCCACTTTAGCTCTTCTTTTAGATTTCTTTTTGAGTGTTGAAGTTCCTGAGCTTCTGTTTATCCACAAAGTAATGTTCTGTTCCTTCGAGTTTGAGTGGGAGTTTTGCCGTATAGAGTTTTCTTGGTGAAGCATTCATTTCAGTCAGTTTTTTCAGTATATCCCACCATTCCTTTGGGCTTGGAGGGTTTTCTCTCTTAGGCCTGCTGTGAATCTAAGGGGTGCTCCTTTGTATGTGATTTCCTCTTTGACCTTACTGCTTGCAGTTTTGAGTCTCTATTGGTGGCATCCATCATTGTAACTATGATATGTCTTGGAGTGTTTTTGTTAGGGTATCTTTTAGCTGGCAATCTTCAGGCTCCTTGAATCTAAATGGCTGCATTATACAGCTTTGGGAATTTTTCAGATGAATTTTTTAACCGTGGCTTTTTCATTGGAATTGTTTCCCTGACCTTCTGGTAGTCCAATGATTCTAATGGTATTCCTCTTGGTATCATATTCTATGACTCTGATTTGCTCTAGAGCTATTTTGAGGTCTCTTGCCATTGCTTGTTGTTGCCAGTTGGCTTGGTGCAGCTGATCTTCCAGCTCACTGATTCTGTCTTCAACTGTGGTCATTCTACTGTTGTGAACAGAGACTGAGTTTTTTATCTCATCTACAGAATCTTTGATTCATGGCATTTCTGTGCGTAGCTTCCAATTTCTGCCCTCATATCTTCCCGTAATGTCTCGATTGTTTCTCTCATGTTACTGGATATCTGTATGACAGTTTCATTGAATTTATTGAACATCTTCAATACTTCATATCTGAATTCTTTCTCAGAGAGGTCTTTTAGGTGAGTAGCACCTACTGAGGCTTCTGGACTCTTTTCATCATCCTTCCCACGTGGTAGGGATTTGCATTGTTTCTTCATGTTGGTATGGAAGTATGGGGACTGAGATGTTACACTAGTTTTCTTGGTGTGACTAAACTACCTGCGGCCTCGTGAGCATTGGCCTGCCGAAAATTAGGCCACACCCACTTCTACATTATCCACGCCTACCTCTGAAGAGGCCACTCCCCCACAGGTACCTGGTGTGTGTGAGGGGGTTGTACCAGCTGGGAGGGTAAGAAGACCGGGACAGCGTTGGAGATGAACAGTAGAGGCTCGAGGATGGAGGTCAACCCAGGGTCCTAGAGGATGCCTGGGGCGCTTGCACAAAGAAAGCCACGTCTCGGGTTCGAATACTGGCGGATTAACTGGCCTGGGAGGTAAAGAAGATCATCACAGCATTGGGAACGAATGGAGGAAATTACACTTTTAAATAATGGTTTAGGTATTCAGGTCAAAATAGTATTAAAATTTATGGTACTGATGTACAAAGACACTACACCTCCAACAAAGTAGAAAATAACTTCTGTAACTGTCCCTATGTCATCTGTAGTCTAACTTTATTATCCATTCCCTCACTGCTTAGTAATCAGTTTTGTAATCCAATGTCAAAGGCTTGTCATTGTTAGATGCTGCCTATTTCCTTGTTGTCTTCATATTCCGTAGGTGAGTGAGATTATTCAGTGTTTAGAGCCAACAACACTGTAAACATAAGATTCAAGCTACAATAAATAAACCTGAAAATATGCCAGTCAATGACATAGCCTAGATTGGGAAGGAACCTGGAGACATTGGTGAAGGGAAAGTGACACTGATGGTGAGATTGACATTGAAACATTGTATTCCTAAAAGATCTATTATAAGTAACTGTAAGTCTGGTGTCAAAATAAAAATTTGATTTTTCAATAGGGAATATTCTTTCAGTGTTGGTAATAATATCATCTGTTTTAGCATGTTAAGGAAAACACTGTGAAGATTTCTTTAAAAATATAAAAGCATAACTCTTTTTTTTGGGTTTTTGAGTCACACCTGGCAATGCACAGGGGTTACACTTGGCTTTGCACTCAAGAATTACTCCTGGCAAGTAAAGGACCTGTACAAAGAAAACTACAAAATCCTACTTCAGGAAATAAAAGAGGACACGAGTAACTGGAAAAATATCCCCTGCTCATGGATGGGGAGAATTAACATTGTCAAAATGGCAATACTTCCCAAAGCACTGTACAAATTCAATGAGATCCCTATAAGGATACCCATGACATTCTTCAAAGAAATGGAGCAAACACTCCTGAAATTTATATGGAAAAATAAGCCCCCACGAATAGCTAAAGCAATTCTTGGGGAAAAGAAAATGGGAGAAATCAACCTCCCCAACTTCAAGCTCTACTACAAAGCAGTAATAATTAAAACAGCATGTACTAGAACAAAGGCAGACCTGCAGACCAATGGAACAGAATTGAATATACTGACATCTCCTCCCAAGCATATGATCATCTAATCTTCAATAATGGGGCAAGAAAAGTGAAATGGAGCAGGGAAAGACTCTTTAATAAGTTGTACTGGCAATACTGGATGGCTACATGCAAAAAAGTGGGCTCAGATCTCTGCCTAACGCCATGCACAAAAGTAAGATCAAAATGGATTTATGACCTCAACATCACACCGGAACCCATAAAGTTCATTGAAGACAAAGTTGGCAAAACCCTCCATGATATTGAAGCTAATGTTATCTTCAAAGATGTCATGCCACTGGCCAACCAAGTGAAAACAGAGATAGACAAGTGGGACTATCTTAAACTAAGAAGCTTCAAAAGAAACACTGACCAAAATACAAAGACAGTCTACAGAATAGCAAAGGATATTCACCAAATACACATCCAATCAAGGACATACAAGGTAGTGGTTGAACTCCACAAGAAGAAATCACCCAACCCCATCCAAAAATGGGGCGAAGAAATGAAAAGAAATTTTCACAAAGAAGAAATCCGAATTTCTATAAGGCACATGAGAAAATGCTCTACATCACTAATCATCAGGGAGTTGCAAATCAAAACAACAATGAGATATCATTTCAAACCACAGAGACTGGCTCACATCCAAAAGAACAAAAGCACTCAGGTTTCTTCCAGTCTCTGGCTATTGTAAAGAGTGCTGCAATGAACAAACAAGTGCAGATGTCACTTCGACTACAAATTTTGGCCTCTCTGGGGTATATTCCCAGGAGTGGTATTGCTGGGTCAAATGGGAGCTCAATTTCTAATTTTTTGAGAATCGTCCATACTGTTTTCCAAAAGGGCTGAACTAGTCGGCATTCCCACCAACAGTGAAGGAGTGTCCCTTTCTCGCCACATCTGCACCAGCATCGGTTGCTTTTGTTCTTTTGAATGTGGGCCAGTCTCTGAGGTGTGAGATGGTATCTCATTGTGGTTTTGATCTGCATCTCCCTGATGATTAATGATGTAGAGCATTTTCTCATGTGCTTTTTTGCCATTCGGATTTCTTCTTTGAGAAAGTTTCTGTTCATTTCATTGCCCCATTTTTTGATGGAGTTGGATGTTTTCTTCCTGTGGAGTTCCACCAGTATTTTGTATATCCTTGTTATCAACCCCTTGTCAGATGTGTATTCGGTGAATATCCTTTCCCATTCTGTAAACTCTCTTTGTATTTTGGTCACTGTTTCTTTGGAGGTGCAGAAGCTTCTTAGTTTAACATAGTCCCATTTATCTATCTCTGTTTTCACTTGCTCGGCCAGTGGTGTGGCATCTTTGAAAGTACCATTAGCCTCAATGTCATGGAGGTTCTGAGTGCCCAAGAACAGATGACTGGTTAAAGAAACTCTGGTACATCTACACAATGGAGTACTATGTAGCTCTTAGAAAAGATGAAGTCATGAAATTTACATACAAGTGGTGCAATATGGAAAGTATCATGCTAAGCGAAATGAGTCGGAAAGAGAGCGATAGACATAGAAAAATTGCATTCATCTGGGGGATATAAAGCAACAAAATATGAGATCAATACCTAAGAATAGCTGAGATCAACACCAGGAGGATTTCTCCATAACTTAGAGGCCAGCCGGATATTCTAGGGGAAAGGGCAGTTCAGATAGAGAAGGGAACACCAAATGAAAGGTGTTTGGAGGATCCTCCCAGAAAGGGAAATGCATGTTGAAAGTAGACTATGGACTGAGCATGATTGCCACTCAATGCCTCTTTTGCAGACCACAACACCCAAAAGGAGAGAGAGAACAAAGGGGAATGCCCTGCCACAGAGGCAGGGTGGGAGGGGGGGTGGGAGGAAATGGGCACTGGTGGAGGGATGGGTATTTGATCATTGTATGACCGAAACTCAAGCACAAAGATTTGTAAATCTACAACTGTACCTCATGGTGCTTCACTAATAATATATATATATATAAAAGCATTGTAAACCACAGAATTTGAATTAAAAGTAAAATAATTTAAATTTAAAAATAAGGTAGTATAAAGAAAGGTTGGGGGAATGAAGATCCAACTAGAGCTGACATAGGGACAGTAGTAGAAGGTCATGTACACTTTGGGGTGCTGTAAGATTGTACATCAGTATCATAAATTTTAATGCTGTTGCAATTATGTTACCTAAACTGAATGTTTAAGTTTTAATAATAAAAAATAAAATATGTAGGAAAAAAAAAGAACAAAAGCAACCCATGGTGGCGCCAATGTGGCAAGAAAGGGACCCTCCTTCACTGCTGTTGGGAATGCCGACTGGTTAACCCCTTCTGGAAAACAGTATGGACGATTCTCAAAAAACTAGAAATTGAGTTCCCATTTGACCCAGCAATTCCACTATTGGGAATATATCCCAGAGAGGCAAAAAGTATATTAGAAGTGACATCTGCACTTGTTTGTTCATTGCAGCACTCTTTACAATAGCCAGAATCTGGAAAACACCTGAGTGCCCGAGAACAGAAGACTGGTTAAAGAAACTTTGGTACATTTACACAATGGAGTACTGTGTAGCTGTTAGAAAAGATGAAGTCATGAAATTCACATACAAGTGGTACTACATGGAAAGTATCATGCTAAGCAAAATGAGTCAGAAAGAGAGGGATAGACACAGAAAGACTGCGTTCATCTGGGGAACATAAAGCAACAAAATGGGAGACTAACACCCAGGAGTGGCCAAGATTAGTACCAGTTATGTTGCTCTATGACTTGGAGGCCAGCCACACGTGCTAGGGGAAATGGAAGCTCAGATAGAGAAGAGAGCACCAAATAAAGGGTGTTGGGAAGATCCTCCCAGGGTGGGAGAAGCATGCTGAAAGTAGACTATACACAAAACATGACTGCCACTCAATGCCTCTCTTGCAAACCACAGGACCCAAAAGGAGAGAGAGAGAACAAAAGGGAATCCCTTGCCACAGAGGCAGGGTGGGAGGGGGGATGGGTGTTGGGAGGGATGCTGGGAACTGTGGTGGTGGAGGATGGGCGCTGGTGGAGGGATGGGTACTTGATCACTGTTTAACTGAAACCCAAGCACAAAAATTTGTAAGTCTATAACTGTACCTCATGGTGTTTCACTAATAATAAATAAATAAATAAATAGAAAAAGGCCCTCCCGTTGATCGTCGATTTGCTCGAGCGGGCCCAGTAACGTCTCCATTGGAGACTTTGTTGTTACTGTGTCTGGCATATCGAATACTCTCGGTAGCTTGCCGGGCTCTCCGAGAGGGGCGGAGGAATCGAACTCGGGTCGGCCATGTTGGCCGCGTGTAAGGTGAACGCCCTACCCGCTGTGCTATCGCTCCAGCCCTAAATAAATAATAAATAAATAAATAAATAAATAAATAAAAAAGAATTACTCCTGGCGTTTCGCAGGGGACCATATGTGATTCTGGGAATTGAACCTGGGTTGGCCGCGTGCAAGGCAAACACCCTACCTGCTGTACTATCACTCCAGCCCCTAAAAGTATAACTCTTATGACACAGCAATTTCACTTCTTGGTGGAACCTACCCAAAAGCACAAAATTCATATGAATATATGCATACCAATTTTCCCTGAAGTTATTAATACGTTTGTCAGGATATGTAAACAACACAAATATCTGATTTTAGAAAAACAATAAGAGAACAGTAAAATAACAATCCTTTCAAGTGCTCTAAGCCAATAGCAACACATTTTATTTGCCATTATAGCTAAAGGTTCCTACTTTAGCTATAAAGTAATAAAAAATAAAATAAAAATAGGCCACTTCTGGAAAGTTGAAAATTATTTTAACTTTTTACACTCTGTAATTCTTGCACTGAGACCTTTTCTTGGATCCTTTAGACTGGGGAAACCTCCACTGCTGAATCTTGAAAACAAAACCAGGTTGACACACGAATTCTATCCCCTCAACTCCAAGGGCTTGAAAGTTCTTATGTCTGTCCTCAAATACCTTCATAATAATGGTGATATGAAAATAGGAGTAATTAGATATTCACCTGTATATAAAATCTTTGGGGGCAGCCGGGGGTACCCACAACGTTTCTTCCCCTTGCCACCCAGGTTCTGGGGTCCCGGGCCACTCGCACAGCTCGGGCAGCCTGGGCCATGGGGCAGACAGTGGAGGAGACTAGGGCCAAGCCAGTTTATTGACCAGATGCCATTTATTCCATTCTTGTTCCCGTTCACTCCTGTCTCTCTCTTTTCTTCTCTCTGGGTCCCAATCTGGAACCCCTCTTTCCTGCCTGTGGCTCTAGTTCTTGATCCCGATCTCCCAGCCCACTCTTACAGTCTAGTTAAATCCCCAAAACCTTGAGAGGCTGGGCTTACACATAGATGTGGTCACAATCAATAGGGTTAAAGTTCTTCCCTCAGGGGATCCTGCTCCTAGGACAGATTCTCTTTAAGCAGGACAACCCACCCAAGGGCGGAATCCCATGAATGTGTTTCTCCTCTCCTTATCCAAGAAACATATAAGCATTCATAATATTAATCATTTTGTATGGGCACACTAAGAGATGCATTAAACTTATAGAATTGCTCTCCTGGGGTCATCCTGATCTCAGACTACAGTGCTCAGGCCAGATTAGACTTTCCTCTTCCTAGCAGGGTCCTAGTCTCATCATTACTTTTGGATCATGACAGTATTTGTCCATGATCAAACTCTTAACTTATAGTTAAGAATTGTGGCACTTTCTATATCTATCCCTCTCTTTCTGACTCATTTCGCTTAACATGATACTTTCCACATAGTACCACTTGTATGTAAATTTCATGACTTCATCTTTTCTAACAGCTACATAGTACTCCATTGTGTAAATGTACCAGTTTCTTGAACCAGTCATCTGTTTTCAGGCACTCAGGTTTTTCCCAGATTCTGGCTATTGTAGAGTGCTGTCACTTCGACTATACTTTATTGCCTCTTTGGGAGGCCAGCTACACATGCTAGGGGGAAAGGAAGCTCAGATAGTGAAGGGATCACCAAATAAAGGGTGTTGGGTGGATACTCCCAGGATGGGAGAAGCATGCTGAAAGTAGACTATAGACCAAACATGATTGCCACTCAATTCCTCTTTTGCAAACCACTACACCCAAAAGGAGAGAGAAAACAAAAGGTTATGCCCTGCCACAGAGACAGGGTGGGATGAGGGGGATGGGGGGTGGGAGGGATATGGGATCTGTGGTGGTGGGAAATGGGAACTGGTGAAGGGATGGCTATTATATCATTGTATAATTGAAACCCAAGCACAAAAAATTGTAAGTCTACAAAAATAAAAAAATTTAAAAAATTTAAAAAAGAATTGTGGCACTTTGGCCAGGCCCATCTTGATGCCAGGGTAGCACATAGATTACCACTTGCCCTGGTTCCATCCAGTCCCTTGCTGGGATCCTGCTTTCAGGGTAGCTTGTAGTGAGGGCAACTGAGGCTTAAGTTGAGAAAGCAGATGTCTGGGAATGAATAATATTCGAAGCCAATTAAATCCCATGTTACAAAAGCATAATATTAATTATCTTCTTGTGTTTATACAAAAGGACATTGCTTTAAAATAAACTATTCAAAAGACATAAGGAGAGGAGAAAGGCAATATTAACTTATAATACAAGTTCAGTGTACTAGAAAGATTTCACCTTAAGAATTAACAGAAAGAGGTTAGGGGAATAAGCTGATTAATTGTTTGGGGGAAAGAGCATAGAGAAGTGGTTACAGATACACAAAAGAATGGGAGTGATTCAGGAGCACTGGGATGGGTGTAACCCGATAAACCTAAGCACCTTGTGGCAAGGAAGAAAGGACAAAGTAATGTTATCCTACACACCTGCATGACCACTATAAAAGTATTTTAAAGGCACAGAAATTGCTACACGAACAGATTATAAATAACAACCCCTTACTTAAAAATAACAAATAAAGTCAGATAATTGGAAATCTTGAGCTCAAAATGGAAGAACCAAAAATCTTTAAGAACAATGGGGAAACAAGGGGAATTATCTGTCCTGGAGATGGACAGAAATCCCGGGAAATCAATCGCAAATAAAGTGTTCAACATTAAAAAATGATTGAAAATAATGATGAAAATACTAATTATTGGTTAAAAGACCAATAGATCATGTTGTACTAACTGTAATCAACATTCATGCAGAAAATGAAGAGATAGCAAAGTGCATAAAGCTTATGTTCTTAAAAGCTTTCGAAACACACTGATGGAAGCACAAACGTACTAGGAGTCTTCAATACTTACATCACTAGATTAATCAAACAGAAGAATGTCAAACAAGAGCCCTAAATGAGAAGCTAAAATCTAAATGAGAAGTCTCTTTGTTTGGATCCTACCCTATGGCTCTTGTGCCATATATGACCTCTTCTAAGACCGAAGAAGCCCCTCTCAAATCCCTCTTAAACCCAGGACGTGGCCCAGAGGACCCAGAAAGCTGATCCTGGCCTCTTTCATCATCTAAATACATTAAGGGCTTTAGTACCCAACCAACCATATGACCTCTTCCAGGGTCCCCTATACTGAGGGTGACCTGCCAAACTTTTGTCAAATCCAAAGCCATATAGGCACGAGAATATAACCCCATTTATCCTCATCAATTCCATGGGTTTTGGGGTCTCGTAGATTTCCAAATATATGTCTGTTTTAACCCTTCTATTCACTTAATCACTTAATCACTTAACTTCCCGATAGTCGTCGATTTGCTCGAGCGGGCGCCAGTAACGTCTCCATTTGTCCCTGTCGTGTGCTAGTGTAGCCCAATGGCATCTGTTCGCTCCGGGAATATGAAGAGCCTCAAACCGATCGTTCATGATCTTGACGAAGAAGTCTGACCATCTGGTAGGTGGGCGGCCAGGAGGTCTCTTGACATCCCGTGGAATCCAATCAGTAACAGCTCTAGTCCAACGGTCGTCTTTAAATCTCATTACGTGACCAGCCCATCTGATTTTCGACACCTTGGCAAATGAGACAGCGTCCCTGATACTTGATCGTCGACAGATGTCAGAACTCCGGATTCATTCTCTCATTTGAGTGAAACGTGATATTCCAAGCATGGCTCTTTCTATTCTTCTTTGGGAGACCTGAATGGCGTTCTCATCTTGTTTGCGTAGGGCCCAGGTCTCTGAGGCATATGTTAATGCAGGAAGAACAGTGGAATCAAAGAGATGTGCCCGGAGCCGGAGGTTTTTCGTACTCTTAGCTATTTCTTCGACGTTCTTGAAGGCGTTCCAAGCCGCTCTCTTCCTCCTGCGCAGCTCGGGTGCCAGGTCATTTGTCATGTTGACCTCTCGACCTAGGTACACATAGCTGTTGCATTCGGAGATGGTCGTTCCAATGAGAGCGAATGGGGCGTCAGGAACAAGGCTGTTTCTCATAAACATTGTCTTCGTAAGATTCAGCTGTAGTCCTACCTTTCCACACTCAGGGTCAAAGTCAGCCAGCATTTGTGCCGCTTGGCTGATGTTTGGTGTTATTAAAACAATGTCATCAGCAAAGCGGAGGTGGTGTAGTTGCCGACCATCTATCTTCACTCTCATTCCTTCCCATTCCAGTCATCGCATGATGTTCTCGAGGGTGGCACTGAAGTGTTTCGGTGAAATGGTATCACCCAATGGAGGTGTTGGAGGCGTCGGTGTCCTTGTCAACACAAACTTGGCCAAGAGCATTGATTCATTCAAATGCCTAACAACCCGAATCGGACGTTTGCATTTGAATAGATGTGGCTCACTGCCTGCAGTTTCTATCTTCGTTGTCTACGCACCAACATCTCATTATGATGAAAGAGAAATCGAGAAGTTCTACATGGAGCTAGAGAAGTTCTATAAAGAAGACCACACCTTCTACAAGATCATTGTGGGTGATTTTAATGCCAAGATAGGACCGAGAAGATCAGCTGAAGAACTTCACATCGGGACCCATGGCCTAGAATGGAACGAACAGGGTGAGAGACTGTCTGAGTTCATCATGTCGACCAAGACCATTCATGGTAACTCACAGTTCCAGAAGGCAGAATCTAAACGATGGACATGGGAGTCTCCTGGTGGACGATTCCACAACGAAATAGACCACATCATATTCAATTGACGGTTTTGCCTGACTGATGTCGCTGTTGTCCCAAAATTTCAAACGGGATCGGACCACCGTCTCCTTCGTGCAAAATTCTACTTCACAGAGCGGGGAGAAAGGGATGCAAAGTTCAAAAAAAGAACTCCCAGAATGACCACCAACTGGGAACTCTTTGGTACTACTGCGGCAACATGGCAAGATGCCATTGTTGACAACATTGACGAGGAATACGATCTACTGGTTCAGCACCTCCATGAATGTGCGAGGAACGCCAAGAGAGAGATAGCCACAAAAAGTCGCCTATCTTCAAAAACTCTTGAGCTAATTCGCCAGCATGGTTTGGCGCATGCCTCAGGCAACCGCAAGCTAACGTCCGAGCTCGCAAAGCAGTGCAGAGATGCGATCAAGGAAGACCTCAAAGAGAGAAGAGCAGAAGTACTGGTAGATGTGGCAGAAGCCGGGAAAAGTATTCGTAACGCCCGCCTGTCCTTCGCCAACTATAAGACCAAGATGCCTGCCCTCCGACGTCCTGATGGATCCATCACATCCTCCAGAACGGCAATGGAGAAGATTATCCATGACTTCTACTCAAATCTCTTCGATAGCCATGTCTACTTGCCGACATACCAAATTCCACAGGATGGGTATGTCGTTCCCAATGTTCTCCCTTCCGAAATCCGACACGCCATTTCGTCGGTAAAGAAACAAACAGCACCCGGCCCAGACAAGTCAGACCTGAACACCTGAAGAACCTGCCATCAGTACTCATCAATACACTGGCTCGGCTCTTCACTCGCTACCTGTCTGAATGCAAGGTTCCGTCCCAATGGAAAACCAGCAGGACCGTACTACTGTTCAAGAAGGGAGACATCCATGACATTGGCAACTATCGCCTGATCTGCCTATTGTCTGTCATCTACAAGTTGTTCACTCGAGTCATCCTGAATACGATTGGCAGAACACTAGATGAAGGACAACCATGCGAGCAAGCAGGGTTCCACAAAGGATTCAGCACCATCGACCATATCCACACAATAACCAAGCTCATTGAGGTTTCTCTGGAGTTCAAGATGCCGCTCTGCTTAACGTTCATTGATTTAAAGAAGGCCTTTGATTCTGTTGAGACGGAAGCGGTCATTGAAGCCCTAGCCAATCAGGGCATTCAAGCCCAATACATCAGGATCCTCCGTGAGCTGTATTGCGGATTCACTACCAGGATCTCACCATTCTACAAAGAAGTGATCGTTGATGTCAAGAGAGGGGTGCGGCAGGGTGATACCCTTCTATTCAAACGAAAATATTAGACTCTGAACTGCAAAACCAATTAAGTATCATTCTAAGGGCACAGATATTGTTAGATTAATACATTATAAAGTGTACTGCTTGCTGAAAAATAATAAGTTATATAAGACCTCAGATATCAAGAAAGCTGAAACTCAAATCTTAGCACCCACAAATCTTTAGAAACAATAATGAAACAAAGGATTTTATCTATTCTGGCAGACAGGACAAAAGTCCTGGCAAATCACTGAGCTCAAATAAACCCTAAAGCCTCATTAATGAGGAACTCAAATCAATGTTCCATACAATGGCCAAGGAAATAAAGCAATCACTGGAAGGAAAATTCAACCAATTTAAATATGAACTGACCCAGCGTATGAAGGAGTCTGCACAAATGGAATTGAAGAAGGTAAAACATGCAATAGTAAGTCATAGCAACTGAATTCAACATGTAGAGACCATATCAGTGATACTAAGGACAAAATATTAGCATTGTTCTCCCGTTGTTCATCGATTTGCTCAAGCAGGCACTAGTAACATCTCCACATTGTGAGACTTGTTGTTACTGTTTTTGGCATATCGAATAACACCACAGGGAGCTTGCCAGGCTCTGCTGTATGGGCGGGGTAGCTTGCCGGACTCTCCGAGAGGGATGAAGGAATTGAACCCGGGTTGGCTGTGTGCAAGGCAAATGCCCTACCCACTGTGCTATTGCTCTAGCCTAAGGACAAAATATTATCTATCACCAATAGCAAAGAGAATAAATAAAAGAAAGTTAAATGAATGAAAGAGAATATAATATTTGTGATACATAATAGCAAAATAAATAATCATCAAATCATCAGAATACCAGAGAGTGAAAAGAATCGCTGGTGGAAAAAATAATAACTGAGAAATTTCATGATATCTTGAGTAAGGCTCTTGCAGAGTTTTAAGATGTCCAAAGAGTACAAAACAAAATAGACTAAAACAAAAGAATACCAAGACACATAGTAATTAAGTAAATTCAAAAGACAAAGACATACTATTTTAAGCTGGAAGAGAGGAGGAAAAAATCCTCACGTATAAGGAAAACAATGTAAAAATTCCAACAGACCTTCCATATGACATCTTACAAGCCAGGAAATAGTGAAATAATATATATGAAGTGCTGAGAGAAAAAACCTTCCAGGCTAGAATCCACTACCCTGCAATGCTATCATTTAGACTTGAGAGAGGGATAAGAAACTTTTCAGACAATCAAGAGCTACTAGCATTTGTGACAACTGAACCAATAACGCAATAATTAAAGGCCACTTATAAAATTTAGACCCTTGAAAAAACAACCAGATTTCTCTCTCTCTTTCTCTCTCTCTCACACACACACACATGGTAACAGAGTTCTTTATGTCAATAGTCTCTCTGAATGTCAATAGGCTAAAGTTCCCTATAAAAAGATATAGTATAGCTGGATGGATCAGGAAAGAAAATACATCCATTTGTTCCCTACAGGAAACACACCCAAACTCACAACATAAATAGATATTTAGAGTAAAATGATAGAAAACAATTATGAAAGTCAATGGAAAACAAAAAAACTTGGACAGCAATACTGATATCAGAAAGTATCTTTCAATATAAAGAAAATAATTAGATAGCTATTAATTATTGGTCAAAGGAGTAGTAGATCAAGAAATATTGTTATTAACACTTATGCAGCAAACAAAGGCTCAGAAAAGGGGCTGGAGCAATAGCACAGCGGGTAGGGCATTTGCCTTGCACACGGCCAGCCCACGTTTGATTCCCAGCATCCCATATGGTCCCCTGAGCACTGCCAGGGGTGACTCCTGAGTGCAGATCCAGGAGTAATCCCTGTGCATCGCCGGGTGTGACCCAAAAAGCAAAGAAAAGTCTCAGAAAAGCTCATAAAGCTTCTGCTCAGGAACCAAAGAAACACACTGGCTGAAACATAATAGTAGTGGGTGACTTAAACACACCATTTCACCACTAGCGAGACCAACAAGGCAGAATATCAGTAAAGATATGAGTCCTAAACAAGGACCTGAAAGAATTGGTTGGACATATACAGAGCTCTGCAACACCAAAATAAGAATATACATTCTTCTCTAATGCATATGGTGCATTCTCCAGGATATATCACATATTAAAGCACAACTAAAACATACACTTTATCACTGTCATCCTGTTGTTCATCAATTGCCTGGATCAGGCCCCAGTAACGTTTCCTTCGTCCTAGCCCTGAGATTTTAAAAAGCGCCACATCCGAGGCTCTTTCAGGGTCAGGAGAATGAGACCTATCATTGTTACTGGTTTTTGGCATATTGAATACACCACAGGGAGTTTGCCAGACTCTGCCGTGTGGGCAGGATACTTTTGGTAGCCTGCCAGGTTCTCCAGAATAAGAACTAGATAATAAGAACTGCTCTCCTTCTGGGAGCAGGGTTTGATAGTCTCTGGGTCTTGGTCATTGATGGGATTACACGGCGCCGGGGTCAATTGGTGGGTGTAATGCCTACATACTGGAAGATGGGGGATCTGGGTGGAGGAGGCCCCAGTCCCAATCTGAGCAGGCTTGGAGATCTACATAAATTTCAAACATAAATAAATTTACAAATAAAGAAAGTCTACAAACTACCTTTTCAAACTACAATGCCATGAAAGTAGAGATTAATCACAGAATGAAGAAATGGAGAACTTCTTGCAGGCTGAAATAAACATTGCTAAAAAACAGTTGTTTCAAAGAGGAAATCAAGGAACAAATAAAAATTCCTTGAAATAAACATTGTTAAAAACAATTCTGTCAAAGAGGAAATAAATTAAGAAAAAAGTTACTTGAAACTAATGAAAATAAAGATGCCAGAATCTATGGGATATAGCAAAATCTATACAAGGAATTTCATAACAATGCAGGCCTAGATTAAGAAAGAACGAAAAACCCAAGTCAACAACCAACAAAATGTCTCAACAATCTGGAGAAAGAATAGCAAACAAATACTAACAATAGTGGGAGGAGGAAAATAATAAAAAACTAGAGCAGAATTCAACAACAACAATAAAATTCCAAGAAAACTATTCAAAGAATAGATGAAACCAGGAGCTGGTTCTTAAAAAAACAAACAAGATTGATAAACTCATGAGGAAAAAGAGAGAAAATGTTTATATAAATTGGATCAGATATGAAAGGAGAAAAATTAAAACAGTTTCTTCAGAAATTCAAAATATAATTAGAGATTGCCATGAGCATCTATTGGCTCTTAAACTAGAGAACTTATAAAAATAGATAGAGTCATGTAATCCCAGAAGCTGAAGGAGAGGAAAATAGAAAACCTAAGCAGGTCAATCACAAGTAAATAAATTGAAATAGTAATTAAAATCTCCCCTAAGAACAAAAGTCCCTATCCAGATGGTTCACTGGTGAGTTCTATTAAACCTTCAAAGAAGATTTACTGCCTTTATTACTCAAGCTCTGCCAAAATATTGAAGACATAAGAATTCATCCTAACACTTTATATGAAGCTAACATTACAATAATAGTCAAATAAGACAGACACACTTCCAGAAAAGAAAATTTCTAACCAATCTCCCTGATTTATACCAATGCAAAAATCTTTAACAAAATCTTAGCTAACCAAATCCAAGAACATATCAAAAAATACCATACTCACAGATCAATTAGGATTCATCTCAGGGATGCAAGGGTAGTTCCAGATATTTAAATCAATGAACATAATACACCACATTAGTAAAAGTAAAGATAAAAATCATAATATCATATCAATAGATGCAAAGAAAGCCTTTTGCAAAATGCAATATCCATTCATGATAAAAAAAAAAAACTTCAAAAGTGCTTTGTAAATCCGTGATATCAACCCCTTATCAGATGGGTATTGGATGAACATCCTTTCCCATACTGTAGACTATTTTTGTATTTTGGTCACTGTTTCTTTTGAGGTGTAGAAATTTCTGACTTTAAAATAGTCCCATTTGTTTATTTCTGTTTCACTTGCTTGGCCAGTGGTGTGACATCTTTGAAGATACCGTTAGCTTCAATGTAGTAGAGGATTTTGCCAACCTTGTCTTTAATGAACCTTATGGATTCTGGTAAGATGTTGAGGTCTTTAATCCATTTTGATCTTACTTTTGTATATGGTGTTAGGTAGAGATCTGAGCCCATTTTTTTGCATATAGCTGTCCAGTTTTGTCAGAAAAAAAATTGTTAAAGAGGCTTTCCTTGCTCCACTTCACATTTCTTGCTCCCTTATCAAAGATTAGATGATCATATATTGGGGGAGGAGGTGCCAGTATACTCAACCCTGTTCCATTGGTCTGCCACTCTGAATTTTTTCCAATACTATGCTGTTTTAATTATTACCACTTTGTAGTAGAGAATGAGGTTGGGGAGGTTGATTCCTCCCATTTTCTTTTCCCCAAAAATTGTTTTAGCTATCCGTAGGTGCTTCTTGTTCCATAAGAATTTCAGGAGTGTTTGTCCCATTTCTTTGAAGAATCTCATGGGTATCCTTATAGGAATTGCATTGAATTTGTATAATGCTTTGGGAAGTATTGCCATTTTGACAATGTTAATTCTCCCGATCCAGGAATAGGGGTATCTTTCCATTTCCTCATGCACTCTTTTATTTCCTGAAGTAGTGTTTTGTAGTTTTCTTTGTACATCTCTTTTACCTCCTTAATTAAGTTGATTCTGAGGTATTTGATTTTCTGAGACATGATTGTGATCAGAATTGCTTTTTTAATGTCACTTTCTTCTCTCTCATTATTTGTGTATACGAAAGCCATGGACTTTTGGGTAGTGATTTTATAGCCTTGAGTATACAAGTCTATTGTTTTTAGGAGTTTCTTGGTAGAGGTTTTAGGGTTCTCTAAGTATAGTATCATATAATCTGCAAATAGTAAGAGCTTGATTTCTTCCTTTCCTATCTGAATGCCCTTAAAATATTTTGCTTTCCTAACGGCTATTGCAAGTACTTCCAGTACTATATTGGACAGAGGTGTAGAGAGTGAGCATCCTTGTCTCGTCCCTGATCTTAGAGGGAAGGCTCTTAGTTTTTCCCCATTGAGTTATGATGCTTTCCATAGGCTTGTGGTAGATGGCTTTGCCTATATTGAGGGAAGTCCCTCCTATACCCATTTTGGCAAGAGTTTTCATCAAAAATGGGTGCTGGATCATGTGAAATATTTTCTCTGCATCTATTGATATGATCATATGTTTTTTTCTATCCTTTTGTTGATATGATGGATTATGTTTTTTGATTTCCAAAAGTTAAACCATTCTTGCATCCCTGGGATGAATCCCACTTGGTGGTAGTAGTGTGGTATTTTTGATTAGTTGTTGGATTCTGTTTTCTAATATTTTGTTAAGTATCTTCTCATCCATGTTCATCAGGGACATCGGCCTATAGTTTTCTTTTTTGTGGTGTCTTTGTTTGCTTTTGATATTAGGGAGATATGTACCTCATAGAAACTGTTTGGGATGGTTTCTATGTTTTTAATTTCTTGGATAAGATTGTCGGAGAGCCCGGCAAGCTACCGAGAGTATTCGATAAGCCAAACACAGTAACAACAAAGTCTCCAATGGCGACGTTACTGGGCCTGCTCGAGCAAATTGATGATCAACAGATAAGATTGAGGAGAACTGGCAATAGGTCCTCTTTAAGTGTTTGGAAGAATTCGCTAGTGAATCCATCAGGACCTGGGAACAGAAATTTTCTCAAAAAAACCGAATGACTAAAAGGCACATGAGAAATGCTCTACATCATTAATCATCAGGGAGATGCAGATCAAAACAAAAATGAGATATCATCTCACATCACAGAGACTGGCCCACATCCAAAATAACAAAAGCAACTAGTGTTGGCACGGATGTGGAGAGAAAGGGACTCTCCTAAACTGCTGGTGGGAATGCCGATTGGTCCAGCCCTTTTGGAAAACAGTACGGACTATTCTCAAAAAATTAGAAATTGAGCTCCCGTTTGACCCAGCAATACCACTCCTGGGAATATATCCCAGAGAGGAAAACGTCGACATGACATCTGCACTTCTATGTTCATTGGTGTACTGTTCATAATAGACAAAATCTGGAAAAAAAACCTAGTGCCCAAGAACAAATGACTGGTTAAAGAAATTTTGGTACATCTACACAATGGAATACTAAGCAGCTGTTAGAAAAGATAAAGTCATGAAATTTGCATACAAGTGGTTATACATGCAAAGTATCATACTAAGTGAGATGAGTTAGAAAGAGAGGGACAAACATAGAAAGACTGCACTCATCTGGGGAATATGAGGTAACAGAATGGGAGACGAACACCCAAGAATAAGTAAAGTAAAGTAAAGTAAAGTAAAGTAAAGGCCCTCCCGTTGATCATCGATTTGCTCGAGCGGGCCCAGTAACGTCTCCATTGGAGACTTTGTTGTTACTGTGTCTGGCATATCGAATACTCTCGGTAGCTTGCCGGGCTCTCCGAGAGGGGAGGAGGAATCGAACTCGGGTCGGCCATGTTGGCTGCGTGCAAGGCAGATGCCCTACCCGAGGTCTGCTCCATGGCCTGGAAGCCAGAAGCGCATGTTGCGGAAAAAGCAGCTCAGATAGAGAAGGGAACACTTAAGAAAGTGTGTTTGGAGGATTCACTTAGGATAGGAGATGGATGCTTAGAGTAGACTATGGACCAAACACGATGGCCACTCAATACCTCTATTGCAAACCACAACATGCTAAAGGAAGGAGAGAGCAAAAGGGAATGCCCTGCCACAGAGGCGGGACAGGGTTGGGGAGGTTGGGGTTGAGGTGGGGGGTGGGAGGGTTACTAGGATCATTGGTGGTGGAGAGTGGGCACTGGTGGAGGGATGGGTACTCAATCATTGTATAACTGAAACCCAAGCATGAAAGTTTGTAAGTCTTCAACTGTACCTCATTGTGTTTCACTAATAAAAAATTTTTTAAAAAATTCAACAAAATAAAGGTGGATGGAACCTTCCTCAAGTTAAAAACAGTCATCTATTACAAACCCACAGCAAATATAAGCCTTAAATGTGAAAAACTCAAAGAATTCCCTCTGTCATCAGGTATAAGTCACTATCACTCTCTCCACTTTTATTCAACATGCTATTAGAAGTTCTGGATGCAGCAATAAGGCGGTCACGGTCCTCCTGTTGTTCATCAATTTGCTTGAGCGGGCCCAGTAATGTCTCCTTCATGAGACTTGTTGTTGCTGTGTTTGGCATATTGAATACATCACGGGTAGCTTGCTAGGCTCTCTGAGAGGGGCAGAGGAATCGAACTCGGGTTGACCATGTTGGCTGCGTGCAAAGCAAATGCCCTACCCGCTATGCTATCATTATGCCTGGGCAGGGCAAAGCCAGAGGAAACTCTGGTGCAGGTACGTAGCGGTCCTGACGTGCAAATCTGTCGTCCAACCTGGGTATAGGGGCGAAAGACTAATTGAACCATCTAGTAGCTGGTTCCCTCCGAAGTTTCCCTCAGGATGGCTGGCGCTCTAGCACGACCACCCACGCAGTTTTATCTGGTAAAGTGAATGATTAGAGGTCGCTGGCAGCAATAAGGCAAGGAAAATAAAAGGGATTTAAAATGGAAAAGAACTTCATTTATAACTATTGGCAGACAAGATGATGATATACATAGAAGACCTTAAAGAGTCCATAAAAAATGCCAGAAACTGTGAATTAATATAGCAAAGTGCGTGCCTACAAAGTCAAAACACAAATTTCAGTTAACTTTTTATTTACAAAGAATGAATTAGAGGAGAAAGCAACAAAAGAGACCACCCCATTTAAAACAGTATCCAAAAACATAAAGTATATAGAAATAAACTTAACAAAAAATATGGAAGATCTATGCCATGATAACTTTAAATGACTTAAGAAAGTTCTTAGAAAATGGAAATGTATCCCATGCTGATGGATAGGAGCAATCAGTGTTATTAAAAATGACTGTCCAATTAAATAGATTCAATGCAATTCCCATTCGAATTCAGATAATATTCTTCCAGAATCTCGAAACGTCAATAATAAATTTTATATGGATCAGAAACGACCACAAGTATCCAAAACCATTGTGAAAAATAAGAAATTGAAAAGTATTTCATTTCCTAATTTGGAGCAGTATCATAAAGCTATAGTGACCAAACATTCATGGTATTGGAACAAAGGCAAGCTCTATGATCAATGAGTCATAATCTAATACCCACAGACAAAATCTCATATAGATGGACAGTTAATTTTCGATAATGGAACTGCAATTATGAAATGGTGTAAAGAGAGCCTCTTCAACAAATGGTGCTGGGAAAACTGGATAACTACTTGTAATAAATTAAAGCTGGATGTATACCTTATACCTCACATAAATGTCAATTAAAAGCAGAATAAAGATGAGGAGATTGGACCAGAAACTGTAAAATACACTAGGGGAAATATAAGCAGAAAACTTCAAGATTTGGACCTCAAAGGTATCTTTCTCTCAAAGGAAGACAGGCAGATGGCTCGTAGGCACATGAAAAAAAATGGTCAGTGTCACTTATCATCAGTAAAATTCAAATCAGGAAAACAATGAGATAACATCTCACACCTTTTTGATATGAATAGGAAAATAGTTCATATCAAAAGCAATAAGAAAAATCTTTGTTGGCAAGGATGTGGTGAAAAAGAATTTTCATTCACTGCTGCTGGGAATGTTGTCTGGTACATCCTCTGTGGAAAACATAGTTCAGTAAACTTACACTTGAATTGCCATATGACTCAGCAACTCCACTTTTGGGTACCTGCCCTCAGGGCATAATAACACTCTCAAAAACTCATAATGCATATTATTATTCATTGCTACAGTCAGTACAATAACTAAGATAAGGAATCAACCTAGGTTTCCTATAATATATGAATGGATTGTGAAGTTGCTTTATAAATACACAATAGATTACTATCCAGCTGCAAGAAATGATGAAATCATGCAATTTTCTGCAACCTGGTTAGAAATGAAAGATATGTTGAGTGAAGTAAGCTAGAGAAGAAAGACAAACACGGGATGATTTTACTTGTCTGTAAATCACTTAAGAAAGAAATATAAGAAGACTTTAGGAAATGGAAAAATAGTCCATGCTCATGAGTTACAAAAATCAATATTGTTGCAATGACTAGGCTACCTAAGTTATTATATAGATTAAATGCAATTTTATCCAAATTCAGATGGCATTCTTCAAAGACCTAAAAAATTAAGTAATAAAACTTGTATCAAATTAGAAGAGACTACGAAAAGCCAAAGTCATACTGAAAAATAAGAAATTGGGAGGTATTGTATTACCTAACTTGGATCTGTACTATAAAGCTATAGTGATAAATGCTGCCTGGTACTAGAATAAAGATAGGCTCTCTGATCAATGGGTTAAAGTAAAATACCCAAGGGGAAACCCCATATTTATGGACAATTATTTTTTAATAAAAGAGCTGAGAACACAAAATGGAGTAAAGACATTCTCTTCAAAAAATAATGCTGGTAAAACTTAACAATCACATTTAAACAACTGAGATAAAGGGTTGATATCCAGGATATGTAAAATACTCAAAAATATCAACAAAAATAAAATATAAAAATATCATCCAAAAATGGGAGATAAAATAGACATTTGTCTAAGGCAGATGAATGGATAAACAACAGGCACATAAAAATGCTCAACATCACTTATTATTAGAGAAATATAAATAATTATGATGCTGAGATGCCATCTTACACCAATAATAGCTGCACACATGAGAAATACCAGGAACAATCTCTTTTGGCAGGGATATAGTGCAAAAAGAACCCTCATCAACTGCTGATGGGATCGTTGTCCAGTCCAACCTTTATGGAAAACAGTACGAAGAGTGTCTTGTAAACTCAGAATCTAGCTCCCATATGACCCTTCAATTCCACCTTTGTGTTTTTATTCCCACGAAAAAGAAACATTCACAATAATGTATGCACGCCATTTTTTCATTGGATCAATCATTTAAAAAAGATATGATTTGGAATCAACATCTATATCCAACAACAGATAACTTAATCATGAAGACATGGTATATACACACAATGGAATACTAAACTGTATCACTGTATCACTGTTGTCCTATTGTTCATCGAGTTGTTTGAGCTGTCACTAGTAACATCTCCATTCATCCCAGTCCTGAGATTTTAGCAGACTCTCCGTATTTGTCCTCCATTATAATTACTGTTGTTTTTTTCATATCCAATATATCACGGGTAGTTTGCCAGACTCTACAGTGAGAATGAGTACTAAACAGTTGTAAGAAGTGTAAAATCCTGCAATTCTGGGATATGGTGCCGCCAGCATGTCAACCTGTACCTGCGGGGTGAGTGCATCAGCAGCCTGATGGTGCCTTCAGACTTCCAGATACCCCCAAATTGCTGCTTTTCCTTTGGCCAGATCCCAACAACTTGGGGCCAAGTTTATCAAGAAGTTAAACGACCAAAAGTTAGGTTTGTGGGAGTCACACCCACAAACTTCCTCTGGCTCAGCTATATAAGCTTGTTTATTGGCCTTATTTCAGAGACCCATAAATCTAGAAAGAGATCAAAAGACACAGTTAGAGCCTGTAGTGTGGGAGGTAAGTGGGAACCCATGACTGAGATCTCCAGGCCCTCTTGGATTGGGACTGGGCCTCTTTACCCTAGGTCCCCAGTTTTCCAGTAGTTTAGCAGTCATACTCACAAACTGTCCCCAGCGCCGTGTAATATCATCAATGACCAAGACCCAGGGACTATAAACTAAAGCTCCCAGAAGAGAGTGTCACAGAATGTCCTGAAGCCGAGCCAAGCTGTCTTCACTGGGACATCTCAGAGGGGGGCCGGTTGAGTCTCCTTCCCCACCCCAAACATAACCCCAGCAGCCAAAAACCTGCAGAACTCAACCACAGCCATGCACAAGGCCACTCTCCAGACATTCGAACAAGCCTCACGAAAGAGGGGATGAGCATCATCCAAGACGGGATGACCCTCACCTGAGAGCAGAGCAACAGGAAAAACCAGGTATGTGGGAACCTGTGACTGAGATCTCCAAGCCCTCTCAGATCAGGACTGAGCTCCTCCCCACAGGTCCCCAGTTTTCCAGTAGCTTGGCAATCACACCCACAAATTTCCCCTAGCACCATGTAATCTCATCAACAGCCAAGACCCAGAGACTATAAACTAAAACTCCCAAAAGAGAACAACACAGAATTTCCTTGACATTATATTCTATCCATAACGAGCAATACAAAACAAATCGTCTAGCATTGCCTTTTCGGCAGGTTTGAGTGGTGGTGGGACTGGTCAAAATATAAATGTAACCAAAGTAGATAAAGAGTATGGGGGAAATTGCCTGCTACACAGGCAAGGGAAGGGTTGGAACGGGGTGGGGGTGGGGGGGATACTGGGGATCTTGGTGGTGGAAAATGTACACTGGTGAAAGGATGGGTGTTTGATGATTGTATGACTGAAGCTCAAACATGAAAGCTTTGTAACTGTATCTCATGGTGAATCAAAAAGGGGGGAAATAATAATAAAATAATAAAATTGACATTCTGAATTAATAAAAGTAATGTGGATTTCATGCACAATTAAATCAGCTTAACCAATGGTTGAATAAATAGCAGTGCTCCTACATTATAAAAAAAAAAAAAGAAATCAAGCAATTTGCAGCAACCTCGATGGAACTGGAAAACATAAATGTTAAATAAAGTAATCCAGAAGAAGGATAAGCACAAGATGATTTCACTTATAATTGGTAATTCGGTTAACTGGGCAAGGGAATGAAATGTTTTAAGGGGGAGATACTTGGGTCCATTGCCATAGTAGAGAAGGTAGGGCATTTACCTTGCACGTGGTTGACCTGAGTTCAATGCCTGGCATCCCATATGGTTCCCCACGCACCACCAGGAGTAATTCCTGAGTGCAGAGCCAGTAGTAATTCCTGATCATCGCCAGGTGTGACCCAAAAAGCAAAAAAAAAAAACAGTAAAAAAACAGGAGGGAAGCATTAAACCTGGGGAAGGAGGTGGTGCTGAAAGGTGGTGAAGTGTTATGTACAAAATCTTAACAGTAACAGTCCTGTAAACCACAGTGTAAAAACATATATAAAATAGAGCCTCCTGTCAAGAAAAATTAGGGGAGGCATATAATGGTGGTGTTGGTTGTGGGGAATTGGTAGAAAGAAGTGGACATCAGTGAAAGGATCAATGTTGTAACAATGTATTCCTAAAATCTAATCATAAATAACTTTTTTACTTTACGAGGACTAAAAAATAACAAATTTATAGGGAAGGAAGTGGAGTATTTTCTTCCCTTTGTTTCTACACGTTCACAAAAGCCCTAGCTAAGGTAGTTGGTGTTTCTAATATTAGGGTTTCATAAGAGACTTCAAACTTGACATTTTACCTTCCCTTCCTCCACCTGCCCTAGGACTCGGCTTTCATTGTGGGGCTCCTGTCTATTCTGAAGAGTTTCTGTTTTTAGGGGCTGGAGTGATAGCACAATGGGGAGGGTGGCATTTGCCTTGTACATAGCTGACCCGGGTTCTATTCCCATCATCCCATAGTGTCCTCCAAGCACCGCCAGGTGTAATTCCTGAGTGCAGAGCCAGGAGGAACCCCTTTAGCATTGCCGGGTGTGACCCAAAAAGCAAATAAATAAATAAATAAATAAATAAAAATAAAAATAAAAACAGAGTTTTTATTAGAGTTTCCATGTCTAAACTGGGCTTGGGCACAGTCAAAGCAGGCAGTAGGGCTTTGACTGGGAGTTTTTTCTACTTCTTTCTAGTTACCTCCCACACCTGCTGACAGAATTGTAGGCCTCTCCCTGTGAAAATTGGTAGACTGGAGAAGGCTGCGGTGTTCGTTTTAAGTAGCTTGGATCGACCTGTGGATAAGCTGAAGAGTTGAGATATTCTTGTGGGCCAAGCAAACCAGGTCATGCTCTTGCCTTGGACCAAACGTGAGTTTCTGAACACAGAGTCAGGAGAAGCCTTGGGCATCACTTGGTGTGGCCATAATTATTTTTTAAAAAGTTTCTTGTGTCTGGTTGAGATTGTTTTCCAGTATTTGTCCTGAGGCCAGAATTCCCTGCCTTCCATATTCTCATCAGTGTCATATTCAGTACAATGTATGTTAGTTGCATTTCCAGGTCCTTTGTATTGGATGATAATGCCATATTTTTGCCAAGTAATTGTTAAAACCATCGCTGGAGTGATAGCACAGCAGTAGGGCGTTTGCCTTGCACTAGGATGGCATGACTAAGCTGGGTTCGATTCCTCCGCCCCTCACAGAAGAGCCTGGCAAGCTCCCCTTGACGTGTTCGATATGCCAAACACAGTACCAACTCTCACAATGGAGACATTACTGGGCCTGCTCGAGCAAATTGATGAACAACGGGAGGACAGTGCATTGCTATAATTAGAAGAAGAAAGAAGTACATTAGAGAGTTTAAAGATGCTCTATTCATATATAAAATATAAGTAAATTATAAATTAAAAAAAACAAATGGGACGACATCAAAATAAATAGCTTATGCACTGTAAAAGAAACATGGCACGGAAACAAATCTGAACGACTCCGGGCATTCTCTCCTCATTCAAACAGGTATTTCCCAGCGCCAAGGGCCAGGGACTCTTTCTGGGCATGTGCAGCTACCATGATCCCCTAGAACAGCCGTTTTTCCCCCTTGATCTGCGCGGGACGGGAACTGAGGGACATCTCGCGGAAACAAAGCTGAACAACTATGGACATTCTCTCCTCATTCAAACAGGTACTGCCTGGCACCCAGCGCCAGGGACCCTTTCCGGAGCTATGGCCGCATTAGCAGCCGTTCATTATTCTCCCACTACATATCCGATAGGAACCATAAATTACACTCTTATGGATATCTAGGTTAGCTCAACCACTAGAAACACATCAGCCAATAACTCGTTAAGCCTATCTCAATTCACTCTGCATATCAAGCAGAACAGGAACAGTGAAGGTGAAGGTCTACGCCACACTGGTCAAAATGGTAAAGCAATGCAAAAGCCCACCAAACTGTCCTATTGAAGAAGCTAGCCCAGAAGACACCAACAGTACTGTAGTGATAGACAACCTCCCTCACAAGGAATTCAGAAGGGAGCTACTTAGGATACTTAGGGAGCTAAAAGAAACAATAGAAAGCAATAACAATAAAGACAAGAGAATTTGAAGACAGAAGTGAAGAAAATGCTAACGGAAATGTCAGACCTGAAAAACCTGGTAGGCAAATTGAAAAACTCTGTGGAAGGCCTCAGCAGCAAAGTAACAGCTGCTGAGAACAAAATCCGTGAGCTCGAAGATGAAGTTCAGAGAATCTCCAGAAAAGAGAAGAAAATGGAAAAGAGACTCAGAATTCGGGAACAGATGGCAAAAGAAGATCGTGATGAAGCCAAGAGGGGTAAGATAAGAATTATTGGAGTCCCAAAGGAACAGGAAGAAAACCCTGATGAAGAAGAAACCGTCAAAGGCATCATTGCTACAACGTTTCCAGAGCTGAAGAAAACTTGTGACCACATTCAGGGGGCCCGAAGGGTACCAGCTAGAAGAAATCCAAATAAAAATACACCAAGACACATCCTGATCAAAATGACCAAAACCTTAGATAGAAACAAAATTCTGAAGGCACCAAGATCAAAGAAAGAAATTTACTACAAAGGAGCATCCTTAAAATTCACAGCTGATTTGTCTGATGAAACCCTCATGGCCCGAAAACAGTGGTGGAATATAGCGAAAAAACTCAATGAAATAAATGCCTAACCAAAAATTCTTTACCCAGCAAGACTCTCATTCATAACAGAAGGAACAACAGACAGTTTCAAAGACAAATAACAGCTCAGGAACTTCATAGACTCAAAACCATGGTTACAAGAACAACTAAATGGGCTATTTTAAGACAACACATGCCCCTCAAATACACCAAATTTCAACAGAAAAATGGGACAAATCCCCATAAAATAATCTCTCTCAACGTCAATGGGCTAAACGCACCAATTAAAAAACACAAAGCAGCAGGATGGATTAGAAAATTGAACCCAACATTCTGCTACCTGCAAGAAACACATCTCAATAGTCAAAGCAAACACAGACTCAGAGTCAAAGGCTGTAAAACAATCCTAGAAGCAAACAGCTCCCATAAAAAAGTTGGGGTAGCCATCCGAATATCAGACCACATCGATTTCAGAGTGAAGGATGTCACAAGAGAGAGTGAAGGCCATTTCTTATTGATCAAAGGATCTGTAAAACAGGAAGAACTTACAATAATAAATGTATATGCACCTAATGAGGGACCGGCAAAGTACTTAAAACAACTACTCATAGATTTGTAGAAAGATATCAATAGCAACACAATACCAATGGGAGACTTCAACACCACTTTATCACCTCTTGATAGATCAACCAGACTCAAGCTTAGCAAGGACTTACTTCATCTGAATGAAACAATGGAAGAAAAGGACTTAGTAGATATATACAGGACACTTCATCCTTAAAAAGCTGAATACACATTCTTCTCAAGCGTGCGTGGAACATTCTCCAAGATAGACCACATGCTGAGCCACAAAACATACCTCCATAAAATTAAGAAGATAGAGATTGTATCAACAATTTTCTCAGACCATAATGCGCTGAAATTAGAAGTAAATCACGCACAAAAACAGAAAACTAAATCAAAGAACTGGAAATTAAACAGTGTGATATTGAACAATGAGTGGCTTAGAAAGAAAATCAAACAGGAAATCAAAAGATTCCTAGAAACGAATGAAAATAAGGACACCAGTTACGAAAATTTATGGGACATAGCAAAAGCTGTGTTAAGAGGAATGTTTATAGCTTTACAAGCATTCCTCAGGAAGGAGAAACGAGCCCACATAAATAAACTAACCTCACAGATTAAGAGCTTGGAGAAAGACCAACAAAAGGAGCACAACCCGAACAGGAGAAAGGAAATAATAAAACCCAGAGCAGAGATTAACGAGATAGAAACCCTAGAAACATTACGAAAGATCAATGAAACCAAGAGCTGATTCTTCGAGAAAATTAACAAGATGTATAAGCCTCTAGCAAAATTCACAAAGAAAGGGAGAGAGAAAACCCTAATAAACCAAATCAGAAATGAAAATTGGGTCATTACAACAGAAACTACAGAAATTCAAAGGATCCTCAGAGAGTACTTTGAGAATCTTTATGCCATGGAACCTGAATACCTCGAGGAAATGGATAAATTCCTAGATTCCTGCAGACTCCCAAGGCTGAAGCAAGAAGACCTGGAATACCTGAACAGATCTATCACCATCAAGGAAATTGAAATGGTAATAAAAAGTCTCCCCAAGCACAAAAGTTCCGGCCCAGATGGATTCACTAGTGAATTCTTCCAAATCTTTAAAGAGGACTTACTCCCAATCCTCTTTAAGCTTTTCCATGAAATTGAAATATCAAAAACACTTCCGAACAGTTTCTATGAAGCAAATATTACCCTGATACCAAAATCAGATAGAGATATCACAAAGAAAGAGAATTATATGCCGATATCCCTGATGAACACAGATGCAAAGATCCTCAACAAACTACAAGCAAATAGAATCCAAACACTCATCAAAAAGATCATACACCATGATCAAGTAGGATTCATCCAAGGGATGCAAGGATGGTTTAACGTTCAAAATCAATCAACATAATCCATCATATCAACAAAAGAAAATATAAAAAACATATGATCATATCAATAGATGGACAGAAAGCATTTGTCAAGATCCAGCACCCCTTTTTGATGAAAACCCTAGCCAAAATGGGTATGGGGGGACTTTCCTCAACATAGTTAAAGCCATATACCACAAGCCTACAGCAAGCATCATCCTCAATGGAGAAAAACTGAGAGCCTTCCCTCTAAGAACAGGGACGTGACAAAGATGCCCACTCTCTCCATTGCTGTTCAATATAGTACTGGAAGTACTTGCAATAGCGATTAGGCAAGAAAAAGATATTCAGGGCATTCAGGTAGGAAAGGAAAAAATCAAGCTCTCACTATTCTCAGATTATATGATACTATACTTAGAGAACCCAATAACCTCCACCAAAAAACTCCTAGAAACAAAAGACTTGTATATTAAAGTTTCAGGCTATAAAATCAATACCCAAAAGTCCATGGCTTTCCTATACGCAAACAGTGAGAGAGAAGAAAGTGTCATTAAAAACAATCCCGTTCACAACTGTGCCCCAGAAAATCAAGTAACTAGTTATCAGCTTAACTAAGGACATAAAGGACCTGTACAAAGAAAACTACAAAACGCTACTTCAGGAAATAAAAGAGGACATGAGGAAATGGAAACATAAACTTTACTCATGGGTCGGGAGAGTTAACATTGTCAAAATGGCAATGCTTCCCAAAGCATTGTACAAATTCAATGCAATCCCTATAAGGATATCCATGACATTCTTCAAAGAAATGGAGCAAACACTCCTGAAATTCATATGGAACAATAAACCGCCAAGAATAGTTAAAGAAATTCTTGGGAAAAAGAAAATGGTAGGAATCAACCTCCCTAACTTCAAACTCTACTACAAAGCAGTAATAATTAAAACAGCATGGTACTGAAACAAAGGCAGACCTGGATACCAATGGAACAGAGTTGAATACACTGACAACTCCCCTCAATCATATGATCATCTAATCTTTGATAAAGGTGCAAGAAATGTGAAGTGGAGTAAGGAAAGCCTCTTTAACAAATTGTGCTGGCAAAAATGGACGGCTATATATAAAAAATGGGCTCGGATCTCTGCCTAACACCATGTACAAAAGAAAGATCCAAAAGATTAAAGACCTCAACATCAGATGGGAAACCATAAGGTAAATTTAAGATAAGGTTGACAAAACCCTCCATGACATTGAAGGTAATGGTATCTCAATGATATCACGCCACTGGTCAAGCAAGTGAAAACAGAGATAGACAAGTGGGACTATCTTAAACTAAGAAGCTTCTGCACCTCCGAAGAAACAGTGACCAAAATACAAAGACAGTCTACAGAATGGGAAAGGATATTCGCCGAATACACATCTGACAAGGGGTTTATAGCAAGGCGATATAAAGTACTGGTTGAACTCTACAAGAAGACAACATAAAACCCCATAAAAATGGGGAGGTGAAATGAACAGTAACTTTCTCAAAGAAGAAATCCGAATGGCAAAAAATCACATGAGAAAATTCTCTACATCATTAATCATCAGGGAGATGCAGCTCAAAACCACAATGAGATAACATTGCACACCTCAGAGACTGGCCCACATCCAAAAGAACAAAAGCAACCAATGGTGGCGTGAATGTGGCGAGTAAGGGATACTCCTACACTGTTGGTGGGAATGCCGACTGGTTCTTCTCTTTCAGAAAACACTATGGACGATTCTCAAATAATTAGAAATTGAGCTCCCATTTGACCTAGCAATACCACTCCTGGGAATATATCCCAGAGAAGCAAAGTGACATCTGTACTTGTCTGTTCATTGCAGCACTCTTTACAATAGCCAGAATCTGGAAAAAACTTGAGTGCCCAAGAACAGAAGACTGCTTAAAGAAACTTTGGTATATTTACACAATGGAGTACTATGTAGCTGTTAGAAAAGATGAAGTGATGAAATTTATATACAAGTGGTACTACATGGAAAGTAGCATGCTAAGCGAAATGAGTGAGAAAGAGAGGGATAGGCATAAAAAGATTGCATTCATCTTGGGATGAAATAGAAGATTAGTACCCAATGATAGCCGAGATCAGTACCAAGAGGATTACTCCATGGCTTAGAGGCCAGCTGGGCATTCTTGGGGAAAGGGCAGGACAGATAGAGAAGGGAGCACCAAATAATTGGTGTTTGGAGGATCCTCCCAGGATGGGAGATGCATGCTGAAAGTAGACTATGGACCGAACTTGATTGCCACTCAATGCCTCTTTTGCAGACCACAACACCCAAAAGGAGAGAGAGAGAACAAAAGGAATACCCCGCCACAGAGGCAGGGTGAGATTGGGGAGATGGGTTGCGAAGGATACTGGGATCCATGGTGGTTGAAAATGGGCACTCTTGGAGGGATGGGTATTTGATCATTGTATAATCGAAACCCAAGCACAAAAATTTTTAAGTCTACAACTGTACCTCATGGTGTTTCACTAATAAAAAAATAAAAAAGGAAACATGGACTAAAACTAAAAGATAGCTAACTGAATGGGAAAAAATATTCACATTCAACACAACAGATATAGGATTTATTTCCAGGATTTATAAAATATATCACAAAGATAAACTCAAAAATCAAAATACTCTATCAAAAACTGGGGATAGGAAATGAATGGATATTTCCCTGAAGAAGACAGGCATATTCCAATAAGTAGAAGAAAAAGTGCTCATTACAGTTATCAGGAGATAAATCTGAATCAAGACAATAATGAAATATCATTCCACATCAGTGATAATGGCACACATAAAAATTGTTAGAACAATTGTGAACTGTTCACAATAGGCAAAATTTGGAAAAAAAAACCGCAAGTACCCGAGAACAAATAACTGGTTAAAGAAACTTTGGTAGATCTATACAATGGAATAGTATGCAGCTGTTAGAAAAGATTAAGTCATGAAATTTACACACAAGTGGTTCTATATGGAAAATATCATGCTAAGGGAAATGAACCAGATAGAGAGGGACAGACATAGAAAGATTTCACTTATTTGGGGAATATAAAGCAAAAGAATGGGAATCGAACGCCAAAGAATAGTTGAGATAAGTACCAGGAAGTCTGCTCCAGGTATCAGAAGCCGGTAGCACATGGTGGGGCGAAAAAGCAGCTCACATAGTGAAAGGATCACAAGTAAAGAATGTTTGGAGGACTCGCTCGGAATTCAAGACGCGTGCTGAAAGTAGACTATAGACCGAACATGATGGCCACTCAATACCTCTATTGCAAACTACAAGACCCTGAATGAAAGAGTGAGCAAAAGGGAATGCCTGCCATAGAGGCAGCGTGGGGTGGGGCTAATGGGTTGTGGGGTGGAAGGGCTACTGAGATCATTGGTGGTGGAGAATGGGCACTGGTGGATGGATGGGTACTCGATCATAGTATAACTGAAACCCAAGCACGAAAGTTTGTAAGTCTACAACTGTACCTGAGGGTGTTTCACTAATAAAAAAAAAGGAAAAAAAATGTGAGAACAATCTACATTGGCCGGTGTAGGAAAAGGAACTCTCATTCACTGCTGGTGGGAATGTTGCCTATTTGAACACCCATGGAAAACCGTATGGGAAGTTCACAATGAACTTTGAATTGAGCTGATATTTGACTCAGCAATTCTACTTTGGGGCATTTTCCCCTAAGACAAACTCATTTTTCTCCAAAGGACATATGCATAGCATATTAATTGCTTCACTTAGTACAATAGTTAAGACATGGTGTTCAGCAGCAGATGAAGGTATCATGGAGATATGGTATACATATGAAATGGAATTCTATGAAGCTTCAAGGAGCAATAAAATTGTGTAATTTGTTGCAACCTGCTTGGAACTGTAAGATAGAATTTTGAGTAAAGTAAACCAAAAGAAGGACAAAAAGAGGATGGTCTCATTTATCTGCAGTGTACAGAATAACTAATTTTGTAGAAGGTGTGTTTTTCTTTATAGAACTTCTCCAGCCTCATGTAGAACTTCTCAATTTCTTCTTCATTGCAGGTGGATGTTGGTGCGTAGACAACAAAGATAGAAACTGCCAGCAGTGAGCCACATCTATTTAAGCATAATAATTCTATTGAGGTTGTTAGGCATTCAAGTGAATCAATGCTCATGGCCAAGTTTGTGTTGACAATTACACTGACACCACCAACGCCTCTTTTGTCGCATGTTCTGAGGAACAGTTCTTCTCCAGTGTTGAAAATGGCATAATGGGATCGATGCCTTCTTGTCTTGCTCAGATCAATGATGATGTACTTGATCTCCTGAGCTTGCAACATCAGGTCCTCGATGGATGCTTCTCATGCCAGTGCACATGCGTTGAAAGCACAGATAGTCATTTTAGTCATTCCTCGTTTTGGCAGCCTAGTTCTACAAGGCACACCTTCTACAAGGTCATTGTCGGTGATTTTAATGGCAAGATAGGACCGAGAAGGTCGCCCGAAGAACTCCACATCAGCACCCATGGCTTAGAATGGAATGGACAGGATGAGAGACTGTCTGACTTCATCATGTCAACCAAGACCATCCATGGTAACTCAAAGTTCCAGAAGGCTGAATCTGAAGATTGAACATGGGAGTCTCCCAGTGGATGGTTTCACAATGAAATTGACTACATCATATTCAGTCGTCGGTTTTACCTGACCAATCTTGCTGTTGTCCCAAAATTCCAAATGGGATTGGACCACTGTCTCTACTTCAGGGAGCAGGGAGAAAAGACTGCAAAGTGTAGGAGGAGAATGACCACCATCTGGGAGCTCTTTGGCACTATTGTGGCAATGTGGGAAGATGTTATCATTGACAACATTGACGCGGAATACGATCGACTGGTTCAGCACCTCCATGACTACACGAGGATACCGAGAGTGGGAAAGACACAAAAAGATGCCTGTCTTCGAAAACTCTCAGCTCATTCGCCAACATGACTTGACATAAGCCTCAAGCAATCAAGCTAACATCCGAGCTCTCAAAGCTGTGCAGAGAAGTGATAAAGGAAGACCTCAAAGAGTGAAGGGCAGAAGTGTTGACCAATGTGGTAGAAGTCGGGAAACATAATCACAATGCTCGCCTGTCTTTCGCCAACTACAAGACCAAGATGACTGCCCTCTGACGTCCTAATGTATCTATCACATCTTCCAGAAGAGCAATGGAGATTATCCACGATTTCTACTCTGATCTCTTTGGTAGCCAGTCCACCTGCCCACATACCAAATTCCGCAGGATGGATATGTCGTCCCCAACGTTCTCCCTTCAGAAATCTGACACACCATTTTATTGGTAAAGAAGTTACAGCACCCGGTCCAGACAAGGTCAGACAAATACCTGAAGAATCTTCCACCAGTACTCGTCAATACACTGGCTTGGTTCTTCACATGCTGCCTGTCTGAATGCAAGGTTCTGTCCCAATGGAAAACCAGCAGGACCATTCTGTTGTACAAAAAGGGAGACATCCACGATATCAGCAACTATTGCCAGATCTGCCTTTTTCTGTCCTCTACAAGTTGTTCACTCGAGTCATCCTGAATAGAATAGGCAGAACACTAGACGAAGAACAACCATGAGAGCAAGCCAGGTTCTGAAAAGGATTCAGCATGATCAACAATATCCACATGGTAATCAAGCACATTTAGGTTTCTCGGAAGTTCAAGATGCCACTCTGTCTAACGTTTATTGATTTAAAGAAGGCCTTTAATTCTGTTGAGACTGAAGAGGTCATCGAAGCCCTAGCAAAACAGGGCATTTAAACTCAGTACATCAGGATCCTCCACGAGCTGTATTAAAGATTCACCACCAGGATCTCACCATTCTACAAGGAAGTGATCGTCCATGTAAAGAGAGGGGTTCGGCAGAATACCATTTCACGGAAACTCTTCAATGCCACCCTCCAAAACGTCATGTGACAACTGGAATGGGAAGAAATGGGAGTGAAGATAGACCGTCAGCAACTTCACCACCTCTGCTTCATTGATGACATTGTTCTAATAACACCAAACATTAGCCAAGTGGCACAAATGCTGGCCAACTTCGACCGTGAGTGTGGAAAGGTCAGACTGCTGCTGAATCTCACCAATGTTTATGAAAAATAAACTAGTCCCTGACCTCCCATTTGCTCGCAATGAAATGAACACCTCCGATTGCAGCAGCTATAAGTTCCTGGGTCAAGAACTCACCATGAGGAACAACTTGGCACAAGAATTTTGCAGGAGGAAGAGAGCGGCATGGAGTGCCTTCAAGAGGGTCGAAGAATTTGTTAAAAGGACGAAGAACCTCCGTCTCCAGGCACATCTCTTCGACTCTACTGATTTTCCTGCACTAATATATGCCTCAGAGACCTGGGTCCTATGAAAACAGGATGAGAACACTATTCGGGTGTCCCAAAGAGGAATCGAAAGAGCTATGCTTGGAGTACCATGCTTCACTCAAGTGAGAGAAGGAATCCGGAGTTCTGACCTCCATCAATAATCAAGAATCAGGGACACTGTCTTGTTTGTCAAGACATGGAAAATCAGATGGGCCTGACAGGTGATGCAATTTAGAGATGACCGCAGGACTAGAGTGTTACCGACTGGATTCCACAGGGTTTCAAAAGGACGAGTGGCCGCCCACCTACAAGATGGTCAGACTTTTTCATCAAAACCTAGAACAAATACTTTGAGGCTCTTCCTGTTCCTGGAGTGAGCAGATGCCATTGGGCTACACTAGCACACAACAGGGACTAATGGAGAAGTTACTGGTGACCGCTGGAGCAAATCAATGATCAACGGGATGACAAGTGATACAAGTTACAAGTACAGAATGAGGAAATAGTATTGGGTCATTGTCTAGATCACACTTGAGTCTGGAGTATATGGAGGATATAAAAAAGAGAAAAGAAATTCATACAGGAAGGAAGTTGAAAAAGGGAACTAATGGGGAAGTAGGGGCCAGGATCCTTGTGTATAGTGTTTTTGTGGGAGAATAGCATAGCAACATATTTAAAAAACAGATTCAATAACAAAATAACTCCACAACATCAGATCTAAACTGCTGCCACTGAACTTTGAAATGAGCCTGTCAAGGGGGCATGGGATGGAGGAGGTGGGAGGGAGGTGGGAGGGGCAGAAGGGAACATGGAAACACTAATGGAAGGAAGTTAAAACTGGTAGTGTGATTGGTGTTGGAATAATGTTTGCCTAAGACTCAACTATCAATAACTTTGTAAATTACAATTATCTGATAAAAAAAACTTTAAAATAAATTAAAAATAAATTTAGTTGCTCTGAGGATCTGAAGATTCTGAAGAGGATTTGAGGAAAGTGATTAAACATCATGCTCATGCCGGACAAGGACATATGTATAGTCCGTAAGGTCCCTAGTTTTCTAGACTCTCTTCTCTATCTTTCTCTCTTGTTTACTTTCTTTCTCTCTCTTTTTTCTTTCCCCTCTCTCTCTCCATTCTCTTGTTTCCACTCACTTTCTCTCAGAGGAAGAAAGAACATGGCATTCATTGACATTCAATCTTCCTAGTTCTAGTATAGGTGACAATAAAAGGAGGTGTCTAAAAACTTTTCCAAAATTTCATTAGGCTTGAGGGAATCCTACCTCTATCAATCACTAAATATTTTATTTCAGTTAAGTAACCTGAGGTCTATTGATAAGAAAAGTTTGTAATAAATATCTAAACTAATGAAAAAGTGTTTGTGTTCAAGCTCTCCCATTAATCCAGTGGAATTGGATATCTTATAAAACTTCCATAAATCATTGCACACGCCACAATTACCTTGCCCCAAATAAAATATAGCTAATTATTGATAAGAAGTTATAGAAATGGAAGTTCATTTTATAATCTCATATAAAACTATTTTTTAAGAAATGAAGTTAATATAAACTATATTACCAGGATAAAGACGTAGTGCACTTCTCCTTTGTTCTTTAATAATAGCAAATCCTTTAAGGTTTGTTTTGGTTTGTTTTGTTTTAATAAGATAATGTTGGTTTTTAAGACTGAACGTTTTTAGGGATACAAGTTTTCATCACCGCTAAATAAAAGTTATCATACCTTACCCACTACCAATGTACCAAGATTGGTACACCAAGATTGGTACACCAAGATTGGTACCACAATCTGTGGTCAGTTTGTTTGTATGTTTGTTTGTTTGGTTGGTTGGTTGTTTGGTTGGTTGATTTTGGGTCATACCTGGCAGTACTCAGGGAATCCTTCTGACTCTACAGTCAGGAATTAGTCCTGGTAGTGTTTGGGGAGCCATATAGGATGCCAGGGATTGAATGGGGATCAGCTACATGCAAGGCAAACATCCCACTTGCTGTACCATTACTCTAACTCTACTTTTAATAGTCATTTTATGTTTTATTTTATTCTAGACACTATAGTTTTTCTATACTGTTAATGGTAATGATTTTTACATAAATGATTCCAGCACCACATCTTCAATTAGAGTGTCCTTTTTACTCTTCACCACTGTTCTAGTGTAATTATTCCCTCATCCTATATTCTCCCCCATTCCACCCATGAGCATTTCCCCCCCAGAAAATGAGTGTCCATATATCAAATATAGGATGTGCTACTAGGTAAAATATTTTAGGTTTTATAATGCAAAGCATTTAAAAATGTGCACCTGGGAAAGCAGGACATATTAGAATAGAGGGCACATAACTGCCAGCTGCAAATGTGCACAGGCAAGCATAGAGTAAAACTGTTTAGAGTTCAACCAGTGCATTGTATATCCTTGATAATAACCGCTAATCAGAGGGGTATTGGGTGAATATCATTTCCCATTCATTGTTTGACTGAAATGCAATCATGAAAGTTTGTAAGTCTGTAACTGTATCTCGTGGTGATTCATTAAAATAAAGTTTAAAAAACTGTTTAGAGTCTTTTAGATATATGGGGCAGCATGGGGAAAAATAGAATAAGAAACTGTCAGGACTTTATACATTAAAGGTCCCTTCTGATTGCTATGTAAAGTATCCCAACCTCTGTTCTTCAAGCACCAATTGAATGCTGATGTTTTTACTAACTGTCCTTATTGCTCTGTCAACAATGGCTCCCCTGTTGGGAGCCCTATGGGAATGTTGAATCAATACTGAATTGAATAAATGGCCATTCTGTGAGCTAAAGAACGGGAACCTTTAGCATAAAGGGGACCCTAAAGCTTGGACAGTACATATATGTTTGTCTCTTTACGAGTTTGATTGTCTCATTCTATGCAACTAACTTCTGCTAGACAGGAGTCAAAGCTGCTAATCAGGTTGGCATTAGAAGTCCCCTCCCTGTGATAAACTTCCTTACTGAACAAAAGTTCTCAGTTTCTGTTGCCTTTGGACACTTATTCTGTTAATGTATCAGAAGAAAAAGGACAGACAATGAACGTCTCTCATATTGAAGATATAAAGAAACATGGCAAATTCTTGTTTTTTTAAATTTCGTTGAATCACCGTGAGATAGTTACAAGCATTTATGTTTGGGTTACAATCACACAATGATCAAAAACCCATCCCTCCAACAGTGCACATTCCCCACAACCAATATCCCTGGTATATCCCTGCTTTCCCACCATCCCCCTGCCTCCATGGCAGACAATATTCTCCATACTCTCTCTCTACTTTTGGTCATTATGGTCTGCAATACAGACACTGAGAAGGTATCATGTTTGGTACTTTATCTACTTTCAGCACACAACTCCCATCCTGATCACTTCCTCAAGCCATCATTTTCTTAGTGATACATTCTCTATTCCTTTGCTCATGGGGCAGACTTCCAGCTATGGAGCAATCTTTCTTTCCTGTGTATCTATTATCGTTAGGTGTTAGAAACTTATTATGTTGTTTTATACTTCACGAATGAGGGAAGTCCTTCTATGTCTGTCCCTCTCTTTCTGACTCATTTCAATTACCATGATATTCTTCATGTCTATCCACTTATAAGCAAAGTTCATGACTTCATCTCTCCTGAGAGCTGCATAGTATTCCATTGTGTAGATGTACCTATGTTTTAACCAGTCATCTGTTCTAGGGCACTTGGGTTGTTTCCAGGTTTTGACTATTGTGAACAGTGCTGCAATGAACATATAGAATACAAATGGACATATAGATATAGTACAGATTTCATTTCTACTGTGCTTTTTTTTGCATCCTCGGGATATATTCCCAAAAGTGGTATTGCGGGGTCATATGAAAGCTCAATTTTTAGTTTTTTGAAGGACTGTCCATATTGTTTTCCAGAAAGGATGGACTAATGGTCTTTCCCACCAACAGTGAAAAAGGGTCCCTTTTCCCCCTACATCCATGCCAGCACTTATTGCTTTTGTTCTTTTGAATGTGTGCCAGTCTCTGTGGTGTGAGATGATATCTCATTGTTGTTTTGATTTGAATATTCCTGATGGCTAGACACGTGGAGCATTTTGCATGTGACTTTTGGCCATTTGTATTTCTTTTTTGAGGAAACTTCTGTTCATTTCTTCTCCCCATTTTTGATGGGGTTGGAGGTTTTTTTTCTTGTACAATTCTATTAGTGTCTTGTAGATCCTGGTGTGAGTGTCTTATCAGATAGGTATTGGGTAAATATTCAGAATGCTGTGGGCTATTTCTGTATTTTGGTTACTGTTTCTTTTGAAGTGCAGAAGCTTCTTAGTTTGATGTAGTTTCATTTGTTTAAGTTTGCTTCCACTTGCATGGTCAGTGCTGTTTCATCCTTAAAGATGCTTTTAGCATCTTTTAGGAGGGTTCTGCCTACATTTTCCTCTACGTACCTTATGGATTCATGTCTGATATTGAGGTCTTTAATTCACTTTGATCTGACTTTTGTGCCTAGCACTAGACAGAGGTCAGAGTTCATTTTTTCAGGTAACTATCCAGTTTTCTGATCACCACTTGTTGAAGAGGATTTCCTTGTTCCACTTCACATTTCTTGCTCCTTCATCAAAGATTAAGTGGTCATATATTTGTGATCTGTGACAGAATATTCAACTCTGTTCCATTGTTCTTCAAGTATGTTTCTAGCCCAGTACCATGCTGTCTTAATTACTATTGCTTTGTAGTACAGTTTGAAGTTGGGGAGGGTGATGCCACCCATCTTCTTTGTCCCAAGGATTGTTTTAGCTATTCGTGGCAGGTTATTGTTCCAGATAAATTTCAGAAGTGTTTTGTCTATTTCTTTAAAATATGTCATGGGTATCCTATAGGGACTGCATTAAATTTGTATAGTGCTTTGGTCAGTATTGCCATTTTGATAGTGTTAATCCTCCCTATCCATGAGCAGGGAATATGTCTCCATTTCCTAGTGTCCTCTTTATTTCTTGAAGTAGTGTTTTGTAATTTTCCTTGTATAGGTCCTTCACCTCTTTGGTCAAGATGATTCTGAGCTACTTGATTTCCTGAGGTACTATTGTGAATGGGATGTTTATAATGTCTCTTCTTCTCTTTTGTTATTTGTATATAAGAAATCCATGAACTTTGGGGTGTTGATTTTTTATCTTACCACTTTACTAAACCAACCTATTGTTTCTAGGATCTTTTCTGTAGGGTCTTAGGGTTTTCTAGGGTTGCCTGGAAAGCTGCCTCAGTTATATGAGAAAAACTTTATATTTGTAAATAAAGGAATGCATCACTGTATCACTGTATCACTGTCATCCTGTTTTTCATCTATATACTCAAGCGGGTACCAGGAAGGTCTCCATTCGCCCCAGCCATGAGATTTTTTTTTTGGCAAGGGAATTATTTATTTATTTATTGCAAGAGAATTCTTTAAAAAAATCTTGTGTCAGAGTGAGACACAGAGTTGAAAGATTGTTCATTATTGGGTTTCAGTTATATAATGTTCCAACATCCATATTTTCACAGTGTACATTTCTCACCATCAATATCTCCAGTTTCCCTCCCACCCCCATGCAATTCTTTTTTTTTCAGAGCAATAATTCATAATTGTTCTACCTATATTTTCTGCATATTTCTTTTTTTTAAATAGTGAGAAATCATGAGGTACAGTTGCAGACTTACACATTTTTGTGCTTGGGTTTCAATTATACAATGATCAAATACCCATCCCTCCACCAGTGCCCATTTCCCACCACCGCGGATCCCGGTATCCCTCCCACCCCCCATCCCCCCATCCCACCCTGTCTTTGTGGCAGGGCATTCCCCTCTGTTCTCTCTCTCCTTTTGGGTGTTGTGGATTGCAAAAGAGACATTGAGTGGCAATCGTGTTTGGACTATAGTCTACTTTCAGCATACTTCTCTCATCCTGGGAGGATCCTCCCAACACCTTTATTTGGTGTTCTCCTATTTGTCTGAGCTCCCTTTTCCCCTAGTATGTGTGGTTGGCCTCCAGGTCGTGGAGTAAAATTCCTGGTACTAATCTCGGCCATTCTTGGGTGTTAGTTTCCTATTTTGTTACTTTATGTTCCCCAGATGAATGCAATCTTTCTATGTCTATCCCTTTCTTTCTGAGTCATTTTGCTTAACATGATACTTTCCATGTAGTACCATTTGTATGTAAATTTCATGACTTTGTCTTTTCTAACACCTATGTAGTACTCCATTGTGTAAATGTACCAAAGTTTCTTTAGCCAGTCATCTGTTCTTGGGCACTCAGGTTTTTTTTCCAGATTCTGGCTATTGTAAAGAGTGCTGCAATAAACAGACAATTGCAGATGTCACTTCGGCTATACTTTTTTGCCTCTCTGGGATATATTCCCAGGAGTGGTATTGCTGGGTCAAATGGGAGCTCAATTTCTAATTTTTTGAGAATCATCCATACTGTTTTCCAAAAGGGCTGAACCAGTCGTCATTCCCACCAACAGTGAAGGAGTGTCCCTTTCTCACCACATCCGCGCCAGCACCGGTTGCTTTTGTTCTTGTGGATATGGGCCAGTCTCTGTGGTGTGAAGTGATATCTCATTGTGGTTTTGATCTGCATCTCCCTGATGATTAATGATGTGGAACATTTTCTCATGTGTCTTTTAGCCATTCGGATTTCTTCTTTGTCAAAGTTTCTATTCATTTAATCTCCCCATTTTTTGATGGGGTTGAATGTTTTCTTTTTGTGGAGTTGAACCAGTACTTTGTATATCCTTGAAATTTTCTAAGTATAGTATCATATCATCTGCGAATAGTGAGAGCTTGATTTCTTCCTTTCCTACCTGGATGCCCCTAATATCTTTTTCTTGCCTAATCGCTATTGCACGTACTGGAGAGAGAGGACATCCTTGTCTCATCCCTGATCTTAGAGGGAAGGTTCTCAGTTTTTCGCCGTTGAGGACGATGTTTGCTGTAGGCTTTTGGTAGATGGCTTTAACTATATTGAGAAAAGTCCCCTCTATCGCCATTTTGGCTAGGGTTTTCATCATAAATGGGTGCTGGATCTTGCCAAATCCTTTCTCTGCATCTATTGATATGATCATATGATTTTTGTCTTTTCTTTTGTTGATATGGTGGATTATGTTGATTGATTTCCGAGTGTTAAACCAGCCTTGCATCCCCGGGATGAATCCTACTTGGTCATGGTGTATGATCTTTTTGATGAGTAGTTAAATTCTATTTGCTAATATTTTGTTGAGAATCTTTGCATGCATGTTCATCAGGGATATCGGACTGTAGTTTTCTTTACTCGTGGTGTCTTTGTTTCCTTTTGTTATTAGAGAGATATGGGCTTCATAGAAACTGTTTGGGAGAGTTTCCGTTTTTTCAATTTCCTGAAAGAGCTTGAAAAGGACTGGCAGCAGGTCTTCTTTAAATGTTTGGAAAAATTCGCTAGTGAATCCATCTGGTCCCAGGCTTTTGTTTTTGGGAAGACTTTTGATTGCAGTTTCTATTTCGTTGATGTTAATAGGTCTATTCAGATACTCCAGGTCTTCTTGATTCAGCTTTGGGAGATTATAGGAGTCCAGAAATTTGTCCATTTCTTCTAGGTTTTCTTGTTTCGTGGCATACATACTTTCAAAGTAGTCTGATGATCTTTTGGATTTCTTTGGTTTCTGGTGTGATATCCCCCTTCTCATTTCTGATTCGGTTTATTAGGGTTCTCTCTCTCTGTTTCTTTGTGAGTGTTGCGAGTGGTTTATCTATCTTGTTTATTTTCTTGAAGAACCAGCTCTTGGTTTCATTGGTCTTTTGGATTGTTTCTTTGGTTTCCATTTCATTGATTTCTGCTCTAATTTTTATGATCCCTTTCCTTCTGCCTGATTTATGCTCTTTCTGTTGATCCTTTTCTAAGGACTTGAGCTGTAAGGTCAAGATGTTTATGTGCATCCTTTCTACAGACCTAAGATATGCTTGCAGAGCTATAAATTTTCCCCTTAATACGGCTTTCGCCTCATCCCATAGGTTCTGGTAGCTCGTGTCTTCATTCTCATTTGTTTCCAAGTATCTTTTGATTTCGTCCTTGACTTCGTTTCTGACCCACTCGTTGTTCAGCATCGAGTTGTTTAATTTCCAGGTGTTTGATTTCGTTCTCTGTGTCTGTGTGTGATTCACTTCTATCCTCAGTGCATCATGGTCTGAAAAGATGGCTGATACTATTTCTATCTTCCTGATTCAGTTGAGGTATGTTTTGTGTCCTAGCACATGGTCTATTTTGGAGAATGTTCCGTGTGCACTGGAGAAGAATGTGTATGCTTTCTTTTTGGGTTGTAAAGCCCTGTATAGATCTATAAGCCCTCTCTCTTCTATTACTTCTTTCAAAGCCAATGATTCCTTGCTGGGTTTTGTTCTTGTTGATCTGTCCAGAGGTGATAGGGCAATGTTGAAGTCTCCGAGTACTATTGTGTTGCTTGCAATGTCCTCCTTAAAATCTGTTAGCAGTTGTTTTAAATATTTAACTGTTCCCTCATTAGGTGCGTATATATTTAAGAATGTGATTTCTTCCTTTTGTACGTATCCCTTGATGAATAGAAAATGGCCTTCACTGTCCCTTCTAGTCTTTTTCAAGGTGAAATTAATGTTGTCGGGTACTAGTATGGCCACCCCAGCTGTTTTGCAGGAGCTGTTTGCTTGCAGGATTGTTTTCCATTCTTTGACTTTGAGTCTGTGTTTGCTCTGAGTATTGAGACGAGTTTCTTGTAGGCATCAGAATGTTGAGTTCTGTCTCTGTATCCATTTTGCCACTCTGTGTCTCTTAAATGGTGAATTTAGACCACTGACATTGAGAGAGAGTATGGTTATGGGGTTTTGTGTCATGTTTCTGTGAGGGTGTGTTGTGGTTGTAGGGTTTGTCTTGTCTTATAATAGGCCCTTTAGTCCTTGTTTTAGGTTTGATTTTGAGTCTATGAAGTTCCTGAGCTGCTGTTTATCTATAAAATAGTTTACCTTTTCTTTGATTTTGAGTGAGAGGTTAGTCGGATAGAGTATTCTTGGTGAAGCATTCATTTCAGTGGGTTTTTTGACTATATCTCGCCACTGCCTTCGGGCTTGTAGGGTTTCCTCTGATAGGTCTGCTGTGAATCTCAAGGGTGCTCCTTTGTATGTGATTTCCTTTTTTGCCCTTGCTGCTTGCAGTATTGTGTCTCTATCAGCAGCATCGATCATTCTAACTATAATATGTCTCAGAGTGTTTCTGTTGGGGTCTCTTTTAGCTGGCACCCTTCAGGCTTCTTGAATCTGAGTGGCTGTATTGTGGAGCTCTGGGAATTTTTCGGCGATTATTTGTTTAAGCATGGTTTTTTTTATTGGGATTGTTTCCCTGAGCTTCTGGTAGTCCAATGATTCTAATGTTGTTGCTTCTGGAATCGTCTCGTAGGACTCTGATTCTCTGTAGAGCTATTTTGAGGTCCTTTTCCACTGTTTGTTGTTGCGTGTTGGCTTGATGCAGCTGATCTTCCAGGTCACTGATTCTTTCCTCAGCTGTGATCATTCTATTTTTGAGGGCAGTGAGTGAGGTTTTGACTTCATCTATGGAATCTGTGATGCGTGCCATTTCTGTGCGAAGCTTTCCAATTTCGGCTCTCATTTCTTGCTGTATTTTGTCAATTGTGTGATCGATTATTTCTTTCATGTCCTCTTTCAATTTAGCAGATATCTGTGTGACTGTTTCATCGAGTTGATTGAACATCTTAATGACTTCATATCTGAATTCCTTGTCAGAGAGGTCCCTAGGGTGGCTAGCACCTACTGAGGCTTCTGGACTTATTTCCTCGTGGTCTCCCTGTGGTGGGGATTTGCGTTGTTTCTTCATGCTGTTGTGTAGGTGTAGGGGTAAGATTTCTTGATTTGAGTGAACTACCTGCGTAAGCGTTGGCCTGCCAAAAATTAGATCACGCCCACTTTTTAAAGCCATGCCCACCTCTAAAGTGGCCACACCCCCACGGATACCTGGAGTCTGTCCAGGAAGTAAAGACTTGGTGGGGAGAAGAAACCAACTTGGCTTGGGCATTGGAAAGGGAGAGGCGGAGGGGCTCAGATCAGCTTTTCCTCCCAGCATCCGGGGGAAGCCTCTGAACACTTGCACAGTGGAATCCCAGCCCCGGGTCCGAGGAACGGCACGAAAACTAACCTGGGGAGTGGGGGAGAAGAAACCAGCTCGGCTTGCAGCCCTGAGATTTTAGCAGCCTCTCCTTACTCGTCTTTCCCAATGCCACTGTATTGGAGGCTCTTTCAGGCTCATAGGAATGAGACCGGTATTCTTACTATTTTGGGCATATCGAATGCGCCACAGGGATCTTGCCAGGTTCTGCCGCGCATGTGGGATACTCTCTGTAGCTTGCTGGGATCTCCAAGATATATATCTAGATATAGATATAGATATAGATATAGATGTAGATTTCCCTCTATGATTTGTTGCCTACTGTCTGAACCCCATCAAATATGATGTGGTAATTATGGAAAATGGGTAGGGAGTCTCTTATAATGTGTTGGTCCAGGAATATGTTGAATCATATATGAAGATCGGCCTGAGCATGTGGAAACTGGCCTGGACCATGGCGGCAGTTGGGTAGTGGAGGTGGGCTGCTGGGGCTGGGTCCCTTGAGGTGGGGAGGGCTCTCAGCTTCCCCCTCCTGGGGCGCCCCAAGTGAAAAAAGCCTGGCGCATAGTCCAGTGGCATGGTTATGGGGGCCTCATTTCATGCTTTCTTCCGGGAGAAGCAGTGAGGAGAAGGAACGCATACTACTATTAACTTCACAATCTGCTATCACAAGTCCCTATATTCTGAAATATGTCCTGAAAATCTCAACAAAATTTTGTCTTCATTCAAGAAAATCATTTTCTCTCCCTACTATTTATAATTAACCCTCTTATCTCCCTCACAGTTTGCTCCCTTTTCATCCTCTCTCCCAAATTCTCCACTTCTCTCCCTCCCTGAATCTATCTTTTTTACCTAGTTTTAAGTTCTCTTGGGCTGGAGCCATAGCAGAGGGGGTAGGCGGTTTGCCTTTCAAGCGGCCAAGATGGCTGACCTGAGTTCAATTCCTCATCCCTCTCGGAGAGCCCGGCAAGCTACCGAGAGTATCTCGCCCGCACAGCAAAGCCTGGCGAGCTACTCTGACGTGTTCTATATGCCAAATATAGTAACAATTTTCTCAATGGAGATGTTACTGGGCCTGCTCGAGCAAATCGATGAACAATGGGAGGACAGTGACAGTGACAGTGACAAGTTCTCTTGTTGACTTGAAGGAATATTTGACTTGAAGTAGGCAATTTCTTTTTCCCAAAAGTCTAAATCTTGAATCTACTGAACTAGATTTGTCATAAATGGGAAATTTGGGGTAAAATCTATTAAGACAATTTAAATAGAAGGTATACATAAAGATTCCATTGGAAAATATAACCTCAAAATAATTAAATGGTATTACATCAAATTAGTAACAAATTTTAGCATAAAAATTAGGATAATATAAACTGACAAAGTAACAAATGGGAGAAAATACTTACATATAATAAATCAAATAAAGGGCTAATATCCAAAACATATAAGGCACTTAAAACACTCAATAACAAAATAATCCCAGTGAAATGGGAGAGGGGATGAAAAGACAATTCCAACAAATAGGACAAACAGGAGGTCAACAAGTACAACCCTCCACACTTGCTCTCAAAGAAATGGAAATCAAAACAATAAGATATTACCTCATTCCAGAGATAATGGACTATATAAAATAAGACGAAATACAACCTAAATTGATGGGGAAGGCGTGAAAAGGAAACCCTAGTTCTGTGTTGGTGAGAATGTTGTCTGATTCAATTTCTGTGGAAAACGTTGTGGAGATTTCTCAAAAAGTATATACTGAAAGTTCCATATGACTCCGAGATGCCACTTCTTGGTCTCTACAAAAAAGCATACAAATATAAATTTAAAAATATATATACACACCTGTTGACATTGTAACGCCCGTTACAACAGCCAGGATATGAAAAAAAAAGCTGGTGTCCAACGACGGATAAAGAAGTTGTGGTGTACAGAGACTGGCCCACATCCAAAAGACCAAAAACAACTGGGGTTGGCATGGATGTGGCAAGAAAGGGACCCTCCTTCATTGCTGGTGGGAACGTCAAATGGTTCAGCCCTTTTGGAAAACAGTACAGACGATTCTCCAAAAATTAGAAATTGAGCTCTCATTTGACCCACTCCTGGGAAGATATCCTAGAGAGGCAAAAAAGTATAGTCGAGGCGACATCTGCACTTGTTTGTTCATTGTAGCACTCTTTACAATAGCCAGAATCTGGAAAAAACCTGAGTGTGCAAGAACAGATGACTGGTTAAAGAAACTTTGGTACATTTACACAATGGAGTACTATGTAGCTGTTAGAAAAGATGAAGTCATGAAACTTACATACAAAGTATGTAAGTATCATGCTAAGTGAAATGGGTCAGAAAGAGAGGGACAGGCATAGAAATATTGCATTCATCTGGGGAACATAAAGTAACAAAATAGGAACTAACAACCAAGAATAGCCGAGATAAGTACCAGGAGGTTTGTGCTTGAAGAACTCATGACTTGGAGGCCAGCCTCACACTTTAGGGGAAAAGTCAGCTCAGATAGAGAAGGGAGCATCAAATAAATGATGTTGGGAGGATCCTTCCAGGATGGGAGAAGAATGTTGAAAGTAGACTATAGAACGAACATGATTGCCACTCAACGCCTCTTTTGCAAACTACAGCACCCAAAAGGAGAGAAAGAACAAAAGGGAATGCCCTGCCACACAGGCAGGGTGGGATGGGGCGATGGGGTGGGAGGGATACTGGAATCAGTGGTGGTGGAGAATGGGCGCTGGTGGAGGGATGGGTACTCCATCATTGTATAATTGAAATCCAAGCACAGAAATTTGTAAGTCTACAACTGTATCTCATGTTGTTTCACTAATAACAATTTTTTAAAAATAATAAAAAAGAATGTGAAAAAAGAAATTGTGGTGTATTTTTATTTGAAGATATCAAATGATGCGTGGGTCTCGGCCGGAGCTGCCGCGCGGGTCCGGAAAGCGTCCTGGAGTGTGGCGACGGCTGGGTAGTGGAAGTACAGCTCGGCAGCTCCAGCCGAGACCCACGCACAACTGAAGACCCACAGAACAAGATAAGCGGAACTCTCTGAGACCTTGGACTCCAGGCTCGGCGGACCCAGGGACAGAGCTTCTCTGCTTGCTCCCACCACCACAGGTGACAAAGGGATTCTAATCAGGAGCCCCACCCTACCCTGCCCTGTCTGCTTCCATCAACCACCCAGGGATCAAATTGTACACAGGAGACCCACCCTACCCAGATAAATACCCCACTGGCAGACTTCCACTCTCGACACTACTTCTACTACCCAGCCGTCGCCACACTTCAGGACGCTTTCCGGACCTGTGCGGCCACTTGCGGCCGCGCGACACATCATAAGACACTAAATACCCATCTTCTGGAATTGTCGTACCATATTTGATAGGGTTCAAATATGGTAACACCTACAAGGGTGATTAGAGGTCACCCCAAAAGCCTCTATCCCTCTCGGAAAGACTGGCAAGCTACCGAGAGTATTCCGCCTGCACGGAAGAGCCTGGCAAGCTATCCGCTGTGTATTCGATATGCCAAAACCAGTAACTACAACTGGTCTCATTCACCTGACCCTGAAGGCTTCACCGACATGGCAGCACTGAGAAGGATGAGAAAGGAGAGGCCGACAAAATCTCAAGGCCGACCTAGGCTGCCACAACGAAGGAAGACAAAAATGATCGTCTGTACTTTCAATGCACATACGCTAGCATCAGATGCATCCATCGAGGACCTGATGGTACAAGCGCGAATGATCAAGTACGACATCATTGGTCTGACGGAGACAAGAAGGCACGAATCTCACCATGCCGTTTTTGACACTGGAGAAGAATTGTTCCTCGGAACATGTGATAAAAGAGGTGTTGGAGGCGTCGGTGTCCTTGTCAACACAAACTTGGCCAAGAGCATTGATTCATTCGAATACCTAACAACCCGAATCGGACGTTTACATTTGAATAGATGTGGCTCACTGCCTGCAGTTTCTATCTTCGTTGTCTACGCACCAACATCTCATTATGATGAAAGAGAAATCGAGAAGTTCTACATGGAGCTAGAGAAGTTCTATAAAGAAGACCACACCTTCTACAAGATCATTGTGGGTGATTTTAATGCCAAGATAGGACCGAGAAGATCAGCTGAAGAACTTCACATCGGGACCCATGGCCTAGAATGGAACGAACAGGGTGAGAGACTGTCTGAGTTCATCATGTCGACCAAGACCATTCATGGTAACTCACAGTTCCAGAAGGCAGAATCTAAACGATGGACATGGGAGTCTCCTGGTGGACGATTCCACAACGAAATAGACCACATCATATTCAATCGACAGTTTTGCCTGACTGAAGTCGCTGTTGTCCCAAAATTTCGAATGGGATCGGACCACCGTCTCCTTCGTGCAAAATTCTACTTCACAGAGCGGGGAGAAAGGGCTGCAAAGTTCAAAAAGAGAACTCCCAGAATGACCATCAACTGGGAACTCTTTGGTACTATTGCGGCAACATGGGAAGATGCCATTGTTGACAACATTGACGAGGAATATGATCGACTGGTTCAGCACCTCCATGAATGTGCGAGGAACGCCAAGAGAGAGATAGCCACAAAAAGTCGCCTATCTTCAAAAACGCTTGAGCTAATTCACCAGCATGGTTTGGCGCATGCCTCAGGCAACCGCAAGCTAACGTCCGAGCTTGCAAAGCAGTGCAGAGATGCGATCAAGGAAGACCTCAAAGAGAGAGGAGCAGAAGTACTGGTAGATGCGGCCGAAGCCGGGAAAAGTATTCATAATGCCCGCCTGTCCCTCGCCAACTATAAGACCAAGATGACTGCCCTCCGACGTCCTGATGGATCCATCACATCCTCCAGAACGGCAATGGAGAAGATTATCCATGACTTCTACTCAAGTCTCTTCGATAGCCATGTCGACTTGCCGACATACCAAATTCCACAGGATGGGTATGTCGTTCCCAACGTTCTCCCTTCCGAAATCCGACACGCCATTTCGTCGGTAAAGAAACAAACAGCACCTGGCCCAGACAAGGTCAGACCTGAACACCTGAAGAACCTGCCATCAGTACTCATCAATACACTGGCTCGGCTCTTCACTCGCTACCTGTCTGAATGCAAGGTTCCGTCCCAATGGAAAACCAGCAGGACCATACTACTGTTCAAGAAGAGAGACATCCATGACATTGGCAACTATCGTCCGATCTGCCTATTGTCTGTCATCTACAAGTTGTTCACTCGAGTCATCCTGAATAGGATTGGCAGAACACTAGATGAAGGACAACCATGCGAGCAAGCAGGGTTCCGCAAAGGATTCAGCACCATCGACCATATCCACACGATAACCAAGCTCATTGAGGTTTCTCGGGAGTTCAAGATGCCGCTCTGCTTAACGTTCATTGATTTAAAGAAGGCCTTTGATTCTGTTGAGATGGAAGCGGTCATTGAAGCCCTAGCAAATCAGTTCATTCAAGCCCAATACATCAGGATCCTCCGTGAGCTGAATTGCGGATTCACTACCAGGATCTCACCATTCTACAAAGAAGTGATCGTTGATGTCAAGAGAGGGGTGCGGCAGGGTGATACCATTTCACCGAAACTCTTCAGTGCCACCCTCGAGAACATCATGCGACGACTGGAATGGGAAGGAATGGGAGTGAAGATAGATGGTCGGCAACTACACCACCTCCGCTTTGCTGATGACATTGTTTTAATAACACCAAACATCAGCCAAGCGGCACAAATGCTGGCTGACTTTGACCATGAGTGTGGAAAGGTAGGACTACAGCTGAATCTTACGAAGACAATGTTTATGAGAAACAGCCTTGTTCCTGACGCCCCATTCGCTCTCAATGGAACAACCATCTCCGAATGCAACAGCTATGTGTACCTAGGTCGAGAGGTCAACATGACAAATGACCTGGCACCCGAGCTGCGCAGGAGGAAGAGAGCGGCTTGGAACGCCTTCAAGAACGTTGAAGAAATAGCTAAGAGGACGACGAACCTCAGGCTCCGGGCACATCTCTTTGATTCCACTGTTCTTCCTGCATTAACATATGCCTCAGAGACCTTGGCCCTACGCAAACAAGATGAGAACGCCATTCAGGTCTCCCAAAGAAGAATAGAAAGAGCCATGCTTGGAATTTCACGTTTCACTCAAATGAGAGAATGAATCCGGAGTTCTGACATCTGTCGACGATCAAGGATCAGGGACGCTGTCTCATTTGCCAAGGTGTCGAAAATCAGATGGGCTGGTCATGTAATGAGATTTAAGGACGACCGTTGGACTAGAGCTGTTACTGATTGGATTCCACGGGATGTCAAGAGACCGTGTGGCCGACCACCTACCAGATGGTCAGACTTCTTCGTCAAGATCATGAACGATCGGTTTGAGGCTCTTCATATTCCCGGAGCGAACAGATGCCATTGGGCTACACTAGCACACGACAGGGACAAATGGAGACGTTACTGGCGCCCGCTCGAGCAAATCGACGACTAACGGGAAGTTAAGTGATTAAGTGATTAAGTGATCAAATGATGGTAAACATTTTACTTTAAATTACAATACTGACAACACCAAGAAATAAGAAAGTGGATGATAGGCATATTGAAGGTAATATAAGGTCATTGGCCTGATATTTGGGAACCATAATTTTTAAATTAAAAACTAATGAGGCTGTTAGGTGGGGTGCATATTGGAAGGGTCAATAGAACAGATGTTGACACTGATGGTTTGGAAATGGGTTACTTTAAGCCTAACTCACTGCTATTAATGGGGTTATAAATCATGGTGTCTAAATATGTTTTGTAACTTAGAAAAGTGTCTAATAAAGTCCATGATTCAAAGGAGAATTTGTGCTTGAAGAGCTCAAGAAATCCATTGTTTTTTTCCAAAATATCTGGGTCCACCAAGAAATAAATGGTTTGTACATTATTAAGAGTTGGTTGCCTAAAAAATTTTGGTGATTTCAATTTTTTGCCTGTTTTTGTGTGGGGGTCAAATCTAAATATCATCTGGGTTTACTTCTGGCTCTGTGCTCAAGACTTGCTTCTGGCAGTGTTCATGAGACCATATGTGGTGTTAGGTATTGAACCAGGGTATGCCACTTTCGAGGCATACCTTAGTTCCTGTACTATATCTCCAGCCTGATGTTGAAAATTTTGCTTAAAGTTTTATCTCTTGTCGTTTGTAAAATTTAATTTGAAAGGTGCCAAGTTATTTCTTTAGAAATGGTGGTTTTGGATTTTTTCATTTTCAAACCATACATACCTTGATTTGCCAAATAATCTATACTCTTGTCTGCTTTTGGTGTCTGGTCTATCTATTCTATAAATTTATTTCTCTTAAGATATCAGTTTTAATATCAATTTACAGATTCAAAGGAGCTAATAAATCTTCCTAGTGAATACTGAAAGGAAGTTTTGTGTCAGAAGAAGTTTCTAAGCAAGAGGCTGATGATAAATATCTTCACTGTCAAACACCAGCTAGGACAAAATTTTTCTATATATGTTAAAGAGATCTCTGTCTTCTATATCTGTTTTTCAATCTCGAACCAGGCATGAATATTTTAGCAAAGAAATTTTGGAAAACTATTGCTAACCTATTCAGAAAATCAAAATTTGAGAATATTTAAGCCTCATGCATTATTTGTAATTAGAAATGTTGATCATGAAAAGGTATTTGTGTTTCAATTGCCTATGCTGCCACTTAGCAAATTCTATGTTAAGGGATAGAAACATTGTAAAACATTGAGCTGCCATTTACATTTAAGCTAGACATAGAGAAATGGTGGTTGAAGAAACTAATTGTAAGGGAAATGTGGTTTGCAAGGAAAAAAAGATAATATTTTTAAACTATTTACTTTTCATCTAGGTGCCCCTACGCCAAAAAATCTCACTATCTAATGGAGAGTGAAATTCCCAAAGTCAGGAAAGTTATACTAAGAAAAAAAGTCACAGATAATTGAAGCTATTTTGTCGAGATGAAAATATTTTATAAAATAATATTATGATTGAAGCTAAGAAAAATATGATTTCTATTTTGTCTCCTGGATAGAAGAAATAGATAAAAATAATAATCTCAGTATCAGCATTGTATTATAGATCAGGGAAATTTTAATCTTAGTATTAACTAAACATATTAATATACAAGTGACTCACTTCCTATTTCCTGGTTCCAGTTTTCAATCTATTCATAAATGAAGGTGTTAACCAATGATGTCAAAAGTTTCTATTAATTCCAGATTCTCTGGTAAGTAGATATATGCTTTTAATTTTTTATTGAATTACAGTGAGATACAAAGTTACAAGTTGTTCATGATTGTTTTGCTGTTATATAATGTTCGAACACCCATCTCTTCACCAGTGTCCATTTACCACCATTCAATTTCACTCCTGTCCTGTTTCCCTCATCCCCTCTCTCTCTCTGTCTCCTCTCCCTGTCTCTGTCTCTGTCTCTCTCTTTTCCTTTAGTGCATTATGCTTTACTGTATAGGTACTTAAAGGTTATAATGTTTGTTCCTTTACCTACTTGCAGCACTTGTCCAGAGTGATAATTTCTAATTATCTTTGTCATAGTGGTCCCTACTCTATGCTAGGTCTTCCCCACACCAAGTGTTGTGGCAAGCTTCCAACCATGAACCATTCATCCCTGCTCTTGTTTCTACTGTCCTTGGGTATTAGTCGCACACTATGTTTATTATATCCCACAACTTAGTCCAATATGTCTATGTCTGTCCCTCCCCCTTTGACTCATTTTACTCAGGGTTATACTCTCCATGTCCATCCATTTATTTAAAAAATCATGACTTCATTTTCCCAAAAAGCTGTGCAGTATTCCATTGTGTAGATGTGCCATAATTTCTTTATTCAGTCATCTGTTCTCTGGCACTCAGTTTATTTCCAGATTTGAAATATGGGTAGTGCTGCAATCAACATAGAAGTATTTTCTCACTGCAGCCAGGTTCTGGAAGGTTTGCCTTGTTCCCTGTGGGCTTTTACCTTTTGGATCCCAGCCCCTAGACCAGTATATTGCCCATATAAAAAACAGCTCTAATTCTCCAAACCCAGCTGTGCGCTTCTGGGCACTGGGATTCCACCACCTGCTGCCTCTCCCCATGGCCAGACTCTAGGAAAATTGCTTTGCACAGGAAACCCCCGGGCTTCTCCCTTGAAGACCTAGTCCCTAGATCAAGGAGTTTTCCTGTCTGACATCAGCTCTAAATTTTCAAACACAGAATGCTCGAACACATTAGCGAATGCACAAGATTAATACTGAGTACACTCTTTATATTGAAGCCAATGGTTGCAACAACCATAGCTCACTGACCTTATATAGTCTTTTACCTCAGTCAACTAAATGGAGTGATTCTTTCAAAAGTTAGACCCTTGTCATAGTCTCATAGCAGTGAATAGTAAAGGGAAAAATCTGAACAGCAGAGGTATTTTCAGTAGCACTCTGGTCTAAACAACTGAACATATCAGTTCTTAAGTAACTAGAAACATAAACCTCCAACATTAACCCATATAAAACTCAAAGAAGAGTGCGGAAATTAAAGAACCCAACTGCTGTGTCAGAAGAGACGGACAATTCAAGTAAATTTTCATGCCCAATTAAACTATCAAGACTTATTGTTGAAAACCTAAAATAAATACTAACTACATTGTAGCGCTGTAGCACCGTCCAAATTCATCGATTTTCTTGAGTGGGCACCAGTAATGTCTCACGACAAATTGTGGGACTTGCTGTTACTGTTTTTGGCATATCGAATATGTCACAGGTATCTTGCCAGGCTCTGCCGTGTGGGCAGGATACTCTCGGTAGCTTGCTAGGGGCCGAGGAATCTAACCCGGGTCGGTCTTGTGCAAGGAAAACACCCTACCCACTGTGCTATTGCAATCAAAATTAAGCTCCCACTGGGCAGTGAAATTAAGCAATCACTAGATGAGAAAATTGACCAAGTAAAAGGAAAACTAATTCTGAAGACTACAGATTCCATACAAAATGTACTGAAGGAACTAAAGAACACAACAGTAAGCCATAGTAGCAGAATTAGACATTTACAGAACCTTATAGATAAACGTGAGGACAAAATACAAGCCAGAATTGATAGGGGACTCTAAAAAGAATAGAGAAGCACTAAAACGGAAGCTAATGTAAGGTAGTTAGTGGATAACAGCAAAAGGAAAAATCTCCAAATTATAGGAAAATCCAGAGGTAAAAAAAGGAAAATGGGGAAAAACAAATGGTGAGAGATAGCAGAGCTGAGAATTTCACCACTCTCTGGAGGGAGGCTGATATACAGAATCAGGAATCCCCACAAGTAACAAGCAAAATAAACCCAAGAAAAACAATGCCAAGACATTTACTAATCAAAGGGCAAAATCCAAAGGAAAATAGACTTTTTTAACTTCCTAGAAAAAAAAGAAACTTTAAAAGCAAGGGAAACGACATAAAAATCACAACAGATCTGTCATATGAAATGGTACAGAAAAAAAAACTGAATAATATATTGAAAAAAATCAACAGTGAGTCCACTACCCTGCAAAGTTCTCAATTATTTTTTCATCATATAGCATTCAATAATTTTAAATATATTTATTAAAATTTACATATTAGTTAAGAGTTACATATACAAATATAATTTTAGCTATAAAATCACAACAAACTGGTAAATTAAACTACTGGATCTGTTGAAGCCAATTTATAGTCTATAACTGCTAGTCTATAACTTCACCTTCCTTAAATTAAAAAAAATTTTGAAACTTATTATTTGATTTAAGTTAAAGATGACTAGATCTTGTTATTACATTTCAGCACCAGAAAAAGCAACTTAACCTGTCTGCACAAACGCTTTTACATGCTACATTGATTCCTTTTTTTTATAAAGTTATTTATTGATCACTGTGAGGGTAGTTACAAAGCTTTCAGGTTTAAGTATCGGTCATACAATGATAAAACACCTGTCCCTTCACCGGTGCACATATTCCACCACCAAAAAACCCCAGTATATCCCCCATCCCACACCCTTCCCCTACCTATGTGGCAGATAGTTTCCACATTACTCTCTCTCTACTTTGATTACATTCAAAATTTCGATGCCAGACCCACCATTATTATTTGGGATTTTACCACAACACTCACAACTCTCAATTAGATGGGAGGGGAGGCTATAAACACTGTCAGACAAACAAAGAGGTGACAGCATTTGCTATAATTAAACTGGCTCTGAAATAAATATTGAAAGACCAAATAGCCAATTGTAGAAGCAGCAACCATACACAGTGAAATGGCAAAACAGCCCTTTATATTAATAATTTCTCTAGGCTTAGCTTTCTCATCAAAAGACGCAGAGTTGGGGGGAGGTGGGTGGATCAGGGAACAAAATCTATCCATTTGCTGCTTACAGGAAACATCTTTACAAGATAGAGAAAGTCTCAGTGAAATGATGAAAAACAATCATACAAGCCAACTGTAAACAAAAAAGCTAGGACAGTCATATTTAGAACAAAGAGCATTCAATCTAAAGAAAGTAATTAGAGATAGGAATGTTCACTACTTTTTAAAAAACTTTTTTATTGAATCACTGTGAGACAGACCATTATAAAACTGTTCATGATTGGATTTCAATCATACGGTATTCTAACACCCATCCCTCCACCATTGTATATTTCCTAGCACCAGTGTCCCCAGGTTCCCTCCCATCACCTCCTCCCACACCCCACCCCCTGCATGCCTTTATGGCAGGCACTTTTCTACTCTCTCTCTCGCTTGCTCGCTCGCTCGCTCTCTGTCTGACTCCTTTTGTGCACTGTGGTTTGCAATGTTGATACTGAAAGATTATCAAGAATATCCCTTACCTACTTTTAACCCTCATATCTTGTCCAGTGTGATCATTTCCAGCTATTATTGCCATACTGGTCTCTTCACTATCCTACCTACCTTCAACCCCACACTCATTTGTGGTTAGTTCCAATCATTGACCAGTCCTTCTAACACCTGTTTTCCTTGTCCATGGATATTAGTTTTCTACTATGTACATTTATATACAAAAAATGAATGCAGTTGTTTGGTATCTGTCCTTTTACGTCTGATTCATTACACTCTCTATGTCCATTCATTTATAGGCAAATTTCATGACTTTATTTTTCTTAATTTCTGTATAGTACTCTATTGTGTAGATATCCCATAATTTATTTATCCATTAATCTATTCTTAGACACTCAGGATGTTTCCAGATTCAACTATGGTGAATAGTGTTGCAATGAACATAGGAGTGCAGATGGTGTTTCTCCTCTGTTTTCACTTCTTTTGATTAAGGGCACAGTAGACCAAGAAGTACCTTAATTAAAACATATGCACCATATGTAGGATCAGCAAAGTTTATAGGACTTTTGATACTAACCTAAAGAAACATATGGATGGTAACAATAATTGTGGAGGGGGCTTCAATACTACACTGTTACCACTGAAGAGATCAACTAGATAAAATATCAGTAAAGGCATAAGAGCACTAAATGAAGAACTAGAAGATCTGGGACTAGTGGATATATACAGACACTACTTCCTCAAAAAGCCAAATGCCCATTTATCTCCAGTTTACAAGGAGCATTATCCAGGATAGATCACATATTAGCCCATAAGACAAATATATAGAAACTTATAAAAATCATAACAAGTATCCTATCAGACTACAATGCCACAGAGATAGAAATTAATCATAAAAGGAAGTATGGATAAACTAACACATGTAGACTGAACAATACACTACTAAATAACAGCTGGATCAAAGAGGAAATCAATGAAGAGATAAAAGTTCCTTGAGGCTAACAATAATGAAGAAATAATTTATCAAACCTATCAGACACAGTGTAAGCCATACTCAGGGAAACTCATAGCAATGCAGGCTTACATTCAGAAAGAGGAAAAAGGAAACCAATAAACTAAATGAACCTCTCAAGCATCTAGAGAACCAACAACAAATGAATCCAAAGACCAGCAGGAGGAGGGAAATAATAAAAAAAGCAGAAATCAAGGATATAAAAACTATATTAAAAACTATAAAAAAGCAATGGAAATAGAGGTGGTTCTTGAAAAAATTAAATAAGATATATGAACTGTTGGCTAGACTCAAGAGGAAAAAATAGAAAGTGGTCAAATAGGATCAGAAATGAAAGGGGGCAAATTACAACAGAACCCTCAGAAACGCAAGACATCATGATAGCTTACTTACAACAACTCTACTCGTTTAAGTTGGTGAACCTGGAAGAAACAGACAGATTCTTAGAAACATGCAGTCTCTAAAACTGAGCAAAGGGAAATAGAAGGCCTGAACAGGCAAATCTCAAGCAAGTAACTTGAAATAGTAATTAAGAATCTGCCCACAGGGCGACTAAAACCTCATGGGAAGGGGGATGTTCCGGTCCGTCCTTCACGCCCTACTGAGGCCACCAGTTGCCCCCCATGAGCGGCTCTCCAGCACGGCCACGACTCCAGAGCACAGAAACCAATCTCCTAATTATCTGACTCTCAGTAGAAATACTTCCAGGGTTAATTAGTAAAATAGCGGAAATCCAAAACCAACATTTAATTCTTGAACCCAGCTGTAGAAAGCGAATCACTTCACAATGCTTTTTCAGCATGTCTGATTGGGGTGGGCAGGTAAACTCTAAACAATAGTGGTGCATCTTTTATTGAAACAATGAATCTAATCAAAGCAGATAGAGTGTTAACTAGAATTCATCTGCCTCGCAGGCATTGGGAGGGGGGGTGGGGTTTTATTGGGGTTCTTCGTGGTAAAAATAAGTATTGGTAAAGGGAAAGGTGTTTGATATTTGCATGACTGAGACCTAAACCTGAAAGCTTTGTAACTTTTCCCACAGTGATTCAATAAATAAATAAATAAATTATAAAAAAAAATTATAAAAAAAAAGAATCTGCCCACAAACAAAATTTCTGGCCCAGATAAGATTACTGGTCAGTTTTATCATACCTTCAGAGATTATTGCTGTTTATCCTTATCTTTCAAAATATCAAAGAAAAAGGAATCCTTCCTAACAGCTTCTATGAAGCTATGACTTCACTTATAACCAAAAAATATAAAGCCATTACTAAAAAAGAAAACTTCTGACCAATTTCCTTGATGAAGAGCAATGAAAACAACAAAATCCTAGCAAGCTAAAACCAACAACATATCAAAAAATTATATACCACAGTCAAGTGGGATTTATCTCAGGGATGCAAGGGTGGTTCGAGATACAAAATTAATTAAAATAATACACAATACTAACAAAAGGAAAATTAAAAATCATAAGATCTTATATTCAATGCAGAGAATTATTTTGACAACATCCCAATCCACTGTCACTGTCACTGTCCTCCGTTGTTCATCGATTTGCTCGAGCAGGCCCAGTAACGTCTCCATTGTGAAACTTGTTACTGTGTTTGGTATATCAAATATGTTACGGGTAGCTTGTCAGTCTTTTGGGCAGGATGCTCTCGATAGCTTGCTGGGCTCTCCAAGAGGTCAGCCACGTGCAAGACAACCGGCTTACCGCTGTGCTATCGCTCCAACCCACTAATGATTTAAAAAAAAAAGTGGAAGGGACCTTCTTCAAGATAGTAAAGGTTATCTATAACAAGCCCACAGCAAATATTACTCTTAATGGTTTAAAACTAAAAGCATTACCATTGATACCAGGTACAAGGCAAAGATATCCCCTGTCTTGTCTCTTGTTCAACATTGTATTAGAGGTACCAGCAACAGAAATCAAGCAAGAAAGGAAAACCAAAGTGCTCAAAATAGGGAAAGAGGTCAAATTATCTCACTTTGAAGGTTATATGATGTTATACATAGTAAGCTCAAAAGAGCCCACTAAAAGCTTCTAGAAACAATAAACCAATAAAGCAAAGTGCCCAGCTACAAGCTAAATGCACAAAAATTGGTCACATTATTATATACAAATAATTAATCAGAGGAGAAAGAGTTCAAAGAATCTATCCCATTATAAATAGTATGCAAGAACAAGAAGTATACCTAGAAATCAATTTAACAATAGGGATGAAAGAGCTATACCATGAAAACTTGAAAAAACTTAATAAATAAATAGAAGACCTTAGAAAATGGAAAAATATTTCATGCTCTTGGTTAATAAGAATCAATATTGTTAAAATGACCATCTACTATATATTGAATATATATCTTTATATATATATATATTTGGTGAAATCCCCATCCAAATACAGACAATCTTCTTCAAGGACTTAGAACAGTCCATAGTCTATTTTTATGGAATCACAAAAGATTCCGAATAGCCAAAAACTTACTGAAAAATGACAAACTGCGAGCATCACATTGCCTAGCTTGAAATTATAATACAAAGCCATGGTGATCAAATAGCATGGTATTGTCTTAGGAAAGACCCTCTGATAATGTGTCAGAATAAAATATCCAAGACAAACCAACATATATATGATCAGTTAATTTCTGACAAATGTTCTAAGAGTATGAAATAGAGTAAAGATAGTCTCTTCAACAAATGGTGCTGTAAAAATTCGGTAACCATGTACAAAAAATAAAACTGGATTCATATCTCACACATTATACAAAAGTCAATTCAAAGTAAATCAAAAAGATAAAAACAAACTCTGAAAAATATTTAGAGGAAAACGTCTGCAGCATGCTCCAAGATCTGGACATCAAAGGTGTCTTCAGGGGCTGGAGCTATAGTACATTAGGTGTGGCATTTGCCTTGCATAGGCATACCTCATTTAGATTCTCAGCATCCCATATGGTCCCCCAAGCACCATCAGGAGTAATTTCAAGGTGCAAAGCCAGGAGTAACTCTTGTGCATCGCTGGGTGTCACCTCAAAAGAAAAAACAAAGGTGTCTTCAATGATAAAATACCACTGGCAATGGTGAAAGAATGAAAACTAAACAAATAATAGATTAAAAATTTCTGTATGGCAAAAAAACAAAAGAAACATGTGCTAAAACTAAAATACAGCTAATTAAATGGGAGAAAATATTTTCAGTAAACACATCAGATAAAGAATTGATATCTGGAGATGTAAAGTACTTACAAAGATCAGCAAAAAATAGCTATCAAAAATAGGGAGAAGAAATGAACAGCGACTTCTCTGAGGAAGATTAATAGATAGCAGACAGGCACATAAAAATACTCATCATCATTTATTATTAGAGAAATTCAAATCAAGATGACAATGAGATATCGTCTCACACCAGTTGAGAATGGCACAGTCAAAAGTAATGGGACAATATCAGTTGGTGGTGATGTAGTGAAAAGGAAATCACATCCGCTGCTGCTGGGAATTGAGTCTGGTTCAACCCCTATAGGAAACAGTATGGAGAGTTCTCAGTAAGCTTAAAATTCTTATTACTCAGAAATTCCACTTGGGGTATCTACCCCCAGAACAAGAAAAAAATTATTCATTCAAAAGGACATGTGGACATCACTATTCATTGCTGCACTCAGCACAGCAACTAAGATTTGGAATCAACCTAGATGTTAAACAACAGATGTGGATCATGAATATACACAATGGAATACTACACCACTGTACAGAATGATAAAACCATGCAATTTGCTGCAACATAGTGGAACTGGAAGATATCATCTTAAATGAAGTAATCCAGAAGAAGGACAAACTAGGTATAATATCATTTATATGTGGTATTTAGAGTAACAGGATGAAGAAATGCAATGGTTTACAGGGAGATGCCTGGATCACCCTTGGTCCCAAAGTATAGGGAGGAGAAAGCAAAGCAATGAGTGGAGGATAAGAAGAGAATAGATAGATGAGAAACAGAGGGCAAGGGGAAAGGAACATGGGTCTTATTAAGGAAAGTTGGAGATAGATATCCAGACCACAGAGTCAACAACATTAAAATAGCAAACAACACTAAAATCACAAATTGAAAACTTCAATAAACAAGTTTAAAAGGTCTCTGTCAGGATGTTAATCTGGGGCTTGATAGGTGGGTCATAGAGGGAATCTGGGAACACTGGTGGAGGGAAGTTGACACTAGTTTTGGTACTGGTGTAAAACATTGTGTGTCAAAAAGGCAATTATGACTAACTTTATAATTCATAGTGCTTTAATAAAATATCTTCTAAAGAAAAAAGATTCTAATTTATAATTAGGATGTGAACCTTTTGGCAAGGAGAGGGGTGACTAAGAGGAGAGAACTGCTATTTGCATTCTTGTTGGGTTAAAATAAGTAATGACTGTTTTGTAAACAAAAGTTTTAAATCAGCAAACTATGCAGACAATGTTAGTAAATCTTACAAATATTTGAGCTTGGAGTTAGCCAAAAATGGACTCCAATCAATATAGTCAATGTATATATAGAGTGGAGTTCATGCCCAATTCAATCAGCTTAATCAATGACTGAATAAATAGCAGTACTCCTACATTATAAAAATGTACATATATAAAATCCAACACCCAACCATTTAGCTGCTTGAGATTTTCCATCTTCGTGAAGACGGCGAAATGACAAAATAAATTTGAGTATTATTACAACTACAAAGAACCTTACCAATGATAAAAACTTGTTCACACTAAACAAAAAATATAATCTCATAGCTATTTTGATAGAAGAATGTGAAATAACAGTGACTAATTTGGAAAGATATCATGTAATTTTTCAAGATCTACTAGGAGACAGCGATCTATTTAAGAACCTTACTATAATCCTTGAATAAACTTCCCTTGTTAAAATTGTTCTAATTTCCAATTTACCAATTAGAATATCAAATTCTTGCTTTTTCAGTTTCCTTTAAAATCACCCTTCAGAAATGTTCCATGTGCCATTAATTCAAGTCTAAATGAAAAGTATGTTAGATAATCTAACTAATCAGATAAATCAAATAAATTAATGAACATTTAAAGTGTAATATCAACATGAAAATATATTAAGAAATATTGCTGCTTTGTGTTTACATTTTCAAATCTAGAATAAAACAAATTTGGTATCTATCCCTAGTTATGCCATTTACATAAGCTGTGAAACCAACCTCACACAAGTCATAACTTCATTTACTTAAGTTTCCTCATATTGAACAATTAGATTATAGTTACATCATAGGATTTTATATTACATTAAGTAAAGCAAAATACAATACATGGCACACACAGTTATTTGGTATTATTTGTCTTTATTCCTCCTTCCCTTTTCGACAAAATAACTTGTTTATTCTAGCTGTCAGTAGTCTACTCTTTATTCTATACAAGGAGCTCACCCTTGATGATGATATTTTAGAAAATCAAAGAAGAGCATGTTGGTATCCAGTCTGCACGAGGTTTAAACCAGTCTTGCAACATGGTTCTATCATGTACTCCACAGATTCTTCTTGCCATTATGCCATCAGTAATGTAGAATAGGTGGCAATTAAACATTTCCTGATTTGTGGAATACTTTTCCAAACACGTCAATGAAGCTAACTAATAATCACGGTACCATGATAAATTGATCACTTGACCAATTGACATCCTGTTACTCATCGATTTGCTCGAGCGGGTACCAGTAACATCTCCATTCGTCCCTGTCGCGTGCTAGTGTGGCCCAATGGTGTCTGCTTGTTGTACGAACATAAACAGCCTCAAACCAATAATTCAGGGTCTTGACAAAGATGTCTGACCATCTTGTAGGTAGGGGGCCACTCAGTCATTTGAAGTCAGGTGGAATCCAGTCAGTAACGGCTCTAGTCCAGCAGCCTTCTCCAAATCTCATTATGTGTCCAGCGCATCTGATTTTCGATGCCTTGGCTAATGATACAGCGTCCCTGATTCTTGACTGTCAACGGAGGAAGGAACTCTGGATTCTTTCTCTCATTTGAGTGAAATTTGATACTCCAAGCATAGTTCTTTCCATTCCTCTATGGGAGACCCAAATAGCGTTCTCATACTGTTTTCGCAGGGCCCAAGTAGGTCTCTGAGGCGTATGTTAATGCAGAAATAAGAGTGGAATCAAAAGATGTGCCTGGAGCCGGAGGTTCTTCGTCCTCTTAGCTACTTCTTTGATTCACTTAAAGGCATTCCAAGCTGTTCTCTTCCTTCTGCACAACTCGGGTGCCAAGTCATTTGTCATGTTGACTACTTGACTTTGGTACACATAACTGTTGCATTCAGAGATGTTCGATCCGTTAAGAGTGAAAGTCAGGAATGAGACTGTTTCTCAAAAACATTGTCTTTGTGAGATCCAGCTGTAGTTCGACCTTTCCACACTCACGGTCGAAGTTGGCCAGCATTTGTGCCACTTGGCTGAAGTTTGGTGTTAGTAGAATGAAGTCATCAGCAAAGTAGAGGTGCTGTAGTAGCCGAACGTCTATCTTCACTCCCATTCCTTCCCATTCCAGTCGTCACATAACATTCTCCATTGTGGCACTGAAGAGTTTTGGTGAAATCGTATCACCCTGCCAAACCCCTCTTTTGATGTCAGTGATCACCTCCCTGTAGAATGGTGAGATCTTGACAGTGAATCCGCAATACAGCTCAAGAAAGATCCTGATTTATTGAGTTTGAATGCCCTATTTGGCTAGGGCTTTGATGACCGCTTCAGTCTCAACAAAATCAAAGGCTTTTAAATCAATGAACATTAGACAGAGCGGCATCTTGTACTCCCAAGAAACCTCAATGAGTTTGGTTATCGTGTGGATATGGTCGATGTGTTGAATTCTTTTCAGAATCTGGCTTGTTCGCATGGTTGTCCTTCATCTAGTATTCTGCCAATCCTATTCAGGATGACTCGAGTGAAAAGCTTGCAGACGACAGACAAGAGGCAGATCAGACAATAGTTGCCAGTGTCGTGGATGTCTCCCTTTTTTTTACAGTAGTACAGTCCTGCTGGTTTTCCATTGGGACTGAACTTTGCATTCCGACAGGTAGTGTGTGAAGAGCCGAGCCAGTGTATTGATGAGTACTGATTGCAGGTTCTTCAGGCTCTTCTTCAGGTTTCCTGCCATGATAAGAAATAGAAAAGGTAGAATCCTGAGTTTGGAAGAAAGTCATTCCATGGTAAATCCATTATTATTTTAGTGTTCAGTAAATATGTATTATACCTTCCTCAGGTGATAAAAGCATATATTTCCATTAAAAATACTATGTATGGTCCTTCAAATTCTCAGAATAGCTACTATAGACACTTTCAAACCAGCTCACATAAAATTTTTTGTACTAATATATCTGTGGGATAAGGAAAACAGAATTTTCAAAGTTAATTTAGACATATCTATGTTCACCAGGTCATTGCTAGGATAGTTACTAAACTCATTAAGTTCTCATTCACATAAAACCACAATTAAATAATTTTAAATAGTAGCTGAAGAGATAGATATAGCAATTACTTTTATCACTAAACATTCAAGCCCTCAGATTGCTAATGTAAGTTCCAGACACCTGAAGAAAGATACATCCAAATGTGTAACATAGAAGAAAAGGACTAGATTTTTTTGTCTGTTCATTAAAATTTTTAAAAAGATTCATGCATAATATTGAATTTATTTTAGAGAATGACTAATTTGGTAAAATTCATTTTACATCAGGCCTTATCCTAGTGTCATATTTAAAACACTATGAAGTAGGGTGCCAATGAAAGCCCAAATAAGATCTTTTCTTAATAGCAAGAAGACTATTAGAGGTTGAATGGATTCAATGTTACTTCACTAATATTAATGATATTGATAATCACCTGATCATTTGGCATCCTGTTAATCATCGATTTGCTTGAGCGGGTGCCAGTAACATCCTCATTCGTACCTCTCACGTGATAGTGTACCCCAATGGTGTCTGCTCGTACTAAGAACACGATGAGCCTCAAACTGATTGTTCAGAGGCTTAACAAAGAAGTCTGATCATCTCTTAGGTGGGCAGCCAGGCAATCTTTTGATGTACCATGGAATCCAGTCAGTAATGACTCTAGTCCAGTGGACATCTCCAAATATCATTATGTGTCCAGCCCATCTGATACTCAAAGCCTTGTAAAATGAGACAGAGTCCCTGATTCTTGATTGTTGGTGGAGGTCGGAACTCCGGATTCTTTCTCTCACTAGAGTGAAGCGTGATTCTCAGGCATAGTTCTTTTGATTCCTCTTTGGGAGACACGAATAGTGTTCTCATCCTATTTTTGTAGGGCCCAGGACTCTGAGGCATATGTTGATGCAGGAAGAGCAGTGGAATCGAAAAGATGTGCCTGGAGCTGGAGGTTCTTCATCCTTTTAGCTATTTCTTTGACAATCTTGAAGTCATTCCAAGCCTCTTTTCCTTCTGCGCAATTCAGGTGCCAGGTCATTCGTCATGTTGACTTCTTGACCTAGGTACACATAACTGTTGCATTCGGAGATATTTGTTCCATTGAGAGGAAATGGAACGTCAGGAATGAGACCATTTCTCATAAACATTGTGTTAGTGAGATTCAGCTATAGTTCGACCTTTCCACACTCACGGTTGAAGTCAGCCAGCATTTGTGCTGCTTGGCTAATGTTTGGTGTTATTAGAACAATGTCACCAGCGAAGCAGAGGTGATGTAGTTGCTGACCGTCTATCTTCACTCCATTCCTTCCCATTCCAGTCATCACATGACATTCTCGAGGGTGGCATTGAAGAGTTTCGGTGAAATGGTATCTTTCTGCCGAACCCCTCTGTTGACATGGATGATGACTTCCTTGTAGAATGGTGAGATCCAGGTAGTGAATCCATAATATAGCTCAAGGAAGATCCTGATGTATTGAGTTATAATGCCCTGTTTGACTAGGGCTTTGATGACCGCTTCAGTCTCAACAAAATCAAAGGCCTTCTTTAAATCAAAGAACATTAGACAGAGCGGCATCTTGAACTCCCCAGAAACCTCAATGAGTTTGGTTATTGTGTGGATATGGTCGATCGTGCTGAATCCTTTTTGGAATGTGGCTTGTTCGCATGGTTGTCCTTCATCTAGTGTTTTGCCAATCCTACTCAGTATGACTCGAGTGAACAGCTTGTAGACCATAGACAAGAGGCAGATCAGACAATAGTTGCCAATGTCGTGGATGTCTCCCTTCTTGTACAGTAGGACAGTCCTGATTGTTTTCCACTGGGACAGAACCTTGCATTCAGACAGGTAGTGTGTGAAGAGCCAAGTCAGTGTATTGATGAGTACTGATGGCAGATTCTTCAGGTGTTCGGGTCTGACCTTGTCTGGGCCAGGTGTTGTTCTCTTCTTTACCGATGAAATGGCGTGTTGGATTTTGGAAGGGGGAACGTTGGGAACGACATATGCATCCTGTAGAATTGGTATATGGGCAGGTGGACGTGGCTATCAAAGACATTCGAGTAGAAGTCTTGGATAATCTCCATTTCCCTTCATGAATATGTGATAGATCCATCAGTAAATTGGAGGACTGTCATCTTGGTCTTGTAGTTGGTGAAGGACAGGCGGGCATTGTGATTGCTTTTTCCAGCTTTTGTCGCATTTGCCAGCACTGCTGCTCGTCTCTCTTTGATGTCTTCCTTTATTGCTTCTCTGAACTAGTTTGCAAATTGGACGTTCACTTGCAGTTGCCTGAGGCTTGCACCAAGCCACATTGGCAAATAAACTCAAGAGTTTTCAAAAACAGGCACCTTTTTATGGTTGTCTCTCTCTCAGAGTTTCTCACACAATCATGAGGTGCTATACCAGTTGATCATATTTTTCGTCAATTTTGTCAACAACGGCATCTTCCCATGTTGCTGCAATAGTGCCAAAAAGCTCCCAGTTGGTGGTCGTTCAGGAAGTTCTCTTCTTAAACTTTGCAGCCCGATCTCCCCACTCTGCCAAGTAGAATTTTGCACGAAGGAGATGGTGATCCGATCCCGTTTGGAATTTTGGGACAACAGCTACATTGGTCAGGCAAAACCGTCAACTGACTATGATGTGCTCAATTTTGTTGTGGAACCATCCACCAGGAGACTCCCATGTCCAATGTTTAGATTCGACCTTCTGGATCTGTGAGTTACCATGGATGATCTTGGTCGATATGATGAGCTCAGATAGTGTCTCACCCTTTTCATTCCATTCTAGGCAATGGGTCCCGATGTGCAGTTCTTTGGCTGATCTTCTCGGTCTTATTTTGGCATTGAAATCACCGACAATGATCTTGTAGAAGGTGTAGTCTTCTTATAGAACTTCTCCAGCTCCATGTACAACTTCTCGATTTCCCCTTCATCATAATTGGATGTTGGTGCATAGACAATGAAGATAGAAACTGTCGGCAGTAAGCCTCATCTATTCAAGTGTAATCATCTGATATGGGTTGTTAGGCATTCGAATGAATCAATAGTCATGGCCAAGTTCGTGTTGACAAGGACACCAACACCACTGACGGCTCTTTTATCACATGTTCTGAGGAACGGTTCTTCTCCAGTATTAAAAACAGTGTGATATGATTGATGCCTTCTCGTCTCAGTCAGACCAACGGTATCATGCTTGATCTTTCACGCTTGTACCATCAGGTCCTTGATGGATGAATCCGATGCCAGTATATGCACATTAAAAGTTCAGACAGTCATTTTTTCCCTTCTTCATTTTGACAGCCTTGAGATTTTATCAGGCTTTCCTTCCTCATCCTTCTTAATGCTTCCATATTGATGGCTCTTTCAGGGTCAGGGGAATGAGAACCATTTTATTTATCGATTTTGGCATATTGAATATGCCATTGATAGCTTTCCAGACTCTGCTATGCAGGCTGGATATTCTCATTAGCTTGCCAGGCTCTCTGAGAGGGATAGAGGCTATTGGGGTGGCCTGCAATCGCTCTTGCGGGTGTTCTCATTATTCAAACCATATTTGAACCCCATCAAGTATGGTTTTGGTAATCTTGGAATATGGGTATTAAGTGTCTTATGATGGTCAGGAAAGCATCCTGGAGCTGGGTAGTGGAGGTAGTGGAGGTATTGGACGTCTGCCAATGAGGTGTTTATTTGGTACCGATAGGGTGTGTCTTCTGTGTGTAATCCCTGGGTCATCCAAAATTGGTGGAAGCAGACAGGTAGGGTAGGGTGGGTCTTCTGTGTGTAATCCCTGGGTCGCCGGAGATTGGTGGGAGCAGGCAGAGGATCTCTGTTCCCGGGTCCTGTTGAGCTTGGAGTCCAAGGTCACAGCAGAGTTCAGCCCACCTGGTTCTTTGGGGCTCCACTTGTGTGTGAGTCTCGGCCAGAGTGTCTGGAAAGCGGCCTGGAGTGTGGTGGCATCTGGGCAGTGGAGGTAGTGGAGGTTTTGATAATAATACTATTAAATATAATAAGCCTAAATTCCATATTTCTTATCTGTAGAAATTTCAGGTAACTCAAGCATATTTAGTGATTCAGGAAAATAGTAGATAATAACTAGGGATCCTTCCAGAGTATCTTTAATGGGTTAATACATCTTTCAAATTAATTGCTAAAGACTGGATACTATTGACCAGTCAATAAGTGTTATTGGCATTTGCAATCACGAAGCAGTCAAATATGGCTTAAGTTCGGTCATCGAAAAATAATAGGGCATAAAAAAGCAAAAAGAGAGGAGGTAGTGATTTTGGAAATATGTTACTAAGTCCCCTCAAGTTCAAGGAAAAAAAGTGCATAACGAAAGTAACCTAGTGTTAGATTTCAAGAAAATACAAAATATTTTAAATTGCCTCCATATTTCCATGGTTAGGCATTATGTAGATCTTAAATACACTTAGGGTATTTAGTTTAAATAATTGAATAGCAATTCTACCAATCCATCAAATAACTAGACAAATAGTCACTTTTAATTTTCAAATCTAATTATTATTGCATGTCTTAAACTGTTTATAATTTGTCTATTATTTTTCTCAGTTTTTACCTTTATATGTTCAAATTTTTCTATAAATGACCTTAAAGTCTTCTCTCTACTATATCTGCTTGTTGTGGCTTCTGATTATTATATTTGTTGTGTCAGTTAAGTTCTTGCCCGCTCTATCATCCAGTGACACAGCAAGTGTTTCATTTATGTGCTATAGTATAGAGAATCTAAATGGAATAATCTGCACTGTCTAGTTCAAATAACCCCTTTAAGGTTAACTCATGCATAATCACCTGTCTAGATGGTTGAATTTGTACAGGCATAATAGTATATGACTGTTATTGTAGGGACAGTTTTCATAAAGCATGGGGGTAACCTACAGGGAACTTCTCAGAAGAAATCAAGTGAAGTTCTCATGGTGGGGTGTATAGTTAGTTCAATCTTTCATGTTTTTCTATAAATCCAGGGATTTTTTTAAAAGGTGATCAATTACATGTTTTAGAAATAACAAATAGATCAGTATAGTGGTTTGTGAGAACTTCCATAACTTTTAAAAACTGTGTTAATTTAAATAGCATTCCTTGAAAATTCTTGTGTGAAAAAATCCAGGATCAGGTACAAACATGTTTGTTTGGTTTCACCTGAATATCTCTTTCTGATCTGCAGTTAGCCTGCTTCCCCTTCCCTGTGTTTATTATACTTGTATGTACATTCTTGGATCTCACTCATTTGTCTACATTTTATCTTGTGATAACAAAAGTCAGGTTTAACTAGAACCCACATTGATGGCATCACTCTTATTTTGGTCTTTGTTTAAAGGCACAGTCTCCAGTTATGGTGTATGATATCTATTATGGGGTATTATAATTTCACTACATAAGTCTTGTGAACACAATTCAGACCATAACAAATACAACCAAAGGAGTACAGAAATTCATCACAGTGCTACAAAAATAAACTGATATTGAAAGACATATACCAATGTTGTATAAATTTATATCTAGTAGTAAAATTCCCCAAATATCCAAGCAATCCTAAAAACAATATATAAATATTCTCTTTCTTTTTTCTCTTTGGATCACACCCATCAATGCTCAGCGGTTACTCCTGGCTCTACACTCAGGAATTACTCCTGGAGGTGCTTGGGGTACCATATGGGATGCCAGGGTTGGCCACATGCAAGGCAAATGTACTATCAACTCAGGTTGGCCACATGCAAGGCAAATGTACTATCACTCCTGCCCTGTAAATCTTCTCTTTCACTAACTTTAAATATACTATAAAGTCATGCTTACAAAAACAATATGGTACTAGAATAATGACAGGTTTAGTTTAATGGGATTGAATTGAGAGCCCAGAGAGAGATCCTCAGGTACACTGACAGCTAATCTTTGACAATAGAGAAAAAAGCAAAAACTTGAGTAAATAAAGCCTCTTCAACAAATTGTGATGGAAAATCTTCTGTCACATTAAAAATGAACTTAGACTGTCTCATTCCATATGCAGAAGTCAAATAAAATATATTGAAGACATTGCTAACACACATGAACCCATAAATTACACTAAAATCATAGGCATAGACTTACATACCATTTAGCCTAGAGGCATCTCAATGCCATTTACCAAGAAAAAGTAAACAGAGATAATCAAGATGGCATACATTAATTTAAGAAACTTCTGCACTGCATAAGAAACAATGAGCAAACTAAAATGACACCACACAGACTGAGAAAAATGCTTTCCAAACAATCACCTGACAATGTTTATATCCAAAATTATAAACTGCTTGAAAAACTGAACAAGAAAAAATAATAATCTGCCCTATCAAAATGTGGAGAAGAGATGGTCAGAAACTATCTCAAAGAAGATATAACAGTGGCCAATTGGTATATAAAAATTTTCTTGTCATTCCTTGTCATTGGGGAAATGCAAATCAAACAAACAATGAGTAATTAAATGAACAAAATGAACAAAAACAACCACAGCTTGTGTGGATAATAAGGGAAAGGAACCTTTATCCATTGCTGGTGGGAATGCCAACTGGATAAACCTTTTTGAAATACAATATGAACATTTGACAAAAAAACTTATAATTAAGCCTTCATATGATCCAGCATTTCCACTTCAGGGCATCTGCGGTGACATAGATGTACAAATGTCCTTTAGGAAGGCTTCCAGGGTGAATATCAAGTAGTGGAATTGCTAGATAAAATGGAAAGTAAATTATTTGTATTTTGATAAATGTCCCTGTAATTTAAAAAAAGGTTGAGGAGTTTACATTTCTTTCATCAATTGATGAGGGTTCTTTTTATCCAGTGTCTGCCCCAGTACTAGTTGCTTTATTCTTTTTGATGTGTGTCAATATCACTGGTGAGTATCTCATTGTTTTTATTTGCATTGCAATGATGATCACAGATGGAGAACATTTTCTCATATACCTGCTGACTGTCTGTGTTTGAGGAAGTCTCTATCTTTTCTTCCAATTATAATTGAGTTGTTCATTTTTTTGCTATTCCTTTCATATTTTAATTATATATCTTATATATATAAACTCTTTGTCAGATGAGTGGTTATAAAATATTTTCTGCAATACAAATCATGCCTTTTTATTCTAGTCATCATTTCCTCTTAGGTTCAGAAGTTTCTTAAATTGATGCGGTCTCATTTTTATATCTTTTGGCCAATAGCATTAAATAATTTAACAGTCCTCTAGATTTAATGTCAAAAATTGTTCTTCCTATGTCTTTTTAAATATAATTCATTGACTCATATCTGTTATTGAGATCTTCAATCCATTTTGAATTAAATTTTGTACAGGGTGTGAGATAGAGGTATTAGTTTAATTTTTTAAATTTAGTTCGTCATTATTTCCATCATCATTTGTTGAAATTTCTTTTCTTGTGCCACTTAATATTCCTTTACTGAGGATTAGCTGAACATATACCTGATAATTTGTCTCTGGACTCTAAATTCTATTCCATTGATCTGAGAGTCTGTCTGTATTTCAGTACCACACAGTCTTGATTACTATAGCTTTATAATATAATTTAAAGTTGGGTACAAAAACACAAGGCAGAAAAGTACCTGCTCTCCTGTGTTCACTGCAAAACTAAAAGGTAAGGTAAAGGTAAAGGCCCTCCCGTTGATCATCGATTTGCTCGAGCGGGCCCAGTAACGTCTCCATTGGAGACTTTGTTGTTACTGTGTCTGGCATATCAAATACGTCACGGGGAGCTTGCCAGGCTCTGCCGTGTGGGCGAGATACTCTCGGTAGCTTCCCGGGCTCTCCGAGAGGGGCGGAGGAATCAAACTCGGGTCGGCCATCTTGGCCGCTTTGTAAGGCGAACGCCCTACCGCTGTGCTATCGCTAAAACTAGAACCTGGAAACAAATCAAATGCCCAAAAACAGATGAGTGAATAAAGAAACTGTGGTCCATGTAAGAACAGAATACTATGCAGCCATTAGGCTAAATGCAGTCTTGAAATTTGCTTATACATGAATGGACATGGAAACTATTATGCTGAGTGAAATGAATTAGCAGGAGAGGGACAGACATAGAATGGTCACACTCATTTGTGTGGTAAAGAAAACATATGAAAATAATGCCCAAAGGCAATAGAAAACAAGGCCCAGGAGAACCAGTCCATGGTAGGACACTTCCCACAAAGGGGAAGAGGACTGCAGTTAGGACAGAGAAGCAACCATTATTACAATGATAGTTGGAAATGTTCACTCTGAATAAGTGCTGAAAGGAATTAAAATGATACGCATGAAACCATTTCAGTAACAGTATTGCGAACCACAGTGCCTAATGAAAAAAATGGAAAATATGAGAGAGAGACAAAGAGAGAGAGAGAAAGAGAGAGAGAGAGAAGGAAAATGTCCACCACAGAGGCAAGCTGCAGGAGTAGGGAGGACAGGCTGGAAATGGGATTCATTGGTGGCTGGAAATATACACTGGCTAAGGGATTGATGTTGGAACAGTGTATGACTGAAACTCAATCAAGAACAACTTTGTAACTGTATATGTCATGCTTATTCAATTTAAAAGTAAAAGTATAAACAAAAATTAATAAAGTTGAGTAAAAAGCCTTATTTATTCTTGTTGCCTCAGATTATTTCAGGCAGGAGTTATTACTCCACATAAATTTCAACAGAATTTGGTCTATGTCTCTAATAATATCATGGTAACTGAGTTGATTTTCTTATGGTTCCTTGGATAGGATTGTCATTTAGACAACATTAATCCTTCCAATGAATGAACAAGAGAAGTATTTCCATATCTTTTTGTCCTCCACTCTTTTTAATTGATAGTTTATAGTTTTCTATGTATAAGGTTTTCTCCTTTTTTCGGCAAAGCGATATAATTTTATAGAAACTTATTTTAAAGGATGTGAGGAGAGAGAAAAAGAGAAATATAGGTTCAAGAGAGAACACAGGCTTCCCCAGAGTTTAAATAGGCAAACAAAGAAACAAATAAAAGCAAGTGAGATACATATTCAAGAAACTACATAAGCTTGAAGAGCAAACTATTGTTTGTCTGTATTTTTCACATCTTTCATTAAGCTTATTACCCAGGTAGTTGGTTCTCTGAGGTGCAATTGTGAATGGTATTTTCTCTCTCTTCTTTTTCATTGTTTGCCCTTAGAAATCATGGATTTCTGCACATTGATTTTGTAATATGGTGATTATTACATATGTTTACTGTTTCTACAATTTTTTGTAGTCTCTTGGGTTTTCTAAGTGTAGTATCAAATCATCCGAAAATGCTTACACTTTGACTTCTTTTCCAGTCTGGATCCTCATAATATCTTTATCGTATAATGGCTGTAAAATGGGCTTCAAATACTACATTAAAATAATAGAGGTGAGACTGTATACCTTGTCTTGTGCCTGATTTAGAGAGAAGGCTTTAATTTTTCATCATTGAGCACAATTTCATTTCATTTTCATTTCATCATCCTGTTATTCGTCGATTGCCTCGAGCAGGCCCCAGTAACGTCTCTTTCATCCTAGCCCTGAGATTATATTCAAGGCTCTTTAGGAGAAAGAGACCCATCATTGTTACTGGTATTTGGCATATTTGGTACGCCACGGGGAGTTTGCCAGACTCTGCCCTGTGGGCAGGCTACATTCGATAGCCTGCAAGTTTGTCCAAAGTAGGAATGAGACAATAAGATGTCATAAAAAAAAAGTTCTGATAAGATGTCTGGGATCTGGATTTTATAGTCTCTGAGTCTTGGCCGCTGATGGGATTACACGGCGCCAGGGGGCCATGTGGTGGGTGTGACCCCCGCCTACTGGAATTTGGAGGATCTGGGTGGAAGATGCTCGACTCCAATCCGAGTAGGCTTGGAGGTCTCGGCCCCGGAACCCGCGTGGCTTTGTCCCTCTGCCAGTACCTTCATGTGTGCGGAGAGTGGTCTCAGCATGGTGGTGGCTGGTCCTGGAGGTCTTCGGCTGCCGGAGCCCTGGTCGGGGCGGGGAGGAAAGCTCAACCCGCTCCCCTCCAAGGGGCCCCGGGAAGGAACACCCAGGCGCGGGGGCAGAAGACTGCACTGTTCTCGTCCGGGATCTGGATTTTATAGTCTCTGAGTCTTGGCTGCTGATGGGATTACACGGCGCCAGGGGGCCATGTGGTGGGTGTGACCCCGCCTACTGGAATTTGGAGGATCTGGGTGGAAGATGCTCGACTCCAATCCAAGTAGGCTTGGAGGTCTCAGCCCCGGAACCCGCGTGGCTTTGTCCCTCTGCCAGTACCTTCACGTGTGCGGAGAGTGGTCTCAGCATGGTGGTGGCTGGTCCTGGAGGTCTTCTTATTGAGCACAATAATCTTATCCAATGGAGTTATAGTATATAGCTTTAACAGTACTGGGTAAAGTTACTTCTAAACCCACTTTAATTTTTCAGGATATTGTTTAAATATGTGTTTTGTCTAAATATGTTGATATAATAATATGTTTTTTGTCTTTTCTTGCAATGATATGAATATGGCATCAATTGAGAGGAATGTGTTAAAACACCCTTGCATCCCCTGGATGAATTCTATTTGTTCATGTTGTATAATATTGTTGATGTATTTCTGGAATTTGTTAGCGAATATTTTGTTGAGGATCTTTTCATCTATATTCATCAAGGATATAGATCTATAGTTTTCTTTAATGTGAAGCCTCTGTCTAATTTTGGTATCGGCAAAATGTATGCCTGTGTTGGGGATTCTTGTTTCTTTGGCTGCTTGAAAGATACAGGTATTATTGGATGTCTTCTTTAGAGATTTAGATCTCAATATTAAACTCTTTTTGGCCTGGGCTTTTGATTCTTTGGGGAAAGAGAAGATTTTGATTACTGTTTCAATTTCTTTGCTAGTAATTGGTCTGTTCAGATGCTCTCTTTCCTCTTGACTTAGCCTTGAAAGGCTACAAGAGTTCAAAAATGCATTCATCTTTTTCTAGTTACTTTAATTTCATGGCATTATTATTTTCATAATAATCACTGATAATATTTTGAATTTCTGTGGTATGTTTTGCAGCACCTTCCCTTTCATTTCTGATTCAGTTTATTGAATTTTCTCTTTATTTGTGAATCCAGATAGTGGTTTGTCAATTTTGTTTATTCTTTCAATAAAGAAGCTCTTGATTTTGTTGATCTTTTTATTTTTTACAGCTTCTGTTGAAATAATTTCTACTCCAAGTTTTATTATTTACCTCCTATTGCTTAGTTTAGATTCCCTTTGTTGGTGTTTTCCTAGCAGCTATGCTACTGGGTTATTTATTTGGACCCTTTCTTGTTTCTCAAAGAACACTTGTAGGTAATGAACTCTCTTAACACAGTGTTTACTGTATCCTTTGTGTTCTGGTACTCTGTGTTTCTTTCTTATTTCCAGGAACCATCTGATTTCTCCAATTCCCTATTTGGCTTTTCTTTTGTAGTTAATTTCCAAGGCATTTCTGTTTGTTTGTGTTTTTCTTAGCATCTTTTTGTGATTAACATCTACTTTTAAATCATCATAATCAAAGAGAATAGTTGATATGCATTCTATCTTCTTGAATCTGTGGAGGTATGGTTTATCATCTGTTATAGGTCTAATTTGGAGAATTCCTCATGATCAATGTAAAAGAATGTGTACTCAACTTTGGGGGAGCTAAAGGGCCCTATATTTGTCTGTTAGACCTATCACTTCCATTTCTTCTTTCAAGGTAAGTGTTTCCTTGTTTAGTTTTTGCTTTCCTTTCTTTTAAAAGTTTTTCATAGTGGCTGCACAAACTGACATTTCTACCAACAGTGTACCAAACAGCTTATTTTTCTCTACATCCTTGCCAATACTTTTTAATCTTTAATATAGTCCATTCTCATATGTTCATATGTTCAACTCATTGTGATATTGTTTTGTATTTATCTAATAATAAGGTGTGTTGAGAGCCTTTAAAAATATCTGTGAGCCATCTCTATATCTTCTTTGGGGCAATATCTATTCATGTATCTTACCCAATTCATAAATGGGGTTCTAGTTTTCTTGCTATGGAGCTGTATATATATTATATTATTATGTTATATTAACCCCTTTGGAGATGTATGATGTATAAATATCTTTTCCTAATTTGTAGGTTGCATTTGTATTTGTGGTAGTTCCTTTGCTGTGTAAAATTTCTTGAATTGATTTATTCCCATTTGTATATGCTTGTTTCTTTTCCCCTTGTCATTTTAATTTGAGTCTCTAAATACACTTCTAAGGTTGAGGTCCTGGAGCATATCATCTGAGTTTTCTCTTATATTCTTATGTTTTGGCTCTGATACCTCATTCTTTGTTCCATTTTGAGTTAATTTTTATATATTTACTTAAATGTTATAAAGTTTGTTCCTTTTGCATGTGACAGTGCAGTGTCTCCAGCATCATTTGGCATTAATTTTTTCTGGGATGTTAACCCCTTTAGCATTGGGTGGGAATGAGCTTATTTCTGAGCTCCCTATGTAATGCCACTTGTCTGCTTGCCCTTTGTTCTATTCAAATATCACACTCTTAGCAACTAATGCTTTGCAGTATAGTTTGAGTAAGGAAACCTGATGCCTTCATTTTTCTTCTTTTCTCTCATAATTTCTTTCACTACTCAGGGAATTTTGTGGTTCTATACAACTTTTAGAATTATTATAGTTCCTTAAAATGTCTTAGTATTTTGACTATCTTAATTTTATATAAACATGAAGGCTAAATAACTTAAAATTATATATTGAGGGGCCAGAGCGATAGCACAGCTGGTAGGGTGTGTGCCTTGCACGCAGCCGACCTGGGTTCAATCCCCAGCATCCCGCATGGTCCCCCAAGCACCGCCAGGAGTAATTCCTGAGTGCAGAGCCAGTAATAACCCCTGAGTATCGCTGGATGTGACCCAAAAAGTAAAAAAAAAGAGAATATATTGATATAGAATTCAACTTTAGGTGTGAATTTTCCCCAAAATACATATGCTCTTCATTATATGTTAATCTCTTGGTGTTTACTGGGATGTATTTGCATATGCAAGAATTGACTATATATTGCCTTTGAATTTATTATTCTATATATCACTATATCTTGAAATTCAGAAAAGTTTCTAAATATAAGTAGTATGATAATCACTGAATTATCTATTGGGAAGAGAGAATATTTTTTTCCGAAATTGATGATTTAGGGAAACCACCAAGAGTTAACTCTTCTCTTTTTTTGTCTGTTTGTTTTTGCTTTTTGAGTCACACCTGGCGGTGCACAAGGGTTACTCCTGGCTCTTCACTCAGGAATTACACCTGGCAGTGCTCAGGGGACCATACGGGATGCTGGGAATCAAACCCGGGTTGGCCGCGTGCAAGGCAAACGCCCTATCCGCTGTACTCCAGCCCCGATTTAACTCTTCTTGAGTACTTATTAAGTATCATACATTGCAATAAAATTCTTTCAACATAGATTAACATATAGTCATCACAATTTTTGAAATATTTTATTAGATCTACTTTACAGAACAAGACATTGAGACAGAAAAATTAAATATCTTTACCAAATTTTATAAAATTTATAAGTAACAAAATAGGAAGTTAAGCACAAGCAATTTTCAGAAATGAATTTCTGTCAGAAATTTATCTAATATGTAGTTTGAAGGATGAGCTATACGAAAAATAATCTGGACCAAGAGAGACATATTTGGTGGCTATTGTAAAGTCATTGTTCAAGATGATTAAGACTGCATCAGAATTTTAGAAGAAAAGACAGGGATGCATCAATTTTTAAAACACTGTTAAAGTATCTCTGACTCTCACAGTTTGGAGTAAGAAATGTGCAGAAAAAATACAAACATAGTGTAGCTTATTTGCCTGTTCCTCCTAAAGATACTCCTAGGTTTCTTGCCTATTCGTCTATGACTAAAACAAAAAGCAAACATGATAGCACCATGCAGGTGTATTTCTCTAAATCAATAACTTAAACCCACATGACTTGTTCTTTCCAATCAAAAGGTAGCAATTTTCTAATCTCAAAGTGGAATGGGACTTTTCCTCACCAAACAAGAATATAATTGCTATCTATTATATTTGCACAATGGTTTCCTTAGCAACAATAGAACTAACAGCTTGGTTGTTTGGAGTTAAAATAAAATTTCTAAAATTTCAGAAAAATATATTCTAAAAGAGTACAGTACCTTGTATAGAATTGTGCTTTTATATAGCATTAGAAAATAAAATCATTGAAAGTAATTGAAAAAAAGATAAAGTATTTTATGATTAATGACAGTCTCAAAGGGCACACTTTCACTAAATTATTATGACTATTTTATTTAAAAACAGTAAGAAAGTCGATTGTCAACTGAAAATATAAAAAGTAATTTTTGCTTATAATAAAAAGTACCATTATTTCTCACACATAATTTCATTTTTTTTGGAAAATGAAAGTGAGAAAAAGAGAAAAATAAATAATTGGTATATGCCTCCTACATAGGTTCTTCCACATACATGACCTTTATTCTTCCAAAGGTTGCTTTCACAACATGCATTCAATACAATGATTTTTTTTCTGTCTGAAGGAAAAGTACTTTCTAATGAACACATTTTATCTGGTATGAAATTTGGAGTCAAATGCAGTCCGTTGGATTATTGTGTACTTTTTGGCACTAAAGCATAGATGCAGATCTGGCAGCAACTCTTACAATTGGGGCTCTGGTAACCCAGTGGCCAAAATGGTCAGTGTTAAAAGGCAAAGTTATGTTGATCTCCAGCACAAGCTGTAAGAATGTTAAAATAATACTGAGCCAAAAATTTTCAAATCTTGGTACAATACCAATGATGGCCTATGATATAACAGAGCCTTCGATCTTTCATGGTCTCTGTTAGAACATGAGGGTTGTAACTGAGATGTGTTGCTTATAACACATAAGAAAGCTGTTTCAAATGAGCATCCTCTTTATCTTCAAATGCTTGATTTTTCAAACTACTGATCATTTTAAAAAATCATAATTAAGAACAATAGCACAGCTGTAGGGCATTTGCCTTGCACGCAGCCGTCCTGGCCGACCTGGGTTCCATTCCTCTGCCCCTCTCAGAGAGCCTGGCAAGCTACCGAGAGTATCTTGCCTGCACAGCAAAGTCTGGCAAGCTCCCCGTGACGTATTTGATATGCCAAACTCAGTAACAAGTCTCACAATGGAGACGTTACTGGGCCCGCTTGAGCAAATTGATGAATAACGTGAGGACACTGCTACATAATTAAGAAGATATATTTTATCAAAAATGTCAGTTTCTAAATGTTGCTGATTAGTACTTACCTGGATTCTAAAGGAGACTTGAAAAGCAATTGTGCTTTTACTGATTGTACATCTTTGTATTTTCTTTACAAGACAGCTATTATCAAGACAATTCATTACACAGCACTATTACTTTAAAGAGAGAACTGTGGCTTTTCCTTCCCCAGGCCAAATTCAATAGAAATCATTGTCGTCATCTTTAGTCTGTGTGAAACCCCTTGAGCAGGATTATCCACACAAGAGCAATAAAGTAACCCTTCCCTCAACTTTGGTTTTCCAAGTGTCCTGAATCCACCTCTCATCACCAATGAAATCATAGCTGCTCTTTTAGCACTTCATTTTATTCTACAACCTCTAACAATACATTTTCTCTTGCAAGGAAAATAGTTGCTGGCAATACATTTCAAAATGCTGCCATGCATTTAAGAAGCAATGTTTTGCCAGAATTAAATCAAATTTTTGGAATAAACAGTTCTGGATCTCAGCCATTTTATTCATTGCATAAACTTAAGTAGTTTAACAGGGAAAAAATTATATTATCTCATAGGTTGCTGTGAGGATTAATTGTGTATAGATAGAATATACAAGGGGTACATACAGCATTTTCCTTGCACATACAAAGCCCTGATTGGATGTCCTGCATACCAGTAATTATCTTAATAATCAATATGAGTGACTTTAGAAGTCCCTAATTGCCTCTAGTGCGTGAACCTCATAAAACAAAAGTTTGACATAGTGCTAAGTAAGTGTTCAATTTAATGTCATATGTTAAAATCTAAAGATTCAATATTTCACTATAAATTATGTTTATTTTTTCTTTCTATTCTTCCTTCTATTATAGAAAATTTAAATTTGAGAAGTAATCATAGATGTCCTTATAGTCTCATATTTTTCTAGCTCACAGTATGGCAGTATCATTTCTGTAACTTGGAAAGTTAACCCAAGATTGATTTTGACTCAGGTCCTTATATTTGTTTATCAGTATGATGTAAATCTCTAAAATTGTTCATTAATATATATCATATCCATTCCTAAGGCAAATACAGAGTTATGGGTACAGTGGTATGGAATGCTATGGGTATATGGGTACAGTGGCATGTTATACCCTGATAACAGGCTCAGACAAAATAGGAAAAATAGTGTCCACCATTCTTCTTAATGAAAAGACTCTAAGCTCTAATGCTGAACTAAGTTCAGAAATTTTTAGTCAGCTTAATTTAAATCCTTTTTAATTCTTCCCTGGGATAAATTACCAGCTCTAGATATATTTGGGAGTCAGGAGGAAGCTAAGGGGAATACCACTGCTTTTCTTACTGCTCCAAATGTAGTTCAATTCATCTATTCCTAAACTCACATGTTTCGTGATGCTTTATTCAGTTCTCTATCAGTTAATAGGTGCTGCTTAATAAGCTACCTCAACTCAGCAGCTTAACATGCCAACAATTTATTTAGTTCACAACTCTGTAAATAAGCAATTTGGTCTGGTCTCAGCTGAACTCTTTTATATTCTCTTGTGCATTTAGAGTCAACTGTTAGTCAAGGACCTTTTTCTCATGTATAGGGATTGGTTAGTTGTCAGTTAAGATGAAAGGAACCAGACCATGACTTTAGTAATCAAAGATGTTGACCACAAAGTGATCAGGTTCCACAAAGATGCAAGAGAAAGCAAAAGGCAGTACATAAACACTACTTCAAGTTTGTACTTCCCACATTTAAAATTGCTTCATGGCCAAGCCTAGATTCAATTTTAAGGATCCTATCAAAGAGCACAAAAACAGGCAGGCAAAAATTAGATACTTTTACTGCATCGACCTAATACAAATGTAAATTATTTATTTAAGAATATTTGACTCTCACTTAGCTCTTTTGTGCTGATGAGCCAGTGAGACATATAAATATAAATCCACAGTAAAGACTATTCAATCACACTAAAAATCCTCTCACCTGGGTTGAAGTATCATAGAAATATATTGGTTATTTTTATTTTCTTTTAGATAACTCCCCAATTAAATTAAATTCAGGGGAACCACAGCACATTTTTGTATGGTATATGGAGGATTCAGAAAATAGGACTTAGAGGGATGGCAAATCATATGAGTAATTACACTGACTTTTCATTCCTAGGAATCATAATTCTACTATAAAACTGGTATATAGAATTGAAAGGAAGTTTATACTCCAACTAGTCCAACTAGTTTTCCTAGATCATTGGTCCACAACCATGAAGTTAAGATTAAATATGTCCTCCTTTAATTTCCTCATATTTTTATTCCCAGATTTGGCATAACAGTATAGGAGGACAGGATGCTAGAATCTTCAACTATATACATCTAATTCTTTTCTTACTACTTCCAAAAAAACTACTCATCTATTAATATATCCTACTTGAAAACCTTTTTAATTCTCTCTATCTCTCTCTGTTGCACATGTGACAAGCATAAGGAAAGTGTGAAAAGTAGATAAAACATTATTTGAATTGATAGTGTATTTTTACTAACTTTTTCTCGAGATACTTAAAGCTGTGTCTGCTTTTTTTCACTTATAATATAAAAATAGATTGCCACCATCATCCTTGGGGCTTATACCAATAAATGTCCCTATAAGCACTGAATCTTTATACCGTTATTCTGGATGTGCAGTTTCTGGTCAGATATTTCTTTTTCCTCTGCATTCTTTCTTGAGAAATAAACAGAGCATCCACAGAGCACGGATGAATCTTACAACGCCCTTGAATAACTGGTGGGGGAAGTTATTGGGGAATACCTATGTTGAGGAGTCCAAATACAATGATTTACTAAGAAGATAAATATAAGGATATAATATCTTGAAGTAGTAATGAAATATTCAATCTTTTATATCACATTGCCCCCTCAATATTTCCTGCTAGTATTAGACCTTGAAGCTGAGACTTATTGCCTTGGATAAATACTCAGTGCACAGAAAGTCACATTCTTAGCATTTGCTTTGGAATTAGAGATCTCTCTGAAATCTTTAGCAGAAGTACTAACTCAAGAGGTAATTTTTGAATTACAAAATCCAAGATTTTTTAGAGAAAACTGTTTTGAATTTAAAAAATTTAAAGACTACGCAGCTGCAAGGAAGGATAAAATCATGCAATTTGCTGCAATGTGACTGGAACTGCAAGGTAATCATGTTGAGTGAAGTAGACCAGAAGAAGAAAGACAAACACAGGATGATATTTGGTATATAGATACTAGATGAGGAAATGCACTGCAGTAAATGGGGGATGCCTAGATCAACCTTGATTCCAGTGTTTAAAGAGAAGTACAGAAATCCAAGTGGGAAGAAGAGAACTGGAAGTAATGGATAAAAAGGCTTCAGGGTTTCAGTTACATTAGTGATATGGGTGAATGGTATAGTCACATATCCAAAACACAGACTCTATAAAACTGAAAACATGAGATCTAAGCTGTAGTTACTGAAACTTTGCAATGTGCCTGTCAAGTTGACAGATGGGGATGGGATGGACGTTGGGATGGGGAAGGATTATGAGAACATTGTTGGAGGGAAATTGACACTGGTGATGCGATTGTTGTTGATATATTATTTACCTAAAATAAACTATCAATAACTAAGAATGAAACACTCTAAAGACTTAATGCTATGTATTAGATAAAATGTATCTCATACAAAAAGAGATTTGGGCAATATTTATGATAAAAAGATATCATTTTACATACCAATTGAAATCGGGTTATATTAATGGAAAAGGGTAAGGGAAAGATTAATTTATGAGAAGAAGGGTAATGGAAACCCGAGTCTTTTGGGAAATACTCAGAGCAGAGAGCTAAGCATAACTACTTCCCTAATAAAATTCAAGAAGGCAGTAAGCTTGGCAAAATGATGCAGACAAATCTAGATAAAGGACCCAAAAGTCTTCTAAAACTCTCCTTCATTTTATCTTATTTTTTGGGGGGTGTCACACCCAGTGATCCTGATAATACTCTTGGCTCTGAATTCAGGAATTACTCCTGGAAATGGTTGGGGACCATATGGAATGCCATGGATCGAACCTGGGTCAGTCATTGCAAGACAAGTGTTTTTTCCATTTTAGTATCTCTCCAACACCCATAACTCTATCTCTTAAAATGTTTATTATATTTTATGTAGTACGGTTAACAATAATTTCAGTATTCTGGTATTGATATATACAAAATTATAGCACATTCTTATCACTGAAATGTTCATGACAAGCTCCCATCAGTATATCACCTCTGGCTCAATGCTCCTTCTCTCCCACATCTCCCCCCCATTATTATTTAATTGAAAGTTATGGATTTTTTCATACTATTACTTCCCTTAGCACCACCCATTGCTTTAAAACCTCTATGTTCCCTCATTACTTCCAGTCATCCTACTTATTCCCCTTTCTCTCCTGCCAAACCTAGCACTCTCAGATCTGCATTCTTGTATCCAAGGTTTATTTTTGATTGATACTGTTCATATCCTTGATTTGTTTCTCTATATAGCACAAATGAGTGAAAACATATTGTATTTGTCCTGCTTCTTGTTTATTTCACTCAACTTGACAACATTCAATTCTATCTCACTTTTTTCAAACTGAATGACTCTATTTTTCCTGTGGCTGTATAATATTAAATTGTGTAAATATATCGAGATTTTTTAGCTATTAATCTATTATTGGACATGTGAGTGGCCTCCATATCCTGGCTATTGCACTGAGCTACAATAAGCATAGATGTGCACATAAATTTTCAAATTAATGTTTTTGTTTGGGGAGGTATTTATCTAGAAGTGGGATTGCTGGGACAAATGAGGGAATCCATTCTTACTTTTCAAACAAATCTCCATATTGTTTTCTTTAGAGGCCTCACAAGGTAACATTTGCTCAACCAATGATTAGGGGTTCTGTTATCACCACATCGTTCAACATTTGTTGTTTTGAGGTTTTTTTCTTTTCATATATACCGTTACCACATTATTAGATAATATCTCATTGTTGTTTAGATTTGTGTTTTTCTGATTCTACATAATAACGAGAACTTTTTAATATGCATATTTATCATCCATATCTTTTTCATACGTGTGTATTTAGTTATTCTTTCCATTTTCAGATGACATTATGATCTTTTCCTTGCTAAGTTCTAGTGAGTGCTTTATAAAATTAGGTTGTTGGTCCTTTTCCTGAATTAGTATGTGTGAATAACTTCTCCCAGTCTGTTGATTGTCTTATTTGTTTTATTCCAAGTTTCTTTCACCATGTAGAACCCTTTCAACTTCATATAGCCCCACTTGTCTATTTTGTTTTTGTCACTAAAACCAGGTTACTGACGACTCCTTTGATCCCCAAGCATTCTACCTATGGTTTCTCTCAATGTATTTTATGGTTTCCGGTCTAGTCTGTAGGTCTTTGTTCCACTTTTAATTAACTTTTGTGTATAGTGTGAGATGTGAATCAGGTTTAATTTCCAAAATTGGTTATCAAGTCTCTAAAGAGGGTATTAGGAAGATATGCGACTCTAACCTGTGCCTTTGAGAAGGCTACACATGGATGAGAGTCATGCAGTAGGCTAAAAGAGGACTTGCAATTGTAACAAGAAAATACAGTGGATTTTAGTTCAGCAATGCAATAAGTGAGTGATATGACTGTGAACAGTAGAAGAGGAATTAAGTAGCAACAAAGGTTTTGATCTTTATAGATCAAAAATTTAAATATAATAGGGCTAAATTTGCTTCATCAGACACCTTCAGAAAATAGAACTATGACAGTCAAATGACTGCCTCCCATTTTGGTATTTAGATACTACTATGACTTCCTCCCATTTTGGTATTTAGATACTACTATATAGAATAAAAAAGGTAATAAAACAAAACTTTTGTTTGGGGGATATGGTTCAGCCATCAGGTCAATCTGTACCTGTGAGGCGAGTGTATCAGCAGCCTAATGATGCCTTCAGACTTCTAGATAACCCAAAATTGCTGCTGTGCCTTTGGCCAGACCCCAAAAACTTGGGACCAAGTTTACCAAGAAACTAGATGGCCAAAAATTAGGTATGTGGGAGACACACCCACAAACCACCTCCGGCTCAGCTATATAATTGGAGGCAAGGCCTCTCTGGTTCCTGATCAAACTGTTTAACGACCATGATCCCAGAGACTCAGAAACAAATCTTGGAACCCAGAGGCTTTGACTTTTGGCAGAAATGCATCCGGTCTCTGCAGTAGGTTATTGGCGCTGGGCCACCCCAGGGGGCAAAGGATGCTGTCCTGAAAGCTTTGTAACTACTCTCATGGTGATTCAATAAATAAATTTATAAAAAGGGAAAAAAGTAAGGTGGAGTTCATGCCAAATTCAATCAGCCTAATCAATGGCTGAATAAATAGCAATACACCTACATTTAAAAAAAAACTCTTGTTTGGGCTCCCTGGTGAGCATAATCTGACATGTGCTGGAGACTCAGCACAGTGCTCCGCCCAGTTCTTATCTGAGTGAGTCAGATGACCCAGGCCCCTCTTTCCCTTGCCCTACTGAAACTATATCTTGTTTTAAATCCTAGCCCCTCCCCTCGCCCACTGTTCATGCACATGTGCATCACCCCAGCTCTGACCCTATTGTCTCAACCTCACCCTTTCCCATACACCTACATGAAAGTTTGGCTGCATAAAGACACACCTCACACAGTTCACACACTACCTCACACACTGTTAGAGTTGCCAGGAATCTACAGGGACTCACTGATGTACCAGGATACTCATATTAAAATCTCCACCATTAAAACAAAGGGCATAGCTCTACCTTTGTCAGCCATGCTGAAATATCTGCACAAGAAAATGGAGATAGAAAAGCAATAGAGTTAACAGCAGCCTGGTATGACAATGTTAACAACATATCTGGTTAATTTCAAACCTAGTGGACTCTAAAGTTCTACAATCAGCACCCATTCATTTGCGGGGTAAGATACCCAGCAATGTTCATCATTTACTACTGCCGAGTTCTGCTCTAGTGGATTTGAAGGACTATATGTAGTGTTCCATATGCAAACAAGGCAATAGATCTACTGCTGTACTATCACTCAGCCCAGCACCCACTAAATTTTAAGAGTTATGGTAAATGAAAGGAATTCACTGCCCCAACAAATAGGTAAAGAAATCTCTATTCCTGTCAAGGCAGACTCCAAGAAAACACTCCATCTGATGGCAATGAAATTAAGGATGCGCTGGAAGAGAAATTGAAGCAACTCAGAGAACTGATCCAGGATGTTAAAGAATTCATATGAAAGGAAATAGAAAAGCTAAAGAATACAGTAGAAGGCTAGAGCAATAGTACAGTGGGTAGGGCGTTTTCCTTGCATGTGGTCAACACGGGTTCAGTCCCTGGCATCCCATATGGTCCCTCAAGCACTGCCAAGAGTAATTCCTGAGTGAAGAGCCAGGAACCTGAGCACCTCTGTGTGTGAGACAAAAAGAAAGAAAAAGAACACAATAGCAAGTCACAGAAACAGAATTCTGAATGATAAAAATTATATCAGCAAGCTCAATTACAAGCACATGTTAGCAAGAAAAATTGAGAAGCAAAATTATATTATAAGTGGAAGAAAATATAAGATATATAATAGAAAATGGCAAGAGAAATAATCTCCAAATTATAAGTGTACCAGAAGGAGAGGAAAATTAAAAAGAGAAGAATGCCTTGTGGAAGACATAATGCTTCAGAACTTCTCCCATCTCTGAGAGGGGTCTGTGCACATATTCAAAATGTCAAAAAAAAAAGGAGTCACACAGAACAACAGCAAGACACATCCAAATAGCAAGAACAAAAGAGAGAAACGACTACTCTAAGAAAAAAAGAGAGAAACATGACCTCAAGTACAAGGAAAATAACACAAAATAACAGAATTGTCATATGAAACTAAACAAGTAAGACGAAAATGCAACAACATATTCAAAATATTTTTTAATTTTATTGAATCACTGGAGAAATTTACAAGCTTTCCTGTTTGGGTCACAATCACACAATGATCAAACACCCATCCCTCCAGAAGTGCACATTCCCCACCACCAATCTCCCCGGTATACCCCCCTTCCCCACCCTCACCCTGCCTCCACGGCAGACAATATTCCCCATACTCTTTCTATCTACTTTTGGGCACCATGGTTTGCAATACAGACTCTGATAGGTCATCATGCTTGGTCCATTATCTAATTTCAGCACACATCTCCCATCCCGACCATTTCCTCAAGTCATCATTTTCTTAGTGATCCCTTCTCCATTCTATCTGCCTTCTCCCCTCCACTCATGAGGCAGTCTTCCAGGGGACTCCTCCTGGCCCTTGTATCTACTGTCCTTGGGTGTCAGCCCTATGTCATGTTATTCTATAATCCACAAATCAGTGCAGTCTTTCTATGTCTGTCCATCCTTTCTGACTCATTTCACTTAGCATGATACTCTCCATGCCTATCTACTTATAAGCGATTTTCATTACTTCATCTCTCCTAACAACTGCATAGTGTAGATGTACCAAAGTTTCTTTTACCAGTCATCTATTCTAGGGCACGTGGGTTGTTTCCAGATTTTAGCTATTGTAAACAGTGCTGCAATGAACATGTAGGTACAGATGTTATTTTACTGTGCTTTTTTGCATCCTCGGGATATATTCCCAAAAGTGGTATTGCAGGGTCATATGAAAGTTCAATTTCTAGTTTTTGAAGGGCTGTCCATATTTTTTCCAGAAAGGCTAGACCAGTCGGCATTCCCACCAACCGTGAAGAAGCTTCCCTTTTTCCCCACATCCACGCCAGCACTGGTTGCTTATGTTCTTTTGAATATGTGCAAGTCTCTGTGGTGTGAGATGATATCTCATTGTTGTTTGGATTTGCATCTCCCAGATAGCTAGTGATGTGGAGCATTTTTTTCATGTGCCTTTTTGCCATTTGTATTTCTTCTTTGAGGAAACTTCTGTTCATTTCTTCTCTCCATTTTAGATAGGGTTGGAGGTTTTTTTCTTGTACAATTCTACTAGTGTCTTGTAGATCCTGGATATTAATCTCTTATCAGATGTGAATTGGGTAAATATTCTTTCCCATTCTGTGGGTTCTTTCTGTATTTTGGTCACTGTTTCTTTTGAAGTGCAGAAGCTTCTTAATTTGATGTAGTCCCATTTGTTTATGTTTGTTTCCACTTGCAAGGTCAGTGCTTTTTCATCCTTAAAGATACTTTTAGCTTCAATATTGTGGAGGGTTCTGCCTACTTCCACTATGTACCGTATGAATTCATGTCTGATATTGAAGTCTTTAATCTGACTTTTGTACCTGGCATTAGACAGGGTTCAGAGTTCATTTTTTTGCAGGTAGCTATCCAGTTTTCCCACCACCACTTGTTGAAGAGGTTTTCCTTGTTCCACTTCACATTTCTTGTTCCTTTATCAAAGATTAAGTGGCCATATATTTGGGGGTCTGTGACAGAATATTCAACTTTGTTCCATTGGTCTGCAGGTCTGCTAATATCCCAATACCATGCTGTTTAAATTACTACTGATTTGTAGTAGAGTTTGAAGTTGGGGCAGATGATGCCACCCATCATCTTTTCCCAAGGATTTCTTTAGCTATTTGTGGGGGTATATTGTTCCATATAAATTTCAGGACTATTTTGTCTATTTCTTTGAAAAATGTCATGGATATCCTGATATAAACCACATTGAATTTGTATATTGCTTTTTGTACTATTGCCCTTTTGATAATATTAATCCTTTTTATCCATGAGCAAGGGATGTGTCTCCATTTCCTGGTGTCCTTTTTTATTTTTTGAAGTGGTGTTTTGTAATTTTCCTTTTATATATAGGTCCTTCACCTCTTTGGTTATGCTGATTCCAAGGTACTTGATTTTCTGAAGTACTGTTGTGAACGGGATTATTTTTTAATGGCTCTTTCTTCTCATTCATTATGTGTATACTAGAAAACCATGGACTTTTGGGTGTTGATTTTGTACCCTGCCACATTACTATATTGACCTATTGTTTCTAGGGCTTTTCTGTAGAGTCTTTAGGGTTTTCTATGTATAGTATCATATCATCTGAAATAGTGATACCTTGACCTCTTCCTTTCCTATCTCTATGCCACTGATATCTTTTTCTTGCCTAACTACTATGGCCAGGATTTCCAGTACTATATTGAATAGGAGAGGCGAAAGCGGGCAACCTTGTCTTGTGCCCGAACTTAAAGAGAAGGCTTTTAGTTTTTTCCCATTAAGAATTATACTTGCCATAGGCTTGTGGTAGATGGCTTTGACTATATCAAGGAAAGTTCCTTTGATGCCCATTTTGCTGAGAGTTTTCATCATAAACTGGTGCTATATTTTGTCAAATGCATTCTCTGCATCTATTGATATGATCATATGGTTTTATCTTTTCTTTAATCAATATGATTAATTATTTTTATTGACTTGCTAATGTTAAACCATCCTTGCATCCCTGGAATGAATCCTACTTGGCCATGGTGTATGATCTTTTTGCTGAGTCGTTGGATTCTATTTGCTAATAATTTGTTGAGGATCGTTGCGTCTGTGTTCATCAGGGATATTGGTCAGTAATTCTCTTTTTTGTGATATCTCTGTCTACTTTTAATATCAGGGTGATATTTGCTTCATTGAAACTGTTCAGAAGTGGTATTGCTACATCAATTTCATGGAAAAGTTTAAACAGGATTGGGAGTAAGTCCTCTTTAAAGATTTGGAAGAATTTAATAGTGAATCCATCTGCGCCAAGACTTTTTTCCTGGGGAGACATTTTATTACCATTTCATTTTTTTTGATGGTGATAGGGCTTTTCAGGTGTTACAGTTCTTCTTGGTTCAGCCTTGGGAGGATATAACAATCGAGGAATTTATCCATTTCCTCAACATTTTTGTGTTTCGCGACTTAAAGCTTCTCAAAGTAATCTCTGAGGATCCTTTGAATTTCTGTAGTTTCTGTCATAATGTCCCCCTTTTCCTTTCTGATTTGGTCCATTAGGATTTTTTCTCACTTTCTGTGAGTTTTACTAGAGGTTTATCAATCTTTTTTATTTTCTCAAAGAACCAGCTCTTGCTTTCATTGATCTTTTGGATTGTTTTTTGGGTTTTCATCTCATTTATTTCTACTCTGAGTTTTATTATTTCCTTCATCTTGCCCAGGTTCAGCCCCTTTTGTTGGTCTTTCTCCAAGCTCTTGAGCTGTGAGGTTAGGTTATTTATGTGGACTCAATCTTCCTTCCTGAGTAATGCTTGTAGAGCTATAAACTTTCCTCTTAACACTGATTATGCTTTGTTCCATAAGTTTTGGTAAATCATATTCTCATTTTCGTTCATTTCCAGAAATCTTTTGATTTCCTTTCTAAGCCACTCGTTGTCCAATAGAGAGGTATTTAATTTCCAGGAGTTTGATTTGATTTTCTGTTTGTGTGTGTGATTTACTTCTATTTTCAGTGTATGATGGTCTGTGAAGATCGTTGATACAATCTCAATCTTCTTAATTTTGTGGAGATATGTTTTGTCACTCAGCATGTGGTCTATCATGGAGAATGTCCCATGCAAACTTGAGAAGAATGTGTATTCATATTTTTGAGGATGGAGTGTCTTGTATATATCTATTAAGCCCCTTTCTTTGATTTCTTCTTTCAGATAAAGTATATCTTTGCTAAGCTTGAGTCTGGTTGATCGATTGAGAGGTGATAAAGCACTGTTAAAATCTCCCACTAGTATTGTGTTGTTATCAATGTCTTCTTTCAAGTCTATGCGTAGTTGCTTTAAGTACTTTGCTGGTCCCTCATTAGGTGCATATATATTTAGGAGTGTAAGTTCTTCCTGTTGCACAGTTCCCTTGATCAATAAGAAATTACCTTCACTGTCTCTTGTGAGCTTCTTCAGTCATAAATCAATGTGGTCTGATACCAGAAAGGCCACCCAGATTTTTTGTTGGAGTTGTTTGCCTGTAGAAATGTTTTCCAACCTTTGACTCTAAGTCTATATTTGCTCTGACTGTTCAGAAATGTTTCTTGCAGGCAGCAGAATGTTGGCTTCATTTTTCTCTTCCACCCTGCCACTCTGTGTCTTTTAATTGGTGTGTTCAGTCCATTGATGTTGAGAGAGATTATCTTATGGGATTTGTTCCATCTTTCTGCCAAAGTTTGGTGTATTTGAGGGAAGATCTTGTCTTAAAGTGGCTCATTTAGTTGTTCTTGTAACCATGGTTTTGAGGATCTGAAGTCCCTGAGCTGTTGTTTGTCTGTGAAACTGTGTGTTGTTCCTTCTGATATGAATGAGAGTCTAGCTTGGTAAAGTATTTATTTTTTTGGTGAGGCATTTATTTCATTGAGTTTTTTCACTCTATCCCAGAACTGTTTTTGGTCCCTGAGGAGTTCATCAGACAATATGGCTGTGAATCTTAAGGATACTCCTTTATAGGCAATTTCTTTCTTTGATCTTGCTGCTAGCAGATATTTTTCTCTGCCTAAGATTTTGGTTATTTTGATCAGGATGTGTCTTGGGTATTTTTATTTGGATATCTTCTAGCTGATACCCTTCGGGCCTCCCGAATGTGGTCACATGTCTTTTCAGTTCTGGGAATGTTGTAGCAATGATATCTTTGACAGTTTCTTCTTCATCAGGGTTTTCTTCTTGTCCTTCTGGGACTCCGAAAATTCTTATAGTATTCCTCTTAGCTTCATCTATATCTTCTCTTGACATCTGTTCTCCAATTGTGAATCTCTTTTCCATTTTCTGCTCTTTGCCGGAGAGTCTCTGCACTTGGTCTTTGAACTCACTGATTCTATCCTCAGCAGCTGTTCCTCTGCTGCCGAGGCCTTCCATAGAGTTTTTCAATTCACTTACCAGGTTTCTCATATCTGTCATTTCCGTTTGTAGTTTTGTTTGCATTTTCCCCATTTCTATTTTAGAATCATCTTGCATTTTATTGGCAGTGTGTTCCATTACATCTTTTAGCTCCCTATGCATCCTCAGTAACTCACTTCTAAATTCCTTGTCAGAGAGTTTGTCTAGCACTTCATAACCTCTGGGGTCATCTGGGCTAGTCTCTTCATTAAGTAAGCTTGGTGCGCTTCTGATTTGCTTTACTATTGTGACCTGTGTGCTTTACACCTTCAAACTCACTGTTACTATTGTTTTTGAGGTAATATTAATTGAGATGTGAGTAATGAGCTCTTGGTTTAATGTGTTTATGTTGATTAAGATGCCATAGTGATGGTTCCACCTTAGAGGTTAACTTTTGGTTATTATGGGGTTTTGAGTGGGAGAATAACTCACGGACATGTTAGCAGCCACAGATCCAGAAAGGTCCCCAGTGCAGGGCTATACATGGATTGGACGGGAGGAGGACAAAGGGCGTTCCAGCGGCTTTCTGCCTTCCTATTTCCCCTCCCTCGCAGTTCTATGTTAGGAACTGGCTGAGTTTGGGTCTTCTCAAACCCACGACCCCAGAAAAGCCCCGTATATTCAAAATATTGATCATTTAACTTGATCACTTGACATCCAGTTACTCATTGATTTCCTCAAGCGGGTGCCAGTAATGACTCCATTCGTCCCTGTTGCATGCTAGTGTAGCCCAATGGTGTCTGCTCACTCCAGGAACACAAAGAGCCTCAAACCGATTGTTCAGGGTCTTCACGAAGAAGTCTGACCATCTCGTAGGTGGGCGGACACAAGATCAATTTACATCCTGTGGAATCCAATCAGTAATGGCTCTAGTCCAGTGGTCATCTCCAAATCACAGAACGTATCCAGCCCATCTGATTTTCGATGCCTTGACAAACTAGAGAGCATCTCTGATTCTCGATCATTGACAGAGGTCAGAACTCCAGATTCTTTCTCTCACTCGAGTGAAGTGTGATACTCCAAGTATAGCTATTTCAATTCCTCTTTGGAAGACCTAAATAGCTTTCTCATCCTGTTTTTGTAGGGTTCAGGTCTCTGAGGCATATGTTAATGCAGGAAGAATAGTGGAATTGAAGAGATGTGCCAGGAGCCATAGATTATTTGTCATCAGGAAAGTGGAGGTGGTGTAGTTGCCGACCGTCTGTCTTCACTCCCATTCTTTCCCATTCCAGTCATCGCATGACGTTCTCAAGGGTAGCATTGAAGAGTTTTGGTGAAATGATATAACCCTGCCGAAACCCTCTCTTGACATGGATGATCACTTCCTTGTAGAATGGTGAGATCCAGGTAGTGAATCCATAATGCAGGTCACGAAGGATCCTGATGTACTGAGTTTGAATGCCCTGATTGGCTAGGGCTTCAATGACCCTTCCATCTCCACAGAATCAAAGGCCTTCCTTAAATGAATGAACGTTAGACAGAGCAGCATCTTGAACTCTCAAGAAACTCCAATAAGCTTGGTTATCGTGTGCATATGGTCTATCATGCTGAATCCATTTCGGAACTCGGCTTGCTCGCATGGTTGTCCTTCATCTAATGTTCTGCCAATCTATTCAGGATGACTCGAGTGAACAGCTTGTGGACGACAGACAACAGGCAGATCAGGCGCTGGTTGCCAATGTTGTGGATGTCTCCCTTCTTTACAATAGTACAGTCCTGCTGGTTTTCCATTGGGATGGAACCTTGCACTCAGACAGGTAGGGTGTGAAGAGCCGAGCCAGTGTTTTGATGAGTACTGATGGCAGGTTCTTCAGTTGTTTCGGTCTGACCTTTTCTTGGCCAGGTACTTGCCTTTACCAACAAAATGGAGAGTTGGATTACAGAAGCGAGGACATTGAGAACGACATAGCCATCCTGCAGAATATGGTATGTGGGCAGGTGGACATGGCTATCGAGGAGATCCAAATAGAAGTTATGGATATTCTTCTCCATTGCCCTTCTGGAATATGTGATAGATCCATCAGGATATCAGAGGGCAGACATCTTGGTCTTGTAGTTGGTGAAGAACAGACCGGCTTTGCAAATGCTTTTTCTGGTTTCTTCCAGCACTGATGCTCTTCTCTCTTTGAGGTCTTTCTTTATCATTTCTCTACACTGCTTTGTGAGCATTGACATTCGCTTGCAGTTTCTTGAGGCTTGCGCCAAGCCACTTTGGCAAATGAGCTCAAGAGTTTTCAAAGACAGGTGTCTTTTTGTGGATATTCCTCTCTTGGCACTCCTCGCACAATCATGGAGATGCCGAACCAGTTGATTGTATTCCTCATCAATGTTGTCAGCAACAGCATCTTCCCATGTTGCTGCAATAGTTCCAAAGAGCTCCCAGTTGGAGGTCATTCTGGAAGTTCTCTTCTTAAACTTTGCAGCCCTTTCTTCCTGCTCTGTGAAGTAGAATTTTGCACGAAGAAGATGGTGGTCTGATCCAATTTGGAATTTTGGGACAACAGCTACATTGGTCAGGCAAAACCATCAATTGAATATGATGTGGTCAATTTTTTTTTGTGGAACAGTTCACCGGGAGACTCTCATGTCCACCATTTAGATTCAGCCTTCTGGAACTTTGAGTTACCATGGATACTCTTGGTCTACATGATGAGCTACATGATGAACAGTCTTACCCTGTTCATTCCATTCTAGGCCATGGGTCCCGATGTGCAGTTCTTTCGCTGATCTTCTCGGTCCAATCTTCGCATTAAAATCACTGACAATGATCTTGTAAAAGGTGTGGTCTTCTTTATAGAACCTCTCCAGATCCATGTAGAACTTCTCAATTTCTTCTTCATCATCATTGGATGCTGGTGCGTAGACAATGAAGATAGAAACTGCAAGCAGTGAGCCACATCTATTCAAGTGTAATCATCCGATTCGGGTGGTTAGGCATTCGAATGAATCAATGCTCATGGCCAAGTTTATGTTGATAAAGACACTGACACCACCGACACCTCTTTTGTCGCATGTTCCAAAGAACAGTTCTTCTACAGTTTCTAAAATGTTGTGATGTGGTTAATGCCTTCTCGTCTCTGTCAGACCAATGATATTGTTCTTGATCTTTCGCAGTTACACCATCAGGTCCTCGATGGATGCATCCGATGCCAGCGTAAATGCATTGAAAGTACAGATAGTCATTTTTGTCCTTCTTTGTTTTGGCAGCCAAGTTTGGCCTTGAGATTTTATCAGCCTCTCCTTCCTCACCCTTCTTAATGGTGCCGTATTGGTGGCTCTTTCAGGGTCAGGTGAATGAGACCACTGTATTTACTGTTTTGGTACATTGAATATTCAAAATATTCAATGTATTCGATAAATATTCAATATGTATTCAAAATATTGTATGAAAAAAATCTTAAACCTGGAGTACACTACTCACAAAGGTATTACATTTTGGCGGAGGCATTAAAACATTTTCAGACAAAAGATTATGACATTTGTTACTTCTGAAAAACCATAAGGGTACCTGCTTATATCTAATCCATTAAAGCCAACACTTCTGAAATCATTATACTCAACCTATTGCACTGTAGCACTGTCCTCCTGTTGCTCATCAATTTGCTCAAGTGGGCACCAGTAATGTCTCTATAGTGAAACTTGTTGTTACTGTTTTTCATATCAAATACACCACGGGGAGCTTGTCAGACTCTACCGTGTGGGTGGAATACTCTCGGTAGTTTGCCGGACTCTCTGAGAGGGACTGAGGAATCTAACCCGGGTCGTGCGCATGCAGGGCAAACGCCCTACCAGCTGTCTATCACTCCAACCCTATTCAAACTATAATAATTCAAATTAACAGGTATATGCCAGGAGAAAAAAAAGCTGAGGAGAAAAAAGTAAAACTGGGGACATTATTGGAGGTGTAGGGTTACAGATTGGTGAGATTGGGGGTGGGAACATTTGTATGCTGAACCCTATTATAAATAATGTTGCAAATCACACTTATCAAAATAAGAATTAAATTAAAAACAAATCTTAATATTACTGGACTTTTGCTTAGAAATTCTTTAGCAAAAAATTGAGATAACATTATTTTTCAACATTAAGACTGCTGAAACAGAATAGAATGTAGGGTTCAAACAGCAATTGACAAGTAGAATCATGGGAGTAGCTAGATAATACAGCAAGTGGGGCAATTGTGTTCTTTGTGGCCAAATATGCTTAGATCCCCAGCACCCCATATAGTACCTGAGTCACACTAGAAGTGATTCTCAAGTGCAGAGGCAGGAGTAAACCCTTAGTACAGTCAGGTATGCCTCCCCAACAATAAAAAAGCCCAAGAACAAAATGAAATCCTAATTTTTATGTACTTGAATTAGGCAAGCTTAGGCACTAGAATATATTTATTATCTATTTTGACTCTGCACAGCAGAGCCTGGCAAGCTCCCCGTGGCATATTAGAGATGCCAAAAACAATAACAATAAAGGTTCTTATTCCCCTGACCCCGAAATAGCTGCCAATACGGCACTGTTGGGAAGGACGAGTAAGGAGAGGCTGCTAACATCTCAGGGCTGTGACAAATGGAGACGTTACTGGCACCCCCTCAAGCAAATCAATGAAAAACAGGATGACAGTGATCCAGTAATGCAGTGCTTTCGACTGTACTATATAGCCACAGATTTAAAACTTAAAACAACTTTATTACTTATAGTTTTTCAGGTTAGAAATTATAACATACAAGTATCAACGGTACAGCATTCCTTCTATAACACAGAACCCACATTCTTGCTCTTTCCAAATTTTGAAGGACAATTTTCATTTCCTCATAAGCTCTGTCATATTCCAGCAGGTGTCATCTCCTACTCTCTGCTTTTCCTCAACCCACCTCTAACCTGAGCAGTTTTATCCTTTCTCCTCTCTTGTTACCTTTACTCGGCCTCTATTGCCACATACTTTTCTCTCATTCATTTCTTTTCTTTGCAAGAAACCTTGTGATTTATAATAGGTCTTTCTTCATAATCCAAACTATTTTACCCACCTCAAGATCCTTAATGCAATTACATAAACAAAAACACTTTTTTCATCTACGGTAATATTCAGTTTTCAGGGATTATGGATCCCAGTATTCAGGATATGAATATCTTTAAAGGACAGTTTTTGGGAATATGACACAAGATGCTTGAGCTACTACCCAATATCAAGGAGTTTCACTCTTATATAGATTACTTTTGGCCAAGAGCTATAAGGCTGAATGCCAAGAAGTAAAATCTAGAAGAGACTGATAGCTGCAATTTCCCCTCAGTAACAAATTATGTGATTCTATACCAAAATTTGCACTTACTGTTTGTGCCTGTGTTATACCAATGTTTAAGATTTTTTTTCAAAAATTTATTGTATTATAACACTGTGAATTACAAAGTTACAGTCAGGGTTTTGACATACAATGTTCCATCACCAATCCCACCAATGTCAAATATTCTACACCAGTATTACCTAGATTCCCTCTCCTAATCCCACATCCACAACTACTTGACATCTTGAAAGCCACGTTTAAGTTTGTGTATCAAAATTTGGGTCTCGTAATTTCAATGTTATTTACTGGTTTGGATATTTAGTCCTATCCTTCTGTAACACCACTGATGTAGCTGAATACCAATGACACTTGCCCACTTAGCTTCTTATCTATCTATTCTCCTCTTCCCCTTGGTTCTAATTTTTTCTTTCTCCTCCCTAAATCACTGTAAATTTTTTAAGTTTATTTTTATTTATTTTTGTGTTTTTTATCTTTATTAGTGAAACACCACGAGGTACAGTTGTAGACTTACAAACTTTCTTGCTTGGGTTTCAGTTATATAATGGACGAATATCCATCCCTCCACCAGTGCACATTCTCCACCTCCAATGATCCCAGTATCACTCCCACCCCCCATCCCCCTCATCCCACCCCGCCTCTGTGGCAGGAGATACCCTTTTGTTTTCTCTCTCTCCTTTTGGGTGCTGTGTTTTGCAAAAGAAGCATTGAGTGGCAATCATGTACAGTCTATAGTCTACGTTCAGCATGCATCTCCCAACCTGGGATGATCCTCCAACACCCTTTACTTGGTGCTCCCTTCTCTTTCTGAGCTGCATTTTCTCCTAGCATGTGCGGGTGGCCTCCAAACCATGGAGTGAACCTCCTGGTACTTATCTTGGCTAGTCTTGGGTATTCGATTCCGATTTTGTTACTTTATATTCCCCAGATTAATGCAATCTTTCTATGTCTGTCCCTCTCTTTCTGACTCATTTCACTTAGCATGATACTTTCCATGTATACTTTTACACTGGTATGTAAATTTCATGACTTCATCTTTTCTAACAGCTGCATAGTACTATATTCTGTACATGTACCAAGTTTCTTTAACTAGTCATCTATTCCAGGGCACTGGGGGTTTTTTTCCAGATTTTGGCTATTGTGAACAATGCAGCAATGAACAGAGAATTGCAGATGTCATTTCGACTGTACTTTTTTGACTCTCCGGAATATATTCCCAGGAGTCGTATTGCTGGGTCAAATGGGAGCTCAATATCTAATTTATTGAGAATAGTCCATATGGTTTGCCAAAAGGGCTGAACCAATTAGCATTCCCACCAGCAGTGAAGGAGGGTCTCTTTTTTGCAACATCTGCGCCAACACCAGTTGCTTTTGTTCCTTTGGATGTGGTCCAGTCTCTGTGGTGTGAAATGATATCTCATTGTTGTTTTGAGTTGCATCTCCCTGATGATTAGTGAGGTAGAGCATTTTCTCATGTGCCGTTTTGCCATTAGGATTTCTTCTTTGAGAAAGTTTCTGTTCATTTC